>NW_027507748.1:511164070-512405004 GCF_037356315.1 Lithobates pipiens
GACTGTCTGTCGGATTGTCGGACGGACTTAGTTGGACGGACAATCCTCTCGTGTGTACGCGGCCTTAGAGTTGGATTCTCCTATCACTGACCAACAATGGTGAAAAGCCATCTTAATCAATATAACTACTTCCAAATGTACAACTTATTGGCAGATGGTGCAAAAAATACTACTCAGATGGTACTACACACCTTACATCCTAGCTAAACACCACTCCTCTAATTCTAACCTATGGTGGAGAGGGTGTGGGCAGGTGTGAAAGTTAATGCATATGCTGTGGTATTGCCTGGATATATGTAGCTACTGGAATGCTGTCTATCGAATTGATAGCAAAGTTGACAGGTATTATCTCTAAGCCCACACTACAACAGGCTATATTAAGAATAGCCTGTTGTAGTGGATAAGCCTGTAGTGCATGGATAAGCTCCGACTAGACTTATGCTATATAACCATGCATATACTTTTTGCCACACTCTTGGTCCTTAAGCGTAAATGAAAGTCAAATGCCATCCCAAATCTTGAAGAAGTGACAAAACATATTTAAACAAAAAAGTATCTGAAACTTTTACTCTAGAAACAATTATGGCATATAAACATGGCTGCTTAACAAAATTCTACAAACATTGGTCACTTTGGAAAGCACTCAATGGGTCCAAACACAGGGGAACCTTATAGCCGGAGCGAGTTATTCCACGCTGCTGCTTTGAGCCATCCGAGGCGCATGTCTTTAGTCTGATTACAATTCTGCACTACACCTTTACCCTTCCCTTTTTTTTTCCTTTTCTTTACATGTGCTAGCACTTGTTTATAGGTAACCTCTGTTCTCAGTTATTGTATAAGGGTAGTGCACTGTAGTAGTTATGTAGACCCCCTAGGGCTTATAAGTTTAAAGTTTACGTGTTAAACTTGTCATGTTTGAACCAAACAATGACCTGTAGTATATGACCATGATGCAAGTTAATCCTTTGATGGTCTTATCTGTTTATGCCTACATTGCTCATCCCTTCTTTTGGAACTACTTGTGTTGGCATACGATTATTATAACACCATTTGATGTTATATATATGCTATTAATAAATACCCCGCTGTTGGTTGTTTTCTAGGTTTTCTATGTTATTCTTGATAACTCAAATTTTTTTAAATTGACATGTAAAAAGTCACACTCATGTTATATCATTTTATTTTTTTATTTTTTCAAGTATAAATTTTATTTAAACACCAAAACAGGGTATATCATTTTATTTAATAGACTTTGTTGATTACATTTTGGGGCAAATTTGTGAGGGTATGCAAATTATGTAAACACTGTGTTGGGAAAATTACAGATAAATGCAATGTAAAAATACATGTTTTCACATTTGTTAACAAAAATGAAAGCCCTATTAGTTCTAAAAAAAGGCATATAATACTTTTGAATAGACTACAAAAACAATTGAGTACTGTCATTCAGTACTGTCCATGACACCATCCAGTACTAATACACAATGTTTTAGCAGAATGTTAATAAGACATCCTCTGAGGTTGAACATGACTGTTATATGTATGAACTGATGTGCATACATACTATTTATATGAGAATTTACCATTGCATCATTAAAGTGAAAAAAAAAATTCTGTTGATTTTATTTGTGACTACTTACCACTCTGTGTGGTTTATTTTTTGGCAGAAAGTGGAGAAAGGACGGCTGCACTCCAAAATAATGTCTTTATTAAATGAAGCTTAATCCATACATTAATCAGAGACACAGGTCCAGATGATATCTGATGTGTTTCACACCGTTAATGGTGCTTAATGATAGTTATTTGACTTTGCTGAGCCGGCAAAGTTATCATAAAAAGGCCTCATATCTGGGCCTATGAAGACATTACAGCACTTATCTATAAAGAGACAATAACGTATTATACCATATTCATCACATACATCAATGCTTATTATACTCTTGCATTCACCATGTGGAACCCACCTCAACTTCAAAACTACTCAGGTAAGGAAAATTAAGACTGAGAATTCTATTTGGCACAAAAGGTATTGGACTAAAGCTGAATACACACAGGCCGAATGTCGGGAGACAACTGCCAGTTAAAAAAAAGGCAGACATTTGGCCCGTGTGTATGTTGGTCTGTCGGAAGAACATGCTGGAAAACCAGCAGCCTACCAACCTACCAGCCTCTGATTTCAGAGCTACACAAAAGGATATTTCAGAAGTGGATTGGTACTTGGACAGTTGAGCCAGTTGAGCAGCATTGTTCTGGACCCGGACTAGAAAAGCCCGGTATCTTGTTTCTGTCCCCCTGGCCAAATTAATCCTTAATATAAAGTGTGCACACTCGAAGTCAAACACTGACACACACGTAGTTCAGTATTCAGATACTTCTGCTTTTTTATTTCCTGGACCCCGGCTAATATACATGTGATATCTCACTATCAAATCAAGAATTAGATAAAAGACAGCATGTACAAACCACAAATTATACATATTCATTATTGTGATGGAGTATAAGCTTTTTAGCTGGGTTATGTCTAAAAAAGGGAAAAGCAAGCTTTGGTAGCTAAAGTAGAGTCTTGTTCCCAGCCCCCGTTTCTCCTTGGGTGTACTGACGAGGTGGGCGAGAATTCTTCTCTTTGACGTTGCTCTCTCTCTTTTAACTCTTGCAGTTTCACATGAAGGGAGAAGCTGGCAGACATCTTAATTGAGATTAAATGTGTATGATTAAGGTTGATAACTGATAATGAAAGATAAGCACTTATACCTATAAGAGTACCAGAAATAGGCATTTCACTTATAACACTCATGATCACATCCATTACAGCATAAAAATAGTTACCAAAGTGAGGGAGACCTATGCCTCCTACAAACATTGGCAGGTAAGGAGTAGAGCATGGGATTTCAGGTCTAATAGAGTGCCAAATGTAGTAAGAAACTCTTCTGGGAAGCAAAATAATGTAGTAACCTGGGACCGGAATGGGTAGAACCCAGAATAGGTATAGTATTTTAGGAAGGATAGTCATTTTAACAGTGGTTATTCTGCCTATCCAGGCTAGTGGGAGAGAGGGCCATTTGGTCAGAAGGCTGGTAAGGTGAGAGAGAATCGGGGGTAATTGGCTGAATAGAGGTCAGATAGGTTAGCTGTTAGTTTAATTCCTAGGTATGAAAGGGTACTAGCAGACCAGGGGAAGGGAAGGAAAGCCTGTGAACCAAATCGTCGGAGGGTATAGAGATATTTAAGGTTCTGGACTTGATCGAGTTGACTTTTAGGACAGATATTTGGCTAAAGTCTTCTAATAGTGTAAGAAGATTGGGAGCGGATGTCAAGGGAGATTTCATAAAGAGGAGGACATCTTCTATGAACAGACAGTTTGTGATGGTGGCCCCCCAACCTCCAGTCACCGTATGTTGAGATTATTGCAGATCAACTGAGCCAGAGGTTTAATTGCCAATGCAAAGAGTAGTGGTGAGAGTGGGCAGCCCTGCCGTGTACCTCTTTTGATCACAAAAGATCACGATTTATAGCCTATATAATGGATGAAGGAAGTTGGGTAAGCTTTTAATGCAGAAACCCATGAGAGGAAGTGAGAATCAAATCCCCATCATTTAAGTATGAATTGTAAGTATGGCCAAGAGACCACGTTGAAAGCCTTTCTAATGTCCAGGGATAGAAAACAAAAGGGGATTTTATGGTTAGGGGCTATAGGGGTCAGGAGAATAGCATGGCGAATGTTGTCTACAGCCTGTTGTACTGGGATGAAGCGCACCTGGTCCCTGTGTATAAGAGAGCCAATTATGTGAATCAGTCCTATGGCTATGATTTTGGCAAATAACTTGATATCCAGGTTAAGGAGGGATATAAGTTGATAGTTTGACCAAGAGGAGTCGTCAGTCTGAGGTTTTGGGAGCATAGAGATAGCATTTGTCAGCTTTTTGGAGTGAGATGTATGTCTAGCAAGAATAGAGTTAATTGACTTGGTTAATATAGGGGCCAGAAGATCTGCAAACTTTTTAAAATATGTGGCAGAGAACCTGTCGTGGCCTGGGCGCTTATTGGCTTTCAGCTTTTTAAAGCTAGCAACACCTCTTCAATTTTGATCGGTTTCTTCAGCTTATCACATTGAAGGGATAAGAGAGAGGGTAAAGTAGTAGTTGAGAGAAGAGACTCAGCATGTATTATCAGCATGTATTAAAAGTATTATCGTAAAGTAAATTATGTTAGTATTGTAGAGAAAAGTGTGGCAAGGTGCTTACTAATTACTTGGAGTATCTTAGTGGGATTACTAGTGTATATCCTGAGACAATTTTGGCAGATCGGTTTAACAGCATGGTTGAGTTGCCTAAGTGAGAGGGCAAGAAAAGTGTCAGGCATTTTAGCTTTAGTGTAGAATCTGTGATATGAGCGGCGTAGTGTTTTTTTGGCCAAGTTCGCCAAGAATAGGTGGAGCTCTAATATAGCTTTTTCCAGGGTCTGGCGATTCAATGGAGAAGGGTAAGACTAAAATGTTGCATGGACATTGTTAAAAGAGGTCTCTAAGCGTTGCTTGGTGAGGCATTTCTCTTTGTTCAAGAAGGATGCTTGGCTGATGCAGGTCCCCTTTATAACTGGTTTGTGAGATTTCCATAGCATGAGAGGGGAGATATCAGGAGTGGCTGACTCTATCACATGGTGATGTGATCGGTGAGATAGAATTGTATTGTTAATGCTCCAAGAAGATTTCTTGGTAGTGGGGACTAGAAATGCTAAGGTGGTAACTACAGCACTATGGTCTGACTAGGAGATTGGAAGGATGGTGGAGGAAAGTAGCAAAGGTATACTTTCTTTGTTGAGAAAAATGTGGTCAGTGCCTGAGAATGTGTTATGAGGGTGAGAGTAGAAAATGTATTGGCATCAAGCTGAATTATAATCAACAAGGGAGTGGCAATGTAAAAGATGCTTGAAGGTCAGCTTGGTACCACTGGGGAGAGATATTTGGGGAGATTTGTCTGGAATAGGACATACAGTAGAGAGTGGTTGGAATCTCTGCAGAGGAGAAGTGTGCCCCTTTTGTTGACATTAGCAACACCGATTAAATGGGAAAGGAACAGTTGAGTCTTAGAATTTGGTGCATAATAGTTTACCACTTTCACTTCAGTATCAAGCAGAGTGAATAGCGACCCACTGGGTCCTTGATCTCAGCCAGGAATGTAAAAGGAGTAGAGAGGTGAAAGGCTATACGTTTTCCTCTACTTTTGGAATTAGCTGATGCTATATACACTTGCAGATATGACCGATTAAAGTATTTAGGAGTGGATTTGGGGGTAAAGTGGGTCTTTTGCAAACACCCAATATGTGGCTTGGTGGTGGCAAAGGATTTAAAAGCTTTGGTTCTCCAGGCCTGGCATGGATTTTAAGGGGAACCCCACGCCAACAAAAAAAATGGCGTGTGGGTCCCCCTCAAAATCCATACCGAAAATGCAACCTGGCAGGCAGCAGGAAAGGAGGGGGAGACGAGAGAGCGCCCCCCCCCCCCTGAACCGTACCAGGCCATATGCCCTCAACATTGGGAGGGTGCTTTGAGGTAGCCCCTCAAAGCACTTTGTCCCCATGTTGAGGAGGACAAGAGCCTCATCCCCACAACCCTGGCCGGGGGTTGTGGGGGTCTGTGGGCGGGGGTCTTATCGGAATCTGAAAGCCCCTTTAACAAGGAGACCCCCAGATCCCGGCCTCCCCCCGTGTAAAATGGTAAGGGGGTACAAAATTACCCCTACCATTTCACCAAAAAAGTGACAAAAAAGTGTTAAAAATGACAGGGGGTGGTCTTTGACAAGTCCTTTATTAAAGTCTTCTTTCCTCTTCTTTCTTCTGGTCGTCTTCCTTTCTTCATCCTTTGGTTTCTCCCTCCATCTTCTTCTTCCTCCGATCCTCTTCTTCCGCTGCGTCTCTTCGGCAGTTCCGTGTGTCAGAGAATGGGCGGAGTCACTGGGTGGCCTCTCCCTCCGTTATAAAAGAACTGTCAGAAGAAGAGAGGCGTCACATAGCGGGGGCCTCCCATTGCGCGGAGTGGCCCGAGAACCAAGAAAAGCCTAAGCCTGCTTTAAAATTCTCCATAACTTTATCCCTGACCTGTCTGGTGTGTTTCTTGGCCTTCATGATGCTGCTTGTTCACTATAGTTCTCTAACAAACCTCTGGGGGCTTCACAAAACAGCTGCATTTATACTGATATTAAATAACACACAGGTGTGACTCTATTTACTGATTAGGTGACTGCTAAAGGCAATTGATTCCGCTAGATTTTAGTTAGGGGTATCATAGTAAAGAAGGCTGAATACAAATGCACGCCACACTTTTCAGATATTTATGTGTAAAACTATTTTAAAACCATTTATCATTTTCCTTCCCCTTCACAATTATGTGCCCCTTTGTGTTGGTCTATCACATAAAATCTCAATAAAATACATTTACATTTTTGGTTGTAACATGACAAAATGTGGAAAATTGGTGTGAATATTTTTTCAAGGCACTATATGAGTGCTTAGTGAAACCATTAGGTAAGAAGACTTCTACCAGACTAATAGAGTCAGGTGTTCACCTCTAGCTCCTCATTCAGGCCTCCAGGCATGAGGGTATCCAGGGTGTAAATCCAAAAGTTTTCTCTGGCAGAGAAAACGCTCTGCGGGTGGGAAGGACCCTGGTATGAATTTTAACTGTGTGTGTGTGTGTGTGTATATATATTACACACACACACACACACACACACACACACAGTATATTATATGCACTGTGGGCGTGGAGAAGAGGGGTGAATGAAAGGGAGTTTAGGGAGAGAGGACACAAATATGAGAATGAGAGGTAGAGAGCACATGTTTCAGAGAGGAAGGAGAGCTGAATGGGAAATTAAGTTGCCTGGAGAGCTCTTTGATAAGCCCTAGTGAGGCAAGATTTACTGCCACCCCCTGTATCAATCTGTCTCTTAAAGCCACTATACTGCAATTCACTGTAATAAAGCCATGACACTCTACAGCACTGTATGTATCACTGTGTAGCTCTGTGGGTAGCACTGTAGTGTATAGTTGGAGTGACTGTCTATTCCTAAAATAGCTGTCAGCTGTTCACCAATCCACTCTAATTTCAAAACACACTCATAAAAGTCAGGTTAGAGAGCAGACCCCCATTACTGACCACACTAGCAGTTCATGCTTAATGGGGGATTCGAGTTGGCAAACTGGCAAAGTCAAATTCTTCCATGACCCAATCTCAAATCCCTAATTATGAGGCCTCCATGGAATATTTAAAATATAAGCACCAGGTACAATGTTCTACTGGCATCCATATGCTCTTGGCTTAACTTTGACAGGAGTTGGATGGGTTATTTTACATTGGTTATCAGAGATCAGATACAGTATACTAACATATCAACACCTCTGTAGCTGTGTGAAGGCAAAGAAAGTGCTTGTTCTGAATTATGTACTGTTCTTAGTATAATTTTATTTTGTACATCAGGCTTAAGCCTGGTACACACTAAGGGACAGATTTATTAAAACTGGTGCACTTCCTCAGAAGTGGATGCCTTTCACATTGTCTGTAAGCTACAAAATGGCAAACAATTATTTTATTATACATTCAATTATAATACTCCCCTATAATAAAGGGGAGTATTGCTATTTCAACCGTTAATGTTGTTTAATAAAATAGTACTCACAATCCAGCTTTAAAATTGGTATGAAAACATTGGTGTAACACCTCCCAAAAACCACCGCAGGGTGTCTGACCTGGGAGCTGTGGAGAGGGCCCATTACGGTCCAACAAGACAACTAGATGCAGAACAAGGCAATGTATGGATAAAGATTTAAAGACCAAGATTATATCAAAGACTAGCACATAGCCCCGTCAAACAGAAAAAGCGGAGTATAATACAATATATTATTAGCTGTGTGCAATGCACTACCACCAAGCTTAGAAAGAAAGCAAGTGCCTAGATACAGTATATCCTCTTTAAAGAAATGTGCATGAAATATAGCTAGACTAAGGTATTCTTTAATGTCATAAATAATAGGAAAAAAGTGAAAAAGGAAAGGAAAGAAAAAAAAAAGAAAAGAAAAAAAAACATTGAGTGAAAAAATTTGAGTGATGTTAAGCTCAAAAGGTGATAAAATGTGAGGATAATCACCATGTTCTTCCACAGATGAATGAGAAGTCCACATATTGAAAGTTGCAGTCCCAAATGAAAGAGGAAACTGCTTCCATCTACCCTATTAATTTATCCTACAGTGGAAACAAGAGCCACCCCCTCCAACAGCATGCGTGCCCATAATTATTGGAACCAAGCTGATATACAGTATATTAGCTGTGTGCACTACCACTAAGCATATAAAGTGAGCATGTATCTTAACATATTCTCATGTATTTGTGGAAGCACATGGTGATTAGCTGTTTTGAGCTTAATATCACTCAACTTATGTGTTTTTTTTTTTCTTTTCTACTTCACTTTGGTTTTCTAGTTATTTATGATCTTATGGAATACTTTAATCTAGCTAACTTTGATGCACATTTCTTTAAAAAGGATATATTTAGGCAATTGCTTTCTTTCTGTAGTTTGGTGGTAGCGCATTCCATTCAGATAATATATAGTATATAATTTGTATCATACTACTTTTTCTTTTTGACAAGGCTATATGTGTGTCTTTAATATGATCTTGTTTTTTTTTAATCCTTATCCATACATTGCCATGTACTGCATCTGGTTGTCCTGTTTGGGTGTCATGGGCCCCTTCCATAGCTCCCAGGTCAGACACCCTGTGGCATTTGTTATTTAGTGGTATTACACCAATATTTGTATACCAATTATCAAGCTGCGTTGTAAATACTATTTTAATAACCTATGATAACAATTGAAATTGTCACGGTACTACTTACAGTGAGCCCACAGGTGAGCAGGTGACACAGGATCCCCCAGGGTGTGGAGTCTAAGGGCCAGCCGGTATTCTGCCAGGGACCCCCTCACAAGGGGTTTGGGCTTAGCTGCGTGCTGACCCCAGGTCACGACCCGCAGGTTCACCCTGCCCCAGGGTTCACCCTAGACAAGGATGGATGGATGGATGGATGAAGCAAAGCAGAACCGGATAGTGAGCCAAGGTCAGGGTGGGCATACATAATCAGAACAAGCCAGGTCGGTACACAAGAGATCCGTTTAGGAGAGGTCAGGTAAAACAGGTTACATGAAGGGAACTCAGAAACAAATGTTGCTCAAGCAACCAGTAGCTAGTTTGAAAGGGATTTAAATAGAGAAGCACATGAGGGGCTGGACAGGAAGTAGCAGGAAGGACCCCAAGACCTCTCCTCCGGACCATAGCCCTTCCAATGAATGAGATAGAGTAGCCTGCCCCGGGAGTACTTGCAGTCCAATATTTATTGAATCTCATACTGATCTGAGATATCAGCCACAGGAGCAGCGCCTTGAGGCGATTCAGTTCGCGTTGTGTGCTATACAAATATTTAATTCATTCATTCATTCATTCAGCAGGGGGAGAAGGGTGAAAGAAACAATTGAGGACCAGTGGCCTGAGCAGGGAGACATGGAAGGCATTTATCCTGAGATGAGAGGGCAGATGGAGATTGAAAACAACTGGATTGATCTGATAGAGAATAGGAAATGGATCAATGATGCAAGGGGCAAATTTCATTGAGGGCACCCTGAGTCGGATGTGCTTGGTAGAGAGCCAAACTCTATCAGCAGGCAGGAACTTAGGAGACGGACGGCGATGACGATCTTCTGCCGTTTTATGCCTGGAAGCAGTTAGAGGAAGATTCCCAGAGACTTCTTTCCAGATTGAGTTGAAGGACCTTTGGGTCTCAGCTGCTGCTGGTACAAGAGGAGAAATTGGAACAGGAAAGGGAACAGATGGATGCTGCGTGTAAACAGTGAAGAAAGGAGATTTTCCAGAACTGGCATTGGAGTGATGGTTTAAGGCAAACTCTGTCCAGGGCAAAAGGTCCACCCAGTCATCTTGGTAGGCTGAGATGAAGGCATGGAGAAAACATTCTACATTTTGAATGACAAGTTCCGTTTGTCCATTGGGCTGGGGATGAAAGGCAGATGAAAAATCCAATTGAATCCCAAAGGAGCTGGCCAAGGCTCTCCAAAACTGAGCAGTAAATTGAACTCCTCTGTCAGAGACGATATGTGAAAGCTTCCCATGAAGATGAAAGAAAGATCTCCTTAATGAAAGTTGTGGCAAGACTGGGAGCAGATGGTAGGCCTGGGAGAGGAATCAAGTGACACATTTTGGAGAACCGATCCACTACCCAGATGACAGTAGAACCTGTTGAGAGAGGCATATCTGAGATAAAATCCATGGAAATACAATGCCAAGGTATATCGGGCACTGGTAAGGGCAAAAGCAACCCAGCAGGGGCAGACATGGAAGATTTGGATAGTACACAAACCGTACAATCTTGAACGTATTCCTTGACATCCTTATGACGAGAAGAGCACCAATAATGACGCTGAAGAAGATCACAAGTACAAAGTATGCCAGGATGTCCAGAGAACTTGGAGTCATGTGCCCAAGCAAGGAGTTTGGGACGAAGTGCGGGAACTACAAACGTTTTCCCTGGAGGATGCTGCGTAGACTGAGTAGTGGCTAGAATATAATGCGGAGGGATGATGGAACCACAATCTAGGTGATTCTCAGAATCATTGACATCAAATGACCTGGACAAGGCATCGGCTCAAAGGTTTTTGGCACCTGGACAAAAAAATAATGCCCCGACGTAGAAGAATTGGGGTGGACAGGAAGGCTGCCTTGAGTTTGAGGAAAGCATTAATGGCTTCAGGGGAACAGAGCCAAGCATTGACACCTTTGCGGGTGAGAGATATAATAGGGGCCACCAAGGTAGTTACGAATTAATTGGCGATAGTAAATGGTGAAAGCCAAAAAGCATTGGGTGGCTTTAAGACCAGAGGGCTGGGGCCATTCAGAGATGGCCCGAAGTTTGGCTGGGTCCATGAGGAGGCCTTGTGATGAGATTATGTAGCCCAGAAATGTAACTTTTCTCCAATTTTGCATATAGACAATTGTCCCGTAGACACTGTAGCATAGCTTTCACATGAAGACGATGGGTAAGTAAGTCTGATGAGAAAATAAGAATGTCATCTAGATATACAATAACACAGACATACAGAAGGTCGAGAAAGATCTCATTAACAACATTTTGGAAGACCGCGGGGGCAATACATAAGCCAAAGAGCATCACAAGATACTCATAATGTCCGTCCCTGGTGTTAAAGGTGGCCATCCATTCGTCTCCTTCCCGGATTCTTATTAAATAGTAGGCCCCTCTAAGATCCAGTTTAGTAAAAACATGAAAACCTCGCAGTCTGTCAAAGAGTTCTGAAATTAAAGGATGAGGGTATTGGTTCTTCACGGTGATGACGTTAAGGCCCCTGTAGTCGATGCATGGACGGAGTGAATCATCTTTTTTTGTTACAAAGAAGAACCCAGCTCCGGCAGGTGAGTTAGATTTCCTGAGGAAACCCTTTTGCAGGTTTTCCCAAATGTATTCAGACATGGCTTGTGTCTTGGAGATAGAGAGAGGGTAGACTCTACCTCGGGGAGGAGAGGTCCCAGGTAACAGATCAATGGAGCAGCCAAAGTCTCTGTGAGGAGGAAGGCGATCAGCAGAATTTTTGCAGAAAACATCTCGGAAGGACTGATATTGGGCAGGCAACATGGGAGTTGTAGAGGTCGCAGCAAGAGGAATGGAAGGAGGAGGTAGCACCTTGGAAATACATTGTTGCTGACATGGAGGACCCCAAGCCAATACTTGTCCAAAATTCCAGTCAAGATGCGGGGAGTGTTTCTGCAACCATAGAAGACCCTGGATGATGGGACTGGAGGATTTAGGCAAAATTAGGAAAGAGATTTCCTCACCATGCAAAACCCCAATGCATAACTCAATAGGAGGGGTTTTAAACCAGATGGGACTCATAGGCAAGAAGGAGCCATCTACTGCGGTCACGGAGAGTGGTATAGCCAAGGCAACAAAGGTGATACCCGACTCGGAAGCTAAAGATTGTTCAATGAAGTTCCCAGCAGCACCAGAGTCCATGTATTCAGAGAGTTGATAGGCATTTTGAGCCCAGTGGATAGCCACGGCAAGGGTGAAATGAGGGAAGCAGACAAAATTAACAGATCGGTCTAGATCACCTCCTTTCGAGTGACCTAGACCCTGGAGTTTCCCAGATGGACTGGACAGGAGTTCAAAAGATGTCCTTTATTGTCACATTAAAGGCACAAGCCCAAGCCCATGCATCGGGCACATTCCTCAGGAGTGAGGTGGGTTCTCCCAAGCTGCATAGGTTCTTCCAATGCGTGAGAGGTTGAAGACGGAGAGGATTACACATGTCTTTGGACTACCTGTGTTGGACGGCCAGCAGGGGGATGACTGTATCAGGATTTCTCCAGGGCCCGCTCCTGGAGGTGAATGTCTATTTGAATGCTCAATGCGATTAAGTCATCCAATGTGGTAGGAATGGTGCATCCAGCGAGTTCATCCTTGACACGGTCAGATAGGCCTTGCCAGAATGTAGCAGTAAGCGCCTCATTATTCCATTTGAGTTCAGCGGCCAGCATATGGAATTAAACTACTTATTGGCCGACTGTCATTCCTTGCTGAAGAAGACGAAGGAGGGCCCCAGCAGCCGAAGACACTCTGCTGGGCTCATCAAAAGTTTTCTGGAATGCTTCCAAAAAGAGCTGGAGGTCGGAGGCGATAGAATCGTGTGATTCCCAAAGTGGAGAAGCCCAAGCTAGAGCATCATCGGAGAAGGGAGAGATGATATATGCGACTTTGGTGCAATCAGTTGGAAAATGGTGTCTGGAAAGTTCAAAATGGAACACTGATTAATGAAGCCCCAACAAGCCTTAGGGTTGCCAGAAAAATGAGGTGGCAACGGCAGATGCAGGCAGGGATTGCCATATGTAGCAGGTAAGACGTGAGCAACTGAAGCCGGAGCAGGAGCGAGAGGAGCTGATGTCGCAGCGAATTGCAGACAATCCAGACGGGAAGCAAGATCCTGAAGAACCAGCCTTATTTGCTCTTGATTTATTTGCTGGGAGTTAAGTCTCTGAACTAGATGTTGCATTTGATCCTCGGTCAGTGGCCGTTTCTCAGAGGTGCACGTGGCTTGAGCAAACTGTCACGGTACTACTTACAGTGAGCCCACAGGTGAGCAGGTGACATGGGATCCCCCAGGGCATGGAGTCTAAGGGCCAGCCGTTATTCTGCCAGAGACCCCCTCACGAGGGTTTGGGCTTAGCTGCATGCTGACCCTAGGTCATGACCCCCGGGTTCACTCTGCTCGCTAGGGAAGTACCAGAAGACACTGTTAGACAAGAATGGATGGATGGATGAAGAAAAGGCGAGCCGGATAGTGAGCCAAGGTCAGGGCGGGCTGTAGACAACGTAATCAGAACAAGCGGGGTCGGTACACGAGATCAGTTCACAAGAGGTCAGGAAAAACAGGTTACACGAAGGGAGCTCAGAAACAAATGTAGCTCAAGCAACCAGTAGCTGGTTTGAAAGGGATTTAAATAGAGAAGCACATGAGGGGCTGGACAGGAAGTAGCAGGAAGGAATCATATATTAGGCAACAGGTGAAGGGCGGCGACACCCATAGCTGCAGAGTGCACAGATCTGAACACCAGCTAGTGGAACAACAGGTGCCAGCCGACCTACAGCAGTAAAGGTGAGATGCAGATCAGCTCCGCAGCTGATCTGTGACATAAATAGCATTGACTTCCCCCTTTATTATAGAGGAGTATTACAATGTACAGTATATAAAAATATTTTTTTTGCCATTTTTTTTCCCAAATGTATTTACTTGCGTTCATAGTTAAATACAAACAGCACACGACAAAAAAATTAAGCACAAGCATAGAATCTTCATAAAGATCTCAAATAGAGTTGTTAACAATAAAGTAAAAGCTGTTACATGTACGCATGACATTTAGAGGCATAACCCATCATGGGGCATTTCTAGGTCGGTATCCCCCCTGATAGTAGATGAATGCAATTATCCCCTTACCCCTAACGGAATCATACTGTGAGGGGATTATACAAATATGCAGATACCATTACCCTAGTACATATGTTTCTCATAAATGTCATGAATTGTGAAACTCTGAACATTTCTTAAAGACCAACGACTCTAACAAAATTGGGGTAGTTGAAACTATAACAAAAGGGTAGGTAAAGAAAAATATAGTTTTTAGCTACTTCTGGATAAATTAACCAAGCTTGTCAAGATCTTATAAAGTGATTCTGTCATGGAAGGGATGCCTAACACAGGCATCCAGCACAAAGTAAACAGATCAATGGGCTGCACTAAGGAATGAGGCTCGAAAGGTAAGTGAAAATATAAATATTTATTAAGGAAAAAGACACACGTGCAAACCAAACACAGCAAACCATAAACAAGCAAGAACACGAATAATACACAGCAAACCATAAACAAGCAAGAACACAAATAATACACAGCAAACCCCAAAACCCTAAACTAACTAACTAACTATATACATGGAAAGGGAACACATATATAACAAGGCAGGGATGAGAGACAAGGGGAACAGGAGGCCAGGTGGAGGAAGCGGAAGGGGAGCCAAGGCAGGGATCAGGGGACAAGTCACAGGTATAGGGAACAGAGTCCAGGATAGGAAGCAAATCAGGAACAGGTCTCAGGCAACAGGTCAGGCAGGGACAAGGCTAGCAGGAAGGATTCTGAAGCAATGAGCCTCAGTGAAGGGCGGGCTTATATACTTCCAAGCCATACCACTTCAGGTGCAGCTGGATTATTAGAATGTCTGTTTGCTGGGAGACACCCGCTGGTGACCACCAGAACTGCAACCTTTGATGGCAAAAGCAACAGTGACACCAGCAGGCGATCCCAGCAACAACACCGTTCCTGACAGTTCCCCCCCCCCTAAGGAGTGGCCTCCGGACACTCCATTCTGCCCTTGACCTGACAGTGCATGTAAATGGGGAAAAGTCCAGAAAAGTATCCCCTGTGATTGCTGACTTCTTTGCTCTCTCCGGCCAGAGTCTCTTAACCTACTGGGAGGCATGCCACCCAAGTCCGACAATGGAACATGTATCCCACCACCAGGGTCTGGAAGTTTAGATCTGGAAATAAAAACAGGCTGGGCAACTTGCTTCGGGTCATCGGGCCGGGCAGCAGGCTCCAGGTCATCAGGCTGGGCAGCAAGCATCGGGTCATCAGCCTGGGCAGAAGGCTTGGCAGCGAGCTCCGGGTCATCAGGCTGGGCAGCGAGCTTCGGGTCATCAGGCTGGGCAGCGAGCTCCGGGTCATCAGGCTGGGCAGCGAGCTCCGGGTCATCAGGCTGGGCAGCGAGCTCCGGGTCATCAGGCTGGAAGGCCGGGACATCAGACTGCAAGGCATCGGACTGGAAGGCCGGGACATCAGACTGCAAGGCATCGGACTGGAAGGCCGGGACATCAGACTGCAAGGCATCGGACTGGAAGGCCGGGACATCAGACTGCAAGGCATCGGACTGGAAGGCCGGGACATCAGACTGCAAGGCATCGGACTGGAAGGCTGGGACATCAGACTGCAAGGCATCGGACTGGAAGGCCGGGACATCAGACTGCAAGGCATCAGTCTGGAAGGCCGGGACAGCAGACTGCAAGGCATCAGACTGGAAGGCCGGGACAGCAGACTGCAAGGGATCAGACTGGAAGGCCGGGACAGCAGACTGCAAGGCATCAGACTGGAAGGCCGGGACAGCAGACTGCAAGGCATCAGACTGGAAGGCCGGGACAGCAGACTGCAAGGCATCAGACTGGAAGGCCGGGACAGCAGACTGCAAGGCATCAGACTGGAAGGCCGGGACAGCAGACTGCAAGGCATCAGACTGGAAGGCCGGGACAGCAGACTGCAAGGCATCAGACTGGAAGGCCGGGACAGCAGACTGCAAGGCATCAGACTGGAAGGCCGGGACAGCAGACTGCAAGGCATCAGACTGGAAGGCCGGGACAGCAGACTGCAAGGCATCAGACTGGAAGGCCGGGACAGCAGACTGCAAGGCATCAGACTGGAAGGCCGGGACAGCAGACTGCAAGGCATCAGACTGGAAGGCCGGGACAGCAGACTGCAAGGCATCAGACTGGAAGGCCGGGACATCAGACTGCAAGGCATCAGACTGGAAGGCCGGGACATCAGACTGCAAGGCATCAGACTGGAAGGCCGGGACATCAGACTGGAAGGCATCAGACTGGAAGGCCGGGACATCAGACTGGAAGGCATCAGACTGGAAGGCCGGGACATCAGACTGCAAGGCATCAGGCTGGAAGGCCGGGACATCAGACTGCAAGGCACCAGACTGGAAGGCCGGGACATCAGACTGCAAGGCCGGGACATCAGACTGGAAGGCCGGGACATCAGACTGGAAGGCCGGGACATCAGACTGCAAGGCATCAGGCTGCAAGGCCGGGGCATCAGACTGCAAGGCCGGGGCATCAGACTGCAAGGCCGGGGCATCAGACTGCAAGGCCGGGGCATCAGACTGCAAGGCCGGGACATCAGACTGCAAGGCCGGGACATCAGACTGCAAGGAATCAGGCTGGAAGGCATCAGACTGGAAGGCCGGGACATCAGACTGCAAGGCATCAGGCTGGAAGGTCGGGATATCAGACTGCAAGGCCGGGGCATCAGACTGCAAGGCCGGGGCATCAGACTGCAAGGCCGGGGCATCAGACTGCAAGGCCGGGACATCAGACTGCAAGGCCGGGACATCAGACTGCAAGGCCGGGACATCAGACTGGAAGGCCGGGACATCAGACTGCAAGGCCGGGACATCAGACTGCAAGGCATCAGGCTGGAAGGTCGGGATATCAGGCTGGAAGGTCGGGATATCAGACTGCAAGGCCGGGACATCAGACTGCAAGGCCGGGACATCAGACTGCAAGGCCGGGACATCAGACTGCAAGGCCGGGACATCAGGCTGCAAGGCCTGGACATCAGACTGCAAGGCATCAGACTGCAAGGCCGGGGCATCAGACTGCAAGGCATCAGACTGCAAGGCCGGGGCATCAGACTGGAAGGCCGGGGCAGCAGGCTGGAAGGCGTCAGGCTGGAGGGCCGGGGCAGCAGGCTGGAAGGCGTCAGCAGGCTGGAAGGCGTCAGCAGGCTGGAAGGCCGGGGCAGCAGGCTGGAAGGCGTCAGGCTGGAAGGCCGGGGCAGCAGGCTGGAAGGCGTCAGGCTGGAAGGCCGGGGCAGCAGGCTGGAAGGCGTCAGCAGGCTGGAAGGCCGGGGCAGCAGGCTGGAAGGCGTCAGGCTGGAAGGCCGGGGCAGCAGGCTGGACAACAGGCAGAGACACTGGCACAACAGGCTGAACAGCAGGCATTGGAACATCAGGCGTGGAGGCAGAAGTGGGTGATGACAGAATGGTATGGGTTGGGAAAAACTTCCTTTTCTTTTTGGTTTTAGCAACTGAAGATTTGTATGTGGGTACAGGGCTGTAGGTAGTGGATGCAGCTGGTAAGAGCGAAGAGTGGAAGGATGGTAAAACAGAGGGAGCAGATCTTGAGGGGAGATTCAATGGAACTGATGAAGGCAGCTGAGAAGTAGCAGAGGGGTTAAAGGCTGGGTAGGTACAGCAGGAGGAAACAGGGTACTGGTACTTCATTGGTAGCAGGGTGTATTGGTCAGAAATTGTGGTTGTTGGGGGTAATAGAGAGGAAGATATCCCAGCAGGCTGGTATCTGGACACAGAAATGGGTGGTTGGGAGCGGACAGAAGCTGAGTACAACAAGCTAGACCAGGCCTGTAATAATGGTTTCACAAAATCTGGTTTGCACATGGTTTGTCTGACCAGAGACTGCACTGAATCAATACATGCTGCAAGCACCTGTTGAGGACAAGCTGAGTATTGCTCAAAGAAAAAGGCTGAGTCATCTTCCAACAGCCACACCAAAGACTCTACCTGAGCTGCACTAAAAGGGGGTGTATAGTCATCACCTCCACTAGGGACATCAGACAGGGCCAACTCTGTACAGATCCGAATCAATGGCTGCACGTCCTCAAACAGAAAACTGCCCTGATCAACAAAAACATGGGCTATACGGATACATTCCAGCAGTTGCTCTCTAGTGTATTCACCTAATGTCTGATGACAAAAATCTCTGTCATCTGTTGCCAGAAGCGAAAGATACAGAATATCTTCCAGATGCATTTTTCTTGGCAATAGCAAGTGTCCAGATCCTATTCCCAAGTGCAGCCGATCTGTTAGTATGGCTTCAGAATTCTGTCATGGAAGGGATGCCTAACACAGGCATCCAGCACAAAGTAAACAGATCAATGGGCTGCACTAAGGAATGAGGCTCGAAAGGTAAGTGAAAATATAAATATTTATTAAGGAAAAAGACACACGTGCAAACCAAACACAGCAAACCATAAACAAGCAAGAACACGAATAATACACAGCAAACCATAAACAAGCAAGAACACAAATAATACACAGCAAACCCCAAAACCCTAAACTAACTAACTAACTAACTAACTATATACATGGAAAGGGAACACATATATAACAAGGCAGGGATGAGAGACAAGGGGAACAGGAGGCCAGGTGGAGGAAGCGGAAGGGGAGCCAAGGCAGGGATCAGGGGACAAGTCACAGGTATAGGGAACAGAGTCCAGGATAGGAAGCAAATCAGGAACAGGTCTCAGGCAACAGGTCAGGCAGGGACAAGGCTAGCAGGAAGGATTCTGAAGCAATGAGCCTCAGTGAAGGGCGGGCTTATATACTTCCAAGCCATACCACTTCAGGTGCAGCTGGATTATTAGAATGTCTGTTTGCTGGGAGACACCCGCTGGTGACCACCAGAACTGCAACCTTTGATGGCAAAAGCAACAGTGACACCAGCAGGCGATCCCAGCAACAACACCGTTCCTGACAGATTCGCTCTGAGTTTTTTGAACGCCAATAAATTTTCATATTGGCATTGTGTATTAACCCTTGAGGTTAGTTCTCTCATCGTCGGAAGGGTCTAGGTTTTACATTTACTAGCTAAAGCTGTTCTAGCTGTGAATAGGATATGGGAAATTACTGTTCTAACTGCAAGGGAATAAGTATCTAGACCTATATTCAGGAGGGCCAATGCCGAAGTCAATGATGTGTAATGCCCTGTAATTTCGCTGATGACTATGGTTATGTTTTCCCAAAAGATTTTAATATGAGGACAGTTCCAAAACACATGGTACAAACTCCCTATTTGGTTACATCCTCTCCAACATTTGTTTGTGGATTTGTGAAATATTTTTGACAACTTATAAGGGGTCATGTACCACCTGTGGTAGATTTTTGAAAGTTTTCCCAGTGATCAACCCAGGAGGACGTACTGAAACTCAGGTATATGGCTTTTAACCATTGTTGCAGAGAGAATTCTTGCTCTAGATCTTTTTCCCATTTGAGCATGTTGAGCGTTTTGGTCAATAGTGTTGGACCCATCAAGGGGTTGTAAAAGGAGAGCCCCAGGGTTGGTGTTTTTAATTTCCCCTGTAGGAATTCCCAGATTGGGTTTGGGATTTCTATATATTCATTGCATTTGGTAAGCTTGTGAAAATGTTTAATTTGCATTGACCTATAAGCATCTATAGGTAGCTCACTTTGATATAGATTTTGTAGGAAATTTACTCCCTTTTATGGCCTATCTCTTGCGTCAAAGCCACTAATGAGCAATTCATACACTTTAGTCTGGATATCTAGTTGAAGGGTACTTCTTTCTTGGCTGTACTAGTGTCTAGGGTGTGCCAGGCTGTTAAAGTGGCTCTAATTATTGGATGAGACACCTTGGAGGCCATTAAGGGGGGCATGAGGGATGCTGCCAATATCCCTAGGATAGTCCTGGTGTTTCACAAAACTTTGTTTCATATTGACCCATAATTTGTCGTCTGTCTTATGGATCCAACTTGGTCTAGCAAAGACATGTTATAGTAGCCCATTACATGTGGTAAACCTATCCTACCATTTTTTTAAGTAGTTGTAATGAGAAAAGAGTGATCCTCTTAATTTTGCTTTGCCAAATAAATTCCCTCAGGAGGGAGTTGCATTTAATGAAGAATGAGTTGGGGATATGGATAGGCAGTGTTCTAAATAAATATAATGTCTTTGGAAGAACTTGCATTTTTTTTTTTTCAATTTTAAAGATTTTATTGAAGGTAATGCATAATGTACATCAAGTTTCACAATGTCTTAGCAGTACAGATTTTATGCCACAATAGCATAGCACTAGCCAATACAAGAGTCACAAAACCGAATATTGAAAGGGGAAGAACAAGAACATTGAACAGCAGTGCATAGTAACCATTTTGGAAGACGGCTACTGGGAGGGAGGGATTATCTCCATCCCTACCACCCAGAGTATCCACACAAGGATCAAGAGCACATAGAAAGAGAATGACCGTACAGGGTGAAGTAGGCTGCGAACTATGGCCTGGAAGTACCCAGGGCTCGAGTCCTGCGGGAACGCGTGGGAACGGCGTCCCCGCACTTTTTTCACAGCAGGAACGCCGTTCCCTTTGCAGGACCAGAGCCGCCCGAGGCTCTAGCACAGTCTGCTAGCTGTGTTGTCTTCACAGAGCTGACATCGGAAGAGCAGCACAGTGATGCACGGAGGGCAGGGGCTGGCTCAGTTAACTGATTGGTTAATAGAACTGCTCTGCATTCTATCAACCAATCAGTTAACTGGGGCAGGTCCCGCCCTCTGTCCATCCCTTTGCTGCACTTCCGATGTCATTTGCTGTGTCCTGTGTAAGGTAAGACAGGGAAGAGGGGGCTGTTATGAAGGAGGGAGGGGGAAAGTATCAGAAACTGAAAGGAATGAGGAGAGGTGATATAAAAGGGAGGCAGGGCAGGAATGTGAAGGGGGGTTCTACAAAGGGGGTGAGGACAGGAATGTAAAGGAGGTGCCATAAAGGGGCTGAGGACAGGTTTAAATTTTAAAACTAGCTACTTGGTCATCTTCCGTACTATGTCGCATTCGCAGTCTGATCATCTCCTGTACTCGCATTCACAGTCTGGTCATCTCCTGTAGTATGTCGCATTCGCAGTCTGATCATCTCCTGTAGTCGCATTCACAGTCTGGTCATCTCCTGTAGTATGTCGCATTCACAGTCTGGTCATCTCCTGTAGTATGTCGCATTCACAGTCTGGTCATCTCCTGTAGTCACATTCGCAGTCTGGTCATCTCCTGTAGTCGCATTCGCAGTCTGGTCATCTCCTGTAGTCGCATTCGCAGTCTGGTCATCTCCTGTAGTCGCATTCACAGTCTGATCATCTCCTGTAGTCGCATTCACAGTCTGATCATCTCCTGTAGTCGCATTCGCAGTCTGATCATCTCCTGTAGTATGTCGCATTCGCAGTCTGATCATCTCCTGTAGTATGTCGCATTCGCAGTCTGATCATCTCCTGTAGTATGTCGCATTCACAGTCTGGTCATCTCCTGTAGTCGCATTCGCAGTCTGGTCATCTCCTGTAGTCGCATTCACAGTCTGGTCATCTCCTGTAGTCGCATTCGCAGTCTGATCATCTCCTGTAGTCGCATTCGCAGTCTGATCATCTCCTGTAGTCGCATTCGCAGTCTGATCATCTCCTGTAGTCGCATTCGCAGTCTGGTCATCTCCTGTAGTCGCATTCGCAGTCTGGTCATCTCCTGTAGTCACATTCGCAGTCTGGTCATCTCCTGTAGTCGCATTCGCAGTCTGATCATCTCCTGTAGTCGCATTCGCAGTCTGATCATCTCCTGTAGTATGTCGCATTCGCAGTCTGATCATCTCCTGTAGTATGTCGCATTCACAGTCTGGTCATCTCCTGTAGTCGCATTCGCAGTCTGGTCATCTCTTGTAGCATGTCGCATTTGCAGTCACTGTATTTTATGTGAAATATATATATATATATGCATATGAGCGTATCTTTTTTTTTTTTTTTTTTGGTGGGGGAGTGGATCTTGGGTGGGAGTTCCCACACTTTTTTCCCCAGGACTTGACCCCTGGAAGTACCTATAAGAAAATTGCACTTCACAGCACAAACTGCAATACAATAAGGTAAAATAAGATTAGATTAAATAAGGCCGAAACCACCGCAGAGGGCTCTTCTTAATCTATGAGTAGCACAGATGTGTCTTAGTTGTTTCTAAAAGAAGAGTTATAGTGTCGGGCAGAATGTGAAATAAAAGAATTAAGTGCATAGCACAGCTCTAGGGTTAGACAACCAATATTGCCAATTGTTGTAAAATTTCCCTAAGGACAAGTGCGCCTTTGCGAACAGGAATTCCATCAATAGGTGTTCATTTAGGATCTTAATGGCGTCGGAAATGGTTGGTGGACAGGTTTGTTTCCAACATCGGGAAATGGCCAATCTCGCTGCAATGAGTATATGTGTGATAATGGGGTGGAATTTTGAGGGCCATGGGGCAATGTCAAGACCAAATAGGGCCGTCTGCGGTGTCAAAGTTAAAGATAGACCAGTAACCTCCTGTATGCAGGAGGAAACGTCCGTCCAAAAATACTTAATGGGCGGACATTCCCACCAAATATGGAAAATGTGCCCTTCCTGGTCGCACTTTCTCCAACATTTACTCGATTGGGATGGAAAAATCTTCGCCAGTTTCGTCGGAGTAAAGTACCATCTGTAGAGGATTTTCATAACCGTTTCCCAGTGGGAAACGTTCCTAGAGACCACCGCAGGCAGTCTGATTGCCCAGTACCAAAGTAAAGGTGGGATTTGTATTTGCAGAGTACGTTCCCAAGAGGATATCACCGGGATGGTTTGATCCGTATGGGGGTTTCATTAGGAGTCCGTAAAAGTGTGATATGCCTCGTATCTTGAGGTTAGTTGTGGAAAATGTTTGTATTATGTCTTTAGTTATAGAGTTGGTTGAGGTCCGGATAGATGTTAGAACATGGCATATCCTTAAGTAGACGTAGAAGTCCTTGCTGGGGATATTAAATAGTTGTGAGAGCTGTTGAAAGGACCTAAGTTGCCCTTTGTGAAATAGGTCCCCTATGGTTCTTATGCCTTTCCGGGCCCATTCAAAAAGTGGAAGATCCTTCTAGATTGGTCCAATATAATGGCCTTGTAATAGGCTCTGAGGTCTGGGACTCCCAACCCAGCAAATCTAGTTGGAATATTAAGTAGTGTGGCTCTAATACGTGGTTTGCGGTCCGCCCATACAAAGTTGTTGATGATTCTTTGCAGTAAAGCAATATCTGGTTTCAACATAGGCACAGGTATCGTTCTAAACATATAAAGAACATGCGGCAGTAGGAACATTTTTGCTAAAGCAATTCTGCCTGCCCAGGAGGCTTTTGTGGAAAGAAGCGATGTAGCCGTTTCCTGAAGTCTCCTGGTCAGCAGAGCAGTGTTAGTACGCAGAATTAGGGAGGCTGGGGAAGTCAGCTGAATACCTAAGTAAGATATGGAATTATTGGGTGCCCAGGAGAAGGGTAATATTGACGTAATATTCGACTTAAGTTGTGTAGAGAGGGAAACCCCTAACATTGCGGACTTAGAAGGATTCAATTTATACAAAGAGATTTGACTAAAGCTGTGCAGAAGAGCACAGAGAGGAGGAAGAGAGTGGGTGGGATTGGTGAGCCAGATGACAATGTCATCAGCGTATAGGCCAATCTTGTGAGAAGTTTGATTAATTTCAAGGCCTGTTATTTCGGGGTTAGCCCTAATGGCTTGTGCTAAGGGTTCAATCATCAATGCAAAAATTAATGGTGACAGAGGGCACCCTTGGCGAGTCCCATTCGAGATCTGAAAGGGGGATGACAGTAGACCTGACGTCAGTACTCTAGCACTGGGGGTGGAATATAGGCCTAGTATGGCTTGATGGAATGTGCCCGAGATGCCAAATTTTTGGAGGACCAAGTCCAAATAGAGCCAATTGACCCTATGAAATGCCTTCTCTGCGTCTAAAGAGATCAACAGAGAAGGCACCTGACGGCGTTCAGCCCAGTAGAGCATGTCAATCAGCCTGCGAGTACCATCCGGGGCTTGTCTGGAAGGGATAAATCCCAACTGATCCGGGTGAATCAAGGATGAGATGAACCCGGCTAGCCTGGTGGCTAATAATTTTGCGTATATTTTAGTGTCAGTATTTAGTAACGATATGGGCCGATAATTAGCTGGGTCATGGGATGGTTTCCCCGATTTGTGAATAGTGGTGATGACTGCTTCTAGAGATTCGGATGGAATTTCCCCGGTTGTTAAGAATCTATTAAAAGAGGAACATAAATGAGGTAGTAACTGGTCTAAGTAGGTTTTATAATAGTCGTTTGTATAACCGTCAGGTCCGGGGGCTTTATGTAAGGGAAGGTCTTTTATCGCCTTAGCGAGTTCTGGATGCGTGAAGGGTTGGGCCAGTGATTCCAATTGTGTAAGGGAAAGTGAGGGGAGCTGAAGGGGGGCCAAGAACGCTGCTATTTGTTCTGATGTGGGCTTTGGCTCTGAGGTAGAATTGGCAAGATTATATAATTTCGAATAGAAGTGACTAAATTCATCGGCTATATCCTTGGGATTACTAAGTTTCTGTCCTTTTTGGTTTAGCAGGAAGGGGATCCTATTCTGTGCTGCTCTTTTTTTGTATTGCTGGGCAAGGTGCTTCCCAGCTTTGTTATTTTGGGAGTACCAGGTGAGTCGGAGACGTCTAAGATAATAATCAAAGTTTTTGTGGAGATATGAGCTAAGGTCATTTCTTAAGGTGGTGATTTCTTTCACAACCGAGAGGGAGGGTGCTCTTTTATTTATAATTTCGAGATTGCGGATTTGATGTAAGAGGGAGTCAATGGTCGCTGTACGTTTTTTCTTCTCCTGAGCACCCAATTTCAAACATATTCCACGGATAACCGCCTTATGGGCGTTCCAAAGCATTGTGGGATTGGTCACAGATCCAGAGTTGGAATCAAAGAATGATGAAATCTCGGATCTAATCAATTCTCTAGTCTCCGGAACACTAATAAGTGCAGGATTCAGACGCCATAGAGAATGTCTGACCATGGGTGGGGCGAAAGCAATATTAATCTATACTGGTGCGTGATCTGACCACGTTATGAGGCCTACTGTAGCTTCACTAATTCTCTGAAGTGCAATTTTGGAGACTAGGAATAGATCAATCCGAGAATATGACTTTTGTGCATGAGAATAAAAGGAGTAATCCCTCTCGGTACCATGAAGGCACCTCCATGGGTCATGGAGGTCCTCCTGCAGGACTACAGCAGATAAAGCAGTGGTATGTCTACGTTTCGCATTGGAGCTGTCCATATGAGTATCTAGGACATCGTTAAAGTCCCCACAGAGCACCAAGTGCTCCTTGGGAAAGGGTTGGAGTTTGTTTAGTATGGACTTATAAAAAATTTTTTGGCCAGTGTTCGGGGCATAAATGTTAACCAGAACTAGCGGTTGATTATTAAATACAGCTGAGAGTATTAAATATCTGCCCGCAGGATCTTGTTCAATATGTGTGAGGGAGAAGGTAACGGATGAACGCACTGCGATCATCACACCTCTTGTTTTCTTATCGGCGCGAGCATGGAAGCAATGGGGAAAGAGTCTGTGGGAACAGAGTGGGGGATTTAATTCAGAGAAATGCATTTCCTGAACACATAATATGTCCGCTTTTTGGGTTAAGGCTTCTCTCCACAGTAGCGATCGTTTAAAGGGACTGTTAAGGCCTTTTGCATTTAACGACACAATCTTAATCGACATGACTGATGGTGATCAGGGGCTGCTATTAGTCTATGCTGTGGTACCGAGAGAGATAAACCCCGTAATAGAAGAAGACTCCAGGGGTGTCGCAGCGAAGCAGAAACGCAGTGAGGAAATCGGAATATCTCACTTGCTACGTAATCAGTAGATATAGTTATCAGATCAGACAAATTTCCTCAGAATAATGGCTGAGCCACTCACACCCCTGTGGCAATCAATACAGTTGTAACTTAAATATAAGAATAATGCAGGAGAAAAAAAAAACACATAAGGAAAAAAAGTTGTAGTGAGCCCCACAACAATTGAACTCTAACCAACGGATGTGCTTAGCACATCAAAAAAGAAGTGGAACGTGGAAGGGATATAATATCAGCTTCCACTCCTCCACAGCGACATTAAACAGGTGCAATTAAACATAAACAGAAACAGAAAAGGCAGCAGTATTCACCTATAGTATCTACTAGTATATAGTACCGCATAGAGCCAGATGTGGTCTTTTTAAGTGAGAGTATGGGAGTCCCACGGGGTGACCATCCTGGATGAGGGTCTCGGACCTGGAGTAGCAGGAGAGGGTGCCTGGGTGATCAGACCCCAGTTGTGAAGTTGCTTAAGGCCCTCTTTTGGAGACATAATGGTAACTTGTTGGTTGCGATACGACACCAAGAGCTTTGTAGGGTGTCCCCATTTGTATATGATTTGATGTTCAATCAAGATGGAAGTCACTGGGGCGAACGCTCTACGAGCTTGAGCCGTGGTGGCAGAGATATCATTGAACAGCAATACCTTATTGAATGGCTCTGGGAGGGCTCGTAAGGCTCTTGCAGCACGCATGATGTCCTCTTTTACATGGAAGAAGTGCACTCGTGCTAGTATGTCTCTGGGAATTGAAGGGGAAAGGTGTTGCGGCTTATGCAATCTGTGTGCTCGGTCAATTAGCATGTCCTGAGTCGTCAGAGATGGGACAAGTTTGCGGAATAATTGGTGTAGGTACGGAATAATATCTGTTGCTGCCAGGGACTCTGATACCCCCCTTATTTTTATATTATTCCTGCGTGAGCGATCTTCGAGGTCTGCGACTTTTAATCGCAGTTGGGATATTGCTGCAGCCTGCTCATCTTGTATATCAACCATCATGTTATGCGCGTTGGTAGCTTCAGAGAGGTGCTGCTCAATATGCTCTGTGCGCTGCTCTAAAGAGTTAACTGTGTCCTGCATTTGGTTAATAGAGATCTTTAACTCTCTGTGTAGTTCAGCTTGGAGGGACATAAGCATGGCTTTAATGCTGTGTTCTGAGGCAGGGTTGTCTGTAGTGGGAAAAGCAGCAAGTGACTGTGCCTGAGATTGTGCTGCAGAGGGGCTACAAGTCTCAGCGCCATGTTGTCTTTTAGAGGGAGGCTGTTTGTCAGGAGAAGGTGCAGGAAAGTCAGCTAGCCCCTTACCTCTGTCTCCTGGGGACGAAGTGTGGTTGTCCAGGTGGTCCATATCCTCCAAATGTTCTGGGCAGTCAGGAGGAACACTTGCCTGCATATTCGGCGGTATCTCAGGGCTGCTGCACGCGCGGACAGCGCGGCCGGCGCCATCTTGGCTCCCCTGCCGAGGAGGCTTCATGTAAAAGTCTAAGAGCCTACGGGGTCCCTTCAATTTAGATTTTTTGCGGGACATGCTCCGCGGGACGTCCCCTGGCTGTGTCCCCCGATTTGGAGGCAGTGCGGTGGGATTAGAGCTGCCTTAATGCTAGATGTGGCTGCGGAGGAGCGGAGCAGCTGAATCAAGCGGCCATCTTCACCGGCGGCCAGGCCACGCCCCCCGGAAGAACTTGCATTTTGAAGGCGGCTGATCTTCCTACCCAAGAAAGTTGAGTTTTTCCTATGCGCCTTAGATCTTCTGTGACATTAGACAATGGGGCAGGAAATTAGCTTTGTAGAGTGAATTAGCTGGATAAGAAAGTTGCATTCCTAGATATTCTATAGATTTAGATCCCCATTTATATGGAAATTAATTTTTCAGTAAATTGATTTGTTCTTGAGATTGTCCCAGGGCGAGAATCTGGCATTTGTTGGAGTTGACCTTATAGTAAGAGACTCTCCAAAATTCTTATATCAATTGTTGAATTCTTGGTAGGGAACTATAGGGCGCCAATAGAAATAGAATGTCATCTGCGACTAGTCCTATTTTGTGTTCAGCTTGTCCCACCCTTAAACCCTAGATACAGGAATCAGACCTGATGACCTCAGCAAAGGGTTCTATAGCAAGGAAGAATATGATAGGGGATATGGGGCATCCCTGCCTTGTGCCATTTCAAAGGTCGAATGACCCAGACAGGATGTTGACTATATATCTCTAGATTGTAAGCTCTAACAAGCAGGGCCCTCTTATTCCCCCTGTATTGAATTGTATTTTAATTGTACTGTCTGCCCTAATGTTGTAAAGCGATGCGTAAACTGTCAGCGCTATATAAATCCTGTATAATAATAATATACTCTCACCGACTTTTTTGTCTGTTTTATGATGCTGAAGTTGGGTAATTTTTTCCCTGGCTTTCTTTTGTTTGAGTAGTAGTGCCATTTTTTCCCCTGCTTTGTTATGTTGTGAGTAATTCATTAATTTAAGTCCCTTGATATATTTATCATGTTCGGATATTAGAACTGTTCTACGTTCCTCTCTGAGGAGCGTGAGTTTAAACAGCAGGGTACTCTGGGATGATTTTTTTGTGTTGGGTTTCGAGTGAGTCTATTTCAGCCAGTAGGATAAAGACCCGTAAGTTAATTTTTTTCCTCTCTCTGGAGGCCATCTGGATCAGCACCCCCCTGACGAAAGTTTTGTGGGTATACCAAAGGTTGAATGCACTGCTGGAGGACTCCGAATTAAAGAGAAAGAACTCCTCCAACTTTGTCCTCAACTCCTCAGCATATGTAGGATGTGACAGAATATACGTGTTGTTCCGTCATAATGGCACATTTTTACCTGTACAGCTCTCTAAGATTTCCAGAGTGATACGTGCATGGTCAGACCATGTAATATTGAAAATTCTCACCTCAGTAACCCTGAGGAGAAGATTTGTATCTGTTATGAAACAGTCAAATCTTGGGGGTTGGGGGTTTTGAGAAAAATGTGTAGTCCCTCTCTGATGTATTATGGTAGCGCCACGAGTCATGGAGCTCTTCTTGTAGCAGGTATTTTTGAGTCCAACTTTCTTTGTGGGATTCGTGGAGGTGGTGTCCATTTCCGGGTCCATCGGAATATTGAAGTCCCCACAAATTAACCACTGGCCTTTTTTTATAGAGCAGGTTTTGGCTAAAGTTCTCTTAAAAAAATTTATTTGGTGCCTGTTGGGAGCATATATGTTCACAATTGTATAAAGGACTCTGTTTAATTCTGTGACTAGTATTATGTATCTACCTTCCGTGTCAATCGGTGAAGTGTGCAATTTAAAGGATATTGATTCCCGTAAGGCTATTACAACACCTCTCTTTCTTTCCCTAAAATTGGCTTGATAAACATATGGGAAGTGTTTATGGGTGCACTTAGGAGGTTTTGTAACCAGGAAATTAGATTCTTGCACACATAGTACATCACATTGTTGACATTCTGCTTCCTTCCATAACGCCCTTCTCTTACAGGGGCTGTTGAGGCCTTTGGCGTTCAAAGATAAAAATTAAGTCCCATAAAAGATGATTAGAGTGCTGATTAAAGCTTTTCTCGGAATCTTGGTAATGGTGATAAGGTTTTTGCGAGCTTGAATGGTGGCCTTTGAGAGATCTATGTATAATGATATTCCTGAATTTGGTTCTGGTAGAGCGTTAGGTTTGCGTGAGAAGTGCATGAGGTGGTCCTTAACGTGGAAGTAGTGGATTTTAGCTATCACATCTCTTGGTACTCTTTCCGGTAAATAAGATGGCTTTGGTATGCAGTGAATTCTGTCTATCGCCAATTTGTGTGTTTTGCTAAAAAGGTATGAGATTGAATTGATTGCATTGCTCTCAGGTTGCAATCAGACATCTAATTATGGGTGTGCCACATCCTATGTAAACTATAAATGCTAAATAAGGGAAAAATTTACTTTGTAGGCATATATAAAAAAAAAATATATACAAGTTTTAATAATTCATACATCAAATATTTATATTTAAGCAATATGGGACACCGTGTAATCCCAAAGGTAACACTATGAAAATGCTTCCTGTGTGGCAATACTGAAAAAATGCCCACAGTATGATGTAGCATCCCTCTTGGCAATTCCCACAGTCCTCATAGGTTAAAAAGAATTGCTCGCTCAAGGGTAAATAGAGGGCTGATGGGAAGACCCTCCAGTTACTGGAGTGGTAGCCACCACCAGTTTAGGAAACTGTGTGGGCACAGTCGTACCTGGTCCCTGGGAGGGTTCCTCAGAATTTTAATGCTAAATATGGGAATAATGGCTTTTGTAGGCACATATAAAACATGTTTTTACATTTTCATAGTATTGTCTCTAGGATTAAACATTGTGTCCCATATTGGTTCATTATAAATATTTTGTTTAGTATATGTATGTATTTCATGTGAATTATTAAAACTTGTATATTTTTTTATATGTGCCTACAAAGTCCATTATTTCCTTATTTACCATTAACAGCTAAGAAGGTAGACTATGTTCCTTGTATGTACCTCAAGGTTTAGTTTTCGCCTTGATTTGTTTACTTTTACCTCTGCCCCTAAAAGATTAAAAGATCTGCCCCTATGGTTAAACCTTCTAAGTGCAAAAGGCACAAACTGTTATTGTGCCCAAAGCTGACACAAACCAATAATTTTATGCCAAACAGAATATGGATCACCACATTGAACTTTCTTGAATTCATTCCTTTTGTGAGCTGGCCACTTCTGAGGTAAAATAGGGTTCCTTTATTTTTCTACCACTGAGCAGTTTGTAAAGCTTGTTATATTACTGTAAGGTTGGCTATTAAATAAATAAATGGCAGTTATACAAATGTCCTTTTCTAAGATAATATAAGAAAATTGTCTGATAAGTGTTGTTCAAACATCTTTCATCCCAAGTAATATCCTTTTATTTGGAGGATATGTATTCCAAATTATATCTTTAAGATTTCTAAAAGACCAGGGCACCAAAACAAAAAATGTTTTCTTACAAAAAACGTTTGTTTAGAATGGATACTTCCATTATCCATGTTTTGTTGAACAATAAAAAAGTTAATTCTTGAGGAATGAAACTAGCCTTACTATAACTGGTTAATTTTACTTTATTGATCATGAAAATTTTTACTTTTTGAGCGTATTCTAAAAAGGAATCATGTATGTATCACAAAAACCCAAATGTATTGTATTAAAGTATGTTCTTTCTCCAGGTAGGGTCTGTGCCAAAGGAAAAATACAAAGAACTCTAAGAGATAAATGGCTAACCTTTTCAGCAGGGTGAAATTTTCTACAAGCCAATATTTAAATGACACAGAAGATAACACGCTTTATCCTAGTTATTTCAGTTTCTGCACAGGTTCATTTGTTGTGTTGTAAATGATTGGGGTTGTCAAAAAAAGTTGTGCTTTGGTTTTATTAGGAAAACTTTTCTGCACTAGTTCTATTCATCATCGGTCCAAGGAGATTGTACACACAAAAAGGGACAGTTGATAGAAGTTTAAAGTTTAAAGAGTCAGATAAGTTAAACAGACCAGTAGAAAGTATACTGTAAATGTAAATCAACACTCTTTATTATTTATCAGGCTTTCTAAAACGACTAATTTGAAACCTAAAAACAAAATATATTGTTTTAGGCAAATATGATTGTTATTCATTTGCAGAATTAATTATGTACAGTATCAAATAATTGTTTGAGTAACAGTAAAAGAAGAGATATGAATGTTTATATATCTCCACAAATGTTCCACAGATAAACCATTAACACAAAAGATAACAACTTTCATGATTATGAAAGTCAGTGGAAATAAGAAGAAATATTACAAACTGTATCATACCAAAGTACAGTCCACATTGAGAATGTACTCAAAATCTTGATATTGACTCCTCTTGACTTGGGAGGAGAAAAAGTGAATATGAATAGAAAAAAAGGGGGAGAAAGACAAGTGCGGTCTCTAGGCCAAGAAATAAAATAGAAATAGAAGAATAGAAATCCATTGCCAACCATTCTCATAATGTCATTAAGTGTAGACATCCAAAACAATATCGTGGGGTGTAGTGTTGGTCTTCCAGAACAGAGGTATAACTTGTCTGGCTGCTGAGAGCAAATGTCACAGTAAACACTTTTTCAGAGGACCAATTGACCCAGGGATAATGGATAACTAGACAATTTCAGTAGAAGGGGGAAATGGATTCACCATACAGTCTGTTATTAACATCAAATACAGTTGTCCAGAAAAGTTGAATCTTACTGCATTCCCACCAAATGTGAAGGTACATGCCTTTCAAAAAAAAATATGCCAGTCTTCTGGGGGGAGCTCACATCCAAGGTCCTTTGTTCATGCCTTCATAAAGTTAGGGTGCGAGGTACTGATAGAGGTACTGGTAGAAGATTTGAAAAGTTTATATGTAGTAGAGAGTGCATGCCTAGGGATTTCTGAGGTTTAAAGAGGATAAGTCTTGCTCCACCATTGTTAAGGCTCTAATAAACGGTTGTGGGAAAGAATTTCAATACATGGTAGATTAGGGCGGAGGAGTGATGAAGTGCAAAAGTTGGGAGGCGAGCCACCAGCAAGTTTAGAATGACATAAAGATTGCTGACATAAGTGAAAACCTATGATTCCAAATTGAAAGAGTGTAAAATACAAGAAAAGGTAGATGTGTCAGAGCTGGGCTCAGCCATTCCTTTTCTGAAAGGGTGGCTAATTGCCAGCTTCTATCTCTCTACAGTGACTCACCTGTTGATGATATCCTGCTTGTCAGCCCTGCCTATTTAAGCCACCCAGCCCAGATGATCTCTGCAGAGTGCAATTATGAGATTGCTGACATTGCCCTGAAAGAATGGAGACATCTCCTTGAAGGTACCACTGTGCTGGTTCTCATTCTTACTGACCATAAGAATCTCACATTCTTGTCTGAGGCTAAACGCCTCTCTCCCAGAAGGGCGCAATGGGCTCTTTTCTTGTCTAGTTTCAATTACATTTTCTCATTCTTACCTGGTACTAAGAATGTAAGGGCTAATGCTTCACTTCCAAGATGGAGTCAGTTCCAGTCCCTGTGATTCCTCCTGATTGTATTCTGGCTATGGTTCACACCAGTCTCACTTCTCCTTTGGGTGACAAAATTCTTGCTGCTCAGGTTCACGCTCCTCTTGAGAAACCTTGTGACCACTGCTTTGTCCCAGAGAGTCTCTGTACTGCCGTGCTCCAGACTTACCATTCTCCCAAGGCTGCTGGCCACCCTGGGAAGAATCAACTCTTTTGGGCCATTTCCCAACAATTCTGATGGCCTAGCCTACATGCTGATGTAACTGCCTTCGTAGCTGCCTGTTTCATGTGTGCTCAGAGTAAGACTCCACGACACCCTCCATTGGGCCTCCTACAACCCATACTAATAGAGAGAGGCCCTGAGCCCACCTGTCTATGGATTTCATTGTGGAAGTACCCAACTCCCAGGGCAACACAGTTATATTTATGGCGGTTGACCGGTTCTCAAAAATGTTCCTGAACTCTGGCTATGTTTTGACTATGTTTACTCTGTTTACCTTTTTTTTATCATTATTAAACAAGTGTGATTTAACTATACTTCTGTCTAAGTCTGATTCATGGTTTCTGACAATAAGTTTAAAATTACTAAAGGCTAACATTTTCTAGAATTCTTGTAGGATTGAATGGAAATATGCAGCTGTTGGACATATAAAAGCAAATTGTCATAAAGTGATGGAATGTGGTGGGCCGAAAGGATTTTTATATCCGAGATAGAATAGTTTTGTCTAATAACCTGTGCAAGATATTCTATAACAATAACAGAGGAGAGGGAAAGTGTAATAACTGGATAGTAAGTGGGTAAACTTATTGGAAGACTTTAAGAAAGAAGGTATACTAATGCTGCGTACACACATAGCCAACTATCCGGCGGACTAAGACTGGTGTAAGATGGATTGTAAATAAGACTATGAGGGATCTTATTGATTTAATTGGAGAGGCTTTGGGGTGAGGGAAGCAAAGCTCCCCTACCCCAAACCACCAACGCCTTTGGTGGTGGCATGTCACGGAGACACAACTCGCCACAGAAGGGGGGGATGAACAGCCATTGGGCATGGCTGTTTACCACGTGATCAGCTGTGATGAAGTCACGGCTGATCGCAGATGGTTCCACCCCACTGTGTGCGGCACATGCGAGCGATCGTGAGCACTGCTCATCACTGACGCTGGTAAACAACCATTGGCTGGCTGTTTACCCATGTGACTGGCTGTGATCCTTTCACAGTTGATCACTAAATGTCAAGAAACCGCAGTAACAAGATGTTACCGGGTTCTCCTCCTCACACACCGACCGTGTGTGAGGAGGAGATTGTGGTAACATCTCGTTACTGCTTACAGTACACACCAACTCACACTGATTGCCCCCCAATAAAGAGGACATGTCACCACCCATCATAGTACCTGTCACCAGCCATCAAAGTACCTGTCACTCACAGTTCATCTGAGTACCTGTCACAGTCCATCTGAATAACTGAGTTCCTGTCACAGACCATCTGAGTACCTGTCACAGACCATCTGAGTACCTGTCAGACCATCTGAGTACCTGTCACAGTCCATCAGAGTACCCGAGTACCCGTCAGTCCATCAGAGTACCCAAATACCCGTCACAGTCCATCAGAGTACCCGATTACCTGTCACAGTCCATCTGAGTACCCGAGTACCTGTCACAGTCCATCAGGGTACCTGAGTACCTGCCACAGTCCATCAGAGTACCCGAGTACCTGTCACAGTCCATCAGAGTACCCGAGTACCTGTCACAGTCCATCAGAGTACCCGAGTACCTGTCACAGTCCATCTGAGTACCCAAGTACCTGTCACGGTTCATCTGAGTATCTGTTATAGTCCATATGAGTACCTGTCACAGTCAATATGAGTACCTGTCACAGTCAATATGAGTACCTTTCACAGTCAATATGAGTACCTGTTACAGTCCATCTGAGTACCTGAGTACCTGTCACAGTACATATGAGTACTGGAGTACCTGAGTACCTGTCACCGCCCTTCAGAGTACCCAAATACCAGTCACCAGGCCATCAGAGTACCCGAGTACCTGTCACTAGACCATCAGAGTACCAGAGTACCTATCTGCAGCCCATCAGAGTACCCATGTATGTATGTATATGCTGTGTGCGAGAAATAACCTGATATGACAAGTTTGTAAAAAAAAAAAAAAATCTTAATTTTGCAGAGAATTGTGGGAAAAAATGACAACTTAAAAAAACTCACCATGCTACTTACTTAATACCTCAGAATGTCTACTTTCTAAAAAGGGGTCATTTGGGGGGTATTTGTACTTTCCTGACTTGTTAGTGTCTCAAGAAATGAGATACACCTGATGTACAGAAGGCCTGATCAGATGTGATCAATTTTCAGTGATTGGCACCATAGTTTGTAGACTCTATAACTTTCACAAAGAACAAATAATATACACTAATTTTGGTTATTTTTACCAAATATATGTAGCAGTATAAATTGTGGCCAAAATGTATGAAGAGAAATTACTAATTAGCAAAATTATATGACAGACACAAAGAAAGGCATTTTTTTCACAAAATGTAAGTTTTTTTTTTTATTTATATCACAAAAAAAAAAAAAACACTAGTGATTAAATATCATCAAAAGAAAGCTCTATTTGTGTGAAAAAAGGACGCAATTTTCATATGGGTACAGTGTTGCATGACTGAGTAATTGTCATTCAAACTGTGAGAGCGTTGAAAGCTGAAAATTGGTCTGGACAGGAAGGGGGTGTATGTGCACTGTATTGAGGTGATTAATAATCATTAAAATCACCGCTCCTGAAAAATTATTTTTAAAAAAAGCACCTTCTTTTCCTTAGAAGTAAATACAGAAGGTTGCATTTTGAAATATATTCAACACCGATTAAGGAAACCTCTGTAAGGTCTCCATTGGATATGAATGGTAGAGGCCTGTCTTCGTTTTTATTGTGTAAAGATCAATCAGCGTCACAAAAAAGTGCTACTTGCTAAATAAATTAAAGTAAAATTAAATTATTGTGCAAGTGTACAATTGTAAATTAACTATCTGCAGTTTTCAGTGTACCACTTCACCATCAAAAATATTTATTGTGTAAATAGTGCAGCGCTACCGACTCTCATGTGACTATTTAAATAAATAAATCCCAACACACTGAAAAGGATAAATATAAAATTTCCATAAATCAAAATAAAATAAAAATAAATATATATTTACAGTGTATGTGTGTGTGTATATATATATATTCTCAAATTCTGTAATTTCTTGATTGCTGTGTACAAATATTCCACTGCTGTGCTTCTACCACACTTCTTAGGTATAATAAGCTTGTGCACACCTCCACCAGCTGTTATGCCAGCTCACCTCAACAATAAGCCAAAAAAGCTCTGAATGAAAGCTCCCTCCTTTCCCTCCACTTCAATATCAGTTCTCCTGCTCCAGACTGTTGTATACATAACTCCAAGACGAGATATTTTCCCTCTGGATATGGTTTGTATTCATGCAAATACAAATGCAAGAAACATAGTGCTCTCCATTTCAATCATTTATTCAAAATCCCCTTTAAAATTTTGCACTTACGGGGCATGACCGGAAGCCGAGCTGGAAGGAAGCATTGCCTGAGAGCTCTCCTCCAGCCCACAGCGAACAGGCAGAAAAATGAGGGTATACAGCACCGATCCATGGGAGGATCACATACCATCAGATCCTCCTCAGCCTGAGGATCGTCACAGCCACCGCCGAGCTCTGCCACGTCCTTCAGGGACTATTTTAAGCCGCCTGGAATGTAACCGGGCGGCAGCAGCAAAATGGCGCCAGACGGCGCCGCCTCTCGACATTGGGCCTCCATGCCGCCATCCCCGCAGTCCCATGAGCCACCACCGGACCACTCGGCCTCTCCGCAGCTGCTCCTAAGCCCCGCTGGACTCCAACAGGGGGTGAGTGACCAGCATCATTCTCAGCCTCTGCCTCAGTACACACAGTGTACAGAGGCCTTCCCTCGGCTGCTGAGAACGGCATCAGACCCTGGCATCTCCGACACAGGGTGTTTCTCCCCCTCCCCATCAGATGCCATGGAGGACTTCCCAGCCCTTCCAGGCCCCACGCACCAAAGGGGTGTCCCGGCACCTCCATAGACGGGGAGCAATTCCCTCCATAAGGCCCAAAGGCCCTCACGTTCCAGGGAACTCAGCCTAACTAGGGGTCATGTGGCAACCCCCTCCTTTGCCCAGGTGACGCAAGCTCAAGCACAGCATCCAAGGGGTGGCTTCCCAGGCCCCACACCATGCTCTCCCCATGCTACCTCCTGGACTGAGCCCTGGGACCTCCCAATGTCTTGGCCCACTTCTCAAGCTCAAGGAACCCCAACAGGAGACCGTCCTCTTCACCCAATGCCTTCCCACTTACCTCCAGGACAGGATGGAGCAGTCCTACCTACAAGCCATCCCAACTAAGGATGATTTCAAACATCTTCTAGCTGATGTGGAGGGCACTTGCTGTGCTGAAATCCAGACCCTTCATGCAGGCCTTAAACATCTAGCTGACAGGGTGGAAATGGCAGAGGAGGAAATTCAGGAGACTAAACTGGCAGTGCACCGAACCCAGATACAGGGCTCAGATCATCACCATATGTTATGAGACATGCAACGCCACGTAGAGGATCTGGATAATAGAGGCTGCAGGAACAACATCTGGGTACGGGGTCTATCCGAAAAAGAGGGGACAGAGGACCCGCAAGCCTCACTACAGACACTATTCAATGAAATGCTGGGTGAAGACCCGGACAAACACATAGAGATGGACAGAGCTCACCGGGCCCTCTGACCCAAAGGCACTGCTTCAAAACCAATAACTAATAATATTATTCAGTGAGCTATCAACAAACATAATGAAGACCATGATAGTTTACCATCTAATGTCTCATCTGGAAATTCCTTAATCCATCCTTTTAAAAGCAAGTATCTCTGTGGTGCAGTTTATTTATTTATTAAATGTCTTTATTTTAGAAATGTTTCCATTTTACACAACATGTACACATACAAGCATTTATATAGTGTAGATAAGACATGTAATGGTCTTTGTTCTTGTAGTAATAATTGTTAAAATTCTGTTGATGGTCTATCTAATAAAGAGTTTTTTTTTTGTCAGGGATTGAATATTTGGAGTTGTTGATACTGCATCCTTTTTGTCTTATTCTCCAAGCCCAAGGATTCCAATGGATGGAGCTCTATCAGGGTTTGGACCACCCTCACATCCTTACATCTTCACCATTTAAAAAAAAAGGCTTCCATTGCTGGTGGAAACTCGAGGTTGAAAAATAAAGGTGTCATTGGCCCAATATAAGTAGACCAAGTCTTCCTTTTCAATACTACATTCCAGGCGTTCAGTGTTGAGGATACCAAAAATGGCATTTATCCCTTGGGGGGCCGGTGCTCTCTAATTATCAAAGGTAATGATTTAAACTTCATACCTGTGACATCTTCCTCCATTTTCCCCCATTGTTTACATTCTGCATTATGGAACCAATCCACTATCCTGGACAGAAATACAGAGCAAAGATATTTAGAAAAGTCTGGAAGGGCCAAGCCTCCATCCACTTTTGTTCTAGTCAATATATCTCTTCTAATTCGAGCTGATTTATGCACCCATATAAATCTCCCCACAGCCTTGCCCAACTAATGCAGCAGGTTTATTGGAGAAAATATTGGAATAGTCTGAAATATATATAATATTTTTGGCAGTATGTCCATTTTTACAATGTTGGTCCTTCTCATCCAGAAAAAAAATGTTCTATCATATTTGTGAAGTGTCTTTATTATATTCTGTATTAACGGAAGATAGTTAAGCTCTTGGAGTTTATTTAGATCTCTAGAAATATATGTTCCCAGATATTTAATGGCTTCTTTCTTCCATTTAAAGGGGCAGGTTTTTTTGAGAAGATCTAATGTCCTACTCAGCTTGATTTGTCATAATTGACTTTAAAGTTACTGAATATTCCAAAACGGTTAAAATCCTGGATAAGATTTGGTATTGTCACCACTGGATTAGTTACAGTGGTGTGAAAAAGTGTTTGCCTCCTTCCTCATTTCCTGTTCCTTTGCATGTTTGTCACACTTAAGTGTTTCGGAACATCAAACCAATTTAAACAATAGTCAAGGACAACACAAGTAAACACAAAATGCAATTTGTAAATGAAGGTGTTTATTATTAAAGGTGAAAAAAAATCCAAACCATCATGGCCCTGTGTGAAAAAGTGATTGCCCCCCTTGTTAAAACATACTATAACTGTGGTTGTCCACACCTGAGTTCAATTTCTCTAGCCACACCCAGGCCTGATTATTGCCACACCTGTTCACAATCAAGGCATCACTTAAATAGGAGCTGCTTGACACAGTAAGGTCCACCAGAAGATCCTTAAAAGCTACACATCATGCCGAGACCCAAAGAAATTCAGGAACAATTGAGAAAGAAAGTAATTGAGATCTATCAGTCTGGAAAGGGTTATAAAGCCATTTCCAAAGCTTTGGGAATCCAGCGAACCACAGTGAGAGCCATTATCCACAAATGGCGAAGACATGGAACAGTGGTGAACCTTCCCAGGAGTGGCCGGCCGCCCAAAATTACCCCAAGAGCGCAGCGACGACTCATTCAAGAGGTCACAAAAGACCCCACAACAACGTCCAAGGAACTGCAGGCCTCACTTGCCTCAGTTAAGGTCAGCGTTCATGCCTCCACCATCAGGAAAAGACTGGGCAAAAATGGCCTGCATGGCAGAGTTCCAAGGAGAAAACCACTGCTGAGCAAAAAGAACATCAAAGCTCGTCTCAATTTCTCCACAACACATCTTGATGATCCCCAAGACTTTTGGGACAACATTCTGTGGACCGATGAGACAAAAGTGGAACTCTTTGGAAGGTGTGTGTCCAAGTATATCTGGCGTAGAAGGAACACTGCATTTCATAAAAAGAACATTATACCAACAGTAAAATATGGTGGTGGTAGTGTGATGGTCTGGGGCTGTTTTGCTGCTTCAGGACCTGGAAGACTTGCCGTGATAAAAGGAACTATGAATTCTGCTGTCTACCAAGAGATCCTGAAGGAGAATGTCCGACCATCTGTTCGTGTACTCAAGCTGAAACGAACTTGGGTTCTGCAGCAGGACAATGATCCTAAACACACCAGCAAGTCCACCACCGAATGGCTGAAGAAAAACAAAATGAAGACTTTGGAGTGGCCTAGCCAAAGTCCTGACCTGAATCCTATTGAGATGTTGTGGTATGACCTTAAAAAGGCCGTTCATGCTCGAAAACCCTCTAATGTAACTGAATTAGGACAATTCTGCAAAGATGAGTGGGCCAAAATTCCTCCAGGACGCTGTAAAAGCCTCATTGCACGTTATCGCAAACGCTTGGTTGCAGTTGTTGCTGCTAAGGGTGGCCCAACCATTTATTAGGTTTAGGGGGCAATCACTTTTTCACACAGGGCCATGATGGTTTGGATTTTTTTTCACCTTTAATAATAAACACCTTCATTTACAAATTGCATTTTGTGTTTACTTGTGTTGTCCTTGACTATTGTTTAAATTGGTTTGATGTTCCGAAACACTTAAGTGTGACAAACATGCAAAGGAACAGGAAATGAGGAAGGGGGCAAACACTTTTTCACACCACTGTATATATAGCAGCAAATCATCTACGTATACTGACATCTTATATTCAATTTCCGTAGCGTCCCTGGCGATATGATTATGTCACTTTTTTTGCGTCTCAAAGCGGTACAATTATTTTGCAAAGAAATTTGGCATGTTATATTGTAGGCCTGTAATTCTTAGCAATAACGCACTTAAATCTGCCCAAAATCTAATAGATATCCCGGGTATGATAAAGTTTGAAACACAAAGTAATAAATTATAATATAATAAATAAATAATTATAAAAAATAATAATATAATAATAATAAAATTAATTTCCCCTCAATTCACTATCGCTCAATTCTGCAAGTGTTCTCATTTATTATCACTGTTTTCTAGCTGGTCTAAAACCACTTTTTATGTAAAGGGACACTTTTTGGTTGTTATGGGCAATCTCCAGTTTCCAGGCAGAAAGAACAGTATATATAATATAAAACTGCATTCAGGGCACTGGACAAAGCACTGGGGAGAAAATGAATGTGAAATAAGTTCATACAGTAATGTAATCTGTAAGATTACAGTGTACTGTATGTGTTATGAATTTTGACTTTTTTGAATTTGCCGCCAGGCTCCGCCCCGTGCGTCACGATGCTCTCAGGGAATTGACCCCGGCACAGAGAGGCTTTGAGCTGAGGACAGAGCCTGCAGACACAGCGGGGGGACATCGCAGGATCCTGGGGACAAGGTAAGTATACCGCACCAGGATCCCGCAATGCAATGGCTCGGGGTTACCGCTAATGGTGCTCAAAATTAACCCCGAGCCATACTCGGGAAAACCTCCAGGGGGTTAACTTTAATCCCTTATATATCTATGTTTTTATGAATCGCTATACTCAAATGCTCCATTAATAATACATACAACAAAGGGGAAAGGGGACAGCCCTGTCGGGTTCCATTTGATATCACCACCAGGTCAGACAAGACTCCGTTTGTATGTAGTCTAGCTGTTGGATTATGATACAGAGCCATTATTTTCTCCAGAAATATAGGATCAATTCCCCATTGCTTTAGTGTCTCCTCGAGGAAACACCATCTCACCCTGTCAAATGGCCTTCCCGGCATCTACTGCCAATAGACAGGATGGAATGGCTTGGTTCTGGATATATTCTACCAACGTAAGAGTCTTCAATGCATTGTCTCTTGCCTCTCGACCCCTTACAAATCCCACTTGATCCAAATGGATATATGATGGTATAATGGGTGAAAGGTCGATATTTGTAAAGGAGATCAGACATTAATTTCCACATAGCGTATGATCTTTCTCAGGTTTTGGAAGAAGCGAGATATAGGCGTCCAGTCCTTGTGGGGCAAAGGGACGAAAGGCAGATATCGAATTGAAAGTTCTGTTTATGATAGGAATCAATAACTCTTTAAATGTTCTATAAAACCATCCAGGCTTGGACTTGTACCTAACACTAGTGAATCGATTGCATTCTGCACTTAAACCTCAGAGAATTCCATATACAACTCCTCTGTCTCTACCACCGTGAGAGTTGGTATGGCTGTTTCTTCTAAATATTGGCGGACGCTTTGTTGAAACATTTTAGGAGCCATTCCTGCCAATTGATTGGGTATGTTATATAATCTGTTTTCATTTTTACTATAGAGGTCGTAGATATACATTGATGTAATGCTCTTGCCAAGAGCCTACCTGGTGTATTTCCATGTTGATAATAGAGCACCCAATTTTTATCTCTAAGGCATAGAGTCTGCTCATTCAATAATGTTTGTAGTTCTATCCATGTATCTGTTAATACTATTAAATTCTCTGAGGTTTAATTTTGTTTATGCAATTATTGTCCCCCTCTTATTTTTTTTAATCTTGTTCCGTGTTTTATGAAGACAGTGTAACACACATTTTAAAGTTTCCCAAAGCACAGGTAGGGACGTGATATCACACTACATGGTCTGTCACAAAATCTTTAATGGCTTGTCTAATCTCTGACATACAGATCTCATATTTAAGTAGAGTATAATTTAGTCTCCATGACCATTTTGTTGTAACACCATTCGATATATTCAACACCAAACATACTGGAGCATGGTCAGACCAGACAAAATTACCATTCTCAGAGGAAAATGCCATTGCCACTCCCCTATGGTTTATAAAAAAGTGGTCCAATCTGTGGTATGTACCATGAACTTTAGAATGGTATGTTTAATCTCTATCTATTGGGTGAAGGGCTCTCCATATATCTATCAATTGGTGCTTCTCTAAAGTGGCTTTGAATTTATTCATATCCTTAATAGCCTGGTATAAACTAGGTGCAGTGGTATCCAGTTCCCGGTTGAGAACAAAATTAAAATTCCCCTCAATTAGGATCACGCCCTCCACTCTTTCCATTAGAACATGTGTATGCCTGTCTTAATATGATTTTGGTTTGGCAAATATAGAATAATAAAATGTATATTTTTTTCTGTAAATGGACAGCTTCAGGAGCAAAGCTCTTCCGTCTCTGCTCCTCCAGGTATCAAGAACCAAGTGAGGTAGAGACTTATGGATTACTATAGAGACTCCTTTAGATTTAGAGTAGGCAAAAGAATCATGATGCCATATAGCAGTGATGGCGAACCTCGGCACCCCAGATGTTTTGGAACTACATTTCCCATGATGCTCATGCACTCTGCAGTGTAGTTGAGCATCATGGGAAATGTAGTTCCAAAACATCTGGGGTGCCAAGGTTCGCCATCACTGCCATATAGGATAGTATCTATTCTGTATATTGGGTATGTGATTCAAACCAAAATGCGTCTCCTGAAAGACAACATTAACCTTTTGTTTATGAAGAGAATATACAATTTGTGATCTCTTTAATGGCGAGTTTAATCCTCTAAACATTAAAGAAACAATTTTTTACAGAGCCCATAGTTGGACAGGAAGAAAAAAACAAAAACAAAAAAAACACAAACCTCACAAACTCACAAGCTAACAACCACCTATATTAACAACCCACTAAATGGCTCCTTTTAGTCTAAGCTTACTATTAGTAAGTTCCCTAAATTAGGGGTATGAAGAGACCTACTTCAGATAGGCCACAGCCGACCCAAGCATGTATAAATACAAAAGAGTAGTGATGGACGAACTTCCGACAGGACTTTTCGCGAACGCGGCCGATAGTTCGCCAACAGTAACATTCGCGGCGGGCCCCATTGACTTCAATGGGAGGCGAACTTTGCAAACCTACAGGTCAAATTTGCAGCCACAAAATAATTGCTAGCTGTGCAAACATAGTCCCACCACATGGCCAGTGACATAACACATGTATGAGGTGAATCTGGGATTGACAACTACAAGCATTCTTTTTTTATATGTGAAATTGTTGTGACAATTCAGGACTGTAGAGTGCAGGAAGGCAATGGAGGAGAGGGAAGGTCAGGGTAGGCAAAGAAGAGGGTGCAGGAGATGATCACCAGCAGCGTGACATACAGCAATGACACCTGCACCGTAATAGAGTGATCTGACACCAGCACCGTGATAGAGAGCACTGACATCAGCAGCGTGACATACAGAAATTACACCGGCACCGTGATAGAGTGATCTGACACCAGCACCGTGATAGAGAGCACTGACATCAGCAGCGTGACATAAAGCACTGACACCAGCACTGTGATATACAGCACTGACATCAGCACCATGATAGAGAGCACTGACATCAGCAGCGTGATATACAGCAATGACACCTGCACCGTGATAGAGTGATCTGACACTAGCACCGTGATAGAGAGCACTGACATCAGCAGCGTGACATACAGCACTGAGACAGGCACCATGATATACAGCACTGACACCAGCACCGTGATAGAGAGCTCTGACACCTGCACCGTAAGCAGCCCCAGGAGGAAGTCAGCATAGAACAGGGATGGTGGGAGCCCCTCATAATAAGCAGCCCCAGGAGGAAGTCAGCACAGCACAGGGATGGTGGGAGCCCCTCATAATGACCATAGCACAGGGATGGTGGCAGCCCCTCATAATATGCACAGCAGAGGTAGAGCCCCAGGAGGAAGTCGGCACAGCACAGGGATGGTGGGAGCCCCTCATAATAAGCAGCCCCAGTAGAAATATGACACTGCTCAACCTCTTCAAACAGGAGGGTACGGGCATATAGTATGGTGTGCTTTTTTTGGACAAGGAAGTGAGTCAAATGAAGAAAGAAGGTCTGTGTGCTCGATTAAAAAAAAATGTTTATAGACATATACATGGTCTACTGGTCACATGTGTTGAATTCCTCCGAGATCCATGCCTCATTCATTTTTAGAAATGTGAGGTAGTTAACACTGTCGTGAACTAGGCGAGTACGCTTATCGGTCACGGTCCCCCCTGCTGCGCTGAACGTCCTTTCGGACAGGACACTGGACGAGGAGCAAGCCAACAGTTTGATTGCAAATTGGGCAAGCTCTGGCCAGAGGTCAAGCTTGCCCACCCAGTAGTCCAGGGGTTCATCACTCCTCAGAGCGTCCACATTGGCCGTTAACCCGATGTAGTCGGACACCTGACGGTCTAGGCGTTCCCTGATGCTGGATCCTGATGACACCTGTCGATGGGTCGGCTGAAAGAATGACCTCATATCCGAAGTCACCAACATATCTTCAAACCGGCCTCTTCTTGCAGGCGCTGTTGGATTGGTACCCGCAACTCCTTCTCTGGGAGTGGGAATTGCTCCTCTGCCAGCGCACGCAAAAGCAGAATGCAGCATTTCTCTAAGCAAGGCCTGGAAGTGCTCCATTCTGACAGCCCTCTGTGATGGCGGTAACATTTCCACCATTTTGTGTTTGTACCGGGGGTCTAAGTACGTTGCCACCCAGTACTGGTCCTTGACCCTTATGCTTTTTATACGGGGGTCACTATTAAAACACTGGAGCATGAAGGCCCCCATTTGCACTAAACTGGAAGCGGTGTGGTGGCCTGGCTCCTGCTCATCATCCAGGATAATGTCGTCCTCTTCATTCTCCTCTCCCCATCCACGCACAACAACAGGGATCCCAGAAAGGTTTAAAGCATGCTCTTCTTGCTCCTATTCATCCGCCCCGGCACCATCCTACTCTGACTCCTCTTCAGACTCCTGTTGTTCACTTGTCTCAGATAGAGTAGCCCCCCCTGGGAATTCATCCACCATTGCGACTTCCTCATCTTCCCGCTCCTGCTCCTCCACAGCTTGATCAATGACACGACGCAATGCACGCTCCATAAAGAAGGCATAAGGTACCATGTCACTGATGGCGCCATGGCTGCGACTGACCAGTTTTGTGATCTCCTCAAATGGCCGCAGAAGTCTGCATGCATCGCGCATGAGCAGCCACTGGCGCTGTGAAAAAAAAAACAGCTTCCCTGAACCTGTTCTGCTGCAGAGTTCATACAGGTAGACGTTAACTGCACGTTTCTGCTGGAGCAGCCTATCAAGCATATAGAAGGTTGAGTTCCATAGCGTGGGGCAATCACAAATAAGACGTCTGACCGGCAGATTGTGTCGCCGCTGAATGTCAGCAAGGCGAGCCATGGCCGTGTAAGATCTTCTGAAATGGGCCGAGATTTTCCTTGCCTGCCGCAAGATGTCCTGGACCCCAGGGTATTTGACAACGAATCGCTGCACGACCATGCATGGCACGTGCGTGATTTTGCCCTGTTTCAATGTGCTAAGCAGATTGGCACCGTTCTCACACACCACTTCACCAACTGTCAAATTGAGCGGTGTTAGCCACTGATCTGCCTGTGAACGCAAAGCTGAAAGGAGTGCCGGGCCAGTGTGGCTCTTGGCTTCCAGGCACAACAGACGCAGCACGGCATGGCAACATCTCACCTGGCATGTCGAATAGGTTCTGGAGAGCTTGGGCGGCGCAGCGGAAGAGACGCTAGCAGCGGAAAAGGAGGAGTCAGCCGAGGAGGAGAGGGAGGAGGATGGAGTAGGAGGAGGAGGAGAAGAAGAGCCAGGCCTGCATGCAATCCGTGGCGGTAAAACCAAATCTACACGGGTGCCACGGGTTACATGCTTGACGGCCGTCAGAAGGTTCACCCAGTGGGCAGTAAAAGTGATATACCTTCCCTGCCAGTGTTTGCTAGACCACGTGTCTGTGGTCAGATGTATCTTGGCACTGACACTGTGTGCCAGAGATACATTCACTTGCCGCTGAACATGGCCATATAGCTCTGGGATGCCCTTCTCTGAGAAATACTTCCTTCCTGGGACCTTCCATTGTGGTGTTCCAATGGCCACAAATTTTCGAAAGGCCTCCGAGTCCACCAGTTTATATGGCAGTAGTTGATGGGGTATCAGTTCTGACAAGCCAGCCGTCAACCGTTGGGCAAGAGGGTTATCCAGCGTCATCATTTTTTACGTTAGAACATTAGGCCCACGGAAGTCTGCCTATTTGCAGAAAAACGTGAGCTTGGCGTGATAGAAGGTGGAGTGGAGGATAATTGTGAGGAGAGAGGAGAAGGAGAAGTAGAAGACGAGGCTGGACGGTTAGAGCCTGGAGTGTGGCTTTGTGTGTTCCGTTGCTCCCACTGGGCTCGGTGATGGCTGCTCATGTGCCTTCTTAAGGCGGTCATCCCTAGGTGAGTGTTGGGCTTACCGTGACTAATGCGTTGAATGCAAAGATTGCAGATGGCAACGCTATTGTCAGCAGTGGACACGTTCAAAAAAGCCCACACTGCGGAGCCATGTGCCGGTGTCCTGGGAGCGCCAGATGTGACCGTACATGGTCGATGACTCGCTCTTGATACATTTGCAGTCTGCTTTGTCCCTCCTGTGCAATGTAAGTTATTCCTGCTTCTCCTCCCTATCTGCTGGTCCATATCTCCCTATGAACTCCCCTCCTCTTCCTCTCTTGTGGGCACCCATGTGACATCACTAGACACGTCATCATCGACATCATCTTCCCCACCGCTATAAGTAGAGATCTCGGAGTAGGCAGCAACACCGGGGACCAACCTCCTCCTTGGGCTGATCTGGGTACTGTAGTCAGACTGCTGAGTGGCGGTTGTTGCTACCTCCTCTTCCTGATCCAATACCAAGAGTGGCTGCGCATCAGAAATGTCTTGATATGGATCGGAAAATAATTCCTGTGACTCAAGCGGAAGGTATGTGGTGGTGGTGGTGGTGTTGTTGTTGGTGGTAGTGTCTTTGGGGGTGCACATAGCAGAGAGTGAAGAAGAGGGTGCAGATCGAGAGGATGAGGAGGGTGCAGAAGAGTAAGGCTGAGTGAGCCACTCAACCAAGTCTGGTGCGTCCTTTAAAGTAATTGAACGCACCTTCTGCAACTTCCCACTTTGGCTCAAGCCTGTTGCTCCTGCCCTACCCCTAGCACCCCTGCGGAAGGGCCTGCCTCTTCCTCTGCCTGTCATTTTTTAAATGACCCTGTGACAAAACTCTCAGTCCCTATACTGATAAAGGACTACTGCAGCAGTAGGGCAGCAGTCAGCAGTAGTGCACCTCAACCCTATGTATTGTGGACATATACCAGTCCTTAAGGAATAGCAGACTGTACCTCACTCAACCCTATGTACTGTAGTACCCTAGACCTTACCAGTCCTTATAAGGACTTTTGTGGAACAAGTAGGTTGTGAATGATTAGCAGACTGTACCTCAGTCCCTATACTGATAAAGGACTACTGCAGCAGAAGGGCAGCAGTCAAGTATAATATTCTTTCTATATTTGGAAGAAAGAATATTATACGTGTACAAGCCTATTACCATACCACTGATACCAGTCCTGAAAAGAACCTTTGTGGAACTAATAGTAACAGCTACTGATTAAACTGACCCTCACTGCCTCACACACTGCTTCCTGCCTGTCCCTATATAAACTGACAAAACAGAGGCTACTGGAACAATAATTGAAATAGCACTTTTGTGGACCTGATAGTAACAGCTAATGACTAAACTGGCTGTCCCTGCAGCACACACCGTCCTGTCCTTTTCTCTAAACTGACAAAAGACACTCAGGCTGCTGCAACAATCACTAGCACAGCACTGCCTATCCTGAACTACACCTAACACCTCTACCAGTCCTGAAAAGAACTTTTGTGTACCAAATAGCTAGCGATTTGGGTCACTGTAATCTCTCCCTGCTCCACACAGCAACCTCTCCCTATAGTGACAGAAGAAAGAATGTAAAATGGCCGCCGGATCGGGTCTATTTATAAGTTAGGGGGAATGTCCAAGTGTCCATGTGCTGTAATGTCTCAATTGGCTGTCCTGTACCCCATGATGGATGTGTCGTCATAGGTCAAAGTTCTTTTACACAGTAAACACGGAAGTCCGCCGGGCGAACAGCGGCAATAGTCCACCGATTGGGGCGGACGCCGAACAGCCGAAATTCACTGCGAAACGACCGCTGGGCGAACCGTTCTGCCATCCCTACTAAGGACACACTTCAAAGACGCAATCCAGGGGGGGGTGTGGCCAGCGCATGAACTGAATGGAAGCTCTGTGAGAGAGCTCCGTGACACGAACGGGCATATTAGCGACAATTCACAGCTAATATCGGTAAAAAAGATACGAACAGACGACGGAAGAGTTCCTGAATCCGAAGGTGATGTCGAAAAAGCGGAAAGACGAACGGAAAATGAAAAAACTAACAAAATTCTCCTCTCAGTCAGCGGGAGGGAGAAAAAAAGATGGCACAGATCCTCTCACAGCTGCTGTATCAGCAACGGCCTCCTCAGGGAGAGCGCACTACACTGACATGCCTGATGCTGAGCTAGAAGAATCGCCTCACAAAACACATCTGGAATCTCCTCATGAGGAAGATTGCCTCAGCCCTACATGTCGCAGCCCGGCTAAAACTCGTATCAAACTGGATTTCACAGGCCAGGAGGTAAGCCATAAAATACCTCATATTAGTCAAGATAACACAGTCATAACTCCTATAGCTTCGCCTATAGCCGCATTCCCCACTAATAACCAGCCTATTCTGGACACCCAATTAAAAGAAATGCTGTTAACTTTACATACTTCGCTTCATACGGATATTTTACAACTCACAAATCAATTCTCCAAAGCAGTGAACTCTTTAGGTGAAAGAGTACACACTATTGAGAACTCTATGGGAGACATGACCAATACTATTAATGACTTAATAGATGCTCATGAAGAAAATAAAGCTGAAAAAGAGTGGCTTAAATTTAAAATCGCAGATTTAGAAGACCGCTCAAGGAAGAACAATCTCAAAATCAGGGCTATCCCTGAAAATATACAGCAGTCTGCTCTTAAAAAATATGCCACTGACTTATTCTCCAACTTGCTGCCAGCTATACCAGCCTTAGAGCTCACAATTGATCGTATCCATCGGATTCCAAAACCGTCATTTCTCCCTCCACAGATACCATGTGATGTACTACTTAGAGTACACTTCTACCATGTTAAAGAACAAATCCTATATAAAGTGCGACATCTAGGACAACTTCCACAACCATATAATACAATCCAGATTTATGCTGACTTGTCTAAACATACTCTAGATATGAGAAGACAACTTTCCACAATTACAAAAGCTCTGCGTAATCATAAAATTGAATACCGTTGGAAACAACCATCTAAACTACTGATACAGAAGAACGACACCTACCATACAATCACTTCTGTGGAACAAGGCATTAAGTTACTTCACGCATGGGGTATTATCCCCGAACCAACTCCACCTATCGGAGCTAAAAAGAATCTGGAGAAACTTACGTCACAATGGCATTATCTTTCATTGACTAGATCCGGTCAAAATACAATCCTATCTATAGGAAACCGATCTATCAGCTTGCCCGCCGTGCCGTGCGATACTAAATCTTTGGAACAGCTGACCTTTGAACTAATTCCCCATTCTAATGTTGCAGTATACATTGAAATGTTTACCACTGCAAGTTAAGTTTAATGTTTGGTTATATTTTTGTTTGTGCTTTTACTTTTATTTTTTTCTTCACAGTATCCTATACACAACTCATAGCATTCAAAGGGACAGGTATGTTGTGAACCCACAAAATTTGAATCAAAACTTTTCAGTCACTAAATTTTTGGACATTCATAGTCATTTCAGACTACAGATTTTTCACATGGAAGTAGAATTTAAAGCTATTATCAGGCTAGTATGTACTTAATTTTTCCATCTTATTAATATCCTTTTATGAGTATAAAGTTAATATCTTTAAATACTAATGGTCTTAACCATCCAGCAAAAAGAGCGTCGATGTGGCAAATGGCTAACACCCAGCGATGTCAAATATTGTGTATACAAGAAACCCATTTCAAAACAGGCGCTATTCCCACTTGCACCCATAAGAACTTTCCTCACATTTACAGCATCAGGCCAACAGAAAAAAAAGAGGAGTACTTATTGCCATACATCATTCAGTTAATTTTCAATTACATGAATCTATTGTAGATACCAATGGACGATACCTCATATTAATATGTACCATTGATAATACACTTACTATATTGGTAAATGTGTATGCGCCTAATAAAAGGCAATCCCATTTTCTGAATGGCCTGATGAGAAAAATAGGTAAATGCCGAAAAGGTGCCTTAATAATTTGTGGAAACTTCAACACAATACATGAACAAGAACTAGACACTTCTAATCCCAAAACCAGAACCAACTGTGCACTTAAATTTTTTTTGAATAAAAGCGATTTCTATGATGTATGGAGATGCCATCATCCTGGAGATAGTGAATACACATATCATTCCCTGGTACATAATACCTATACTCGTATCGATTATATTTTTGCGGATAAGTGGTTATTGCAGCGGGTGAGGGAGTCTGACATTGCACCCATCACTTGGACTGATCATGCCCAATTAGTATGACTATTCTACCTAAACAAACACTCTCAAACGACCCATTTTCTATGGAGAACAAATGCATATCTTATCAAAATGCCTACCTATGCTACAGCTATACAAAACCAGATAACTGAATTCTTTAAATATAATGTGGGATCAGTGTCAGACTCCGCCACCCTATGGGGTGCTCATAAAGCATTTAGTAGGGGAATCCTCATGCAACTGAATGCTCAATTCAGGAAAAATAAAACGAAACTCATTGAGAAACTTACTGCTGACATTAAAACATTAGATTCCCAAAACCAATGTCACCCATCACAACAACTGAAAACTAAACTACAAATATTACATCAACTCAGAACGACTTTATTGGATACATTTGAAAAACATAATAGAAAACTTAAAGCCAAATATTACCATACTAGCAACAAAGCAGGAAAAAACATGGCACTTTGGATCAAAGGCAGATATTCCAAATCAAAGATTCCATATCTATACCACCCTATTACTAGAGAAAAATTGCAAGACCCCCAAGACATAGCGAATGCATTTAGCTGTTATTATAGCTCCCTTTACAATCTTAAAGATGATTCTCAAACTCCCACACCTACCCCAAAGATAATAAGTGATTTCTTAGATACTATTAGTCTCCCATCATTAACTACTGATCAAATCTCTGATCTTAACGTCCCATTTTCAGTGGAAGAAATTGCTAGAACTATAGACTCCCTGCCCAACAATAAATCTCCGGGCCCAGACGGAATGATAGGAGAATACTATCAATTACTTTGATATATACTGGCTCCCCACTTATGCTCACTTTTTAATGAAGCGGCATCCAAATCAGAATTTCCGGCTGAGATGCTTCAGGCCTTGATCATAACACTGCCGAAACCAGGCAAAGATCCCAATGCTCCCCAAAATTTCAGACCGATTTCATTATTGAACATTGACATCAAAATATACGCCAAAGCAATAGCGAATAGACTGATGAACTACATACCAGACCTCATTCACAAAGATCAATCTGGCTTTACTAAAGGTCGACAATCTTCAGATGCAACAAGACGTCTGATTGATATTATACACTTCACTGAGAGACATCAAACGCCTTCTCTGCTCCTTTCTTTGGATGCAGAGAAGGCGTTTGATAGGGTCCGTTGGGGCTATTTACAGTCAGTGCTTTTAAAATTCGGCTTTCATGTAAATATTTTATCGGCAATTTTTGCACTGTATAAGGGCCCCTCAGCGAGAGTATACACAAATGATATGATGTCTAGGCCCTTTGGCATCTCGAATGGAACACGACAAGGTTGCCCCTTATCTCCTTTAATATTTGATTTAGCCATCGAACCTCTAGCAGAATGTATACGATCTGACACAAAACTATCTGGTATAAAAATTGGGCAAATAGATAATAAAATAAGTCTGTTCACAGATGACATAGTGCTTATAGTGTCTGATCCTATTTCATCTCTCCCGAATCTCCAAAATATACTAACGACATTTGGAGCAGCATCATATTATAAAATCAATGAAACCAAGTCCCATATTTTAGACCTAGGATTAGATAACACAACCAGGCAGTTACTGTCTAATAAATACCCCTACCACTGGAAAGACTAGGGGATTTCTTACTTAGGAATCACTCTCACTAACAAAACAAAACAGTTATTTAAAACAAACTTTTTACCATTTAAGAAACATTTTGAAACAGATCTGACAACACTTAGTAAATTCGAATTTACATGGGCTGGTCGCCTGGCAGCTTTCAAAATGATGACCTTACCAAAATTATTATATCAACTCAGGTCCCTTCCAATATGTATCCCTAAATACTACTTTAAATCCTTACAAAGCAGTTTGGGAAAATTTCTATGGAATGGCAAAAAATCCCGTTGCGCATACATATAGGTGGTGCGACCGTACCTGATCTACAGGAATTATTATGACGCAACTCTTTTGACCCAATTGCAAGAAGGGTTCTTGCCTACTCCTAAAACTTTATGGGGACAAATTGAGAAAGACATCACACGACCGCCTAATATGCAATTCTGGTTACTTAGTAGGAAAATTAAGTCCACAATTACAGCTCAATACCCTCCAACGGTGAAAGCGACGCTACACTCTTGGCAGAGAATCATCACATACAAATGGGATAAAACTCCAATCACGGTGTTAAACCCTCCTCTAACAATCATACCAACATTAATTCCTGGTGTACAAATACACGACTGGAATTTGGGTCGGGATATCAAACTTGGTTCCTTCTTCCAACAGGGATCATTAAAGTCTTTTTCTCAGTTAAGTAATGAATTACAGCTTCCGAATTCTGAGCGATCTACATATATTCAAATAGAAAAGTGTCTGCTACACAATCCACAACTCAGAGCTTCAATCCCGGTTAAAATATGGTCTTTCCTCAATAACCATGCCACCTCACAGAAAGGAGTAGCTACAATATACCCAATTCTAGGGGAAAAAAACATACCCAGCAAACTACTTTCCTTCCTTAAATGGGAACAAGATTTGGGGCAAGACTTTTCAATTAAACAATGGATGGCTTCCCTATGAAGCATATATAGGGCCACTGCATGTGTTACACTATGGGAATTGGCACAAAAAATTGTTCAAAGACAATACCTGACTTCACATATCCTAGCAAAATTCAAGGGGAACTCGTCACCTAATTGCTGGAGAAATTGTACCCAATTGGGGACCCTATTTCATATTATGTGGGACTGCCCAAGCTTACATAACTACTGGCAGGCAATCTCCCATTTACTCACTTCCGTAACAGGTATTGTCCTTCAACTTTCACCAGAACTAGCCATTCTGAATATGAATTTACATACGATTCCCAAACAATATCGTAAAGTAGTAACACATATACTTTTAGCTGCGAGACTATCCATAACTAGAAAATGGAAAACTGACTCTCCTTCTACTATGACAGAAGTTATAGAATTAACCCAACTCCACCACTCCTACGAATTGTTATTTCCTAATGACAAATCCCTATATATTAGGGAACAACAACTATGGGAACCTTGGAGTACATGGTACAAAAATTATACTTCCACAATTATAGATAATGCTGATTCTTTAATCATATAGAAGAAAGAACTCCTGTGCGTTTTAATATTTTTTGGATGGCTTTAAAAATTATTTCATAACAAAGTGACAAATATATCACATGTCTGTTTATCTGAATTGAGCTGTGGAGTAAGAATAGATCTTTATTTTCCTTCATAAAAGATAACTACTGTATTTGAATTTCCTTTAGGATGTTGGCCTAGGTACTCCAAGACACAGATATATCCCTGTAAGGGGTGTCTTGGGGTCCAGAAGTGGCCATTATCCATATCGCTATTTATAAATCTTACAATAATTATATTACGGACTTTATTATACAAGTTCTAAGAGACTTACTCTTGTTTGAGTCCCTTTATGACTATGAATATTAGATACTTGGGAATACTACTTTATTCTTTATTGTGGACTATTTGTTTCTATGCTATATTGTGCTGAGAAAACCCTGTCACTACATTATACTGTGTTATGTTACTTTTATTACTATATATTTTTTTTTTTGTTTTGTAACCCTTGTTGTAACTAACTCTGCTAAAAATCTCAATAAAAACATTTGAAAAAGAAAGACACAATCCAGAATTACTCAACATCAAGGTACAGATTTGAAACTGTCCTATACAGAATATATTTATAGAGAAAGATTTTGTGAAAGACCATATGTTGGACCAAGACCTAGAATCAATCGTACAATCCAAATCTTTTTCCCACTTGGCCACATATTTAGGTATGACAGTATTAGAATTAGATATCAAATGTGTATACAATGATGTAATACGACCTTTAGCATGTGGTTCCTTGAGACAAAATCTTTCAAATTGAGAAATATTATGTAAGTTTACTTTTAAAATGAGAAGAGGAGTATAAAAAAATTTGATTTGGAGATATCTGAATATTTCTGATTGTGGAAGCTTATATAATTCACATAGATCTGTAAAAGATTTTATTGATGTAGTTGAAGTTAAATTATATAGACAAGTGATACCAGCCTTAGATCAAGCTTTAAAGGTTTTGGGATATTTCCAGGCTGGGTAAAAAGTCGGATTCTTGTGGAAAAATAATAGCGGATTTTTTGGAGATTGCAGACCATGTGAACTTCTATACCTATCCCATATAGATAGAGAGTGCTTAGAAATGGGGTTATTTATAGACTAACGATCCGCAGGTTGTAACCATAATATATTGTTTATAGGAAGAGGCTCACCGTCTACAGCTTCAATGAGGACCCATAAAGGAATCTCTGTAGAAGAGTGATATTTTGTTAATTGAGATAATTGAGCTGCCTTATAATATATGTTAACGTCTGGAAATCCCAAACCACCCAAAGCTTTGGGGAGAACAAGTGTTTTTTTGTGAAGTCTGGGTTTTATTTTCCCCCAAAGAATTTCGTTACTTTTTGTTGAATCAGCCTAAGAAAATATGCAGGAATATGAATCGGGAGAGTTCTGAATAAATATAAAAATTTCGGAAGAACAGACATTTTTATGATATTTATTTTCCCAAACCATGATGTCGGCATTGATGACCAATTAGATAACGACCTTGTAATATTTTTTAATAGAGCTGGGAAATTACCTGCAAATAAATTGGAGGGGTTAGGAGTAAACTGCACACCCATATATGGGAGGCCATGATCTACCCACTTAAAGGGTAGTGAATTTTGTAAAGATTGTTTATCTTTCTCGACAAGTGAAATGTTTAACCAGTTGCCGACCGCCGCACGCCGATGTACGTCGGCAGAATGGCACGGGCAGGCATAAGGACATACATGTACGTCCCTTGCCTCCCGCGGGTCGGGGGCCCGATCGGGCCCCCGCCCGGTGCCTGCGGCGGTCGGTATTCGTTCGGGAGCGATCCCGGACGAGGGGACGGCCATTCATTCATGGCCACCCCCTCGCGATCGCTCCCGACGAATAGAAATCCCCGGTGACATCACTTCCTCTCCTGTAATGTAAACACAGGAGAGGAAGTGATGTATTCTCTCCTCCGTGTCGGTAGTTTTCGTTCCGACACGGAGGAGAGCGGATCGGTGAGTTGCACCAACACTCTACACACACAGTAGAACATGCCAGGCACACTCACACCCCCCCTTTACCCCCCGATCACCCCCCCAATTACCCCTGCCCCCCAGTCACAGTGACACCAATGTCATTTTTTTTTTTTTTTTTTTGCATTGGTGTCATTTGTGACTGTAATAACTGTTAGGGCAGTTAGGGTTAGCCCCCTTTAGTTCTAATGTACCCCCCTAACCCCCCCAATAAAGGTTTAACCCCGTGATCACCCCCTGTCGCCAGTGTCACTAAGGCTGGGTTCACATTGCAGCGGTTTATGAGAACGAATGTGATTCGCACCGCACTGCAGTGCAAATCACATCCGATCTCTGTGCGATTCGAGTTCAGCCATTCGCCGCACCCGCCGCACCCGCCACACCCGCCGCACCCGCCGCAAATTCGCACGGGACCCTTTTTTTGGCCCGCAGCAGAATCGGATCGCATGGGTGTTCACACCATGCGATCCGAGTTTGCAGATCGCACTGCGATATGCGAACTGATCTGGGGGTGTCAGTAACATTTCACTGACACTCCCAGCAGTTCGCATAGGGCAGTGTGAACTGCCGCCGGGAGGCATGCGATGCGGGAACCCGCCGCGGATTCGCGGCGTTTCCGCATCGCTCCAGTGTGAACCCAGCCTAATAAGCGATCATTTTTCTGATCGCCGTATTAGTGTCACAGGTGACGCTAGTTAGGCAGGTAGGTATTTAGGTTCGCCGCAGCTTTTTATAGCGCCAGGGACCCCCATATACTACCGCATAAAGCCCCCTGATTGCCCCCTAGTTAACCCTTTCACCAGTGATCACCATATAACTGTTACAGGTGACGCTGGTTGGTTAGTTATTTTTTTATAGTTTCAGGGCACCCGCCATTTATTACCTAATAAAGGTTTAACCCCCTGATCACCCGGCGGGTGTCATTTGTGACTAATAACTGTTAGGGCAGTTAGGGTTAGCCCCCTTTAGTTCTAAGGTACCCCCCTAACCCCCCCAATAAAGGTTTAACCCCGTGATCACCCCCCGTCGCCAGTGTCACTAAGGCTGGGTTCACATTGCAGCGGTTTATGAGAACGGATGTGATTCGCACCGCACTGCAGTACAAATCACATCCGATCTCTGTGCGATTCGAGTTCAGCTATACAGATAGTATGGCTGAATTCGTGTCGTACCCGCCGCACCCGCCGCAAACTCGCACGGGACCCTTTTTTTGGTCCGCAGCAGAATCGGATCGCGTGGGTGTTCACACCATGCGATCCAAGTTTGCAGATCGCACTGCGATATGCGAACTGATCTGGGGGTGTCATTAACATTTCACTGACACTCCCAGCAGTTCGCATAGGGCAGTGTGAACTGCCGCCGGGAGGCATGCGATGCGGGAACCCGCCGCGCATTCGTGGCGTTCCCGCATCGCTCCAGTGTGAACCCAGCCTAATAAGCGATCGTTTTTCTGATCGCTGTATTAGTGTCACAGGTGACGCTAGTTAGGCAGGTAGGTATTTAGGTTCGCCGCAGCTTTTTATAGCGCCAGGGACCCCCATATACTACCGCATAAAGCCCCCTGATTGCCCCCTAGTTAACCCTTTCACCAGTGATCACCATATAACTGTTACAGGTGACGCTGGTTGGTTAGTTATTTTTTTATAGTTTCAGGGCACCCGCCATTTATTACCTAGTCTCACTAGTGTACCCCTAAATTTAGGGGTGTCTACTTTCCAAAATGGGGTCATTTGGGGGGGGGGGGTTTGTGCCATCTTGGCATTTTATGGCCTTCAAAACTGTAACGCCCTTAGAAAGCCTGAAGGCGGTGCTTGGTTTTCGGGGCCCCGTACGTGGCTAGGCTCCCAAAAAGTCCCACATATGTGGTATCCCCGTACTCAGGAGAAGCAGCAGAATTTATTTTGGGGTGTCATTTCACATATGCCCATGGCATGCGTGAGCAATATATCATTTAGTGACAACTTTGTGAAAAAAAAAAAAAAAAAAAAAAAGTTTGTAATTTTCCCGCAACTTGTGGCAAAATATAAAATATTCCATGGACTCAACATGCCTCTCAGCAAATAGCTTGGGGTGTCTACTTTCTAAAATGGGGTCATTTGTGGGGGTTTTGTGCCATCTTGGCATTTTATGGCCTTCAAAACTGTAATAGGTAGTGAGAAGTGAACTCAAAAATTTACGCCCTTAGAAAGCCTGAAGGCGGTGCTTGGTTTTCGGGGCCCCGTACGCGGCTAGGCTCCCAAAAAGTCCCACATATGTGGTATCCCCGTACTCAGAAGAAGCAGCAGAATTTATTTTGGGGTGTCATTTCACATATGCCCATGGCATGCATGAGCAATATATCATTTAGTGACAACTTTGTGAAAAAAAAAAAAAAAAAAAAAAAAAGTTTGTAATTTTCCCGCAACTTGTGGCAAAATATTAAATATTCCATGGACTCAACATGCCTCTCAGCAAATAGCTTGGGGTGTCTACTTTCTAAAATGGGGTCATTTGTGGGGGTTTTGTGCCATCTTGGCATTTTATGGCCTTCAAAACTGTAATAGGTAGTGAGGCGTGAAATCAAAAATTTACGCCCTTAGAAAGCCTGAAGGCGGTGCTTGGTTTTCGGGGCCCCGTACGCGGCTAGGCTCCCAAAAAGTCCCACATATGTGGTATCCCCGTACTCAGGAGAAGCAGCAGAATTTATTTTGGGGTGTCATTTCACATACGCCCATAGCATGTGTGAGCAATATATCATTTAGTGACAACTTTGTGTAAAAAAAAAAAAAAAAATTTTTTTTTGTCATTATTCAATCGCTTGAGGCAAAAAAATAAAATATTCAATGGGCTCAACATGCCTCTTATCAATTTCCTTAGGGGGTCTACTTTCCAAAATGGGGTCATTTGGGGGGGTTTTGTACTGCCCTGCCATTTTAGCACCTCAAGAAATGAGATAGGCAGTCCTAAACTAAAAGCTGCGTAAATTCCAGAAAACGTACCTTAGTTTGTAGATGTGACAACTTTTGCGCAAACCAATAAATATACAATTATTGACTTTTTTTTTACCAAAGACATGTGGCTGAATAAATTTTGGCCTAAATGTATGACTAAAATTGAGTTTATTGGATTTTTCTAATAACAAAAAGTAGAAAATATCATTTTTTTTCAAAATTTGCGGTCTTTTTACGTTTATATCGCAAAAAATAAAAATCGCAGAGGCAATCAAATACCATCAAAAGAAAGCTCTATTTGTGGGAAGAAAAGGACGCAAATTTTGTTTGGGTACAACATTGCATGACCGCGCAATTACCAGTTAAAGCAGCGCAGTGCCAAAGTGTAAAAAGACCTCTGGTCATTTACCAGCAAAATGGTCCGGTCTGAAAGTGGTTAATGCTGCAGATTTTTAAATATTGACTTTAAGGCCCAAAATAAACGAGAATTCTTGTAGTACAACCATAAGATTTGGGGCCGAAACATGTGGAGAAGATAGAAAAAGGAGAATATCGTCTGCGAATAAACAGAGCTTATGATGAAAGCCACCCATTTCAATAGCTGTTATAGTGGGTTCCATCCTAATTCTTTGTGCTAAAGGTTCAATGAGTAAAGCAAATAATAATGGCGAAAGTGGACATCCTTGACGAGTCCCCCTCAGTATATTAAACTCATCCGATTTGTACCCTGCATATCTGATATAAGCTTTGGGATCTTGATACAAATTAGAGATCCATCGTAAAAAATGAGGGCCAAATCCCCATTTGGAAAGGGTATAGTTCATATATGACCATGATACTGTGTCAAAAGCTTTCATAATATCTAAAGAAAGAAAACAAGTGGGAATAAGTCTTTTTTTAGCGTCATGTGACAGGAGTGTTGCACGTCTAATATTATCTCCTGCTTGACGTAATGGAATGAAGCCCACTTGATCACGATGTATAAGATTGCCTATAATAGTATTTAATCTGTTAGCTAGAATTTTGGCTAAAATTTTTATGTCCAAATTTAGTGACGAAATAGGGCGATAATTAGACCATATTGAATCGTCTGTGTGAGGTTTAGGGAGCATACAGATAATTGCAGTTAGGGTTTCTCTTCTAAAAGAATGACCTTCCAAGAGGGAATTAAAAGTGTTTGTCAAGACTGGAGATAGGGTGTCTACAAAAGTTTTGTAATACAGCTAGACATGTGCATTCGTTTTCGTCCGAATGCATTTTCGTCCGAATTTCAGCTATTTTCGTTTTCGTTTTGACAAACGATAACGAAAGCACAAAATCCGAAAAACGAAAGATCCGACATAAATAAATGCTTTATTTTCGTTTTCATTGTTACAACAGTTCGATATAGAATAGGAGATTCGACATGACTCTGACAACAATCTGTGTCTATAGAATCTGTGTTCGAATGTGCCTAACCTTACCTCTATTAGTCCAAGATTATATAGAGAAAATATTCGACAGAGAAAAAAGATTTGACAGAGAGAAAAGATTCTGCAAGATACTGTCCTAAAAAGTGTTTGGGGACCCGGGTCCTGCCCCAGGGGACATGGATCAATGCAAAAAAAAGTTTTAAAAACAGCAGTTTTTTCGGGAGCAGTGATTTTAATAATGATTAAAGTGAAACAATAATAGTGTAATATTCCTTTAAATTTCGTAGGGGGGGGGGGTTGTCTATAGTATGCCTGTGAAGGGGCGCATGTTTCCCGTGCTTAGAATTGTCCCTGCACAAAGTGTCATTTATGCAGGAAAAAAAGTCCTTTAAAATCACTCGCAGCTATAATGAATTGTCGGCTCCGTAATACAGAGAACACTCATTGAAAGTCATTGATAAAAAAAAAAAAAAAAAAAAGAAAAAAGAAAAGCGTGGGGGTCCCCCAAATTCAATTACCAGGCCCTTCAGGTCTGGTATGGATATTAAGGGGAACCCTGCCTCAAATTTAAGAAAAAATTTGACGTGGGGTTCCCCCTAAATATCCATAACCAGACCCTTCAGGTCTGGTATGGATATTAAGGGGAACCCCGCGTCAAATAAAAAAAAAATTGACGTGGGGTTCCCCCTTAAAATCCATACCAGACCCTTTATCCGAGCACGCAACCTGGCAGGCCACAGGAAAAGAGGGGGGGACGAGAGAGCGGCCCCCCCTCCCTCCTGAACCGTACCAGGCCACATGCCCTCAACATTGGGAGGATGCTTTGGGGGTCTGTGACCCCTCAAAGCACCTTGTCCCCATGTTGATGACGACAAGGGCCTCATCCCCACAACCCTGGCCGGTGGTTGTGGAGGTCTGCGGGCGGGGGGCTTATCAGAATCTGGAAGCCCCCTTTAACAAGGGGACCCCCAGATCCCGCCCCCCCCCCTGTTTGAAATGGTAAGGGGGTACAAAAGTACCCCTACCATTTCACAAAGAAAGTGTAAAAAATGGTTAAATAAAACAAACACACTTTTGAAAAATTCCTTTATTAAAAATAAAAAAATAAAAAAAAGATTCCAGCGGCGGTAATCCACTCTTGCTATCCAGCGACGGACGGTCATCTCTCCAGCGATGGCTCATCTCATCCAGCGCAGCGAATCCATCCTTCTGTCTCCGTGTAGGAGACACTGCAGGCATTCCGGCGGCTGACGTTTCTTATATACGGAGGGCGGGGCCACCCGTCACCTGACCCCGCCCCCCTCTGACGCAAGGGGAAACCCGGGGTTCCCTGTGACGTATGGGTGACCCCGCACCCCTCTGATGTAACACAGGCAGGTTTCCGTTACATCAGAGGGGGGCGGGGTCACCTATACGTCACGGGGAACCCCGGGTTTCCCCTTGCGTCAGAGGGGGGCGGGGTCAGGTGACGGGTGGCCCCGCCCTCCGTATATAAGAAACGTCAGCCGCCGGAATCCTTGCAGTGTCTCCTCCACGGAGACAGAAGAAGGATGGATCGCTGCGCTGGATGAGATGAGACATCGCTGGAGAGATGATCGTCCGTCGCTGGATAGCAAGAGTGGATTACCGCCGCTGGAATCTTTTTTTTATTTTTTTATTTTTAATAAAGGAATTTTTCAAAAGTGTGTTTGTTTTATTTAACCATTTTTTACACTTTCTTTGTGAAATGGTAGGGGTACTTTTGTACCCCCTTACCATTTCAAACAGGGGGGGGGGCGGGATCTGGGGGTCCCCTTGTTAAAGGGGGCTTCCAGATTCTGATAAGCCCCCCGCCCGCAGACCTCCACAACCACCGGCCAGGGTTGTGGGGATGAGGCCCTTGTCCTCATCAACATGGGGACAAGGTGCTTTGAGGGGTCACAGACCCCCAAAGCATCCTCCCAATGTTGAGGGCATGTGGCCTGGTACGGTTCAGGAGGGAGGGGGGGCCGCTCTCTCGTCCCCCCCCCCCCCCTTTTCCTGCGGCCTGCCAGGTTGCGTGCTCGGATAAAGGGTCTGGTATGGATTTTTAGGGGGAACCCCACGTCAATTTTTTTTAAATTTGACGCGGGGTTCCCCTTAATATCCATACCAGACCTGAAGGGTCTGGTTATGGATATTTAGGGGGAACCCCACGTCAAATTTTTTCTTAAATTTGAGGCAGGGTTCCCCTTAATATCCATACCAGACCTGAAGGGCCTGGTAATTGAATTTGGGGGACCCCCACGCTTTTTTTTTATTTATTTATTTATTTTTTTATCAATGACTTTCAATGAGTGTTCTCTGTATTACGGGAGCCGACAATTCATAATAGCTGCGAGTGATTTTAAAGGACTTTTTTTCCTGCATAAATGACACTTTGTGCAGGGACAGTTCTAAGCACGGGAAACATGCGCCCCTTCACAGGCATACTATAGACAACCCCCCCCCCTACGAAATTTAAAGGAATATTACACTTTTATTGTTTCACTTTAATCATTATTAAAATCACTGCTCCCGAAAAAACGGCCGTTTTTAAAACTTTTTTTTGCATTGATCCATGTCCCCTGGGGCAGGACCCAGGTCCCCAAACACTTTTTAGGACAGTAACTTGCAAATTAGCCTTTAAAATGAGCACTTTCGATTTTGAACGTTGGAGTCCCATAGACTTTAATAGGGTTCTAAAGTATGCTATATACTAGCTCCGTCGAATCTTCTTTATACATTCGACAGACACCATAAGCCTTCAAAGACAGATTCGACCGTGATTCATGTGGATTTTCGGACGAATGCAATTTTTGAACGAAAAACTAAATAAATAAAAACGAATTTCGGGAGTAACTAAATAAATTAAGTTTTCAGACGAAAACGAAATTCCGAAACGAAATATTTTACTCTGCACATGTCTAAATACAGCGCGGAAAAACCATCAGGACCTGGCCTGTTATTTAGTTTCAGATTTTTGATAACTTCAGATACCTCTATAATTGACACTGGTTCCTCCATCATTTCCATTTGTGTTTTAGATAGTGTCGGTAGAGATATATGAGAAAAAAAATCATTCGCTCTAGAAGGGTCCAACTCATTATTAGAAGAGTATAAATTTTTTAATTGTGTTTTGAATTTTTGTAATATTTTTAAAGGATTATTTGTGTATACCCCCCCTAGAGATTTTCAGACGTATCGGTTTCGTTGGGTTGTGGCAGGATTTTAATGTCCTTGCCAATAGTGTGTGAGGTTTATTCGCATTGATATAGAAATTTTGTTGTGATCTCTTGATGGTTTAATCGGCTGCTTCAGTGAGGAATAGATCAAATTCCAATTTAGCTTTGTCAAGATTTATTTTAGATAAAGAAGAAGGGTTATTTTGGAATGCTGTGTGACATTTATTGAAATTTGTTTCTAAAGTCTGACAAAGGATTTTCCGCTCTCTGTTGAATATGTTTGCTTGCTGTAGATATATGCCATGGAGAACAGGTTTGTATGCTTCCCATAATGTAGCCGGAGAGACGTCAGGTGTGGAGTTATATTTTATATAATCTTTGAGCGCAATTTCAATATTATTTTATGAGCTGGATTTTTGAGTAGGAAATCTCTTAATATCCATGTTGGATCTTTTTTTTTTTTTGGAATTATAGAGGCAACAGTAATGTAAAGCGCACTATGATTGGACCATGGGATGGGAATAATTTTTGTAGATATTATTTCTGGAATTAGCCCTATGGACATAAATATATGGTCTATCCTAGAGAATGAGCGATGAGGGAATGAGTAATGTGTGTATTGTCTCTTAGTTGGATTCAATTCTCTCCAAGTATCTACTAGGTTATGTTTTGTAATTAGTTTTGATAAGAGTTGTTTGTCTGCTGTATGTGACTGTGGGATTGGTGATTTATCCAAAAATGGAAATATGGTCTGATTAGAATCTCCACGTTGAATTGTAGTACCTATTTTGTGGTGTTCTATAGTTTGAAATAAATGAGAAAGAAAAGAAATAGGATTTTTGTTAGGAGCGTAGTATGATGTAATGGTGATGGCGGTATCAAGTAGGTGTCCTTTAAGAATCAAGTAACGACCTTCTGGATCCTTGATTTCCTTCATTAGTGAAAATGGTGTATTGCGATGGAAAGCAATAAGCACGCCTTGTTTTTTAGAGGAGGCCGAAGCTGTGTATACTTGGGGGTAGTCTTTGCTGAAAAATTTGGGAATGGATTGTGACGCAAAATGAGACTCTTGGAGGCAAACTATATGTGCTTTTTTTGAAAGAAAATGTCCGGAAGGCTTTAGTGCGTTTGTGTGGAACATTTAGTCCCTGAGTATTTAATGATATGATGTTTAATGGGGCCATGGAGTTGGGAAAAGTAAATATATGTGTTGTGTTTGTGTTAGAACCTGTGTCATATAAGAAATTATTTGTCTCCAGAGTATAGGGGTGGAGAGAGGGAGGGGAAAGGAGATAATGACTGCTAAAGAAAATACAATTAATATACAATATTGAAATATATCTTAACATATCTATGTTCTTAATGTGTCCATTGGGAGGAGAAAAACTCTCCCTCCAAGGGTACATGAGCCACTGTCAACTGCCCGGTGTACACCGAGCTGCTGAGGGTAGCAAGAGAGGGTGCAAGGAACTTCCCTGCAGAACACCAAGAGCCAATCATATAATTTCATTTTTCAAGCAAAAAATAAAAATGTAAGATTAAGGCAACCTCAGAGACAAAGAAGAGAAGAGAGAGAAAAAAAATAATAATAAGGTACCTAAATTATTAGGAACATTTCTTAAATAAGATTATGATAAAAATATTGATTGGAAGTCAGAGAAAAAACTCGGCAGTAGCCATTGTGTTGAAAAGGCAAGATAGTAGCCTCAGTACAGGTGTTTATCAGTCCATAGTGTCAGCCAGATCTGGATCTGGAGGTGGAGATTGTATGTGACTTCTTTTCTGTGGATTGTAGTCTTCTTCTATTCTGGAAGCAGAGGAGGGATTATCAGCATATGAGGATGATTTTTGGCGAGTGTCCGCAGAATCTCTTGATGTGTTTATCATCCATAGTTTCTGTAAAGTAGTTTGCAGGTCCTTAGCTGTTCGGCACATATATTTGCGACTTTGGAAAGTAAAATGCACTAAGAAAAGAAAGCCCCATTGGTAGATTATGTCATTTCGCTGTAATATTTGCAGTAGTGGTTTCAGGGTTCTTCTTTTGTCGATTGTAAATTGTGAGGTCTGTGAATAATTGATATTTATGACCCTGGAAAATTAAGGGATCTTTATTTCTAGCTGTATTTAGCAGTAGTTCCTTAGTGCGGTAGAAATGCAATTTTGCGATAATGTCACGGGGAGGACCATCTGTTTTCTTTGGTGCTAGGGCTCTATAAAACCGGTCCATTTCAAGACGCTCTAGTGGGATAGCTGGTTGTAATTCTTGAAAAAGTGTAGTAATAGCACCGTTTAAATCAGTCACAGATTCGGGTATTCCTCTAATACGTATATTGGAGCGTCTTGCACGATTTTCGAAATCCTCCAATTTGGATTGTAATATGTAATTTTCCTCTTTAAGAAAATCAATTTCTGAGGTAATGTTAGCTGTATAATTTAGCAGATTGTCTGCTCTAATTTCCAGTGCTGATGTACGCTGACCAAGCTCTCTAATTTCTTTAGTAAGTTTTTTGGTGATGGTATCTGCAGTGGATTTTAGTGATTTTTGAAGCAGATTTTCTATTTGTTTCAGCGCTACAGGAGGGGATAAGTCTTTTTGTGTGGAAAGTTCTAAATTCTCCAGAACTGACATATTTTTCTCAGGTATTTGGTTAGAGAGACTATGTGCCTTTAATGAGAGAACCTCTTTATGTAAAGCAGCAGAAGGGGCTGTCTGTTTGTTCTCCTCACTGTGTCTCCCCTCAGAGGGGGAGGGTTTCAGTGCCATACTGCTGTATGTGTGAGGCGGCGCTTTCTTGTTAATTTTCTGCCTCATGAGTCTCCTCTGACCCCCCCGAATGTCACCTATGTAAGCTAGGGATATTTATCTACCGTTTGGTATGATATATGTGCGGAGGGTCAAGTTACCTCCGCCGTTATTTGGCTCCGTTGTCCTGCTGAGAATGGAGCTCTAAGCCATCATTACCTCTCGGCTCGGCTCCACCTTCTCCCCCTCTATATAAGCACTTCTTGTTCAGTTAACTGCCATTAGTGGTCACACTTTTATGCCACATAATTAAATGTTATGAAGTAGATCACTCTAATTTAGTATGGAACAAATCAAAGATTGTCACTATGCTTGTTTGAATAGTCAAAATTTTCTCTTATCTATGTTATTTTTGCTTCTTTGTAAACCTGTATTATTTCCAATAAAATAGTTTGGAGCAAAAAAAAAAAAAGTGATTAACATAGAAAAAGCATTTTTTTTTATCTAATAAATCTATACACATACGATAGCTATGCTACCAAAAATGACAATATGGTGAGATCTATATATATAAACCTATCTATATATCTAAGTAAACTTTCAAAATATATTTTCACCAGAAGCTGCTATAAAGGCAAAGGGAAAAGTGCAGCTTATCAGACAGTCAGTTTAGAAATTTATGTTAAGAGTTTCTCCTACCACCCTGTGGTGGTTTTGAATCATTGCATATCAGAATATATTTATAGCTTACACTGTTTTGATTAATTTGTGTTATTTTAATGTATGTATTAATTAACATTTACCAACTGTCTGCTAGATACAAATACATTTTATAAACTAAGCAAAGAATATTATGCAAAAAGACAAATATATTTCACCAGAAGGAACATAAAAATTGTTATGTACAGTATATTTTGAATGCAGTGTAAAATTGCATTTTATGTAGTACATGTGAAAAAAATATTTTTTTATACTAGAGACAAGTGAAGCAATTAAAATCAGCTCAACTGTCAATTTACATGAATTTCATCTACAATATATGTTGCATGGCTCAAAAACTAGTAAAATTAGATACTATTACATTTTAAGGGGTTCATAGTGATGCTGCCTCCAAACATTACATGTTCTTTTTATATTTGGAAATATTCAAAGGGTGAGAAATAAAGATAATGAAAACAGAAGTGGTAAAATGTAGAATTACTAAATGAGTCATGTTGGTTTATTTTTTTGGACAGTTAAAACATTCTGAGATGTCTGAACAGATACGGTATTTTAGGCAAGTGCACCTATCTCCTTATAATAAATAATTACTCCAATCACAGGGTAGGAACTATGTACGTACCATTGATGCTTACCACAATGTTCACTTCTAGAAGGCATTGTTCCAGCTGTGAGTATTTGACAACTTGAATTGAGTTTGTGGACAAAGCAGACTTCCTGAGCAAATACATTTTTAAATATGCTGTAAAAAAACACAGCTGCTGGAAAAAGGAAAGATTCCACAAATCAACAACCTTTTTGACCAATTTTGTGAAATATGGTCATTTGTTAAAGGAAACTAAAAATATAAGAATTATTGGTAATAATTAGAGATGAGTTATGAGTTCACTTTGATTATGGGTTCACAGAACTTCATGTTAGCAATTTGAGAAAACTGGTGGACTCTGTATTTGTTTACCAGCTTAGGAACCATTACCAATAATGCACTTTCTAGCCTGCCCCCTGTGGTCAAGTGGTTTGAAATGGAAAATCATGAGTTTTTTCTATTGGGCCAGTCCCCTCACTATAAAAGTTAAAGTTCCGAAGATTCAGTGTTCAAAGAAGATGGCAGGAAAAGTTAGGCATTCATGCTATTGAGGGGTTGCCCTACAATGTCCATTGCACAACAAAAAGTCTCTATAGGTTAATATACAGCTATAGACAACAATTGAAGGAACCTTTTGACAGGACATGGGCAACAAAACAAACAAGTACCTGAAATGCAAATTCAGCCACCTCCAGGAAGTAGTCTAGCATAGAAACCCAGTAGATCTTAAACGTTATCTCTTGTAAACATTTTATTTAGAGTCTTGCCATTGCTGCTCTTTATCGTTGTTTAAACAGCACAGGAATGCTTTACAGCTAATACCTTTCCAGCTGGTGGCCCCCTTTCATAAATTTGTCATCTTTGCTGTACCTCAATGAAATGATGTAGCACGGGCACACCATTGGAGCTAGTTGTGCCACCTCACTACCTTGGTGATGGTTAACAGCACAGTTGCCTCAATCTCTTACTCCTCAATATCCTCTTCAAGTGAGTTATTTTCTGAATCACCAGTTCCCTGCAAGCATTCAAGAGGCTGCACAATTACTCATGTAAACCATGTCATGCAGTCAGTGTTGTAGCTGGTACACTAATGCCCGTACACACGAGCGGACTTTTCAACATCCAAAGTCCGAAGGACCGAGTCCGTCAGACTATCCGATCGTGTGTGGGCTGCAACGGACTTTTGATTCGCCAAAGTCTGACGGACTTTAGAAATGAAGCATGCTTCAAATTTTCCCGAAGGAACTCCGCCGGACCCGGTCCCCTTCGAAAACTCCGCTCGTGTGTATGCTACTCCGACGGACTAAAACCGACGCTAGGGCAGCTATTGGCTACTGGCTATGAACTTCCTTATTCGAGTCAGGTCGTACGTCATCACGTTCGAATCCGTCGGAGTTTAGTGTGATCGTGTGTGGCCAAGTCCGTTCGGCCGAAAAGTCTGTCAGAACTCCGTCGGAACTCCGGCGGAACTCCGGCGGAACTCCTTTGGAAGTCTGTCGGACATAAGTCCTCTCGTGTGTACGGGGCATTAGGGGACAGGATCCCCATTGAGGCAGAAATTCTGTCAGCTCAGCAGGATAGGCCCAGAGGTGGTTAACTCCATGCTATATTGTGCCAGGAATGGTGGTTTGTGACAATAGTATCGAACTGCTGACTGGCCTTAAGCATGGAAAGTTTTTGCACGTGTCTTGCTGATATTTGTTTTAAGCCAGGTGAAGCAGTGCTCCGTGGACTGATACCCTGGCTTACTTTATCTTCTGTATAGAAAGGAAAAACACAATAAGAGAGCCCCCAAAGCTGTATAACCAAAAAGTATACAAAAAAAACACAGGAAGTTTCCCCAGGGTGTTTTTTTTAGCAGCAGAGAATTTGTATAAAAATGATTGATGTAAAAAAAATCATGTATTTAACAGACAATAATAATTTCAAATGAACAATGATAACTCATCCACATAGTGTGACACAAAAACAAACATGGACCATCACTCATAGCAAAAAACATTCTATGTACAAGCATGGTTTGCCAATTGTATTTGTAACATATGTATCCACATGAAAAATCCCAATGCATTTCGACCCTTGCGATTTCCGGTCTCTTCAGGGAGATTTATATTCTAGGAAAAAGTCAAAATATCGAATTAAAGACTTTGGATAATATAAAAAAAAATATATATAGGTATAGCATTTCAAATTGAGCAAAATTATATCTCCATACACATAGAGGAATTGTTACCAATGGGTGGATGAAGACATGAGGATGTATCGCACAAACCAGCATTGGAGGATTTTAGTTGTCCAGTAATCCCATCGCTGCCGCATGTCCCCCGCGTCTTCTGGGTGGGTGCATAGTCCACCATGCTTGCAGGGGGCCACATTCTGGGACCCAGGGAGGAGGATGGGGTGTAAAACACCTGCAGAAGGACATGCAAAACCTTTTTGTAAGTCGTTATTAAATAATGTTGGAGGGGGGTGTTTCTTACACGTGGACTTGAATGGACGCCTGAGTTGCAAACGCTCCGCCATCCAGACCAGCCAGGAAGCGACTATAGGGCTCCATACCAGGGTCTACTGGCACAGCGGTATCGCGATCCCATGCCCCACGAATGAGATGTCCCGCAAAAGGAACCAGGAGAAGGGCCCGAAGCGGCTCGAATCCTTCTCCTTTCAGCCCCGCCGCCTGCAAAATAAGGCCCAAGATGGCACCACCGGTGGAACTGCACGGCATGCTTTGGACTATTCTAATATGTCCTGGGCTCATTCACCTAATCAACACCCAGGTATGGTGACCTCCTTCCCCACTGACTCCTCACCAGCAACTCCAGAAGCACAAAGCCCAGCGAAATCGAGGATGAAGCTGGATCTGCAACACCAGGCCTCAGCCACAGTGAGTACAGACCTTCATGACATCCCTGCTATCTCCTCACCCCAGTCCTCAATAGCCCAGTTCCCAACATCAGGGCAACCGGTATTAGATACCACCATGAAGGACATGCTACTGTCTTTACAATCCTCCCTCATGTCAAACCTATCTACCTTGATTAACCAGTTTTCATTAGAACTGAAACATATGGATAACAGAATGTTGTTTATGGAAAACAAAATGGAGGAATGTACTGACACAGTAAATGTTCTGGTAGATGCTTATACTGAACAGAAGGATGACTCTTTGGATCAAAGCAAAGCTCGCAGACCTCAAGGACCGCTCCAGATGCAATAACATTAAGATAAGTAGAATTCCTGAGTCTGTACAGCCCAAAGAACTACATACTTTTGCCAGTTCTCAAGTATGCTCCCTGAGTTATCCCCAATAGAGCTCACTATTGACCGCATCCACAGGTTGCCCAAACCCCAACACCTAGAAGCGGAGGTCCCCAGAGATGTCCTCCTGAGGGTCCATTTCTTTCAAGCTAAAGAACAGATCCTTCTAAAGGCAAGGGAGTTGTCACCACTTCCAGCACCATACTCGGACATTCAATTATACACAGATTTGTCACAATATACTCTCCAATTGAGGTGACAGCTCAAAACAGTCACCAAAGCTATGAATAACCACAAAATCATGTATAAATGGTGACATCCAGCCACAATTTTAGCCACCTATAGGGGTATACCACATACCATCTGTACCCTGGAAGGGGGCATGAAGCTCTTACACGCTTGGGGAGTCATACCAGAGCTCCCTCACAATCTGCCAAACTCCCAAGAAAAACCAAACCCTTTTTCCTTTGGAACGGGCTGGGAGAAGTGAAAAAACAAGCACCAATGACTCTTGTACCTAAACACTGCTACAAGCGACCATCCCAGACCGGTCTGGTAATGCTCTCGACCATCTACTTGCCGAACTATCCCCATACACTGATCAGCTGCTCATTGGAGCTAGCCACCACTGACCTACCTGTCTGTTACTTGTTCTACTTTTGTTCTATTTCTACTTGTTTTTTTTTTCAATTACATTTTCTCACCTCCCTAATAATAGTGTGCCTTGTTACCTTGGGCAAACACGAGATGTCAGCCTGCAACTGCCTGTGATCGTCACAACTAACTTGTATTTTATCCTAGTAGAACCTTCCTACTATCGCCTGCTCCGAATCCACCAACATTGAAGAAAGCCTTCTCGTCCAGCATCATCCGGATCCTTGAGAACCGAACTTCATCCACCGAACTGTAAGTTGCACACTTCACTGTCACTCTATCCCTTTACCCATCATGGGGATCACAATCCTCTCCCTTAACGCAAAAGGACTAAATCACCTGGCGAAACGGGCATCTTTGGAAGACAGCGATATCCCACAACTGTGACATTCTGTGCGTCCAGGAGACCCATTTTGCACTCAATGCGTCTCCTAAGTGTCAACATCGTCAATTCCCACATATATTTCAGACCTCTTACCCCAAGAAACAAAGAGGAGTACTGATTGCTATCGGGAACACTGTAAATTTTCATATGCAACAAAGTATTCTAGACCCAGATGGATGGTTCATCTTTCTGGTTTGCACAATTGACAATGTTCCGTATACCCTAGTCTCTATTTATGCCCCAAACATTGGTCAAATGGCCTTTCTCAGAAAGACACTGTGTAAAGCACGCAAATACCAAAAAGGCCATTTGCTAATATGTGACGACTTCAATCTAGTCCCAAACAACTCACTGGACTCCACTGCTACATCTAAAACGCCATGTTTCTCCGTTGGATAATTTTATTACTGCCAATGACTTATATGAAGTGTGGAAGTGTTGTCATGCGAGCGAGAGGGATTTCACCTTACTTTCGCTGCGTCACAACACCTACTCTCGAATAGATTTATTCCTAGCCGATAAATGGTTACTGCAAAAGATATTGAGCTCCACAATTCACACCACCACCTGGTCAGATCACGCCCCCATCAGTATCACCATATCTACAGACTCACCTCAATCCAACACGTATATCTAGAGAGTAAACTACCTCCTCAACACCCCATGTTATCTGACACCCATTACCCACCAACTAGAAGAATTCTTCTCATTGAACCAAACTTCAGTATCTGACCCACTGGTGGTGTGGAATGCTCATAAAGCTGTGATAAGAGGTACATTCTTGCAAATGGGTGCTAGAGCCAAGAGCAACAGAACCCAAAGACTTGACAACCGAACAACAGACATATCCAATACCGAATCCCTAAATAAACGTAATCCATCTCCGCTCCCACAGGCAAAAATTTTTACTCTTCGCCACAAATTAAGGTTCCTCCTCCTTGAAAGGTATGAGAAATCATACAAAATACTTAAAGCAACCTCCTACACAACAGCCAACAAGGCTGGTAAAGCAATGTCTTTGCGAGTCAAAGGATACAGGAACAAAACTAAAATTCCTTTCATACACCACCCCCACTCCAAGGAAAAACTTCTCAAACCACACCAAATAGCGAACGCCTTCAGGACATACTGTGAAGACTTATATAACCTCAAAAACGAACTGACTACCAAACAACCTTCCCTTGAAGAGATTCAAGCCTTCCTAAACAAAACAAACCCCCCATCCATTTTTAAACAACAACTCTCCTCTCTGAACAATCCCTTCACGATAGATGAACTTCTAAAAGTAATCAATAAATTGCCTAACTCCAAATCCCCTGACCCAGATGGCTTTACTGGGGAATATTACAAACAATTCCAACATGTTTTAGCCCCCACCCTATGCCAAGTCTTTAAATCAACAGCCAAATCCGCCACATTTCCAAAGTAAATGCTAATTGCCATGATAGTGACCCTTCCTAAGCCTGGAAAAGAACCAACTTCCCCAAAAAATTTCCGACCGATATCACTCCTTAACACAGACATCAAAATATACGCAAGACTTATCACTAATAGACTTGAAAATATACTCCCCTCCCTTATCTCTCAAGACCAATCTGGATTTACTAAAGGCCTCCAAGCCTCAGATGCCACTAGACGAATGATCAATATTCTTCACCACGTAGACACTTCTAAAGTTCCCTCCCTTCTCCTATCTCTAGACGCCGAAAAGGCATTTTATAGGGTCAACTGGTGATACCTTTCAGCAGTACTGCACAAATTTGGCCTTACAGGCTCAATCCACAATGCAATTATGGCCTTGTATTCCAATCCCTCCGCCCAAGTATATTCCGCTGATACTCTATCTATACCCTTCCTAGTTTCAAACGGTACAAGACAAGGCTGCTCTCTATCCCCACTTATATTTAATCTCATTATGCAACCCCTAGCGGAATCCATCAGGTCTAACAAACAAATCTCTGGAATCTCCCTAGGAGGCATGGAATACAAAATCTATTTATTTGCGGATGATGTGATTCTTATAGTCATGGATCCAGAAAAGTCCCTGCCCGAGATTCAATGGACTTTGGCCTGGCTTAGCGATATCTCTTACTATAAGGTTAACGAGACTAAATCTAATATACTAGATCTGGGTTTGGACACACCCACCTGCATCTGTCTTAAGCAACAATTCCCCTACATATGGGCGGATAATAGCATAACATATCTGGGTATCCTAACTAACAAAATCGACTAAAACATTATTTTCTACAAACTACCTACCACTCAGAAACAAACTCCAAACGACCTCTCCAGGCTTGCGTCCGTTGAGTTCTCATAGCTGGAGCGATTCGCAGCATTTAAAATGTACTTTACCTGTTTCTAACCATTCCTATACACCTAAATTTCACTACAAACAATCCTCTCCAACTTCATTTGACAGGGTAAAAAATTCCGATGTAAACACTCTCAACTAATTAAACACAGACTGGCGGGTGGTACAGGATATGTAGACTTCCATGACTACTACACATTGGCTATACTAACACAAGCCAAAGAATGGTTCCTACCCCCCCTCCTCTTCCCACAATTTGGGGGGAAATAGAATCAACTGCAATCCAAGGTGGCAACCGACCGGCTTGGATTCATGCCATATCACTAGGAGCAAAAATTCTCCCCCACATCTCCCAGACATTGGTAGCCACCTACAGGGCTTGGTCAAGACTCGTACAATTACCTTCTGAAAATTCAGTGCTAGCAACACTACATGTTCCTATAGAATCTCTTCAACACTTAATGATATCTACATCTTATCTACCCTGAAAAAAGAAAGGAATCACCCATGTCTCGAATCTGATAGACAATGGCAAGATTAGAAAGTTCCCAGAGATACAGGAAGAATTTCAGCTACCGAACGCTGACATATTCCTATATCTCCGCACCCATCATTGCCTAGAATCACTCAAATATTGGAAATGCACACTTCTCCAAGAGGCCTGGATCTTCTATAGATCCCTGATGCTTCCTCATAAAGGCATATCACTTTTCTATGACTTACTACATCAGAAGACCACCTTCACCAAAACTCCACCACTACTCAAATGGGAAGTCAATCCTTCTCGATAGACAAATGGGAAAAGGCCTGCAAATCTGTATACAAAGCTACCTGTTGCTCCTCCCTTTGGGAACTAGTACTTAAACTGACATACCGCTTGTATATGACACCTGACAGAATGTCCAAATTCTACAAACACATGGACAATACTTGTTGGAGGAAATGAATAAAAGGAGACCTCCTACACACCTTTTGGAATTGCCCCAAACTCACACAATATTGGAAAAATATCTTCCAATTACTACACAAAGTTACTCACCTGAACATAGAAAAGAAACACTCTTTAGCTCTACTATCACTGGATATAGATTTCTACCCTACTCAACTGAAGAACATTATAACACATATCCTCCTAGCAGCAAGGCTTAATATTTCCAAAAAATGGAAAACCATAGACCCGCCTACATTACAAGAAGTAGTTCACACTGTCCACACACACTTCACTCACGAATTAACCCTGAGGCTTAGGGATGATAAAACACAAACTACTCGGACATGGCAACCTTGGATAGATTAAACTGAATCACCAGGCTTTATTAAAAACTTTAACCCATAACATTGACGGTCAGATATCGAAGGTTCTAATACTGTTTTTTAGTTTGAATGTTTAAGTGTTCAGTTTTTTGAAATCTACCAGGGGAACGGCAGCCCTGCGCGGACACAGAATAGTACCCTTTGTCCCTCTTCAATCACATGTATGATCTGTGACCAGGGTCCACCAAGAGCAACTGTTCCAATGTACATAACAATGTTACATATCAATATATATTTCCTTGTGCTTGCCACACAACTCCTATTCCTACACCACTAATAGGCAATGTCTTACCAATTTTCGTTAAGATGTATAAGCTCTTTATAACACTGTGAGGTACTGTTTATTTGTTTTTGTACTACCTGAAAATACCTTATATAAACATCTATTGAGAAAAAAAAATAATGTTGGAGGGAGTATATAGAAGTACTTGGCAGCTGTAGGCTTATTGTTAATTAAGTTAGTTATACATAACATTGCATTGTTTATTCGTTGGTTGAATTGATTATAAGAGGGATTAGCTAACAGTGAAAAGAAGGTGGGTGAGGGGTGGGGTGTGGTGATGTGATGAGTGAAGTGAAAGTGCATGATGTGGTGGAGACTGATGATGGGACAATAGAGGTGTGAAAGGGAAAACAAAAAAGCTGCTGAAAAACTAAAAAACTAATATTAAAAGTGTAAAAGTGAAAAGTGTGGGCAACTATAGAGTGGGTATGAGTGTGGAGTGCCTAAATTGATGGGGGGGGGGGGGGGGGAGTGTGTGTGTGTGTGTGTGTGTGTGTGGAGTGAAGAGGGAAGGGAGGGATGATTAAATAAGATGGTGAAAGTGAGATGGATTAGGGTGCCAAACACAAGTGATATGACACTGAATGCTATATACGTAAAGTAAGAGGGTAAGACTAAGGCTATATTACAAAAGGATAATATTGTATAGGTTAAATAGCAATGTTAGAAAATGAAAATAGATGGGTGTCACATAAGTACAAAAGATTACCCAGTCAAAAGCATTCCAAAAGCTGCACTTACCAAGCACTCCATCAGTCTTGTATTAGTGTATGACAGCATTACTAGAGAACACCTCAGGATCTCCTGGGAGCTGTGGGATTTTAAAGTGTCTGCATGATTTGGCCATTGTCTGCAGGTGTCAGGCCCCACCAAATCCACCCTCCCAGAGGTCTGCGGCACCAATATGGCGCCATCCGTGTGGTCCCCTCGGCGTTCGCGGGGGACATGCGGCAACGATGGGATTACTGGACAACTACAATCCTGCAATTCTCGTTTGTGTGATACATCCTCATGTCTTCATCCACCCATTGGTAACTATACCTCTATAGGTATGGAGATATAATTTTGCTCAATTTGAAATGCTATACATATATAGATTGTTTTATATTGTCCAAAGTCTTTAATTAGATATTTTGACATTTTCCTAGAATATAAATCCCCCTGAAGAGACCTGAAATCACAAGGGTCGAAATGCATCAGGGTTTTTCATGTGGATACATATGTTACAAATACAATTGGCAAACCATGCTTGTACTTAGAGTGTTTTTTTGCTATGAGTGATGTTCCATGTTTGTTTTTGTGTTGCACTACCTATATGGATGATTTATCATTGTTCATTTGAAATTATTATTGTCTGTTAAATAAATGATTTTTTTTTACAATCAACCATGTTTATACAAATTCTCTGCTGCTAAAAAAAAAAAACCCCTGGGGAAACTTCCTGTGTTTTTTTTTTGTATACTTTATCTTCTGAGGTAGGCTAAAAGAGTTTGTAGTCATTTCAGGTTGTCATTAGACATGTGCATTAGTTTTAATCCGATTGCATTTTCGTCCGAATTTCAGGGTATTTTTGTTATCGTTTTAACAAACAATAACGAACGTGCACAATCCGAAAACCGAAAGATCCGACATAAACAAATGCTTTAGTTTTGTTTTCGTTGTGACAACAGTTCGATATAGATAGGAGATTTGACATGATGCTGACAATAGCAATCTGTGTCTATCGAACCTGTGGTCGAATGTGCCTAACCTTAGCACTATTAGTCCAAGATTATTCTACATAGAGAGAAAAGATTCAACATTATAGAGATAATAGCAAAAAAGGTTGAATGTGCAAACCTAACTCTATTAGTCCAAGATTATTCAACATAGAGAGAAAACATTCAACATGAAGATTCGACGAAGCAGTCGCCGTGAGTGGACATTTATAGTCAAGTGCTCCGCCCATAGGCTATAGAAGAATTATAATGTTGGTTGACTAGTAATAATAATTAATAAATATAATTATAACTAGTGTCATACAACATTAGAATTCTACTATAGCTTGTAGGTGGAACATTTGACTGGAAATGTACGATTGCAGCATTGTACAGTTTAGCTGCTCCGTCAAATCTTTTTAGAACATTCCACAGACACCAAAAGCCTTCAAAGACAGATTTGACCTTAATTATTTCGGATTTTTGGACGAATGCAATTTTAACGAAATGAAATAAATAAAAATGAATTTCGGGAGTAACTAAATAAATGTATTTTTCGGATGAAAATTTAATTCCGAAACAAAATATTTCAGTGTGCACATGTGTAGTTGTCATACCCAGCCAGAGTGTGGCTGGGTGAAATTCAACAGGGACTCTATCTTCCCTCAAATTACCTGATATGTGACAGACCGATCTTGTGGAATTCTGCCATACTGCAGTGACTGCACATTCTGGTGGACTTCAAGGGGTGAGTTTCCTCCTTCACAAACCCTGGCAGTTGTACATAGTTGGGAGGGACTAGCTAAAGACCATATAATACCCAGTGACTCTGAGGACTCTGGTTTCTCCATTTCTGATAAATTGTGGTGGATGGGCTGGTCCATGATCCAGAGCCTTTGAAAGGACAATAGGATTCATGTCATCCAGTAGAGGGACCATTCTGGTTGGTATCCATCCTGGATCCATGTTACAAGAGGAAGGTCATAGAGCTCATCCTGCGCTAAAAGAGGGAGCCAACGATTAAACAAATGGAGTACACGCTGAAGAGAATTCTGTTAACCTCAATTCCATGAGGCTGTCTGTATAGTGTTCCATGGACAATGTGGCTTGGAGCCTGCTGTCTTTGAAAGAAGGAGCATCATTGAAGGTGGCTGCCTAATTAAGAAACTTAAAACACATTTCTCTACCCAGTGTCCAGGTATGCCCGCTGTCAGCAGCAACTAGCAGAGGCTGCATCATTTGGTGGGGGGGGGGGGGGGGGGGTATGAGGACAGACCTGACACCTTTCCAATGGATGACCATCTTGATTATTGAGTAATGAGGATGGACCACTTTTCACAGCTATCCCAGTATACATTTGAGTAGCTGGGCTGCCACAAAGCCAGTTTCTTCTCTGAACATTCATTTAGGGCTGCGGGGGGCTTTGTAATAGGCAGAATAGTCCATCTGTCCTCAGAAACAATTGATTGACATTTGCTAAAATGAACCAATCCCAGATTCTGCAGGTACAATTTTTGGGGGATTCTGACACCCAAAGCATGCATTTTAAGCATAGTCTAATGCCGCGTACACACGACCGGACTTTTTGACAGCAAAGGTCCAATGGAACAAGTCCATCTAACAATTCGATCTTGTGTGGGCTCCATCGGATCTTTGCTTGCCAAAAATCCGGCGGACTTTAGAAATAGAACATGTTTTAAATTTTTCCACCGTAACTCCGCCGGACTGAGAAATCCATTCGTGTGTATGCTAGTCCGACGGACAAAAACCGACGCTATGGCAGCTATTGGCTACTGGCTATGAACTTCCTTATTGTAGTCCAGTCGTACGTCATCACATTCAAATCCGTCGGACTTTGGTGTGATTGTGTGTGGTCAAGTCTGTTCATTGGGAAAGTCCATCGGAACTGCGCCGAAAGTCAGTCGGAAAGACCGTCGGACCTAGTCCCTCGAAAAGTCCAGTCGTGTGTACGCGGCATTAGCCTCTCTTTGCTGAAGGTATTAAATCTCACCCTCTTCCAATATGGCCAATTGGCCAGATCCTTCCTCAATGAGCACATCTGCCCACCATTAATACCTCCTTCTACCACTGGTGGCCTAGCATTGTTAACATCTATTGCCACTGCTGTAGGTCTTCCACTATTTCCCCTCTCATACTAGGCCAATTGCTGTTGATTGCAACACCAATTTTAATTTGCCATACCCAATTATTCTGCAACTGTTTAATCGCTAAAAAAAAATAAAGAATTTTGGCCAGGCAGCATCCTATGCTCTACACTGATATTTCTGTAGGGTTAGCACCATTAAACCAAGGTTCTGTTCTTGGTCCTCTTTTATTTTCAATCTACACCTCTTTCATGGGTCTCACGGCTTTCAATATCATTTATATGCTGAGGACACACAAATCTATATCTCCACCCCTCAACTCAGTCCATCAGTCTCCTCACGCATATCTAACTTACTAACAGACATATCTGTATGGATGTCACACCTCTTCCTCAAACTCAACTTGTCTAAAACCGAACTTATAATATTTCCTCCCCCACGTGCCTCTTCCCCTGACTTATCTGTCAAGAGCAATGGCACAACCATCCACCCATCCCAACATGTCAGCTTGCTAGGTGCTATCCTGGACTCTGAACTCTCCTTTCGGCCCCACATCCAATCACTTTCCAAAGCTTGTCGTCTCAACCTCTGCAACATCTCTAAACTACGTCCCTTTCTAACCAATGAAACCACAAAGCTCCTGATTCACTCCCTGGTTATCTCTCACCTTGACTACTGCAATTCCCTCCTCAGTGGCTTACCTTTAAATAGGCTATCCCCCCTTCAGTGCATCATGAATGCTGCTGCCAGACTCATCCACCTTACAAACCGCACAGTGTCTGCTACCCCTCTCTGCCAATCCCTCCATTGGCTGCCACTTGCCCAACAAATTAAATTTAAAATACTAACAATAACTTACACAACTATCCACAACTCTGCCCCCAACTACATCACTAGCCTAGTCTCAAAATACCAACCTAATCACCCTCTTCGTTCCTCCCAAGATGTCCTGCTCTCACTCATCACATCCTCCCATGTCAGCCTCCAGGACTTCTTCAGAGCCTCGTCAATTCTCTTGAATTCGCTACCCCAATCTGTCAGACTGTCTCCAAATTTATCCACTTTTAGTCGATCCCTGAAAATGTTCCTCTTCAGAGAAGCCTATCCTGCCTCCATTTAACAACTGTACCATTTTCTCCATTAGCTCATCCCCCTATTACCCTTTTGTATAACTTGACCCTCCCTCCTAGATTGTAAGCTCTAATGAGCAGGGCCCTCCGATTCCCCCTGTATTGAATAGTATTGAATTGTATTGTAATGTCTGTGTCAAGAAGGATGTTCTGATCACCCGGCGGTTCCCAGAAATCTTACCTGCAGAATCCCCAGCAGAAGAGCTAACTGGCGCACATTGATGCATGTTAATGCAGGTGGGCGCACCCACGTGCGCGCTAACGCTGTCGGGTGCATGTGGGTGCGCGCTAACGCCGATGGGCGCACATGTGTGTGCAAGGGCACTAATGGGCACACGCGGGTGCGCGGTAATGATAATGTGAGCGCGCAAATGTGCGCGAGTACGCAAACGCGCGTGGACACGCAGTATGATGGATTTTGGCGCCAAAGGGGCTATTTAAAGGGACCTGTCACCTTACCTTCCTGCTGTCTGGTCTACAGAGTTCCTTAGAGACCCCCCTGCTATACCTTACTTGTTACCAGATACTTGTTACCCGGCTTGCCTCTGACTACCCTCTGTTTGCTGCCTGCCACCGACCCCGGCTTGTCTTGACTATTCTTCTGCCTGCTGCCTTGGTACTGATCCTGCCCGCCTGTGTATGTCCCGGCTTGACTCTGACTATGCCTTCCCTGCCACCTTGGTGCTGTTCCTGCCTACCAGCCTCCAACCCGGCCTGCTTGAAGATCTGCTAATGTCCTGATCTACAAGACACCTTCCTCTCTGTTCCGGTGTTCCTGCTGCTCCTGCCCTCCGCTGATCCCAGTCCTAACCTGCATCCGGTTCCCCGTCTGCTACTTGGAGTCCAGACCAGCCCTTGCATTTGTGACCTGCCAGGCACTTGTGCCCCTTCTGTGCTCCTGAACATCTGTCTGCTCTACCAGAAGTTCTTGAGCCAGAGGAATACGAGAAGTCATTCCCTGCATCTGTGGGCTCCACCATCAGGTACGTGACAGTCTACCTTAATGTTGAAAAGTGCTATGTAAACCGTCTGCACTATATAAATCCTGTAATATAATAATAATAACAATAATAAACTAAAAGCTAAAATTTTCCACAGCTGTTTCACAGTTGCAAAGATTTTTTCAGCAGGTAACACTCTATGCTCTAAATGTATATTTGTATTGGTTTACAGTTTGCTGACTCCAATCATACGCCAAATCTAATTTTTAAACAATTTTTTCCAAAGATAGAAATTTTCATAGATTTGTTGGCTAACTATTAGCTAACTATTAACTACTGAGTTGTCCATGAATGTTGACATTTTATTATGGTGCATGGTTATTAAAACTGACTGCCCTTTATGTGTTTGAATCATTATTATTATTTTTTTTTATTATACAGGTTTTATATAGCACCAACAGTTTGCTCAGCACTTTACAACATGAGGGCAGACATGACATTTACATTACAATTTGGTACAAGAGGAATCAGAGGGCCCTGCTCGTTAGAGCTTACAATCTAAAAAGGAAGGGGAAATTGATGCAAAAGGTAATAGCTGTGGGGGATGAGCTGATGGAGGAAGTAAAACAGTTTTAGTTAGAAGCAGGATAGGCTTCTTTGAAGAGAAGGGTTTTCAGGGATTGTCTAAAGATGGATAGATTAGGGGACAGTTGGACAGATTGGGGTAGGGAGTTCCAAAGGATGGGAGAAGCTCTGGAGAAATCCTGGAGGCGAGCATGGGAGGAGGTGACAAGGGAGCTAGAGAGCAGGAGGTCTTGAGATGACCGAAGAGGGCGGTTTGGTTGGTATTTTGGGACTAGGTCAGTGATGTAGCTGGGGCAGAGTTATGGATGGCTTTGTAAATTATTGTTAGTACTTTGAATTTTATTCGTTGGGTGAGTGGAAGCCAGTGGAGGGATTGGCAGAGAGGGGTGAAGGACACTGAATGGCTGGTAAGGTGGATGAGTCTGGCAGCGGCATTCATTATGGACTGGAGGGGGGATAGTCCGTGTAAAGGTAATCCAACGAGGGGGGAGTTGCAGTAGTCGAGGTGAGAGATGACCAGGGAGTGAATTAAAAGCTTGGTGGTGTCATTAGTTAAAAAAGGGCGTATTCTGGAAATGTTGCGGAGGCTAAGGAGGCATGATTTGGACAGGGCTTGTATGTGGGCCTGAAAGGACAGTTCAGAGTCTAAGGTTACCCCTAGCACCCTGGCATGTGGGGATGGACTGATAGATGTGCCATTGATCTTGACAGAGAAGTCAGGCAAAGGGGTACATAGGGGAGGAAATATTAAGAGCTCGGTTTTAGATAGATTAAGTTTGAGGAAGTGGTGTGACATCCAGGCTGATATGTCTGTTAGTAGATCAGCGATGCGTGAGGAGATTGATGGGGTGAGCTGAGGGGTAGAGAGATGGATGTGGGTGTCATCAGCATATAAAATGGTAGTGAAAGCTATGGGAGGCTATCAGCTGACCCAGAGAGGACGTGTAGATCGAGAATAGTAGAGGTCCAAGGACAGAACCTTGGGGGACCCCAAAGGAAAGGGGAGTTGGAGAAGAGGAAGTGGAGTTGTAAGTGACACTAAAGGTGTGATGAGATAGGTAAGATTCAAACCACGGAGAGTGCAGCCATGGAGACCAAGCAAATTGAGTTTTTTTTTTTGAGGAGGGGGTGGTCAACTGTATCAAAGGCAGCAGAAAGGTCCAAGAGTAAGAGTATGGAATAATGACCGTTGATTTTGGCTGTTAGTAAATCATTAGTGAGTTTTAGGAGGGCAGTTTCTGTGGAGTGCTGTGGGCGAAATCCAGACTGAAAAGGATCGAGAAGGTTATTTTCAATAAGGTGGTTGCTCAGTCGGTTGTAAACTAAACGTTCAAGGAGTTTGGAGCCAAAAGGGAGTAAAGAGATGGGTCTTAAGTTAAGATTGGTGGGGTCTGAGGCCTTTTGTGGTATGGGAGTGACTAGTGCATGTTTTAGAGGGTTGGGGAAGATGCCAGTAGAGAGTGAGAGGTTGAAGATATGAGTTAAGGAGTGTAGGATTGAGTCAGATGGTAATAAAAACAAGGGGATAAGATGCGCTATGGAGTTTGTTATACAGAGAGTATATATAATGTAATATAGGTAAGAGCAGCCTCTATTTTGTTTCCATCCGGTGGATGGAACAGTGAGTCAGATAAGGAAAAGGAAATAGATGTGGCGCTATACCTTATTAGACCAACTTAATATGGAAATCGTAAAAATGTACAAATTTTCCAGCTTGCTGGCTAATAATTTAAAGTAGTAGATATAGAATCCAAAATAGAACTAAATGAAATAAATAATTAAATAAATAAATGATAAAGTGTTTAAAAGGATCAATCAATATTAAGTAGTGAATACAAAGTGAATATAAATTTTCCAGCGTGCTGGTTGATAATTTGAAATAAGGATATAAAATCCCCGATAAAATAAATAACTGAGATAGATAAATAAATAAGTAATTAATAATGTGTTACTAAAATACCATAAATCAATCAATATTAAATAGTGAATGCAAAAATTACAACTACTAAAAGTGCCTGTGACTGTGATTATAACGCGACCAAGTGACTTGGTTTACAAAATCAAGGAAAAAGGAGGGTTCAACCCAAAAAATGGGAAAAAAAATGGGAAAAACAGATGACGTCTGAATGACGAAACGCGTAGGGCGTGGCCAGATACGTACACCTTCAGTGCAGACGGCGTGGCAGCCGAGCGGATTTTCCGAACACTTTATAGCAATGCAATACGTGTTTTATCGTACCAAATGTGAGTACTTTTAAGGTAGTTTCAAATAAATTGAGTTTCAAACATACTACACCATGGATAGTCCTCTTTTCTATCATATGTAAACGAGGTACAACACACCCACGGAGGAACGAGGGATCCCCCCAGCATCACAGCAGAGACAGCCCAGGAAGCAACACAGTGGCTTATACTGTGAAGGCTGATCCACCCCGGACGGGGTTATATCTCTGGTGAGAGCAAAATTCATAAACGTTCACTGCGAACGGAAAGCGAAGTCACTCCCTCCACTCCTCTCCTATACACAGAAGATCTTTTCCACCATCAAATTTTATTTTAATTTTTTAATTTTTTATTCAATTCGGACGTTCAAATTTTATTTGGTTTTATTCACCGTCTTCACATATATTTCATTGCAAGATTTTTTTTCACTTTCTGGACTTAATCTTATTATTATTTTTAATTTAGCAATTTTGGCATGTTCTGCAATTTCACACAGCGTGTTATATATTTTTTCACTGAGGCCGCGTACACACGCGGGGACTGTTCGCCCAACTTTGTCCGCTGAACAGTGTTTCAGCGGACAGTCCGCTCGTGTGTGGGCTTTCAGCGGACAGTTTCAGCGAACAGTCCGCTGAACAAGGTTTTTTGGAAATTCCGAAAAACTGTCCGCTGAAACTTTGTTTCAGCGAACAGTCCCCTCGTGTGTAGGCTTGTTCGTCAAACTAAGTTCCGCGCATGCTCAGAAAGGCTTTACACGCTGAAAGTTATAATGCAGTGTATAGGACGTCGTATTTTTCGTCCCGTCGTACGTGCCGTTCACGTCTTTGCGCACGGTTTCAGCAAACTGTTCGTACGTCGTGTGTGGCCATGTCCGTCCATGCTAATTTTGAGCGGACTGTTTGCCGAAACTGTTTGACGGACAAAGTTGGGCGAACAGTCCCCGCGTGTGTACGCGGCCTTACTCTTCCACTTGTATTCACGTTTTTATAATTTTGTATATTATTTCTTGTTTTTCCCATTTTTTGGGTTGAACCCTCCTTTTTCCTTGATTTTGTAAACCAAGTCACTTGGTCGCGTTATAATCACAGTCACAGGCACTTTTAGTAGTTGTAATTTTTGCATTCACTATTTAATATTGATTGATTTATGGTATTTTAGTAACACATTATTAATTACTTATTTATTTATCTATCTCAGTTATTTATTTTATCGGGGATTTTATATCCTTATTTCAAATTATCAACCAGCACGCTGGAAAATTTATATTCACTTTGTATTCACTACTTAATATTGATTGATCCTTTTAAACACTTTATCATTTATTTATTTAATTATTTATTTCATTTAGTTCTATTTTGGATTCTATATCTACTACTTTAAATTATTAGCCAGCAAGCTGGAAAATTTGTACATTTTTACGATTTCCATATTAAGTTGGTCTAATAAGGTATAGCGCCACATCTATTTCCTTTTCCTTATTTGAGTCAGATGGAGACCCTAGTATTTGAGAAGGAACAGGGTCCAGGGGGCAGGAGGTTAAGTGGGCATTAGAAAAAAGTATTGATTGTGCAGGAGGACAGGGAGTGTAAGGTGAGGGAGATGTCTGTAGAGCGGAGATCTCAAGACGAATCGTCTCAATCTTATTTTTGAAGTGATAAGCAATCTCCTGGGCAGTGAGTAAGTTAGTGGGGGGGGGGGGGGGGGGGTAATGGAGGACGAAGTAGAGTGGTAAAGGTAGAAAAGAGTTGACGGGGACTGTGTGAGAGGGTGTTAATGTGAGTGATAAAGTAGGTCTGTTTGGCAGCGCGCAGGCAGGAATGGTATTTTTGGAGGGCAGATTTATATTGGCTGAAGTCTTGCTGTGACTTAGTTTTACGCCACAGACGCTCAAGAGCACGGCTACGTTTTTTGAGGCTTCTGGTATTGTCTGTCTGCCAGGGTTGTAGTGGTCGGGGCCTGATTCTGTGCATAGTAAGGGGGGCCAAGGTATCCAGGGTGGATGACAGTGAACTGTTGTAGACAGAAGTAGCCAAGTTGGGGCAGGACAAGGGTGAGATTTTGTCATAGAAAACAACCCTTCTCTTCTTTTCTCTGCTACAGATTAAGATGGCGAAGGTTTCTATGGGTAATAGTTTGGTAGTTGGAGGGTAAGGAGGAGGCAGACAAGGAGAGATTGAAACTAATAAGGTGGTGATCAGATAGAGGTAAAGGAATATTGGAGAGGGTGTGCGGAGTGCATAGGTAGGAGAAGATGAGGTCAAGGCAGTTGCCAACAGAGGGAGTGGAAGCACTTGTCCATTGTTTTAGATCAAAAGAGGAGGTTAGGCTCAGCAGCTTAGAAGTAACAGGAGTGTTAAGATTAACAGGGATGTTGAAGTCACCAAGAATGAGTGTTGGAATTTCAGAGGAGAGAAAGTAGGGTAGCCAGGCAGAAAAGTCATCAAGGAAGTTTGATACCGGTCCAGGGGGCCGATAGATCACAGCAATTTTCAATGAAACTGGAGAAAAAAGGCGAATACAGTGAGCTTCAAATGGAGAGGGACAGAGAGGGGGGTGGATGAAGAACCTGAAAAGTGCTTTGAGGGGATAGGACGATTCCAACACCACCTCCTTTCCGTCCACTAGGCCTGGGAGAGTGAGTCCACAGGAGACCACCATAGGAGAGAGAAGCAGGAGAAGGAAGGTCAGATTCTTGAATCCAGGTCTCAGTAATTGCAAGTAGGTTCAGGGAGTTAGTGATAAATAGGTCATGGACGGTGGTGAGTTTGTTACAAACAGAGCGGGCATTCCAAAGGACACAGGAGAAGGGGAGGCTGGCTCTAGGCTTAAGAGGAATAGAAATGAGATTGTGTGGATTGTGGCTGCTAGCAGAGGATGGGTTGTGCTGGGTATGTTGGCCGAAGGTAAATGATTGTGGTCCAGGATTTGGGGAAATATCTCCAGAAGTTAGGAGAAGAAGAAGGGTGAGAGAGGTGATATGGGAGTGTGACTTATGTGGGGGGACACGTCCCAGTGGCCTGTAGGCTTTATTGGTATATGGATTTAGAGTTAGCAGGAGCTGATGAGTGCAGTAATAGGGTGAAGACAGGAGTGAGGGTGATATATATAAGCTGTGGGGTGGAGAAGGTGGGTGAAGGAGTGAGAATTTAAGCAGAGACGATGCAACTGTGAGAAGGAAAAAATAGAGAGTGCATGATACAGAGTGGTGAGATTGAGAGGAAGCGTGAATAAGAGAAGAAAAAGTTTGGAGTATCAGGTCACCTGTAGTCTGTTTAATGTTCTGCTGAAGTCTGTTGTGTATTTTCGCTTTGTGCAATCGCTGAAGTGCTGAGCAGAAGTGCAATACTTAATCCAATGTGAATACTTTATCCAAGATGTTAGTGGCCAATGCAACCCCTGCCTGGGCATCCCCTATGTAAAGGCCTGATTTTATACTGAATTTGGGTGGGGGTATTGCCAATTAATTAGTCAGGATTGCATAGGAGGAACACATGGCTAACAGAATGAACTTCTCACACCAAGGCTCACTACAAGACACAGCAAGAGAGCAGAAAAGGTCAGTGTCATAAAGATAAGAACAGCTCCTAAATTTTAGATATAGTGAGACAATAAGAAAGTTAAATAAACATCATTCTGATATGGACAGAGGTAAAGAATTTGACAGCAGCATAGATCACCAAAAGCACATACACAGAACTAGCAGGATGTTCCTAGTTGCAATTAATGGTGGAAGTTGTGAGCTGACACATACACAGAACTAGCAGAATGTTCCTAGTTGCAATTAAAGGTAGAAGTTGTGAGCTGACACAGAACTAGCAGGATGTTCCTAGTTGCAATTAAAGGTAGAAGTTGTGAGCTGACACAGAACTAGCAGGATGTTCCTAGTTGCAATTAAAGGTGGAAGTTGTGAGATGACACATACACAGAACTAGCAGGATGTTCCTAGTTGCAATTAAAGGTGGAAGTTGTGAGATGACACATACACAGAACTAGCAGGATGTTCCTAGTTGCAATTACAGGTGGAAGTTGTGAGCTGACACATACCTGTGTGAGGAGAGAAGGAGTTATGTTAGATAGTGCTGAGCAGAAGTGCAATACTTAATCCAATATGAATACTTTATCCAAGATGTTAGTGGCCAATGCAACCCCTGCCTGGGCAAACCCCTTCCTTATCTGAATCATTCTTCTCAATTAAAAAAACAAACAAAAAAAAACTGGCTTTCATGTAGGCCAGGGGTAGGCAACATTAAAGAGGTGGAGAACTACCTGAACAACATGGGAGAAGTCAAAGAACACCAGGCACAGTGTCGCCTCCTCAAACCATTTTTAAACCCGTAATTGCCATACTATTGGGTTGCAGTTGCATGCATTACATGGCAATCCTGGGTTTAAATCAAGTTGTGAGGAGGTAAGATATCTCCTCCTCACTACCTGTCAAACGCAGGGCCATCTTAATAGCATAATGGGCCCCTAGGCAAAGTAATGCTATGGGGCCCCTACAAACTCTTAAGAATTAAAGTACAATATTTTCTACTGTCTGCTATGAAACATATCAAATTAGAAAAATGTAAAACATGTCTTCATAAATGTATGCCAAAATGTATTCTGCTACATGTCTATGGTATAAAAAAATCCCTGAAAGAGCTGTACTCTCACAGCCCCCCTCATACCTGTACGCTTGCAGCACTACAGAGGCATCGGCTCACATTGTGGCAGCTGGGGAGGATGCATCAGAGAGATCAGCTGAGGATTTAACTTTCATCTCTAGACGGGATGTCCGGGAAGGATACCAACTGATCCAGACCTCAGATAGCGCTAACCTTTCCAGTGTCAGTACCTTTGTTGTACTAGCTTTCTGCTTATCTGAAGATGTAAAAATCTAAGATTTTTCTTACACACATGGTTCAACATCCACGAGACCATTTAGGTGACTTTGACATCGCCTTTTTGTCATGGAATGGTGTTCTCTCCCCTCAATGCTGTGATAAGATCAATGTCAGACTATTTGGATGCATGGGAAACAGCCCTGAAGAAGCAGTAACTTTAACTGTGAAACGCATTGGCTGCTCAGTGCACCCTATCATGTGTTCAATCTTCTCAAAATGAGTATTCATTTCGGCCATTTGTTGTATGACCAACATTGTTTTAATGTGTATTTTTTGCAATAAATGAATTTTTCAAAATACCCTTTATGGTTGTGCTTACCTCATGACAGACATATGCATCTTTAAAAGTCCCAACCCCCATTGAAGGACAGGTTTCTATCTGTTTCCTTCAAACGACTTCTATTTATTGTCAAAAGTATATACTTCACATTTTGTCAGCCAACATTGTACCCTTTTATCTCCTTTTGGCACAGGAGGAAAACATGCTTTTTAAATAAAGATAGATGCTACCTGTTCTATCCCTTTTTTGTTGCCCCCATGGAAAATAATTCAATTTTTCTGCAATTGATCTGTATAATTTATGCTATGTATTTAAAAAAATAACAGTACAATTGATTTTTAGGCTGCAATAAAACTTATGTTTACTTCCAAAATGTAATCCCATTTAAAGAAATGATATTCTGTGTATAAATTCTTTACAACTTTTAACTTGTCTCTAAAATTAAATTACTGTGTAATTTTATTGTTATGATTGTATTAGTAATACATGAAAAGAACACAGCAGCAAGGCACAGGAATTAGTAAAATGGATAAAACAACACTTAATTAAAATAAAACACATGAATTTGAGCAGTTTAAGAACCAACTTAGGTTGGAACGAGTGATGGAGAGGGCAATGCCAGAGCATCAGTCCTGTTCGCTTAATCAGGCAGCTTCTGTGTATGTACATAAGACCTTCCAGATGGATGGATAGATGGCCAGTGGTGCCTGCGGCCATATACGGTGCAACCAATGAGAGACAAAGCAATGTCACAATAATGGGCAGGCTGCAAAGCATTTCAGGGGCTTTCTAGCAAGTGTCCATAATATTTCCAAACATATAAATCTCAATTTTCAAATGAGCTATCACACTTCGGAAAAGTTCAGAAGAGAAGATCCATCTCCAAGAAAGAGAACACCAGTGTGCGAAGAGTCTGACGGCCGGTGACACCCCTTATGGTAATGCACTCACCAGAACCCAAAGGGTTAACAGGCACTTCACTACGACTGTGAAAGCAATCCCACTAGTGTCCCTCTGGAGAATCTTCTTATCACACCACCATAGGTTCCTCACTCTCGGGTTCCCTGATCTCTCATCGATAAAAGTTCACTTGATTCTCATTGACAGCACCAGATCCACATATAGAAAACAATAAAACATAGATTCCATAGTGCAAAACTGTTTTATTAATTAAAACCACTCATGTGCTTAAAACCATACGTACACAGTGTGCACAGCAAAGTTTCACATTTAAAATGTCACTGGCAGCGATATCGAGGTAGTCTCACCGCAGTCCTGAGTGTGTTCGATCTAATAACGCCTCAGCTTCCACGGCGGGTCCCGGGTAACCACTCCAATAGCCTGCTCTTTGGTGACGTGTAGCTGCCTGGTCACGCCCATACGCGTTTCGTCATCACGTCTTCGTCTGTGGGCGTGACGCCCACAGACGAAGACGTGATGACGAAACGCGTATGGGCGTGACCAGGCAGCTACACGTCACCAAAGAGCAGGCTATTGGAGTGGTTACCCGGGACCCGCCGTGGAAGCTGAGGCGTTATTAGATCGAACACACTCAGGACTGCGGTGAGACTACCTCGATATCGCTGCCAGTGACATTTTAAATGTGAAACTTTGCTGTGCACACTGTGTACGTATGGTTTTAAGCACATGAGTGGTTTTAATTAATAAAACAGTTTTGCACTATGGAATCTATGTTTTATTGTTTTCTATATGTGGATCTGGTGCTGTCAATGAGAATCAAGTGAACTTTTATCGATGAGAGATCAGGGAACCCGAGAGTGAGGAACCTATGGTGGTGTGATAAGAAGATTCTCCAGAGGGACACTAGTGGGATTGCTTTCACAGTCATAGTGAAGTGCCTGTTAACCCTTTAGGTTCTGGTGAGTGAATTACCATAAGGGGTGTCACCGGCCGTCAGACTCTTCGCACACTGGTGTTCTCTTTCTTGGAGATGGATCTTCTCTTCTGAACTTTTCCGAAGTGTGATAGCTCATTTGAAAATTGAGATTTATATGTTTGGAAATATTATGGACACTTGCTAGTGACTCTTTCTAAACATAGAGTTATTATCCTCTATATATGTCATTATTTTGGTGCACATATATATATTAAATTTTATTTATTTTTGATTATTTCTTTTTTTTGTTCTAGCGCTGTCAATATGGTATATATGGGGTAACAAGGGTACGGATATGGTATACTATATAGCTTTGTGATTTGTCTTTTTGTATGATAGCAGCTTGTTAGGGTGCATTTTGACTCACTTCGTAGGGCGCTGGGATCAGTGGTTGACACTCTCAATACTCTGTGTTTTGTGTGTTCATTCCAGTGATACTAGTACTTATTTCAGGGGCTTTGCCCTCTTTATCAAGGACTGCATTGTATTGCATTTTTGCTTTGTGGTTAAAATGCACTTTATCAAATCCAAAGTATCCCTTTGCCTAAAATAGAAGTTTTTTTCTCAAAACACTGTCAAAAAGTATAGTGAACAGAAATAGACCCATTACAGACTAATGTGTACAAAATACACCAATATATTAGGTTTTCTGTATATTTTAACCCTTTGAGGATTTTGAATGCAAGAGATATAGCTTAAATAAATGTTTAGGATATATGCTTTTTTATTCTATAGGGGTCAATTATTGTTGAAGGGAAGAATTGAGTGCCCACATCCCTAAACACAGGACACTAGAACAGCCCAACCTCTTTTTATTAGGGCATAAACAACTTTGTGTACAAAATTCACAATAAACTTTATTACTACACATTAAAATAATCAGTGCACAAAGTTAAATCAATTGATGCAGTTACAACAAAAATTGTTGCTGAATTTAAAGAGATAACCATATATTTCTGCCAGCCAATGAGTCATGGGAACAGAGATTATCCAATGCGTTTAGAAATAGACATGTTAGAGATTTCTTCTTCAGGGGTAAATAATTATCAAAAGCAGTTATCTACAACAAAAGGGATGCCATTAGATAATGTTACATAGTTAGTAAGGTTGAATAAAGACACCAATGAGTGAGTGTCTACAATTGTCCCTATCCCTGTACGCTCACATCAGCCCCTTCCCTCAAGGAGCCCACAATCCAAGGTCCCCATTCATACACTAGGGCAATTTTTGGACAGAAGCCAATTAACCTACCTGCATGTCTTTGGAGTGTGGGAGGAAACCCACGCAGGCACAGGGAGAACATGCAAACTCCAGGCAGGTAGTGTCGTGGTTTGGATTTGAACCAGCAACCCTTTTTACTGCTAGGCAAGAGTGCTGACCACTACACCACTGTGCCGCCCTAATGTATCCATAGATACAATATATACTAATCACAGTGTGTATTATTACTGATCCTTATGGGTAGAGAAAATTAGACATAGGACTGCATCATGTAAAATCAAAAGTAGAAAGGCTTTGCTACTGAATACTGCAAGAGATCCCCCAGGTCAGGGTGGCAGATGGGAAAGCCTCACATGGAAATGCACCCAGTCTTCACAAAGAAGATAAATCTAATAAATTATGTGATGTAATCAATATGGAGGCTGGTAATAATTAGTCATACATACTATTCAACCAGACTCATGCAAATGCTTACTTGAGTTACATTAGTTGGTGGGATTGCCTAAAAGTGCCCAGAACAGCAATATGCAAGCCCAGAATAAGACGAGGGGGAATAAATAATTAGACTTCATCCAGCTCCTACACAAAATGTGAGATACCTATGTGAAAGGTGGACTGTGAGGATGCCATCATATAAATCCAAAACTGTAGTCTTATAGGTGGCAAACAAATGTGAAAAGGCTTACTTAAATGAGATGACAAAAAAATAAAGCATTCCAGCAGATGTAGTACAAAGGTTTGTCCCTAACATACAGGATCATCTAAGAGATCTGCAGAAGGCCTCTGATAACACCAGTCAGGGTGTCCAAGAGGAAAAGAGCAAGGCAGGAAAAAAAAAAACTCAGTCCAACAGTGAAAAAAAACAGAATATATCTTTGTTAACCACTTCAGGACCGCCGTATTGCCAATGTATGTCAACACAATGGCACAGGCAGGCACAATCACGTAAATGTACGTGAATGCCTTCTAGCGGGTGGGGGGTCCGATCGGACCCCCTCCCGCTAGATACGGCGGTCCCTTTCGGTGCCGGAGCGATCGGCGATGAGGGGATGGCCGTTGGTTTCCGCCCATCCCCTCTCGATCGCTCCTGGCCAGTGACGAACTTCCTCCCCTGTGAAAATGTAAACACAGGAGGAGGAAGTGATGTCACACTCCTCGTGGCGGTCTTTTTGAACCGGACAGCGAGGAGTGAAGACGTTCAAGTAAGTGCACCAACAGTCCACTGACACATAGGTACACACAGGCACACATTTCACCCCAGTCACCCCCCGATCACCCCCCCGATCGGCCCCCCGCCCCCCCCCCCAGTCACAGTGTCACTAATGCAGTGTTCATTTATTTATTGATCACTACATTTAGTGTCAGTTGTGACTGTAAAAAGTGTCAGGGCAGCTAGTGTTAGGCCCCTTTAGGTCCAGGGTAGCCCCCTACCCCCCCCTAATAAAGGTTTAACCCCTTGATTGCCCTCCCAGTTAACCCTTTCACCCTCTTTTACCAGTGTCACTAAGCGATCGTTTTTCTGATCGCTGCAATAGTGTCACTGGTCCCGCTAGGAAGCTAGTTTTTTTTAGGTTCAACGCCAGGTTTTTATACCGTTAGGTACCCCGATATATAACCTAATAAAGGTTTTAACCCTTTGATTGCCCCTAGAGTTAACCCTTTCACCAGCGATCGCTGCATAAGTGTCACTGGTGACGCTGGTTAGCCAGTTAGTTATTTAGTTATTTAGGTTCCCCGTCAGCTTTTTATAAAGCTTCAGGTACCCCCATATAAATACCCAATAAAGGTTTTAACCCCTGATTGCCCTTAGTTAACCCTTTCACCAGTGATCACCGTATAAGTGTTACGGGTGACGCTGGTTAGGTAGTTCGCTTTTTATAGCATCAGGGCACCCGCCATTTATTACCTAATAAAGGTTTAACCCCCTGATCACCCGGCGGGTGATATAAATTTGGTTTTAGGGTCAGAAAGGGTCTGCGTCGCCCCAGGCAGTGCTAGGTTAGTGCCAGCACCGCTAACACCCACGCGCAAAGCATACACCTCCCTTAGTGGTATAGTATCCGAACAGATCAATATCTGATCTGATCAGATCTATACTAGCGTGCCCAGCAATTTAGGGTTCTAAAAAAACGCATTGTTAGCGGGATCAGCCCAGATACCTGCTAGCACCTGCGTTTTGCCCCTCTGCCCAGCCCAGCCCAGCCCAGCCCACCCAAGTGCAGTATCGATCGATCACTGTCACTTACAAAACACAACACACATAACTGCAGCGTTCGCAGAGTCAGGCCTGATCCCTGCGATCGCTAACAGTTTTTTTTGGTAGCGTTTTATACAGTCGCTGACAGGCTAGGTGCTTTTTTACCTGTGAGTCTCACTACTGTACCCCTAAATTTAGAGCCCAAAATGGCAAAGCGAAGGTACACTAGTGAAGAGGCCTACACGTTTCTGAGCATGACAGATAGTGAAGAGGAAGACACTGATCTGTCAGATTCAGGCTCAGAATACGAACCTGTAGAGGACAGCGCCTCCATGTCAGATAGCTCTGACGACAAAGAAGAGGTCCCTGCTATTGTCAGGCGTACCCGACCCCGATTTTCTGATGTTGTTGAGGTGCAGGAACCGCAAGTCCCTCGTATGGAGTATAGAGCCAGTACTAGCGCCGCTCATCCTTTTGGTGAACTGGCAAGCACCAGCGGCCTAGTACACCCTGGACGTACATCCAGCACTGCAGTATCACATGGTGACGTGGCGAGTCCCATAAGTGCAGTTCAAGCTGGCGAGGTGGCAAGCACAAGTAGTGTCCCGCTGCCACCAAGAAGAAGACACAGACAGGCCCGTCGTACCCATAGTGCCCTTCCTGCAGAATTCGCCTATCCCAATTGGGTGCCCACCACTTCTGCAGAACCCGTACTTCCCCCATTCACTGCCCAACCCGGTATTCAGGTGGATACAGATGATTTTACGCCACTCGATTTTTATTCTCTGTATCTCACGGAAGATCTCTATAGATCTATTGTGGACCAAACCAATTTATATGCTGGTCAACGCATCGCCGCTAATCCCCAGTTGCCGTCTCTTGCCAGAGATTGGAAACCAGTTACGGTTTCTGAATTTAAGACGTTTTTGGGCCTTTCCCTCAACATGGGCACACATAAATTTATGCGGATGCGGGCTTATTGGTCCACGCATCCGGCTGACCACATGCCCGTGTTCTCTAACTCCATGTCCAGGAAACGATACGAGCAGATCTTGCGGTTCTTGCACTTCAGTGACAATGAACTTTGTCATCCACGTGGAGACCCTGAATACGATCGGCTCTACAAAATTCGGCCCCTCATAAACCACTTCAACCAACGTTTTGCAGACTTGTTTACTCCCCAAAAAGTTGTCTGCGTTGATGAGTCCCTGGTTAAGTTTACTGGTCGCTTGTCATTCAAACAGTACATTCCCAACAAGCGTACCAGATACGGGGTCAAGCTCTATAAGTGCTGTGACAGGGCCACAGGCTATGCATGGAGCTTTATGGTTTATGAGGGTAAAGATAGTTACGTAGAGCCGGAGAACTGCCCTGATTACATAGGAAGCGCTGGCAAGATAGTGTGGAAATTGGTGTCACCCTTATTCGGAAAGGGGTACCACTTGTACGTGGACAACTATTACACCAGCGTGCCACTGTTTAGTCATTTATTTGATAATCAGATTGGAGCATGTGGCACCGTGCGACCTAATCGCCGGGGCTTTCCCCAGCGGCTTGTAGATTCCCGTCTTAGGCTGGGGGAGAGAGCCTGCTATCGGTGTAATAATTTGCTCGCTATGAAGTGGAGGCATAATAAGAATGTTTTCGTTCTTACCTCCCTTCATGCAGACACGACGGTCCAAATTTCTACGGCGACTGGTATTGTGGAGAAACCCCTCTGTGTCCACGAATATAACAAAAATATGGGAGGGGTGGACCTCAATGACCAGATGTTAGCGCCGTATCTAACTTCCCGTAAGACCAGACGCTGGTACAAAAAAGTGTCTGCTTACTTATTTCAATTGGCTTTGCTGAATGCTTTTGTGCTATACAAAACTTCAGGCGGAACATTAACCTTTCTTTTCTTCCAAAGAGAGGTTGTCACAGAGCTTCTGTTTCCAGACGGTTCTGTACCTCACCATTCCCAACCAAATGCAGTAAGCCGGCTGCATGAGAGGCATTATTCTTATGTCCTCCCGAGTACCCCTACCCAACGAGCCCCCCAAAAAAGATGTCGTGTCTGTAGCAAGCGCGGATATAGGCGTGACACCCGTTCTTATTGTCCACGCTGTCCTGGCAATCCTGGTCTTTGTCAGGGTGAGTGTTTTGAACGCTACCATGAACTAGTGAAGTATTAGCGTAGGGTACAGCATTTCACAGGCTAGGCACACTTACACAGGGTCTCCCAAGATGCCATCGCATTTTGAGAGACCCGAACCGTTACAGTTACAGTTTACAGTTCAAAAAAAAGTGTATAAAAAAAAAAAAAAAGTAAAATAAAAAAAACAAAAAAAATATAAAATATAAAAACCAAAAATAGTTGTCGTTTTATTGTTCTCTCTCTCTCTCTCTCTCTCTCTCTCTCTCTTCTCTCAAATTTTTTATACTTTACTGTTTACTGTGTTATTGTTAACCATTTTTCATGTTTTCAGGTACGCCATTCAGCTGCAGCGTGGATTTATTTATCTTGACAGCAACAGCGTTTGCTCCCACGATACATAAAGCCGCGACTCCAGTGCTGTAGGAGGTGATTTCACCACCACAGTTAAAAAAGAGCATATATGCCGAAGCATGGGGGCATAAGGGGTGGAGGAGCGATTTTGCTCCTAATGCCGCGTACATACGGTCAAAATTCCGACGGAGGGCTTGCCCGTGGAAAAGTTTGAACGTATGTACGCAGCATAACTTTTTTGCGGGAGGATGCCCCCATGCTTCGGCATATATATATATTTTAGGCACAGGTTGTGTTAAAAAATGTTTTATTTTTTACAGTTTTTTTTGGCAATTGCTTTGCAGGTATGGTATGGTAAGGTTTTACTGGGATGTTACTTTGTTTTAACGTTAACCATAATTTGCTTAGCAGGTACGCCATTCAGCTGCAGCGCGGATTTATTTATCTTGACAGCAACAGCGTTTGCTCCCACGATACATAAAGCCGTGACTCCAGTGCTGTAGGCGGTGATTTCACCACCACAGTTAAAAAAGAGCATATATGCCGAAGCATGGGGGCATAAGGGGTGGAGGAGTGATTTTGCTCCTAATGCCGCGTACATACGGTCAAAATTCCGACGGAGGGCTTGCCCGTGGAAAAGTTTGAACGTATGTACGCAGCATAACTTTTTTGCGGGAGGATGCCCCCATGCTTCGGCATATATATATTTTAGGCACAGGTTGTGTTAAAAAATGTTTTATTTTTTACAGTTTTTTTTGGCAATTGCTTTGCAGGTATGGTATGGTAAGGTTTTACTGGGATGTTACTTTGTTTTAACGTTAACCATAATTTGCTTAGCAGGTACGCCATTCAGCTGCAGCGCGGATTTATTTATCTTGACAGCAACAGCGTTTGCTCCCACGATACATAAAGCCGTGACTCCAGTGCTGTAGGCGGTGATTTCACCACCACAGTTAAAAAAGAGCATATATGCCGAAGCATGGGGGCATAAGGGGTGGAGGAGTGATTTTGCTCCTAATGCCGCGTACATACGGTCAAAATTCCGACAGGGGGCTTGCCCATGGAAAAGTTTGAACGTATGTACGCGGCATAACTTTTTTGCGGGAGGATGCCCCCATGCTTCGGCATATATAAATGGTGCATGTATGTCCATCATTAGAAGTGGGTGGATGAAGGGAGGTATCTAATGGTGGGCATACCCACCGATCAATCTCTTTTTTTTCGTTCAGACAACATGACTCTCAGTAAATAGCTTGGGGTGTCTACTTTCCAAAATGGGGTAATTTGGGGGGGTTTTGTGCTATTTTGGCATTTTATGGCCTTTGCACCCTTAGAAATCCTGAAGGTGGTGATTGGTTTTCGGGGTGCCGTACGCGACTAGACTCCCAAAAAGTCCCACACATGTGGTATCCCCGTACTCGGGAGAAGTAGCGGAATATATTTTGGGGTGCAATTCCACATATAACCATGGCATGTGTGAGCAATATATCATTTAGTGACAACTTTTTGTACATTTTTTTTTTTTTTTTTAGTCATTATTCAATCCCTTAGGACAAAAAAAATAAATATTCAATGGGCTCAACATACCCATCAGCAGTTTCCTTGGGGTGTCTACTTTCCAAAATGGGGTCATTTGGGGGGGTTTTGTGCCATCTTGGCATTTTATGGCCGTCAAAACTGTGATAGGTAGTGATAGGTAGAGAGGAGTAAAATAAAAAAATTATGCCCTTAGAAATCCTGAAGGCGGTGCTTGGATTTCGGGGTCCCGTACGCGGCTAGGCTCCCAAAAAGTCCCACACATGTGGTATCCCTGTACTCAGGAGAAGCAGCAGAATGTATGTTGGGGTGTCATTTCACATATGCCCATAGCATGTGTGAGCAATATATCATTTAGTGACAACTTTGTGCAAAAAAAAAAAAGTTTGTAATATTCCCGCAACTTGTGGCAAAATATAAAATATTCCATGGACTCAACATGCCTCTCAGTAAATAGCTTGGGGTGTCTACTTTCCAAAATGGGGTCATTTTGGGGGGTTTTGTGCTATTTTGGCTTTTTATGGCCTTCGAAACTGTGATAGGTAGTGAGGGGTGAAATCAAAAATTTGCACCCTTAGAAATCCTGAAGGTGGTGATTGGTTTTCGGGATGCCGTGCGCGACTATACTCCCAAAAAGTCCCACACATGTGGTATCCCCGTACTCGGGAGAAGTAGCGGAATATATTTTGGGGTGCAATTCCACATATAACCATGGCATGTGTGAGCAATATATCATTTAGTGACAACTTTTTGTACATTTTTTTTTTTTTTTTAGTCATTATTCAATCCCTTAGGACAAAAAAAATAAATATTCAATGGGCTCAACATACCCATCAGCAGTTTCCTTGGGGTGTCTACTTTCCAAAATGGGGTCATTTGGGGGGGTTTTGTGCCATCTTGGCATTTTATGGCCGTCAAAACTGTGATAGGTAGTGATAGGTAGTGAGGAGTAAAATAAAAAAATTATGCCCTTAGAAATCCTGAAGGCGGTGCTTGGATTTCGGGGTCCCGTACGCGGCTAGGCTCCCAAAAAGTCCCACACATGTGGTATCCCTGTACTCAGGAGAAGCAGCAGAATGTATTTTGGGGTGTCATTTCACATATGCCCATAGCATGTGTGAGCAATATATCATTTAGTGACAACTTTGTGCAAAAAAAAAAAAGTTTGTAATATTCCCGCAACTTGTGGCAAAATATAAAATATTCCATGGACTCAACATGCCTCTCAGTAAATAGCTTGGGGTGTCTACTTTCCAAAATGGGGTCATTTTGGGGGGTTTTGTGCTATTTTGGCTTTTTATGGCCTTCGAAACTGTGATAGGTAGTGAGGGGTGAAATCAAAAATTTGCACCCTTAGAAATCCTGAAGGTGGTGATTGGTTTTTGGGATGCCGTGCGCGACTAGACTCCCAAAAAGTCCCACACATGTGGTATCCCCGTACTCGGGAGAAGTAGCGGAATATATTTTGGGGTGCAATTCCACATATAACCATGGCATGTGTGAGCAATATATCATTTAGTGACAACTTTTTGTACTTTTTTTTTTTTTTTTTGTCATTATTCAATCCCTTAGGACAAAAAAAATAAATATTCAATGGGCTCAACATCCCCATCAGCAGTTTCCTTGGGGTGTCTACTTTCCAAAATGGGGTCATTTGGGGGGGGGGGTTTGTACTGCCCTGCCATTTTAGCACCTCAAGAAATGAGATAGGCAGTCATAAATTAAAAGCTGTGTAAATTCCAGAAAATGTACTCTAGTTTGTAGACGCTATAACTTTTGCGCAAACCAAAAAATATACGCTTATTGACATTTTTTTTACTAAAGACATGTGGCTGAATAAATTTTGCCCTCAATGTATGACTAAAATTTAGTTTATTCGATTTTTCTTATAACAAAAAGAAGAAAATATCTTTTTTTTTCAAAATTTTCGCTCTTTTTCCATTTATATCGCAAAAAATAAAAATCGCAGAGGCAATCAAATACCATCAAAAGAAAGCTCTATTTGTGGGAAGAAAAGGACGCAAATTTCGTTTGGGTGCAATATTGCATGACCGCGCAATTACCAGTTAAAGCAGTGCAGTGCAAAATTGGAAAAAGACCTCTGGTCCTTAAGGTATTTATTGGTCCGAGGCTGAAGTGGTTAAACTATCTGTGAACCGAGGGTACAGGTGTCTGGGTATTCTGGGTGCTGGGGCACAGCAATGCTGTCCTCCCTTGGCTAGAAGGTGCATTAAATATGCCGCTGAACCGTTTGCGGGGTCCCAACCGTTTAGAAGCATATGAGTGGGGCTGAAGACCGGCGCCAGTCCGAACATGACCGCCGCATGGTAATATATTGTTTTCCTGACACAAAGCATGACAGCATACATGGATGGGATAGGATCCGCCTCCTGCCCAATCAGGACTGGTTATACTATATTTAAATAAGTCGCCTCCCCCTAGGCGATATTCTCTTTTTTTTTTCCTCAAACGCTCAACTGGTTATAACTGTGAATCAATGAAGATTTTTATTTTTGCCCTCACCTGCCGGATTAATTTGGTCAGCTGCACAGGTTCAGCCTATTTCCTGTGATGAAGCCCCTCTGTTCAGTTGTAAAGCTTCCATACAAGGGAGACCCCCCCCAGGTCCAGATACTGGGGGGCTGGGATACTGGTCTCTGGATGCAGGTAAAACAGTTCTGTCTTGTGGTTAGTTGAGATGAATCCAGTCTCTTCTCCCTGGTGAGTTGTGGCCCCACACACACATTTTGTTGTTTGGCTTTGGATATGCTGGTTTCCCTTGCAAAGATGCTGAAAATATTTTCTTTGTGGTCAGGCTACCCCTTCCAAGAAGGCTCCTTGTCTGTTTCCTGTGGCTGGATGCAGCTTTCAGTCAGCAGGGAGCAGTGAGAGAATATTTGGGTAACTTCTTGCCCACTGTAGCAGTGGCTGCGAGCTCCAGGGGAATGCCTGGGAATGGATTGGTGTCCACCTGTCAGGTATGGAGCCTCTCTCATCCTCCGTTAGACCCACTCAAGGAAGGGTGATGCACAGAACAGGTAATCTTTCCATGGGCTGTCATGGTGTGTCAGAATCATTATGCTGTTAATATACAAGCTGCCAAAGTAGGTTAAACTGCTGTGTATAGTTCTGTCTGTTTCATTTGCTTCACAGTTTTGGATCACTGTAGCAATGCTCTAAGGCTTGGAGTTGCTGTTTTTAACCTTTACAGGGCAGTTGCCTAGTGTAGGCAATCCTGCCAGGTATATTAACCCTTCATTGTGTTGCTGCTATGCATTGTAGGGTCTGCTTTTAGGTGCAATGTGTTTAATGATTGCTATGCATTAACCTATTTGTTATGTCTAAATGCAAGCGTAAATTTTTTTTTAAAAAAAATCAACGTTCTGCTTAGGTAACAGTGCTTTAGGCAGTTGTTTAGTAGTACTATCTGTAACTGCTTCTGTCAAAGGGTTTAACCCTTGCTCACAGCATATAGATCCATTTGCTGCTTCAATGTCTGCAATTAGGTGTGGATGGTCACTGATATTATATTAAGGCTATGTCCTAGCCAGTACTGCCAGGTATTTTATTATGACCACAAACCTGCAGCTCATATCTTGAGCCATAACCTTTACCCAGAGACCAGCCACGATCAATAAGGTGAAGGCCAGGTAGGTACGTCTTCATATACAAAAAGAGTGCGTGGGCAGTATGGATTGTAAAACTCTCCAGCCCTTAAGTACCTGCACCACTCCCCAAAGGAAAGTGGCAACATGTTCTTCCAATGGTGACATGTCCTGTTTGGCTCTAAAACTGCTATACATTCAAAGTGCTGCCAGAAGGGGCAGGCTAAAAGAAAGCATAAGGACTGTCCTGGGCAGAATGGGGAGTGTGGTGAGCTGACGTGCCCGCCAAGATGCTATGCCAAGTTGCATATCAGGCGGCAGTAAAACACAACGGCGGATGTGTTCACTCATGTGAAAACTGACTGGGTGGATGTCTAGTCGCTAAGGCTCAGGTACTAAGCTAATCAAACAGCTGAGTCTGTTTAAAGGGTACCTCCTGCCTCAAAAGACAGCAGGCCAAAGAGCATTCAACAGATTGGCCAGATGTGTCTTCGTGATAGCAGAGGAGGCAAGATCCCCTCTGTAAAGCCCAACTTGTACTGCAGAGGCAGTTGGCCAAGCCAAGTAATCTTCATCAGACCAGCCAGAAGTGCCAGTCTGCCAGCGGATGATGCAATAGCCATCGCAAAAACATGGAAACAGCAATGGAAATTAAGATTTATACTACCATTAAGGATTATGGTATGGCCTGTGTTGAAGTGCACTTCAGTAGCCAAGGCTATTTGGTTCTCAGCAGACAAGTTGGGGGCAAACTTGGCCAGTAATATACCTCGTGGTGTTTGGGTCCATGAGTGACATTAGACTGACCAGTGGGGCAGTGTAACCACTATGGAAGCAACAGGCTGTTTATCTTACTATTGTGCGGGGTTAGTCAAGCCTCTTCAATACCTCTTCGAAGTCGATTGGAATATGATTTAAGATGGAATCAGAGACTAATCCCTTAGGCTAGTCACCTAGGCCCAGAACAAAGAGTTGGTGGCAGGGCCTGAGAAAAGCTAGAGAAAGTTTTGAAGATCCATGATCGTCTTTAATCGCCTAAGCTCAAGTCTGATCCTCTCGTGGAGCAGCAAAGTTCCTTTTCACTCAAATGTGCCCAGTAGGTGTTATATTGCAGAGATGTAATGCAAAGTTGGGCAGGAGACTCAGGATCAGTGGAGCCCGTGCAGCACTTGTCTTTGTGTTGTGATCTGTCTGCATCAAAACCTTGGGACAACAACGGAAGATTCCATGTGTGCTGGCAAGTTGCACTTGGTGCAGTAAGGAAGTCAATAGAATCTCTTCCCATGCTTTCAACTCCTCTAATTCTCACTATGGTTGCTTAGAGCAATCAAGGCTTTAAGCAAATGTTACCAAATCTTGTCCAAAGGAAACAATTGATCTATTGCTGTTAATCAGAAAGCAGAGTCAGGCAGGATGTGTAAGAAAGGATCAAGATACAAAACGTCATATGGATTCATTGAGAACAATCACTCTAGATCTAGCTGATGTGTACATGTGTACTTTGCTATGCCCAGTCTTCTGAGAATTTCACTTCGGGCTCGTTCAGCAACCATTGACCTTTCCACATTTTCCAGAACATTGCTTCCAGTAGTGTCTGTCTTGTAGAAGCAAGAGCTTCAGGTTCTTCATGTGGGCAACAGATGCGGGTGGCTCAACATCCTCCAGGTCCTGGAAAACCCTGATTCAGAGGGAAGGCCAATTAATCGCATTATAGTAATGACATTTTTAGACGTTCAGGAAAATACTGTAGAATTGCCTCCACATAAGTCCTAATACTGTCACCCTTCATGCGGGCAAGTCCTATCTCTATCCCATCTGTTTGTATCCCATGGTCTCAAATGGTCAAGAAGGTTAAGAACATCAAAAACTGGCCTTCTAAGGTAATGAAAGATTTTTCTTCCTATTCCAGGGAAGATTACCTCACATATGAGACTAGTCCCATCAATGGTGGCTAAGGATAGTTAAGCTTATCAACTTTCATAAACTTCCAGACGTAACAATTATTAAAGTCTATTCACCTTGGTGACCTCCTAGCTCATGACATAGGCCAGTGGAGGATGAAGTGTCTAACAGCAGGGGTACAGGGATTACCAAGTCGGAAAGTCATTTGGGCAACACAGCCTGGGAGGCCTCAGGTATGCTCCAAACAGACGGCTATAGGTAATCTCCTATTGTCATGGCAAGAGGCATATACTATTCAGGTTGCCAACGGTAAAACCTGTCTCATCTCATCGCTCTGTGTTCTAGTGTATCAGAACTTCCTGTCAGATACGGTAGCCTTGGATGTTAAGGGTGGTCAATAGGAAGAATGTTCCCCTTAAAAGGGTGCTCAGAATGCCACCTTAGAGACAGCTAAAAACATATTTTGTGTCATACATAGTTACCTAGTTTGTAAGGTTGAATAAAGACACCAGTCCATCTAGTTCAACCTGAGTGAGTGTCTACAATTGTCCCTATCCCTGTACATTGTGTCTCATTAAGATGTTCATCTATTATATCATTATTTATTTAAGGTACCCATATAGTGCTGTCAATGTGCACAGCACTCCACACATACATTGCTCACTACCCTCAAGGAGCCCACAATCCAAGGTCCCCAACTCACATTCATATGCTATTGTGAATTTTGGACAGAAGCCAATTAACCTACCAGCATGTCTTTGGAGTGTGGGAGGAAACCAGTGTACCCAGTGGAAACCCATGCAGGCACAGGGAGAACATGCAAACTCCAGGCAGGTAGTGTCATGGTTGGGATTCCTACCAGCGACCCTTTTTTACTGCTAAGTGAGAGTGCTACTCACTACACCACTGTGCTGCTCATGCTGCTGGTTTTGCAAAGTGATGCTGAACCTTGAACGCTGTAGGCACCATCAAAAGGTAGTTCATCAGCCACAGCTCAAGGAAATCCTAGCAACCTCTGAAGGAATCCCAGGGGTCCACGGAACCCTGGTGGAGAATGGCTGCCCTATACCAACAAGCAGTTCAATGAATCTCAACCTGCCAGTCAATGGTCAGGAATGGAAGTCATTCTTGCAAGAGGAGCTTCCCAGAAGTGGAAGCAGTGGAGCTACTAACATCCAGCTGGGTCAGCAGGTTAGCCTGTATAGCCACCAGACTCGTGATCTCTAAGCTCCTCATCAGGATCATAATGCATGGTTGGGCAGGTTGAAAAAGGTCACAAGTCCGTCTAGTTTAATCAGGATCTGTAGTCATACAGCTGGGATAAGGACAATGATCTGGTTGCCTTACAGGCCATGGTGTCCTCAAAGTACAGTCTTTGGCCCAAGTTCCTCCTATTTTAGTCTTCCTGAGATCTCAGACCTTGCACAACAGAGCCAAGTGTATCCAAATTCAGCCACGTTACATCTAGCAACTGGGAGACCAAGTTAGAAAGGCTCATTGCGGGAGCTCGCTTTCTTTTGAAACCTGGTGAAAGCCGGGGGAATCGGCGGCCAACTCCAGCTATACTAGAACATGGAAAATCTTGCAGAATTTCAGGAGGAATCCTCTGCTCCCGACTGCAACTAGGGTCATTCTTATGAACAAGACTATTTCAATAGGTTCAGTGACACCAAAGTAGTATTTCTTAAGGATATCAATTCTGAGAGCGCTTTCAGAGATCCAGGCGTCAAGCAGTAATCTATCTTATTGCTACCATAATCAAACATAATGGCTCTAATTTCTTCTTCACAAGCACCAGACGAAGGTCTGCATCTTTGCTTCTGGGTCAAGACATCACCCTTCCAGCATGTCAAAACTAAAATGTCAAGCGTCACCACAGTCTGGAGTAATGGACTCTTTGTGGAAGAAATGCATGGAAGTGGCCCTTCTCTAGAAGGTCAGACAGTGGTCTCTTCCGGCCTGGCAGTATCAGAAGAAGACTTACACTGTCTGCTAAGACAATAGCATTATCTTGGGTCAGAGTAGCCAAAGGGCTTATAGAAGGAAGATAAAGTCATCATTCTAGTGCAGAGCTCACTTTATTCGATGGATGTATTTATGGGCAAAATTCAGAGGTCCAGAATTTTATAGGATACCAACCAGGTTCATATACTACAATTTTTTTTGCCTATTGCAAAGTCAATCAGGCAACATTGGAAGCAAGGGATTCGACTTCAGTTCTAGTCTGGTGATATGTTGATTTAAACGCTTCAGCATGGCCCTCCCTTATAGGTTTTGTGGGTGTGTTACATCCCATTCGTGTATGCTGTCATGCTTTGTGTCAGGAAAATGGTAAATTTTATACTTACCTGACGGTAATTTTCCTTTCCTGATGCAAAGCATGACAGCATACAGGTCCCTCCCCTGTGCGTTTCGCATTTGAGTATAGTTACGAAGATACCGCTTAGGGGGAGGTGACTTATTTAAATATAGTATAACCATTCCTGATTGGGTGGGAGGCGGGGCCTATCCCATTCGTGTCTGCTGTCATGCTTTGCATCAGGAAAGGAAAATTACTATCAGGTAAGAATACAGTTTTCCATTTTATTGTATTTACTATTTAAGGTTCAACCAATCAGGGCACAGCGCACCGTCAGAGTCATGATTGAACACTGTCATCATGACTTTATACAATCATGGCTCATTCCCGCCCCACAGTATAAAATTATTCTTTCAATGGCAGCCATTTATAGTGTGATTATAGTGTGGAGATAGATTGAACAGGGCTCTGTTCAGTGCTATTAGTTAGTTAGTTAGTGTGCTATACTGAGCTATTTTGCTTCAATTGTCAGTGTAGAATATTAGTTTAGTGTCAGACTAGGGATAGTGTGAGTGTAGTAAGGAGAACCATCATTCAGCTTTGCATAGTGTGCAGCTAGAGTAGGGATAGCTCATAAAGTTTCACTGTAGTGTAGTGAGATCATGTCAGTAATCTTTACATTAGTGTATAGCTAGAGTAGTGACAGGTCAGATAGCATCATTTGATTGCATTTCTGCCAGTTTAACGCCATTTACTTCTGTGTGCATTACTGCCAGTTTAACGCCATATAGTTCTGTGTACGTTACTGCCAGTTTAACGCCATATAGTTGTGTGAGTTACTGTCAGTTTAACGCCATATTGTTTTGTGCATTACTGCCAGTTTAACGCCATTTAACGACATTACAGTGTATCCGTGGAGTGTGTCTGTATAGCGTGAGTACTCAAATTAAAGTGCACTAAACACCTCTTTACCCCATCGCACGTCGGCCGGCGTTGATTGAGCGTGCGCACGATTGGGTGCTACTTATAACAGGCATTCGCCTGTTGTGGGGATTTAGATTTGGATCCCGGGATTCTATGTTCCAGTTGGCCCTTAGTAAGTGATTTATCAATATACTAATCGTTTCTGCTCCCATGCTGTACCCTTTATCAATGGGCACTAGCATTAGTCTACTTTAATTCTAATTGTATTATCGTTTTTCTTCCTACAGGAGACACAGGCACGGGTAGTTAAGCCTTATCATGCTCCCACTCCTGGATTGTGGTCTTCATTACTGGGGTCACATATGACCATCTTTTCTACTAGTGGGTTGTCTCTTCCGGGATCCCCTTTATTTTAACAACATTATGATCAGGTATTTGCTGCGTGTCCCTCTCACCTCATCTCACATTGGTTCACCTATTTTCTTCCTTATTACACTGCCACATTTCCTCTCTCCTTATCAGATTTTCCAACATCCCCCCCTTTGTACTTTAAATTCACCTCCTCTCACTACCCTAACCCTTTCTTCACCCCATTTTGATTTCATTTTCATTGTTAACTTTTCACCGGTTTTACAGGTATTGCACATGCGCTCAATCCTCTAACCCCCCCTTTTTTTGGGGGGATTCTTACTCATGCTCCTTGGATTCTAGTATCACATACCTTCACCTCTTGCTATGACAAGCTTACAATATACCTACTACTATTGTTCTGCCTTTTAACCTAGATTCCAGTCATCATACCCAGTAGCTCCCCCGGGTTCCCGCGGGAGACATTTTTTAGGTGGTAGAGCTTTACGCTTGATGTCCGCTGAAGTCTGGGTAGGCAGCTTTGCTCTCTCCCCACTTTTACTTTCAATGATTTTTTCAAAAATGATGCTCTATGACGACTATGTACATTTTTTATGCTTTTATATATTTTTTATGTTTGAGTATTATTTTGTTTTTTTGATTCTATCACAGACAACCTCCTGATGAAGTGGCTTATGTCCGCAAAACTAGTTGAGGAAAATTATGCCTGTGATTAACTGCCCCACCGTGAATACCCACTGGTGACACATTCTGTCGAGCTATGATGTTTTATTTGTAAATGATGAATTGTTTTCTGGCATCAATAAAATCTTTTGTACATTTTTTATATATTTATTTGTTATATAATTTGTACTGTACCATGATGGTCCAACTGCCCCCCCCCCCTGTTTGTGGTAGCCTGGTTGGGGATTAGGCCAACCACTCAGCCCGTTGGCAAAAGCACCTAAAAGTCATACAAAAGGAGCACAAATCTGTCCCTCCTCCTCCTCCTTTACCCACTTCACTCTGCCCCTGCTATACCGAGTCATTACCTCTCAGCAGCCTCCACTGACAGGGATGATGGTATAGCACAGGGTGTCGCAGGACCTAGCAGCACATTTTCCAGCAGCACACCCCCAGCTGTAGACTGTAGCCAGTAAATTTCTCTGCCCTATCTGCTGAAGCGGAAAAAAAAAATACAGTCCTTGCCACCCACATTCCCAGCTTCTAAATGCAAGCTTGTCAAGGCTGTTGGCTCTCAAACTTCTGCATTTCAGCCTGCTGGATTTTGCCCCCTTTTGTGAATTTGCACAATGTGCTGTACCACAATGGCAGGTTACCAGTAGCTACTACTTTTCAAGTAAGGCCATTCCATCTCTCTAACATCACGTGGAAGGGAATGTTCTGGCATCATTGGGTTAGGCAATCAGCCTTAAACTCCACCTTACTACTGACACATGGTCCAGCAAGCATGGACAGGGACGATATATTTAGTTCAGAGCACACTGGGTAATGTTGCTTGCAACTTGAATGGATGCAGGACAGGGCTAGGAGCTGCAGCTTGTTGTGCCTCCACATCCATACAGCTGATTGTGATGATGCCAGACCTGTGAGCTCTACCCTCGCCTTCTCCTCTTCCACCACATCCATGCCCTCCTCTGCAGCATTGTCCTATGAACATCAGATACCCCCTAAGCATTCAAAGGGCTATTCTCAGAGTCAGGCTAAAATGTGCCAATGCAGTGCTTCAGCTGGTGTGTTTGAGGGACAGGAACCACACCGGAGCACAGATTCTTGCAGCTCTGCAGGGACAGGCCCAGAGGTGGTTCACACCATGCCAGCTGGAGCCAGGAATTGTGGTGTGTGATAATGGCTCAAACCTCCCGTTCGCCCTTAGACAGGGAAAGATGACACATGTGCCTTGCCTGGCATATGTTCTCAGTTTGGTGCAGCATTTCCTAAATACATACCCAGGGTTGCAAGATGTGCTAAAGCTGGCCAGAAGAGTCTGCAGCCATGTCAAGTGGTCATACACAGCCAGTGCTTGGTTGGCTGAATTTCAGCGTGAAATCTACCTGCCAGTAAACTTGCCCACCAGGTGGAACTCGAATTTGCCAATGCTGCAGTGGCTATACAAGCAGCAGAGGGCCGTCAATGAGTACCTGTGCGAATACAGCACTCCAGCAGGCTCAGGCCACTAGCCAATCATTATAGATGCATGCACTGTATTGTCACCATTTGTGGAGGTGAGCTGTGACAGTGCATGCATCAGTGACACAATCCCTGTTGTGTTCCTGCTGGACCAGACTCTGCAGGGCATTATGGACAAGGTACTGGAGGCAGAGCAACAGGAGGAAGAGGAGGTCTTCTTTTCCTCTAAATGCCAACTTTATTCAGACACTATTATTCTTATGTCCCAGAACCCACAGGAGGAGAGAGGAGAGGAGGATGAGGATTATGGCACTTTTATAGGCTTTGAAGAAGAGTAAGACATGCGTCAATCTGTAAGCAATGGCTTACCAATCCCAGGACCCTTGGGAGTAGTACGTGGCTGGGAGGAGGAAGTTCCAGATGGTGTCATCCTGAGTGACCCCGAGGAGTCTGCTTCTCTGAAAATTTGAGGCCAACTTCATGCCTCAAAGCCTGCTAAAGGACCCAAGAATATGTGGCATAAAGGAGAAAGATTATTACTGGTTGGCAACCCTCCTTGATCCCTGTTATAAGGGGAAGGTATCAGAACTCATCCCGTCCCCACAGAGAGTGCAGAAGATAAAATCTCTAAAGGAGGATTTTATTGAATGTTTTTCCTGACTACAGTAGGTTACAGTGTCGTGGAAAATGTCACTTTGAGTCTTCTGTTGGTTAAGAGAGGAGCGTTGGAGAAGACGTCTGCCTAAGTGAGGCATTTTAGAATTTTTTTAAGTCCCCGCCGCCCAGGGCTGGCAGCTTCCATATCCCATCGGCAGCGTCTGCATCACATGGTGGACGATTACTTTGGGGTTCAAAACAGAGATGGAGAGCTTTCCAGCTGACAATCCACTGATCCACTGATTTACTGGGTCATGAGAATAGACCACTGGCCAGAACTTGCCCAGTATGCTATTGAGTCGTTGGGCTGCCCTACATCCAGCGTGCTTTCAGAATGGGCATTCAATGTGGCAGAAGGTTCCATTACTGATCATTAGGAATGAGCTGAACACCTCCCGGTTTGATTCGCACCAAAATTTGTGAACGGACCGAAAGTTTGCGCAAAATTTCGAACCCCGTTAAAAGTCTATGGGACTCGAACGTGAGAAATCAAAAGTGCAAATTTTAAAGGCTAATATGCAATTTATTGTCCTAAAAAGGATTTGGGGACCCAGGTCCTGCCCCGGGGTACATGTATTAATGCAAAAATGTTTTAAAAATGGCCGTTTTTCCAGGAGCAGTGATTTTAATGATGCTTAAAGTGAAAAAATGAAAGTGAAATATTCCTTTAAATATCATGTCTAGTAGACATGGGCGCCATCAAAAAATTCGTTTAGTTCTGTTCCGTTTCAATTCATAATAAAATGAATTCGTAATTCGTATTTCGTGTCCGAAATTCCGTTCTGTTTCGTACGAAATACGAATTTTCGTATTTCTTTTTTTATATGTGAAATTCTGAAAATTCAGGAATCTTGAGATAATGGAGGCGACGGAAGGTCAGGGTAGGCAAAGAAGAGGGTGCAGGAGATGATTCTTTGCCTACCCTGACCTTCCCCCGCCTCCATTATCTCAAGATTCCTGAATTTTCAGAATTTCACATATAAAAAAAGAATGCTTGTAGTTGTCGATCCCAGATTCACCTCATACATGTGTTATATCACGGTGCTGATGTCAGATCACTCTATCACGGTGCAGGTGTCATTGCTGTATGTCACGCTGCTAATGTCAGTGCTCCCTAGATGTCGACCGAAAAAAAAAGGGCTAACTTGCATTTGAAAGACCTCTGCGCAAATACCGCGTCACATAAAATATTGCAACAACCGCTATTTTATTCCCTAGGGTCTCTGCTAAAAAATATATATATAATTTTTAGGGCTTCTGAGTGATTTTCTAGCAGAAAATACTGGATTTTTACTTGTAAGCAACAAATGTCAGAAAAAATTTAGTCTTTAAATGGTTAAACTAAGAAGTTCTACACATGGAGTTCAGCCCATTGAAGAAGAAACATTGTATCATTTTGTTCTTTTCTTGGCAGCCTGCCCAGAGAGGATGAATGTGCTTCAGGCAACTGAACTTACATTGGCTTCTATACAGAAGTCTTTCGCAAGTCATAATAAGCATAATGACTGAGATCCGGAATTCGTAAACAAAAATTTGTATTCCATACAGAATTCGGACGCACAGCAATTCGTATTCTGGATCCTCCCGTACGTACGAATTTTGAGAAATTCGTACGAATTTGAGATTCGTACGAAACGAATCACACATGTCTAATGCCTAGGGGGTATCTATAGTATGCCTGTAAAGTCAGATGTTTACTGTGTTTAGAACTGTCCCTGCACAAAATTACATTTCTAAAGGAATAAAAGTCATTTAAAAGTGCTTGCGGCTTTAATGTAATGTCTGGTCCCGGCAATATGGATGGAAATAATTGAGAAAAAAGGCATGGGTACCCCCCAGCCCATTACCAGCCCCTTTGGGTCTTGTATGGATATAATTAAAAAAAGGAAAGGCCTGGGGTCCCCAGGCCCTATATATTCCGAACAAGACAGGGACTGTAGGTTTGTTCTTAAGTAGAATCTGTTTGTAATTTTGAACTGGTACATTTTTGGAAAACATAGGGAAGGGTTATCATCCCTGTAACCTGTGTTTTGCTGTCTGTGTGCACCTGTTCAGAAGATTTCACCTCACTTTCGGTCCCAATGACAATTGGATTCTGAAAATGTGGGGTTTATAGTGAAACACGGAACTCAGGAGAGAATTTCCTTTCCTAGAGGTAGATTTCCTCTCACTTCCTGTTGTCTCTTTCTCTTTGAAAGTAGGATTCGCTTGTAAATTGGAAATTTGAAAGTAGGGGCCTGCCCTATATACTCTGCAGAAATTTGTGTCTTAGGTGTTGGTGTTGCCACTAGTGATGGCCGAACGGTTCGATCGGCGGTCGTTTCGTGGCGAATTTTGGCTGTACGCGGTCCGCCCGTTCGGCGGACTATTGGCCCGGCGGACTTCCGTGTGTACTGTGTAAAAGAACTTTGACCTATGATGACACATCCTTAATGGGGTACAGGACAGACAATTGAGACATTACAGCACATTAGCACTTGGACATTCCCCCTAACTTATAAATAGACCCGATCCGGCAGCCATTTTACATTCTTTCTTCTGTCACTATAGGGAGAGGTTGCTGTGTGGAGCAGGGAGAGATTGCAGTGACCCAAATCGCTAGCTATTTGGTACACAAAAGTTCTTTTCAGGACTGGTATAGGTGTTAGGTGTAGTTCAGGATAGGCAGTGCTGTGCTAGTGATTGTTGCAGCAGCCTGAGTGTCTTTTGTCAGTTTAGAGAAAGGGACAGGAAGGTGTGTGCTGCATGGACAGTCAGTTTAGTCATTAGCTGTTACTATCAGGTCCACAAAAGTGCTATTCCAGTTATTGTTCCAGTAGCCTCTGTTTTGTCAGTTTATATAGGGACAGGCAGGAAGCAGTGTGTGAGGCAGTGAGGGTCAGTTTAATCAGTAGCTGTTACTATTAGTTCCATAAAGGTTCTTTTCAGGACTGGTATGGTAATAGGCTTGTACATGTATAATATTATTTCTTCCAAATATAGAAAGAATATTATACTTGACTGCTGCCCTTCTGCTGCAGTCTGCTAATCAGTCACACACAACCTAATTGTTCCACAAAGGTCCTTATAAGGACTGGTAATAACCTGGTGTAGGGTGCTATAGTACATAGGGTTGAGTGAGGTACAGTCTGCTATTCTATAAGGACTGGTATAGGTCTACAATACATAGGGTTGAGGTGCACTACTGCTGACCGCTGTCCTATACTGCAGCAGTCCTTCATCGGTATAGGGACTGACGTACAGTCTGCTAATCACTCACACACAACCTAATTGTTCCACAAAGGTCCTTATAAGGACTGGTAATAACCTGGTGTAGGGGGCTATAGTACATAGGGTTGAGTGAGGTACAGTCTGCTATTCTATAAGGACTGGTATAGGTCCACAATACATAGGGTTGAGGTGCACTACTGCTGACCGCTGCCCTATACTGCAGCAGTCCTTCATCGGTATAGGGACTGAGACTTTTGTCACAGGGTCATTTAAAAAATGACAGGCATAGGAAGAGGCAGGCCCTTCCGCAGGGGTGGTAGGGGTAGGGCAGGAGCAACAGGCTTGAGCCAAAGTGGGAAGTTGCAGAAAGTGCGTTCATTTACTTTACCAGACTTGGTTGAGTGGCTCGCTCAGCCTTACTCTTCTGCACCCTCCTCATCCTCTCGATCTGCACCCTCTTCTTCACTCTCTGCTATGTGCACCCCCAAAGACACTACCACCAACAACAACACCACCACCACCACCACCACATACCTTCCGCTTGAGTCACAGGAATTATTTTCCGATCCATATCAAGAAGACATTTCTGATGCGCAGCCACTCTTGGTATTGGATCAGGAAGAGGAGGTAGCAACAACCGCTACTCAGCAGTCTGACGACAGTACCCAGATCAGCCCAAGGAGGAGGTTGGTCCCTGGTGTTGCTGCCTACTCCGAGATCTCTACTTATAGCGGTGGGGAACGTGACATTGATGATGACGTGTCTAGTGATGTCACGTGGGTGCCCACAAGAGAGCAAGAGGAGGGGAGTTCAGAGGGAGATATGGGCCAGCAGATAGGGAGGAGAAGCAGGAATAACTTACATTGCACAGGTCGGACAAAGCAGAATGCAAATGTATCAGGAGCGAGTCATCGACCATGTACGGTCACATCTGGCGCTCCCAGGACACTGGCACATGGCTCCGCAGTGTGGGCTTTTTTTAACGTGTCCGCTGCTGACAATAGCGTTGCCATCTGCAATCTTTGCAGTCAACGCATTAGTCGCGGTAAGCCTTAGACCCCCGGTACAAACACAAAATAGCGGAAATGTTACTGCCGTCACAGAGGGCTGGCAGAATGGAGCACTTCCAGGCCTTGCTTCGAGAAATGCTGCATTCTGCCTTTGCGTGCGCTGGCAGAGGAGCAATTCCCACTCCCAGAGAAGGAGTTGCGGGTACCAATCCAACAGCGCCTGCAAGAAGATTCCAGTTTTAAGATGTGTTGGTGACTTTGGATATGAGGTCATTCTTTCAGCCGACCCATCGACAGGTGTCATCCGGATCCAGCATCAGGGAACGCCTAGACCGTCAGGTGTCCGACTACATCGGGTTAACGGCCGATGTGGACGCTCTGAGGAGTGATGAACCCCTGGACTACTGGGTGGGCAGGCTTGACCTCTGGCCAGAGCTTGCCCAATTTGCAATCGAACTGTTGGCTTGCCCCTCATTCAGTGTCCTGTCTGAAAGGACGTTCAGCGCAGCAGGGGGGATCGTGACCCACAAGCGTACTCGTCTAGCTCACGACAGTGTTAACTACCTCACATTTCTAAAAATGAATGAGGCATGGATCTCGGAAGAATTCAACACATGTGACCAGTAGACCATGTATATGTCTATAAACAATTTTTTTAATCGAGCACAGAGACCTTCTTTCTTCATTTGGCTCACTTCCTTGTCCAAAAAAAGCACACCGTACTATATACCTGTACCCTCCTCTTTGAAGAGGTTGAGCGGTGTCATATTTCTACTGGGGCTGCTTATTATGAGGGGCTCCCACCATCCCTGTGCTGTGCTTACATCCTCCTGGGGCTGTACCTCTGCTGTGCATATTATGAGGGGCTCCCACCATCCCTGTGCTGTGCTGACTTCCTCCTGGGGCTGTACCTCTGCTGTGCATATTTTGAGGTGCTCCCACCATCCCTGTGCTATGCTCATTATGAGGGGCTCCCACCATCCCTGTGCTGTGCTGACTTCCTCCTGGGGCTGCTTATTATGAGGGGCTCCCACCATCCCTGTGCTATGCTTATTATGAGGGGCTCCCACCATCCCTGTGCTGTGCTGACTTCCTCCTGGGGCTGCTTATTATGAGGGGCTCCCACCATCCCTGTGCTATGCTGACATCCTCCTGGGGCTGCTTATTATGAGGGGCTCCCACCATCCCTGTACTATGCTCATTATGAGGGGCTCCCACCATCCCTGTGCTATGCTCATTATGAGGGGGCTCCCACCATCCCTGTGCTATGCTGACTTCCTCCTGGGGCTGCTTACGGTGCAGGTGTCAGTGCTGTATATCACGGTGCTGATGTCAGTACTCTCTATCACGGTGCTGCTGTCAGTGCTGTATATCACGGTGCTGGTGTTAGTGCTTTATGTCACGCTGCTGATGTCAGTGCTCTCTATCATGGTGCTGTTGTCAGATGACTCTATCACGGTGCAGGTGTCATTGTTGTATGTCACGCTGCTGATGTCAGTGCTCTCTATCACGGTGCTGCTGTCAGTGCTGTATATCACGGTGCTGGTGTTAGTGCTTTATGCCACGCTGCTGATGTCAGTGCTCTCTATCATGGTGCTGTTGTCAGATGACTCTATCACGGTGCAGGTGTCATTGCTGTATGTCACGCTGCTGATGTCAGTGCTCTCTATCACGGTGCTGCTGTCAGTGCTGTATATCACGCTGCTGATGTCAGTGCTCTCTATCATGGTGCTGGTGTCAGATGACTCTATTACGGTGCAGGTGTCATTGCTGTATGTCACGCTGCTGGTGATCATCTCCTGCACCCTCTTCTTTGCCTACCCTGACCTTCCCCTCTCCTCCATTGCCTTCATGCGCTCCACAGTCCTGAATTGTCACAACAATTTCCCATATAAAAAAAGAATGCTTGTAGTTGTCGATCCCAGATTCACCTCATACATGTGTTATGTCATTGGCCATGTGGTGGGACTATGTTTGCACAGCTATTAATTATTTTGTGGCTGCAAATTTGACCTGTAGGTTTGCGAAGTTCGCCTCCCATTGAAGTCAATGGGGCCCGCCGCGAACGTTCCGGTTCGCAAACTATCGGCTGCGTTCGCGGTCCCCGTTCACAAAACATCCCGTCGGAAGTTTGTCCATCACTAGTTGCCACTACACTAAGCCGTCACAGTTAAGCCCCATACACACTATCAGATTTTCTGCTGTTTTTTTCCTTCAGATTTACCAAAACCATATAATATGAGGTCAAACCTTAGGTGTTTCAATGTGTATGCAATCAGGCAGGCCCTTGCTCTACATAGTTTTGGTAAATCTGAAGACAAAAACCAGCAGAAAATCTGATAGTGTGTATGGGGCTTTACTCTTGGTGGGCGCAGGAATGGGCCCTGCTGTGAAATATTAGATCAAGAATTGTAATTACATGCCTCTGTTGAATAGGGTCAGAAAAACTGGGCCTTTGGTGGTGAACGGTGCTGGTGGTGTTGCCACAACACTGTGAGGCCTCACAGTTACTCTTGGTGGGTGCAGGAATGGGCCCTGCTGTGAAATATTACATCAAGAATTGTAATTACATGCCCCTGTTGAGCAGGGGCAGAAACATTGGGCCTTAGGCACTGATGCTAGTGCCACAACACTGCAACCCCTCACAGATACTCTAGTTGAAGCACAGGAATGAGCCCTGCTGCAAAGTATTGCATCAAAAATTTTAATTACACACCCCTGTTGGTGCCATTGCCGCAAACAACCATTCCTGGCTTAAGTTGGCGTGGTGTCAACCACCTCTGAGCCTGCCCCTGCAGAGCTGACATGATCTCTTCCAGAGTGTGGCCCCTGTCCCCCAAGCACACCAGCTTAAGCACCTCATGGCATCTGTTTGCCTGCCTACTTGCATAGCCCCTTGAATGCCTACAGAGCACCGCTGGTTCCGAGGACAAATCAGCACAGGAAGAGGCCTTAAAAAGTGTGAGGCACATATACAAACTGTTGTAATTCCTACACCTGATTTGGATGTAAATACCCTCAAATTAAAGCTGACAGTCTGCAGTTAAAGCACATCTTGTTTGTTTCATTTCAAATTCATTGTGGTGGTGTATAGAGCCAAAAACATTAGAATTGTGTTGATGTCCCAATATTTATGAACCTGACTGTATATATATATAATGCACTGAGCTCAGTGAGTCACCTGCCTGGCTGAAAGTGTCTTTGAACATGCACTCAGGCAATGGCCTAGTCAGGTATAGGCTTGGCTAGACTATATATATATATATATATATATATATATATACACATACAAGCCTGTGTGTGTGTGTGTGTGTGTGTGTGTGTGTGTGTGTATATATATATATATATATATATATATATATATATATATATATTACTAAATACACTGCAGCTGTCTCACCCACCTGCCTGAAGTATATTAGCGACAGTACACCAGAAACGGTCTGCAGTGAGATGAAGCTAAACTGTATATATATATATATATATATATATATATATATATATACAAAACCGGGATGCATATATATACACAGTAAACTGCAGCTATCTAACTGTTTCGCCTGCCTGCCTTGAGTATATTAGCAACAGTACACCAGGAACAGTCTGCAGTGAGATCTAGCTAAACTATATAACTATATACAGTGTCTCTTCTGTAGTGGTTGTTGTCTGCTTGCCCTGACCGCAGTATACACCGCTGTATTCACCTCACCTATATAGCTAGTGATCTATCTTTTATAATAGAGCTTGCAGTCAGGAGTGTTAGGAGCTTGTGCGTGCTGTCTGAGTGCTCTGTACCCAGTACACACCGCTATATCCACCTACATAGCTCTTCTCTACTTGAGCCCACTTGCCATCTGCAGGAGTTATTGGAAGTTGTGTGTGCCTCCAGCACAGCACAGTATATATCTGTATATACCCCTTTATCTCTGGTGTTCTATAAAAAAGGCATCTGCAGGAGTTAGTGGGTGTTTTGTGCCTCCAGCACAATATACACCTGTATCTGCCCTTTATTGCTGTTCTCTAATAGAGCCATCTGTAGGACTTAGTGGGTGTTGTGTGACTCCATTACAGTATAACCCTTTATCTCTGGTGTTCTATAATAAAGGCATCTGCAGGAGTTAGTGGGTGTTGTGTGCCTCCAGCACAATATACACTACCCAACTGCTGTTTTACCCAACTCCCTTAAGGCCATTACCATGTCTGGAAGGCCAGCAAGGAGAGGCAGACAGGCGCGAGCCGATAAAAGAGGGCAAGCAGGCTCTGTGTCTAGAGACAACAGTGCTGGTCGTGGACGCGGTGCATTGTCATCAGCACGTGGCCATGGGACACGCTTGTCCTTCTTTTCGGCAGCTGGACATGTTGAACCGCTACATGCCAACGACTTGGTAGAGTGGATGACCAAGCCCTCTTCATCCTCCTCATCCTCTCTCACCCAGTCTCAGGGTACTAGCAAAGCAGCTGCCAACGCATCATCTTCCCTCATCTCAATGTCATCATCAGTGACTCCTTCCCTAGACCCACCACGTCCTCCTGAGGAGTCTCCTGAACTCTTTGAGCACAGTGTTGGGTACATGCTCCAGGAGGATGCCCAGTGTTTTGTAGGCTCTGATGATGACACTCAGCTAGAGGAAGGCAGTAGCGTGAATGCAGAGAGAGGGGATGCCCAAGAAGGACAGCAATCCGGCAGTCATGTTCCACAAGCTGCAGCATATTGCCAGGTTTGCTACAGCGATGAAGAAGGAGGGGATGATGAGGGCACTGACTCCACGTGGGTGCCTGGTAGGAGAGAGGAGGAGGAGGAGGAGGAGGCACATGTCCAATGAGGCAGGATGCCCTCCGAGGGCCAGCTTAGGGGCAGCACACCGACTGAATCACACCGCAGAGCTCCGCCTGTGCAGGGCGCTGCCTCTGCGCGTTATTCTAAAAGTTCTTTGGTGTGGGCCTTTTTTGAGACAAGTGCATCAGATCGCACCGCTGCTATTTGCAACATATGTCTCAAGCGTATCTCGCGTGGCCAAAACATCAGCCGCTTGGGCACCACATGCTTGACCAGACATATGTTGACCTGCCATGCAGTTCGTTGGCAAGCGTACCTCAAAGACCCACACCAAAGAACAAAGTGGATCTCTCCTTGCTCCTCATCAGCTGGCATCTCCAACCCCACTAGACCTTCAGTCCTCTCTGAAACCTGCTCTGAGAGGAATGAAGGTGTATAATTAGGTGTGTAATTTCAACAATTAAAACAATTTTTTTTATATACTTCATTGCATTTTATGTTAGCTTAGAGTTCCTCAAACTTTACACAGATATTCAAAATGTATACCCTTGTAGTTTACCTGAATTGAGATCTAAATACCACAAAGCATATTCCCAGGTTCTCATTCCTTACCTAAATCTCGAATCCTCCCTTTGCTTCCTTTTACTAAATGCCCCAAACCAAACTAAAACAAAAACAAAAAAATAAATAAAACAAGCCCCCCCCCCCATTCCCCCATTCCCCCATTCCCAGCGAGATGTAGAGATTCCAAACAAGCAAACTTCACTCCCAGATTCTTCCATCCTTCTCTTCCCTTCCTCTGAATATACAAATCAGTCCCATACTGACCATGTTTGAACATACTGTTCTTTTCTGTTTTGGGCCAAATGGACCAAGTCTTTCATGTTTCCAATCTCTCTGACCTTATTAAGCCACCTTGCAATAGAAGGTGGTTTAGTGTCTCTTCAACACAAAGCGGCGCAGGCCTTGGCAGCATTTACCAAGTGGCACAGCACGGACCTTTTATATACCTGCACCAGGATCTGTGAGCAATCAAGTAAAAAAACACAGATCATCTGGTATTAAAAGAATCTGTAAGTTTTTGGGAAAGCTTCTGAACCTCTAGCCAATATTTCCTAATCTTAGTGCAGGACCATAAAATATGAAGAAGAGTTCCCTCTTCTTTTTTGCATCACCAACACCAGTCTGAGGCTTCTGTGAGAATTTATGAAGCCTCAACGGGGTATAATACCAATGAGTTAACAATTTGTAATTTAATTGCTGTATTCGTGTACATATTGACAAATTCAATGTTAGATAAATGATATTCCGGGGCTGGGTTGGAGTAAAATTCTTATTAAGGTCTCTTTCCAACTTACTAATGGTTGACATCACAAAACTCCTCCGGCGGAGTATTTAAAAGTATGTACATCTTAGAGATCACCCAGAGAAGAGGTTCTTTCTCCTCACAATATAATTCAAATGCAGTAAGTTGATGTCGGTAATTTATTAATGGTCCCAAGGATCTTAAAAAATGATGAAGTTGTAGTGCTTGCCAGAGGTTTTTCTTGTAATATCCTCCTAGTTGCATCAATGCTGCAACTGTTTGCCAGGCCTCCAATTGCAAGAAGTGTGATGCTTGAAAGCATCCCTTCTCTTCCAATTTATTAAACACTTCCTTTTCCATTCCTGGCTGAAAACTGGGATTTCCCAGTATAAGGTACAAAGGTGATTGGGTCGAGGAATATCTAGGATTACGACAGATCTTAGTACAAATTTGCAATGTAGGACCTATAATAGGATGTTTTTTTAAGGGAGAGCGGTAGCACCGCGCAACACCAGGGTGCTCTAAGTAGGGGTACAGGACTCAGCTGTTGTTCCATGTCTATCCATTGCTTAAATTCCACATGTCTACACCAGTCCACTACCCTCCCTAAATGGACTGCTTGATAATTCTTGAATAAATCAGGGACAGCTACTTCCCCATAACACGGGTATTGTCATAAGTCCTCTACTAATCCTAGGTCGTTTCTTCGCCCATATAATTTTTGTAAAAAGAGTACTTATCTGGCGAAAGAAAACTACTGGGATAACAATGGGTAAAGCCTTAAAAAGATATAACATTTTTGGAAGAATACACATTTTAATGATATTACAGTGGCCAAACCACAAATGTAATCCGTGTAGCCACTTATCTAATAAGGACCATACTGAATTATATAATGGTAAGAAATGTACTGAAAAAGTATTTTCTATATTTGATGGTATATATGTACCCAAGTAACTCAGTGCAGCAGATACCAATTTAAAGTTGAAATTTGGTTGTATAGCCTTTCGTGCTAAAGGAGGCAATCGCACCCCCATCGCTTCTGATTTAGTGTAATTAATTTTTAAATTTGATAAGACTCCATAGTCCTCAAATTCCTTCATAAGGTTAGGCAGTGAGACAAGTGGATTAGACATGGAAAACAGTAAGTCGTCTTCATAAGCTGAGACTTTATAGCTTTTATCTCCTAGGCATAACCCCTGGATGTCCAGGTTTTGGCAGATCTTTTTAAGTAAAGGATCTAACATAAGAGCGAACAATAGTGGCGACAAGGGGCATCACTGGCACGTGCCATTTGTAATCTTAAAGGGTTTTGAAAATACTCTGTTTACTTTAACTGATGCCTGTGGTGTAGTGTAAACCCCACATTTGTTCTAAATATGTTCATTTTGATATTTTATCACCTCAGCAGTGTGTTTACTATTTCATTTATTTTTATCATTATATCATATTTGTGTATTTTACTCACTTACATTTTGTTTGCCTGGCATTGTGTCTGGGTGTTTATAACTATTTATGCTCAATTATGGGTTTCTTTTATATTATATTCGTCTTCACATTGATATTTTTGAGGTATTTGCACCTCACTAGGGTGTTAATTATTTTTTATTCCTAATGCGTTTGCCTTATTTGTTTTGTTATTGTGCTTATTTGATGTGTTAGCTTTGAGGTTCACTTTAGGATTTATTGTTTTTAGATTTAGGCTTTATGTCAGTGTAGTGCTACACCACTTTCTTCTGAATATAGTTTTCTGAATGTGGAAGCACATTGAGGTGTTGGTAGCAGCAGTTCTTAGGTCTTCATTATTAGGGGCAGCACAAGAAAATCGCTTGTTCTTTCCCCCAGGAAGACCTATATTGGCAGGGAGGGGTTTCTTGTGTGTGCCCCCTTTTATAAAATGATTCCCCCATTGGTTGCCAATGGTAAGTGCTTTCTTAGGGGGCACCAAAGAGTTTCTATTGAAACTACATAAAATTGAATTATAAGAAAAATTCTTTCTGCGTTCCTGGGATGTGGCAAATCTTCATATTTCTATCCAATGTAGTGCAAGGAATACAGCTGCACAACAATTACTACAGATAAACAAAGACATACATTCTAAACCAGAGCATTTTTCTGTCTTTATTGCACATTATCATTTTTTTTTGCAAATATGTTTATTCCATTTTAAAAATAAGGTAATAAATATCAAAATACCAGACAATTTTTGACTGTAAAGTTATCATCACCATGAGTGGTGATAAGTACATATCTATGTAAATTTCTAGTAACCATAGGACAATAGTCGTAAATAAAAGAAACCAACCTGATCCATTACATTTGAAACTATTAGATATGAGATATGTATAAGATAACTTAAGCCCAGGAGTAAACAGAAATAAAATATGGAAGTTAACAGACATTAACCAAATGTTAACAATGACAACAACAACAACTAGTCCTCACTAATTATATAGAAGCACAACTCAGCCCTAATCCCATCTAATACAGAATAAGAAGCTCAGAAGACAGTAGGTAATTTATAGGTGTTTAGTCACACCTCCCAAAAGGGGATAAATTGATCTCTGTTACCATGTGCAGTTAAAAGGAGTATTCATTGGAGCACTGTAGATTCACCCTGGAAATAAATTTTCGAGTGTAGGTGCTGTATAGGGATGAGCCGAACACCCCCCTGTTCGGTTCGCACCAGAACCTGCGAACAGACCTAAACTTCGTGTGAACTTTAGAACCCTATTAAAGTCTATGGGACTCGAACGTTCACAATCTAAAGTGCTCATTTTAAAGGGTAATATGCAGGTTACTGTCCTAAAAAGTGTTTGGGGACCCGGGTCCTGCCCCAGGGGACATGGATCAATGCAAAAAAAAGTTTTAAAAACGGCCGTGAGCAGTGATTTTAATAATGATTAATAATGATTAAAGTGAAACAATAAAAGTGTAATATTCCTTTAAATTTCGTAGTTGGGGGGTATCTATAGTATGCCTGTGAAGGGGCGCATGTTTCTGGTGCTTAGAACTGTCCCTGCACAAAGTGTCATTTGTGCAGGAAAAAAAGTATTTTAAAATCACTTGCGGCTATTGTCGGGTCCCGTAATACAGAGAACACTCAATGAGTGTTCTCTGCATTAGCCGACAATTCATTCATTCATTGATAAAAAAAAAAAAAAAAAAAGCGTAGGGGTTCCCCTAAATTCAATTACCAGGCCCTTCAGGTCTGACATGGATATTAAGGGGAACCCCGTGTCAAATTTAAAAAAAAATTTACGTGGGGGTCCCCCTAAATATCCATAACCAGACCCTTCAGGTCTGATATGGATATTAAGGGGAACCCTGCATCAAATTAAAAAAAAATTGACGTGGGGGTCCCCCTAAAAATCCATATCAGACCCTTTATCCGAGCACGCAACCTGGCAGGCCACAGGAAAAGAAGGGGGGACGAAAGAGCGCCCCCCTCCCTCCTGAACCGTACCAGGCCACATACCCTCAACATTGGGAGGATGCTTTGGGGGTCTGTGACCCCTCAAAGCACCTTGTCCCCATGTTGATGAGGACAAGGGCCTCATCCTCACAACCCTGGCCGGTGGTTGTGAGGGTCTGTGGGCGGGGGGCTTATCAGAATCTGGAAGCCCCCTTTAACAAGGTGACCCCCAGATCCCGGCCCCCCCCTGTTTGAAATGGTAAGGGGGTACAAAAGCACCCCTACCATTTCACAAAGAAAGTGTCAAAATGGTTAAATAAGACAAACACACTTTTGAAAAATTCCTTTATTAAAAAAAAAAAAAAAAGATTCCAGCGGTGCTAATCCACTCTTGCTATCCAGTGACGGGTCTCCGGGGTCCAGCGATGGATGATCATATCCAGCGGTGGGGGGATCTCTCAGTCCAGCGCTGTCCATACATCCTTCTTCTGTCTCCACTCCGGAGACACTGCAGAGATCCCAGCGCTGACGTTTCTTATATTAGGAGGGCGGGGCCACCCGTCACCTGACCCCGCCCCTCTGACGCTGGAGAGGGAAGCCAGGGTTTCCCCAGTGACGTGTGGTTGACCCCGCCCCCTCTGATGTAACGCAGGCAATGTTCGAGTCGAACATGAGTTCGACTCGAACTCGAAGCTCATCCCTAGTGCTGTATCTTGTTTCCATTGGTTCATTATGCTCAGCCAGGCCACTATTAGTACGTGTAGAGCCACAGTCCTAAAACATTTCGGGAAACTGTCTATAGAGAATCCCAATAGAGCTAATTCCAAAGATGGACAAGTTATGACCCCCGTAATGGATGATATTCGTTTAAAGACAGATTGCCAGAAACTGGTTACTGATTTGCAGTGCCATAGACTGTGCAATAGGTTTCCAGGTTGACCAGTTATGCCAGCAGTCAGAGGAGAATCCTTATATATTTTAGACAATCTAACTGGTGTCAGCTACCATCTATATAGAATTTTAAACACATTCTTCCAATAGGACACACAGTGTGAGGCGTGATCTCATCACGCTGCATTCGAGATTTATGGGCTAGAGGATCACAGCGGGAAGCGAATGGAGATGCTGCGACCTTTATTGTTGATGCTACACGCTAATTTAAAGTTTGTTTTCTGTAAGTGCAATTTTATATATATCTATTAAAAATGTTTGGAACGATTACACTATGGAGGCACTCTCTGTTCTTCTCTTATGAGCGGCATAGTTACTTTATCCATACCGAGCTTGCAAGCAGCTTTGAGGGTCTCTATAATGTTTTTGGGGATACCTGCAAATTCTCCCCTACGCTTAAAGATACAATTACAATATGGTCATGTGGAATCGGTAAGGGTTATCATTACTCACTTTTGGTGCATCACATTTTCTCTGGATTGAGTCATCGGCTGGGATTAAGGATCTTGTTTCACATCTATCTGTGATTGGATTGTTTTTCTACACTTTTGCATGGACAATTATTTTTTGGCACTATTAATTTGTATTGTTTTTTCTTATATATTTTTTGATTAACGATCAATTTAATATCTGTTTATTAATTTTATTAGAGCAAGAAATGTTTCCACTTAAATTACGATGGTTGTCTGCTTTAGTTTTACTTATTAGGGTTCTTTTCACCTTTTTTTTTAAAAAAAATTTTTCACATTGAAGGGTTTTTTAATCTACTCTTGTCGCCTTATAGGTATTTGTATTATTAATTAATTTATTTATTTAAATAATTTATTAGTAATTTATTTAGTTTAGTATTTATTAGCACTGCACTTCTTTTGCACTTTAGTATTTTGAGTTGTTGTATCCAGACTCTAGTGCTAGCTTCTTTTCTCAACGCAATTCATGATTAATTACATTTAGCGCAGCGTGAATCCTCGTTTGTTTTTTGTTTTTTACAGAGTCTTATAGTTAATGTGTCTTAGGGACCTGACATTTGGATACATTAACTTTTGCCAAGCATACACCAGGTAAGGACGATTCTATCTCTAAAAGGATCAATATGACAAAATCTGAAAATAGACCCATCTTATGGGGTTTGCCAGATACATGGATACCTACAATGGATGTAGACATTCTTATAGATTTCTCAGGCATCACTTCCATCACCAGGAAAAAAATCAAAGGGGACAAGGGACACCCCTGTCTGGTGCTGTTTGTGATGGTAAATGCATCCTAGAGTACTGAAGATGTAAAGACCGGTGCAGATGGATTCAGATATAATGCCAAAATAGCTGAGTGAATGAATCCTCTAAATCCAAATTTGATCAAGGTAGCCCATAGATATCCCCAATGCACACTGTTAAAGGCCTTTTCTGCGTCTAATGCTAAAAAGGCTGTGGGAAGTTTTTGATGTTCAGCTAATTGGAGCAAATTTAGTATTCTACGGGTACCATCAGGTGCCTGTCCTCCCTTCACAAATCAAACTTGGTCAGGGGCAATTAAGGTTGGTGGCCTTTGCATAAATTTCAGGGTCCGCATTAAGGAGATATATAGGTCTGAAATTTTGCGGGGTAGTGGGATCCTTCCCTTATTTGGATAGTGTGACAATCAAGGCCTTGAGCATTCCTGCAGATAATGAACTGTAGGATGCAGCTGTGTTAAAGACTTTTTGCAGTTGCGGCACCAGGAGATCACTGAACGTCGATCATACTATGCTGAGAGACCATCTGGGCCAGGGGATTTATTTCTGAGATCCCTGATAACCTTATTAATCTAATCAGCAGTGAAGGGGCATTAAGGTGTTCCAACATCTGAAGAGTAATGACAGGGAGTTTTACTGTTTTTGAGAAATTTTGAGAAGCCTTCTGCAGAGGACTGGGGAGTGCCCACATTGGACTTTAAAGCGGGAGTTCCGCCGTTTTTTTGTTTTTTTTTAAAGCCAGCAGCTACAAATACTGCAGCTGCTGACTTTTAAAATATGGACACTTACCCGCCCAGCGCGCCCGCGATGTCGGCACCCTAAGCCGATCTCTCAATCGTCTCTCGGGTGCTCCCGCTGCCATCTTGGGTATGGGAATCGGGAAGTGGAGCCTTGCGGCTTCATTTCCCGATTCCCTACTGCGCATGCGTGAGTCGCGCTGCGCAATAAGGATGGTCCCCGCTGTCTCTGGGATCCGTGTGTTTCCCAGCAGACAGCGGGGGACCCGCGGGAAGTGGCATAAATATCCACAGATTCTGCGGATATCTATGCCGGAAGTGGGTGCAGATACTTGTACTGTACAGGTATCTGCACCCCCTCCCCCCTGAAAGGTGCCAATTGTGGCGCCGGAGGGGGGGAGGGTTCCAATGAGCGGAAGTTCCACTTTAGGGTGGAGCTCTGCTTTAAATTATAGAGGGTACTGTAATAGTCCCTAAGGTATTCGCAATCTCCTTGGGGTGATACACATTTGTACCTGTTGTAGGGTTAGCTAATTGGGCTAATTTTGTTTTGCTTTGTCTTGCTTGGATTTGGCTTGCTAATAGTTTTCTAGCTTTATTACCATGGGCATAATAGATTTTTAAGTTTTTAAGGCATGTTCATGGTCATATATTAGTTATTATTATATTATTATTATTATTATTATTATTATAGTTATTATTATTGGTAATATATATATATATTATATTACTATCTAGTTGTCTGCATCCTCTACCTTTTTTCCCTGAAGGCTAATTGCAGCAGTAGGCCCCTGATATATGCTTTGTGAGCACACCAGGTTGTAACACACATTAAAATGTAAAAATTCCACTTCCGGTTCCGGCGCCGCATGGAGTAGCTGTCCCCTCTCACAGCTCCCGCAGACCGGCCTCTAAATCTGCTCCAAATCCGGCGATTTCGCCCGATCCACCGGCCAGCTAACTTCCCCACGCTACCAGCTCCAGGATGGACCGGTTCGTGAAAAAAACCGGGCCGCGTTCGTACGCGGCCGCCACCGCGCGGCAGGCCGCGCCGCAAATCGAGGCCCCGGCTTCGGCCTACACCGCTCCGGTCACCGCTCCGGCCTGCGCGGCCTACCCGGAGGAGCAAGCGCCAGCCATGGAGGTAGGAGACCCAGCACAAGGCCAAACAACCTCCAAGGCACCCTCTTCCCTACAATCTCCAACCTCCACACATGTACCTGGGCCTGCGGCGCCTGCGACCATGCTGCATCATCTGCCATCCCCACCGCTGCAGGATTCACAGACAAAGCTTCTGGCACAAGCTGTTGCTGTTCTCCTCTCCCCCATGATAGCGGCCTCTGTTGAGAAAGCTGTCACCCAAGGCATGCATAAATTTCAAGCCCAACTCGGGAAACACGCATCCAGACTCAATGAGGCTGAAAATCGCATCTCTACTTTAGAGGAAGAATTATACCAAACGCAGTCCTTGGAACAAGCTCAGGACAGAACTAACAAATATATCTTGGAAAAGCTCGATGACCTCGAGAATAGGTCCAGGAGGAGCAACCTGCGTTTTGTAGGTATTCCCGAGTCGCTTCACCAATCCGCCCTATCAGACCTGTGTGCAAGCCGCATCCCGGAGGCTCTGGGCCTGGGGGGACCCTTCGTCGTGGAACGAGCACATCGTGTGGGGGCGCCCAACTCTGATCGCAAGTCCCCGCGTCCGATCATTGCCAAATACCTGAATTATTCAGACAAAGCCTCCATTCTGCAGCAGTATCGTCAGTCCAGATCACTTCAGATCGACGGGGTCAAAATTCTGATCTTTGCTGACTATTCAGTGGATGTTTCCAAGAAACGGAAGGCCTTTCAACATATCTGTACGGAACTATTTCAACGGCAGATGAAATTCACTCTGGCATTTCCGGCAATCTTACCGATTAAAGCACCCAACGGAGAACAACTCTCTTTTCAAGACCCGGACGATGCATCACGTTTTCTGAAATCGCTACGCTCGGGCCCTCCACTCAGCCCGGCTCCCAAAGCGGCCCCAGTCAATAGAGCCCTTGACCAGAGGAGCCCACGGAAGGATTCCCCCAAGCGCTTCAGGGCCTCAGGTCCAGCTCCTCACGCTCTCAACCCACGTTGATGAATCCCAGGACCTTATTACCTTTTTGTCTTCCCTCCCTTTTAGGGACGAAGCTTCACCTACCACCCGTTTTCTCATGGTAGAAGTGGCTTCTACATGAATCAATCCCCTCCTGGGCCACTTGCGCTATACATGCGCTCCTCAGGTAATATTTGACCAGGGCCGTGACTGGCCCCATACGCTACATTGACTGAACTTATGTCTTTTACCGTGCCCCATATGCCTTCGGCATCTGGTTGTTCTTTTATTGTCCTATTATAACTGTTTTCCTCAGTGTTTATGTTTTTATTTTCTCTCAGGTTATTCCCACTTGTTCCCCCTGTGGATTCTTCTGTGCAGACCATCTCACTTCGCTCTGATCCTTGCCTGGGTGGACGGCATGCCGTGCTACTTCTTTTTAGGGCAGCCATTTCAATGTCAGTTCGGAGGCCTGGTTCTGGGAGCTGGTCTACACAGTGACCCCCATGCGTAAAAAAGTGAAGTTCACAGTGAGTTGTTCTTACTTTCTTTGTTATTATGCTTGGCACATTTGCCGCTCCCTTCCCCGCCCCTTCCTTCTACTTATTCCCACAGCTGCACTTTTCCTCAAATTACTCTCCCTTGCTGCTACCTCATCAGGGGCTGCCCTAGCCCTATCTGGAGCAAAGCTCCTGCTACTACATGCCCCGGGTCCTCCCTACTACATGGTACTACTAATCCGCACTGTTACCGCTTTTGACGCTCCACCATGCTACAAGTAGTCTCGTGGAACGTTAAAGGGCTTCGTTCCCCCAACAAACGTATGAAGATACTGCGACACCTCAAGAGACTCAAAACAGACGTAGCGTTGCTACAAGAAACCCATCTCTCCTCATCCGACTTTGTTCGGATGAGGAAGCTCTGGGTGGGTGAGGTGGTAGGTTCTGAGGCCGTAGGCCGGAAAGCAGGGGTTCTTATTCTTATTAACAAGAATCTTCCTTGTAAGATCCTATCTACGGACACAGACCAACAGGGTAGACTCCTCACGATCAGGGTCCTCATAGGGACCAAGGAACTTGCTATTACGAACGTCTATGCCCCCAATAGCCCCACAAAACCTTTTTTCAGCGCATTGACCAGCTGGCTCCTGCGCTTCCCCCACCTCCCGCATCTGGTGGGGGGCGACTTCAATTCCGTTACCCACCCGGTAGATGACAAATCCTCATCATTGCGCCCCATACTCTGTTCGACTGTTACTATTCCCACGAGCCTGGCAATGACTATGGAATCCCTTCACCTACATGACATTTGGCGACTACACCACCCGACCGACCGAGAATTTTCCTTTTACTCTTATCCCCACAATGTCTTTTCAAGGATTGACTATTTTTTTGGTTCTAATGACTTAATCCCCTTCCTTCCGACAGCGGAAATCCATGATATAGCCATATCAGATCATGCTCCGATATCAGTGACTCTAGAGACCCCCGACATACACCCCAATCCCAAAATTTGGCGTTTCCCCTCCTATTTGCAGCACAACGCAGATTTTCAAGCTTTCATGACGAAAGAATGGGCATCATATTCACAGACGAACGCAATACATGCTGACAACCCACACTTGTTTTGGGACGCAGGTAAGGCGTTCCTTAGGGGACGCATTATCTCTTATGCCTCCTCATTCAAGAAACACGCCCAGTCTCAATACAAAGCCTCCAGTTCCAGATTACATCAGGCCCAGCGAGCACTCTATGCCTTAAACTCCCCCGAAAATCGCGAGGCCTGGCATACAGCCAAGCAGTCATATGACACTTGGGCCGAAACCTTGGAAAACACTAAACATGCCCACTTCGACGCCACTCTACACAAATTTGGCAACAAGGCTGGCAAGCTTCTTGCCAGACTATGCAAGGGAACCTACCGCCCCACGGTCATATCGTCGCTACGCGACCCCGATGGCACGGTCGCGACTACTCCAAAGGGCATCAATGCGGCGATGCTCCGCTTTTATTCCTCCCTATATGCGGCGGACCCTATTGACCGACCCACTGCTCGCGACTTCCTCGACGAAGTACAATTGACCCGAGTATCTCCCGCTCAACTCGATTCGTTAAACGCCCCCATTTCCCCCTCGGAGATATCCGATACGATTCGTAAACTAGCTTCCTCCAAAGCCCCAGGCCCGGATGGCCTATCAGGCGAGTTTTATAAATCTTTAAACGCACTTCTAACCCCGACCCTGGCCGATGTCTACCAACATATATGGTCTGGTGGCCCCTATCTCCCTTCCGGTAACCAAGCAATTATTAAGTTGTTAGAAAAAAAGGGTAAAGACCCGCAAGAGCCTGGATCATATAGACCCATCTCGCTTCTAAACCTTGACGTCAAAATTCTTTCCAAAATAATAGCTAATAGACTGGCTGACATCATCCCCTCCCTGATCCACTCCGCCCAGTCAGGTTTTGTCAAGGGCAGAACGGCAACTATCAATATCAGGAAGGTGATGATGGCACTAGAACATGCCAGATGTCACCCTGCCAGCGATCTAGCCATTATCACCCTAGATGCCGAAAAGGCTTTTGACAATGTCAACTTTGAATGGCTGTCCATGGTACTGGGAGATATGGGCTTCACCGGCCCATTTCTACACCTGATCAGCTCCATGTACACATCCCCTGCAGCCAGACTGGTGGCCGCTGGCCTCCTCTCGGATGAGTTCCGGCTACATAAGGGAACCAGACAAGGTTGCCCCCTGTCCCCACTCCTCTTTAATCTGGCCTTGGAGCCACTATCCAGATACCTGACATATAAAGCTCCGCTACACGGGATCGAAATCGGGTCACACGAATTAAGAACCTCCCTCTTTGCTGACGATGTCTTGATATTCTCCGCCAACCCTTCAACAGACATGCCCACGATTAAATTCTTATTTGACCGTTTCAGACAGTGCTCGGGACTGCGTATTAATTACTCCAAGAGCGAAATACTCCCCCTGGGATCCCTTCCACCCCCGACATGGGCAAACCACTCCATTTTCAAAGTAGCCAGAACCCATATCACGTACTTGGGCATTAAGATAGGGAGGCTCCCCTCATCTCTCTATCACCTGAACTACCCCCCCCTCTTTGCCAAACTTATACAGGAATTAGACAACTGGATGGATCTGCCTCTTTCGCTCTTGGGAAGGTGTCACCTGGTAAAAATGGTCAGCTTTGCACGCCTCCTGTATCCCCTTCAGACGATACCCTTACTCCTTAGACATAAGGATACAAAACTTTTAAACTCAGCAATCTCTAAATTCCTGTGGCGAGGCAAAAGACCCTGTATAGCCTTCTCTAAACTTCACCTTCCCAGGAGCGAAGGGGGTGTTAGCCTTCCCAATCTTAGAATGTATAACCTAGCATGTCTTTTGAGGGTAGGTCTAGACTGGATATCCCAAAAATCCCGCTGCTCTAATTACCCACTGGAAGCTGCAATGACCCATCCTTACTCCCTAGCTGCTCTTCTCCATTGCAAATGGAAACAATTAGATCCGTCATTGCAACACAACCTTTTATTGAGAGACACGGCTATTGCCTGTAGAGAAACACGGAAGAGCCTTAAGCTGTCCCCCTTCATTTCTAGACATCTCCCGATACAAGGCAACCCGCACTTTACCCCGGGATTGGACCGCCAACCCTATGAAACATGGCGTCAACAGGGCCTCGACACCTTCTTCTCCTTATGTGACCCGGACTCTGGTCGAGCACTTCCCTTCCACCGGCTAGCTGTCAAGTTCTCCTTACCGGATTCCTCCGCCTTTCACCATGGCCAATGCCTCAGCTTCTTGCAGAAAACTTGCAGAGCGGAACATGCAAGATTCCAATCCTCTTTCATCGAAGTACTTCTCCACAAAGACTCTTATGGCATCTCTGATATTTACAAACCTCTACTACTGAATACTACACCCTCTCTGGAATCTTCCTCGGTCTCTAACTGGGCCAAAGATTTCCCAAGTACCGATATTGTGGATAAGATCCTACACGGACTCCAAACAGTCTATAATTTGGTACCAAATGAAACTTGGAGGGAAACCCAACTAAAAATTGTACATTGAGCACACATACCTTTTCTACATTCCTCACCTTCGTGTCAATCTGCTGCTTCTTTGTGCCCTCTTTGCCAGCATCCAAGACCCTCCCTTACCCACCGCTATTGGTCTTGCCTGGTCATCTCCTCATTCTGGGATGGAATTTTGGCTTTTATTTTCAAGATAACACTCCTGAAACTCCCCAAGGACCCGCTACTCCTTATCTTTGGGTATTGGGACCCCAAACTACTCCCCTGGTCGGCTACCCCCACACCTCTGGGCAAGGAGTGGGCCTTGTTCTGCTTGTTACTCGCTAGGAGAACCATCCTAGCCAACTGGACAACCACGACTAAACCCTCTGTTCCACAAGTAGACAGAGAACTTATGCATCTCCTCTTCCGGGACAAATTGAATACTAGCTTTCTCAACGCCAAAGCCAAACTACGTTTTCACAACAGATGGGGCTTCTATATGGCATCTAAACTCACCCCACAGGAACGAGCCCACCTTGAGGACCACTCCTTCATCCATAAGGGACACGCGCCAACGGCGATAATCGCTGCAACCTGAAACCGTACCAAGCGGGTCTCTGTGCTCCTGACTCTCTCTCTCCCCCCACAAGGGGACTTTTCACCTTTCATTGACAGCCGGGCTCTGTGCAGCACCCCTCCCCCCCCCCCCACTATGCAATGAACTGCACCTGCTACTGACCAATCCCCCCCCTCCCGCCCCCCCCCCCCACGGTTATTTTATTTCATATCTATTTTATTTCATATTCAGTATATACTTTATTTTATCCTGTAGTTCGCTTTTATAAAACACACCAGCTTACCTTCTGACCTCCAGATCCATCCAGTTGAAGCTTCCCCTTCTCCCTTCTTCGGGGAGAATGGTTAGTCTTCCCTTAAGCTATTTACACACTGTTTAGCTACTACCAAACCCTAAGCTGTATGATTGTTTTCACTCGATCTTTCTATTTCAATGAGAAAATTTTCGCCTTTGTATTATGTACAATTTGTTCTATGCCTTTTTCAATAAAATTTTATTTAAAAAAAAAAAAAAATGTAAAAATTCCTCAAGCTGTTTCTGGACTTTATCTCTGTGATTTGTTTGATTAAAAATGTGAGTATTATTACACCATAGTATTGTGGGTGCCTCATTATACTGTTCCGTAAGTTCTACTGCTATTGGGGCATGGTCCGACCACATAATAGTACCAATATTTGTGTTTCTAACCTTATACAGGGAAAATAGATCAGCAAGTATCAAATCTATTCTAGAATAAGATCTATGCAGGACTGAGAAGAATGTAAAATCGTTTTCGCCAGGGTGGTGACATCTCTAGACATCATCTCCTCGCTCCCCTTCTTATCCACACTCCTTGAATGTCTGGTCTACAACCGGCTGAGCGTCCACCTTTCTGATAATAGCCTTCTTGATCAGTCTGGATTTCATTCTCAACACTCCACAGCAACTGCTCTCCTAAAACTAACAAAGATCTACTAATGGCCAAAACCAATCGACACTATTCTATACTCCTACTCTTGGACCTCTCTGCTGCCTTTGATATGGTTGACCACCCCCTCCTCCTCAAAAAACTCCATGCCTTTGGTCTCCATGACTGTACTCTTCGCTGGTTCTCTTCCTAGTTATCCACCACCTTTAGCGTTTTTTACAACTCTACTTCCTCCTCTCCTCTTCTTTTCTCCGTTTGGGTCCCTCAAGGTTCTGCTCCTGGACCTCTCCTATTTTCAATCTACATCTCCTCCCTGGGTCAACTGATAGCCTCCCATGGCTTCCAATACCACCTCTATGCTGACAACACCCAAATCTATTTCTCTACCCCTCAGCTCACTCTCTCTCTCTCCTCACCTAATTTACTATTAGATATATCAGTCTGGATGTCATGTCACTTCCTCAGACTCAATCCATCCAAAACCGAACTTATAATTTTTCCTCCCCCATATGCCCCTTCCCCTGATCTCTCTGTCAAAATCGATGACACAACTATAAGCCCATCCCCACATGCCAAGGTTCTATGTGTAGTCCTGGACTCTGAACTCTCCTTCAAGTAACATGTCCAATCACTGTCCAAATCCTGCCGCCTCAACCTCCGCAACATTTCCAAAATATGCCCCTTTCTAACCAATGACACAACAAAGCTCTTAATTCAATTGCTGGTCATCTCTCACCTTGACTACTGCAACTCCCTTCTCACTGGCTTACCTCTACTTAGTCTATCATCTCTTCAATCCATCATGAATGCTTCTGCCAGATTCATTCACCTTACCAATCACTCTGTCTGCTACTCCTCTCTGTAAATCCCTCCACTGGTTTCCAAAGGTGGCTCCACTGGCTCAGCCAAAGAATTCAATTCAAAATACAACTACGTACAAAGCCTTCCACAATTTTGCCCCCAGCTACATCACTAGCCTAGTCTCTAAATACCAACCTACTTGTTCTCTCGTTTCTCTCAAGACCTCCTGCTCTCTAGCTCCCTTGTTACCTCCTCCCATGCTCGCCTCCAGGACTTTTCCAAAGCCTCTCCAATCCTATGGAATTCCCTACCCCAATCTTTCCGCTTATCTCCTACTTTATTAGCTTTTAGACGATCCCTGAAAACCCTTCTCTTCAGAGAAGCCTACCCTACCCGCACCTAACAACTGTATTTTCATTTCCTCCATCAGCTCATCCCCCACAGTTATTACTGTTTGTTTCCACTTGACCCTCCCTTCTAGCTTGTTAGCTCTAACAAGCAGGGCCCTCTGATCCCTCTTGCATTCATTTGTATTGTAAGTGTACTGTCTGCCCCCATGTTGTAAAGTTCTGGACAAACTGTACAGCACTATATAAATCCTGAATAATAATAATAATAATAATAATAATCATATAAAGCTTCATTATGTAAGGTGGTTTTCAGTGTGGCTTTATGGCTGGAGGAGGAGGAGGTACTATCTATGTTTGCATCAAACACAGCGTTAAAATCACCTAGCAAGAGGAGGTTTCTCTTACACATAGATCTCACTTTTTTAAGAAGGCGTCTCAAAAATGATATTTGCCCCTGATTAGAGACATACAATGATACAATAATGTATATCATATTATTCATAGTACAAACCAAAATGATGTACCCGCCACAAGTATCAGTGACCACCTAGTGCAAAGTAAATTTTGAACTTGTGATGCAGGAAACAGCTGATCTTGCAATGTTTCTTTTTTTTACAAATAACGTGTTTATTTGAAAATATTTCACATTTACAGATCATATAAATTGGTGTTACATTCAGGCAGGCAATGTAAAAGCACACTTGGATACCACATACCAGAAGACGTAGACTTTTTCCTTAGTGCGCTACATACATACAGTACATACAGTGGTGTGAAAAAGTGTTTGCCCCCTTCCTCATTTCCTGTTCCTTTGCATGTTTGTCACACTTAAGTGTTTCGGAACATCAAACCAATTTAAACAATAGTCAAGGACAACACAAGTAAACACAAAATGCAATTTGTAAATGAAGGTGTTTATTATTAAAGGTGAAAAAAAATCCAAACCATCATGGCCCTGTGTGAAAAAGTGATTGCCCCCTAAACCTAATAACTGGTTGGGCCACCCTTAGCAGCAACAACTGCAACCAAGCGTTTGCGATAACGCGCAATGAGGCTTTTACAGCATCCTGGAGGAATGTTGGCCCACTCATCTTTGCAGAATTGTCCTAATTCAGTTACATTAGAGGGTTTTCGAGCATGAACGGTCTTTTTAAGGTCATACCACAACATCTCAATAGGATTCAGGTCAGGACTTTGGCTAGGCCACTCCAAAGTCTTCATTTTGTTATTTTTCAGCCATTCGGTGGTGGACTTGCTGGTGTGTTTAGGATCATTGTCCTGCTGCAGAACCCAAGTTTGTTTCAGCTTGAGTACACGAACAGATGGTCGGACATTCTCCTTCAGGATCTCTTGGTAGACAGCAGAATTCATAGTTCCTTTTATCACGGCAAGTCTTCCAGGTCCTGAAGCAGCAAAACAGCCCCAGACCATCACACTACCACCACCATATTTTACTGTTGGTATAATGTTCTTTTTATGAAATGCAGTGTTCCTTCTACGCCAGATATACTTGGACACACACCTTCCAAAGAGTTCCACTTTTGTCTCATCGGTCCACAGAATGTTGTCCCAAAAGTCTTGGGGATCATCAAGATGTGTTGTGGAGAAATTGAGACGAGCTTTGATGTTCTTTTTGCTCAGCAGTGGTTTTCTCCTTGGAACTCTGCCATGCAGGCCATTTTTGCCCAGTCTTTTCCTGATGGTGGAGGCATGAACGCTGACCTTAACTGAGGCAAGTGAGGCCTGCAGTTCCTTGGACGTTGTTGTGGGGTCTTTTGTGACCTCTTGGATGAGTCGTCGCTGCGCTCTTGGGGTAATTTTGGGCGGCCGGCCACTCCTGGGAAGGTTCACCACTGTTCCATGTCTTCGCCATTTGTGGATAATGGCTCTCACTGTGGTTCGCTGGATTCCCAAAGCTTTGGAAATGGCTTTATAACCCTTTCCAGACTGATAGATCTCAATTACTTTCTTTCTCAATTGTTCCTGAATTTCTTTGGGTCTCGGCATGATGTGTAGCTTTTAAGGATCTTCTGGTGGACCTTACTGTGTCAAGCAGCTCCTATTTAAGTGATGCCTTGATTGTGAACAGGTGTGGCAATAATCAGGCCTGGGTGTGGCTAGAGAAATTGAACTCAGGTGTGGACAACCACAGTTATAGTATGTTTTAACAAGGGGGGGCAATCACTTTTTCACACAGGGCCATGATGGTTTGGATTTTTTTTCACCTTTAATAATAAACACCTTAATTTACAAATTGCATTTTGTGTTTACTTGTGTTGTCCTTGACTATTGTTTAAATTGGTTTGATGTTCCGAAACACTTAAGTGTGACAAACATGCAAAGGAACAGGAAATGAGGAAGGGGGCAAACACTTTTTCACACCACTGTAGGTCCATATCCAAAGGCAACCCAGCTGTCGGATATGCTATAAAGGGAGACTGCACATTGATTTACATGTCAGTTTTCCTTTGGATTCACAGTGGTATCATTACATGTGGCTGCGTTGTCTAACCAGAGGTCCCAGATTTTCCCATACTTGGACATGCAACCCCTATGGGCATAGATCTCTTTTTTATAGGGTAAAACATTGTTGAAGGTGGAGATCAATTCCTGTAGTGTTGGGGGGCGATGTCCTCAACCATTTTCTTGCTATCAGTAATCTGGCTATGAATAATGATTCTTGCAGAAAAGTAATATGGAATTTGTCTGATTCTGGGTCTGGGAACACTCCCAGTAAGCATTGTTTGGGGCATAGCATCAGGGGAGACCACATCTCATTGTGTATGAATTTCACTATTTGTGACCAGTAGGTTTGTATTATAGGACACGACCAAATAAGATGGTAGAAGGTACTAGAAGGATCGTTGCATCTAGGGCAGAGCAGACTGTGGTCTGGTCTGTATTTGGCCAGGCGTCAGGGGGTCGTGTAAACGCTATGGATGATATAGACTTGAGTTAAATGGTCAGAAAGTTTAGTAGAGACTTTTTTACAGGTGTCTATATGTGTCCTTCCACTCCTCGTTCTCCATCACCCCCACATCCCCCGTCCACCTATCTTTCAAAGCATATGCAAGTGTTACTGCTGTAGGCCGGGTGAGGTCGTTGTAAAACATTGAGATACGTTTTGAGGAGGCCTGTTCCATCAATATATTCAGTGTCTATATGTTCTAGATTTGGAGAATTATCATGAAATTGAGTCTGGAGGGCATGGGGGAGTTTGAGGTATCGAAAAAACGTGGGGAGGTTAAATTCATCTTTGAGTTATTGGAATGATTTCAAAGTGTTGTCCCGGTAAACATGCAATGTTTCTTTTATGAAGGAAGGTGATCCTCCTTAAAGGAATGAGGCAGAAGATAGCAGGTGAGGAGCTGTGGGGTATTGTTCCTGTGGTTGAGTAGTATTGCAATCTAAGAGGAGGGTGGTAAACTGTCATCCAGTGAAGTATTGAATTCAAATACACAGACTTCTGCATGCCAGCTTGGAAAGTCAATGGTTTGGATGTGACACGTGAGGACAGAAAACAAAATAGCAACACAAACAAGAATAAAAAAGAATCTGGAGCCTACCCCAAATTCCAGAAGCAGAATGAACAGCATATTTTTTTGGGACTCAGTACAGAAGCAACAATAAGGCGAAAACGTGTACAAAACTTAAATCATAAGATAATAAGCGCAAAAGACTGCACTAAGTAGGTATGTGCAAGGTGCCCATATAGCTGTACATCTAGCATAGTTAAGACCTTTCATGCCTCAGTTTGGTCAGTCTGCATCTTTCTTCCACTAGGACCTCAGCGGGAAGAATTTGCCATTCCTTGAGGTATCCAGGGACAGCTTCTAGTGAATATATGTTAATAGTTTTGTCCTGAAATATCACAGTTAGCTTGGAGTCCCCCAACGGTAGATCACATTATTATTTCTTATGGCTTTGGTAATAGTAAGTAGCCTGTGTTGAATGGTGGCTTGGGATAAATCCATATACAGTGCAATGCTAGCGAATTGCCCACCTAATTCTGGATTCTTATTGCTCACATGGTATTTTATTTAATGTGGTAATAGTGTATTCTAGCCAGTACATCTCTTGCTACCGTATCAAGAAGAAAGGATGGATTGGGCAATCTATGTACCCTATGAATAACCAGTTCAAGATCCCTAGTAGGGATGAGCTTGGTGTTCGAGTCGGCCTAGAACTTTGTGGGCCGTTCGCTCCATATTTGTGTGGCGCTCACAGCCCACAATGCACTGCACCATTGCAGTGCATTGCTGGCTCATGATTGGCCAAGCATGCACTGTGACCCCGCATGCTTGGCCAATCACAGCGCCGGCAGCGAGGAGAGCCATAATTGGCCACAGGCAGGATGCCTGTGGCCAATTATAGCTCAGGGGGTTTGGTACACACCACACACTATATAAGGCCGCCAGCGTGGCGGCCTTGTGTAGTGTGTTGCGGCATTCAGGGAGAGAGCAGGATAGGCAGGGAAAGTGTGTTATTTTCTTGTGAACCTAGCACTGTTAAAGTGGGTGCTGTGTGCCTCTAGCACAGTATACACCTGAAGATAACCTTTATTGCTGGTGTTCTGTAATACAGGCATCTGCAGAAGTTAAAGTGGGTGTTGTGTGCCTCCAGCACAGTATACACCTGAAGATACTCCTTATTGCTGGTGTTCTGTAATACAGGCATATGCAGCAGTTAACGTGGGTGTTGTGTGCCTCCAGCACAGTATACACCTGAAGATACCCCTTATTGCTGGGGTTCTGTAATACAGGCATCTGCAGCATTTACAGTGGGTGTTGTGTGCCTCCTGCACAGTATACACCTGAAGCTACCCCTTATTGCTGGTGTTGTTATGTTTCTGTAACACAGGCAGGCAGCTGCATTAATTACAGTACTGTGTACTGTGTCATCTGCTCAGTGTGCACCTAAAGCTACCCAATTGCTGGTTTTCCCATCTCCCTGCAGGTCATTACTATGTCTGGAAGGCCAACAAGGAGAGGCAGACAGTCACGCGCCAATAAAAGAGGGCAAGCAGGCTCTGTGTCTATAGACAACAGTGCTGGTCGTGGACGCGGTGCATCATCATCAGCACGTGGCCATGGGACACGCTTGTCCTTATTTTGTGCAGCTGGACGTGTTGAGCATCATGCAGAAGACTTGGTAGAGAGGATGACCAAGCTCTCCTCATCCTCCTCATCCTCTCTCACCCAGGCTCAGGGTACTAGCAATGCAGCTTCCAATGCGTCCTCTTCCCTCGTCTCAATGTCATCAGTCACTCCTTCCCTAGACCCACCATGTCCTCCTGAGGAGTCCCCCGAACTGTTTGAGCACAGTGTTGGGTACATGCTCCAGGAGGATGGCCAGCATTTTGAATCTGATGATGATACCCAGCTAGAATAAGGCAGAAACGTGAGCGCAGAGAGAGGGGATGCTCAAGAAGGACAGCAATCTGGCAGTCATGTTCCATCAGCTGCAGCATACTGCCAGGTTTGCTCCAGTGATGATGAGGGAGGGGAAGTCGCTGACTCCATGTGGGTGCCTGATAGGAGAGAGGAGGATGAGGCACATCTCCAATGAGGCAGGATGTCCTCCGGGGGCCAGCTTAGGGGCAGCACACTGACTGAATCACACCTCAGAGCTCCGCCTGTGCAGGGTGCTGCCTCTGTGCGTTATTCCAAAAGTTCTTTGGTGTGGGCCTTTTTTGAGACGAGTGCATCAGATCGCACCACTGCTATCTGCAACATATGTCTCAAGCGTATCTCACTTGGCCAAAACATCAGCCGATTGGGCACCACATGCTTGACAAGACATATGTTGACCTGACATGCAGCTCGTTGGCAAGTGTACCTTAAAGACCCACACCAAAGAACAAAGCGGACCTCTCCTTGCTCCTAATCAGCTGGGATCTCCAACCCCACTAAACCTTCAGTCCTCTCTGAAACCTGCACTGAGAGGAATGAAGGTGTAGAATTAGGTGTGTCACAGCCAAGTACTTGCAAGCACTCTGCTAGTAGTACACTGATGTCTGATTTTACCAGGCAAATTTCCCTGCCCCAGCTGCTGGACCAAAGAAAGAAGTTCACTCCCAGCCATCCACATGCCCAGCAGTTTAATGCTAGCTTGGCTAAATTACTAGCACTTCAACTGCTGCCTTTTCAGTTTGTAGACTCTGCCCCCTTCCATGAGTTTGTGCAATGTGCGGTTCCTCAGTGGCAGGTCCCCAAACGCCACTTTTTCTCACAGAAGGCAATTCCGGCTCTCTACGGGCATGTGGAAGGCAATGTCCATGCCTCGCTGGACAGGGCGGTCAGTGGTAAGGTGCATATTACCACTGACTCATGGTCCAGCAGGCATGGACAGGGACGTTGCCTATCTTTCACGGCCCATTGGGTCACTCTTCTGGCAGCTGGGAAGGATGCAAGACAAGGTGCAGTAGTGTTGGAGGTTGTTCCGCCACCATGCCTCCAAAATGCTACTAAAAAAAAATGATACTGCTGGTTGTGGCACACCTCTCTCCTCCACCCCTCCTCTTTTTCTTCCTCCATGGCCTCTTCCAGTGCTTTGTCCTTGGAACCAGCGGTGCTCTGTAGGCATTCAAGGGGCTTTGCAGGCAAAAAGATGCCATGCCGTGCTTGTGCTGGTTTGTTTGGGGGACAGGAGCCACACTGGGGCAGATATTTTGTCAGCTCTGCAGGGGCAGGCTGAAAGGTGGTTGACGCCATGCCAGCTTAAGATAGGAATGGTGGTTTGTGACAATTGTACCAACCTCTCTCCGCCCTCCGACAGGGACAACTGACCCATGTGTCCTGTGTGGCTCACGTCCTTAACCTGGTGGTGCAGCGGTTCTTGGGCAGGTACCCGGGCTTACAGGATGTCCTGAGGCAGGCCAGGAAAGCCTGTGTGCATTTCCACATTTTCATTTAATGCCAGTGCTTGGCTGGCTGAGCTCCAAAAGGAGTTGGACCTGCCCAAGAACAGCCTTATATGTGACATCCCCACCAGGTGGAACTCTACGTTGGCCATGCTTCAACGGCTGCACACACAGCAGAGGGCCATTAATGAGTACCTGTGTGACTATGGCACTAGGACAGGGTCAGACAAGCTCGTTTTTTTTTTCCACCACCCCAGTGGGGTATGATCAGGGATGCATGCACTGTCCTGTCACCATTTGAGGAGGCCACGAGGATGGTGAGCAGTGTAGGCATCAGTGACACTGTACCTCTTGTCCACCTGTTGGAGCATACACTGCATGGAATAATGGACAGGGCACTTGAGGCAGAACAGAGGCAGGAAGAGGAGGACTTCCTTGCCTCTCAAGGCTCCCTTTATCCAGACAGTGTTCCTGCTGTCCCACCCATCACACAGGAAGAGGACAAGAAGGAGGAGGAGGAGGCTTGTGTCAGCATGGAGGTGGAGCCTGGCACTCAGCATCAGCAGAAGCAGTCCTTTAGGGATGATTTACAGTCCAAGAAACTCGTGGACTTGTATGTGGCTGGGAGGAGGTGGCTGAGAATCATGTTGTCCTTAGTGACCCAGAGGATTCTGGACCAAATGCCTACGCTGCATGGCCTCCCTGATCCTGCAAAGCCTGCGGAAGGATCCTCGTATTCTTCGGATCAAGGAGAGGGACCATTACTGGCTGGCCACTCTCCTTGATCCACGGTACAAGGGTAAGGTTGCCGACCTTATCTTGCCGTCGCAGAGGGAGCAGAGGATGAGACATCTCCCGAGGGCCTTGCAGAAAGGTCTGTGGAAAGCGTTCCCAGAGACTTGGAGGTTACAAACTCCTGGTCCTGGACAACGTGTTGTTGAGGCTTCGGTCAGTCACAGAAGGAGCGGTGGAGAAGGTGGCCGTCTGACCAATGCTTTCAGACAATTTTTTAGTCCGCAGCCCCAAGGTATGATTGGTTCCATCAACCATCGCCAGCGTCTTATTTACATGGAGCAGGAATACTTAGAGGCAAGATCAGACTTGGACACCTTTCCCACCAAAAATCCTCTGGCTTACTGGGTCTTGACACTTGCCAGGGCTTGCACAGTATGCAATTGAGCTACTGGCCTGTTCTGCATCCAGCCTTCTTTCGAAATGCACCTTAAGTGCTGCTGGTGGCTTTGTAACCGATCACAGGGTGCGCCTGTCCACCGACTTGGTTTATCAACTGACCTTCATAAAGATAAATCAGTCTTGGATCACAACCAGCTACCAAGCACCTGAAGCTGATGTAACCGAATAATTTATTTTTGAAATGTCACATCCCTTCAAGACTGCCTATGCTGATGCTGAGTGACTGTACTGTTATGTTGACTGACTATCCTCTTCCTCCTCAATGATCCTGCTGATAGCTTTGAAGAACATTTTTGGTTCTAGGTGACGCCAACAGTGGCTAAGGCCCAATTTTTCAGCCCCTGTTTAACAGGGGCATTTAATTACAATTTTTGATGCAATGCTTTGCAGTAGGGCTCATTCCTGAACTCCAACTAGAGTATCTGGGAGAGGTTGCAGTGTCGTGGCACCAGCACCAGTGCCTAAGGCCCAATTTTTCAGCCCCTGTAAAACACTGGTATTTAATTACAATTCTTGATATAATATTTCACAGCAGGGCCCGTTATATCAGAGGGGGGCGGGGTCACCCATAGTCACTGGGGAACCCCATGGCTTCCCTCACCAGCGTCACAGGGGGCGGGGTCAAGTGATGGGTGGCCCCGCCCTCCTAATATAAGAAACATCAGCGCTAGATAGCAAGAGTCAAATTTTTTTTTATTTGATGTGGGGTTCCCCTTAATATCCATACCAGTATGGATATTTAGGGGGACCCCCACGTAATTTATTTTTAAATTTGACACGGGGTTCACCTTAATATCCATACCAGACCTGAAGGGCCTGATAATTGAATTTGAACCCCCACCTTTTTTTTTAATCAATGAATGAATTGTCGGCTAATACAGAAAACACTCATTGAGTGTTCTCTGTATTACGGGAGCCGACAATGGAAAGTGATTTTAAAAGACTTTTTTTCCTTGCGAAATGGCACTTTGTGCAGGGACAGTTCTAAGCATGGGAAACATGCGTCCCTTCACAGGCATACTATAGACACCCCCCAGGTATGAGATTTAAAGGAATATTACACTTTTATTGTTTCACTTTAATCATTATTAAAATCACTGCTCCTGAAAAAACGGCAGTTTTTAAAACTTTTTTTGCATTGACCCATGTCCCTTGGGGCATGACCCGGGTCCCCAAACACTTTTTTTTCTATTTAGTTTAGAAGGGCTGGGAAAAAATAAAAATAATTAAACATAGCGTGAATCCCTAATGACGGGCTTTAATTTTATTTTATTTTTTTATTTTTTTTAACAATAGAATTTTATTAAGCAAGTTCAGAAAATACAAGGGTGAAATCAGTATGCAAAGCAATAATTAGCCAATACAGTGCACAGAGTTATCAGTAATAGAATTCAAAGGCTAAGGCCGCGTACACACGGGTGGACTGTCTTCCCAACTTAGTCCGCTGAACAGTGTTTCAGCGGACAATCCGCTCGTGTGTGGGCTTCAGCGGACTTTTTCAGCGGACAGTCTGACGAACAAAGTCTTACGGAATTTCCGTAAGACAGTCCGTTCAAACTTGGTTTTGTCCGTCCAAACTTGGTTTCAGCGGACAGTCCGCTCGTGTGTAGGCAAGTTGGACGGACTAAGTATGGCGCATGCTCAGAAAGGGTAAACACGGCCGAAGGTTGCATTGCAGTGTATAGGACGTCGTTTTTCTAGTCCCATCGTACGTGCTGTACACGTCATCACGCACGCTTTCAGCGGACTGTCTGCTCATCGTGTGTGGTCAAGTCCGTTCATGCTAATTTTGAACGGACTGTCTGTCGGATTGTCTGCCGAACTTAGTTGGGCAGACAATCCGCCCGTGTGTACGTGGCCTAAGACAAACCAAAGCTCAAAAAAAAAAAAATGTGCAATAGTACCACATTCCTAGTATAGACTTTCTTTTTTTTGTTGTTCTTTTTTAGTGTCTTCCTTTCAAAGAGGAATAATTGGGGGGTTAGGTGGGGGTTGGGGAAATTAAACGAAAGGAGATAGAAAAGGGAAAAGTAAGAGGTGGGAGAGCAGAAAGAAGCGTAGTAAAGTAGACAGAGTTTACAGATTGAACCACCCTGTGGCACTTCAAGCCATCTCCTAGTTAGGCCTGCCAGGGACAAGGTTCCATGTCTTGGGACCTGTCTCAATCTCAACCGCCAAACAATCATCCTATGTTCAGACCCTGAAAAGCATCGGAATACTTAAACTGGACCCATGGGGACCATGTCCTGTGAAAATTATCAGCCGTATCTTTAGCAGTAGCGAGCATCTCTTCCAAAGAGAAAATATGGTTAACTGAGTGTACCCATTCCCTAACCGAGGGAACCGTAGTAAGTTTCCAGTACCTAGGAATCAGGGATTTGGCCGCTATCAGCAGGTACTTAGACAAAGATCTATTATATCTGCCCAGCGGCATGTCCGATATATGCAAGAGACAACACTCCGGTGAAAGATTTAGTGTGGTGTTGGTGATATTTAAAATTAATTTGCAGATCTCGCCCCAGAAACTAGCTATCCGGGGGCAACTCCACCAAATGTGCAGCATGTCTCCCGCTGTCTCCCCGCAACGCCAGCAGAGGTCAGAGGATGTCGGATACCACCTCTTAACTTTGGTTGGGGTGGCGTACCAATGTGAGAGTAATTTGTATGCGTTTTCTTGTAGCCTGGTGCTTATAGTGCCTTTGTGGGCAAGGATACATGCATTGTGCCATTGTGCATCCGTAAAGCGAGTCTGGAGGGCCTTCTCCCACGCATCCCTAAATCTGTCCGACTCCGTGTGGGTCAACTGCTGGAGACATGCGTACATAAAGGAGGTCGTTTTTTCCAAGGGGGCACCTTGGAGGCAGATCTTCTCGAAGGGTGTAGGGTCCCTAAGCATCGCCTCTTTCCTTATAGGCGCCAGGAGATAATGGCACACCTGCCTATAACTCCAAAATGATAATGTTGCAGGAGAGAGGCCGCCCATAAGGTCATCAAAGGGAAGAATCTTTCCATGTCATACCAGGTGTGAGGCTAATAGCGGGGAGTTTACGGTTCGTGAGAAATCATTTGTGGACATTCCTGGCGGAAAATCCAGATTACCCCGGAGAGGTGTAAGAGGGCCAGGGGAGGAAGTAAAGTTGTGGTGTGAGTTCAGTTTATTAAAAATCCTCAATGAAGCCCCAATGAGAGGGTGTTGTGATAGTTCCTTAGGACATCTGGTCCAAGGGATCCAAGGGGAGAATCGCAATGGAGTTCTTGACACACCTTCTTCTATCTGCATGGCAGTTCCACTCAACTATTCTGGCTAGGTGGGTAGCATAGTAATACAGTTTGAAATTCGGGAACCCCATCCCTTCCGCTGCCTTTGGTTTTGTCAATAGGTGTAAACTAATGCGCGGCCGTTTTTGGGCCCATAGGAATTTCCAAAGTAAGGATTGTAATTGTTTAAAAAAAGTGACCGGGATTTCGATGGGTAAGGTGTGAAAAAGATAAAGAAGTCGTGGGAGTGTTATCATTTTAATGAGTGCGGCCCTTCCAAACCATGAAAAGAGGCCCCGGGACCACTTTGTCAGGTCCAGTTCAATCTGCCTCAACATGGGCTTAAAATTAAAAGAGAAGATATTGCGTAACTGCGGGGTAAGTTTGATGCCCAAATATGTCAAGGAGTCCTTCACCCATTTAAATGAGTTATTCGATTGCGCCTGTGTCAACGCGTCTGGGGGGAGCGTTAAGTTCAAGGCTTCCGACTTAGAATAATTAATCTTGAGGTTTGAGATGTACCCGTATAACGAGAAGGCCTGCAACAAATTTGGAATCGAAGTGTGCGGGTGGGTCAGAAAAAACAACAAATCATCCGCATATGCAGCGATTTTGCAGATTCTCTGCCCCACGGAGAAACCCGTGATAGAGGGCGTGTTATTAATCGTGCGAATGAATGGTTCTAAGGTGAGGATAAACAGGAGCGGGGAGAGAGGGCACCCCTGCCTTGTCCCGTTCCTAATCTGCACTGGATCAGACAGGGTCCCATTAATCTTCAGTTGGGCAGTCGGATTTTGATATAGGGAGGAAATCCAGGAAAGCATGTGGGGGCGTAAGCCAACATGAGTACATGTAGCAAATAGAAAATCCCAGGCAACTCTATCAAAGGCCTTCTCCGCGTCCGTGGACAGGAGAAGGCCCCCGAACCAAGCACTCTGGCAGTGGTGGATTAGATTCAAAGCCTTCATTACATTGTCCCTGGACTCCCTCCCTGGCATAAACCCTGCCTAATCCGGGCCAATCAATTGGGGCAAGAGGTGTCTCAATCGGTTTGCAATGATTTTAGACAGAATTTTTAAGTCCAAATTGAGTAAGGAGATGGGATGGTAGCTAGCACAAACCGTGGGGTCCTTCCCCGGCTTGGGGAGCACCGTAATGTAAGCTCCCAAAAAGGTCTCAGTGAATTAAGAGTTCTCAAAAGTGGTTTTTCTAACAGATCTGAAAAAGCCTTGTAGTAGTGCGCTGTCAGCCCGTCGGGGCCAGGGCTCTTACCCGGTTTAAGGCTTTTTATTGTCCCCAATAATTCCTCCGAGGTGACCGGACCCTCCAAGGAATCTGCATCAGCAGGAGAGAGCGTAGGCATGCCACTCTGGGACAAGTAGTCCCGGATGATATGGCCTCTCTCACCGAGCAGCCCCCCAGGTTTATGCTGAGGTGGAATGTTGTAGAGATTGCTATAAAACCGGCGGAAGCTGTCGGCAATTTGATCTACCCGGTTCGTCAGGGAACCGTCCGCCGTCTTGATTGCCAAAATGTTATTGGCGAGGGCAGCATCTTTTACTGCCCTGGCCAATAGCCTACCCCCCTTGTCGCCGTGTTCATAGTAAATTTTTTGTTTTAAAAAAGGGTGCATTTACTTTTGGTCTCCAGAATACTTTTCAGCTCTGACCTCGCCTCAAGCAATTCCCGGGATGCTGAGGCAACCCGGGACTGCTTATGTTGGGATTCAAGCTGGGCAATTCTCGAGGTCAGGATAGCAATCTGAGATTCCGCCTTCCGTTTACGGGACGCCCCTGCTCTGAAAAACTCCCCCCTCATTACACATTTGTGGGCTTCCCAAATGGTCAGGGGTGAAAGCTCATCCGAGACATTTTCACGGAAGTAGTTACGAAGGGCCTCCGTTAGTGTCGGGAGAAGTTCAATATCAGTCAATAGAGAGGGGTTCAGCCTCCACATGCAGGACCTAGGCCGCAAGTCTGGGCATGTCAAGGAAACCGAGACCGGAGCATGGTCCGAGAGGGACTGGAGTCCAATATGAGATCCCTTAGCATCTAACAGGTCCCGCTGCGTAATAAAAATGTAGTCAATGCGAGTGTACTTATCATGAGGTGCCGAATAGCAGGTAAAATCCCTACCATTAGGGTTTAAAGTGCGCCAAGTGTCTATCAAAGTCAGAGAATGCAGCAGCTGTTTTATTTGTTTCAGAGTACGATAAGTTAGGCTCGATTTACCCGTGGAGGTGTCCTGGATTGGGTTAAGTGGAACATTAAAATCCCCCCCAGTAAGATGCAACCTGTAGCAAAGCTCTTTAACTCTTCTACTACTCGCCTACAAAAGGATACGTGGGCACTATTGGGAAAATACACGTTGGCTAACGTTAAGGGCGTAGAGCCCCACATGCCCTTTAGAAACAAATATCTGCCGTCGGGATCTGACAGCTGCTGAGTAACTTCAAAACCCGCCGATTTGTGGAGGAGTATCGAGACTCCTTTCGTTTTCGCCTGCGGGTTCGTCGCATGGAACACCCGTGGGAAATTTTTGTTAAAAAAACTGGGGATTTGACTGGATCGGAAGTGTGTCTCCTGCAAATATACAAACATGGGTTTTACCTTATTCAACTCCCGGAGAATGGAAATGCGCTTTTCAGGCGTATTCAAACCGCGGACATTATGGGATATCAAAGTCGGGCAGTGGCCCAACATCGAGTATGCCATGTTGAGAAATCGGCACCCGCCGAGGGTGGTTCGCTCTGTGGAAATAAACAAAAAGGAGAAAATGTGAGAGTGAGATGACAGCAGAGAAAAAGAAAGAGGGGAAGTAGGGAGAAATCAGGAGAAAAAGAGAGGTACAAGGGCAAGGGTGGGGGTAGGGAGGGGTAGGAGAACGTCCTAAACTCAGGGCGTATCCCCCAAACACTTTTTACTTTTTACTCCCTTTTTACTCCCTGATGATTAGAGCTCTGGGCTGTGTCGTACAAAGATATTACTACAGTCCTACTCTGCAGCATGCTGGCAGGTCACAGGCTTCCCTACTCAAGCTGTGGCTGCTGTTTAATGAAACAAACGTTAATGCTTTTTTTCACAGCTTTTCTTTTGATACACCTGGAATGCATTTGGCTCATTTAAACTATTGTATTTTTGTGCAGTGTGTTTTTTGAAAATTGGAGCATGCTGCAGTTTAGCTGCAGTCAACGGGAAGTGAATTTTCTGTATGTTTGAATGATACTATATGTAGGAAGGAACTACTTTTGGAAGTGCTTTAGATTGTAACAGCTCACATCTGATTATTATCTGATTTTCATATATTACAATCATTACAATTACAACCATCTATTCTTGCTATAAAAGTACTGTGTAAGTGAAAAGCTATATAAGAATGAACATATGACATGGTAAGAAGACATACAACACAAAAAAGTGTCCAAAGTAGTCATTCTCACTTTGGGTAAATCAAAAAAAAGATGAGATTCCATCTTGCACTAACATATTTTAATTAAAAAACAGATGCATTATCATTCCTGAAAAAAATATTAATTATATATCGATTCAAGAGTAAAAAAAAAAAAAAAATTACCCAATTTTACAAAAGTGCATGCAATACATAATCTCATTTAAAATTAATGGATTTTAATCTTTTAAATAAAAATTAATGTTAAGTGAGAAGTGCAAAAAATCTTCACAAACTTTTACACGCTTGTGTGAGTCAAGCCTTCAGAGACCTACCCACCTCCAACAAGTCTAGCGCTATCTTACACATACACTACAAAGCTCTAGGAGGACAGAACAACCTAATTACTTTAAAGTTTGGAAACTTTTATAAATGAACAAAGCCAAAAGTTAAGCTTGTTATATCCAGACTTGGCTAGTACCATGAGGGTTATACTATCCCATATATCCTTATTAACTATGTGCAGAAAATATTATTTGTTTAAATAATACTTATTCAAAACAAATTAATATTTAAAGCTATTAGCCTGTAACCCAGGGCAAAGCTAGATTTCAAAGGAATTAATAATGGTTGTGTTATTAAAATATCTAATTGCATTAATTATTAAAGAAATAACATTATCTTTCTTTTCCTTTTTTTTTTTTTTTTTTTTTTTTTTTTGCTGTGCCTGTGACAATACATGAACATAGTTTTGAAGTTGCATAATAATTGTGAAATAATGATATGATTAATGGTCCCATACATTATTAACTACTACCACCTAACAAATGAGCATAGATAATGTGAACTGGTTGTTTCATTTCTTCATGACATTAACAGCAAATCTGCATAAAAACCAAACATGTATCAGTAGACCGAAGCTTCAAATTAACTACCTAAATAGTTGTGTCGTAGTGGTGTCTGGGAATATACTATATGTACCTTAAGAATTATCACTTACTGTATATATGTGAAATAGGTTAATCATTATTAGTCCATTATTTTGTTCAGTTTGGTACAGTACAGTGAAACTTCATTAATAGATGCCTTCTTTTTTATTTTTGATGCACTACTTAAAAAAGCGTTTCAAAAGTTAATCAATACATTCTTGAATATACTTTATTGCAAAGACACAAAGTAAAGCAATATTCATTTTAGGCAACCTGCCAGCTTCTCCCTTCATCTGCGGGTTAATGAGTCTTCTCAGCCTCTTGGCTGATTCATTCAACTGCTAAGAAACAAGTGTAGCCTTAAAGCAGAACTCCGGAATTTTCAAAAAATTTACAGGAAGTCAGTTTTCTGATTTAAAAAATGCTTCATCTTTTCTGGCAAGGAGGAGGTGTTAGAAGAGTGATCGAATCATATCCTCTTCTCTCTAACTGTAACCAACCTACATTTCCCATGGACCCTTGGGATGGGAGTGAATGTGGGAGGTACACTAGGTACACATAAATATGAACTTGCCCACTTCAACATAAATCACAACCCTCATTCTGCAGCCAGCAAGCCATACATAACACACGGTATGATAGGTTACACCCTTATAAGTATTTTACTACAAATGTATATTAATTTAATGCATATAATAAATAAATGTAAATTAAATGAATACATTGAATGCATTTAATATAAATGCAAACCAGTGCAGCTTATCAGTGTCCACCAGTGCCGAATGTCAGGGACCACCAGTGCCGAATGTCAGGGACCACCATGTCAGGGAATACCAGTCAGGGACCACCAGTGCTGAATGTCAAGGACCACCATATCAGGGACCACCAGTGCCGCTTGTCAGGAACCACCAGGGCCACCAGTGCAGCATGTCAGGGACCACCAGTGCTGCTTGTCAGGGACCACCATATTACCAGCATGGGACCAGCATTTCAGGGACCACCATAAGACCATCATGGAACCAGCATGTCAGGGACCACCATAAGACTAGCAGGGGACCACCATGTCAGGGACCACCAGTCAGGGACCACTAGTGCTGAATGTCAAGGACCACCATATCAGGGACCACCAGTGCCGCTTGTCAGGGCCCACCAGGGCCACCAGTGCAGCATGTCGGGGACCACCAGTGCTGCTTGTCAGGGACCACCAGTCAGGGACCAGAATGTCAGGGACCACCATAGGACCAGCATGGGACCAGCATTTCAGGGACCACCATAAGACCATCATGGAACCAGCATGTCAGGGACCACCATAGGACTAGCAGGGGACCACCATGTCAGGGACCACCAGTCAGGGACCACTAGTGCTGAATGTCAAGGACCACCATATCAGGGACCACCAGTGCCGCTTGTCAGGGCCCACCAGGGCCACCAGTGCAGCATGTCGGGGACCACCAGTGCTGCTTGTCAGGGACCACCAGTCAGGGACCAGCATGTCAGGGACCACCATAGGACCAGCATAGGACCAGCATTTCAGGGACCACCATAAGACCATCATGGAACCAGCATGTCAGGGACCACCATAGGACTAGCAGGGGACCACCATGTCAGGGACCACCAGTCAGGGACCACTAGTGCTGAATGTCAAGGACCACCATATCAGGGACCACCAGTGCCGCTTGTCAGGGCCCACCAGGGCCACCAGTGCAGCATGTCGGGGACCACCAGTGCTGCTTGTCAGGGACCACCAGTCAGGGACCAGCATGTCAGGGACCACCATAGGACCAGCATGGGACCAGCATGTCAGGGACCACCATAGGACCAGCATGGAACCAGCATGTCAAGGACCACCATAGGACCAGCATGGGACCAGCATGTCAGGGACCACCATAGGACCAGCATGGAACCAGCATGTCAAGGACCACCATAGGACTAGCAGGGGACCAGCATGTCAGGGAATACCATAGGACCAGTAGGGAACCAGCATGTCAGGGACCACCATAGAATCAACATGTCAGGGACCAAGTGCAGAGCGGGGATGATTATTATCAGTAATCCCTTCTATCATGATCGGTTTCAGGTATAGTATATGAGAACGCCACTCACTGATGTACCGCCCCTGCTGTTATTATGATTGACAGTGCACTGTGCCAATAACGGTGGGGAGGGTGGGACATCAGCGCTTGACGTTGTTGTATACAATTCCTAACACCGTGGGAGATCCCCGATGTGTCATACAAGGGACTACTGATGATAATCATCCCCACTCTGCAAGGTGGTGGTGGAGAGGAATGGTGTGGCGGGGACAGAGTGGGTGGGCAGTTACTATCAGGCTATAAGGGAGGAGGAGGGAGGAAAGAGGAGAAGGAGCACACCTCCTCCATGGGTGGCACCGAATGAGGGCTGTGAGACCCCTCCACCCACAACATGTTTGCTTCCTACTGCTCGGGTTTCAGAGGATTACAAGGGGGCATTTCATACAGCTGGCTGAGCTGAGGAGAGGGATAGAAACCAGCAGTCTTACAAACAGGTTGTCAGCAGGCAATAACGGTTTTTCAGCAAGTTCAGCAGCAAATTACAGAGGAACTACAGAGCTCAGAAGAACATGGATGGCAAAGTTGGTGAATGGAATGTTGCTTAATTTTATAGACAACCATCATCATACTGTATACTATTGGATTGTTTGGTTTTTCAAAAATTTACAGGATGCAATCACTATGTTAAAATTGGTTACATTGTTTTTATTTTTGTACAGAATATAAGAAAAAGGGTGGTATAATATTAAAATTAAACAACCAGCCCTTATAACTACTGTGTAAGATATATCAAATAAAGTCTACATCTCTTGAATTAATACTACAACATTGTTGCCACCTCTGTGCTCTTCCCCAGATACTGTAGGTAAAAAAAAAAAAAACTTAAATAATTATGACCCCTTTTAAAAAGTGAGTCATAAAGTGTTTTTAAAATAGCCATTAAAAAGCAGAACCCAGGAAAGGAATACCGGAGGAATAGGAGGACTCAGTTGGGATAGATGTACAACAAGCAGAGGCTAGATTGGTTACTGACCCTACTCCCACCAATCCTAAAGTTGTCTGGCAGCCCAAATAATTAAATACCACTGTAGCTATGAACCCTGCTTTAAATAAATGTAATTTCCTGCAGCAGAAGTATTTTGAGGAAAGAATACTGGGCACAACAAGAGGTAACATCATAGGAAAATATGTAGATAGGGTTCATCTCCTCTAGAACTACCACCAACAATATTTGTTGCCCTTTCTTAAATCTTCAGGTAAAAGTGGACAATTCCGGGAGTAAGGCCATTCTGTCCCTAGATGCTACTAAAGCTACTAAAGCTTTCAGCAGTATTGGATGGCCATACCTCAGGGAAGTACTGTTTAGATTTGGGCTGGTAGATCACTTTATTAACTGGGTACATATCTTTTTATGCTTTCAAGTGACCTTTTTGAGTCTTTCCAGCTGAGGAGGAGAACATGGCAGGGGTGTCCTGTGTCACCCCTCCTGTTTACTCTAGCAATGGAACCCCTGACCATCATGATTTGTGGGCCCCTCCCCAGATCATTGGGTTTTTCAGAGGTTCTTTAGAAGAAAAAGAAAATTGTAAGTAGACAACACCCTTTTCTATTTGGGAGATATCTCTGAGCCATTACAGGTTGTTATGTCTTTTATTACCAATTTGCAGAATTCTCAGGATTCAACATTTATTGAAATAAGTCTGTTATAATGACTCTGAATCCTGTGTCTCACCCCTTACATGTTTGTGCCTAACAAATATCAGTGGTCACCTCATTTAAATATTTGGGGATGGTTGTCACTCCGGACCCGTGACATTACCTGAATTTAAAACTATTGTCCTTACTTAATAAACATAAGGTGAAGTGTAATAACTGGTGTAAGTTACCCCTTCCTGTAGTGGGGAAAGTAAACCTAATTAAAATAGTATGAGTCCTCCAACTGCTTTATATATTTCACAATTCTCCTTTATGGATCCCTAGGAAGTGGTTCAAGTGGAAGGGTCCCAATTTTGGACTCTGATCTGTAAAAAAACAGCAGGCTAGGATATATGACTCTTGGGGCTTAGCAGTTCCCAACTCCAGGACATTTTTTCTTGGTGGCCCAATTTCAACACCTAGCTGGCTGGAACTTAGTGGACAACACAGACCCTGTGATGGATATAGTTACTCTCCCATACCCTTGTATTCACTAAAGCTCCTGATGGTGGAGATTTGGTTTTGTTGCATGCTAGTGCCAGGTCTTGGGCCTCAGGATTGCCCCATCAGAAGCTGAGCAGATGTAGTTGGTAGGGATCAATCAGAAACATAGTTAGCCATGAGCCAAAGGTCAATAATAAGTGTTTGCTTATTATGTGTCAAGGAGCAAGCAAAAGGTCATCGTTCTTGTAACATAAAAAAAAAATGTGATTATTGCCCTAAAATGCCCAGAAAGTTTAGATTGCTGCACCAACCCAAAGGCTTCAACCAGAACTGATTCGGGTACATCGAGACAATAGGCTTAAAGTGTTACTAAACTCACAGCAGTAAAATCAGTCTGTATATTCTGTAAAGCATTCTTGTTATACTCATTGTGGAATCTAAGAGGTTAATTCTGCACATTGTGTAAAAATGATGTTTGATCCTGTCTTCGCTGAATCTCCCCTTCTTCCACAGTCTCCAATTTATCTCCTGATAGTACAGAACATTGGGGGTACTCTGCACATGCTCAGTTTGGTGTGTATTGCTAGAGAGGTTTTTTTGTTTTTGTTTTTTTGGGAGGGTGCATGTGATTTCGGCACAGAGCCAATCAACACTGTCCAGACTGAGGGTCAGGAGTCATGCAGCCTCATAGGACAGTGAGATGAGAATGGAAACTCCTCCTACAAGCTTTAACCAGTGCTCGACTGGACACTAATAGAAGTCACAAGCCTGCTATATACTGTTGATGAGAAAAGGTATTTAGCAGTTTATATTTACTAAAGTAATTGCATTTCCATATTTTGTTTACTGTGGGAGAACAGATATAGTGAATGCAGAGTCCTGAGTTTAGTAACACTTTAAGTCCAAAAGCCATTCTCAACCCCCTCTTTGAGGAGACTCAAGAATGTCTTTGAACTTGTTACTTCTAGGAAGTTCTTTTTAGGCAGGATTGTACATTCAGAGTTGTCATTCCTTGACTCAGGTTAATACAAGATAATAAAATTGAACATAGAATAGAATGGAGACTAATCCTTGTCTTGAAGACAATCTCTTGTCAGAAAAAATGAATTCCAAATTTTTATGATCCGTAAGAACAGATACAGGATGTATAGCCCTTCCAACAGAAGTCTCCATTTGCAAAAGGCTTCCTTCATTGCCAGCAACTCTTTATTCCCAATGCCATAATTCCTTTGAGCTGAAAATATTAAACAAGAGAAATAAGCAAAAGAATGGGGCTGCACCTTTTCTCCTCTTCTCTAAGAAATGATAGTTCCAACAGCGGAGTCTAAAGCAAACACTTATATGTTAAAATGTAGTTCAGGTTCAGGATGTACAGAATTGGTGCAGAAGTAAAAAGAGTCTTTAGCTTACTAAAGGAAGTCTGTGCCTCAGGTGAACACACAAAAGGCACTGCATAATTGGTGCTATCACCTCAGAAAAGATACTTATGAGTTTTCTGTAGAAGTTAGCAAATCCAACAAATCATATTTCCTTAACATTTATAGGACCAGACCAATCCATGCTCCCTCCTTCTGTGAACCAACAGATAATCAGTACATGCGATGAGGATACGCAGATCTGAAAATATAAGTCATTAAGAGCAGCCCTCCCATGACAAAATTAGACACTCCCAATAACATATTAAGGCATTTAAGCAGTGCATAATCAGAGCAATGCAGCTAGAAATAAAATCATATAAAAAGAAGAAAAACTGAAAAGAAAAGAAGAAACAAATAGGGGAGGTTTACAAAAGAAGAGGACTATGATAAGGGGAGCTGGATGTCAGGCACTAGGATTTAAATGTATCAAGCAACAGGATTACAAAGCATATCATCAGAAGATCGCTAATTGTATTTATAGGCTATCAGGTGAATGAGTTTGAGGATTTATAAATACAGAGGGGACCACTAGGCAACTGCCATATAGTGTAAATCGTATATTCAGCCAGCCCCAATGTCTTTAAACTTGCCATGTTTATTTTTAACATCATGAATCCAGTGCACAGCCTCCATGATGTTGTTCACCTCCCTCTTCCACTCAGACACTGTGGAACAAACAGCCTGTTTACAGTACCTAGGGATCAAGCTTTTTGCCTCATTAAGTAAGGGGTAACACTATTTTTGTATGATTCAAAGAAAGATGTTATGTCATGGAAAATGAGCTGTAATGATGTACATTTGATTTGGTTTAACCACTTCAGCCGCGGAAGAATTTACCCCCTTCCTAACCAGAGCACTTTTTGAGATTCGGCACTGGGTCGCTTTACCTGACAATTGCGTGGTCGTGACGATGTGGCTCCCAAAAAGAATGAACGTCCTTTTTCCCCACAAATAGAGCTTTCTTTTGGTGGTATGTGATCACCTCTGCAGTTTTTATTTTTTGCAATATATACAAAAAAAGTCACAATTTTGAAAAAAAAATGCATTATTTTTTACTTCTTGCTATAATAAATATCTGAAAAAATATATAAAACTTTTTTTTTCCCTCAGTTTAGGCCAATAAGTATTCTTCTACATATTTTGGTAAGAAAAGACGCAATACGCATTTACTGATTGGTTTACGCAAAAGTTATAGTGTCTACAAAATAGGGGATATTTTTATGGCATTTTTATTGATAATTTTGTTTTTACTAGTAATGGCAGTGATCAGCAATTTTTATCATGATTGTGACCTTATGGGGGACACATCAGACAATTTTGACACATTTTTGGGACCATTGGCATTAATACAGTGATCAATGCTTAAAAAAATTGCATTGATTACTGTAAAAATTTTGCTGGCAGTGAAGGGGTTAACCACTAGGTGACGCTGTAGGGGTTAAGTGTGTCCTAGGGAGTGATTATAACTGGGGGGGGGGGGGGGCTGTGTGTGACACATCACTGATCACTAGGGATGAGCTTCGAGTTCAAGTCAAACTCACGGCGAACAGTGAACAATTTGGGGTGTTTGCGGCAAATTCGAAAAGCCATGGAACACCTTATACAAGTCTATGTAAAAAATCTAAAGTGCTAATTTTAAAGGCTGATATGCAATTTACTGTTCTAATAAGTGTTTGGGGACCTGGGTCCTTCCCCAGGGAACATGTATCAATGCAAAAAAAAAAGTTTTAAAAACTGCAGTTTTTTTTCGGGAGCAGTGATTTTAATAATGCTTAAAGTGAAACAATTAAAGTGTAATATTCCTTTAAATTTCGTACCTGGAGGGTGTGTATAGTATGCCTGTAAAGGGGTGCATGTTTCCCGTGCTTAGAACTGTCCCTGCACAAAGTGTAATTTCTGCAGGAAAAAAAGTCATTTAAAATCACTCACGGCTGGAATAATTACCAAAACATAAGATTAAGGAAAGGGGGGCGTGGCTAAGCGGATGGCGGCGTGACGTGTACTCTAGCTCTTCTCCTCCTCCCGCTTGTGAGATCGATGGCAGCTGATCCGTGATCCATGATCCTTTGTTCCCGCTATACCCTCGATGCGACTTGATTTGACTCTTCAGAGCTCCCGCTGGGTCCGCCGAACAGTATCGCTGACTCCGCCGTGCTGCTGCTGCAACACATTCGTTACTGGCTGGATTCCTGCTGGGACGGTTCCACTGGGCTTCCGAGGGGTCCGCTGTGTCTGCTGTGTCCTGTGAAGTGCTGGATGGTCTCGCTGCGCTGATACTTATATTGACTGCGTTGGGACATAGTGTGTTGTCTCCCGGCTGGGAGGTGATCCATTGAAAAAAAAAAAAAACACAACAACTGGTCTGGCGGCGAGGTGGAGGAGTGAGTAGAGGAGACAAGGGAGATGGAGATGGAGAAGCAATTATGAGAGAGAGTGGAGGTAAAAGTGGACGTAAGTGCTAATTAATGCAAGAACTAGCCCTGGGAGTAATAGGACTTGCTGTGCGGTTACTATACAATTATTAGGTCACCTCTCTGCCTAGATCTATCCGTCCATCCATCCATCCCTCCCATCCCTCCCTCCCTATTTACCTACTCCGAATGGAAAAGACTAAAAAAAAAAAAAGCCCTGAATTTTGAGATCTCTGAGAAATTAAGCGGACGATTAGCATTTATAGTTCCTCTGTTGAAAATATACGGCGAGGTGTGCCTATGGTGCTTATGGTAAACTGCTAAATTGCTTAACTGGTGGAGAAAATGTTGAATGTTGAATTTACATCACTTTATACATTGAATTAAGATTGAGTGAAATTTACAGTGAGCTTCTGTTAAAGAAACAATTGGAAAGTGAGAGGGGCTCTTATTTCTTCTTTCTTTTATTGATTTCTAAAATTTGGAAGTTGCCTCTTCACTGGGATGCACTGCACCAGGAAAAGGAGAGAGGAAAAACCTACGCAAAAGGAGTCAGTCCAACAGGAGATTAAAAGTTTTTTCCCACACACAAGAGCAGCTACAGCCCGGGCATCTACATTAGAGACTAGGGAGACAGCTGGTATCGAGATTCCAATGGCTGCACCACGGATGAGCCTCCCATTATCGCCAAATGCAGCGATGGATATAGGTCAGGTGCAGGTAGGGCCTGTATCTGGGCTAGAGGCGGGACGCCGGGAACTACTGGAGGAACCCATAGGTGATATGGATTTAAGATCAGTAATGCAAGCCCTCCCAACCCATCAAGAAATAGAGACCCTGAAAACAATTATGCAGGCTCTCCCAACACGCCAAGAAATGGAGGCCTTGGTGTCCCGGCTTGAGGAGGGACATAGAAAGGAGATGCAATCAATACGGTCAGAGGTACAAGCTTTAACAGCAAAGGTCAATGTGGAAACATCAGCCCTCAGTAGTATAGAGGAGAGGGTTTCCAACTTAGAAAGAGAGCAGATAGCTCAAACATCCAGTGTTCAATTAAAATTTGAAGCAGCAGAAGACCGAAGCAGGAGAAATAATCTTAGATTTAGAGGCATTCCGGAAAGTATTGAGGCTGAACATTTACACAGGGCCGTAAATACTATATGTCATAACCTAGGGGTCAATATAGCCCCTGTTGAAATTGAATTCGATAGACTCCACAGAGCTCCAGGCCTACGCACAACAGATTTGTCCAGACCGAGGGATGTAATTGGGTGTTTACATAGATACGCCCATAGGGAGATGATCAGTCGGAAAGCATGGGATGCAGGCCAGATAATGTATGAAGAAGCAAAGATCAGCATTCTACCGGACTTATCAAAAGCTACTCTACAGCGGAGAGCTCAACTGCGCCCAATTTTGGAGAAAATAAAGTCTGCAGGATGTACCTATCAATGGGGATACCCAATTTCTCTGACAGTTAAAAGGGGATCAGTATCTTTTGTGATCTCGTCCCCACAGGACCTACCGGCATTATTTGCCTTTTTGAAATCCGATCACTGTGAAGTGCAAGATTGGCTTCAACCTATAAAGAAAAAACGATCAAAAGAAGGGGCTTTAATAACTAGCGGTGAAAAAGTTTTGATGGGTAGTAAGGAGGGTACTGCACAGCAAATAGTTGATGCAGGCTCCATACCCTAGATTACAGGGTTATAAGAGAATAAGGGTCACGTATATATATTGGAGTTCCCCCCCTAATGTTAATGGGCCAGGGTTCAGTATGGTCCCTGGATAATATAATTTAGTTTACTTTACATAATATATATACAAGACGACACAAATTAACATGTATAGGATTGATATGTTATTTTCCGCCACCCCAACCCTTTTTTTTTTTTTTTTTCCAACAAATATTAGTTAAGAAAATATATTCTGGTGTTTTTTATATCACATAATTAAAATAAGGAGATTGGATGTTATGGTTTTAGGGTTCACATGGAGTTGGTTAGCTATAAGATGGAGGGGTAATGAGGTAGGGGGGGTGGGGATACACGAGGGCAGAAAGATGGATGGAGGGCTGATGTAAAGGGTATAATTATTATCACGGTCGTAGGGTTCATATGAACCTGATTTGTTATTGGTTTGGGGGGTAAAATGGTAGGTATATGAGGGGTGGGATGGGATGGGGATTTTTGAGGGGGGGTGGATAGGGGGTGAAATAGAGAATGTAATTATAATATTCACTATAAAGTTCACGAGTAAAATATACACTTACGTTTGGGTTAAAGGAGGGTGGGTGGAAAAGGGGGGAAATAAAGATTGTAATTACAATATTCACAATAAAGTCCACGTTTAAAATATACACTTATTTTTGAGGTTAAAGGAGGGAGGGTGGAAAGGGGGCGAAATAAAGATCATAATTATAATATTCACTATAAAGCACACGTTTAAAATATATACTTTTTTTTTGGGGGGGGATTTTAGACGGAATTCAATTAGAATACATGGTGAGGGTATGGGAGAGTTATATATATATATAGTATGTAATGTATAATAACGAATAGAAGGAGAGGGAACTGAGGAAGAAAAGTTAGGATTAAATTATTACAGCTGCTGGAATAGATGTGAATATTAAGGGATTTTTTTGGAGGGGGAGTGGTGTTATATGCTCCCCGCATTTGTTAGCTACCCGCCCATACCTTACACCTACGGGAAGCTAAGAACCCATAGGTAGGTGTGGGGGAAATTTTGATAGCTATCCCCCATAGGAGGTCCCCCCCCCTTTTTTTTTTTTCCCCTCCTCATGGGTAAGATGGAGGGATTACGCATAACATCACTTAATACCAAGGGACTTAATGTCCCTGAGAAGCGTAAAATGTTATTAAATGACTTAAAATGCTCTAAAACTAATATTGGCATGGTACAAGAAACACATCTGAAGGAGGGAAAATTTCCCTACCTTCAAAATAGAAACTTTCCAAATGTTTATCATGCCATAAATCAAGAGGCTAAAACCAAGGGCGTGGCTATCTTAATATCTAATCGAATACCGTGGTCCCTACTGGATAAATGTCAAGAGCCTGGGGGGAGATATCTGTTCCTTAAGGGACTTATAGGACAGGTTAAAGTAACTCTTGCTACAGTTTATGCCCCAAATACACATCAAGATGGTTTCTTGAATAAAGCTCTATCAAAATTAATGGAATTTAAGGAGGGGACTCTCATTATTGGGGGGGACTTTAATGTCCCTCTAGACCCAAAATTAGATACCTCTAATAGGACATCATCCGTTTCTGAAAAAATTTGAAAAAATATTCTTCGTAAATTAAATGAACTTCAATTGGTTGATGTATGGAGGGCCTTCCATGCTGATGAGAGGGATTATACATTCTTTTCAAACCCCCATCAACGATATTCACGAATCGATTTCTTTTTGCTATCTCAGCAAACATTATCATTAGTACAGGACATACGTATAGGAAATATAACACGGCCAGTAACGATTAATATCTTCTTGAAGGACGCTCTATATAAAACGGACTGGAATTGGAAAATGAATGAAAGCCTTTTACAACGTCCTGAAATTCAAGAAGAGATAGTTAAAGAAATCGACTCGTATTTTAAAATTAATGATAATGGAGAGACTGAAATGAGGATAGTGTGGGAAGCCCATAAAGTAGTAATTAGAGGAATTCTAATAAAACATGGGTCCCGAATAAAGAGAGCTCGAGAAGAGGAAACAGGCAGATTATTGGAAAGGATAAGGGAGATAGAGATACAACATAAGAGGACATTGGAGAAGGATATTGTGACAGAATTAGCACATTTAAGAAGACAGTTATCAGATCTCCTTCGTTACAAGGTAAGAGATACTCTACAACAAGAAAGGGGAGTAATATATGAATCAGGAGATAAATGTGGTAAAGTATTAGCAAGGAAATTAAAAAAGAAACGACTCCGTTCATATATACCCCATATTAGAACAAAAGGACATTTTAAATCTCTAATACCAAAAGATATTGCAGAGGAATTCAGACAATCATATACTTCGTTGTATAATCTTCCAGTTCCCCACCATTCCTCTTCATCATTAGGGGAATATCTTGAATCCTCACACTTAGCGAAATTGTCATCTTCAGCGCGAAGAAAACTTGAGTTACCAATAACAACAGAAGAAGTAACCTCAGCAATAAAGATGTTGAGGCAAGGAAGGGTTCCTGGTCCAGATGGATTTACTCTGCAATATTTTAAAAGTTTTCACTTGCAACTTGTCCCCTATATGGTTAAAACATTTAACATACAAGGGAAAATCAGGCCCCCACCTGCAGAAGCATTAAGGGCACACATCGTACTTATTCCAAAAGAAGGAAAGGACCAATCAATATGCAGTAGCTATCATCCAATATCATTATTAAACACGGATTATAAAATATTCACAAAGATACTTGCAGCTCGCCTAGAACCGTTTATGACGCAGCTGGTTCATTTGGACCAAGTGGGGTTTGTACCCACACGTGAAGCTAGGGATAGCACAATTAAGGTCCTGAATTTAATTCAATATGTAAATCATAGGAAGTTGCCGAGTATCTTTGTTAATACAGATGCAGAAAAGGCATTTGATAGGGTCAGTTGGTCCTTTATGTTAGGAGTGTTAAAGCAAATGAGCCTTGGGGATCGAATGTTGGACTGGATAGCAGGAATATACTCAAAGCCACAGGCACTGGTAAAGGTTAATGGGATAAACTCTGAAAATTTTCCAATATCTAATGGGACACGTCAGGGATGCCCCCTGTCGCCTCTCTTATTTGCACTATCACTAGAACCTCTGTTAAATAGAATTAGACGGAACCCCGATATTAAAGGTATCTCGATAGCGGATCAGGAATATAAACTCTCAGCATATGCAGATGATTTATTATTCTCACTTTCTAATCCACAAATATCATTACCCAATTTATTGGGGGAAATTGAGCATTATGGGGTTCTATCCAATTTTAAAATAAATTATGGTAAGTCAGAAGCGATGGGGATATCACTGGGGAATTCCATTCAAAAAAATTTAGAGGATAACTTCAAGTTTAAATGGACAGCTACAGCGCTGAATTATCTAGGGATACAGATTCCACCTAATTTAATAGATGCATACGCACTGAACTTCCCACCCTTATTAAGGGAAATCATTACAAGGTTGAATGAGTGGAATAAATCTTCACACTCTTGGTTTGGAAGAAGCAATATCTTGAAAATGAATATAGTCCCTAAGTTTCTTTATTTGTTTCAGGCATTACCAATTCGGATTCCACTGGTCTTTTTTAGCAAAATTCGGACAATTTTTACAAAGTTTATATGGGCAAGTAAGCACCCTAGCATTAATAGGAAATTATTAACTATGCCTAAAGAAGCGGGTGGAATCGCAGCACCGGATCTATACAAATACTATCAAGCTACCCAGTTGGGTAGAATTGTGGATTGGTGCCGTCATAGAGACAGTAAAAGATGGGTTGCTATGGAACAACAAATAAGTCCCATTCCCTTAGACAGAGCCCTGTGGTGCGGTACAGCTATACCTCCCATATTAAGAGCTCATCCCTTGGTGGGACCTACGCTCCAGATGGGAACTAGAGCAGTGCGGAATCCCAGAATTTCAACAGTTAAATCTCCCTATTTCCCATTCTAGGAAACTATTCCCACCGGGCATGGAACCAGGTATATTTAGAAATTTAAGAGAGAAGGGTTGTCTCCAGGCATTGCATTTCTTGAGACATAAAAAGTGGCTATCAATAGAAATGTTAATGCAACCAGGAGGAAAATATGAACTACCCCTCTGGCAGGCGCTACAGGTTAAACATTTTTCGGACACCTTAGGACCGGCTAAGGATTTTGATCGGCCACTTACTAAGTTTGAAAAGTACTGTGAGAAAAGGTGAGAGTCCCTCTCCCATATTATCTCCAAAATATATGCATTGTTAATTTCTACTTTGAAGGATAATGATATAGTGAGTTTGGATAAATGGGAAAGAGATCTCGGACAAACTTTCACTCTGACTCAACGTCAGAAAATAATACACTTGACTTTGAAATCATCTAGGTGTGTTAAGATACAGGAACTAAATTATAAAATACTAATGCGTTGGTATTATACTCCATCACGAATGCATAATTTTTTTCCAGAGACATCTGATAAATGTTGGAGATGTGGTAAGGAGAGAGGCACTATTGCCCATATTTTTTGGCATTGCCCAGTGATTAGACATTTTTGGGAAGAAGTTCGGAAAATCTCTCAATTGTTTACTGAGTATCATCTCGAGGAAGATCCAGCTTTCTTCCTATTACAATGCACACATATCCCATTAGAGAGATATAAGAATTCAATGTTATGCCATATGGTGAATGCAGCTAAAAGCTGCATAACCATCTGTTGGAAGGAAAAGGGGGCACCGCGATTTTCGCAATGGTTAAACAAAGTAAGGAAAATTGGGATCATGGAGAATTTGATCCCTATGCCTCCTGAGGAAAGGGAAGTTATAGCGCAAACCTGGGTTCCATGGGATATTTTTTTACAGTCAGAGGAGGGGAAAAGGTTGATTGGAGAAGAAACTGAAGATTAGATGAGCTGGTTGAGTAATGTAAACTAAACCCACCGATGGGTGGGACTGATCTTCTCCTCCCCCCCCCCCCCCCTTTTAATAATTTTTTTTTTCTCTTTTTTTTTTTTTTTTCTTTGTTGCTGTTGTTTGGACCACTATGGGGAATAGATACTATATACTGTATTGGATATTGTACTGATACTGTTTTGTTTTTTTTGTTTTGTTTATAAAAAGGGCAGGTATGCATTATGTTGTACTTTATTAACTAATAATTTTGTCTTGTATTCTTGCAAAAAAATAAAGAATTAAAAAAAAAAAAATCACTCACGGCTATAATGAATTGGGGAGATGCTTGTTTACATCAGCATCTCCCGTTTTTCCTCACCGTGAGACCATCGTGGGTATGCCCCCGGACATCGAGTCCATGGGACCCGTGATCAGGTCATGGAGCTCCCGGTGGGCTTGCGCGCCTGCAAGCTGCCTCTTAAAGGGCAATGGTACAGCTACATTAATCTGCCTGTACGTGCACTTCTGCCACAGTATATCTGCCCAAGGCAGTCAGGAAGTTGTTAAGAGTAGTCTTTAAGAGTGGTTTAAGAGTGATGATAACCCAGAAGCCCTGGATCACCATGTATGAAGAAATGTGCCCTTCTGATTACAGTCCCTCCCACACTTATGCCGCGTACACACGATCTGACTTTTTGACAGCAAATGTTCGATGGAACGAGTCCCTTGGACAATTCGATCATGTGTGGGCCAGAACTCCGCCGGACTGAGAAATCCGTTTGTGTGTGTGCTAGTCCGAAGGACAAAAACCGACATTAGGGCAGCTATTGCTACTGGCTATGAACTTCCTTATTCTAGTTCAGTTGTACGCTATCACTTACCAAACTGTCAGAATTTGGTGTGATTGTGTGTGTCCAAGTCCGTTCATTCAGAAAGTCAGATGGAACTCCGCCTAAAGTCCTTCAGGAAGACTGTCGGACCTAGTCCGTCGAAAAGTTAGTTCCTGTGTACACGGCATTAGAATTCAACCTAGGGAACATTTGTACCAAACGAGAGTGGGTCTTATATCATTTAGACAAAAATTTATAGGGGCAAACCCAAAACCCATATCTCCCAATGGATTCACTTATGTCTTCTAGCTGCACGCAAACATATACAAAAAAATTGGACATCCTCTTCCCCACCAACTGTAAAGAAAAACCTCTCTAAAATGTATCTATCGACAAAAAATTGGATACGGAGTTGCAACACTATATTCCAACTAATAGACTCTTCTCAAGATGAATAACATTGAACACGCATTTTCTTCCACAGAAATAGAATCCCTAGTTACATTTTTTAAATACACTGAATGTTATCTCAAGGCCAGATTGTCAAACACCCTGGGCAAACTACAGATCACAACTTCATGAAGCACATATCTTATCTCAATTGTAGGCAGCATGGATACCCAATCTCTATTTATAAAGGACCTGCGACCCTATGGAGGACCAACTATTCTTTATCCCCCCCCCCTTTTTTCATATTGTGTTTTATGTCAATTTTTATTTTAACTTTCGTTTATTCTAACCACCTTTAGTATATGGAGATGTTTTGATTCTACAACTCATTTGTGTAGCAGTTGTAATTCTTGGTAATCAGTATCATCTGTTCAATGGGAGTCATCCAACCCTATCACTTTCTCTTCTCGTACCATGCCAGAAAGCTTATTATGATGCATTGTTTGTATTAAACCTGTTCATGCTTGTTTGGCTTATTTACAACATTATCTTTTGTAACCCTTCCCTACTAATGTTTATCACGATATGGAATGGGGTTATATGTCCTAACCTTTAATACATATAATTTGAAAAAGAAAAAAAATATATAGGCTGATTCTTGAACTCAAGCACCTTTAGAGGAGACATGAGTTAGTCTCATAAGCCTATAAAGTTGATAAGGTGAAATTTGGACATTGAGTTCTTTCTCCCATTATCGGATAAAATAGGGAGTACTCAGATTGGGTCCCTTGTATAAGTTTACGCATATGGGAAAGAATATGCTTTGTTTCTTGGGGTTCCGCACAGAGGGACTCAAATGAGGACGGGTCAGTGGAAGCTCACAATCTAGAAGTCAGTTTTCCCAGAATATTAAACACCTGGCTACATCTCCATGAGTCCATGGGAAAGGCTCCATAGGACCTCCTCAGTGTCTCCAAGGGTCTGAGCCGACCATTAGGGGTATCCTTGACTTGAATATCTTCACCCAGTAAAAACCAGGGGAAGCCCCCTAATGATGTCAGGGGGATGTCTTCAGGCTAGATCTTTGCCTATGTTCAATTTCGGACCAGCCATGTTTTTTTTCAAGTGGAACTTAGTAGAGTCATGATGCCAGGTTAATATCTTCACCAGGGCCATGGCATTATAGTAAAAGTACCATCCATTTTTCCGTTTTTTATATATAGTTTACAATATTTTAGGCTAGTCTTGGGTTTTTCCTGTTCAATACAAAACTCTGTGGGAGAATGATGGAGATCATGTATAGATAGATATGTGGGAGAATATTCATTTAAATAACATTTATTCTACCAAACCACATAATTGAAAGCACTCTGTCCAAAAGTCTGCAATTGTTAAGGGCATCCAGTCCCTGTGAGTCTGGGGAGATATAGGTCCCTAAACGTGGAAGGGAGTCTGTTTCCACACAAATGGGTAGCTTTGTTGTAGGCAGGAAAATAGGTTTGTGGGGGCATTTATTGGCAGGATTTCAGACTAATTGATCCTAAAGTTTGATAACTGCCCAAACCTGTGTAGTTCTGCCATCAGCATCAGGGGGGTGATGCGAAGTTGAGAAAAATAAAATAAGACGTATGCAGAGAATTTTATGTTCAATGGAACCTATACATATCTCCCTAATGTCCATGTTATTTATAACCTTTTGGAGGAATGGCTCCAACACCAGAGTGAAAAGAATGGGGGGCAAAGGGAAGCGCTGTCGTGTTCTATTTCAATCAGGAAAGTAGCTCATTTACTCTCACTTGTTTACTCTCACTCATGCCTCAGGCCCTTTGTAAAGTGCCAATAGCCAACGCATTATCCACTGTTCCAATCCCAACTGGCATAGCATTTCTTCCATATACACCCAGCTCACCCTGTCGAAAGCCTTTTTGGGCACTCGTTCAGTAAATGAGGCAGGGAGTTCATTCTGGGCCATGTTTTGGACAATCCAGAGTGTGTTCTGATAGTATCATCCTGAACCTCCCAAACTGTCATAAAGCCTGTTTTATCTGAGTGTACAATAGAGGTCACAAGGTCTTGCAGAAGTACAGCCAGGAATTTAGACAGTATCTTAGTGTCTGTATTAAGCAGGTAGATGGGGCTGTAATTTGAACAAAATACTGGGTTCCTCCCAGGCTTAGATAGCACTGTAATATGGGCTAATAAGGCTTCCTTTAGCAACGAGATTGTAACAGTGATGGCATTAAAGTACTGCCAAAGTGGGTCAGCCAGAATGGGGAACATTTTCTTGTAGTATTGATTAATAAAACCACCAAGGGCCCTGAGTTTTACCTGAGGGAAGATCAGTGACTATAGTGAATAATTCATAGTAATTGGTCATTCTAGCTCATCAATAGCCTGAGCTGGAATCCGTGGGAATGCTGTTGCTTTCAAATAAGCACATAAAAGGTCCTTATAGGCTTTGCCAATAAGAGTAGGCATGGAGACTGGGATATTATATAGGGATATATTCCTAAAAATTCATTGGCGAAACAAGAGGTAGCCAGGACAGGCTTATTCGGTATTACCAATCTATGAATGTGATGGAAGATGTGCTCTTTTTTCAGCAATCTGGCAAGGAGATGACTGCACTTGTTCCAGTGTGCATAGAAGAAGTGAGAATAATATCTACGCTTGTCCTTATCCCTATAGTCAAGGCACTGCAAGAGGGATATGTGTAAAGAGTCTAGACTTGTGCCATCAGCGGAACTGAAATGCTTTTTATGTTTCTGTTCAAGGTTGCGGTTCTTATCTAAAAGGTCAGACACCTAATTTTAACCTTTTTGAGCAGGCATTTGGAGGCAATAAAGTCAACTTAACTGGGGAATGATTTAATATGGTTATTGCTCAGGAAGTAGTGATCCATAATGATAAGATCCAAATGAGAGTAAGTGTCAAATGTTTTGGAATAATAGCTATAGTCTTAGCCTTGAGCACATCCCTCCAGCAGTCTACCAAGTATAAATGTCGGAGTAACTTTTTAACATGTATCAAAGCCCTATATGAGAAGCGGGGCCTACCTAAGGAGGTATCCAAATTAGGATCCAGAGTTAAATAAAAATCTCATCCTAGTAATACCAGCCCTTCTCGAAACTCTGGCAATTTCTTAAGGGTAGTAGAGAGAAAAGTCACAGTATGTGAATTTGGGGCATACATGTTGGCTATAATAGCCATGTATTAGACTCTTTAGAAAGAGAAAATGGCCTTTTGGGTGAGTTGAGAGTGACATAAGTGGGAATGGACAGATCTTGCATATGGCAATGATAACACCCCTAGCTTTTTGGAAATGGGAGATGGATTGTGGCACCATTTATCAAATGTCTTTAAACAGAGATGGGGCTGGGGGTGAAAGTGGGAGTGAAGAATGTCTCCTGAAGAAACACAATGTCTGGGGCAAGATGATGAATTTGCTGCCACATATGTCCTAATTTTTGTTGGGAGAATAACCCCCGTGCATTATATGATACTATTTTCAGGTTAGGAGTCATAGTGATGTTATTGTAAATTGGGTACACTAAAAGGAGAATGCTGAGTAATACAAAGAATGACCGAGTGAGAGTGGCTATATTCAGCACATGCCATCCAGCAAGTAACAGCCTGACGGCTAACAATTGCAATACATAAAAAATGGCATAGAATCATAAGCAGGGGGCGAAGCGCTCGTCATTGCATATGTGTTCGACAAGTCTGGTAAAAATTATACCCATACTCTGTCAAAGCCTAAGATATGTTTACCTCTCACTGTGTTCATTATTTCAAGGAATATTTGTGTCGTTTTCAGATGACATCCCTGGGTCTATTAACATCAGACAGAAGGGCTCTGTGAACTCGATTTATCTCACTCTTCTGTATTTCTGTATTCCCCCGTGATCTGTCAATCAAGGCTCTCCATTACCATTTAACACAGTATAGCATGTATGACATAGCTCTTAAGCCGCGTACACACGGGCGGACTGTCTGTCCAACTTAGTCCGCCGAAACACATTTCAGCGGACAGTCCGCTCGTGTGTGGGCTTCAGCGGACTTTTTCAGCGTGCAGTCTGGCGGACTAAGTATTTCGGAATTTCCGTAATATTGTCCGTCCAACTTTGGTTTCAGCGGACAGTCCGCTCGTGAGTAGGCTAGTTGGACGGACTAAGTATGGTGCATGCTCAGAAAGGATTTACACGGCGAAAGGTTGCATTGCTGTGTATTGGACGTCCTATTTCTAGTCCCGTCGTACGTGCTGTACACGTCATCGCGCAAGCTTTCAATGGACTGTTTGTTCATCGTGTGTGGTCAAGTCCGTTCATTCGAAAGTAGGACGGACTGTCCGTCGGATTGTCTGACGGACTAAGTTGGCCATACAGTCCGCCCGTGTGTACGTGGCTTTAGAGAGTTCCTGGTGATGACAATTGAATTTCTTCTTACTCGCAATTATTTTAGTTTTGACTGGGTCTTCTATTTGCAGTGCAGGGGGGCCTTGATGGGAGCTTGTTTTTCACCTTCCCTGGCGAACCTGCACATGGGTTGCTGGGAGGAGAGGTTCTTCTTCTCTGCTGCTAACCCATGTTCTAACCTATGGTATGGTTGATACATAGGCAACCTGCTCATGGTTTGGGACAGCTCCTCTCTAGATTGTGTTTGCTTTGTGTCCTGGGTTAACGTTAATCTGGAATTCAGCTCTTACAGCCATATTGACACTATTAACTTTTTATATATAACATTGATGGGTGATGCTGTTCAGAGTACCATTATGACCCATACATATTGCAAGGATTGTGCAGGAAATTCGCTACTACTGGCTTCCAGTTGTCATCCCATACACACCATGTTATCTATTCTGATAAGGGAGTCTACCAGGGCCAAACAAAACTGCTCTACTGAAGAAGCATTTAACAAAGAATGTAATATTATTGCCTCTAGGCTTTGGTCACAACATTATGACAAATGGGATATTGCTAGATCAGCTCGTTTGGCCACAGAGAAAAATAGAGAATGCCGGCTGTGAGAGAGACAAAAACAGAAAAGCTGGTGTGGGTACCAGGGAGAAGGGTCCAGTTACATTTGTTGCCACCTTCTCTTTGCATTTGAAGAAAATAAAAAATATTTTATATAAATACTTACCCATACTCTCCACAGATAATAATTTAGTACCAATAATTATGACAGGTTGCAGATTCTCAAACTGCTGTGCCAAAACATTAGGTGACATTTTATCTCCCTGTCTTTTTGAGTCTGACAGACCTAATAAAACTTGGCTCAATACTGTGGGATCATACATTTATGGTACTACCTAGACATGTGCATTCGTTTTCGTTCGAAATTTTTGGGTATATTCATTAACATTTTAACAAACAATAACAAACATGCAGAATCCGAAAACCAAAGATCCAAGATAAACAAATGCTTTATTTTCCTTTTCGTTGTAACAACAGTTCGATATAGATAGGAGATTCGACATGACGCTGACAATAGTAATCTGTGCCCATCAAATGCTCTGCCCATAGGCTATAGAAGAATTCTAATGTTGGTTGACTGGTAATAATATTTAATAAAGCATACAGCATTAGAATTCTACTATAGCTTGTAGGTAGAACATTCGACTTGAAATGTACGATTGCGGTGTCGTACAGCTTAGTTGCTCCGTCAAATCTTCTTAGAAAATTCGACAGACACCATTAGCCTTCAATGACAGATTCAACCTTAATTATTTCGGATTTGTGGACGAATGCATTTTTTAACAAAACAAAATAAATAAAAATGAATTTCGTGAGTAACTAAATAAATGTATTTTTCGGACGAAAACAAAATTCCAAAACAAAATATTTCAGTGTGCACATGTCTAGTACTACCATATGTTGTTTTTGCAGTATGCACTCTAGGTAACACAGGACAGTTGTTTCATGTGCCACTGGACGGGAATTTTCCATCCGTGACTATATTAATTGTGGCACAGACAACGTGGCATATGCAATTAGTGGACCTTCAGCTGTTGCACAACTAGTCCCATCATGCCTCTGCCTCTGGGTGTCATGCTTGTGGCTGTCAGTCTTGTTATGCCTCATGGGACTTGTAGTTCTGCAACAGCTGGAGGTCCGCTAATTGCATATGCCCGATATAGGCCTTTGACAGTGGACAACAAATCCAAAGGGTGATTAAGGGTGGGGGGCCCTTAATCCATATGTTCTGCTCCCTGCCCTAATTTTTGTAATCATCCAATTGATCTAATAAAGAGTTCAATGTGTCCTCATGCTGTTTGCTGCTCTCATACAAGGTTGAAAGCGTGAGTATATAGACTTACAACATAAGGAAGAAATAGGAGAAGACTGCTATAGTGTAAAACCTTAACAAATTTATTTTGCCATAAAACCACTTCCACATTAAAAGGTAATATGTCTTGCACTAAGATACATTTGCTTGTTTGCTGACATCAAGAGTACTAGGGTACCAGCCCCATATGCTGTGGCCATGAATGGTCCTTTCCTACTCCTCTCTGGGTGTATGATCCGTCACTTCCGAGTGTACTGTGTGGAATGTTGTCCCCTCCAGGCCCTCCACAATAGGGCATTTTGTCATCCTGACATTTTCAACAAGAAAATGTACCTTTACCACATTTAATGTGACTGGAAGTGGTTTTATAGCAAAATAAAGTTTTTTTAAGGTTTCACACTTCTTCCTCTATTTCTTCCTTGTGTTACATGAGTCTATATGATTATAACACCAGCAAGAAGAGAGAAAGGGTGTTGGTTCAGGTGGTAAGTGGATTGAGTTTAACCCCTGTGTAACAAGCATTTTTTGACTTGCCTGTAGTGAGAGGTCATATAAATCTGTTGAGGTCTGTGTTGGTGGTGGATGATCACTTGAGTCCTGTGTTATTGGTCTGCATATTACTGTCATGTACCTTTGGGTAGAGCCTGACAAGCAGAGGAAGGCCTCTGGTACAGCCCTGGTTCAGTTGAATTTGCAACAGTGGCCAAGAGAGCTGCACATGTGCACAGGTGTTCGGTCATGCCTGCCAGGAGGGATATCATTGGAACTGTGCCCTACATCGGTTGTGCAAAATTCTTGCTGCTCAGGTCCTGCTTTGTCCCAGAGAGCCTCTGTTCTGCAGTGCTCCAGTCTTACCATTCTTCCAAGGCTGCTGGCCACCCTGGGAAGAAACAACTCTTTTGGGCCATTTCCCAACAATTCTGGTGGCATAGTCTATGTGCTGATGAAACTGCCTTTTCCTTGTGTGCTCAGAGTAAGATTCCACAAAACCTTCCAGTGGGCCTTCTACAACCCATACCCAATGGAGAGAGGCACTGGACCCACCTGTCTATGGATTTAATTGTGGAGTTATCCAATTCCCGGGGCAACACAGTTATCCTTATAGTGATTGACCGGTTCTAAAAGATGTGTCATTGGATTCCATTTAAGAAGTTGCCCACTTCTAAGGAACTGGCTTCCATTTTTGCTCAGGAGATCTTTTGCTTACATGGGCTACCCAAGGTGATTGTCTTGGGCAGGGGTAGTCAGTTTGTGTCCTGGTTCTGGCGAGCCTTTTGTGCACAGTTGGGAATTCAGCTTGCTTTCTCCTTTGTGTATCACCTGCAGTCTAATGGGGCTGCAGAACGAGACAGTAAGTCCTTGGAGAAATTCCTATGTTGCTATATTTCTGACCATTATAACAACTTTCAGACCTATTACCATGGGCAGAGCTCACAACAGTGCCTTGAATTCTACTTCCCGATTGTCCCCGTTTATGGCGAATTATGGTTTCCAACCTTCCATATTGCCTGACTCCTTTGTTCCACAGAATATTCCTCAGTTAGAGGAGCAAATTTGTGGTCTCCGTTCCACTTGGTCGACATGCAAATGATAGGTACAAATTCCATTCTGACCACAGACACCTGCCTGCACCTTCCTACAGGTTGGGGACAGGGTCTGGCTGTCATCTCGCAACCTCTGACTTTGTGTTCCCTCAGAGAGGTTTGCACCTCAGTTTATTGGGCCTTTCCGTATTCTTCACAGGATTAAATCAGTTACTTACGTATTAGACCTTCCTTCTAATATGCATATTTCAAATGTATTTCATGTCTCCTTATTAAATCCTTTGATCTGCAACCGCTTTACCACCTTGTTGCCATGTCCTCACCCTGTACAGTTTGAGAACCATGAGGAGTAAGTACAGTCCATTGTTGACTACCGTAGGTTTGGTGGGCGCATACAGTACCTGGTACATTGGAAAGAGTAAGGTCCGGAGGAAGGCTCTTGGGTCTCATCCTCAGACATATATGCCCATATCCTCCAAAGTTGTGGGAAGACCTGGCAGCCTCAGTATGGCTGATGCATTTCAAGGGCGAACCCTGTTATTCAGATCCAAAACAACAAATGACCCACCACTCATCTCAGTGCACACATCTCTAACAGTAGAGACTCCACCTCACCAGGAAATTAGGGGAGTGGGAATCAGTCTGCAAATGTAGGGACCAGTGGCTGCAGATGAGCCGAGTGTCTATGACACTCTCGCACAGCCCAGCGAGCACACTTTCCCCCCTCACGGACAGGAGAGGAGAAATAAATACAAGCTGCTTCTCCTCCACCCCTGTTCCTCCTGTGTCTGCCTGAACTACCCACTCTCCTATGCCAAAGTGCAGCTGTATCTGACATTAAGTAGATGTGTGGGCAGGAAATATGAATGATGCCTCTTTCCTGAGCCATCAGATAACAACTTCTGCCCTCGGGTGAGTGAACACTGAGCAGTGCAGTACACTGTGATTTGTGATTTGTTCCCATCTCCCTCTCTTCTCTCCCCCATCTGTCTGTTCTTCCAAGAGATTCAGAAACATACTCACTTTCAGTTAGCACTTGGGCAGCCCATGCATTGATCGCCCATGCATTGATCGCATCAATAAAAAAAAAAAATCAAATTCCCCCAGCTATACATTCAAGGTGGATGAGGGATTTATCCCACTGAGACAGGGTCGCACTTGTGACCAGGTCCTGGCGTTCCATCACCGCAGCATCCCCCTGCAATTGACAACACCAGTCTAGTGTCTCTGTCTCAATGGCAGGGGTGGCAGCACATTAGGACCTAGTGCTGGATACATTATGGGGCTGATGATGCACAGGAGGGCCCGCACTATTGGTTGTAGATAACTAAGCTCTCCGCCGGTCACCTGCAGTGGTGGCGCTGCATAGCTTTCTCTGTTGATATTGCTATCAGGATGTGATCCAGGTGATGCTTCCGATCTGATCTAATATTAACCACTTAAGGACCGCCTCACGCCGATATACATCAGCAGAATGGCACGGCTGGGCACAATCACGTACCGGTACGTGATTCTTTAAGTGCCCAGCTGCGGGTCGTGGCGTGCTCCCGACCCGATCCTGTGCTCCGTGCCCGTGCCCGTGGGACCAGCGAACCCGATCGCCGCTGGTGTCCCGCGATTGGGTCACAGAGCTGAAGAACGAGGAGAGGTCTGTGTAAACAAACCTCTCCACGTGCTTCCCTGTGTGGCTGTCACCGATCATCTCTTCCCTTTTATAGGGAAGGACGATCAGTGACGTCACATGCCAGGCCAAGCCCCCTACAATAAAAAAAACACATAACCTGAGAAAGAACTTAGTGCTCTGAGAAATGACCTTAGCTCATTTCTTCACAGAAATTTTGATTTTTACCTAAGAAGGTTAAGACTCACTTGGTACTCCCAAGGTGATAAAGCGGGGAAACACTTAGCACAACAATATAAAAAAAGGGCCGCACAGAATAGGATCCCCTTTCTTCTAAACCAGAAGGGTCAGAAAATAAGCAACCCCAAAGACATAGCCGAGGAATTTAGTCTCTTCTATTCAAAGCTGTACAATCTATCCAGTTCCCCTTCAGAACCGCACCCTGAGGTGGGGAATATATCTAAATTTCTGGACCCACTGCAGCTCCCCTCACTCTCCTCAGAGCAATTAGAGCTTCTCTCCCAGCCTTTCACCCATCAAGAACTCTCTGACGCAATAAAGGCTCTCCCCCTTCACAAAGCTCCTGGGCCTGATGGGTACACCAACGGTTACTATAAAACCTATTTAGATCAATTACTACCTCACCTATGTGCCACACTTAATGATTTTTTAGCGACTGGGGAGATACCCTCAGAATCCCTAGAGGCAACTATCACCACCATTCATAAAGTAGGCAAACCACCCCATGACCCCGCAAATTATCGACCCATATCTTTGCTAAATACTGATACCAAACTTTACTCAAAACTTCTAGCCACTAGGCTGGCGAGCTATATTTCCACCCTGATCCACCCAGATCAGGTGGGATTTATCCCCTCAAGACAGACCTCAGATGGAACCCGCAGAATAATTGATATGCTTCATTGGGCAGAGCATCACCAAATGCCTTCTCTGCTAATATCTTTAGACGCAGAGAAGGCATTTGATAGGGTCAACTGGCTCTATCTGAAAATGGTCCTCCAAAAATTCGGCATCACGGGCAAATTCCTCCATGCCATACTAGGACTATACTCTACCCCCAGTGCCAGAGTCCTGAATTCAGGACTACTCTCATCTCCCTTGCTGATTACGAACGGGACACGCCAGGGGTCTTCGCATTAATGATAGAGCCGCTAGCACAAGCCATTAGATCACACCCGGACATCAAAGGTCTGGAAATTAACCACTGTAGCCACAAAATTAGTTTATATGCGGATGACATAGTCATATGGCTCACCGACCCAGTTCAATCTCTCCCCCCGCTTTGTGATCTTCTACAAAGTTTTGGCCAAATCTCTTTATATAAGCTGAACCACTCCAAATCGGCAATGCTGGGCATCTCCCTTCCCACTTATCTTAAAACGAATATATCATCCATCTCTCCCTTCTCCTGGGCACCCAACTCCTCCGTGTCTTACCTGGGCATCCAACTGACTTCCCCAGCATCCTTGTTGTTACGTACTAACATGTCTATTCTAACCCAGAAACTTCAGGAGACTGCTACCTCTCTCCTCTCAGTTAAAGCCTCCTGGGCAGGAAGAATTGCATTGGCTAAAATGTTTTTGTTACCGCATATTCTTTACGTGTTCAGAACTCTGCCTTTACCTATTTTGAAACCTGATATAGCTGGTTTACAAAGGATTGTCAATAAGTTTATATGGGCGGCCCATAAATCACGTATCAGATCACCGTTGTTGAGTATCCCGACTAGATATGCTGGGATGGGAGTCCCTGATCTCAGGGCATACTATAAAGCCACTGTTTTGGACCAAACCAGGAAACTTTGGGATCCGACCTCTTCTCTGCCATGGACTTCAATTGAAACCGCAGACATGTTGTTTCCTCCATCACATTTACTTGCAGCCATCTGGATGGGTTTACACCCCACACGCTCTCTACTACCAACGGTTAAAGCCCTCATAAGCAACTGGAAAGCAATCGTACAATCCACAGGCGGCCTACATATACAAGCTCTTTATCGACTACCACTCGCCTCCATTTCACTCCTGTCCCAGGATTTACCACTTCATAGCTGGTCCTCAAAAGGCATAAAAACCCTCGGAGACTTATTTCAAAATGGTCATTTAAAGTCCTTCATTCAACTGTCTAAAGCCTTTAACATCCCTAGTAATGACTTCTACATCTACCTACGGATCCGTCATGCTATTTCTTCTATACATACGTCGAGCTGTTCTTTGACTAAAGACATAATACAAACTTTTACCTCAATGGTCAACAAACTAAGGGGTATCTCATACTTTTATGGACTTTTGACAAAGCCTAGCCCGGAACGCTCCACTCCGGCGATTGTCTCGTGGGAGCGAACTTTACATCTACAAGTCTCACCAGCGAACTGGTACCGGGCAATCCGTTTCCCAGCTGTAGTATCCAGAAATGTGTCACACTGGGAGACTGTGATGAAAATTCTTTACAAGTGGTACTACACTCCATCTAAATTAGCAAGGATTTTTCCATCCCAATCTAGAAAGTGCTGGCGAGAGTGTAACCAAGACGGACATATTTACCATATTTGGTGGGAATGCCCGCCCATAAATACTTTCTGGGCTGGGATTTCCTCCCTCATCTGGAGCGTAACTAATGTTACTGGCAAACTGGCACCGCAGACGGCTCTCTTTGGTCTTGACCTTACATTGTGGCCTTCGAAATTTCACACCATAATCACTCACATACTTATAGCGGCTAGACTTGCTATCTCCCGTCGCTGGAAGCAATCTTGCTCTCCCTCTGTCCCAGACGTAATCATAATATTAAACGAACATATGTTGATGGAATTCATGTTTGCGAAAGCACACATGAAATTGGGTAAATTCTATGCAACTTGGCAATACTGGTTACAAGATTCTAGAGCTCAATTTCACTCTTGATTTTAATATTCTTACTTGAGCCCCTCTGCCAATGTCCTCTTCCGTGCGGGGGGGAGGAAATCCATCTGACCCCCATAAGACCTGGGACCGAGCCCTCTGCGGTGTACTTGCTTATAGCATTCAAGAATGTATAGTCTTTTTTTCCTCTTTAATGACATACCCACCTGTTTCTCCGCTCACCCTCCACCTTTCTCTACCCTTTTTTAGGTGCTCTGAGGGGGAGAGAATGGAAGCTGTCTCTCCCCGCCAGTCATTCCCTTCTCGCTGGGATATCCTGCTCTTATGCCTGTCACCTCTTTGTCCCACTCTTTTATTTTTCTTTCTCTATAATTTGCTGTGTAGAATTACTCTTATGTTATGTTAATCTTCTTGGCATTGACAAAGCATTATTTTCCTTGACTCTTATGTGATTTGAGTTGTACTTGTAATTTTATGTTCAATAAAATTTTGAAACTGAAAAAAAAAAAAAAAAAAAAAAAAAAAAAACACATAACGTCATACATAACACTACACTGCCCCCTAGTGGTTAACTCTACTGCCAGTGTAATTTACACAGGAATCAGAGCATTTAAATAGCACTGATTGCAGTATAAATGACAATGGTCCCAAAAATTTGTCAAATGTCTGATGTGTCCGCCATAATGTCGCAGTCACAATAAAAATCACTGATTGCCGCCATTACTAGTAAAAAAAATATTAATAAAAATGCTATAAAACTATCCCCAACGCTATAAATTTTGCGCAAACCAATCAATAATCGCTAATTGTGATTTTTTTTTACCAAAAATATGTAGAAGAATACGTATTGGCCTAAACTGAGGAGAAATATGTTTTTTTATATGTTTTTGGGGATATTTATTATAGCAAAAAGTAAAAAATATTGCATTTTTTTCAAAATTGTCGCTCTATTTTTGTTTATAGCGCAAACAATAAAAACCGTAGAGGTGATCAAATACCTCAAATACCATCAAAAGAAAGCTCTATTTGTGGGAAAAAAAGGACACCAATTTTGTTTGGGAGCCAGGTTGCACAACCGCGCAATTGTCAGTTAAAGTGATGCAGTGCCGAATCGCAAAAAGGGGCCTGGCCCTTTGGATGCAAATTGGTCCGGGGCTTAAGTGGTTAAATATGATAGTGGTTTTATTGATCAGATCCCCACTTTAGTGGCATGGAGTACATGCCTGCTGAACATATTGTTTAAATACTGTATAGGTGATTGTACTTTTGATTCTAGTAAATACTGTGTTTATGTCCAAATATTAGATCCGATCGGAGGCATCATCAAGATCGCATCCCGAACAGCATGTCAACAGAGAAGGCTATGTAGCACCACCACTGCTAGACGACTGATGGATAGGGATGAGCCGAACACCCCCCGGTTCAGTTTGCACCAGAACTTTCGAACGGACCCCACATTCGAAACGAACGTTAGAACCCCATTGAAGTCTATGGGACTCGAACGTTCGAAATGGAAAGTGCTAATTTTAACGGCTAATATGCAAGATACTATCCTAAAAACGGTTTGGGGACCTGACTCCTGCCTCAGGGGACATGGGTCAATGCAAAAAAAGGTTTTAAAAACGGACGTTTTGGCGGGAGCACTGATTTTAATGACGATTAAAGCGAAAAAAAAAAGTGAAATATTCCTTTAAATATGGTGCCTGGGGGGTGTCTGTAGTATGCCTGTGAAGTGCCACGTGTTTCCCATGTTTAGAACAGTCCCTGCACAAAATGACATTAAACGGAAATAACACCATTTAAAACTGCTTGCGGTTTTAATGTTATATCTGGTTCCTGCAATATGGTTGAAAATCATTCAGAAAAATGGCATGGGTAGCCCTCCCTGCCCATTACCAGCCTATTTGGGTCTTGTACGCATATTAAGGGGAACCCCGTACCCATATTAAAAAAAGGAAATGCGTGTGGCCCCCCAGGCCCTATATACTCAGAACAGCAGTATACAGGCGGTGCAAACAAGACAGGGACTGTGTAGGTTTGTTGTGTTAAGTTGAATCTGTTTGTAATTTTCAACTGGTACATTTTTAAAGTGTAGCTCCAGTCAAAAAATACTATTTTTAAGCTTTTTGGAAAACATAGGGAAGGGTTATCACCCCTGTATAATTTGTTTTGTCGTCCATCTTTTTTCATCTCACTTGCTGCTGTCTGATGTTTGTAAGTTGGATGTTAGTAAGTAGGGGCCTGCCCTATATGCTCTGCAGAAATGGCGGAACAAGGTGTTGGTTTTGCCACAACATTGTAAGCCCTGAAAGTGACTCTTGGTGGGCGCTGGAGCGCCCTGCTGTGAATGATTATATCAAGAATTGTAATTACATGCCATTGTTGAACAGTGGTAGAAAAATTGACCTTTGGTGGTTGTGGTGCTGGTGCCACAACACTATAAGTCCTCACCGTTACTCTCGGTGGGCACAGGAAGGGGCCCTCCTGTGAAATATTATATCAAGAATTGTAATTACATGTCCCTGTTAAACAGGGGCAGAAAAATTGGGCCTTAGGCACTGGTGCCATCACACTGCAACCTCTGCCATATACTCTAGTTTTATTGCAGGAATTAGCCCTGCTGCAAAGCATTGCATTAAAAATTGTACTTAAACGCCCCTGTTAAACAGGGGCAGAAAAATTGGGCCTTAGGCACTGGTGCTGGTGCCATCACACTGCAACCTCTGCCATATACTCTAGTTTTATTGCAGGAATTAGCCCTGCTGCAAAGCATTGCATCAAAAATTGTAATTAAACGCCCCTGTTAAACAGGGACAGAAAAATTGGGCTGCTGGCATCACCCAGAACCAAAAATGTTCTTCCAACATATCAGCGGAGGAGGAAGAGGATAGACAATCAACATAACAGGACAGTCACTCAGCATCAGCATAGGCAGTCTTGAAGGGATGTGGTATTTCAAAGAAAATTATTCGGTTACATCAGCTTCAGGTGCTTGGTAGCTGTGGGTGATCCAAGACTGATTCATCTTGATGAAGGTCAGTCGATCAACTGATTCGGTGGACAGGCGCACCCTGTGATCGGTAACGAAGCCACCAGCAGAACTGAAGGTGCGTTCCGAAAGAACGCTGGATGCAGGACAGGCCAGTAGCTCAATTGCATACTGTGCAAGCTCTGGCCAGTGATCCATCCTCAAGACCCAGTAAGCCAGAGGATTTTCAGTGGGAAAGGTGTCCAAGTCTGACCTTGCCCCTAGGTATTCCTGCACCATGTAAATTAGACGCTGGCGATGGGTGCTGGAACCAATCATACTTTGGGGCTGCGGACTAAAAAATTGTCTGAAAGCATCAGTCAGACGGCCACCTTCTCCACCGCTCCTTCTGACTGATGCCTCAGCAACACGTTGTCCAGGACCAGGAGTTTGTGACCTCCCAGTCTCTGGGAACGCGTTGCACAGAGCTTTCTGCAAGGCCTCCCGGAGATGTCTCATCCTCTGCTCCCTCTGCGATGGCAAGATAAGGTCGGCAACCTTACCCTTGTACCGTGGATCAAGGAGAGTGGCCAGCCAGTAATGGTCCCTCTCCTTGATCCGAAGAATACGAGGATCCTTCCGCAGGCTTTGCAGGATCAGGGAGGCCATGCAGCGTAGGTTAGCTGAGGCATTCGGTCCGGAGCCCTCTGGGTCACTAAGGACAACATGATCCGCAGCTACCTCCTCCCAGCCACGTACAAGTCCACGTGTTTCTTGGGACTGTAAATCATCCCTATAAGACTGCTGCTGCTGATGCTGATGCTGAGTGCCAGCCTCCACCTCCATGCTGACACAATCATCCTCCTCCTCCTCTTCCTCCTCCTCACCCTCTTCCTGTGTGATGGGTGGCACAGCAGGAACACTGTCTGGATAAAGGGGGCCTTGAGAGGCAAGGAAGTCCTCCTCTTCCTGCCTCTGTTCTGCCTCAAGTGCCCTGTCCATTATTCCACGCAGCGTATGCTCCAAGAGGTGGACAAGAGGTACAGTGTCACTGATGCATGCACTGTCACTGCTCACCATCCTTGTGGCCTCCTCAAACGGTGACAGGACAGTGCATGCATCCCTGATCATGCCCCACTGGCGTGGTGAGAAAAAACCAAGCTCCCCTGACCCTGTCCTGGTGCCGTAGTCGCACAGGTACTCATTGATGGGGAAAGAAGAAAAATAGATGTGGCGCTATACCTTATAAAACTCCCTAGAAAATATAATATAAATAAAATTGTACAAATTTTCCAGCTTGCTGGCTAATATTTAAAAAAAAAACAGCGAGAAACCTTAATGGACTATATAGTAAAATCAATAGTAAAATCAATAAATAATAATAAAGTGCTAGGTGTTAGTCCTTATTAATTAGTGAATGCAAAGTGAATATAAATTTCCCAGCCTACTGGTTTAGTAAATGCAATAAAACTGTACGGTCCACTCAAATTAGGTAAAGCTGAATAAATAAATATTTAGATAAATAATAGTAAAACTATCATGAATCAATCAATACTTAATAGTGAAAGCTACTAGAGTTGCTTGTGACTGTGATTGTAGCACAACCAAATGAATGGACACAAGGGGAACAATCAAACCTATATAAACGTGAATACTGGTGGGGTGGTGGGTGTAAACACACTGTGTCAAATATCAAAACATGCCAAAAAAATACCACAATAAAAAATTTGAAAAATAGAAAATTAAAACTAGTGAGGAAATGAAAAATGATAAAAGATTAAAAATATTTTAGTCCAGAAAGTAAAAAGTAAAAAATCTAAAAAATCTTGCGGTGATAAGTCTAATATGAAAGTCCAATTGAATAAAGTTTAAAATTGATATTTAAACATGAAATGAATATTTGGTGGTGAAAAAAGTAAGTGAAGAAAGTGACATCGATATTCGTTCGCAGTGAACGTTTGCAGTGAACGTTTATGGATTTTACTCTCACCAGAGATATGACCCCGTCCGGGGTGGATCAGCCTCCACAGTATAAGCCACTGTGTCGCTTCTTGGGCTGTCTCTGCTATGCTGCTGGGGAGATCCTTCGTTCTTCCGTGGGGATGTTGTACCTCGTTTACATATGTATACTCATTGATGGCCCTCTGCTGCGTGTGCACCCGCTGCAGCATGGCCAATGTTGAGTTCCATCTGGTGGGCATGTCACATATAAGGCGGTTCTTGGGCAGGTTCAACTCCTTTTGGAGCTCAGCCAGCCGAGCACAGGCATTAAATGATCGGCGGAAATGCACACAGACTTTGCTGGCCTGCTTCAGGACATCATGTAAGCCGGGGTACCTGCCCAAGAACCGCTGCACCACCAGGTTAAGGACGTGAGCTACACAGGGCACATGGGTCAGTTGTCCCTGTCGGAGGGCGGAGAGGAGGTTGGTGCCATTGTCGCAAACCACCATTCCTGGCTTAAGCTGGCGTGGCGTCAACCACCTCTCGGCCTGCCCCTGCAGAGCTGACAAAACATCCGCCCCAGTGTGGCTCCTGTCCCCCAAACAAACCAGCGCAAGCACGGCATGGCATCGTTTTGCCTGCGTACTTGCGTAGCCCCTGGAACGCCTACGGAGCACCGCTGGTTCTGAGGACAGAGCACTGGAAGAGGCCATGGAGGAAGAAGAAGAGGAGGGGGTGGAGGAGAGAGGTGTGTCACAACCAATAGTAGCATTTTGGAGGCGTGGTGGCGGAACAACCTCCAACACTACTGCACCTTGTCCTGCATCCTTCCCAGCAGCCAGAAGAGTGACCCAATGGGCCGTGAAAGACAGGTAACGTCCCTGTCCATGCCTGCTGGACCATGAGTCAGCGGTAATATGCACCTTACCGCTGACCGCCCTGTCCAGCGAGGCAAGGACATTGCCTTCCACATGCCCGTAGAGAGCCGGAATCGCCTTCCGTGAGAAAAAGTGGCGTTTGGGGACCTGCCACTGAGGAACCGCACATTGTACAAACTCACGGAAGGGGGCCGAGTCTACCAACTGAAAAGGCAGCAGTTGAAGTGCTAGCAATTTAGCCAAGCTAGCATTCAACCGCTGGGCATGTGGATGGCTGGGAGTAAACTTCTTCCGCCGGTCCAGCAGCTGGGGCAGGGACATTTGCCTGCTATAATCGGATGTGGATGTACCACTAGCAGAGTTCCCGGAAGCACTTGGCTGTGACACACCTAATTCTACACCTTCATTCCTCTCAGAGCAGGTTTCAGAGAGGACTGAAGGTCTAGTGGGGTTGGAGATGCCAGCTGATGAGGAGCAAGGAGAGGTCCGCTTTGTTCTTTGGTGTGGGTCTTTTTTTTTTTTTTTTTTTTTTTTTTGAATAAAGTTTTATTGAAAAATGTTAGAACAGTACATAAAGTCATCATCAGCAGATACAAGTGTTTTCTTTTTTACGTAAAGTACAGTGTACAAAGTAGACCATAACACAAGACGAGACTCTCATCATCTTAAAGGCGTATACAAGAAAAGAAAAGAAGAACAAAAGATTTAAAAACTTAAACCAGAGCGGACACTAATCCACTCCCTAGTAGGACTAGACAGACATGAGGAGACTATAACTGGATGGATCTAATGGCCCGGAGGCTCTAAAACTAACCTCATGGAACTAACCAAATATGGCAAAAACAGAAGAGAGGATGGGAGAGGGGGGGGGGGGGAGGAAAAAGAAGAGGGGGGGGGGGGGCTTAGGTCCAATGCTCCATTGAAGGGAAACATCCAGTAGTGGAAGAGTTCATGTTCGACGAGGATCATTGTACACAAATGAGTGTTTATCAAGGAGCGTACGGTCGTGTGGAGAGAGCTGCATCATAATAAAAAGGTCCCATCTGTCGTGAAAGCGTTTGGAGGCTTTCTGGTGTTCCAGGTTGGCATTAATTTTGTCCCGAAAAAGGAGTTGTAAGAGATCCCTTTCGACCTGTGAAATGGAGGGCGTGGATGTAGAGGTCCAGTTGGCCAGTATGGCCCTTCTGGCTAATAGGAGGCAGATTAAGGACCAGTCCTTCCCCGGTGGGCTGGGAGCGGTTGACCAGGGGAGTAGTGTGTAGTCCCAGTGCCCAAAGATGAGGAGGAGCGGGTTCTTGGGGAGTTTCAACAGCGTAATCCGGAAGATATAAGCCAGAACTTGATCCCAAAAAGTAGCAATATAGGTGCAAGTCCAGAATCGGTGTACGAGAGAAGGTTTGGGTTGCTGGCACATTGGGCACAGTGAGGGTGAGGTAGAGGCTGAAGAATGGTTGGGAGTTGGAAGAAAAGGAATATGGGCGCGGTGAGTGATTTTCAGCTGGGTTTCCCTCCACGATTCATTAGGGACCAGATTGTACACAGAATTGAGGCCTTGCAGGATTTTGTCTACTATGTCCTCTTCTGGAAAGTCCTTTGCCCAATTCAGCACTGATGACGAGGCTAAGGAGGGAGTAGTTTTCAAAAGTAGAGGTTTGTATATGTCAGAAATTTTGCAGGTGTGAGTCTGAATGAGTGTTTCCATGAACGATGTAGCGAATCTGACGGATTCGTTCCTGCAGGTTTTTTGAAGAAAGCTGACACATTGACCATAATGGAAGTTCGAGGCATCCGGAAGAGAAAATTTTGCGGCTAGAGATCTAAATGATACCACCCTGCCAGATTCCGGATCACACATGGAGAAAAACGTAACAAGACCCTTTTGGCGCCATTCATCGTAAGGCTGTCGTTCCAAGCCCGGAGTAAAATTTGGGTTCCCTTGTATTGGAAGAAATTTAGAGATGAAAGGAGAGAGACGGAGACTTTTCCTTACCTCCCTCCAGGCAATGGCAGTGTCCCTCAGCAGGAGGTTGTGTTGATGCAGAGTTGATAGAGATTTCCACTTGCAGTGAAGAAGGGCAGTAAGGGAATAGGGATGGACCATTGCCGTTTCCAGATGAAAGTTTGAACATTGGGACTTTTGGGTAATCCAGTCTAGACTCACCCTCAAAAGACATGCTAAATTATACAGTCTAATGTTCGGAAGACTAATACCGCCTTCGGTCCTGGGAAGATGAAGTTTCGAGAAAGCAATGCGTGGTCTTTTGTTTCGCCAAAGAAATTTTGATATTGCAGAGTTCAAAATTTGAATGTCCTTGTGTCTGATGAGTAAAGGTATCGTTTGAAGAGGGTATAGCAGGCGTGCGAAACTGACCATTTTTATCAGGTGACATCTTCCCAGGAGCGAGAGGGGCAGATCCATCCAGTTTTCAAGTTCCAGAGTGAGCTTGGTAAAGAGGGGAGGATAGTTCAGTTGGTAGAGTGAGGAAGGGAGTTTCCCTATTTTGATACCCAGGTAAGTGATATGTTATTTAGCTATCGAGAAGATGGAATTGTGAGACCAGGCCGGAGGTGGGAGGGGACCGAGGGGCAATATCTCGCTCTTGGAATAATTTATGCGTAAACCGGAACATTTTCGCGGTGTGGGTCTTTGAGGTACGCTTGCCAACGAGCTGCATGGCAGGTCAACATATGTCTGGTCAAGCATGTGGTGCCCAAGCGGCTGATGTTTTGGCCACGTGAGATACGCTTGAGACATATGTTGCAAATAGCAGCGGTGCGATCTGATGCACTCGTCTCAAAAAAGGCCCACACCAAAGAACTTTTAGAATAACGCGCAGAGGAAGCGCTCTGCGCAGGCGGAGCTCTGCGGTGTGATTCAGTTGGTGTGCTGCCCCTAAGCTGACCCCCAGAGGGCATCCTGCCTCGTTGGACATGTGCCTCCTCCTCCTCCTCCTCCTCCTCCTCCCTCCTTCCAGGCACCCACGTGGAGTCAGTGCCCTCATCATCCCCTCCCTCTTCATCGCTGTAGCAAACCTGGCAGTATGCTGCAGCTTGTGGAACATGACTGCCAGATTGCTGTCCTTCTTGAGCATCCCCTCTCTCTGCGCTCACGCTACTGCCTTCCTCTAGCTGAGTGTCATCATCAGAGCCCACCAAACACTGGGCATCCTCCTGGAGCATGTACCCAACACTGTGCTCAAAGAGTTCAGGAGACTCCTCAGGAGGACGTGGTGGGTCTAGGGAAGGAGTCACTGATGATGACATTGAGAGGAGGGAAGACGATGTGTTGGCAGCTGCTTTGCTACTACCCTGAGACTGGGTGAGAGAGGATGAGGAGGATGAAGAGGGCTCGGTCATCCACTCTACCAAGTCGTTGGCATGTTGCGGTTCAACATGTCCAGCTGCAGAAAAGAAGGACAAGCATGTCCCATGGCCACGTGCTGATGACAATGCACCGCGCCCACGACCAGCACTGAGACACTGAGCCTGCTTGCCCTCTTTTATCGGCTCGCGCCTGTCTGCCTCTCCTTGCTGGCCTTCCAGACATGGTAATGGCCTGAAGGGAGTTGGGTAAAACAGTAGTTGGGTAGTTTATATTGTGCTGGAGGCACACAACACCCACTAACTCCTGCAGATGCCTTTTTTATAGAACAGCAGAGATAAAGGGGTATATACAGATGTATACTGTGCTGTGCTGTGCTAGAAGCACACACAACTTCCAATAACTCCTGCAGATGGCAATTGGGCTCAAATAGAGAACAGCTATGTAGGTGGATATAGTGGTATGTACTGGGTAAAGAGCACGCAGACAGCACGCACTATCTCCTAACACTACTGACTGCAAGCTCTATTATTAAAGATAGATCACTAGCTATATAGGTGAGGTGAATATAGTGGTGTATACTGCGGTCAGGGCACGCAGACAATAACCAGAAAACAGCAGAGTTAAAGGGCTATATACAGATGTATACTGTGCTGTGCTGGAAGCACACACAGCTTCCAATAACTCATGCAGATGACAATTGGGCCCAAATAGAGAACAGCTATGTAGGTGGATTATAGCGGTATGTACTGGGTACAGAGCACGCAGACAGCACGCACTATCTCCTGACACTACTGACTGCAAGCTCTATTATTAAAGATGGACCACTAGCTATATAGGTGAGGTGAATATCACGGTGTATACTGCGGTCAGGGCACGCAGACAATAACCAGAAAACAGCAGAGTTAAAGGGGTATATACAGATGTATACTGTGCTGTGCTGTGCTAGAAGCACACACAACTTCCAATAACTCCTGCAGATGGCAATTGGGCTCAAATAGAGAACAGCTATGTAGGTGGATATAGTGGTATGTACTGGGTACAGAGCACGCAGACAGCACGCACTATCTCCTAACACTACTGACTGCAAGCTCTATTATTAAAGCTAGATCACTAGCTATATAGGTCAGGTGAATATAGTGGTGTATACTGCGGTCAGGGCACAGACAGTAACCACTACACAAGAGCAAGATAGGAAATCAGCCAAAAACGATTGGTGTGTAACTGTGTTGAAGGTACACAGAACACCCACTGCTTCAGATGCCAACACACTACACGAGGCTGCCTCAAAGGCGGCCTTATATAGTGTGGGGCGTGCACTACACAGCCTGAGCTATGATTGGCCACAGGCAGGACACCCGTGGCCAATCATGGCTCTCCTCGCTGCTGGCGCTGCGATTGGCCAAGCATGCGGGGTCACAGTGCATGCTTGGCCAATCATGAGCCAGCAATGCACTGCGCCATCGCAGTGCATTGTGGGCCACACAAATTTTGCCGCGAACGGCCCAAACGTTCGGAATTCGGCGAACGCCCGAACGACCAATGTTCGAGTCGAACGTACGTTCGACTCGAACACGAAGCTCATCCCTACTGATGGAGCTCTGTCTGCAACCAATAGTGCCGGCCAATACACCCATCAGCTTAATAGCGTAACTGTCACTGGATCCTAATGCACTGCTGCTGCCATTGAGACAAAGATACTAAACCAGCACTGTCGATAGCAGGGGAAGGACAGCAAGAGGAAATTGGGAACCCCCACAGTGGTGGGAGCCCAGGGCCTGGTTGCAACTGTGACCCTTGCAGCCCTTGTAGTTCAGCCACTACATTTGACCCTATCAAGTTCAATGGTGTGCTGGTGACATGCTTTCTATCGCCATGGGGGGCCCAAGATGGCAGGAAGGAAGCTCACTTAAGAACATGTGAAAGGGTCCCCGCTGCAGGCCCCCCGATTGGTGGGAAATGCCCCAGGCCCAGAGGGAAGGGCCCTGGGACCAATGGGAGGGGAAATCGAGGGGACCTTCATGGTTCCTTGCACCAGGGCCATGAAAGTACTAGTTACGCCTCTGCTGGTATTATATATAACCTTAATAGATAACAGATTTAACAGAGTTTGCTACATAAGGTTCTCATATTACTATCTATAAAATATTTTTGGGAGTTTTAAACAACAATCCTTAAGCATTAGACAGATATCTTGAATGCGCCTGCAAGTTTTAACAGAGAGTAACATATACTTTTCTCACATAAATATCCTAAATGTCTTTATGATCAATGCCAGCATTTAAATAATTTCATAATAAACTTAGGGACATAAGGCTTCCATCAATGTTTTAAACATATAAAAAATTTAGCATGTACCCATTATTTTAAATATTGTGTTAATTAGTTTACATATATGAATTTCTACTTAAAGTACAGTACAACATTTAAAGAAAACATAGATTATTAAACCCAAGGTTAAAGATGTGCTGCTTAATTGTATAAATTGCTAGGTCAATTAAAAACATACAATATTTCATGGATAATTGGAAAGGTGTGCACATTTTACATTTTTTAAATGAAATATCTTGTATTGACTTAACACTGTATTCAGAAGTAGAACAGTTCAATTATTTTAAATTAGTCTCATACTTGTGCAGGGAATAGATGGCCATTCAATAGTATTATTGTGCATTGCAAATAGACTGTTTTATTTTATATGGCAGTAATGATTTTCATTATCTCCTAAGCTGATAGAATCTATTCCAAAACCAATAATCTTTTGAAATCCACTGAGCCACAAATTACTCATTAGATATACTTTCAGAGATCATTGCCTTTATCATAGACTTCAGCATTTCATTTCCTGGATGCTCAGTATAGTTTACAATATAGGGTATGGGATATGGTTGTATAATAGCACTAAATCCTATATTTGAACAAGAATACTGATACCATCAACCCCAAAATCTATAATTTATAAAAGTATATTTTTATTTTTATTTCCTTTAAAACCTTTGCTTAATTTACACAATGTCAAAACTTCCAATGCAGAAATATGAAAATTAGTTTTCTTAAAATAATGTAATTTCTACCATAATAATCTTATTGTTTGAAAGTAAATCAAACTTTACAGTACATTTCTTTGAGTGTTATTTAAAAAAAAAAAAATAGAGGCTTACTAATGATCTGTAATGTACGTTTTATTACCTGCACTCTTGTTATTGGTGGTCAGTGGGATGAATACCCTTACATTGGCGGTCAGTGGTATGCATGCCATTACATTGGTGGTCAGTGGTATGCATGCCATTACATTGGTGGTCAGTGGTATGCATGCCCTTACATTGGTGGTCAGTGGGATGCATGCCGTTACATTGGTGGTCAGTGGTATGCATGCCCTAAGATTGGTGGTCAGTGGGATGCATGCCATTACATTGGTGGTCAGTGGTATGCATGCCCTAACATTGGTGGTCAGCGGGATGCATGCCGTTACATTGGTGGCCAGTGGTATGCATGCCCTAACATTGGTGGTCAGCGGGATGCATGCCGTTACATTGGTGGCCAGTGGTATGCATGCCCTTACATTGGTGGTCAGTGGGATGCATGCCGTTATATTGGTTGTCAGTGGTATGCATGCCCTTACATTGGTGGTCAGTGGGATGCATGTCTGTACATTGCTAGTGGTATTGGTGGCCAGTGGGATGAATAAATATGTAATTACCTTTTTGTTTGCGAATTTGCAGTGTGAAGGCTTCCCAGTCAGCATACACGGTTTTACAACTCTCTTCCCAGCCTCTGCACTTCAATGCATTGTTTTTAAAATCGGGTATCCGGCTGTCCCTTATGTATGGCCTGTCACAAACCAGATAAATGAGTTCCTCATTGTCGATGGTGCTATGACGCTTGGGGGCCATCTTATCACTTTGCATTTGGACATGAGACAGGAAACAGGATGTCAGAGGCACAGGAAACAGGAAGTGAGGGGGCAGTACTCGTAGGAGGAGCTGGAGGTGAAGAAATCGCACATATGTGAACCATCATTGCGAATCCAGAACGATTTACACTCATGTCTATGGAGACTAGTCACAATGCAATGCAGTAAAACCAGACAAGACCCTTTTTTTCATCGCATCGCCTTCGTTGAGGAATCGCAACGCATGTATGTGAATGACCATCATTGAAACCATTGACTTAAGGGATGATGTGAAAATTCTAAGTGTTTTTGACGCATTGCAATCAGTAGTAAATCGCACAAGTGTGAACCGGGCCTTAAAGTCAGTGATAAAAAGCCTGGCTAAGACCAAGGATGCTTGCATAGCTGCCTTTTAAAAGTGGACTGGGATTCCACACTCTGTAATGCAAGAGGGAAGGGAAAGAAAGTGCCAAGTTTAGTGCTGGAATAGTGTAGCACAATTTAATATAAAGGTAAATTTCAATATAAATAATGAAGGCCACATGTGTACTGGGAGCTGAAGTCTCTGTCCGGGGTCAGGAGAGAGATAGCCATGTGGAAGGATTGAGATGAGCCGGGGATCCATCAGAAGGGAACCGGCATTAGTCTGCCCTGTATGGCTGTGGGGGTCTGTCTGGGGTTTGGATATTCGTCTGAAGTGTGTGTGTTTCTCCGACTGGAGTATCGAGAAGAGCTGCCAACCTGTCCACTGTGGGAACCAATAGGAATGCATTTTGGAAGCAAACCACGCCTCCTTCATCAGCCTGTTTGAATGAAGAAACCCCTGGGAATTTATGGAAGCAGCTGATGGACTCAGCAGAATCCAAATAGATTAAACACTTGTACACAGGTGGGATAGTGTGGGAGGGGTCAGCTGCTACTACTAACGATTAAGAATTGTTTAAAAAAAAAGTGAAAAAAAGTATACTAATTCAAAGACACTTATGACAAACTAAATACGACTTGTTGTAAGTACAACAAGGAAGAACTGGGCATGTCATACTTCTTCTTAAAGAGGGAGTACAACAATTATTTTTTTTTTTTTTTAAGTCAGCAGCTACAAATACTGCAGAATAAGGACACTCACCTGGCCCAGGGACCAGTGATGTCGGCACTCGAGGCCGAACCGTCCCTTGGTTCTCAGATGCTGTTGTCGCCATCTTCAGTATGGGAATCAGGAAATGAAGCCTTGCGGCTTCACTTCCTGGTTCCCTACTGCGCATGTGCGAGTGAGAATGGTCCCAGCAGACAGCACGATGGGACAGGAAGAGGCATAGACTCCCATGGGAGTCTATGCCCGGAAGTGGGTGCAAATACATGTCTTAGACAGGTATCTGCCCCCCCTCACCCCTAGAAGGTGCCAAATGTGACACTGGAGGGGGGGAGGGTTCCAAAAAGCGGAAATTCAATTTTTGTGTGAACCTCCGCTTTAAGTGGCTGTAAATACCATTTTAATCAGGAGGTGATGGATAATTACTATATTTAGCTGCAAGGGTCCTATAGCAGGGGTAGGAAACCTGGAGCCCTTAAGCTGTTGCAGACCATCATGCCTCTGGGAGCAATTGTAACTGCCAGACTTGCAATGCCTCATGGGAAATGTAGTTCAACAGCCGGAGGGCCCCAGGAGGGCCTACCCCTGTCCTATAGAATATGACAATATGAAATATTGTAAAGCAGCCACAAAATTCTATAAAATTGATATAAAATAAGAATGCGCAAAATCAAGAAAAACTTGTGTATATGGCTAGGGACAACTTGGTGTGTGGAATACATCAATATTTGTTGAATGTATTAAATAATGGACTAATGACAATTCCCCCCCCCCCCGAATGCTGAATTTGTGTCACGTACCTTACAGCGGAGTCAGACTGCTGGGGGTGGCCTCTCGCACGGTTCCGGTCACCACGCCCCTAAAGATGGGAACAGGGAGCGTGAGGACACGAAAGGGTGCAGGTGCCTGCAGATGGAAGTAGAAGGCCTTGGAGATGCTGGGTCCTCACGGTAGAAGAGGTGTAGACTGGTTACGTAGGTAGGCACCGGAAGATCAGCAGGTGTGCAGGGAGCACTACGTGTCTGGAACAGGCAGGATCAGCAACTGGCAGGCAATGCGGTACAATAACAAGAGACAGGTGCGTAATCAGGAACAAGCAAGGGGTCTGGTAACGTGCAAGCAAACGAGGTACAGAATCAGGAGACAAGCCAAAGTCGAAAGTTCAAGCCGGGGTCAGAGGTAGTCCAGGAGATAGCAACACGGGGAATCCAAGAGTGGGTATCAGGAACGGGTCACAGGAACAAGGATCACAGGAGCAAGGTCACAGGAGCAAGGTCACAGGAGCAAGGTCACAGGAGCAAGGTCACAGGAGCAAGGTCACAGGAGCAACGATCAGGTCTTGCAGGAACAGCTGAAGACGATCCAGCACTGGTGTCAGGCCAGGACCCTGTTTATATAGAGGGAAGTGAGCCAGGATTGGTGGAAGTGGCCGTCCGTGCGTGAAGACGTACATCCGTTCAGTTTGCGCGTGTGTTTTCGCGTGTTCGGATTGGCGTACATCCACGTGTTCGGTTTAGCATACGTCCGTTCATCCTGGAATTCATACGCCTCTGACGGAGACACCGCGCATGGCGCCTGGAACGAACGGGAACTGCTGCTATACGGGGACGGGCATACGTACGGTGAGTTCCCTGACAATTTGGCTCTAACTTTTGGATCATTTCAGCCTTCTTTCCCTTTCTCCCACTCCCTCCCCCCACCCACATGCTTTTTTCTCCCACTCGGCCTCTCAGAAACCCAATAGATCTTTTATTATACTATGATCAGTTTGGTATGTTATATTGTTGTACTACATTTATATTTTGTTCATGCAATCATTTATTGACATTATTGTTTATCAGCTATGAGATTATAAAGAGTCAACAATGAAGTGGATCCTAAAGGAAGCTCTTCTTTGGCAAAACACCTCAATCTACCTGTTCTTCATTGCCATGTTCACTCAATGATATAATTCACATTGTATTGGTAGCTGGTATTCAAAGTTTTTATACAATGATAAAAGGCTAGAGGCGATTCAGTTCGCATTGTGCGCTATACAAGTATTTCATTCATTCATTCATTCATACAGTTTTATCTATAATATAAAAATCTTTTTTTATGTCTAGCTTTTTCTTCTTTTTTTTTTCTTTTTTCTTTTTTTTGGATTTTGGCACTTTAAAATCCCTCTATACCACAATCTCCTAGCAGTAGAAATCTGTGGGCATTGTTTTTTTTTTAATTTGTGTGTATTATTGGGGATTGTTCTGATGCATATAGGGTAACAAGATCTCCTACTTAATATCTATCAATTTGAATACCCAATCATGTGCAAACAAATTTACAGATTAAGTTTACCTTTTGAGGAAAAAATAATAAATGTCTGTGTGTACCTCCCATATGGTCAGACAGTTACTAAAGAGCATGAAGATTAATGAACTACAAGAGTGCTCATCACAACCTTCACAGATCATTGAGAACTGCAAGCCATCTGCTACAATGGCAGATCACTTGCAATGGAAGTGACAGGCCCCTATGATGTGAACAAGGGCTATTGAAAACAATAGCTTTTTGCTTGATGAGCATTTTTGAGCTTTGAGCTACAAGCTACAAAATGCTCAAGTGTGAATGGGGCCGCAGTGTAAACTTTTTAGATTAAAAATGCATACAAAACAATTGGGCCCCATTCACATTGAAATGCAGTGCAGGTAAGCCATGTTCCTAATGTACCACATTCCAATCACACTGCTTTTGTGTTCTGCTGTAGGCATCAGTTTAAAGTTAAGTTATCGACACCCCAAACGCAGGTCGCAAATGCAATGTATTTGCCCGCACCAACCTGCATGTTACAAAAAGTACCATGCAATCCAGTTGCTGTGTGTTTAAAAAAGTTGTGCATGTGCAGTGAGATATCAGCCCATTCAAAATGAATGGTCACACTGCACAAAACTGCATGTCAATCTTACAGGAATCACAAAGAATTTGTGAATGGGCCCTTACTATACATGTTTCCATTCTGTGTTACTGAATTGTGTTTAGATTTAAAAAAAATGTAATTCATCTTTCATCTATGTTCACAAATTGTATTATTGCTCTAATTTGAAATTATACATTTTTACACTAAATATGTTTTTATTACATCTTACAGACACTCTGACCTCCAAACAGGTATATGACACCCAGCCATTATCTAAGTATGCAGCCTGGTTGGTCAGGAAAGGGGAAGCAGAGGGTATGTACCCCTCCTCTTGAACCAGATCAGGCCAAATGCCAAAAGGGGGCATCCATATTGATTATCAAGGGCCTCTTCCCCATATCTGGTCCCCAAAAAAGAATATGGTGTTGGTTCTCAAATCCCCCTTCCAGAAAAATGAAGTACCCTTTGTTACTCATACTCACAAAAAGCAAAATGAAAAAAAAAAACACACCAAACCTAAGAAAAAAATCTTTTATTAGCATTACAGAAAAATATCAGTAAAAAATATAAATAATTTCCCCCAAATTTTATCCATTGTGAATCAAGACTAATGATGTAAATCTATGCTAATAACAACTCTCTCCGTATGTTTTATTGAAGCACTGCCATTGTTAAATGAAAGATCCAAGGTGCTGCAGAAATGTAAACACAGTGGCGGGAATCTGGGGGATGCCATTGACCAAATTTGACAATAACCATATTTGGTAAATTACCTCTTCTGTGTTCTCTGACTATTTACATCATGGAAGTTGGGGATTCTGCAGGTGAACTGGTCAATTTAGGCCAAAAGGTCAATGCTAATGGCTACATTCAAGCTGAACTCAAATCTCATCCCTACAATTTAGAATTTTTTTAGTAGATGGATTACACTGTGTGCTAGAAGCAGTTTTTTCAGTATTTTGTTTGGCTTAACTTTGAAGATGAATCCAAGGCAAAAATCGAAAATATTAACATGAAATATACATTTACGTAAGAGCTATTTTACATTTACATAAGAGCTATTTTACATCAAAGTATTTGTTTTTTGTTCTATCCATTCCCCAGGAAAACACAAACCTGCCACAAAGCAAATCCAGACGAATAACCAATTAATATCATCAATTCTAAAAATAAAGATAATCCTTAGGCTCCATGCACACTAGCTTATTTGTAAGTTCCTAGAAGCTAGTTATGGGAGTTTGTTTTTTTAGGACCCTTGAAGTAAATAGTTTTATTCTATGAGGGAGATTTAAATAAACTGGAGAGTGCAAAATCTAGTGTAGCTGTGCATAGAAACCAATTAGTTTCCAGGTTTTATTTGAAAAGCCTAATTGAACAAGCTGAAGTTAAAAGCTGATTGACTACAATGCACAACTGCACCAGATTCTGAGTGCTCCAGTTTTGGTAAAGCTCCTTCTTTGTGTCCATGCACACATTTGTATGCTAGAAGTGTTTTTCAAGCTTCAGCTTCTAAATGCTCCTAAAGGCTTTTTCTTAAAGTAACTGCCCACAAAAAAGGGATGAGTCACATTACAGGAATTCCTGTGCAGTATATACAGAATGTGTGTGTAGATCCAGCCTATCCCTTTGTGTGTGTGGAAACCCTCCCCTGTGTGTGTGTGTGTGTGTGTGTGTGTGTGTGTGTGTGTGTGTGTGTGTGTGTGTGTGTGTGTGTGTGTGTGTGTGTGTGAGCTGAAAGCTCATGTGGCAGCCATGATCAAGAAAGAGGACAGACGATTCCAGCCGATAGAGGCTGTGGAGTGCTACCCCCAGCTGTGGGATCTGTCCCATGAGTCCTACAAGGACAGAATAACAAAGTTAGCTCTATGGGAAGAAATAGCAGCATAGCTCTTGAGAAACTGGAGCAATCTGATGCACAGGGAGAAGGACAAAGCTTGTAGGTACATTTTTCTTGGCATGATTTGATACATAATCCTGATTTCCTGACAGACTCCATGGCAGCCTACATATGTGTTAAACCTGCCCCCTCATAACTCATAAGACGCCTCTCCCATAAATCTTTGCTCCGACCCAGAGACAGTGTTCCTTTTTTATCCTCCTCCTAGGACCAAGGTGAAGTCTTACCTTTGTGAAAAGTTCTTTGATCCAGTCCTGGTGGTTTGCACACAATGTTGTAGATTCAGGCAGTGTTTATCTGGAGTCCAGCAATCCCCAGCTTTTAGCGGGGTGGACACAGAATCCACTGCCATGAAGAGCTTACCAGCCTGGCCTTTGGCAGGCAAGTGGCAATATGGCCAAATGTCCCAGCTATTAGCAGGAGGCCTTTCTGAATGCCCTGGTTGTACAGTGAGTGCAGCAACAGCACCTAGTTCCAGGTCAGATCATAGTTGGGCCGTGGTGGTAATGTATAATACTCACATATGGAAGCAGTGTATGTGTATTTTATTTGTCTTCTCTCTATGGCTCCAATCTTGGGACATGGTGGCTGGAGCGTATCTGCATCTTCGGGGGTCCCCTGGGCCCATCTGCGCAGCCGCAAGCTGCAATTGAGAGTGAAGCTTGGTTCACATGTGCGCAGTTCCAGCTAGAAGCGGTCACGCATGCGCACAAGCACTGCTGGGCAGCATTGGTCCCAGTGCTGGCATGCTGTGGGGCACGGTGATGTCATCAATGGTGGCAAACTTAAATAGCTGGTCTGTGGACTTATGCAATGGCTTCTCCAGGCACCTTTTTTCTGTTACCAAGGTAAGTGCTCATGCTGCAGGCTTCCTGGCTGCTGGCTGATGTCTGATGTCACTCCTTATCTCTCATGGCCATTATTGATTGCTTTTCAGTTATGAAGCTGCCTTGCCATGGATGTGCCACCACCCCCCTGTGGCCAACCCTAATGCGGCAGGTAGGATTGGGTTTCTTTCTGCCTGTTTGTTTGGGTTATTCAGGAGCGTGTTATCTCTTCCTTTGCTCTCAGCCCTTCTAGGTCTAAACAACAACATATGGCATGCGAAGATAAAGACCATCCTAGGTCACAACACCGTCATTCCTCATCAAGTTCCAGAAGCCATAGATCATCCTCTAGGTCTAGGCATCACAGAGAAGAGCCCAAAGCCACGTCTGGGCACGGCTCTCACCGCCACTCCAGCCACTTTGAAAAGAAAGCTTGCTGGGGATGTGGGGCTCAGGTCCCTGAGGGTAATTTGCTCTGTGAGCCATACTATACCCAAGCTGTGAGGGAAAGAGAAGGTGGAGACCAACAAGTGGAAGCACTGGTCAGAAGGGTGGTTCATGAATCCCTAAGTAGAACAGACTCTGGTCATGTCCTCAACCCTTCTGTCAAAACAGCAACAGCCCCTGCGGGGGACGATCTTGAGGCTCCTGGTCCCTCTCATCCTAACCACTCCTTAAGTCAGGGGTTGAGAACCTATGGCTCGCAAACCAGATGTGGATCTTTTGATGTCTGCATCTGGCTCTCGCCTCTCAATCCATGGATCACGTGGTATGCTGATCTGTGGATTGAGCCCATAGGAAAGGCTGCAGCTTTGGCCTAGCTGAGGAACGGCGGTCATCTTGGTATTACAGTGGGAGAGATGTGGATATTACAGTGTGGGAGATGTGGATATTACAGTGGGGGAGATGACGTGGATATTACAGTGGGGGAGATTACGTGAATATTACAGTGGGGGAGATGATGACATTACAGTTATAATTAATCAAAATTAGTTGATTAATCGATTGAAAAAAGACCAACCTACAATCACATTTAACGGATGGAAGTGTCAACGCCTGCATGAAGCTTAACCTCACCATGTATAAACCAGACTACAAAGCCATCAGCAAAACCATGCAGCACCAGAAGTCGCATTAATGGTAAGAAGTACCTTATTTATTATTGGTTAGCAACAGCATAACAACGTTATTAAAAATAATTTAGAGACTTATTGTACTTTAAAAGCGTTGGTCTTATATAAAATGCACACATTTACTTGTATTTAATTTTAAACATATTGTATGGCTCTCACGGAATTACATTTTAAAATATGTGGCATTCATGGCTCTCTCAGCCAAAAAGGTTCCTGACACCTGCCTTAAGTGAAGCCTCAGACAGTGAGATGGAGGTGGATAAACCGGGTGCTGCTTTTGGTTTCCCCCTAGTACCATAGTTGGTAAAAGCTGTCAAAGAAGCACCCTCCAACTAGAGAAAGTATTTCAAACACCTCATGAACGAGTGCCCTAACTTCCCCTTCTTGGGTGAACTTGGCAAAATTATTACAGATGAATGGGGTGGCGTTGAGAGGAAGAATTCCCTCCTAACTAAAATAGTAAAGATGCATCTGTTCAAGAACGAGAATGTGAAACATCTAGAGTCGGCTCCTCTCATTGACGTAGCCCTAATGAGATTGGTGAGGCATGTCACGCTCCCACTGGAGGACACCGTTTCCTTCAGGGATGGCTTGGAGAGGAAGATCGATATTGACCTCAAACGGATTTACACAACAGCAGGTATAGCCTGTAAATCAGCCCTGGTCCTTGCAGCCCTGTCCAAATCATTGGAGGCATGGACCGATGACGTGGATGCCTCTTTAGGAAGCATCTCTGAAGAAATGGCCAGGAGTTCACTGGTACCTGAACTAAAGTTGGCATCATTCTTTCTGAAGGAAGCTTCCCTTGACATAATTCACCTGGTGGCATGAGTCATGCTCTCATCCGTCACTGCTAAGCGTGCCTTGTGGTTGCACCCGTAGGTAGCCAACCCTGCCTCTAAGCAGGCGTGGTGCAGGATTGCCTGTGAGGGCTCCTCTCTATTTGGGAACAAATTAGACAGTGTCATCACCCATGCCATGGGGGGCAAGTCAGGTTTCTTACCCCAGGATCGTCGCCTGCTAGGTCAGAGAAGAGCTCAGCCCAGAAAAGATCCTGATCGTGCAAGAGACGTCTGCCACTGCAGACCTGGCCATGAGTTCAGGAAGAACTGGAAGAGTAACCAACCTTCAGGCCAAAAATCCTCAAAGGGAGCATCTTCCAGTGGATGTGAAGCATCCAAATGCTTTTGATATAGGGCCTGTCCAAGCGGAGCAAGTTGGAGCTCGTTTACTCCACTTGCAGCACGTCTGGGCAACCTCGATCAAAGATTACTGGACTGTCAACACGGTTTCCTCAGGATATGCCTGTAAGTTCAGCAGCTCGTCCACACTCCTGTTTGTACCCACAACCTTGCCTCACTCAGAAGAGTAAAAGCAAGTTCTTCTGTCATACGCGGACTCTCAAGTGGCTCAGGACGCCGCCATACCCGTTCCAACCGGTGAAAGATTTAAAAGTGTCTACTCGCCCCTCTTCATGATTCTGAAAAAGAACGGCTCTGTCAGGGATTTACCAACACCGGATGTGCGGATATGCGTGCGCGCATGCGCCACTGGGCAACCTGAGCATCGGCGTATGTGTGTGCCAGGGCGCACCTCAGGCGCACGGATGGGCACGACGGGTGCACGCACAATGGCGCTGTTTGGCGCCAGTGGCCCTTTATAAGGATCTCAGCTGCACTTATTCGGCGCTGGTCATCTGCAGCTCTGTGTCCAAACTCCTGATTCTTGCCTGCTTGATCCTGTGACTACTGACCCGCCTCCTGTTTGAGCTGTCTGACCTCTCCTGCCCCGATCCTGGCTTGCCTGACCCTGTTTATGGACTTTGCTTGATCTCTGTTGCCAAACCTTTGCCTGCCATTTGACCTTGCTCCAGCCTTCCGAATCTGCCTGTCTGCCTGCCTGTTGTGACCCAGCCTGCCTGACTACTCTTTGCTTGCTCCGAGTGCTGTGTACCATCCAGGTCCTATAGCCACTGCCCCGGCATCCGCCGGCCTACTGGTTGCTGATCTGCTGTCATCTCTGCCATCTCCTGCAATTCCACCCAACCACCTCATAATCCTCCTTTTAGTTTCCTTGCCTTGGGCTAGCCAGCCCGAGGCATTAAAGTTGGGTGAATGCACCCCAGGCCATAGCCTTCCTGGGGGCTAGTCAGGAGGACCAGGATCAAGTAGTAAGCACATCATACTGGACTGGAACCCCGAACCACGTGACGTCCATATCTTAAATACCCTCTCACAGGGGGTACAGCGAGAGGGCCACTCCCACTGGCCTGGCTCTGAAAGAGAGTAACTTGAGCACATGACCAGACCATAGTTCCATGCCTGCTACAAGAGACAGTGCCCACTGTGACCAGGCTGAACATCTCACAGCCCAGTCAGACTGACACAGAAGTCCAATTTAGGCAAATAGACCCAAACCAAACTGTAGTTTGGGTAAAGTTTAACTTTGAAAAAATGCATAGCGCGTGCTCTTCAGGAGTCTGCCGCTAAATATGCATGTGTTTTTTGTCATTTTCACCTGCTGGAAATCCATGGTGGACAGAATGCATGGGAAGCTTAAAGCTTACAGCAGTGGCTCATCTGCAAGATCAAGTCCAGGACATCCATATGCCGCACATCTGGGCTTTGTAAGCAGGGTTATGGAATCCAGAGAGTAAGTAATCTTTTATAATTTTTTAATATACTTTTTAAGGTGAACATGTGTGTTTTTCTTTTTCTCTGCAAGACAACTGAAAGTATGCAGTCTCCTTCAAGTTCTGAAGGTGCAGAAAAGGAAGAAACTGGGTAGCCTTCCCTGCCATCAACTTCAGGCACACAATTTAATAATCTATGTCATAAAATTTAATTTTAAAACAGTGTCTATCATTTATTTATTTCTTCTTCTAGCCATCTGCTTCCCAAGAGAGGGCTGAGAGACTTTGAGAGAGAGGGAGACAGGAGACAGAAGAAAGGACTTAGAGAGTGAGGAGAGAATCCAGAAGTCAGGACAGAGGTCATCGGAGGCAAAGTGCTGAACCAGAGGTGATGCAGCAGGTGGATCAACACATAATGAAACTGCTGGGGGAACTCCATCAGCATAATAGAATCTTGATGGAGCAGGGCCCATGTTATGATCCAAGTGATGAGAGGGTTGCATTTCTGTGAAACTTGTGGCACAAGCTGACCTATTTTTACTGGGGAAAACATGAGTAAGCCGTGCGCAGGGATATGCTGACCTTTATTGATGGATGTCTGGAAGCTGAATCAAATGGCCTGCCATTGCCATTACTGAGAACATGCTGGGCTTTTGCTGCCGCTCCTCTGCCATGTCTCCCTCCTGTTTATCAGCAACCCGTTTTTTTTCCAAAAACCCCCGGCTTTCCAGCAACCCCAGTTTCTCAAGCCCACCCCAGTGTTTTTACCTGCCTACCTGGAAAAATATCCCAGACCTCCTCTGATATATCCAATGCCCCAAGTGACTCATCTTTTCCTGTATATCAGGATCTATAGGACTTTTTTGGAGATTTATTTTGGTGATGAGGCATATTTTTAGGTTATGCCACAATTACAGCAACAACAACAAAAAAGTTGCTGGCCAATTTTGGGCCTACCATTTCCACTTTTTTGGCACTTGTTTTTGCATATTTTTCGTGTTGTAGAGCCCCTTAGTTTTGTTGTTTTTTTAATGCCTTTTTTTGCTATTAAAAAAAAAGTCATAAAAATTTATTTTTTGTATCAAGCATCTTGTGGTCTTCCTTTTATTTCAGCTGCATTGCAGCCATTCTTCAACATGTTATCTTCATGTTGGGTAGTTTGTAGGTCAGATTTCATTTCTTGTTAACACACATTTTTGTGCATTGTCGAGAACAGAAATCTACCAAACAAACTACTCAAGTTTGTGTTCATAGTTCCATAGGATATATATAAGTTCAGTCCTTTGTAACACACAAAACAGTGCATTACAAAGAGCTGAAGTATGTCCAACAAACTACCAAACCGTGCATTTAAAATTCATGACTTTGCTAGGTACAGTTCTGTCCTTTGTAGTGCCCTGTTTTGTGTGTTACAAAAGACTGATCTGTGCCTAACAAACTACGTAAATGTGAATGCACCATTCAGTAGTTTGTAAAGGTATAGTTCTGCTCTTTGTAACACACAGCTTTGTGCGTTACTAAGGAACAGAACTTTGCCCCTACAAACTACTCAAACCAGTAAAACACAGTTCAGTACTTTGCTAGGTACAGTTCAATCCTTTGTAATGCCCTGTTTTGTGTGTTACAAAAGAGTGATCTGTGCCTAACAAACTACGAAAGTGTGAATTCACCCTTTCATAGTTTGTAAAAGCATAGTTCTACTCTTTGTAACACACAGCTTTGTGCATTACTAAGGAACCGAACTTTGCCTTTACACAGAGGCATAACTACATCCTTCAGGGCCCTGGTGCCAGAAACAATGAAGGGCCCCCCTGACCCCACCCTTTCATCCAAGTCCTGGGCTTCCCATTCTGGGAATGTGTCCATGGACATCCTCCCAGAACCCTTCATCCAGCATGCCACCTGGGGTTCGCATACAGCGTGCTTTGTGATACAGTTGATCACAGATCACGATAAAGGGCTAACCACAGTGGCCCTTTACCATGTGATCAGCTGATCACATGTAAAACAGACAAGATCATTGTAAACATCAGTGCTGTCTATCAGTGCCCATTAATGCCACCTATCAGTGCCCATCAGTGCTCATCAATGCCACCTATCAGTGCCTATCAGTGCCACATATCAGAGCTCATCAATGCCCCCTATCAGTGCCCATCATTGCCGCTTATCAGTGCTCATCAATGTCGCCTATCAGCACCCATCAGTAGGACTCTGAGCTGAGAGCATCTCTCTCATACAGCTCAGAGCCTGCATGACAGTTCCCACTCCCTCCTCCCTCACACGGACAGGACAGGAGAGAGCTGATCTTCTCCTTCTCCTCCCACCCCTCTCCTCCTGTGTGTACTATGGGAAGTGTTAAGCTGTCACTTACCTGATGATGGAGCCTGATATGCAGAAGATGGCCTCTCTTACAGATCTGACTTGGAGCCCCTGATACAGCTGACAAGGAGCGCCGAGATGCAGAGTTGCACGAGTGCCTGGCAGGATCGTTGAACCTGGAGCTGTATCGGAATGCCTAGCCAGACTTTAGAGATGTCTGTAGGAGTCCAAGGACAGGAATAGGCAGGAATCTGGAACAAGCAGGCACCAGGACCCCCCCAGGCGGAAGTGCAGTTGCAGCAGCAGGAGGGATGATGGCACCTCCAAGGCTGAAAAGAAGGCAGGTACAAGCAGGCCGGGTCATACACAAGTAGGCACGTCAGGAACAGAGGCTGAGGCAGAAGTGGAGTCAGGATACAGGCCGGGTCATCAACGGGCTGGAAGCAGAGTGGCAGAAGGAACAGGCAGATGCGGAGTGGAGGACAAGCCAAGGTTGGATGCAGGCAGGAAATAGGAATGTCAGGAAGCAAGCCGGGTCACAACAGGAACGTGAGTCAGGTAAGTAATTACAAGACACACAGGGAATGCTGTAGAGCAGACAGCACTGAGTCCAGGTACTGATCCTGTTTAAATAGGCATTTTGGCACCATGACTGTCACAATTAGCGTGCATGCACACGTGCACACATGCGTGAAAAGACGTGTGCACAGATGCACGCAAGCACACCCTCGGCAATCTCTCCACAGGAACTGAAGTTCTGTCACCACCATCTTGGTTGTCCTCTCCATCCTCTCCGTCTGCCCATTTGTTGTGGGTGATATGCAGAAGAGAATGAAAGTTCAATTTCAAGAGATATCACATAAATTTGGATGTAAACTACACCCCATGGTCGGACACAATATTGGCCAGGATCCCATGAAGCCTTATGATCTCTTTAACAAAGGTTTGAGCTGTTTCCTGAGCAAATGGTGTGCCCTTCATGGGCAAGAAGTGAGCCATTTTAGACATCCTATCGACAACTACAAAAATAGTGTTGTGGCCCTCAGATGGAGGAATTCTGCAATAAAATCTAGTGAGACCATCTTCCAAGGTCTGATAGGGACAGGCAAGGGGTTTAGCAGGCCACAGGCTCTGTATCTACTGGTTTTATTGCAGATGCAAGTGGTGCAAGATTCCACACATTTTCTACAATCCTTTTCCACCCCAGGCCACCAAAATGTCCACTTGCCAATGCCAAAATGACCTGCCAGCACATGATCATGGCATCGCCCCCAAGATGGCTATTCGAGGATCTTCTATCACAAAGACCTTGCCTTCGTGCCAAAGTAACCCATCCTTTGCTAGTAGAGTGACTCCGGCTGGTGAAGGGTTCCTTACTAGGGTTTGTTTAATTTGTTCCATCAACCCTCCTTCAAGTAACAGGAAGTTCCCAGAGGACAGAATGGTATCTGGAGATGAGACTTCCTTAGATTTGCTGAACATGCGTGATAACGCATCAGGTTTTGTATTGTTGGATCCAGGCCTGAACATTATGTGGAAGTTGTATCTAGAAAAGAACAGTGCCCACCTGGCTTGTCCGGGTTTCAATCTCTTTGCTGTTCTTAAATACTCAAGGTTTTTAATGATCACTCTAGATCAAGATTGGGTGTGAGGCCCCCTCTAGCAGGTACCTCCATTCCTCAAGGGCGGCTTTGATGGCCAAAATTTCATGGTTCCCGACATTGTAGTTTCTTTCTGCATTTGACAGCTTGCGAAAAAAAGCAACTGGATGCAGCAGAGCCTTAGCTCCCTGCCTCTGAGATAATATTGCTCCAACTGCTGTTTCCGAAGCATCCACTTCTAAGATGGAAGGCAGGGCTGGGGCAGAGTGTTTCTGGACAGATGCGGATGTGAAAAGTCTTTTTAGGGTGTCAAAAGCTTTCTGAGCTTCTGGAGACTAACAGAATCTTGTGCCTTGTTTGGTTGAACTCGTGATGGGGGATATGATTGCTGAAAAACCTCTGATAAACTTCCGATAAAAATTTGAAAACCCCAAGAAGCGTTGGACACCTTTCTTGTCGCTGGGGGCAGGCCAATCCAGGATGGCCGTAACCTTTTGAGGATCCATCTGGATTCAAATATGCATTTCTCTGGTTTAGCATAAAGTCCATGCTGTCGAAAGGCGACTCAGTACACTCTTGACGTGCCTACGGTGATGATCTTGAGAGGGAGAGAAGATTAGTATGTCATCAAGATAAACAACAACAAACATATCCAGGAAATCTTGGAAGACATAGTTGATGAAGTGCTGAAAGGTAGCAGGGGCATTGCAAAGTTTGAAGGGCATTACGAGGTATTCAAAGTGCCCAAACCATATGTGAAACGCCATATTATATTCATCCCCCTCTCATATACGGACCAGGTTATAGGCCCCCCCGTAGATCCAATTTTGTGAAAATAGTGGCCGTACCGAGTCGCTGGTATAATTCAGGCACAAGTGGGAGAGGGTAATGGTTTTTAACGCTAACTTTGTTAAGTTCACGATAGTCCAAAAAGGGCCGTAATGAGTGATCTTTCTTTTCTACAAAGAAGATCCCTGCTCCGGCAGGAGATGTGGAAGGGGAATTAACCCCCTTTTTGAGGTTGTCATCAATGTAGTCTCTCAACGCAACAAGTTCAGATTCAGATAGAGGAAAGATCCTGCCGAAAGCAACTTCAACCCCAGGGAAGAGTTCAATTGGACAGTCATAAGCCCTATGATGAGTAAGCATTTCTGCCCCCTTTTTGCTAAAAACGTGCAAAAAGTCGTGATATGTCACTGGGAGGAATTGGCGGGCTTCGGAATCAATATCGATGCACAGCAGGGAGATAGGTCCTGATGATTTTCCTGCCAGCTGTGCTGAAGGCAATAGGGGAAAAGAAACGTGACTTCTTCTGTGGCCTAGTTAATGTGAGGGTTATGAGCTTGTAACCAAGGCGTACCCAGAATGACTGGGAACAGAGGTGATGGCATCCAGGCGTAGGAGCTCCTGATGGTTCTTGGCAATGGTGGTAGATAGCGGGATGGTTTCATGAGTAAGCCCCTGAACCTTGGGTAATAGCGAGATGTGATGTTTTGCAGCAAAAGTCGGGACTTGCAGCTAAGTCTAGCTCCAGAGCCAATTTTAGTGGGAATCTGGATAATTCCTTCTGGGAGCTGTAACCAAATGGGAAGAGCAAGATGAACAGAGTTATTGGGTAGAGATGAAGAAGAAGCAAATGTAACTGAGAGGCATTTACAGATTGTCCTGATACTCCACAGTACAGGCAAAGATTTAGCTGACGTCTGCACTGGCATTCTTCCATCGTTAGGGAAGGGCAAAGAAGGCCAAGCTGCATGGGTTTGGGTGTGTCTGAAGTGGATGCGGCAGGAGCAGGTGAACCCGACTTTGGTGGATTTTAGGGAGAAAGGGCATGGTTGTAGCACAAAATAAAGTTTGCATGCATTGCGGAAAGCTCTGAACTTGTTGCGTTCTCCGTGGAACCTTTCAGTAGTTGGGACTCTGGATTCAGGTGGTAGCATAACAATTGCAGGAGCTGCAGGAGAAGTGGAAGATGCTTGAGCAGGAACTTGAGTGGATGGGTATAACCCTCTTGTGAGTCCTTTGTGGCCTGTATCAATCCCGTTAGGTGTTAGCAGAGTTCTTCCATAGGAGAGGGTCCTTTCACAGGCTCGGACATGGCTGTCTGCTACTGTCACATACCCGATGATGGAGCCTGATATGCAGAGGACGGCCTCTCTTACAGCTCTGACTTGGTGCCCCTGATAGAGCTGACAGCGAGCGACAAGATGCAGAGTCGTATGAGTGCCTGGCAGGATAGCTGAACCTCGAGCTGGTTTGGAACTCCTGGCTGGGCTGTAGAGATGTCTGTAGGAGTCTAAGAACAGTAATAGGCAGGAGACTGGAACAAGCAGGCACCAGGACCTCACAGATGGAAGTGCAGATGCAGCAGCAGAAGGGATGGTGGCACCTCCAAGGTTAAAGAGAAGGCAGGTACAGGCAGGCTGGGTCATACACAAGAGGGCACATCAGGAACAGAGGCTGAGTCAGAAGTGGAGTCAGGATATAGGCTGGGTCGCCAATGGACTGGCAGCGGAGTGGCAGAAGGAACAGGCAGATGCGGAGTGGAGGACAAGCAGAGGTCAGATGCAAGCAGGAAACAGGAATGTCAGGAAACAAGCCGGCTCACAACAGAAACGGAAGTCAGGTAAGTAATTGCAAGGCACACAGGGAACACTGTAGAGCAGACAGCACTGAGTCCAGGTACTGACCCTGTTTAAATATGCATTTTGGCGCAATGACTGTCACAATTAGTGCACATGTGCACACACAGGTGCGTGCAAAGGCATGCACACAGATACGCGCAAAGGTGTGCACAAGTGCGCCCCCAGCAATCTCTCCACAGGAACTGAAGTTCTGTCACCACTATCTTGGTTTTATAAACAAAAAGTAGCGCTAAACCATTATAGTGGAGCGATATTCTAAATCAAGCAAATATCCATGTACAAAACTGCATAGACATTACAAAAGAAAAACATTTAGTGTACAGGTGAACACCAAAACTTTGTTAAAATAAAATGTATTAAAAAATATGATAACAAACTCACATTTCTGTAGTTAGGACTCCACTGTTGCCTATTTTATAAGAAGCGCTTGTTTTGAACTACAGAAATGTGAGTTTGTTATCATATTTTTTAATAAATTTTATTTTAACGGAATTACACAATATGGTCCTATACTTTTCTTCTATACATTCATCATCTTGAACTGGGCCTTTATATACGAGGAGAGAATCTATTGTTGGTTGGAAGAATTTTGAGATGACTATTTGTTAGTCTAACCTTGGCTAAATCCACGTTATTGGGCCTCTTAACATCAGCTAATTGGAACGTCCACGATCAATTCAAAGCTTGCAAGACCCTTAGAACATATGTTCGTTTGGGTCATATTTATCTGGTAAGCCTACATCTGTTAAGGTGGCGGTATCATCACATTGGTGTTCGCATGTTTATCCTTCTGGGAACTAGGCGACATATCTGAAGTTTTGCGCGTGGGACTTGAACACTGTTCGGATTTAGAAAGGACTTTAATTTAAATTTTTTGCACCGTTTTTTATTCATCAGTACAAAGTTTTGGTGTTCACCTGTTCACTCATTTTTTTTCTTTTGTAATGTCTATGCAGTTTTGTACATGGATATTTGCTTGATTTATAATTTCGCTCCATTATAATGATTTAGCACTACTTTTTGTTTATAATATCTGTATTTTGCTAAAATATCCAATTTTGGTAGAGTAGCAGCTTCACTTTGCACATTGGGATAGCGCGGTGTTTTTTTTTCTGATTGTAAGAAATGAAACATTATACCACTATCTTGGTTGCTGGCATGGGCTTCCTGACATAAGCTATGCAGCTGAATATCAAACTCAGTTGCTTAGATTCACAATACCTATGGTGCAAATTGGTGGAGATGGGTGGGAGGAGTAGGAGAAGATCATCTCTCTCCTGTCCTGTCCGTGCGATGATGGGGCTGTCAGTGCGCTGCAGAAAGAAATTTCGCTAGGGCCCCCCTACAGTGGAAAAATGTTAGGACTGCTTATCTCCCTTCACAGCTCTCATCCGCTTGGTGACCCGGATCCTAGCAGCTCAGGGATGTCTCACTTTTAGGAGCAGCAGGTTGCTTGGTGTGCCATGATGTCAAAGTGTGTTCCCGAGCAGCTCAGTGTGCTGGAAAAGAGGGGTCCAGGAGCAGCAGAGGGAAGCTGGATAGGGTGGGCGATGGGGCAGTGACATAAAGAGGAATCAATCCCTGCCTCCTGCAGCTGTTGAATGCTTGCAGGAGGAAAAGAAGGATAAATGGGCATTCAGTGGCGGCAGGAGGAGGAGATTGATTCTGCTATATGCAGCCCCTCCTATTCAGCTGTAGAGGGGGCCTCACTGGGGCCCCTGGAGCATGGGCCCAGATTGCAAGTACGACCCCTGTAGCTAAACCCCTGCCTTTACAAACTATTCAGATGGTAAAGCACAGTTTAGTCCTTTTGCTAGGTACAGTTCAATCCTTTGTAATGCCCTGTTTTGTACATTACACAAAACAGATCTGTGCTAACAAACTACATAATTGTGTTTAATAGTTTATAAAGGCATAGTGCTTGTCAGGGCTGGGCTCAGCCCTTCCTTCACAAAGCTGACCGTTCAGTTGTTGGCTAATTGCCAGCTCCTTTCTCTCCACAGTAAATCATCTGTTGATGATATCCTGCTCGTCAGTCCTGCCTACTTAAGCCGTCCAGCCCAGATGATCTCTGCCTTCGCCTTGGTCACATCTCTAGAGACACTCTCCTGTGTTCCTGTTAAAGACTTGCTTGGCTGACATTGCTTCTGCCTCCAGATCCTGCTTGCTGTTCTACTACACTCATCTCTGGCTCCCTGATGTTTTGTCTTGTCTGACTAGCCGTTCCGCTTCTGGAACTCTATGTTTTGACTATGTTTACTCTGTTTACCTTTTTATTATTATTATTAAACAAGTGTGATTTAACTGTAAGGCCGCGTACACACGGGCAGATTGTCTGCCCAACTAAGTTCGTCAGACAATCCGACAGACAGTCCGTCCAACATTTGAATGAACGGACTTGACCACACACGATGAACAGACAGTCTGCTGAAAGCTTGCGCGATGACGTGTACAGCACGTACGACGGGACTAGAAAAACGACGTCCAATACACTGCAATGCAACCTTCGGCCGTGTAAATCCTTTCTGAGCATGCGCCATACTTAGTCCGTCCAACTTGCCTACACACGAGCGGACTGTCCGCTGAAACCAAGTTTGGACGGACAAAACCAAGTTTGGACGGACAAAATTACGGAAATTCCGAAAGACTTAGTCCGCCAGACTGTCCGCTGAAAAAGTCAGCTGAAGCCCACACACGAGCGGATTGTCTGCTGAAACACGGTTCAGCGGACTAAGTTGGGCAGACAATCCGCCCGTGTGTACGCGGCCTAAGGAAAACATGCTTTCTGACAGTTCTGCTCTTTGTAACACACAGCTTTGCTAGGTACAGTTTTGTCCTTTATAATGCCGTTTTGTGCATGACAAAAGACTGTTCTGTGCTTAACAAACTACGTAACTGTGAATGCACCATTCAGTAGTTTGTTAAGGCATAATTCAGATTTTTGTAAAAGACAGTTTTGTGCGTTACTAAGGAGCAGAACTTTGCCTTTACAAGGTACTAAATTGATAATGCACAGTTCAGTACTTTGCTAGGTACAGTTCAGTCCTTTGTAATGCCTTTTTTGTACATTACAAAGGACTGATCCATGCCTAACAAACTACGTAATTGTGAATTCACCATTCAGTAGTTTGCTACGGCATAATTTTGCTTTGTAACAGACAGCTTTGTGCGTTACTATGGAGCAGAACTTTGCCTTTACAAGGTGATAAATTGATAAAGCACAGTTCAGTACTTTGCTAGATACAGTCCAGTTCTTTGTAATGCCTTGTTTTGTAGGTTACACAAGACTAATCTGTGCCTAACGGACTACATAACTGTGAACACACCATTCAGTGGTTTGTAAAGGCATAGTTCTGCTCTTTGTAACACACATGTTAATTGCGTTTTCCACATCTATTTGTATACACAACAGCACAACTCGCCCCTTGGGTGTGCATATGCCAAATGCACATTCCACTACACAATGAGCTTAGCTAAGTCGATAATTGAATTTTATTTGTTTTTTTTTGTGGATAAGTCTATGGCCATGGCATGGTATCAGTTAGGCCTGGGAGAGGCCTTCTTGTTGGAATACGTAAACGTCCTTGATCCAAAACCTGACTCACGGAAGATTTGAGTATCTCCATGGCTGCCATAGGCTCCAACTTTAACCTTCAGAATTTGGAGGTGTGAATCAACCAACCTCAAGAGCACTGTAGAAAAATATTTCTTAGAATTATACAGTAATACAAAGATTCAGAATGGGGAGGCATTTTCACCCTCATGTGCATTCCAGCAAGGGCTCTGATACAGTTTGGAAGCTGTTTCTTTTCCCAGAAGTCTGCAGCCACCTGTTTTTTTTTTTTACATGTTTTCATCTGGTTCTAGTATTAAACAGGGCATGACTCCTCCCAAAACGCAACGCAGATCTCCCTGGTCACCCTTGACACAGTGCTGACACCAAGGAGAAAGTAGTGGTGCAGAAAGACAAAACTTGGTACCATAAAAAAAAAAATTGCTTGTTAAACAATAATAAAGAAAAATAATACAAAAAAACTATTATTAATATTTTTATTAACACTTTCACAAAAAAAAAATATTAAATAATAATTAACAATCCACAACCCACCTCCCTTACTTTTTAGCTATCACCCCTGCACAAATATCCACCATCCCAGCTCTCCCCTCTGCAAAATAACCCTGCACAGCTTTTTGACCTCTCACACATCCCCCCTTTCCTTCCCCCTGAAAGCTCTCACCTTTTCACAAATCCTCCACCTTCCCTTAGACAAAGCTCTCTCACCAATCATTCCCTTCCTTCTTTCCTATTATTTTTGAAAAATTCCCTTTAAAACAACACTGATGATTTTTTTTTAAATGCAATACAACATACCTGAGTGTGACAAGGATTCTTTCTGCCGTCGACCAACTCATTTGCAGGTGTTTGTCCATGTGGGTGAATCTTGGCCTTAGACATTCCAGTAGGTCGTCAAATGCAGCGTTGGATGTCCTGCTCAAATGATAAAACTTGCCTGAATTTTGTACATAGTTGAGAAATACACAGAGAAATAATGGTAGGACATCAACCGATGCATCCAGTATTGACCTCTGGATGTATTTTTTCTAATTGTCTCTGCTGAAATTGCCTTTGTAAAAAAATCAGGAGGAGTAATTCCTTGATTTTTTTAATTATGTTCCTGCTCTGCTCTCACAACCATATTTGTTCTCTTTGTCCAAAATGGCCCCTGATAATATGTCCTGCAAAGCATTGTGGTCATATGGGAGTTAACAAAAATCAAAGGGAAGTGTTACTGAAATATTATGTAAAAAACTGCAAAAAAAATTAGCAACGCTCCTAAAACACTACTACCAGCCACCCAAAAAATGCTAATTATCAGCATTTTTCACTCAGAATTTTTTCTGCCATTTTTGACCTTATAGTGTGCATGGAGCCTAAAAAATGTGGAGCTGTGTCAATGGGATGCTAGTTCAGTATGTGTATATATTTTAAATATGCCATGGACAGTAGCAGTTTGCTTTTGTAGTGAGGAAAGCAGGACGACTGATATGTATGAAAATAAAAGTATGAATTATAAGATCAAGCACCTTCAAAGATATTTTCCAATGTGTGTGAAAGCATTTTGATTGTCTCCAGTGACTAGGCATTGATTTTTTTTTTTTAATTTTAAAAACTTCTATAAATTATTTTATACTTGTATTGTAGAAAATGATACGACTATAGACATTTTTAAACAACCAATATTACCATTATTATTTTATTTTTTATTTTGTTTGCAAAGTTTAACTGGTTGCAGCATAAAATCTGCATTCTATATAAGACCATAAAGATTTCCTTCTTCTGTAAAGTATTAATAATATGCTTCAGTGGGCTTAATTGCACCAATGACCTTCATAATTTAAAACATTTGACATTTTCTACTTTTAATTTTTCTGAAATAATTGGATAACTACTTTGCATTTACCTAATGTATTAGCCATGAATATAATCATTTTTGTTCCCAATAAAACTCACTCCAGTTGTCTAAATCATTGTCTTATAAAAAATCGTATGTCACACAAAAATATGCATAGTACAATTTCTATCTCTACAAGAAAAAAATTGTAACCTGCGAGAGAGTGCAATAGTGCTCTCTTAATCATATCCTTATTTTAAAAAAATTGTCAGTGAGCCACTAGTGCTTTGATTTTACAGTGCTGTAGGGAATTTATAAGGATCATATGAACCCCTTTTAAATACATTAAATCTATGAAATAATAAAGTAACCTAGTAAAATCAAGATAAATAAATATAAACATTTAATATTACCAACATTGTTTGACTGGAGTAAGAAAGTGATGTTTTCATTTATTAATTTTTTAATTGTAATTAACAATTGTAATAAAAAAAAGTCAGTATAAATTTAAAATGTATGGTATTTTATTAGCTTCACGTTTTAATATTTACATCACTACATATTTCTTTTAGGTTTACATGATACATTTTTGTATTGCAACATTATTAGTTGAACAAAAGTCACTTTTTAAAATTTTTTATAGAGAGGCATTTGTTTTTTTAAACTTTTTTTTATGTCTTTTCTGTCCTTAGTGTACACTGATCAGAATGCATAGGTTAGTGTACAGTTTCATCAAGATTTCGTACATGGACAAAATAACTCCCATACACACATGTTTCAAAGTTAAGCTGCCCAGACAAGGCCAATCTAAGGCTGACAACTCCAAATCCACATGAAGATTGAGAGACTGCTGATGGAGGGGAATGCTTTGGTAGGTTGTTTACCATACTGTGCTACCATGCTGTACACACTAGAACATTAGTGCTCCTGGACTGGGGCGGTGGGTCATGGTGGGGTTCTCTACAAATTCTCGGGTTCCCTGAGGAAAAAAAAAAAATTGAAATGTGTTGGAATAAGGTGACTTGTACCCCATGTATATATTTTGATCACTGAGTGTATATGCAACTTGGAAATATTTTTATTTTTATTTATTTTTTAAATCTGTATATATAAAATGTGGCTGGTATTCAATGGGTGGGTAAAAATACTTGGTGTACTAGACTTAAATGTACTGGTTAGCGCTATGAGAAGTAAAGCACTAAAGGCTCATTCTGGTCACCAGTTTAACAACTGATATTACTAAAGAAAGACTTAAGCCGCGTACACACGGGCGGACTGTCTGGCCAACTTAGTCCGTCAGACAATCCGACGGACAGTCCGTCATACTTTCGAATGAACGGACTTGCCCACACACGGCACTTTTTGAGCGGACTAATACGGCGGACTAAGTCCGCCATACTATCCGCCCTACTTTTGAAATGAACAGACTCGCCCACACATGCGGAGGAAAGTCCGCTCATTTGGAGCGTGTATCCAGGTAGGCGGGGCCCGCGACGGAGACGTCGCTGACCCCGCCGCCTGGTATGGACTTAAAGGGGAACCCCAACGCCGAAAAAAACAAGACCCCCGAAGTCGGGAGAAGAGGCCGGCGGCGAGGAAGAAAGCCGGACTCCTCCGCTAGCAAAAGAGCTACAAGAAGATAGCGGAGGAGTCCGGCGAGAAGACCCCCGAAGACGGAAGACCCCCGGAGCTGTGCAATAAAATATTTTAACCCTGTGTTGTGTTTTTTTTGTACTTTTTTTCACAGGTGAATGGGTAGGGGTACATTGTACCCCATACTCATTCACATAGGGTGGGGAAGGGCGGTATCCGGGGGCCCCCTTATTAAAGGGGGCTCCCAGATTCCGATAAGCCCCCCGCCCGCAGACCCCGACAACCAACGGCCAGGGTTGTCGGGAAGAGGCCCTTGTCCTCATCAACATGGGGACAAGGTGCTTTGGGGTGGGCACCCCCCCATGTTGAGGGCACGCGGCCTGGTACGGCTCAGGAGGGGGGGCGCTCGCTCGCCCCCCTTTCCTGGCCGGCCGGGTAGCGTGCTCGGACAAGGGTCTGTTGTGGACTTGGGGGGGACCCCCACACCGATTTTTTTCGGCGTTGGGGTTCCCCTTTAAGTCCATACCAGGCGGCGGGGCCAGCGACGTCTCCGTCGCGGGCCCCGCCTACCTGGATACCCGCTGGAAATGAGCGGACTTTTCTCCGGGCGGGAAAAGTCCGCTCATTTCAAAAGTAGGGCGGACTGGCACACACACGGGCGGATTGTCCGCCGAAATGCGAGTCCAGCGGACAGTATTTCCAACATTCCGAAATACTTAGTCCGCCAGACTGTCCGCTGAAAAAGTCAGCTGAAGCCCACACACGAGCGGACTGTCCGCTGAAATGTGTTTCAGCGGACTAAGTTGGACAGACAGTCCGCCCGTGTGTACGCGGCCTTACAGGGCTAAATCAGAAACTGTGTTGTACTTTCATCCTTTTCCTTCACAGGGCACTTCCATACCCTTGAGGGTATTATCCTCAACCAGGGTCCAGCACTCCACAAACAACATTTCCTTATTCTCTGTGTAACAATAAAAAAACGTAAAAATCTTTTTGAGGCATTAAAGACTTTTATGGTACTACATGACTCACAGCACTAAATATTGTTTAAAATCATTGTATTTTCTTTTTTTTTTTACAAAAGTTTCTAAAAAATATCATCAATACATATATCAAACAACAAAAGAAGGAAAATTATATTGAAAAATGGAGCCTAAATTACTCCTTCAAAGACTGGATCTCTTTATATAATACCCCATAAAATAGGAGCCTATGATAGATGTTTATCCAGCCTTCCTCTTGACACATTTTGCAGGGTAACCACTACCTTAGAAGTTTTCATAAGGAGTAATAATCTGCAGAAAATAAAACATAAATAATAATACACAAATTGGATACCAAATGTGTATAGATATATGTATTTCTTGATCATACATCACGGAACACAGGAACTTCATTACATAGTGGGTTATATAGGCACCTCTGGTGATTGGACACTGGTTAACCCCAATTAAGGAGAATTCCCCCCTATATAACCCCTCCCATATGGGAGGCACCTCAGTTTTTTTCGCCAGTGTCTATGGTGGTTGGTCACGTAAAACTTTAGCTCTGTGCAGGTCCCTGCGGGGGCCTAAGGGCTACAACTAACCGGATCCATACCTCGGGCCGATATTTGACTCCCAGGATGGTATGGTACCCGGGCCTCGTCAGCCGAAGAAACGAGGTTTGGCCTGTAAGTCCTCTCCTATTGCTAGACTGGGCTTTGGGAAAACCAGACTTGGTGTACTATTTACACAGAGCGCACAAAAGTTTCTGGCAGAGTCTTTTACAGGGTCCAGGTAGGAGGCTCTTCCGAGAAAGAGCCCCAGATAAACCTGAAGGTTGGCTAACACTGCCCGCCGTGATGGGTAAAGGCTGGAATTTGTCTGTTTCAGCAATTCCTGCGGCGAGGACAGGTAAGGGAAGTTAATCCTATATATATAATTATATGATGGATTTCTTCATTTTGAGTAGTTGTATGTCTTACCTGGTTTCCACCACTAGAGGGAGTAAGAGCAGCCTGATGCATACTTACATGCCTTTCAGTACACCCGCTCAGTGAAGCCTGGTTCTCCAGCTGTCTCACGTCTCCACTGCAGTCCCTGCCACAACAAGGTAACACAGGGGTCCCACGTAGTCTGGGGGTCACACGCAGCTCCGGTGGTGTTCTCCTTTCCCCCCCTGGATACCGCGGTCCGGGCGTGTTCCCGGCCTAATGGAGGAGGGGGGAGTGTGGTTGTGAGCCGTGCACGTTAATGTGCATGGCGCTGTACTGCGCAGGCGCCAGGCGGCAGATTTAAAAAGCCCAGAGCGTCAGGGGGCTGTAAGTGGAGACACAGGAGCTGTGGGCAATAAGCATCCGTGGGGATTGGATCCAGGCAAACCTTAGACACCTACTCAGCATCAGGTTGTGCAGTTTAAGCATATTTGTAATCGGAGTCTTCAAGTGGGAAATGCAATATTACATAAGAAACAAGGCCTGAGGTGTGCCATGGCCTGGATGGTCAGTATGCCTGAAAAGAGGGCATACCCTGAATGTAAGAATAAGAAAAATACTATGAGTATGAGTGAATAACCTGGGGGAAACGGGTGGGTGGGCACCTAGAAAACCCCAACCCTGGCCCTGACAGAGGAGGAGGGTTATATAGTCTCCGACTCCTCCCACAAATACAGGCTGGCCTACAGCCAGCCTTCTAACTTGTAATCGGAGTCTTCAAGTGGGAAATGCAATATTACATAAGAAACAAGGCCTGAGGTGTGCCATGGCCTGGATGGTCAGTATGCCTGAAAAGAGGGCAAAAAGACACCAGTTTAGGTGGGAGAGGGAAGGTAGAGATCCCATCCCTAAAATGACGTATGCCCAAACGCCAACCGTAAGTAACCGGTAAGTATCCGCTGTGAGAGTAGAACCCATCGACTCCAGACCTGGAGATGAGAAGGAACCTCCTTAGAGCCTGCAAGCTACGCAAACCCAATTGAACGTCCCGTGAAGGATAGGATGAGCCTGATGCCCAAGGTGACCCGGACATGAGAATGAACTGCTATGAATGAGAGGATACGTAGGGAAAAGAGAGCAAGGGCTGACCCGAAGAACCCCTACAACACACACCAGAAGAAGCACTGTGAAAACACCCCTTCCCATACCTGGTAAGAGGATGTGAGAGGGTGAGTGGCAAAAATACCAGTGATAGGAGAGGAAACCTGGCTGCCTGATGGATGTGATGGAGTAGATGCCATGGCAAGCATCATCAACATGGCGACACCAAGACAAACTGGTCCCACCGGATGTGAGCAGGTCATGCTACTGCCCGAGACCTCCCAACCGAGACCGAATCCTGAACCGAGGAAGGAGAAACAGACTCCAACCCAGGGGAATAAGTCCCATAGCATGAACCAGCCATGCCCAAGGTGACTAAAGCACCCCCCTCCCCACCTGGAACAAACCGGGGAGGAGCAAAGATGACTGGACCGACGTCCCTGAGCAGTACTCCAGGCAACCTCCTAGACAAGAGATCGGAGCTGAAAGTGGAATCCAGAATGGTGACGACGTCGCCCAACCTACCACCTAAGGACCGTGGCTTGGACACACCCTGAGAGTATGAATCCCAGGGCGGTAACCAGGGCCTCTATGCAACAGGATGTCCACTAAAGAAAATTGTTGTCTGCTTCCAACCTGAGGGTGCGCCCAGTGGCGAAAAGACATCTGTACGTGAGTGCAGGCATGGTTGATATTGGTATGGATGCCAAGACGGCCCAACCTGAAAACGTAACTAGAAGGAAAGACAGACAACCAGACATGAGAACAACAACAACGCCCCTCTGCCTACCTAAGAATGAGAACATGGCAGAAAAGTCAAGACCACAGCGCATGAATGAACCTAATGATGAACCCCCCCCCCCCCGTGTGTGAGTTGAGAAATGGTGAGTTAACCCGAGTAACCTGCAGCGCAGAGACAGGTAATTAACAGAAACTCAGGCCTAGAGTACCCACAGACCGTGGTGGGTAGACGTACAGGTGTGGTGAATGAACATGCATCGTATGACGTATGGTATACAGGCGAGAAGATTGTGGTCAACAATCATTAATAACGAAACCTCAGCCCGTATGGATCTGTAGACGTGACAGATCCCGATGTGCGAGCCCTAGCTGACTGACCCCGGTACAAACATGAACACAGATACGATAAGACATGACAATGAATGCAGACAAACCTAACCAGAATATGTTATAAGTGAACGCCCTTCTGCGAACTCTGAAGCCAAACACAGAGGTTGAAACACCATGACAGAACCACTGAACAGAAACACTCTGACAGAAATACTGACAGAAAAATGTCACGACAATGCCATGACAGAAATGCTAAAAGTTAACCTAGGTAGAACAATGACTGAAATCCCGGGGCAGAACGCTATGACAGACATGCTGGCAGGACGCTATGACAGAACTCCAGGGGCAGAACACTGACAGATAACCTGGGGCGGAACACTATGACAGACATGCCGGGCAGAATGATATGACAGGAACCCAGGGGCAAACCACTATGACCGCCATGCTGGACAGAGCGCTATGACGGAAATACTGGACCGAACGCTATGACGGAAATACTGGACCGAACGCTATGACGGGAATACTGGACTAAATGCTGTGACCGAACCTGGACAGAACGCTATGACAGGAAAGCTAGAAAGAATGCTATGACCGAGAATGCTGGACCAATCGCTATGACAGAATTGCTGGGCCGAACATTATGACCGAAAATGCTGGGCCGAACGTATGACAGAAAATGCTGGGCCGAACGTATGACAGAAAATGCTGGGCCGAACGTATGACAGAAAATGCTGGGCCGAACGTATGACAGAAAATGCTGGGCCGAACGTAATGACAGAAAATGCTGAGCCGAACGTAATGACAGAAAATGCTGGGCCGAACGTAATGACAGAAAATGCTGGGCCGAACGTAATGACAGAAAATGCTGAGCCGAACGTAATGACAGAAAATGATGAACAGAACGCTGTGACAGAAACTGGACTAATGCTATAACCAAAACCTGGACAGAACGCTATGACAGGAAAGCTAGATCGAATGCTGTGACAGAAATGCTGGACCGAACGCTGTGACAGAAATGCTGGACCGAACGCTGTGACAGAAATGCTGGACCGAACGCTGTGACAGAAATGCTGGACCGAACGCTGTGACAGAAATGCTGGACCGAACGCTGTGACAGAAATGCTGGACCGAACGCTGTGACAGAAATGCTGGACCGAACACTATGACAGAAAATGCTGGACCGAACACTATGACAGAAAATGCTGAACAGAACGCTGTGACAGAAAAACTGGACTGAATGCTGACCGAAACCTGGACAGAACGCTGTGACAGGAAAGCTAGATGGAACGCTTATGACAGAAATGCTGGGCCGAACGCTATGACAGAAAATGCTGAACAGAACGCTGTGACAAAAACTGGACTGAATGCTATGACCGAAACCTGGACAGAACGCTGTGACAGAAATGCTGGACAGAACGCTATGACAGGAAAGCTAGACGGAACGCTATGACAGAAATGCTGGGCCGAACGCTATGACAGAAAATGCTGAACAGAATGCTGTGATAAAACCTGGACTGAATGCTATGACCGAAACCTGGACAGAACGCTGTGACCGAAATGCTTGACAGAACGCTATGACAGGAAAGCTGGGCCGAACGTTATGACAGAAAATGCTGGGCAGAACGCTGTGACAGAAAATGCTGGGCAGAACGCTGTGACAGAAAATGCTGGGCAGAACGCTGTGACAGAAAATGCTGGGCAGAACGCTGTGACAGAAAATGCTGGGCAGAACGCTGTGACAGAAAATGCTGGGCAGAACGCTGTGACAGAAAATGCTGGGCAGAACGCTGTGACAGAAAATGCTGGGCAGAACGCTGTAACAGAAAATGCTGGGCAGAACGCTGTGACAGAAAATGCTGAGCAGAACGCTGTGACAGAAAAATGCTGGGCAGAACGCTGTGACAGAAAAATGCTGGGCAGAACGCTGTGACAGAAAAATGCTGGGCAGAAAATGCAGGGCAGAACGCTATGACAGAACGTTGTGACAGAAATGCTGGATAGCCTGCTGTGACAGAAAATCGCAGGCAGAACGCTGTGACAGAAAATCGCAGGCAGAACGCTGTGACAGAAAATCGCAGGCAGAACGCTGTGACAGAAAATCGCAGGCAGAACGCTGTGACAGAAAAACGCTGGCAGAACGCTGTGACAGAAACGCTGGCAGAACGCTATGACAGAAACGCTGGCAGAACGCTATGACAGAAACGCTGGCAGAACGCTATGACAGAAAACGCTGGCAGAACGCTATGACAGAAAACGCTGGCAGAACGCTATGACAGAAAACGCTGGCAGAACGCTATGACAGAAAACGCTGGCAGAACGCTTTGACAGAAAACGCTGGCAGAACGCTATGACAGAAAACGCTGGCAGAATGATATGACGGAAAACGCTGGCAGAACGCTATGACAGAAACCGCTGGAAAAAACGCTATAACAGAAAACGCTGGCAAAACACTATAACAGAATGCTATGACAGAAAATTGCTGATGGAAGCTACAATTACCTCCCCCCCCCCCACGGGAAAAAACGGTGGGAAGGGCGGACTGCACGCAGGAGAGCTGAGGGAGGGGAGAATGTGGGCGAAGTGAGAGAGGAGCTGGCCGATCACCCCCCTCTCCCCCACGCCAGGAGGAACGGCGGACAGGCTGACGGAGCGATGCACATGGGGAGAGAGAGGCGCTGGGGGTAGCCGATCACACTCTCCCCTCCTCCCATACCGGAAAAAACGCCGCGCAGGATCACCCGCACCCTGGAAGCCGGCAGGGACGAAGAGAGGAGCGTAGTGAAGGATAGCTTGACCGGCCTCCCCTCATGGACGCCGGCTGCCTCCACCTAGAAAACCCCAACCCTGGCCCTGACAGAGGAGGAGGGTTATATAGTCTCCGACTCCTCCCACAAATACAGGCTGGCCTACAGCCAGCCTTCTAACATATTTATTGTGAGACTTTAAGCACAACAGTGATTGCACTTGTACTAGTACATCTGCTTTGTAGCTTAGGACTATGTCTCCTCGTAAGAGGGTCTCAGGGGGAGGTAACAAAGGCACTGGTAAATCACCGCCTAGGTCCAGGGGTTCTAAAAGTGCCTGTAAGTTACCATCCCCCCTGCAAGACTGGAGCCAGCCTCTCAGGACGAGTCAGTGCCCCTGTCAGGTTTTGCAGCCTCTCCTAATGTGTCAGCCCCGGTTTATGTCACTAAGCACTCCCTTAGGGCTACATTGGAGGGTTTTGAAGGGAGAATAATGAATTTTATTTCTGCTTCCCTGAAAGATAGCAGGAAAAGGGGTAGATCCCCTCCCTCTGCTGAAATTCCTCTCTCAGATGATTCTTCTGACAATGAGGAGAGATCCCTGTCTTGGGACAGGGATCATGAGCAGTCGGATGAATCAGAGGAAGAGGAGCGCCTCCCAGGCGCTCAGAAAACAGGTGCAGTATTATACTGAATTGGTGCGTACCACATTCAGAATGCCTGCTGCTGAAGTCACTACGTCCTCTGTTTCTTCCCTGGGAGTCAGGAAAGCCCCACAGACTGCCTATTCCTTTCCAATTCATCCCTTAATGGATGAATTGTTGTATGAGGATTGGGGACATCCCAATAAACTGTTTGCTCCTCCTAAAAGGTTTTCTGTGCATTATCCTCTGGAGGAGAGTTTCACCAAGAAGTGGGGGGTCCCATCTGTTGATGCGGCTGTTTCTTGCGTGAATAAAAACCTGACTTGTCCGTTGGATAATGCGCAGGTATTTAAAGATCCAACTGATAAGAAGCTGGAAACCTTATTAAAAGCCTCCTTTTCCATGACTAGCGCTGTAGTGCAACCTACAGTCGCAGCCGTGTGGTTGTGCCAGTTCCTCAAGGAACAGGTTAAGCAGATGCTTGGGCTCCTTCCCAGCGAGGAAGTAGAGAAGTATGCAGAAATGCCTCATATTCTGTGTTTCATGATTGATGCAATTTTGTATTCTGTCCAACAAGCATCACGTTTGTCCCTCATGTTGGTACACATGCGAAGGGCCCTATGGCTAAAGAATTGGGCAGCTGAGCTGTCATGCAAGAAGCATTTGATTGGGTTCCCATTTAAAGAGTAACGTTTGTTTGGAGAAGAATTAGACAAACTCTCCTTCCATTCAAAAGGAGCAAGCGTCCTTCATTCAGGCGTGCTCTCTCTCCCGGTGCATCAAGCTATAAGCAGTGGCGACGCCTTCTCAACCCTCCTCTACAGGAAAAGCTCAGGGCCGAGCCCAGGGGCAGAAAAAGACTTGGGGGCGAAAGCCTGTCAAGCAGAGCCCAAAAGCTTCCTTGTGAAGGGGCGCCCCCGCTCGGCCGAGTGGGGGGAAGGCTCCTGCAGTTTGCAGGAGCCTGGCGGGAAAAGATCCGGGACAAGTGGGTGATCTCTTCGGTATCTCTGGGCTACAGTCTAGAGTTTCAGGAGATTCCACCTTCTCGTTTTCTAAGGTCAAGAATCCCCAGGGATCCAGTAAAGCAAAAACCGCTATTTCTGGCCTTAGATCACTTACTATTCCAGGGGGTGATAGTAGAAGTGGACCCAAAAGAACAGGGTTCAGGGTTTTACTCGAATCTCCTCACCGTTCCAAAGCCAAATGGAAGTGTCAGACCTATACTAGATCTAAAGGATCTGAACCGGTTTTTACGCATCCTCCCTGCAAGGGAGAGAGTTTATGGCATCAATAGACATCAATGTGCCAATTTTTCCCGCACACCAAAGATTTCTAAGGATCGCGGTAGAGCGGTGCCATTTTCAATTTGTGGCCTTGCCGTTCAGGCTTGCTACAGCCCTTCGAGTCTTCACAAAGATTCTGGACCCTCTCTTGGCAAACCTAAGAGCTCAGGGTATAGCCGTCATGGCTTATCTAGACGATTTGCTTCTCATGGAGAAAACAGTAGCGTTCCTGAACCTCAGCGTTATCAGAACGCTAGAACACCTGAAACGCCTAGGTTGGATTATAAACCTAGAAAAGTCGTCCCTACAGCCTGTCACCAGGTTGGAATACCTGGGTATGATCATTGACACTGCTCAGGGCAAGGTGTTTCTTCCAAGGCCAAAAGCCTTGGCCATTGGGGATCTGGTGCGCCTAATTCTGGGCAGAAGATCATCCCCCATTCGATTGTGCATGAGACTGTTAGGGAAAATGGTCGCCTCCTTCAAGGCTGTCCCATTTGCCCAGTTTCACTCAAGGCCTCTGCAAAGATGCATCCTTGCTACTTGGAACAGGAAGCCCCAATCCTTGGATCTTCCTATGCGTCTATCCCCAGGGACACGCAAGAGTCTCGTCTGGTGGTTACAAACCAAGAATTTGCTGAAGGGCAAAACTTTTCTTCCTCTTCCATGGAAGATTATCAAGACAGATGCCAGCCTGACAGGCTGGGGAGCAGTGTTGGAGGAGACATGCTCGCAGGGGAAATGGTCTGTGATCGAGAGGCTATTGCCCATAAATGTCTTGGAGATCCGGGCAGTTTATATGGCTCTCATAAAGTGGTCTTACAGTCTACGAGGTCTCCCTGTCCGGGTTCAGTCCAACAATGTCACAGCAGTGGCCTATATCAATCACCAGGGCGGTACTAGGAGTCTGGTTGCGCAAAAAGAGGTGAATCGCATACTTGTCTGGGCAGAAAAGCATGTTCCGTGTCTTTCTGCAGTCTTCATTCCAGGAATGGAAAATTGGCAGGCAGATTTTCTGAGCCGCCAGCAGTTGTGCACAGGAGAATTGGCTCTTCCCCCCCGATGTGTTTCGGAACATATGTCACAGGTGGGGTACTCCAGATGTAGATCTGTTTGCATCCAGGTTCAACAGGAAACTGGACAATTTTGTTTCAAGGACTAGAGATGCACTTGCTCAGGGGTCAGATGCTCTGACAGTTCCCTGGGATCAGTACAATCTGATCTATGCCTTCCCCCCGCGCCCACTTCTGTCTCGGTTCCTGGGAAGAGTCAAGAGGGAGACAAAATCGGTCCTTTTAATGGCCCCAGCTTGGCCCAGGCGACCGTGGTACGCAGAGATCATGAAGTTGGCAGTAGGCAGGCCATGGATCCTCCCTCTCCGGCCAGATCTGCTCTCACAGGGTCCAATTTACCATCCTGCTTTACGCAGTCTGAATTTGATGGTTTGGCTGCTGAGGCCCACATTCTGAGAGACCATGGCCTTTCAGGGCCAGTCCTTTCTACTCTGGTCAATGCCAGAAAGCCAGCCTCCAGGCTTATTTATTACAAAATCTGGAGGGCATATGTTTCCTGGTGTGAACTCAGGAAATGGCATCCTAGAAAGTATGTCATTAGCAGGATCTTGGCCTTTCTCCAGTCAGGCCTAGAAATGAATTTGGCCATAAACACTATCAAGGTGCAGATTTCGGCCCTGTTAGTGTTTTTTCAGAAGCCACTTGAATCGCATTCCCTGGTGCGGGCTTTCATCCAGGGGGCCATGCGGATAAGACCGCCAGTCAAACCTCCGGTATGCCCATGGGATCTGAATTTGGTTCTCTTGGCTTTGCAGGGGCAACCATTTGAACCTTTGCATCTGGCTTCATTAGTTCTCCTGACTAAAAAATTGGTTTTCTTGGTAGCCATATCCACGGCTAGAAGAGTATCAGAGCTAGCAGCTCTTTCCAGCAAAGAGCCGTATCTAATTATTTATAAGGACCAGGTGGTCATGCGTCCCAACAGGTCCTTTCTACCTAAGGTGGTTTTGGGATTCCATTTGAATCAAGACGTAATCCTACCATCCTTTTTTCCGGACCCACAGTCCGCAGAAGAAGAATCTTTGCACACTTTGGATGTGGTTAGGGCAATCAGTATATATCTTCAAGCAACTGCTCGGATAAGGAAAACTGATTGCTTGTTTATTTTGCCGGAAGGCCCTAGGAGGGGCCAGGCGGCCTCAAAATCCACTTTCTCAAGGTGGATTAGACAGATTATTTCTCAGGCCTATAGTGTTAAAGGGAAAATCCCTCCTTTTCCAGTGAAAGCGCACTCTACTAGGGCTGTAAGTGCTTCTTGGGCAGTGCATCACCAGGCCTCCCTGGCTCAGATCTGTAAGGCTGCAACTTGGTCATCAGTCCACACATTCACCAGATTCTATCAGGTGGATGTCAAAGGGCAAGAGGATATCGCCTTCAGGCGCAGCATACTGCAGGCTGCAGTTTAGGTCCTCCGGTCCCTGGCGGTCTATAATTATGGTCTGTGTCTCCCTCCCCTCAATCTGAGCATTGCTTTGGGACATCCCACTATGTAATGAAGCTCCTGTGTCCCGTGATGTATGATCAAGAAAATGGGATTTTTATATACAGCTTACCTGTAAAATCCTTTTCTTGAGAGTACATCACGGGACACAGGGCTCCCGCCCCTCTTAGGTTTTACGTGATTTCTTATTGCTTTGCTACAAAACTGAGGTGCCTCCCATATGGGAGGGGTTATATAGGGGAGGAATTCTCCTTAATTGGGGTTAACCAGTGTTCAATCACCAGAGGTGCCTATATAACCCACTATGTAATGAAGCTCCTGTGTCCCGTGATGTACTCTCAAGAAAAGGATTTTACAGGTAAGCTGTATATAAAAATCCCATTATATGTGTGCATATATATGCGCGTAATAGAACTCACATATAGATGCCCATAGAAGGTACATACAAATGGTCAGTTCACCATACAGAATGCATTGATCCATGCATCTAGTGGAAAAAAGGGGGGCACAATACTTATTCGACAATTCACCCAGACCCATCAGCAAGATAATGGTGCCAAAATGGCAGCCCTGCAGTGGGCATGACAGGCAAGTATGATTAGGGCTGGTGGACTATGTTTCACACACTTGGCCATACACTGAGTAGAAAAGCCTGTCTTCTGCCAGCAGCTGCAGTGTGGCAGTCCTACTCTATTCAGTAAGGCAGTGATCTTATTGCAATGGTCTGACCCCCTATAAAGTCAGACCTGTATAGCTCTGCAATCAATCAGCAAACTTCAGGAACCCCACCAATTAGAAAACTCTATTTCTGATTCAGCAAGGGTGTGTCAGACTGTTTAAACCAGATCATTGATTCCCAAAAGAGGAATCCCACTTAATAGCTGCTGACAGGGGAGAGGTTTTTCTACTCAGGCTGTTGCTAATTCCTAAAGAAAATGGTACATCTGGAATGTACTAGTGGGTTTAAACACATGTTCCATGTTCAACTGAGCTTGGCTAAAGTTATAGAAAATAATATATACAGTATAATGCACTTTTTATTGTCAGCATTGCAATAATTGACTCTGGGGTCTGTATTGATGAAGATGATAAAGTTTAGGCTGTCATACTGTAGGAAACAAAACGGTGAAAGTGGGAAAGTGATATTCTACCCTACATAGAAAGTTTGGAATTCCCTAAGTGGGATAACATAGAAAGCCTAAGTGGGAGAAATTGATTTCTAGGAGGCAGGTAGCATCTCATATCATTTTCAATAAATATAATCAAAGTTTCACTATAAACAATACGACTAAATCTAACAACAACCTAAACTCACAGAAACAGTGCTTTTTGAGATGGACCCTGAATACTGGCAAACGTTCCCTATCCATTATCTTTCAGTGGTTGCAAATATGTGGGCAGCAATACTAGATTTTTCATATTCCAGAGAAAGGGAAATAGCAAACAAGAAATGCATGCCATAAGAAAACCAATGTCCTCTGACAGAGATGGAGGGCTAATTTGACATTTTTGCAATTAGTGCTTTATGAGTCAGAAGTTTTTTTTAATAGTCCATCCTTAAGAATTTAACCAGCTTAAACTGTTTTCATGCAAATTGTTAGTGTAATTTGTTTGGCTGTTTTGTTCTGTGTAAAGCCATTCCATGTGTACATTTCTTTAAAATCCAGCTATACATTGGGCTGGTTGTCATTTTTGTTTAATTCCATATGCACAGATAAAAATGGTGCCTGAACCTGCCGGAAACGGGAGGTGCATTGTCTGCCAGACCCCTACCAACAGAAGGGCATAGTCTGAGTACATGGTAGCTATGCTTTCCATAGAGAGCAGAGCAATTTCTCCAGAAATTATCACAGAGGAGAAGAGGGGATATGGAGGTTATGGAAAAGAGTACACCAATAAAATAGTCTCAAAAATAGTGCTGCAGTAATTATCTTACTGATCCTGTATATATCCTTTAATATATAGGGGATTTTTACCTAACCCGATAGATGTGGTCTTAACAGAGCTAGCTCAGTTTTCACCTCTCCTTAATCAAGCTTACCAAAAGGTCTTTAGCAATTAGGCTCCACCTCAGCACCTTTTTTCTGCATCTGTTTAACACTCTGTCACTTCACACTATGTACCAGGTACCAATGTAAATGCTTAAAAACAGGATCCAGTGCTTAGGCAGCAACTTACATACAGGGCTTGTTGTTACTTCCTCCAAGAGGTTCCTTTAGGAATGAATCTGGCTATAGACCACCTTGCCAAATCGCATAGGTCTATGCATTTAAAATGAACATCCTTGTAGTATAGGAAGACATAACCAGGTCCATCATCTTAGGACATAGACAAAAACTGGGAGCCTGCTGGATTGGGAGGGGTTATGTACATGGGAAAAGGTCAATCTCCTTTTAACCACTTGATCTCCTGGAAGGTTTTACCCCTTTCATGACCAAGGCATTTTTTGCTATTCAGCACTGGGCTACTTTAACTGCCAATTCCTTGCTCATGCAACACTGTGCCCAAATGATATGTATATATTTTTTCACACACAGAACTTTTTCTGGTAGTATTTAACCACTGTTTTATTTTTTTTTGCTATATAAACAAAAAATACCAGAACTTTTGAAAATAACAAATTTTTTTTAGTTTAACCGGTTCCCGACCAGCGCACGCCGATGTACGTCGGCAGAATGGCACGGGCAGGCATATTGGCGTACAGGTACGTCCAATCTTCAATTCCGCCCTGCCATTGTGAGCGTGCCGCCAGTGGCACGCTCGCGTGCCAGTCGGGACCCCCGTGAGTCCGGTCGTGGGTCCCGCGGACTCGAACGCCGCGGGCATACACGCGATCGTCTCACGGGACGGCTGAATGGAGGAAATGCTGTGTAAACAGTATTTCTCCATTCTGCCTAGCAACTAGTGATGCTGATCTCTGCTCCATGTGATTGGAGCAGAGATCAGTGTTCACTAAATGAAAGCCCAACTCCCCCACAGTTAGTAACACACCCCTAGGAACACTTAACCCCTACGCTGCCACCCTCTGGTTAACCCCTTCACTGCAATGTCATTTACACAGGAATCACTGCATTTATATAGCAGTGATTACTGTATAAATGACAATGGTCCCAAAAATGTGTCAAAAATGTCCGATGTGTCCGCCACAATGCCGCAGTCACAATAAAAATCGCTGATTGCCGCCATTACTAGTAAAAAAAAAATTATAAAAAAATGAATAAAAATGCCATAAAACTATCCCTATTTTGTAAACGCTATAACTTTTGCGCAAACCAATCAATAATCGCTTATTGCAATTTTTTTTTACCAAAAATATGTAGAAGAATATGTATCGGCCTAAACTGAGGGAAAAAAATGTTTTTTTTATATATTTTTGGGGGATATTTATTATAACAAAAAGTAAAAAATAATGTGTTTTTTTCAAAATTGTCGCTCTATTTTTGTTTATAGCGCAAAAAATAAAAACCACAGGGGTGATCAAATACCACCAAAAGAAAGCTATATTTGTGGGAAAAAAAGGACGTCAATTTTGTTTGGGAGCCAGGTCACACGACCGCGCAATTGTCAGTTAAAGCAACGCAGTGCCGAATCGCAAAAAGTGGTCTGGTCTTTGACCAGCAAAATGGTCCGGTCTGTAAGTGGTTAAGATATAACATTTTACCACTTACCCCTTTTGAATCACTCTGCAGTCAAGTAAACTCCCAACCTCACCTACTTTCTACCACACACAACCTCCTTTTCACAAACAACCAAGCAAACCAGAATTTAGCCAGCCAATAATGGGAAAAGGAGCTTTCCATTTCACCCTCGGCAAAGCAATGGGAGCAATCATTTCTAAATATACATAAAGGGTCAAGAAATATCACTACACAAGAAAATAGTTACAAAATTGCATCACAGTGGTATCGTACTCCAATCCTCTTACATAAAATCAACCCCGAGACATCTACAATTTGCTGAAGATGTCATGCAGAAGAAGGTACTCTATTGCACATTTGGTGGTCTTGTACCTCTATACAAACTTTTTGGAAAGAAGTACACAGAATCACTTCACAAGTCACGTCATATGATCTAGAATTCTCCCCAGCCCAATTCCTTCTCCACCTCTCTCCCTTATCACACAAGACATACCACAAATCACTAGTGATGCATATGATAAACACAGCAAAACAATGTATCCTTGTACACTGGAATTCAACACATACCCCCACAATTCGTGAAAGGTTCATTAGAATCCGAAAAATATCTGAAATGGAAGAACTAATTCATATTGCCCATGATAATCCTACCAAATTCACCAGAAAGTGGAGCTGTTGGTTTCACTTTCAATTGGCTCCTGAATTCTGGTTTTGTTCTCTCCCTTACAAGCATGCACCTTCTAGAAGGTCCCCTGCAGAGTGCATATACAGGAGCTGGAACAGGTAATATTATCTACATTTACTATACTGTCATTAGAGTAGTTCAGTGTTACCATAGTGACCCTACATTACTCTGGGGGGAGATAATCAAATTTTTTTTAGTTTTATTTATTTATTTATTTTTTACACTGTGATTGCTTGTGACAGTATTTTTTTTTTACACTGTGATTGCTTGTTACAGTGTGATTGTTTGATGATCACTGTAGTAACAACCATTTGATTTTTCATGAATGGTTTTCATTCATGACTCATTGCTTACTATTGTAAAGATTTGATTGGGCTACAGCTATCACATGGTACAGGGTAAAAAAATACACCCATTTAAATTGCCAGCCGGAAAATTAAATTTCCCTTCATTTTTCTTCTCAAATCAAGCAAAAGTCATAGGGATCTGGGCACTGCCCTAATGGACATTAACCAATTATAAACGTGTAAAATATCATTCAGGTGGAAGCAGCTCTTTTAATAAGAATTAAAGGACATTATTAAAAATATACATTGGGGAATTGGGGATGTCTTACTCCTGTCTATTAGACCCCTTTCACACTGGGGCGTTTTTCAGGCGCTTTAGCGGTAAAGCGCTTGAAAGAAGCCTCATCTGCAGTCCCAATGTGAAAGCCCAAGTGCTTTAAGATCCCTTTCACAATGTCAGCGCCCGAAAAACACTCATAAAGCACCGCTTAAACTAGCAGCGCTTTACCAGCGTTTTTCGAGCGTTATTGGGGCACTTTTAACCCCTGCTAGTGGCCAAATAAAGGGTTAAAAGCGCCCACAAAACGCTGCTGCCAATAGCGTTTTTCAGGCGTTTTACAGGTGCTTCCCATTGATTTCAATGGGAAGGGGCGCTTTAGGAGCGTTGTATTCACCGCTCCAAAAGTGCTGCAAAGAAGCTGCTTGCAGGACTTTTTTTTGATGCCCTGCCAGCGCAGCACCTCAGTGTGAAAGCACTCGGGCTTTTACATTGGGATTGCAGTTGCAGCTTCTTTCAGGCGCTTTTTTTAACGCTAAAGTGCCTGAAAAACGCCCCAGTGTGAAAGGAATCTCGGTGTGAAAGCACTCGGGCTTTTACATTGGGATTGCAGTTGCAGCTTCTTTCAGGCGCTTTTTTTAACGCTAAAGTGCATGAAAAATGCCTGAAAAACGCCCCAGTGTGAAAGGGGTCTTAAGTGGTGCATGTGTAGGGTGTACACAAACAAAAGTGACATTTACAAAACAAAAACAAAAAACAAATTGCTGGCCAATAAATTACATTTCCCATTTGTAAAAAAAGAAGCCAAGGATACCATTTATTTATAGAAAAGGCCAATCTCCTGCGCTCAAGAGAAGTAAATCCCAACTCTTCAGCTGTTCAGAAACTGGAGGAAATACTGAAAAACAAGGAACAGAGGGTGCGCCAGCCTAGTGCATTACCAATGTGAAATGTTTGTATTGTATTAAAACATAGATGTTTACTCACAAACAACATCAGCAATAAGGCACAGCATTTTGCACTCAGAGTGACAGGGTCATCTAGACAAGTCCCAGACACAAGAAGACCCTCAGAAAGCCCGACGTGTTTTGAGGGGAGATCCCCTCACTATAATTCACTATAAAAGAAATCCCCTTCAACAAACAACACAAAATGCATGATAAAATGTTTGATATATAATAAAATATATAAAAAAGATAGTGTTGTAATGCATACCAGATAAAATCCAAGCTTGTGGGGCATTTTAACACATATGTCACATGTGTGTGCACATATTTGTAATGGCTGAAGGGGAGAGGAGAAAAGAAAACATTCACGATAGATAGTCATGCATGGCTGGACCGTAAAATGTATCCAAAATGGATGTCATTCTGCTGGAATTAAAGACATTGATGAGCGAGTTTGGAGTGGAGGAACTTGACTGGCCTGCACAGTTTCCTGATCTCAACCTGATAGGACACCATTGAGATGAATTAGATCAGAGACAATGAGCAAGGCCTTCTCGTTCAACATCAGTGCCTGACCTCACAAATGCTCTTCTGGAAGAATGGTCAAACATTCCCATAGACACACTCCTAAACCTTGTGGACAGCCTTGCCAGAAGAGTTGAAGCTGTTATAGCTGCAAAGGGTGGGCCAACTCAATATTGAACCCTACGGGCTAAGACTGGGCTGTAAATTTCATGTGCATGTAAAGGAAGGCACCCCAATACTTTTGACAATATAGTGTATCTTAGCATAGATGGATGATAGTATTAAAAATCAATAAAAATAGTGGGGAGGAAAAAAAAATGAGTAAAAATACTAATAATATTAACTTATGCTGCACATATATTAATTAGTGCTTCATATGAGACCCCAGTGCAATGTCCCACTTGTACAATAATACAAAATAAATAATAATTATAATTCAATGCTGTAAACCTTGATATGAGGGGTCACTAGTAAGAAATATGAAAATACATGTGTATACAATAAAAAACACATACTGTATATGTAAAGAACACGTGTATTATATGATATATTACATAATGTTTTATGTAACATAGACTTGGAGTTGAACCGGATGAGTCTATTCTTTTCAGAATGCATTTCAAACATGGCGTTGGAAATTCTTACCTGTATACCAGAAGCAACCATCATCCCGCTGGATCATAAATGTCCCTTTTGGGCAATTTTGCAGGCTCAAACGCACCTGCACTATGAAACAGGACTATGTGGAACATTGGGCTAGCCTTATTTTTTTAAAATAAAAGCTCTATGAGGACCCCCATATAGATGAAGCTCAACGAACATGATGTGAATTGGATAGAGCGTGGAAGGCTTAACATATTGCAGCTCAAAGAACATGGTGTGAACAAACAGTAAAGCCCTATCTAATTATTATGCTAACTAGGGCTCAATTTGGGGTATTTTGTTTCACTTTTCCAATGACAATATTTTTGCCAGACAGGAAGGAAGGGAATATCTGCAACAGGTATACAAAAAGATATAAATAATTTCAAGGGGTTCCATTCTTAGTCTACTTACATTCCTCCCTGCCATTTTATATTTGTCTGTGTTATTGTTAGAGAGTCCCCCTTACTTATTACCTGATGAAGGGCTGTCAGAAGGACACTAAGTGAAGGGGGGGTCTTTGTAATACAGACCCAGATATCAATAATAATCCATAAAGGGATTTTTAACTGTTCTCTGCTCTTTCCAAAACTAGTTTGGCTGGCAATACACTTTAATTATCTCTCTCCTGACATGGAGAGCCAAACCTTATCAAACTTGTAGAGACAACATAGGTTCAACGTAGTAAAAATATAACACAACACAATAGTACATTTCCTTCTATTACACAATCAGGTTCCTATCAGTCTGTATCAGTTAGAATAGTTTGAAAAGCATCAGAAACCTGAACATTTGAAAGCTTCCATTTGGTTTATAAAGTGTTATTTGACCCTCAGTGACTTTTTGCCTGAAGAAAGCACTGAAAGGTAAACAACCATCATAATTTTTGCATTTAAAAATAAGAAATTCGAAACATAGCTTTAAATTTAATCAATGCAATTGATTACTGAGGAATATGTTTTTAGGAAAAGATAACCTGGCTTTTTTTTTCATTGAATGTACTGGGACTGCAGCCAAACTACAAAGTTAGGTCAGGTCAATATTCTGTGAAATGTATCTCTCAGAGTGATTAATTACTCAGCAGTATGGAAAGTCTCCTGGTACACCCAATTTTTTTAAGGTATACACCACAGTGTCTATATCTCTCTTTAGTGGCAGCATGGCTAGAATACTATTCATTAAAAAGTAGCTCAATTAGCAGTTTAGCTAACAAATAAGACATACCTAAAAGTGCATATGTTAAACAGAAAAAATGTTATAAGCTGCCTAAAGATTAAAAAAAAAAAAAAAGTTTACATTTATGTAGGCTATAAATTCCTCTGATGGTGTCTTTAAGGGATAAACTAAAACTTGCTGATGCACTAATTCAAGGCTAAGAACAGGTATGCAGTGTCCATGCAGTGTTCATTTATGTGAGGGTTGACACCTGTTAAAATACTTGCCTGGATTGATTTTAAAAAGACAAAACATTGCAGTAAAACAATACATAAAGCAGCAGGTACTCTGGCTGTAAAATGACTTAAACAAAGGTTCCTTATTTTAGTAAAAAAATAACTTCAGGTAAGTAAAAATGGCACAAATGAATTAAAGTAGTATTAAACTCAATAGCAAACATTTATTATATGTCAGCTTACTCGTTCTTAGATGTGATGGCTATATTCATTTTCTTTTTTCGATTTCCATCTCGTAATACAGCCAGTGAGTCTATTGTTTATCAAAATAACAAGCTCTCCAGCAGAATGAATCAGTTTACATGGATGAGGCAAGCCACTTAAAAGGATAAGTTCACTTTTTAAAATAAATAATAAATGCACATATTTGCAGGTAAAAAAGTGTGAAGTTATTTTTTTTTTGTAGGAGCCTGGAAAGCATTGCACCAGTGATCAGCAGATTGTTGATGCCATGCAGGTCTCCTGCACACTGTCAGTGTATCGGCTTGTCTGTATGACCCATATGGGTAAGCCGATACTCCTTAACAGGAACACTCAATAAACTATCATGGCGCTCCACAGCACTGTGTTAGTTCTTTGAGCACTACAAGCCAACAGCCGCTAAGGCTTGTAGATCATTCAGAAACACAGAGCTGTTTTCTGAATGGCGCAGCCATGTGGGCTGTCATGGTTATGCAATAGAGTTGGTCTGCTTACCTGTTTCCATGTGTTCATCTCTAAAGACCAGGCGACCCTCACCTGACTGCTTTTGTAATCCATCCTCTGGCATGACTCCACCCTAGCTCCTATCAGAGAACTCTATATTAACCTGTGCACTGCAGGCCAACTCTGCTGATCAACTATTGTGTATTCCTTTGTGTGTTTAGCTTCCTGTTACCTGCCGTGTGCTCTTCTGTTGTTCCGTTATCGACTTTGGCGTGTCCTTGACTATCCCTGTTTGCCTGTGATCCTGACTTATTGGCGTGTCCCTGACTATTCCTGTCTGCTTGTGGCCCCGACCTTGGCTTTATCTCTCACTATCCCTGTCCTCCTGTTGCCTACTGTGGGTGCGAGCTGGGGGACCCTGGAGGTCGTGACCTGGAGCCAGTTGCAGCCAAGTACATCCTCACCACTAGAGGCTCTGGTGAACACCTGCTGGCTCTTAGACTCCGCGCCCCAGGGAATCTTACGCTCTAACCTCAGTGGGATCTGTCTCCCGTCCACAGCAGTCAGCCTTAGGGTCCACAACCTTGCGGTGCACTCCTGATCCCTTCGGTGTGCATCTGTCACCTCGCCTCAAGGTGACCTGACATGGGCAGAGCTCCACATGGCTGCAATGTTTTTCAAACAGTGGCAGCTAATACAGGGAACTTCTCTCTGTACTGCTGCCACGGGGGTGGAATATGTAACATGTTCCCAAAGGTGAACTTATCCTTTACACTGCCAGGGGTGATTCAAATGATCAGTTTTTTTTTCTTATTCATCCCAAAAGGGGAAAAAAATGTTTTCTGTAACTGATAATAAAGTGTGTGCTGGAGTTTGTCTTCAATTTGTTAGTTGTTCTAAATTTGATAATACATTTAACATGCCCTTAACCCTTCTTCCTCAGACTGACAATGCTGCTGTCTGCTGTGCCTCCTGGTCTCATTCCTCCAGAGTTGTGTCTCACTAATACAGGAGGTGTGTTATTGGCCAGATCACGAGGTGCAAACAGAAAGAAAATAAAAATGATGCAGCTACCACATCTATTAATTTTGGGTTTTAGGTTTGATGCCGCTTTCAGTTCTGTATTATTTAGCACATAAATAAATTAATTTTTTAATGCAAGTTATGCAAGTACCTGAATTTGACTAGTTATCTGGCACACATACTCTACTGTACAGTTTTTTACAGCAGTATGTGGGGAGCAGCAGCACAAAGAGGCACACCTGTGTGGCAGGTAAAACAGCACTTTTGTATGTGTATTTAACCTGCATGTTTCGTTGATCCCCTGCATTTCCATTCTAAATGTATTAAAAAAAAACAATTTTATCATTCAATTCCGTATGTGATTATATTACACATTACCAAATATGGTGCATATTTGATGAAGTGATTAAACACTTTTGAGACTTTCTAGTAATATCTCTTAATACACTGCTGTTTTAAAACAAAAGCTGTAGCTGCTGACTTTTAAACAACAGCTACTTACCTATCCCACAATCCAGCGGTGTGCTCACCTCAGTCGATCTCACCCACCTGTCAGTGTCCCAGAAGACTGTAGAGGGGAGGGAGGGAGGAGAACCTCTGTTTCCGACTGCCATGGCGATCAGAACGGAAGTGGGAAATGGGTGCCTGTCAAAATTGGGTACCTGCTCCCCACACCTCAAAAGTGCCAATTGTTAACCACTTCGCATCCAGGCCAATTCTGACATTTCCCTCCTACATGTAAAATTCCTATTTTTTTTGCTAGAAAATTACATAGAACCCCCAAACATTATATATTTTTTTTAGCAAAGACCCTAGAGAATACAATGGCGCTTGTTGCGTCATAACATCGCGCCCGGCCTCTGAACGATCAACGATGTAACGGAAACCTGCCTGTGTTACATCAGAGGGGTGCGGGGTCACCCATACGTCACGGGGAACCCCGGGTTTCCTCTTGCGTCAGAGGGGGCGGAGTCAGGTGACGGGTGGCCCCGCCCTCCGCATATAAGAAACGTCAGGCCGCCGGAATCCCTGCAATGTCTCCTCCGTGGAGACAGAAGATGGATGGATTCGCTGCGCTGATTCAGATGAGCCATCGCTGGACCCAGGAGAGATGATCGTCCGTCGCTGGATAGCAAGAGTGGATTACCACCGCTGGAATCTTTTTTTTATTTTTATTTTTGTTTTTAATAAAGGAACTTTTCAAAAGTGTGTTTGTCTTATTTAACAATTTTTTACACTTTCTTTGTGAAATGGTAGGGGTACTTTTGTACCCCCTTACCATTTCAAACGGGGGGGCGGGATCTGGGGGTTCCCTTGTTAAAGGGGGCTTCCAGATTCTGATAAGCCCCCCACCCGCAGACCCCCACAACCACCGGCCAGGGTTGTGGGGATGAGGCCCTTCTCCGCATCAACATGGGGACAAGGTGCTTTGAGGGGTCACAGACCCCCAAAGCATCCTCCCAATGTTGAGGGCATGTGGTCTGGTACAGTTCAGGAGGGAGGGGGGCCGCTCTCTCGTCCCCCACTCTTTTCCTGCCAGGTTGCGTGCTCGGATAAAGGGTCTGGTATGGATTTTTAGGGGGACCCCCACGTCAATTTTTTTTATTTGACGCGGGGTTCCCCTTAATATCCATACCAGACCTAAAGGGTCTGGTTATGGATATTTAGGGGGAACCCCACGTCAAATTTTTTCTTAAATTTGAGGCAGGGTTCCCCTTAATATCCATACCAGACCTGAAGGGCCTGGTAATTGAATTTGGGGGGCCCCCACGCTTTTTTATTTATTTATTTATGTATTTATTTATTTATTTTATCAATGAATTTCAATGTTCTCTGTATTACGGAGCCGACAATTCATAATAGGACTTTTTTTCCTGCATAAATGACACTTTGTGCAGGGACAGTTCTAAGCACCAGAAACATGCGCCCCTTACTATAGACACCCCCCCCCCCCCCTACGAAATTGAAAGGAATATTACACTTTTATTGTTTCACTTTAATCATTATTAAAATCACTGCTCCCGAAAAAACTGCCATTTTTAAAACTTTTTGATTCATGCCCCCTGGGGCAGGACCCATGTCCCCAAACACTTTTTAGGACAGTAACTTGCAGAATCTTTTCTCTCTGTCAAATCTTTTTTCTCTGTCGAATATTTTCTATATAATCTTGGACTAATAGATGTAAGGTTAGGCACATTCGACCACAGGTTCTATAGACACAGATTATTGTCAGAGTCACGTCGAATCTCCTATTCTATATCGAACTGTTGTAACAATGAAAACGAAAATAAAGCATTTATTTATGTCGGATCTTTCGTTTTTCGGATTCTGTGCTTTCATTATCGTTTGTCAAAACGAAAACGAAAATAGCTGAAATTCGGACTAAAATGCATTCGGACGAAAACGAATGCACATGTCTACCCACTAATAGGGCACGTGAGCTGGGTTTAGACCATCGTGAGACAGGTTAGTTTTAGTCTACTGATGATGTGTTGACGCAATAGTAATCCTAGATATAGATATACATATATACACACACACAGTATAGCCTCATACATACTATCAGTGTTTCTGCTGAGTTTTTCCTTCAGGTTTACCAAAACTACGTGCAAGTGCAAGGGCCTGCCTGATTGCATACAAATTGAAACTCCTAAGGTTTGAACTCATATTATATAGTATAGTATATAAATCGGACTCTCACATTTAGATAAAAAAACAACAGCACAAGAAGTAAAATGGTGTATTGGCGTCTTCCGCCAGTCCTACTTCACTTCTGGTATGACGTACGGCCACTCCCTACGCGTTGCGTCAATCGCTGTGACTTCTTCAGGGGATTGTTTTTTTATCTAAATGTGAGGGTCAGATTTTTATTTCTTCTATTAAACCCTTATATTTTAACCAAGTACTACACTATCAGAGCCTTCCCTCTCTCTCCATGTTTTTTATTACATATTTGAGCTGCACACTTCTGTAAACATCCTCCCTGCTACTACAGTATAATTGTATATGCATTATATGGCCCCCTTGTGGCCCATTGTGGAGAATATCGCTGCATAGTCTGCTACAGTGGAGGACCCCCCTGGTGGTTGGAGACGAGGAGTGGAATTGGCCATTTCTTTCTGATGTGCTTGTTTTTTCTATTTGGAGGTGAGAGTTCTGAGAGCCTTTAGTGGATTTATATTACTGCTTTCATCTGCGATTTTTCACCATTGGTGCCTATGAATCACAGCTTATAGACTTTTTATGTGTTGCATATTTTTCTCTATACATTTCATATATTTATATGTTTTTTATACTTCATCAGCACTTAGCACTTTAAACTGACTTTTTTTGATTGATTTGCGCAGGACTTTTTTTCACTTGTATTTTTGCTGGGTAGTTTGTGTACACTATAAGGTTCAGCTGCATTTTTTGCACCTTATATTTGCACGTGCACTTTTGTTGTTGAATATTTTTATATATTTTTTCAATTTTTTCCATTTTATACACTGTTTTTTTTGAAGAGGTATTTTTACCCTGTTTATTGTTTGTATTTTTAAGTAGTAGCGCGAAGGCCTGTTTTCACTATTTTATCAATAGCCAGTGTGCCACCCTTTGGGTTCCTTCTGCTAATCTTGTGTTTATCTTGTGTTAGTAGAAGTTTGGTGAGAGATGATTTGTGATTTTCAGCCTCGTGCCTTTCAGACCGTTACTGCTCTTCAGTGTGTTCTTGTTCGCTCATTTATGATTTTCAGGTCACTCTTCTCAGGCCTTTCTGATTTTCAGTGCATTCTGTTAGTTCATTCTGACCATCCGACCATTTTCTAGCCATGTTGTGGGTACGTACTCATCATAGAGTTCGTAATATGTGGGAGCTTGGTGTTGGAGTTCTTACTTTGACCCAAGCCCAGTCCATGAACAGGGCGAGGAGGAGTTCATGGACGAAGAATTGGTTACTCCAGCATGACCAATTCTCGCAAATGCCTTTTTTGCGGGAGATCCGTGAGAATAATCTTGATGATTTCAGGAATTATCTCTGGGTGACAGACCCTGTTTTTCACTGTCTGTTGGCTTTGCTGTCCCCTTATATCACAAAGCAGGACATGAGAGTCCAGGCAATAGCCGACATGGAGGAACTTATACACATTTCGAAAGATACCCCGCATAAATTCACCCAGAAATGGGCTTGCTGGAAGGATTTTGAGACTACATCAGATTATAAGCTCATTTTTCTCAATCTTTGAATGAACGACGGACAATGTCCCCTTGTTTCCCATAGGTAACTGATCTGGTTGTATTTTTTAATTCTGTCACCCTATGACCTGCTGGAATTGCTTATAACCCGTTTATGCAGTCTATTTTTGAACTTTATGTGGTTAATCCCGCAAGATTCGTGGTGCCCCCCATGTAGTTCTTTCGCCCCTAGACCCGTACACTATATTTAGACTTTTCTATTGTCTTATGATAGCTGGGATGTTATACTTCATTGATATCTACTGATGATTGTTTAAGCTACTTCCCGTACTTCACTCTTACCTCCCTTTCACCTCTCTTTCAAATCCCTCCCCCCCCTCCACCCGCCCCATCCCCTTTCTTCCCCCCTCTCCTTTCCTTGCCCTTCTCACAATGCCCGTCCTTTCCTCCCCCCCATTTTTCCCTCACCAATCTCCCATGTTCTATTCTCAGATATAAGAGTATCTTGGAATGTAAACGGTTACACCTGACATATGGCATAGATCCAAATTGCTCTTGTTACAGACAACATAGGACGATTATATGCTAACACCTTCCGTTTACCTCATTTGATTAAGACTGGAGATTTTGTTTTGTTTTTCTTCTTCATATGCTGTTTACAACATACGTGACTTTGATTGTATGTAAATCTGTTATTTGTATTCTTATTTACAATAAAATATTTCGGAAAAAAAAAAAAAAAAAAAAGCAGGAAACTTGCATGCGGTAAGCCATCACTCCCGAGCAGAGGCTAGTCGCCACCTTGCGGCACTTGGATGATGGAGAGAAGTCTGCAGGACATCAAGTTCTAGACAGGCATCTCCCCCCAGGCTCTGGGGATCATTATTTCAGAGACCTTTTCTGCCATCATTCAGGTCCTACAGAAAGACTATATTAAGGTAAGTTTTCTCCTTTAACATCACCTTCTATGTATTTAATGTTCTTCCCTCGGTAGCTAGGAGAGTCACTCAGCTCCAGCAGTGCTGTTCCCTAAATTGCCTGTATTTCCACATCTGTGATCAGGTCTGTATTGTTGGTAATCAGTAGATCCAGTAACGCTTTATTTCTAGTTGGTGCATCTGACCCATAAAATTGTCCTGCAAGACATTTAGGAACTGGCGAGCCTTAGATGAATGTAAAGTTTTCTCTGCCCAGTCTATGTCTGGATAATTAAAATCCCCTATTATGATAACACTTCCCATCCTTGATGCTAATCCAAATTGTGATAGAAGTTCTGTCTTCCCTTCCTCCCTCAGGTTAGGGGTCTATAACATACTCCTAGTATTATTTTCCCCTTAGCTTCATCCCTTTGGATCTCTACCCATAAGGATTCCACCACCTCCCTAGCTCCCTTAGTGATGTCATCTCTCACATTCACTTGTATATTATTCTTGATATACAGGCATACCCCTCCTCCTTTTTTACCCTCTCTATCCTTGCAATAAAGGTTATATCCTTGAATGTTTGCCAGCCAATCATGAGAGCTGTCTTACCAGGTCTCTGAAATTCCCACAAAATCCAAATCCTCCTTGTACAATAGTATCTCTAGTTCACCCATCTTGTCTGTCAGGCATTGGTGAACATGCCACGTAGTTTAGACCGGTGTGCTTTGGACAACCTACCACTAATGCCCCCAATACTACCCTCTGGAATATGATCCACACTGACTATCTTTACCTCTGGACCCCCCCACCAACACCTAGTTTAAAAACCCCTCGAACTTTTCAGCCATCTTCATTCCCAGCTGATCGGCACCCTCCTCATTTAGGTGAAGTCCGTCCCTTCTATAGTACCGGTTATCAACTGAGAAGTCTTCCCAGTCCTCCAGGAACCCAAACCCCTCCTTACTACACCAGCTCTTCAGCCACTTGTTTATTTCCCTAATCTCCCTCTGCTTTTCTGGTGTGGCTCAATGTACCAGTAGTATTCCTGAGAATATTACCTTGGAGGTCCTTTTCCTCTATTTAGCTCCTAAGTCACTAAATTTGTTCTTTAGGACACTCCATCTGCCTCTGACTTTGTCATTGGTGCCAACAGCCCCTCCCAGTAATCTGTCCACCAGATCCGGGATGTGCCGAACCCAAGCGCCGGGTAGACCACATACTGTTTAGCGCTTCAGGTCTTTGTTACAGATTGGCCTCTCTGTCCTTCTAAGAATTGAGTCCTCTACCACCAGGATCTGTCTTTCCTTTCCTTTATCTTTCCCCCCATTCTCACTGGAGTTTTTCCCTCGGCAGCTAGGAGAATCAATCAGCTCCAGCAGTGCTGGTCCCTGACTGGTTTCACCAATGTCACTTAATGGAACATACTTATTGAGATGCTTCAGCCCTGGATCGGCCTCCCTGGCACTTCCCCCTCTACCCTTCCTGACTGTCACCCATCTACTCTTTGCTAGTGCCTGCACCCCTTTGTCTTCACCTGCCTCTGTGCTGCCCCCTGCCAGCACCTGTCCTGTATGTTCCATGCTCTCCTCTAGTATGGAGGACTTTTCAGGGCTGACAGTTGCTTCCCCAGATGCAGAACCTGGGCTTCCAGGGAAACAATGCGCTTACATTTTGCACAGCAGTATTTACCCTTGATCAGATGGTCAAGAAGTGCATACTTGACGCAAGATGTACAACAAGTCGCCTCTCCACACCCGCCGGGCATTGTACCTATTAAATTTAATGAGGATTGGAGATTATACCCTGGCCAATATTACCTAACAACTAGCTTCCTGACACTAATACTCAAGACAATACACAGGTACTCAGCAAGACAATACACATGTACTCGCAGACCTACATGCACTCGCAGACCTACTTGCACTCGCACACCTACGTGCACCCGCAGACCACTTGCAGAACTATGTGCACTCGCAGACCTATGTGCACTCGCAGACCACAGCAGAAGACCGGGCCACTGCTAGTAAAAGAGCTGGAAGAAGGAGCGGTGGCCCGGGGAGGGCAGGGAGACACGGATCAGAAACATAGACCACAAACGGACCAGAGGAACTAAACTGCAGCCTGCAGTACACTGCGCTCAAAGGTGGCATCCTCTTGCCCTCTTACATCCACCTGATAGAATCTAGTGAATTTATGGACTGAAGACCAAGTTGTAGCCTTGCATTTCTGAGCCATGGAAGCCTGGTGATGAACTGCCCAAGAAACACTAACAGCCCTAGTTGAGTGCGCTTTAACTTGAAAAGGAGGAGTCTTCCTCTTTATACCATAAGCCTGAAAAATAACTTGTCTAATCCATCTAGAAATCCATTGCTAATCCATCGCTGCCTGGCCATTTTTAGTGCCTTCTGGCAGGATGAATAAACAATCAGTTTTCCATGTCTGAGTGGTTGCCTGCAGATAAATACTGACTGCTTTTACAATATCAAGAGTGTGTAGATTCCTGTTCTGTGGACTGTGAATCTGGAAAAAAAGGATGGTAGGATCACATCTTGATTCAGATAGAATCCTGAAACCACCTTGGGTAAGAAGCACTGATGCGGACACATCACCACTCTGTCCTTGTGAATAATCAAATACGGCTCTTTGCAAGAAAGAGCTGTTAACTCTGATAGCAGAAGATATAGCTACTGAAAAGACCAAATTCTTAGTCAAAAGAGCTAAAGAAACATGAAGCAATGGTTCAAAAGTTTGTCCCCGAATTCAGATCCCATGGGCACACCGGAGGTTTGACTGGTGGATTTAAGCTCAGTGCCCCCTGAACAAAGGCCCGGAAAAGGGAATGTGAAGCAGGTGGCTTCTGCAAAAATACTGACAAAGCCAAAATTTGGACCTTGATATTGCTCAAGACCAATTCCATCGCTAGGTCTGACTTGAGAAAGGCCAGGATCCTGCTAATGACATACTTTCTAGGATGTCATACCCTGGGTTCCCACCAGGAAACATATGCCTTCCAGATTCTATAGTAAATAAGCCTGGAGTCTGGCTTTCTGGCATTAACCAGAGTGTAAAGGACTGAATCCAAGAGCCCGCGGTTTTTCTGAATGTGGATTATTATGATTTCTACATACCAAGGTCGCCTGGGCCAAGAAGGAGCTACTAAAAGGACTGACTTTGCTTCCCTTTAGACTCTCCCCAGGGACCGCGGAAGAAGCGGATTTGGAGGGAAAGCATTGATTAGATTGTACTGATCCCATGGAATTGTCAGAGCATCTGACCCCTGAACAAGTACATCCCTTGTTCTTGACACAAAGTTGTCCAGTTTCCTGTTGAATCTAGATTCGATCAGGTCTACATCCGGGGGTTCCCTACTTTTGACAAATGATATGAAATATGTCAGGGTGGAGAGACCACTCTCCTGGACAAAGCTGCTGGAGGCTTAGAAAATCCATTTGACAATTTTCTAGCCCTGGAATGAAGACCAAAGATAGGCAAGGAACATGCCTTACTGCCCATGTAATGTGATTCACTTCTTTTTGGGCATCCAGACTTCCGGTGCCACCTTGGTGATTGATGTAAGCCACTGCTGTGGCATTGTCGGACTTTACCCAAATAGGATGACCTTGTAGTCTGAAAGTCCAGCTCTTGAGGGCCAAACAAATTGCCTGAATTTCAAGCATATTCATTGGCAAGAGCCTTTTCGGCTGCTGACCATCTTCCCTGAGTGCATGTTTCTTCCAGAACTGCTCCCCAGCCTATCAGGCTGGCATCTGTGGTTACGATTTCCCATGGAAATGGAAGAAAGGTTTTTTGGTCTGTAACCACCAATTGAGGCTTTGGCATATCCTTGGGGATAGGCACATAGGAAGATCCAAGGCATGACACTTCTTGTTTCAAGCCGCGAGGATGCTTCTCTGCAAAGGCCATGAGTGAAACTGGGCGAGACCATCTTTCCATCTTTTTAAACTCTTTAATGGTTGAAAGGAAGATTTTTCTTGATTGAGAATCCAACCTAATCTTTCCAGATGTTTCACTGTCTTGAAAACAGTGTGGTTTAGGTGCGCTACTGATCGCTCTATGAGTAGTAAATTGTCCATATAAGCTATCATGGTTATGCCCTGGGCCCTTAGATTTGCTAAGAGTGGAGCTAGAATTTTTGTAAAAACTTGAGGAGCTGTAGTGAGACTGAAAGGAAGGGCCACAAATTGAAAGTGGCGCTGGCCTACTGGGAACCTTAGATATTTTTGGTGAGCGGGAAATATTGGCACATGGAGATATGCATCTTTGATATCTATTTATGCTATAAATTCTCCCCCTTGAAGGGTGGAGACCACTGAGTAGATTGACTGCATGCGGAAATACAAAATGTGCAGGAATTGATTCAGGTCTTTTAGATTTAACATGGGTCTGACATCCCCATTTGGTTTTGGAACTGTGAAGAGATTAGAATAAAACCCTGAACCCTGATCTTCTGGGTTCATCTCCACTATCACCCCCTGGGATAGTAGGCAATCTAAGGCAAGAAGAGCTTTCGATTTACTGGATCTTTGGATGCCTTTGCCTTAGGAATCGAGATGGTGGAAGCTCTTGGAACTCTAGCTTGTAGCCCAGAGATACTGAGGAAACTACCCATCTGTCTTGAACCTCTTCCCGCTAGGCTCTAGCAAACTGCAGGAGCCTTCTCCCCACTCGGCCGAGTGGGGGCGCCCTTTCATATCGATGCTTTTGGGCCCTGTTTGGCAGATTTTTGTCCCCTAGTCTTCTTCTGACCTTGGGCGTGACCTTGGGCTTTTCCTCTGGAACTAGATTGGGAAGGCTGTCGCCACAGAGTTTGATGCTCTAGGGGATGGGGAAAGAGAATGTTTAAATGATGGCTGTTCACTCTTTTTAATTGCTAAAAGCATAGATGTACCACCAGTAATCCTTTGGATGAATTTATCCAGATCATCCCCAAACAAGCGCTCCCCTTTGAATTTCTTGCATGAAAGTTCAGCTGCCAAATGCTTAAGCCACAGAGAACTGCACATGTGCACTAAGAGGAGAGACAAAAAAGATGCTTGCTGGACTGAATCCAGAATGGCGTCAATCATAAAACACAGAATTTGAGGAAGGTCTGCATAATTCTCCACTTCCTCACTGGGAAGGAGGTTAAGCATCTGCTTAACTTGTTCCATGAGGAATTGGCATAAACCAACGGCTGCGACTGTAGGTTGGACTACAGTGCTAGCCATGGAAAAGGAGGCTTTTAATAAAGTGTCCAGCTTCTTATCGAGTTTAATCTAGCAGTCCAATATAATTGGACAATTGATATATTTGTACACTTAGTTTAATGGGAATATTGACTTCAGAAAGCATTTGAAACTAAAAATGGTAAAGCATTCTGAATATAAAAAAGCAATTACATAGATGTTCACAAATTTTCAGGACCAACAAAATAAATGCACATACCTAATGATTGTCGTTTAGTATACGACCAAACCAAATGGCTCACATTGTATTCTTTAATATACTATAATGCTAATTATTTGTGAATGAGGGAAGCCACCCAAGGGTCCTCACAAGGAGGGCCGATGTTATAGCACCTCATTAATGCCCGGCAACTTGCTCAATCCAGAGTGTTTCTTTCTGGAGGATGTATTTGTCCCAGTCACCGCCACGGGGTCCTTAGATACCACCTCTAAAGCAAAGAAAGAGACATGGGTGACTTCAAACTTGTGGAATAGACCCAGGTTGTGGCTGACTGGTGTAAGCATTTTAGCAGATTTGGAGTAGTAAATGTGGTCATATATGTGTTGTTTAAGTTGGTGGATCATCTTACCTACATAGAATGCTCCGCATTTGCACACCATCAAATATACCACCCCCTGTGTGTTACAAGTTGCATAGAAATGGGGATAAATCATTTTCCCATTGGGTAAACTGAATCTTGTGCCCATTTGGACCCAGGGGCAGTATGTACATTGTCCACAGGTGTACATTCCTCGATTTGTCAATGTTGCTATTTGGTGTATACTGGCTGGATGTAATGTTTTTGCCCTTTGAGGGGCTTTTGCGGAACACTATCTCTGGAGTACTTCTAACATATATATGAAGAGTGGTATCTTCACTCAGGAGATGCCAATATTTTTGCAAGCAGGTGCGAAGTTGTTGGTGTTGGGCGGAATTGGGGTAGAGCAATTGATTTCTGTCTCCGTTAAGGGCTTTTTTATAGGCCCTTCTCAGTAGACTTGCTATATCCCCATTGCCGCAGGCGCAATCATAGCTCTTCAGCTTGGATCTTGAAATCTGATTCATGTGTACAATTTCGCCGGAGGCGAATGTACTGGGCATATGGGATGCTATGCACAAGGGAGATGGGATTTCCACTTTGTGCAGGCAAAGCATATTGCCAGCAATGCTTTTCCTGTAGAGTTTTGTAGCTAGATTATTGGATACATTTTTATATATCTATAGATATAAAAATAATATAGTGTCCCTATGCCAATTCATTGTGAATTTTAGGTTGAATTGATTGATGTTCAACTATTGCATGAATTTCTGTAATGATTCGACAGTACCTGTCCAAATCAAGAGAATATCATTGATATACCTAAATCCGCAAAGAGCTTGGTCCAGGTATTGACTGAGTCCATCATTGGATAAAATATTGCGTTCTCACTCCCCAGGTATGGATCGGGGGGAAAAACAAATACACAACAAGTGCCCATGGCCATGCCCTGCACCTAGATTGAAAGGTGCCTCCCTTTTTACTAAGTTGGATCTCAGGGGTTCATACAATCTGATCCGGATAGAGATGGGCATTATGAATACTTGGTTATCCCCATTGAAAATAATCTGTATGCCGCTGGAGAAATGTTCTTTTGAATGTTCTGAGGTCCTGTTTCTGGGATGCTTTGTCTCTAGTTTGCGTCTTCATGTGGAACCTGGAAAGGCCTCAGCAATTACCAACTGGCCTCTTCCTGCCATCCTCAAGGCCACATAGTGCTTTTTTGGGTTCACTAATTATTACAGGCAGTTTATTAGGAATTACTCTTCAATTGCTGTGCCTATTTTCACCTTGACCAAGAAGAGTGTGAATGCCAAGGAGTGGCCTCCTGAAGCTGTCTCTGCATTTCATGATTTGAAACAGGCCTTTGTTTCTGGACCTTTGTTGAGATGACCTGACTCTGGGGATCCATTTTTTATTGAAGTGGAAGCTTCCTTCACTGGGTTGGGAGTCATGCTTCTTCAATCCGTTGAGGAAAAATGTTAACTTGCATTTTTCTCCAAAAATTATTCTCTGGCAGAGAAAAATTATGCTATTGGTTATTGGGAACTTCTTGCAATTAAATTGGCGTTGGAGGAGTGGCATCATCTCTTGGAGGGTTCCCCACATTCCATAACAATTTTCACTGACCATAAAAGTCTGCAGTATCTACAGAATGCCAAATGACTGACTCTCAGACAGGCCAGGTGGAGTATTTTCTTTTTTCGTTTTAATTTCACTGCTACGTGCAAACCTGGTTCCTGCAACACTTTCTAGGTCATTTGACATTCAGGATGAGGTGCCCACCTCTGAACCTGAGATGATCATTCCTACCTCATCCATTATTGTCGATTCTACCACCCTGGAGTAAAAAATTCCTCCTGGCAAAATCTTCATCCCCACTGAGCTAAGAGCTAAGATCCTTAATTGGGGATATGATTCCAAGGTGACAGATCATGCTGCGTTCTTCTGATCCTTCTCATCAGTCCCCACTACTGGTGGCCTACTCTTCCTTTGGATGTCAAAGACTATGCTAAGGCTTGTCATGTTTGTGCCCAGTCTAAATCCTCCTTGCAAGCTCATGCTGGTCTTCTCATGCCCTTGCCCATTCCTGAGGAACCCTGGTCTTACATTGCCATGGACTTTATCAGCGATCTTCCACGATCTGAGAATAATAGTCATTTGGGTTGTAATCGATCGGTTCTCCAAGATGGCTCATTTTGTCCCTCTTCCTGGTATCCCTTCTGCTCCTGCTTTGGTTCCCATTTTTGGTGGAGAAAACTTCCACCTCCACGGGGTTCCTTCCCATATTATTTAGGATGGGGTGCTCAGTTTACATCTTGTTTTTGTAGAGCCTTTTGCAAATCTCTCAATATTATCTTGGATTTTTCCTCTTCTTACCATCATCAATCCAATGGACATACTAATCAGGAGTTAGAGGACTTTCTCCGCACTTTAGTCTCTGCTCATCATGATGACTGGCCCCCTCTTCTCCCATGGGCAGAATTCTCTCACAATATGTCATGTTAACATCAGTTCTCAGAAGACACCTTTTCTCACAGTTTATGGAAGGCACCCTCAACCCCCTCTTCCTATGACCTGTTCTAGAGACATTCCAGCTTTGGCTACAGTTCAACAATCATTACATTTTATTGGGGGTGATGTTCATGATTCCCTCCAGGCAGCTGCTGATAAATTCAAAGGTTTTGCTGACCAACACAGGCATAAGCCACCTTCTCTACAGCCTTGAGACAAATTCTGGCTTTCCACCAGGAACATCAAGCTCCAGGTCCCTTCTCTGAAATTTGCCCCAAGATTAATTGGCCCGTACACTATAATTTCTAAGTTAAATCTGGTTTGTTTGAAACATCAGATCCCTAAGCACCTCAGGATCTCAAACTCCTTTCATGATTCCCTAGTCCTCAATAGGTTCTCTCGTCCTCTCCCTACCTCTCCATACCTCGGTTCCAGTCTCTGAGGATAATCAGGAGTACATGGTTAGTCAAATTCTGGATTCATGGCTCCTGTTGCTTCTGTATTGAACTGTATTGTAATTGTACTGTCCCCCTCTACATTATAAAGTGATGTGCAAACTGTTGACGCTATATAAATCATGTATAGTACCAATAATAATAATAATCTAGATAAACTATGTCCACTGGATTTCCACCATTCAATGACTTACCTACTTCCTCATAGAACAAAAGCAGATTGGTCTGACAAGAATGGTCTTTCATAAATCTGCCCTGGTTGTCCCGTATGATACCGTTATCACAGACACATTTTTGTATAGAATTCCTTACCATTCCTTCAATTATTTGACATACTATTGACCTGCTAATGATCTTTTTTTATGTAAAATGGCACTACATTTGCTCTACTCCAATCAGTTATTTACAGTCAGTAAGGTGTCTTATCGAATTAGAAATAGTGACTTGGTTATAACTGAGATACATTCTCCAAGAACTTGTAGATGCATGTCATTTGTACCTGCTGATTTTTTCACATTAGATTCCTCTAGTCTCTTTTGTAGCTTGTTTTCAGTCAATCACAGAGGTACCATCGGTGAAACATCATTATATTACCACTAAGACTATTTAATACATCTTTTTAACTGTAAAACCTGCAGAGTAAAAAGTTTTAATAAATCTGCCTTTTCTCTCGCATTTGTAACTACCGGCATATCTGTTCTTTCTTAGCCTTTTTACTACTGATATTGTATATTTAAGATACACTTTTTGATTAGTTTCACTTGCTGTAGCAATAGGTTTTTCATAATATATTTTAGCATCCTTGATTGCTCCTTTGCATTTCTTTTTTTTTTTTTCCATAAAAGTTTTATTTATCATAAAGGAAAAAATTACAGATTGTGTTACATAGTATGCCAGAGGTACAGTCAGGCAGATAACATATAAGTAACCATCCCATACATAAAAAACTATGAAGCAAACTTGTTACTGGGTATGTGGTCTAATGAACACGCAAAACATTTCGTTCGGAAAAGTAGAAAGGTCCCCTAACCCCAAGAGCTCTGGCTAAAAAAGTGAGTGTAAACTTCGGAGGGGAGAGAGGAGAGAAGGTGATTCCTAGATGTCTGCCTTTGCGCCAAAAAGAATTCTATCCGAAGTCAGGGGAGAGAAAAAGGCACCTTGGCGCTTGGCGTATTCGGGGTCTACTTGGTCCTTTCCTTGAAATAGGGTGAGCTTTCCTGGGTATAGCGTGCGCCTAATGGCCTCAGATTAACCTGGTAATTAGAGCGGTCGTGTCAGTCTTCCGTGTAAGGGGAAGGGGGTAAGCATCTGGCATCAAGTCATAGAGCACGAGGGTACTGTCAGGGGGTCTGGGATGGGAGGGGAAGGAAAAGGGGGAGGGGACAGGGGGAAGGGGAGCACAAAAGAGGGGTCAAAGAGAGGGAAAGAGGAGAGGGAATAAGGACCTTTGTGGTCCACCCTCTGACTCCCACCAAGACAAGTAGCTCCAGTTCTGGCTGTGAGAAGCCCCATTAGCTTTGGGGCTGATATGAGGGTGATATGAGGGGCCCCCTCCAGTCCCGGACGCGTCATCATGTCAGGGGGTCATAGGATCAGTTTCATTCAGAGGCTTGGGCGTTCCTGGAATGATGTGTGAATGGGCTTGTAGGGGACCCGCTATCCGCCGAGGAGCGGAATTGGGTCCAGCGTTCCCATGTACGCGCGTATTTGTGGGGGGAGTCTCGAGCAATATGGATGAGCTCCTCCATTTCCGCTATCTTCCCTACCCTATTCAGCCATTCAGAGGTGGTCGGGATCTCAGTGGGTCCCCAATGTACCGGAATGCATAACTTGGCTGCGTTCAGCATGTGCATGCCCAGGGACTTTCTGTAGGAGGGAGTAGAGTTGGGGGAGTGGTGTAGAAGAAGCCTAGCTGGTAGAAATTCAATTTGCTGATTTGTAACTTGAGAGGTGATTGTGTGGACCTGCGCCCAGAAAGTCTGGATTCTGGGGCATGACCACCAGATATGAATGAAGGATCCCGGTTCTGTCTGGCATCTCCAGCAAGTTTCCGGTATTGCCGCATTAAATTTATGCAGGCGAAGCGGTGTACGATACCACCTGGAGAGAAGTTTGTAGTTGTTTTCTTGTGTATGTACGTTTAGAGATCCCTTGTGTGTGGTGATCAAAATGCTTTCCCAGTCAGCTTCTGAGAATTCTGCCTGAAACTCTCTCTCCCAAGCAGGACAGGCCCTTCCATCCTTCGGAGAGTACAGCCAGAACAACATAGCGTCTATACTTGATATCAAATGTCGTTGTGGAGTGGCTTGGGAACAGAGAGTTTCAAACGGGGTAAATGTCAGAGATAGAGCTTCCGCTCGGTTAGACGCTCTAAGAAAGTGGCGTATTTGGAAGTACGACCAGAATGGGAGAGGCTGACTATCGGGCCTAACAGGGAGGGCGTTATGATCTAGAAGCTTTCCTCCCTTATAAAAGTGGTGAGCTTGTATATCTTCATGGGGCCATTCAGATTTCAAAAAGCCTTTGGTCATGCCGGGGAGAAATGCAGGGTTCATGCGAATCGGCGTAAGTGGACCTGGATTTGACGATAATTGGAATTGTTTGCAGGCTAACCTGAAGCTTTTAAGGGTAGCTCCTATGAGGGGGTGTTCTTTCGCTAGCTTAGGTACATGGGAAGGGAGAATCCACGGCAAGGTCTTAATAGGTAGGTTGGAGAACTGGCTCTCAAGATGAACCCAACCCTTGGATTCCTCTTGGGTAACCCAGTCCACAATTCTGCTCAAGTGGCAAGCAAAAGAGTAGTTCCATAGATTTGGGAGGCCAATGCCACCCAAGTGTTTGGGCTTTGTGAGTTGGGCGAAGCTTATCCTAGGCTGTTTATTCTTCCAAAGGAATTGTTGGGACAGACGTTTGATGCATTGGAAGAACGAATTGGGGATCGTGATAGGGATTGTCTGTAGCAGGTAGAGAAAGCGCGGGAGAACATTCATTTTTAAAATGGCCGCGCGGCCAAACCATGAAAATTGGGGTTTGTCCCATCCGCGTAAATCTTCTGTCATCGTGTGGGCTAGTGGGAGATCATTTTTAGAGAATAGGTCGGATAAGTGGGTTGGAAGCTGGATACCTAGGTATGTAATCGAGTCAGTCTTTCAGAAAAACGGGAAGTTATCTTTGCATTGTATAACTATATCTGGAGGGAGGGAGATGTTTAGGGCGTTGGATTTGGAGAAATTAATTTTTAAATTAGAAAGGCGGTTAAACAGAGCAAAGTCTTTCAGCAAGTTGGGGATAGAGGTTAACGGTTCACTAAGGAATAGGAGAATATCATCAGCGAATGCCGCTAGTTTATGAGTGTGTCCTGCTACGTGTATTCCTTTGATATTGTCGTTCGCCTGGATGCATCGTAGTAGTGGCTCTAGTGTCAGGATGAAGAGGATGGGGGAGAGAGGGCAACCCTGTCTCGTCCCGTTCCGGATGGGGAAGGCGTCTGACAGGTGGCCATTGACCCTGATTCTTGCTGTTGGGGTGGTGTATAAAGACATAATCAAATTGTATAACCTATCTGGTAGGCCCAGGTAGCGTAGAACCGCCCCTAAATAGTCCCAGGCCAACCTGTCAAACGCCTTCTCCGCATCCAGAGACAGGAAGAATCCCTTTTGTTTATTGGATAATATCCAATGATGAAGATTGATCGCTTTTATGGTGTTGTCCCTGGCTTCACGGCCAGGGACAAAGCCCACTTGATGGTTGCCAATTAATGTGGGGAGAAAAGGAAGGAGTCGATTTGCCAGGATCTTGGCGAATATCTTAAGGTCTACATCCAATAATGAAATTGGCCTGTAATTAGTGACAGCCGTTGCATCTTTTCCGCTTTTCGGAATCACTGTAATGTGAGCCTCCAAAAGCCTGTGAAAGGGCGGTGTTGTCGCGTTTAGTGAGTTGAATGCTCTAAGGAAAGGTTTTGTTAAAATATCGGAGAAGGTTTTGTAATAAGGAGCTGAAAGGCCGTCTGGACCAGGGCTTTTGCCTGGTTTAAGCTGTTTAATGGCCGATTTAAATTCTTCCTCAGTAAGTGGATGGTCTATGTCTTGAGCAGTCTCTCTAGGTAGCTTAATAGGGCTATATTTTTGTAAGAATTGCGTGATGAGAGTCTCTCTGTGTATGCGTTCCTTATCATTTGTGTATGTAGGGGGAAGATTGTAGAGCCCTTTGTAATATCGCTCAAACTGGGTTGCTATGTCCTTAGGAGAGTTGTATGCAATACCTTGGGGGTCTTTAATGGTGTGTATGTTTGTGCTAGCTTTTTGGGCTTGAATTGCTCTCGCTAGTAATCTCCCACACTTGTTGCCTTGTTCATAGAACAGTTTGTGAGTAAGGGTGATTTTACGACGTGCATTGCAATTGAGTATTTCTAGAAGTTGCTTTCTGGTTTCTATCAAGTCATGAAGGGTATTCTGCGCTTGAGTTTGTTTGTGAGAAGATTCTAGTCCCCTAATTTTAGTGATTAATGTGGTCAGACACTCTTGATGTGCTTTTTTCCTAATGGCTGCGAGTTCCATGAACTTCCCTCGAATGGTACACTTGTGAGCTTCCCATATCGTCAGGGGCGTAACATCTGGGGTGTCGTTCTCCCGAAAGTAATCGGTTAGACTGCTATGGATCGAATTAATGTCAGTCTCTGACGTGAGAAGGGAGGTATCGAGTCGCCAGGTTTTCGTGGACCAGTTTTTCTCGTTAAGTGAGAGGAGAAGAGTAACAGGGTGGTGGTCTGCTATGAGCAAAGGCTCGATCGTGGCTGCTTTCAATAAGGGTAGATCTTTTTGGGAAAGGAACAGGTAATCGAGCCTGGAGTAACGATTATGTGGTATTGAAAAGAACGTATAATCCTTATCATGTGTGTTCAAAGTGCGCCAGGAATCATGCATGGCTAGATTATGAAGGAGCATTTTGATCTGTCTCAGGGTTTTATATGGGAGAGAGGAGGAACCCGAGGAGGAATCTAGGAGGGGCTGAAGTGCCACGTTGAAGTCGCCTCCCAGGATAGGGATCCCAGATTGGAAGTTTGTCAGATGTTCGGTAACCGAGCGGAAAAAAATGGTTTTGGCTGTGTTAGGACTGTAAATATTCGCTAGGGTGACGGGCCGGTTGTGGATGGTACTCTTAAGGAAAAGATAGCGACCTTCTGGGTCTATGAAAGAGTCGATAAGTTGCCATGGGGTAGCTTTGGATATTAGAATTGAGGCCCCCTTAGTTCTTGCTAGCGGATTGGTGGCGTGGAAAGCTGTTGGGTATCTATGGTTCGTCAATTTGGGGATGTTTTTTGAGCAGAAGTGGGTCTCCTGCAGGAATATCACGTCTGCCTTTAGGGCATGCATCATGTTTAGGATCTGGCTTCGTTTTTCGGGTATATTTAACCCTTTAACGTTTTGCGATACAACTTTAATGGTGGTTGACCGGTTCTGTGAGCGTGCCGGGCCCATGGCATTCAGGTTGGATATGAGTATATGCTTGGGGATGTCAGGAGCCCGGACTGTAGTATCTAGACACGCCCGGGAGCAGAGGGAGCCACGTATGAGTGGGAGGTGTAAGGGAGCGTTCCGATCAGGAGGCCCGAAATGTCTTGGTCGGAGTCAGAGGGGCCGGGACCAGGTATCGGGGAAGTGGAAAAGGAGGAGGGGTAGGAGTGAGGGGGAGGGTATAAAGGGAGGGGTGAGGGGTAGGGCTTGAGAGGAGAGGAACAGTCAGTAAGGGGAGTGAAGAGTAGCCAGAGGGGTGTGTAGCACAGCTACCTTACCCTAGGTCAAGATGAGGAGTCCGGGGTATTGTCAGCGGTCGGGTCGTTTCTCCCGCTGTGTGGAGGTGTGGAAGGTAGTCCGGGATGAATAGGTGCGATGTCCGGTCCTACGGGAGTCCTCTTAGTTCTTAGTTGGATAAAGGGAAAGAGCCTGCTAGTAAAGAAAGCATATCATCATGTGGGGAAGCCATTAGTCCAGTCTAACGGAGATCTCAAGATATTTAAAAAAAACAAAACAAATGAATCATTAACAAGAGTAAAACGTTAACCAAGTATAACATATCAACCTGCACATAAAGAGGGAGAGTGCATAAGTGATACTAGCGAACTGTGTACGATCTATAATGCCTTCTCGAATCGCTAGATTGGGAGAGGCGTGAGTCGTACAAACTAGGGGGAGGAGGAGGGAGGGGAAGTGAATCTACTGATGGGCTTACTCATCCCCTCCAGGTAGGTGGTCAAAGCAAGGACGTGGATTGCAAGTTGCGTAATAAAGCGGATTGGGGTGACCTGACGGACAATGGTACCATATGAGAGTTAATAGTCCAGAGCATGGATCTAAGGTCTATTCTATTAGATGAGGCCTGAACCAGCAAAACAGTAGTGATATTACGACACAGTTTACAATATCAATAAAGACATCCTATCTTGCCAGACGTTAACACGACCAGCTAGGGGAGAGAGAGCCAGCCACCTCCGGGTAAGAAGTCGTAACGGAAGCAGATCGCCTCGTTCAGGAAAGGAGGCAAGTCGCTTACCGAGTATGGACTGTGGGTCTGTTGTCCTCCCGTGTAGCCAGTGAAAGGTAGGCCGTGGGGTGTGGGAAGATGGCTGGCTGTCTCTGTGCAACCCTTGTTTTCCATTTTCAGTCCATGGTGTCGTATTCCCATTGTTATAACATGCCTGTTATGCCCCTTCCCCCCCCCCCTGTTCTTTGAATCATTTCCCTCCCGACCCCCCCCTACTGAGGGGGGGTAACCTGAGTCCCGTAGCCGCAGAGGCAGTCGCTAAACGGTGGGGTCAGTTCTCGAGCACTTTCCGGTGTGGACGGGTCATAACTTGGTAGACAAGCCTGTGGGGTGTAAGAGACAGGTGACAGGCGGTGAACTGTGACCTCTCTCCCTCCTGTGTAGACGATTACCTGATCACCTGGTAAAGCTTAATCGGGGGCAGGTGAGAAGTCCACAGGATAGCTGCAACAATCAAAAATAAAAAAAGAAGAAAAAAGGAGGGGGGGGGGGGGCAGGCAGTCCCAGATGTTTGAAGTGGGTCCCATGCTGTGCATAGTGGGAGTGGGTCTCTTGCAGAAAGGGGTGATGCGCGAATCTTTGAGGGATAAAACTGCTCAGGGGTTCCACCGTGATCTTAATGCGACTTGCGCTATGCAAGGGCGAATCAACTGGGATCACACTGTCAGCGCTCTTAAGGATGTCGGTGTGCCCTTGCAATGTCCGTTGAAAAGCTGTAAGTGCTTACAGGGGGAGTTGCTCGGTTTGCAAACCGTCGGAAGGTGTTGCCTCTTGTGGCGAGGGACTGAAGAAAGTCGCCCGCCACCATGGTGCTACTGGAGTGTCTGGGGCAGTTGTAGATCGCCTGGAGGGGTTAGCGTAATATATTGAGTTATACTTCCCATCTCCTCCTCCTTAGTTCCTTGAAGAATGCTTGATCAAGCGTTGTCGGGCCTGGCCCTTCTGTGTGTAGGGGAGGCCGTGGGGCTGGGGCATACTCTGTCTCCATGACTTCTCTGTGCGGGTGGTCTCGGTGAAGAGGATCTGCGCCTCCTGATGTGGAAGTCATCCCTTTCTGGAATGGTGTCCATCGAGGTGGTTCTTTGAAGATGAGCTGTACGGAACGCTTTGTACCAGTCTGGGAGCTCCACAGGTGGTATTTGTAGCGTGGTGCAGAATCCTCTGAGGTCTTCAGGAACCCTCAGGTTCGCGGTGCGGCCTCCAGCAGTGGCTGACAAGCAGAACGGAAATCTCCACCTGTATTGTATGCCCTTGCGGCGTAGCACATCAAGCAATGGTCGTAGATCACGCCTGTTCTGGAGAATCAGAGGAGATAGGTCTTGAAATATTTTAATGTCTAATCCCTGGAAGAGCAAGTTGGGACGATCCCTGGCTCCTCTCAGAATGTCCTCTTTGAGCTTGAAGTTGACAATGCAGCAAATGACATCTCTAGGGGGATCTGTATCTCTTCCTTTGGGTTTAAGGGCTCTGTGCAGTCTCTCAAATTCCACGGGTGTCTCGGGTGGTCTGCCCAAAATGTCATTAAATATCTGCGTCGTGGCTTGTGAGAGGGCGGTTTGCTCAACATTTTCAGGGATACCTCTGACCCTTAAGTTGTAGCGACGTCCCCTGTTGTCGAGATCCTCTAAGTGTCTGTGGACATCTCTGAGTTGGGAGTTGTGGGCCTGGGACGTGTGATGTAACTGCTGTAGAGCAGTGTCATGGCGGTCAGCTGCCTCTTCCAGGTCAGACATTCTGACATGCATCGCGTGGATATCTCTCCTCAGCTCCGAGATTGCTGCAGTGAAGGAGCACTTAATATCCGCTGCGACCGACCAGAGATCAGCCATCGTCAGCGCGTGAGTCTCGTGTGGGTGTTCTGCTCCCCCCCTGGCTCCTTCTCCCGGCGGGCTCCCGCTAGGGGAGCGAGGCTCCATGCAGTCCTGTGATGAAGCCTCGGCCTCGCGTGAACGGGGCCGGAAGATCTCCAGTATGCAGCGTCCGGGATGTGTTTCGGGTCCCCGCGGGGATCGTGAGCGGGATGGCGATCCCTTACCTTTGTTTCTCCCCATAGTGACGGGGAGAAACGGCTTTCTGGCTGATGTTCCGAGGACTCCCGAGGACGGAGCTCAGCACTCAAGCGGCCATTCACCTCGGCTCCAAGCCACGCCCCCCTGCATTTCTTGTTCCATACCTTAATCTGGAATGCCAAGGGTGTCCCTTTTACTTTTTACTTTCAATATTTCTTTTTTAATGTTTATCATCAAAGCAGTAGTGGTAACAATATGATAGAGTGCTGTTAACAGAAGTTATCATACAATACGGCAAATTTGTACAACAGTAATAATACACATCCTAAAGAGCTATATATATCTCAAGAATTATATCCTTTGTTGCATATTAGGTGGCCGGTGACATCTCCACCCCCTGGGATCAATCTGTGCCTACAGGGGTAGAGCCCCCCCCCCGCTTATCATTATCATCTTGCATGGTCCTATATCATATATATGACATGGGTTTCAAAACTCGGACATAGGTTGATACCACGTTGAACAAGAAATTAAAGTGGAGGGCCACCCTGAAAAAAAAAATACATTAAAAATTAGAAAAAAATCAGAAAAAAAATATGAAATTTTTAATTTTTTTTTAACTTACCAGAAATGCTTGTTGCTAGGCACATCGTCCTAATCTGCCTCTTCCTCCTCCGCGGAGATCTTCTGTCTTCTTTCCTCCGTGCGGTGTCTTCTGGGTAATGGGTCGCGCTGTGTTCTGGGAACTGTGTGTCCCAGAACACAGCGCGCCCCATTCACAAAGCGATGCGCGACACGCGCATGCGCAGTAGGAAACGGGCAGTGAAGCCGCAAGGCTCCACTGCCTGTTTCCCTTAGCCAAAATGGCGGCGCCGGGACCCGAGAGCAACTCTTCCTATAAAATTTAAGGCCTGCATTTTGTGGGTACCATGTGTGCCACACATTCCAAACCTCAGATACTTTTTTTGTGGTTGTCTATGCTATAAGCAAATTGTGTTTCATATGCACTATGTATGTATATTATCTGTAGAGTTTCTGCTACAGTGGGTGGATTAACTTCTTTCCAATGACGTACTATAGTAAGCCTGGCTGTGATAAGTATGTGGGACACTAACAATCTCATCTGGATAGGGAATGATTTTATCTCCAATGATAGAAGTGCCATACCTGAAGATGGTGTAAATTTTATACCTGAAATTTTTACTATTATCTGGAATATAAGCGGCCAAAACCTTCCAATGCAAGGGCATGCCCACAGTATGTGCAGTAATGTACCGGTTTTACCGCATTTTCTCCAACAATCTGGAGAAGCTTCAGGGGAAAATTTTGAGATACGATAGGGGGTCAAATAACATTGCATTAAAACCTTCTGGTACAGTTTCCAAAGGTTGGCACTTCTTGTGGATGTGTAAATTACTTTAAGAGTTGTCTTCCACTGGATCGTTGTGTAATGTTTCCCGAAATCTTTTTCCCAAGCTTTGATATTGGCGGTTTTAGTGTAGAAGTTTGTTAAGAATACAGCTACTTGCCAGGGTAGGTGTGTAATGAGTTTTTTTACCCATTTCTTTGAGTAGTTGTGGTAATTGGATATATTTGTAGAAATCTGTTGCAGGAATAGAGAATTTGAGTTGTAGTGCTCTAAATGTTTTTAATGCAGGTCTTATGAAAAGAGCCTCCAGAAGGATTTCTTTGATATTGCACCAATTATTCAGTGACAAGTCAGGAATCAGCAGTGCCAAAACAGTGATCAGGAGTTTGAGAGAGATTTGGGGACCTTCTGAACTAATTGATTTAAGAAGGTAAAGCCAAGCCTCAGTAGCTGCTCTGATAGTGGGCTTTACATTAGAGGTTTTAGGTGAGTGGAAGGGGCTAGTTATTAGGTGGTTATATAAATTCCCTCCTTTAATCTGGTATTTTTCTAATTCCACCCACAGGGTGTTCTTTTGAGAGGGAAACCATTCCTTCACCTGGACTAATATGGTTGCCGCATGGTAATCTTTCAACCAAGTGTGACCTATCCCACCATCTTGTTTTAGTTTAATAATTTTTCTGAAGGCACACCTTTCTTTGCCTGGTATAGGTAGAGTTATGAATAAATACAAAAATTGTGGGAGGATCTGCATTTTAAATGCAGCCAATCTACCTGTCCAGGATAATTCAAATTTCCGCAGGGCTTCCAACTTTGGTTGCAAAGAGTTTACAAAAGGGGTGTAGTTTGCCTCAACTAGGTCTGATACTTTAGGTGTAAGGGTGATTCCCAGATATGCTATACCTTTTTTCTTTCCACAGCATTGGACATTTGTAGATCTTGGTGTACTGAAGCCAGGGAAGTTGGAATGTCGAAGAGCATTAAGAATTATATCATCCACAAATAAGCTGATGGTGTGCATCCTGCCTCCACAGGAAGCCCCCTAGATTTTTGGGTGTTGATGTATGTACACTGCCATGGGCTCCATTAATAGGTTAAAAATTAAAGGAGATAATGGACATCCCTGTCGGGTGCCATTTGTTATGTTGAATGGGATAGACAACATACCTGAAATGTAAACCTGTGCTGAGGGAGTTGTGTATAGCACCATAATGGCCTGAAGCATCTGGCCATGGAATCCAAATTTGTTTAGAACTTGTTCTAGATATGTCTAATGGATTCTATCAAACACCTTCTCTGCATTCAAAGCAAGGGGTAGAGAAGGCGTTTCAGTTTTATTGGCCATATGTATGATATTGATCAAACGTCTAGTGACGTCAGCCGTTTGGCATCCTTTAGTGAATCCAGACTGGTCTGGGTGAATTAGCGAGGGGAGTAGATCTACCAGACTGCTGGCTATTAATTTGGCATATATTTTCAAATCGCTGTTAAGTAAAGATATTGGACGAAAGTTTTGTGGGGTGTTGGGTTCCTTCCCCGGCTTCGGTAGTGCCACTATCATTGCTTTTAACATTTCATATGGGAAAGAGGAGGAGTCAGCATGGTTAAATATTTTAACTAGGCGAGGGGCCAATATGTCCTTAAATGTCTTAAAATATTCTCCTGTGAAGCCATCTGGTCCAGGGGATTTGTTATTAGGTAATGTGCTTATTGTTTGGGAAATTTCCTGTATTGTAAATGGAGAATTTAGCACAGAATTTTGATCTTCCATGAGTTGTGGAAGATCAATTTTATTAAGAAATTCTGCTATCTTGTTGGGCAAGGGTTGGGTCGTGTTTGAGTAATTTTTTAGATTGTAGAGTGAGCTATAGTAGGCGCTAAATGCGTCAGCCATGGCTTGGGGATGGTATAGTTTAGCATGACTGTTTGGGAGAATGCCCAACTTAGGCAAGTTTAGTTTTGTGTCTATGACCCCTTAAGCAAGCGGCAAGGAGTTTTCCTGCCTTAGTGCCGTTCCCATAGTAAGACACTTGTAACCTCCTGGAAGACTTGTAAAAGTCTTCCAGCAGTATTAATCAAAGTTCATATCTTAATTTAGTCAGTTGTTCAGATAGTGTAGGGGACATATATATATTTTATTTTGGGATTCTAATGTATAAATGTGGTTAGTAATATTCAATATCTTGGTAGTTTGTAAAGAAGACCTCGCATAAATGCCTTGTGTGCATTCGATGTCACAAAAGGGTCAGCGACTGAATTCTCATTATATTCAAAAGATTCAAGTAATTCCTTTTGCAAAGTTGATTTGGAAGAATCATCCTGGAATAGCCATGGATTGGATCTCCAGATGAAGTTGAGTTATTATTGGATGTGTCATCCACCAGCAACGACACTAGGGCATGATCCGACCAAGTTATATAATTTATGCTAGATGCTTTAATTTTGGTTAGTAACCATTTGTCTGTTAAGAAAAGATCAAGTCTGGTATATATTTTATGACTAGTTGAAAAGGAGTAGTCCCTTTTCATGACGTTAAGGCATCTCCATGCATCTTACAAGTCATAACTCCGCAGGAGGGGTTGTAGAGACTGTTGTTTCCTGATGGATAGCGAGCTTGAGTCTATCTTAGGGTTGGGTGGTAGGTTGAAGTCCCAACACATTATTAGGTGACCCATTTGCACTTGGGAAACTTTTTGTATAAAACAATACTGATTGACATTTAGCGCATATGCATTTACTATCGTGTAGGTAGATGAGTTTGGATCATAGACCAAAATTTGGATTCTACCTGGTGGGTCCTGCACTTCTTTGTGTATGTGAAAGGCCACAGTGTCCCTGATTGCTGTTAAGATACCTCTTTTTTTTTACTTCTGAACTGGCGAAAAAAACAAATGGGAACTTGGGGTGAGAACAAGCGGGTTGAGCCTGTGATTTAAAGTGCGTTTCCTGGATGCAAAGAATATCACCCTTGTGTTGTGTTGCTTCTTTCCACATAGATTTTTGTTTTGCAGGATGATTAAGCCTTCTGGCATTGATTGTTAGAAAGGTGATGACCATCTTTAATGTAATTTTGGTGCATGTAGTGCAGCATGTGTCTGTAATACTTACATGCGATAATGTAGCTATCCCAGAGGTTCTGGAGATTTGAGATCCTGCATTTGTAGAGGTTCTGACGCTTCAGGGTAGACATCCATGTGGTTGGTTGGTAACTTCTGCTACTGCAGGCATAAACAGTGGTTAATCGAAATGAAAGTAACTTAGAAGAACATGTGTTTAACTGAAAAAGAAGAGTATATAGGACAGTGCAACCTGGGTGTGACGTATAGTCACTCATACTACTTTTGAGGGGTAAGCGAAAAAATAAACATAAAAGTAAAAACTAAAGAAAACGGTTCGGTTTAGCAGTCTTGTTTGTCTCCTATTCAGGGAATAGTAGATTATAACCTGAATAGGAGACAAACAAGACTGCTAAACCGAACCGTTTTCTTTAGTTTTTACTTTTATGTTTATTTTTTGGCTGCAATTGAATCAGGTGTGTTTGCGGGCATTTTTTGAGGTAACCAGATTCCAATCATCCTCAATGCGGTCAGGGCTCCCGGAGTTAGGGGCCTTTGGTGTATCCTCCGGGATAATGTGCCACTTTTGGAGTAGCTGCATCCCTTTAGCAAGAGTGTTCACAATATGATCCTTTCCTTCCTTAGTAATGATCAATTTTGTAGGGAACCCCCATTTGTAGGTGATTTCGTGATTTCTCGATGCCTTAGAGATTGTGCTCAGGTTTCTGCAGAGTAAATTGGGAAAGATCAGCAAAAAATTGTAGATCTTTGTATTGCAGGGGGAACATATCTCTGTTGCGTGAGGCAGCCATTAGACGCTCCTTAGTTTGAAAGAAATGGAGTCTAAGTATGACATCCCGTGGTATGTTGTCTGGCAGGTGGGGCGGTTTGGGTAGATGATGAATCCTGTCCACTGTTATGTCTAGGTCAGTTAAGTCAGGTAACATAGCCCGAAATAGCTGGGCTGCATAGGTACGCAGATATGGTTGCTGGACCGACTCAGGGACCACTCTAATTTTTAACCACTTTTAGACCGGACCATTTTGCTGGTCAATGACCAGAGGTCTTTTTACAATTTGGCACTGCGCTGCTTTAACTGGTAATTGCGCGGTCATGCAATGTTGTACCCAAACAAAATTTGCGTCCTTTTCTTCCCACAACTAGAGCTTTCTTTTGATGGTATTTGATTGCCTCTGTGATTTTTATTTTTTGCGATATAAACGTAAAAAGACCGCAAATTTTGAAAAAAAATGATATTTTCTACTTTTTGTTATTAGAAAAATCCAATAAACTCAATTTTAGTCATACATTTAGGCCAAAATGTATTCAGCCACATGTCTTTGGTAAAAAAAAAGTCAATAACTGTATATTTATTGGTTTGCGCAAAAGTTGTCACATCTACAAACTAAGGTACGTTTTCTGGAATTTACGCAGCTTTTAGTTTACGACTGCCTATCTCATTTCTTGAGGTGCTAAAATGGCAGGGCAGTACAAAACCCCCCCAAATGACCCCATTTTGGAAAGTAGACCCCCTAAGGAAATTGATAAGTGGCATGTTGAGCCCATTGAATATTTTATTTTTTTGCCTCAAGTGATTGAATAATGACAAAAAATTTTTTATTTTTTTTTTACACAAAGTTGTCACTAAATGATATATTGCTCACACATGCTATGGGCATATGTGAAATGACACCCCAAAATAAATTCTGCTGCTTCTCCTGAGTACGGGGATACCACATATGTGGGACTTTTTGGGAGCCTAGCCGCGTACGGGGCCCCGAAAACCAAGCACCGCCTTCAGGCTTTCTAAGGGCGTAAATTTTTGATTTCACTTCTCACTACCTATTACAGTTTTGAAGGCCATAAAATGCCAAGATGGCACAAAACCCCCACAAATAACCCCATTTTAGAAAGTAGACACCCCAAGCTATTTGCTGAGAGGCATGTTGAGTCCATGGAATATTTTATATTTTGCCAAAAGTTGCGGGAAAATTACAAACTTTAATTTTTTTTTATTTTTTTTTCACAAAGTTTTCACTAAATGATATATTGCTCACACATGCCATGGGCATATGTGAAATGACACCCCAAAATAATTTCTGCTGCTTCTCCTGAGTACGGGGATACCACATGTGTGGGATTTTTTGGGAGCCTAGCCGCGTACGGGGCCCCGAAAGCCAAGAACCACCTTCAGGTTTTCTAAGGGCGTAAATATTTGACTTCACTCCTCACTACCTATTACAGTTTTGAAGGCCATAAAATGCCAAGATGGCACAAAACCCCCACAAATGACCCCATTTTAGAAAGTAGACACCCCAAGCTATTTGCTGAGAGGCATGTTGAGTCAATGGAATATTTTATATTTTGCCACAAGTTGCGGGAATATTACAAACTTTTTTTTTTTCACAAAGTTGTCACTAAATGATATATTGCTCACGCATGCCGTGGGCATATGTGAAATGACACCCCAAAATAAATTCTGCTGCTTCTCCTGAGTACAGGGATACCACATATGTGGGACTTTTTGGGAGCCTAGCCGCGTACGGGGCCCCGAAAACCAAGCACCGCCTTCAGGTTTTCTAAGGGCGTTACAGTTTTGAAGGCCATAAAATGCTAAGATGGCACAAATCCCCCCCAAATGACCCCATTTTGGAAAGTAGACACCCCTAAATTTAGGGGTACACTAGTGAGACTAGGTAATAAATGGCGGGTGCCCTGAAACTATAAAAAAATAACTAACCAACCAGTGTCACCTGTAACAGTTATATGGTGATCACTGGTGAAAGGGTTAACTAGGGGGCAATCAGGGGGCTTTATGCGGTAGTATATGGGGGTCCCTGGCGCTATAAAAAGCTGCGGCGAACCTAAATACCTACCTGCCTAACTAGCGTCACCTGTGACACTAATACAGCGATCAGAAAAACGATCGCTTATTAGGCTGGGTTCACACTGGAGCGATGCAGGAACGCCACGAATCCACGGCGGGTTCCCGCATCGCATGCCTCCCGGCGGCAGTTCACACTGCCCTATGTGAACTGCTGGGAGTGTCAGTGAAATGTTAATGACACCCCCAGATCAGTTCGCATATCGCAGTGTGATCTGCAAACTCGGATCGCATGGTGTGAACACCCATGCGATCCGATTCTGCTGCGGACCTAAAAAAGGGTCCCGTGCGAGTTTGCGGCGGGTGCGGCGGGTGCGACACGAATTCAGCCATACTATCTGTATGGCTGAACTCGAATCGCACAGAGATCGGATGTGATTTGCACTGCAGTGCGGTGCGAATCACATCCGTTCTCATAAACCGCTGCAATGTGAACCCAGCCTTAGTGACACTGGCGACGGGGGGTGATCACGGGGTTAAACCTTTATTGGGGGGGTTAGGGGGGTACCTTAGAACTAAAGGGGGCTAACCCTAAGTGCCCTATCAGTTATTACAGTCACAAATGACACCCGCCGGGTGATCAGTGGGTTAAACCTTTATTAGGTAATAAATGGCGGGTGCCCTGAAACTATAAAAAAATAACTAACCAACCAGCGTCACCTGTAACAGTTATATGGTGATCACTGGTGAAAGGGTTAACTAGGGGGCAATCAGGGGGCTTTATGCGGTAGTATATGGGGGTCCCTGGTGCTATAAAAAGCTGCGGCGAACCTAAATACCTGCCTGCCTAACTAGCGTCACCTGTGACACTAATACAGCGATCAGAAAAATGATCGCTTATTAGGCTGGGTTCACACTGGAGCGATGCAGGAACGCCCTCACGAATCCGCGGCGGGTTCCCGCATCGCATGCCTCCCGGCGGCAGTTCACACTGCCCTATGCGAACTGCTGGGAGTGTCAGTGAAATGTTAATGACACCCCCAGATCAGTTCGCATATCGCAGTGCGATCTGCAAACTCGGATCGCATGGTGTGAACACCCATGCGATCCGATTCTGCTGCAGACCAAAAAAAGGGTCCCGTGCGAATTTGCGGCGGGTGCGGTGCGAATTCAGCCATACTATCTGTATGGCTGAACTCGAATCGCACAGAGATCGGATGTGATTTGCACTGCAGTGCGGTGCGAATCACATCTGTTCTCATAAACTGCTGCAATGTGAACCCAGCCTTAGTGACACTGGCGACGGTCACGGGGTTAAACCTTTATTGGGGGGGGTTAGGGGGGTACATTAGAACTAAAGGGGGCTAACCCTAACTGCCCTAACAGTTATTACAGTCACAAATGACACCAATGCAAAAAAAAAAAATGCAATTGGTGTCACTGTGACTGGGGGGGGCAGGGGTAATTGGGGGGGTGATCGGGGGGTGAAGGGGGGTTGTGAGTGTGCCTGGCATGTTCTACTGTGTAGTGTCATGTTGGTGCAACTCACCGATCCTCTCTCCTCGGTGCCGGAACGAAAAATACCGACACGGAGGAGAGATTACATCACTTCCTCTCCTGTGTTTACATTACAGGAGAGGAAGTGATGTCACGGAGCATTTCCATTCGTCGGGAGCGATCGCGAGGGGGTGGCCATGAATGAATGGCCGCCCCCTCATCCCGGATCGCTCCCGAACGAATACCGACCGCCGCAGGCACCGGGGGGGACCCGATCGGGCCCCCCACCTGCGGGAAGGCAGGGACGTACAGGTACGCCCATATGCCTGCCCGTGCCATTCTGTCGACGTACATCGTCGTGCGGTGGTCGGCAAGTGGTTAAATAGTTTCTCCTGGAGTGGTTCTCAACATCCACTAATTTGGCCTTAATGGCATCCATTTCAGCTGCGTGGTTATCTTGGGCATCCACCAGGTCATTAATGGCGGTCGTGAATTCCCCCACTTTGTTTTCTATATGGTCTTTTCTGGAAAAAATTTCATTTAGCTCAATCCCAAATTGTTGGACACATGATAACATGTCAGCATGCAGAGAGCTTCTGAGGGAAGCTTGCATGACCTATAAAGTTGTGTCCAAGACTGGTTGGTTAGTGGTAGGAAAGAAACTGATCGAATCAGGGAGATCCCTGGTATCTTCCCCTGAATCTGGGCCCTGAGACAGACAAATGTTGCATCCAGCCTAAGCCTCACCTTCTCTGGGCTTCCTGAGGAGCAGGTGTGTATAGGAGATTGAGGGCTTTTTGGCTGTGCATTCCTTTTATGAGGATTATCTTTAGATGGTACAGTTTGGGGAGTGCTGAATCTGCCGCGTGCCGCTGGTCCACCACCGCCATCTTGCTTAGGCCCCAGCGGATGGTATTCAGTAAGCTTCTCTTTGTTCTGCCATGACATGTTTCGTCGTGTCCCCGGGTGTTGCCACAGCTCCGGTGAGTATTTTGGTGTGGATCACATTTGATTTGCAGCCTGATTCGTGCCGGGATATCCCTGAGATCCATCTCCTTCTGTGGTAAGCTCTGCTCCCCTTACTTTTTACTTTTTAAAGGTGTGTTTTTCATCAAATATTTTTAGCTTCATACTGTAGGTACTAATGTGTTCTTTTATGATTGTTACCCGGTGAAATATAATGGCTTGTTTAATTCATTATTAAAACAATCCCACGTGCCTTGTGTGCTCTTTTTCATTACAATAATTTCATTACAATAATTATTAGAAGTTTACAAATTTAAGAAAAACCATGACACAGGAGGATGCATTACAATGCTGATATGGTTTATATGCAAAACTAAGCAACAAGACTTCAGTTTGTGGAATAATGCACATCAAAACTTTGGGATGGCAGCAGGACGGTGCAATCCATTAATAATGTCAATAACAGGAAATAGTATTAACTATTAGTGGTATAGGGGGTATGCATAGAAGAAAATAACAAAATAGGTTTGGTATAGCACATTCTTTCATTAGGATCTTGTGCTATACTGGGTGTTATTTCTTCTCATAAAAGTGAAAGTAGGTTCATATAAGGGTTATGCTCCTGTGATTTGAGATCCAGGGGTCCCACTTATAGTGAAAGCCGGAGAGTGTGAAATGGACATTAGCAAATGAATATTCAAGGAAAAAACGATGAGAATAGAGCTGGTCTCAGAGACAGTTGGATGATGAAGGCATTTCCATTTCCTCATGAGAACTAGACAGCTTCTATAAGAGTATAAGTAATAAAGGAGTAGATTTTAGTAGGTAATTTTGGCATTTCCAAGCCCAGTAAGTTTGTCTGGGGTGTTGGACCTGTGTTAGAGAGGTGATAAAAATAGCAATGCCAGACCACTACAAAGTAAGTGGGAAATGGATCCATGATGTCCACAGTTCCTCCAACAGGCCAGGGAGAAAGAAGGATAAACGGTCACAAGTCTAGTTTGATTAACCACTTGCCACCCGCCATATAGCAAAATGATGGTGGCAAAGTGGTTTTAATATCGTGACCGGACGTCATATGACATGATCAGGATATTAAGCCGCTGCATGCCCCCGGGGGCGCGCATTGCGGCGATCGTTGTTGCGGTGTGTCAGTCTGACACCCTGCAATTACGAACTCGGTAAAGAGTCTCCGACGGAGACTCTTTACCATGTGATCAGCCATGTTCAATCACGGCTGATCACAGTGTAAATAGGAAGAGCCGGTGATCCGCATTTCCTCAGTCGCGTCTGTCAGACGCGAGTAGAGGAGAGCCGATCGGCTGCTCCTCTGACAGGGGAGGTCTGTGTTGATCGATTATCAGCACAGCCCCTCCGAGGATGCCCACACTGGACCACCAGGGACGCCACCAGACCACCAGGGGATGCCTAGCACCAGGTATGCTCCTCTAGACCACCAGGGATGCCAACCAGTGCCCATAATGAATGCCAATCAGTGCCCATAATGGATGCCAATCAGTGTCCACAATGGGCATCACTGATTGGCATGCATTATTGTTTGGCACTGATTGGCATTCATCCCTACAATACTTTAAATTACAATGACGCCTATCAGTGCCCATCCATGCCGCCTATCAGTGCCCATCCTAGCCACCTATCAATGCCCATCGGTGCCGCCTATCCATGCTCATCCATGCTGCCCATCCATGCCGCCTATTCATGCCCATCTGTGCCGCCTATCAATGCCCATTTGTGCCGCCTATCCATGCCGCCCATCCATGCCAATCCGTGCCAACTATCCATGACAATCCGTGCCACCTATCAGTGCCTATTTGTGCCACCTATCAGTGTCTATCTGTGTCGCATATCAGTGCCACCTATCAGTGCCACTTCATTGGTGCCACTTAATCAGTGCCCATCAGTGCTGCCTTATCAGTGCCCGTCACTGCAGCCCCATCAGTGCCCATCAGTAAAGGAGAAAACGTACTTATTTACAAAGTTTTGTAACTGAAACACAAAAAAACTTGTTTTTTTTTTCCAAGATTTTTGGTCTTTTTTTATTTGTTTAGCAGAAAATAAAAATCCCAGAGGCGATCAAATACCACCAAAAGAAAGCTCTATTTGTGGGAACAAAATGATAAAAGTTTGGGTACAATGTAGCATGACCACGCAATTGTCATTCAAAGTGCGACATCGCTGAAAGCTCAAAATTGGTCTGGGCAGGAAGGTGTATAAGTGAAAATCTTTTAAGCAGATTCCCAATCAGTTATACAGTGGGAGAATTTCAAAGGTAGTTTAAGTGCTTTATAACAATGTTCAAGTGAGTAAGATTGATGAGTAATGTTTTTCCAAAATAGCTTTGATAAAGATTGAAGTTTTGATAGGGCTTGAGACAAGAATCTGTAGATAAAGGATATTCTTTTACACTGGGATGTGGGGTTAACATAAAATTTTAGCAAGTTGCGAAGCAGGAGATTGTCAGAGCATATTAGCTGAAAGTGGGTGGATCGTATACTTAGATACATAAAAAAGATTTTATTCATAGATTGTAAGCTCTAAGGAGCAGGGCCCTCTAATCCCGCCTCTATCGCATTGTAATTGTACTGTCTGCCTTCATGTTGTAAAGCGCTGCACAAACTGTTGCCTCTATATAAATTATGTATAATATAATAATAATAATTAGTCTGTGAGACTATTGGAGGCTTACTTCTCAATGTGGACATCAAGCTTTTCGCAAAATCTTAGCAACCCGCTTATCCTATCATGTGCCTGCTTGAGTTGGTCTGGACCAAGTGGGATTTGTCCCTGGAAGAGAGGCCAGGGACAATACTATTAAAAATCAGAGCTTACATCACTGGCTTACTTCCACCCAATAGGAGGGCTTCTTCCTGGCAATGGATGCAGAGAAAGCATTTAACAGAGTGGTCTGGGACTATATGTATGTGGTATTGGGTTCTCTGGGGCTTAGGCCTCGCATGCAAGCCCTTATCCTGTCGCTGTATGCTAATCTCAAAGCTAAAGTTAGAGTTAATGGTCCTCTGTCAGATGCCTTCTCTATCCACAATGGAACCAGGTAGGGGTGCCCCCTTGCTCTATATCCTTATGCTTGAACCTCTCCTCCATTGTATTCAAGCTAACCCAGATATTAACAGGCAGAATGGCATGGACAGGCAAATGGGCATACAGGTATGTGCCGCTGTGCCATCATGTGCGTGCCACTGGTGGCATACGTGCATGGCGGTCGGGACCTCCGTGAGTCCGAACATGGGTCCCGTGGACTTGATCGCCGCTGGGATACCCACTAGACTTGTGCATAATGGAAAATTTTGTTTATTTTCAGTTCGTTGTCATTCGTAAAATACATCATTTTGTTCTGTTATATTCGTTATGTTACGTTAATACGTTTTCGGATAATTCGTTATTATTCGTAGAGTGCCGAATTCATTTGTTCGTATTCGTTGAAATTCGCTATTTATGTATGTATATACATTCGTGATAATGATTCGTAGTTTGGAAAGCCGTTTGTTTATTGAATCTTTTAACACACACAATGACAATATCTCTTCTACTCGGCTGAAATACAATACAACACCCTTCTAACTCAGTTCTCAGGAATGCACTTTGCCAGTAATCCAACCCCAAAATTAATTAGCTGATTGGACTATAAGATTTACTTTGAGCTGACCTTTTGTATCAGTAGATCTTTAACCGAATCATCTCGAATTCATTTGAATTCATTTGTTATATTTCTTTCGTATTCGTTTTAATTAGTTATTTTTTTATAGATATATTTTTTTAAGATGCAAAATTCGGCCGAATTTCGATTCGTTACGAAATGAATTGCACAAGCCTAATACCCACGATCGTCCCATGGGGAGGAAGAACAGGGAGATGCCGATGTAAACAGCATCTCCCTGTTCTGCCTAGCAACAAGTGACACTGATCTCTGCTGCCTGTGATTGGAGCAGAGATCAGTGATTTGTAAAACACAGCCACACCTCCCACAGTTAGAAACATGCCCCTAGGACCCCTAGAACCCCAACACTGCAACACTGCAACCTCCCTGTTAACCACTTCACTGCCAGTGTCATTTACACAGCAATCAGTGCATTTGTATAGCACTGATTGCTGTATAAATGTAAATGGTCTCAAAAATGTGTAAAAAATGTCCGATGTGTCCGCCGTAATGTCACAGACACAATAAAAATTACTGATCACAGCCATTACTAGTAAAAAAAATGATTACTAAAAATGCCATAAAACTGTTCCTTATTTTGTAAACACTATAACTTTTGCGCAAACCAATCAATAATCGCTTATTGTGAGTTTTTTACTAAAAATATGTAGAAGAATATGTATCTGTCTAACCTGAGGAAAAAAATGTTTTTTAATATATTTTTGGGGATATTTATTATAGCAAAAAGTAAAAAATAATGTGTTTTTTTCAAAGTTGTCGCTCTTTTTTATTTACTGCACAAAAAATAAAAACTTCAGAGTTAATCAAATAGCACAAAAGAAAGCTCTATTTGTGGGGAAAAAAGGACATTGATTTTGTTTGGGAGCCACGTCGCATGACTGCACAATTGTCAGTTAAAGCGACACAGTGCAGAATTGCAAAAAGTGCTCTGGTCTTAAGCCATCAAAATGTTCCAGTCTGAAAGTATTAGTATTTAAATGAAAGAATTTGTATCTATCACAGGGTGGTGTCTGTGGATACACTGAAAAGTTTAAACAGAATGCCACGTCCTGGTTATCACTTTATAAATGTAAGCATTAACAGGGAAAAGGGAATTGGGGAGAAAAATAAAAAATGAATAAAAGAACCTTCACATAAAAGACCTCAAAAGAAAAATTGTGGGTTCAGTTGGACTTTTTACCCCCACACTGTGGCCCCCTGTCCCTCCCCCTCCCTCCCTCCCCCCCCCTTCCCCCCCCCCCCCCCCCAATTTTATGGAACGCCTCAGCATTTTTGATAGGTGGTATAATGAAATATGTTATGTATATTTGGATATATGTAGTTTATATTTATGCTTGTATATGTTTTTAGTATTTTATATACATATATGTTTTCTTTTTATTTATTTATTCTTTCTCCTTACAATATAGAACACTGTTATCAGCTCCTGAAGAAGCGTCATTTCCAGACGCGAAACATGTAGAGCACTAGAATATATGTAACTGTTGACTGTATGGTTGATATCCTTGATTCTATATTCATATAGATATGTATTTTGTTTTTTTTTCCCTTTTGGAAATTTGAAGTGAATGTTACTACCTTTGATAGGATGTCAACTAGGTCTTAAATGTGTAGTTATAAGGAGGAAATATTTCTTTTTTTGTAAAAGGAAATTTTTTTTTTTTATTTATTGTTTCTACTTTTGTCTCAATAATAAATAGAAATAATCCCTTTTTGAATATATTGGTTGTGTTCACAACTTCTTTTATGCCTAAAAAGTCCAACTGAACCCACAATTTTTCTTTTGAGGTCTTTTATGTGAAGGTTCTTTTATTCATTTTTTATTTTTCTCCCCAATTCCCTTTTCCCTGTTAATGCCAGTCTGAAAGTGGTTAAAGGCATACAGGTACGTGAATGTGAATATAGGATTGCTGCATTTGTGAATGATGTATTGCTCTTCCTCTCCTCTCCGTTAACATCTTTACCCAACCTTTTGCTTGTCCTTGAACACTTTAACCACTTCCCGACCACCGCACGACGATGTACGTCGACAGAATGGCACGGGCAGGCATATGGGCGTACATGTACGTCCCTGCCTTCCCGCGGGTCGGGGGCCCGATCGGGCCCCCGCCCGGTGCCCGCGGCGGTCGGTATTCGTTCGGGAGCGATCCCGGATGAGGGGATGGCCATTCATTCATGGCCACCCCCTCGCGATCGCTCCCGACGAATAGAAATGCTCCGTGACATCACTTCCTCTCCTGTAATGTAAACACAGGAGAGGAAGTGATGTAATCTCTCCTCCGTGTCGGTATTTTTCGTTCCGACACCGAGGAGAGAGGATCGGTGAGTTGCACCAACACGACACTACACAGTAGAACATGCCAGGCACACTCACACCCCCCCGATCACCCCCCCAATTACCCCTGCCCCCCAGTCACAGTGACACCAATGTCATTTTTTTTTTTTTTCGCATTGGTGTCATTTGTGACTGTAATAACTGTTAGGGCAGTTAGGGTTAGCCCCCTTTAGTTCTAATGTACCCCCCTAACCCCCCCCCAATAAAGGTTTAACCCCGTGATCACCCCCCGTCGCCAGTGTCACTAAGGCTGGGTTCACATTGCAGCGGTTTATGAGAACGAATGTGATTCGCACCGCACTGCAGTGCAAATCACATCCGATCTCTGTGCGATTCGAGTTCAGCCATTCGCCGCACCCGCCGCAAATTCGCACGGGACCCTTTTTTTGGTCCGCAGCAGAATCGGATCGCATGGGTGTTCACACCATGCGATCCGAGTTTGCAGATCGCACTGCGATATGCGAACTGATCTGGGGGTGTCATTAACATTTCACTGACACTCCCAGCAGTTCGCATAGGGCAGTGGGAACTGCCGCCGGGAGGCATGCGATGCGGGAACCCGCCGCGGATTCGTGGCGTTCCCGCATCACTCCAGTGTGAACCCAGCCTAATAAGCGATCGTTTTTCTGATCGCTGTATTAGTGTCACAGGTGACGCTAGTTAGGCAGGTAGGTATTTAGGTTCGCCGCAGCTTTTTATAGCGCCAGGGACCCCCATATACTACCGCATAAAGCCCCCTGATTGCCCCCTAGTTAACCCTTTCACCAGTGATCACCATATAACTGTTACAGGTGACACTGGTTGGTTAGTTATTTTTTTATAGTTTCAGGGCACCCGCCATTTATTACCTAATAAAGGTTTAACCCCCTGATCACCCAGCGGCTGTCATTTGTGACTGTAATAACTGTTAGGGCAGTTAGGGTTAGCCCCCTTTAGTTCTAAGGTACCCCCCTAACCCCCCCAATAAAGGTTTAACCCCGTGATCACCCCCCGTCGCCAGTGTCACTAAGGCTGGGTTCACATTGCAGCGGTTTATGAGAACGGATGTGATTCGCACCGCACTGCAGTGCAAATCACATCCGATCTCTGTGCGATTCGAGTTCAGCCATACAGATAGTATGGCTGAATTCGTGTCGCACCCGCCACAAACTCGCACGGGACCCTTTTTTTGGTCCGCAGCAGAATCGGATCGCATGGGTGTTCACACCATGCGATCCGAGTTTGCAGATCGCACTGCGATATGCGAACTGATCTGGGGGTGTCATTAACATTTCACTGACCCTCCCAGCAGTTCGCATAGGGCAGTGTGAACTGCCGCCGGGAGGCATGTGATGCGGGAACCCGCCGCGCATTCGTGGCATTCCCGCATCGCTCCAGTGTGAACCCAGCCTAATAAGCAATCATTTTTCTGATCGCTGTATTAGTGTCACAGGTGACGCTAGTTAGGCAGGTAGGTATTTAGGTTCGCCGCAGCTTTTTATAGCGCCAGGGACCCCCATATACTACCGCATAAAGCCCCCTGATTGCCCCCTAGTTAACCCTTTCACCAGTGATCACCATATAACTGTTACAGGTGACGCTGGTTGGTTAGTTATTTTTTTATAGTTTCAGGGCACCCGCCATTTATTACCTAGTCTCACTAGTGTACCCCTAAATTTAGGGGTGTCTACTTTCCAAAATGGGGTCATTTGGGGGGGGTTGTGCCATCTTGGCATTTTATGGACTTCAAAACTGTAACGCCCTTAGAAAGCCTGAAGGCGGTGCTTGGTTTTCGGGGCCCCGTACGCGGCTAGGCTCCCAAAAAGTCCCACATATGTGGTATCCCCGTACTCAGGAGAAGCAGCAGAATTTATTTTGGGGTGTCATTTCACATATGCTCATGGCATGCGTGAGCAATATATCATTTAGTGACAACTTTGTGAAAAAAAAAAAAAAAAGTTTGTAATTTTCCCGCAACTTGTGGCAAAATATAAAATATTCCATGGACTCAACATGCCTCTCAGCAAATATCTTGGGGTGTCTACTTTCTAAAATGGGGTCATTTGTGGGGGTTTTGTGCCATCTTGGCATTTTATGGCCTTCAAAACTGTAATAGGTAGTGAGGAGTGAAGTCAAATATTTACGCCCTTAGAAAACCTGAAGGCGGTTCTTGGTTTTCGGGGCCCCGTACGCGGCTAGGCTCCCAAAAAGTCCCACATATGTGGTATCCCCGTACTCAGGAGAAGCAGCAGAATTTATTTTGGGGTGTCATTTCACATATGCCCATAGCATGTGTGAGCAATATATCATTTAGTGACAACTTTGTGTAAAAAAAAAAAAATACATTTTTTTTGTCATTATTCAATCGCTTGAGTCAAAAAAATAAAATATTCAATGGGCTCAACATGCCACTTATCAATTTCCTTAGGGGGTCTACTTTCCAAAATGGGGTCATTTGGGGGGGTTTTGTACTGCCCTGCTATTTTAGCACCTCAAGAAATGAGATAGGCAGTCGTAAACTAAAAGCTGCGTAAATTCCAGAAAACGTACCTTAGTTTGTAGATGTGACAACTTTTGCGCAAACCAATAAATATACAATTATTGACTTTTTTTTTACCAAAGACATGTGGCTGAATACATTTTGGCCTAAATGTATTACTAAAATTGAGTTTATTGGATTTTTCTAATAACAAAAAGTAGAAAATATCATTTTTTTTCAAAATTTGCGGTCTTTTTACGTTTATATCGCAAAAAATAAAAATCGCAGAGGCAATCAAATACCATCAAAAGAAAGCTCTATTTGTGGGAAGAAAAGGACGCAAATTTTGTTTGGGTACAACATTGCATGACCGTGCAATTACCAGTTAAAGCAGCGCAGTGCCAAATTGTAAAAAGACCTCTGGTCATTTACCAGCAAAATGGTCCGGTCTGAAAGTGGTTATTGCCTACAGAAGTCTTCTTCCGACTTCGGGGTCTTGTCCCGCTCTACGGGGGTCTTGTCCCCCTCTTCGGTTCTTCTGATGGGCCTCCACTATCTTCTGCTAGCTCTTTTACTAGCGTTGGCCCAGTCTTCTGTCGCTGTGGCCGCCGCCTTCTTCTCTTCTTCCTTGCGATGTTGACACAACGTTCTCTCTGGCCGCAATGGCAGGTACGCGTTGTGCGGTGACTTATATAGGGACAAGAGGCAGGGTCGCCGGGTGATGTCACATGGTGACCCCACCCCCTTATGATGCCACATCACCTGATGACCCCCCTGCCCGCAGACCCGACAACTAACAGCCAGGGTTGTCGAGAAGAGGCCCTTGTCCTCATCAACATGGGGACAAGGGGCCTTGCCCCTTCCCCAAAGCACCCCCCATGTTGAGGGCACATGGCTTGGTATGGCTCAGGAGGGGGGCGCTCGCTCATCCCCACCCCCTTTCCTGACCGGCTGGGCTGCGTGCTCGGGTATGGGTCTGATATCGACTTTGGGGGGACCCCCACGCCCTTATTTTCGGCGTAGGGATTCCCCTATAAGTCCATACCAGGTGACGGGGCTAGTGATGTATCAATCTCGCCGATGGAGGTGGCCATATTGACTTCCTTCGCTAGTCCCGTCTACCTGGAGCCGCATTCAAAATTAATGGACTTTTCCCATGTGAGGGCAAGTCCATTCATTTCAATCCCGCCATAGTCCGCCGGAAAAGTCCGGTCGTGTGTGGGCAGGTCCGCTCGTTTGAAAAGTCCAGTGGACCTCCGCTGCAAAGTCCGGTGGTTTGTCCGCCGGAATAAGTCCGCCGGATAGTCCGATATTTGATTTTTATAAATGTTGGTTTCTAAGTAAATGGAAGATTTAGAATAATACATTTTATATAGAGAGCTAAAGAACGAACAGGGCCAATGAGAGATAATATGACAATGTCAGGATAAAGTCCTATTTCTAGTAGGAGGATGAGAGGAGAGTTTTTTTTTTTGTTTCTTTGTTTTTTTTGTTTTTTGTTTGTAAATATAGAGGTGCTATCCACTTCAGGAATATATAGATAGAATCTCCCAGGATGGAGTCTGAGATATACTTTGATTAAGGGTGGGAGATGACTTCTGCCTTGATGTAATGGGGGATTATAATTATAATAAGATAGTTGATTTTGTTTTATTTAGAGTGCATGGTCGTGGTGTTAGGAACTTCGGGTATTGAGTCTGACTTAGTGGAAGGGGACCTCTCTTACGGCTCTGGTTCTGGCCTCACTGGAATGGGAACAGGGAGACCGGAGCACAGCGGGGTATGAGAGTCCAGCCAGGTGCAGCAGCAGGTGCTGGGTAGATGAGGATCCTCTGGAGCAGGAGCTCTCTGTAGCAGGAAAGCAGCTAGGAGAAGACTGCAGACCGTGGAATCCGGATGGATGGATCTTCTGGAATGCGAGGGTAGCAGGCACAGAAGTAAGCAGGAGACAGCAGAGGTATCAGGTACAAGCAGAGGTTCGGCAACAGGAAAACAGTCCAAGAAGGGTCAAACAAGCCGGGGTCGGAGCAGGAGAGGTCAACAAGGTCAGACGGAGCCAGGTCAGGTATCAGATAGGTAGCAGGCAGATAAGCAGGTTCTTCAGGCACAAGCTGCAGACGAGACAGCACAGAACCCCCGCAACTGTGCCTTTAAAAAGGGCCACTGGCGCCAATCGAGCTAACGCTCGCCCGTGCGTGCGTGTACCACGCGCACATACGAACGACGTGCACCCGCGCGCGTTGGAAGACGCTCGTGCCCACGACGACCCGCGGCACGAACGCGCGTGCGCGTACGAAAAGCCGATCGCACGGGACGGACGGATTCCTGACACGTGGTCTTGGAAGAAAATGAATTTATATGTATATTAGATTAGCATATAGGCATGTATAATATGTTATATTTGATGTTGATAAAGTGTTTGCCTTTATTCCTCTTAAAACCAATAAAATATTAAATGGAATAAAAGTATCACTAAACCCACAACAGTAAAATCAGTCTGTATATGCAGTAAATTATGCTCGTTATACTCGCTGTGGAACCTAAGGGGTTAATCCTCTGTATTGTGTAAAAAAGGCTGTGTGATCCTAACTTCTCTGATTCTCCCCTTCTTCCACTGCCCCAAACGATCTCTTGATGAGGCAGAGATTTCTAATTCATTATAATTCATAATTCATTATAACATTACTAAATCCATTAGATTTATGTTGACTAAAAAGATTTTAGTCAACTAAAATGTACTGCAGATTGTATTCAACTAAATACCACTAAAACGAAAACAACTAAAGTACGACTAAAACTAAAATGGTATTTTAGTCAAAAGACTATGAATAAAACTATGGTAAATGGAAATGTGATGCTAAAATTAACACTGGTGTTAAACATGTAAAATATAGCAAAACAATGCAGTTAAATTCCACACAGTCTTTTACACCGTATTGTTTTACCTAATTAGAGAACAGTTATTTTCTAAGCCCTTTTTCTGAATGATTGATGTCCATGTAATTCATTTTTATTTTTTAGTCACTGTCCAATCAGCTTGAATTGTAAACTGCATCATGAATTCAGAATAGGCATGGCTGCATTCTAATGATCTATAATTGATTGAAAAAAATAAAACCATATATGTATCTGTAAAAAGCTAACTAAATGAATTTCTAAATAGAAAAGTAATGCAAATATTCTTAGGACTTCAGTGTTTACTGACAATGTATTCAAGTAATATTGTTACCATGTCAATGTTGATATTACATACCTTGTGCTAAACTCTTTTAAGTCACAAGGCTCATTGCCCATATCCCCTATAGTAATAAGGATTTAGCAATAATATGACTCCATACAGTATTATCAATAATTAGCATCAAGCATGCTACAACATATTTTAACAATGCATATCTGGAAGGCCTGTGTTTAAACAATTGTATAACTAGTAAATATAAGGTAACACAGCTGATTTTTAGAAAAAAGGCTTACCAAACTCAGGACATATTTGGCCACATAAACATATTATAATATCTTTGGATTCCTTTATATATATATATATGAGTACAAATCTTTGCCCATCATTTTAGGGGTGAGGGGCAATGACTAGCCATCTTAAATTTCACAGCTGATATCTATCATTTCCTTTAGAGAGGCTCATATTCAACACACCCCTATGTGTGTTGAATATGACAATGTAACATCTATGCTTTGTCCTTATTTCTTACTAAATATGTTTTAACAGCAAAAGCTAGTCACATTTCTGACAACGATGAATCATGTGTTGTCAAAGTATGCAAAGATTTGCACTGAATATTAATTCCTAAAATTATTAGGCCATGATTCATAAATGATGTTCCTGATATAAAATATATTTAAGCATGATTGCTGTCATATACATAGCATTCTGTTTTAGAAAGGCTACATTTAATCATCTCTCTCTGTTTTAATGTAATTAAACATAACTACATATTTTGTTTACTTAGAGAAGATTCAAAAATGATATTGAAATGAAACATAACAGAAAATGTATTAAATATTGATGAATGTATGTTATCTCTTAGATTATTTCATGCATGACTTATCTGCCGCTAAGTCAATGAAGTTCATGAAAAAAATCATCAGGCATCTGAAACAAATTGGGTTGCACTAGTCTGCCAAACTCAAGGACACTATAATTACTTGCATAAATTAAACCACTGGAAACAATACAATCACACTGTATGGCAACACATATTCACAAATATTACTTGGACAGCATCTAAATGACATTTTTTTTTTGGTCACAGCATGATTCTTTTTTCAGCATAAGAATGAACTTAAACCAATGTAAAGTGGCTTGATTTACTTGCTGTTAGTGTTTTAGTGTTATTGAGCCCAGTGCATACAATAGTTATGGAGCTGTGGAGTCCAAGGTAAAGGATAATTATTTTTGAAAAAAATATATCATCAGAAAGAGACAAAGAGGAATCAGGACTGACTTAACTGCAAGGCAGCCACCTTGGACTTCAGAGCCAGAAAATCCTGAACAAGCACATATAGTAAGTTTATTTTTCACTTCTGAATCACTAGAGGAGCACTTACAGCACTACAAGAAGTCACCATGGTGATATATAAAACATGAAAGTATGTATCCTAGCTCTTCTATTGCTCTAAAGCGATGACTAGGGGCTCAATTTACAAAGCAATATTGCAGAAAATATTTGGATCATATAAGTCATAGGATGTAAATATCGCATGTGATATTGAAAATGTCAGTTAATTATCAGTTTATGTGGTATTTGCCACAAAAAAAAAACCAAATGAACATTAAATACCACATAAACTGACCTAAAAGTCAATTTGCAAAAAATAAATAAATAAATACATAAATTATTTTTAAAAAGTCATGGCGGGAGCAAGGTTTGACCTCAGAGGAATATGGGCACTTAAAGTGTTTGTAACCCTAAAAAAAAAAATGGATCCTGTTCCTTTAAAGCCTGAACAACATCTTCGCAGTTGGGTCCACACTCCAACAGCAGCAGGCCAGTCTAAGCAATTTTCGCTCTATTGCAGCAGACATCAAAGACACCCTGTTGGCTGTCATAACAGACCTACACCACAAAATACAAGCTCTGACTGATCAAGTACAGCATGTGGAAAATACCGCTCATCGGCTATTTGTCGCATGAACCAAGTGGTGGACACACACATACAACAACTACTACAACAACTAGGAAAACAAAAAGAGAAATTCTGGGTGGAGTCATCAAAGAAAAAATATTAAGAATACTTTATTGTAAAAGGTTAAAGTGGTAGTAAAACCTTAAGGTTTTTTACCTTTATGCATTCAAATTTCTCAGGATTCCATGGAAATGCCTATAGAATGAAAAGGGGGGGGGGGGGGGGCATGACGAACCCTTTGTGGCGGAGGCTATGAGGCTATCACCTGATTTTAATAACATAACACTGAAATAATACCTGAATGACCGTGAAATTAGTCTGTATGGGTATACGGAGATATCAAGAGATGGATATGAATATAGAGGCATATTAGCCCAACAACAAGGGGGTGAGAGAATGCATCAGCAGCTCACCCTGCAGACTCGGTAGAAAGCTTGGATTGAGAGACACATTGAGGAGCTGATAGATGCCTCTTCATCTTGGATTCAGCCAGTGTCCATACCTTCTTTGCAGTCATGGTCGGATGTGGTCTTGAAAGAGGAATAACTCTTATGTTTTTGAGAAAGTCTTTTTCTTGAATGTTACAAATAATATTTAGGGTTCCATCTTTGGTAACTACAAGCTGGAATGGAAATCCCCTGTAATATGGAACATGATTCTTCTGGAGGTGTGTGACAAGATAGGTCAAAGAATTGTTTGATGAGAGTTGAGGGAAATTAATCACTTAGGATTTGGACCTTCTCATCTTTATAGCCTATTACGGATTTGTTATAGGTATTTATCAGGAGAACCATATTTACACAAAAATTACTGTTGGTGGTTTATGGCCTAAGTAGTGCTGTGCATGATCCAGAAGCCAGTCAATGTCTGGGATGTTAGAGGTCAGAGGGGTGAATAGGCCCACCATGTAGGTTTGAAGTTCTGCATTTCCTGTCTCTGGGACACCTCTGATGTATAGTTTCTGGTGTCTTTCTTTGTTTTGCAAATATTCTTGCTGCAGTTGTAGCTGACAGACCTAATACTTCAACATGAGGCTCCCCTCCTCTAAGACATGAATGAACCATACTAGACATGTGCATTCGTTTTCGTCCTAATGCATTTTCATCCGAATTTCAGGTATTTTCGTTTTGACAAACGATAACGAAATCGCAGAATCCGAAAAACAAAAGATCCAACATAAATAAATGCTTTATTTTCATTTTTGTTGTTACAACAGTTCGATATAGAATAGAAGATTTGATGTGACTCTGACAATAACAATCTTTGTCTATTGAATCTGTGGTCGAATGTGCCTAACCTTACCTCTTTTAGTTCAAGATTATATAGAGAAAATATTCGACATAGAGAGAAAAGATTTGACAGAGAGAAAAGATTCTGGAATTGGGTGGGGAAGTAAAATAAAAATAATGATGTTGATGAATGTTATTGGCTGATTGTAACCAAAGAGGAGGGGCAGTAAAATAGCTAGAACTAAGTACACTCGTACAGCCAACTTACTTTCACTTATGATTGCTAGCAGAGAGAGACACGCACACTGAATAATTTCAGAAGACAGTCAATTTTAGCTGGTCCGTTTGAATTGTCACTTGTCAGAGAACCCAAACTATTATTAAGCATAAGCACAGCAGCAGAACAATAGTGAAGCAAGCTACAGTTCAACTTAGCTTTTTCCTAATAATCTGCTGCTATTGTGTTAGTGTGAGAACCTTATAGTGATACTAGTGTTGCTGCTAGTGTTGTTGTGATAGCCTTAGAGGCTGAAACACTTGTAGATGGCCCAGGAACCTCCTCCAATGCCTCCATGTCGCTCTTACAATGGGTTGCCGCCATATTTGTTATTATCAGTCACTCACTATCTGACACCTGACACTGTGAGACTTAGACCATTCATTCAACATGAACGATGGAGATTCGTCAAAGCAAAGAAAAACACATGTTTATAATAATATTCAACGGAGCATCAAAACTGTACGACGCTGCAATCGTACATTTCCGGAGTCAAATGTTCCGCCTATAGGTTATATAGAGTTTAGCAGCTCAGTCGAATCTTCTTTATACATTCGACAGACACCATAAGCCTTCAAAGACAGATTCGACCGTAATTCATGTGGATTTTCAGGCTAATGCAATTTTTGAACGAAAAAATAAATAAATAAAAACAAATTTCAGGAGTAACTAAATAAATGTATTTTTCAGAAGAAAACAAAATTCCAAAACAAAATATTTCACTCTGCACATGTCTATACCATACTAGACCATACAATTTAATTTGGGGATTGTCTGTGTATTGCCCACTCAATGCAATTTCTTTCTTTAATTTCTGTGTGATTTTGCCGACCCCTGTAGATAAATTGTAAAAGTGACATATTGGCACAAAAAGAGATGGAAAAAGGGGAGACATTTCACAGGCCTCCTCCCCAGGGTCATAGAACTGAGCTGTGTATTCCACTGAGAAGTCTTGCATACCTGGTGAAATGTGCAATTTCACCTTTAATCACTAGCCCTGACTATCATCTTATTATCTAATTATAATTACCTTTCATCGTCTGATTCTGTTGCTTCATACCCAAATATCTCTATGCATAGAAAACAGCATATATAGATAATTGACCCAACAACACATTGATTCATACACTGTTTAGTTTTATTATCCCAGAAATGGTGTAAATAATAATGAAAAATAGGCATTACCGACCATCGTCCACAAATAAGTTGTACATATTCAAATTACATATTTCCTTCAACAATGTATTCAACCAATCACAAAATCACAATATTATTAACTCATTACATCTCTGTATATCCAAAGCAAACTCATTATGTCACATTATATTATGTCCCCTAGACAGATATAAATGCAGACCATTTTATGACATATACATCAGTTCCCTATGTCTGATTTCGATTTCAACACAAATTCACTTCTTGAACAAAAATATATATATTTATTTGATCAGCAAAATGATAGCTTTTAACCACTTCCAGATTGCCATATGCTGTTATGCGTCAGTATACGGTGGCTGTTTGAAGAGGGATATCTTTATTATGGCATAACCCCAGTATTCCCTTCTTCAGCGGGTAGTCCGGTTTCTGATAATAGTGGTCTCTGTGGTGGATTAATTGCGAGATCACTTTTATCAGCGGCAGGAGAGGGCCCCCCTCCCACCGCTCTCCAGTACCCTCAGCCGCTTACCGGAGCCGTCGGTAGTGGTGGAGGCAAACGGATCCTTCTCCTTCATGGGTATGGAGACAATTGAGAAGATGGTCCCCACCCATCTCCATACCATTGCAGGGTGAAAGTGACGTTAAAACGTCACTTCCACCCATAGCTCTTAAAGGGCCATTTTTTTATTTTTTTTCAAGTGACAACATTTTTTATTTTTATTTTTCATTTAATTTTTGTGTAAATATGAGCTCTAAAGTCTTTTTGACCCCAGATCTCATATTTAAGAGGTCCTGTCAGGCTTTTTCTATTACAAGGGATGGTAACATTCCTTGTAATAGGAATAAAAGTGAATTTCTTTTTTTTAAAAAGAACAGTGTAAAAATAAAAGGTAAAATAAATAATAATAAAAAAATTAAATGTACCCCGTGCGTGCAGAAGCGACAGCATTCGTGAGTAGTGCCCACATATGAAAACGGTGTTCAAACCACACACATGAGGTATTGCCACGATCGTTAAAGCCAGAGAAATAATTATAGCCCTAAACCTCCTCTGTAACTAAAAACATGGAATCTGTAGAGTTCTTTAAACGTCACCTATGGAGATTTTTAAGTGTAAAAGTTTGTCGCCATTCCACGAGTGGGAACAATTTTGAAGCGTGACATGTTGGGTACCAATTTACTCGGCATTACATTATCTTTCACAATATAAAAAAAATTGGGCTACCTTTACTGTTGTCTTATTTTTCAATTCAAAAAAGTGTATTTTTTCCAAAAAAGTGTGCTGCGCAAATTCAGTGTGCCAGAAAGTATTGCAACAAACACCATTTTATTCTCTAGGGTGTTAGAAAAAATAATGTTTGGGGGTTATAAGTAATTTTCTAGCAAAAAAAATGTTTTTAACTTGTAAACCACAAATCTCCGAAAGAGGCTTGGTCCTTAAAGTGGAGTTGCCCCCCAAAAAATAAAACCACTTAAAAATCTTAAAAAAAATCAAAAAAAAAATAATTGGCAAAAAAAAAATGTTTACTCACCTCTAAATACCGGTTGCTAGGGGGTCCCTCGTAGTCTGCCTTCTTCATTGCCCGGGCTGGTGACATCACTTCCCCTCGCGCCGCACATTCACCTGGGACCTGTCACGTGTCCCAGGTGACTGTACGGCGTATCACGGCGCCCTGCGCCGCTCGCGCATGCGCAGTGGGTGCCCGGCTGTGAAGCCACAGCCGGGTGCCCACAGTATGCATGACGGCGCCGCGAGCGGAGCGGGGAGCGAGGGGGGGGCTTCGTTCCCCCGCATCGCTGGAACCCGGGACAGGTAAGTGTCCGATTATTAAAAGCCAGCAGCTGCAGTATTTGTAGCTGCTGACTTTTAATTTTTTTTTTTTAGGGGGTACCCCACTTTAAGTGGTTAAAGGCACAGTTTGTTTATTAGATTGCAAAACACAAGGGGGCTTTTTGCAGGACTCTTTCAATCCTCTCTTTTTGTGACAATCACAAACCCTGTTGCCCCCAATATGCCCCCAACATTCACCTGGACTACTTTCCCATAAATGTACCACTATCTCAAACATGTAAAAATAGAGAACAGCAAAAACATCAGAATTAGTAGATGTCAAAATCTCAGCTGCATAGGAATTGTCCATGATAGCTAAAGGGGGAAGAGACGTGACAGCAAATAAAAGCAAGTTGGAGGGGCATGACAGCCTTTAGGCCAAATTAAAAATAGTCCCAAAGAAAAAAAACCAAAAAGTCTCTTGTATGGCTTATAAATGTCCATAAAATTCAAAAAAGAAGGAAAAGGAAAATGTCCACATTATAATAATAATGTTCATGAGATTGTACGCAACACCCACATCAAAATACCTTCCCCAGATTTATTAAACACAAACATCCACTTTGGGAAAAAAAAATTGGCCGTGGCACCTTTATTAATTTAAACAATGTATTATCTATAACATTTTTATTATTATCATTTAACATCATAAATTCAACAAAACTGTTTTCTTTCTGCTCAGGTTTTAGAACTCGAGCAGCAATCCACATATTTAACCACTTAAGGACCAGGCCTCTTTTTCAGATTTGATGTTTACATGTTTAAAACAGTTTTTTTTTTGCTAGAAAATTACTTAGAATCCCCAAACATTATATATATATTTTTTTCTAACAGCCTAGAGAATAAAATGGCGGTCATTGCAATACTTTTTTTTCACACCGTATTTGCGCAGCGGTCTTAAAAGCGCACTTTTTTGGGGAAAAAATTAACTTTTTTGAATAAAAAATAAGACAACAGTAAAATTATCCCATTTTTTTATAATGTGAAAGATAATCTTACGCCAAGTAAATTGATACCCAAAATTGCGCCCGCCCATGGAATAGCGTCAGACTTTTACCCTCAAAAATATCCAAGCGACATTTTGAAAATTCTACAGGTTGCATGTTTTGCGTTACAGAGGAGGTCTAGGGCTAGAATTATTGCTCTCACTCGTGGTGATACCTCACATGAGTGGTTTGACCACCGTTTTCATATGCGGGTGCTACTCACGTATGCGTTCGCTTCTGTGCGCGAACTCGTCGGGACGGGGTGTTTTAAAACATATTTTTTTGTTTTTTCTTATTTATTTTACTTGATTTTATTTATTTTTGAAGATCTCTATAGCTCTATTGTAGACCAAAGCAATTTGTATGCTGGTCAATTCATCACCACTAGTCCCCTGTTGACCCTTGCCAGAGATTGGAAACCTATTATGGTTTCTGTATTTAAAGCGGGATTCCACCCTAAAGTGGAACTTCCGCTCATCGGAACCCTCCCCCCCTCTGGTGTCACAATTGGCACCTTTCAGGGGGGAGGGGGGTGCAGATACCTGTCTAAGACAGGTATTTGCACCCACTTCCAGGCATAGACTCCCACGGGAGTCTATGCTTCTTCCTGTCCCTGCGTGCTGTCTGCTGGGACACACACGGGTCCCAGAGACAGCACGGACAATTCCTATTGCGCTGCGCAACTCGCGAATGCGCAGTAGGGAACCGGGAAGTGAAGCCGCAATGCTTCACTTCCTGATTCCCTCACCTAGAATGGCGGCGGCAGCAGCCGAGAACCGAGCGATCGATCGGCCTCGGCTGCCAACATCGCTGGATCCTGGGACAGGTGAGTGTCCATTTATTAAAAGACAGCAGCTGCAGTATTTGTAGCTGCTGGCTTTTAATAATTTTTTTTCACAGTGAAATCCCTCTTTAAGACCTTTCTGGGCCTATCCCTCCTCATGGGCATAACTAAAAAGAGGGAGTTGTGGTCATTTTGGTCCACTGACCCAATATACCATTTGCCTGTGTTCTCTGCATCCATGACCAGGGCTAGATACAAGCAGATCTTGCAGTTTATTCACTTCAAAAACAATGAACTCTGTCATAGTCGGGTTACCCTGGGTTTAATCGGCTCTACAAAATGTTGTCCCTCGTAAACCACTTCAACTAACAGTTTGCAGCCTTGTTTACTCCCAATCAAACTGTCTGTGTTGATGAGTCCCTGATTTACTTTTCCAACTGCTTGTCTTTCAAACAGTATCTTCCTTGACTATAACTATATGGGGTCAAGCTCTGTGACAGGGAAACAGGCTATACATATAGTTATATGGTTTACAAGGGAAAAGATAGTCACGTGGAGCCCAATAATTGCCCAGACTACATAGGGAGCACTGGCAATATTTATGGGACTTGGTGTCACCCTTATTTGGAAAGGGGTACCACTTGTACGTGGACAATTATTACACATGCATGCCACTTTTATTGTCACCTTTTTGATTGTGGAATTGGCACATATGGCACCATGCAATCTAATTGCTGGGGCTTACCAGAAAAGCTAGTAGAGTCCCAACTTAGACTGGGGGAGAGAGCCTGCTTAAGAAATAATTTACTCAAAGTGAAGTGGAGGATTCACAGAATGTTTTCATTGTCCCTTCATGCAGATATGACTGGGGTTGTGGGCAAACCCCTCTGTGTCCATGAATACAACCTTAATATGGGAGAGGTGGACCTCCGCGACCAGTTGATGGCCCCGTACTTAATTGCCCATAGAGCCATACATTGGTAAAAAGGTGTCTATATACCTATTTCAATTGGCTCTGCTGAATGCTTATGTGCTATACAAAGCATCAGGATGAACTGGATCCTTCCTTAAATTCCAGGAAGAGGTAATCACAGCCCTTCTGTTTCCAGATGGTGCTGTGTCCCAATTTTCCAATGCAAATGCAGTGAGCCGGCTGCATGAGAGGCATTTTCTGTGTGTCCTCCATGTTACCCCTACCCAACAAACCCCCCCAAAGATGTCATGTCTGTAGGAAATGCAGATACAGACATGACACCAGCTTTTATTGTCCCTCTTGTCCTGACCAACATGGTCTCTGCATCGTGAATGTTTCCAATGCTACCACACACTAGTGGAGTATTAGCATAGGAATATTAGCGTAAAATATATATAAAATAAAAAAGTCAAAAATATTTCTCATTTTCTTGTTCTTCTCTCTCTCTACTGTCCTCTCTCTACTTTTCTGCTCTGGTTTACTGTATTTTTTTCATAACTGCAATGTTCTATGTTTTACCATTGTTTGCTTTTCAGGTACACCTTTCAGCTTCAGCACTGATTTATTTATCTTGACAGCGACAGCATTTGCTCTCCCCATATGTAAATCAGCGACTTCATCGATGTAGGTGATTTCACCACCACAGTTAAAAACAAAAAACAAAAAAGGGCATGTATGCCCATAATTAGTAGTGGGTGAATGCAGGATGGTATTCTAATGGTGGGCATACCCACCGATCAATCTCTTTTTTTTTTTTTGTTAAGCCCGCAGGTTGCAAGAAAAAAGAAAATGACAATATTATTATTATTATTATTATTATACAGGATTTATACAGCGGCAGCAGTTTATGCAGTGCTTTACAACTTGAGGGTAGACAGTACAAATACAATACAATTTAATACAGGAGGAATCAGAGGGCCCTGCTCCTTAGAGCTTGCAATCTAAGAGGGAAGGTCAAGAGGTACAAGAGGTAATAACTGCGGAGGATATATGCCCAACAAGGACCAGCAATGTACTGGTATGTTGCTGGAATTTGAGTGGTTATACCAGAATGATGCCTGCTGGTTTAGGTATAATCTTGGTATTGTTCTTTTCAGCCAGCAGTCGGATTTCATGTAAAAGCAATCCTAGTGGCTAAATCACGCTAGTCTGCTTTTACAAGCGGTGGGAGGGAACATCCCCCCTCCCACCATCTTCCAGGGTTTTCTTGGGCTCTCTTGTCCCACCGAGGAACCTGAGAATGCAGATGGTGGTTCCACCAGCTGACCATAGAGCTGATCAAAGATTAGAATGGCTCTAATCATCTCTATGGCCTAAGAAACTGGAAGCTATAAGCATTTTATAACTTTGGTTTCACTGGATATAAACAGCACCATTGGGAAATTGGGAAAGCATCTTATCACACCGATCTTGATGTGGTCAGATGCTTTGAGGGCAGAGGAGGCTGCGTGAAAAAAATTGCAACACCCACCATTTTAATCTATAGGGCCTTTGCTTTAAAAAAAAAAGATTTAATGTTTGTGGGTTCAAAGTAATTTTGTCGCAAAAAAAAAAATTCCATGTAAATGAAAAGTGTCAGAAAGAGCTTTGTCTTCAAGTGGTTAGAAGAGCGGGTGATGTGTTGCATAAGCTTCTAATATTGTGCATAAAATACCAGGACAATTCAAACCCACCAAATGACCCCATTTTGGAAAGTAGTCACCCCATGCTATTTGCTGACAGACATGTTGAGTCCATGGAATATTTTCAATTTTGCCACACTTTTCAGGAAAATTACATTTTTTTTTTTAACAAAGTTGTCACTAAATGATATATAGATCACACATGACATGGGTATATGTGAAATTGCACCCCAAAATACATTCTGCTGCTTCTCCTGAGTATGGGGACATCACATGTGTGGGACTTTTTGGGAGTCTAGCTGCATACAGGACCTCAAAATTGAATCACCACCTTCAGGATTTCTAAGGGCGTAAAAACTGAAAATTGTATCATACTTACTGTAATTTTCCTTTCCTGGTGCCTATCCATGGCAGCATACCTGTGATAAGCTCCACCCCGGACTCCTCCCCTCAGAATAGTTAATAGATTATAAAAGTGACAACCATACCCCCATTAGCATTATCCTATTATATCGAATACCATGGGAGGGCATGTATGATGCCATAGATAGGCACCAGGAAAGGAAAATTACGGTAAGTATGATACAATTTTCAATTTTCCTGGTGCCTCCATGGCAGCATACCTGTGATAAAATAAATAGCTACAAAAAACTGGGTGGGAATTGCTTATAACGAAAAAATATATTAAGGAATCAAAAGAGCTGACTCAATTGTCCCCCTTCCAAATTCTACTGAGGAGAGTACCCCTGGAACAAATGCTATAAAGTTGTATGAACGTGAATTGAGATTTTCCAAGTAGCCACTCTGCCCATTGTTTCCGTTGTCGCCCAGGAGTTCTAACCATTGGAGGAACCAACCCTCTAGCCCTATATGCCCTTGAACCAGCTTACAAATGCAGGAAGTAATCACTCTTGAGGCTGTTTCTTACCTTCTGTTCTCACCCCAAGGGAGTATGCGCAAAATTCTTGATGCAGCCGAGGGTGCTGTAGGCTGTAGGCAACATCTCAGGACTGTAAATGTCCAAACCTTGAAAAGATCCTGATCATAGAACTGAAAGGGAAAGTAGGACCAAGCTTCCAAGAGAGCTACCTTATTGTCTCTCTTACTGTCAATTTACTGTAAATCCACTTGCTTATATTGCTAAGCCATGCGTGTCAACTTTTGCTGGTAGCCGGACGATACCAATGAGACAATGGGCACCATTCAGGAAAGACGATTTTCCTACTGGTGTATGAGAAGTTAAACTATGGGCTTTACCATTTAGCCCCTCTGGTTTGACCGCCATCAAGCATTGGCTTAAATTGATCCCGCGACACATAGCAGGCAAAGCCCTGAATGTATCCTGATGATCTGTTTAGGGTTGTCTCACTTATTGAACATGCAGGAAATATCCTCTTGGGCCACGTCTCCATTGGCATGACTCGACAGCCGCGTCAAAAGAAGTGTAGGCACATTTTCCAAGTCGCTGAATTTCAAAGACGCATAGATGGGAACATGTGACATCAAGATCAATGGGCTGTGACTGAGAGAGCAGCTCAGGAAGGTATCTTGGGGACAAAATCCTGTCTGCAGTACCACTCTTAACTGAAAAAGGATATGTGTATATCTTCTGCCTCTAAAGGCTTGTACTTCTAAAGCCTTCCTTTCAGAAGGTAACGCAGCTGCAAAGTAGTCTTGTGCGCCAGGTTCCATTGATGGGAGGATTCTGTTGGGGCGAAAGGTTGAGCCATTCGACAGCCCAAGACAAAGGGCAGATCCCAAGAAGGAAAAGAAAACTACCCAGGAGGTTGAATTTTCTTAACTGCTTCGAAGAATTTGGATCAAAGGCAAGACTTCTCCCCCATTTCTCTTGCGTCGCTCTAGAAATAGCTGCTACCTGAGCCTCCAGAGAACTTGTTCTGAGATGAGGATATGGCCTGGATGTACAAACAATTACGAGGAGTGAGGAAGAAGGGACTGCGAGATCCGAACACCTGTAAGTTGCAAACAATTTGCATCCATTCCCGACTTTTGTTCTCAGAATTTAGGGACGATTTTCTGGCCTCCACAAGTGTTGATATTACTTTGGCTGAGCAGCCTAGGGCTTTGTAAATTTCTCCCTCTTAGTATCCAACCATCCTGGATCAATTTGTGAGGTGCTGAGTGAACAAACCTCTCATGAGAGAGAAGATGGAGGTAGAATTGGAATCTTGATGAGGCGACAGGCCCCAAGATATAATGGCCAGGGGGAAACGTGGCCTCTTTAGCCAGATGGGGAGTATTGCCACCGCTTTGACCGGCTCCTACTCCAATTTGCGGAAAAAACCCTGAGAATATAGGTTTGGAGAAAATACCAAAGGCTGACTTTCACCGTCAAGGACTCGAGAGGGTATCTCCTGTATTCACTTGAGGGTGAAGTAGGCGTGAAAGTAAACTTGGTAAGTTGGTCTCCATCGATGAGGCAAAGAGAACGACTTCTGGAGGACCCTGGAGAGTCAGTCATGACCCAGCTGAATATCGAGAGGAGAAGAGACCACTCGCTGCTGGATGCATTGGATATATGGCATTGTTGCTCTGTTGTTCAAGTGAAAAAAAGACCAACCTTTATTGTAGACGAACTCCCCAGCCCACCAGGGCTAGATAGGCCGCCCAACATCTTCCGGATGCCTGAGGCTATTCTCGTAGTTGGAAAATCCAATCTTACTAGTATCATCTCTTCCACTGTTCCAAGAAGCCTCCTTGCAAACAAAAAGTTCAAGAGCCAATAAGCCCAAGGCAGCTCAGGATGCAGACTGACATGGTCCCGAATCAACTTAAACAGCCTGCCATCGAGAGATGAGAGAGCGAGCTGACACAACAAATCTTCTGAAAAATAGTTGCTCCCCTCTGGGCGGGCAGCCACACTGATCTGGAAGAGGCAATGAGCAAAGTATTTAGGTAAATGAATGAGTGGGATGGGATGAGAAGACTCTCTTTCCCCCATTTACCAGCCACCCGAATTCTGGAAGGAAGGAGAGCAGGACTTCTCTTGTCAAGCAGATGCTGCTGCAGGTTGAGGAAGCAATAACATACTGTATCAACCAAGAAGTGAAACACTCTCATACCTCTCCCCCTGAGAGGTGCTAGGCTTGAGAACCCTATACAGGGGTCTGCATCTTTGTAGCCTGGGTTAGACTATCATCCTCTTTTTGGCCTGTCCAAAATTAAGTGTTTTTGGAGTACTATAAGCATTGAAAATAGAATCAAAGTTGAAGAGACCTAGAATTGGTCCTTCTTTAAGAAGAACACAAAAGGCTCAGTAGGCCTAATGGCATCCGAAGAAGACAATCACTGTTCAGCGAAGATTTGAAGGCCCCCACTGGCAGATGCAGAGGTTGAAGGGGAGACACTGGACTTGGAGATGCAGGAGACCAACCATCATACCCTGCCAATACCCTATCAATACCCTGCCAATACCCTGCAATACCTTGCCAATACCCTGCCAATACCCTGCCAATACTTTGCAAATACTCTGCAAATACTCTGCAAACACTCTGCAATACCCTGCCAATACTCTGCAATTCCCTGCTAATACTCTGCAGTACCCAGCCAAACCCTGCCAATACTCTGCCATAACCCACCAATACTCTGCCATAACCCACCAATACTCTGCCATAACCCACCAATACTCTGCCATACCCAGCCAATACTCTGCCATACCCAGCCAATACTCTGCCATACCCAGCCATACTCTGTAAAACTCTGCCATACTCAGCCATACTCTGTAATACTCTGCGATACCCCGACATACTCTGCGATACTCAGCCATGCTCAGCCGTACCCAGCCATGCTCAGCCAATATTACAGTGGGGGAGATTGTGGATATTACAGTGGGGACTATATGGTGGTGGAATTTCCACAGGTTTTTGCAAATTCAATTATTATTTTCTGATCCAAAAAAATGATCCGATCCGTGACTCTGATCCAAGGAACGATCCAATCCATGAGTTTTTTGATCCGTTGCACCAATAGTGGATACCATTCATGCATCCTTGCAACGGCTGGACCAGACCCCAGAAAATCGACTCAACCTGGCCAAAAATGCTTGAGGTAGCCCTGCATCAAGCAGCTTCACCCCATTCTGGGGATTGGGAGGATTCCATTGTTTACTAGATTTAAAGACAGTGGCTTGAATGTTTTTCCAAATCTTTTTAGGATACCTGTTCTGTCGGAACCGTGTCTGTAGAAATTCATTTTGGAGGAAAACTCGAACGTCTGCCCTCCGTCTCGAGGAAGAAACCCCAACTTCCCTCGAGTCACCTGGGAGCATGCCTTCTAAATTAAGACCTTCTTATCACAGGGGACTTTGCGTTTAGAGGATGCATACATGGCCCTAGACTTCAGCCATAGGTCCCGCTTGGCCATGATCATATGCAACATAGGCCCCTTGAGCTCCCCCAGTGTCTCTACCATATCTCCCTTTGGCACAACTTGCCGAATGGCCACCTAAATATCCTCAGTCCAGACCCCTATGGAGTTTGCGACTGATGACCTTCTTGATAAAACCTGTCACTTGGGCATCAGTTACATGGCTTTGAAACAGTCCTGCAGACCAGCATATTTGCCATAGGGACGGCCCCACAAGCTCAACACCTCTCAGGGCTTTCCTGTCTGTGAGAATTTGATGAACGTGCCCCATAGATGTGGACCTTTCACCGGAAAGTCTGTGTTTTGGAGCTTGGCTGGAAATGACAGCTGCAGCGACCATAAGTCTTGTTAGACTTGCATTGGCGCGTAAACAATTGTAACAGCATAAGGCATTCTTTTAATTCCAAAAACAAACAAGAAATATTCTTTTTTTTTTTCAGGAACACGAGATTATGGATGTCCTTCCCTAAGAAAGCGAGGGTCTTAATCAAAGGTGGCTGACTCATTACTGTGGGGTAGGCAGCAGCAGATAGGCAGCAGAAAAAAAAGTGGACACAGATTACAAGAGTGAAAATAACAGAAAAGGAAAGGTAAGAAAAAAAAAATGCTTCCCTTTTAAAACATACACAATCTAAAGCTTCAGAAACTAGAATAATAAACCTTATACTAGTATCTTTCCCCTATTTTTTTTATTTTTTTATATGTTTACAACAAAAAAGCTACTCACCAGAAAATGGCTTTATTTTTATTTTTTTTAAGAAACCAGGCACACTTAGAGAAAGGTCCTGCTGGATCGGATGCAGAGTGCTGCACTAACTTCCGCCTACTCTAAAATAGGACAAGGAGAGGAGGGGAAGACACAGATCCCACCCAGAGCCCCACCCCCTTTAAATATCTGCAGCGAGGGAAAATGGAAAAGTCTTTCCCTCAAGCAAAAATGGCGCCCATGGAGACATGCCCCTGCGCATGCACAGTAAGGCAGACCATGCCGCTCCGGACCGGCCCATGATTTCCGGAAACATGGTGACCAGACAAAGGGAGAAGTCGGTGGCACACTCACACCACCGTATGAGGGATGCTAGTCACGCTACTCTGTCTCAACTTTGCCTTTCACAAGCTAAAGATTTATGTTCCAGCTGCATGTTAAACGGATCAAACTGAGGAACATATCCAAATTCTAAAGCCCCGTACACACGAGAGGACTTATGTCCGACAGACTTCCGAAGGAGTTCCGTCGGAGTTCTGCCGGAGTTCCGACGGAGTTCTGACGGACTTTTCGGCGGAGCGGACTTGGCCACACACAATCACACTAAACTCCGACGGATTCGAACGTGATGACGTACGACTGGATTCGAATACGGAAGTTCATAGCCAGTAGCCAATAGCTGCCCTAGCGTTGGTTTTAGTCCGTCGGAATAGCATACACACGAGCGGAGTTTTCGAAGGGACCCGGGTCCGGCGGAGTTCCGTCGGGAAAATTTGAAGCATGTTCCATATTCTAAAGTCCTTCGGACTTTGGTGAGTCAAAAGTCCGTTGCAGCCCACACACGATCGAATAGTCTGACGGACTCAGTCCGTCGGACTTTGGACGTTGAAAAGTCCGCTCGTGTGTACGCGGCATAAGAGTCCCCTCCTAACAATGGTCATAATACACACCCTCTAGTAGGCGATGAGATGGTGACATGCACTAGACCCTAAAGAAAGCCATGCATTTTTTTTTAGAACCTATAAAAGCAAAATATGGCAGCAGCAAGTTTAGAAAGGAATAGAAGGTTGCCTTACCTGCCCCACAGCGTGGTATTAGCCCAAACCAATAAGCAGAACTAATGCTCCACGTCAGGATACAGTTGCTGCCCCAAAAGACCTTCAGAAGGGGCTCCCCACCTTAACAGAGCTATTAGCAGCCCAAGGATAGAGACTGCGTCTGGGAGAGGCATGAACCAAGACGGAAGCTGCAGGAAGCAGAGGCAAGGACACACATCACCACTATCCATCTCTTCACTACCTATCACAGTTTCAGAGGCCAAAAAATTAATGAAATCTCAAAATAGCACAAACCCCCCCAAATGACCCAATTTTGGAAAGTAGACACCCTAAGGTATTTGCTAAGAGGCATGGTGAGTATTTTGCAGCTCTCCTTTGTTTTTTAAAATGAAGCAAGAAAAGGACATTTTTCTCCGTTCTTCAATTTTCAAAACTTTGTGACAAAAAGCAAGATCTGCAAAATACTCAAAATGCCTCTTAGCAAATAGCTTGGGGTGTCTACTTTTCCAAAATGGGCTTACATGGGCTTACATATATATCTAAAAAAAAATCAATATGTACTGCATAGATTGAGACTGGCTGCAAAAAAATTACTTCCTCATATTAAACTAAAAACATTGCAAATCAGTTTTAATTGCTAAAAAACTAGGATCTGGACTGTCCTTGATGATCATTCCTGACCATCCCTTGGTTCAAGTACTACATAATCATCAAAATATGGATAACGATTAATATCCACGTAGCTACAGTAAACACAGGGACACTTTGCCAGGAATGGTACGCTTCACCATTAATGTCTCCTCTGTCCCCTTCAAACCTCAAATCTCCGTAATGTCACTTTCAATTTTTAAAACTATTTGACTTCTGCGTGTCTTGACTCTGAACTGTATAGGGTCGACTTGCAGAATGAAAATTTTCATCAGACATATTGATAGCATACTAATTTACCTTTGATAATAGAGTTAACTGCAGACACAGTATTCCTATGGTTCTAGATATGAGGTCTAGCAGGCCTAGGAGTGGTACATTCCATTAACTTTTCCACTGCAATCCTAAAACCTGAATACTCCCTGAGTTTTCTTGTCTGCTGATTTAACTCCTATCTTAGTTTTCCATCAAATCTCAACTTACATGAGCCCTTTACAATGTAGGATGTCTTTATTAAAAACACTTTAATGCCCCGTACACACGAGCGGACTTTTCGACATCCAAACTCCGACGGACTGAGTCCGGCGGACTATCCGCTCGTGTGTGGGCTGCAACGGACTTTAGCTTCGCAAAAGTCTGACGGACTTTAGAAATGAAGCATGCTTCAAATTTTCCCGACGGAACTCCGCCGGACCCGGTCCCCTTCGAAAAATTCGCTCGTGTGTGTGCTACTCCGACGGACTAAAACCGACGCTAGGGCAGCTATTGGCTACTGTCTATGAACTTCCTACGTCGAATCCAGTCGTACGTCATCACGTTCGACTCCGTCGGAGTTTGGTGTGATGGTGTGTGGTCAAGTCCGTTCGGTCGAAAAGTCCGCCAGAACTCCGGCGGAACTCCGCTAGAACTCCGTCGGAAGTCTGTCAGACTTAATCCCTCTCGTGTGTACGGGGCATTAAACTTTTACTTTTAAACTTACTTACTTTATTCTTACCACAATGCAGGGTGTTTTTCATTTAAACCTTCCCTCTCTACACAAACCCCCAGCACAGCCAAAACACTCTTATTTGTACCTTTGAAATCATTCTATGACTTTACCTTTAACGGGTCATCAACACATTTAACATGTACTTTAAAGTGGTTGTAAACCCTTACAGACCACTTTTACCTACAGGTAAGCCTAGATTAATATACGGTTTAAGAGATATTTACAAAAAGACAGGCACCGCTGTCTACGGCGCATGCGCCATAGACAGCGGCACGCAGGTGCACTGAGCAGGCCGCAGATCGCAGCAATATGCCGCTCGTGTTGGCTCCCATGCACATACGCAGGAGTGACGTAATCGCGGCTCCGGCGAATCACAGCGCCGGAGCAGCGAGACCTGGAAGTCTCTCCGGGATACATGGCAGCGGTGAAGATGAAGAAGGAGGACCACTTTGGGGGCTTTGTTCTCATGTAAGTTATTCATAATGAGCTAGTATGCTATGCATATTAGCTCATTATGCCTTTGCCTTACAGGTTGCATTTTTTTTTTTTGCCTTTACTTCCTCTTTAAAACCACTTCAGCCCCGGAGGATTTGGCTGCTCAATGACCAGAGCACTTTTTACAATTTGGCACTGTGCTGCTTTAACTGGTAAAGGCACGGTCATGTAATGCTGTACCCAAACACAATTTACATTCTTTTTTCCTCACAAATAGAGCTTTCTTTTCATGGTATTTGATTGCCTCTGCAATTTTTATTTTTTGCAAAATACATGGAAAAAGCCTGTAAATTATGAAAAAAATATATTTTCTAATTTTTGTTATAAATTGTTTTTTAATAAACTCAATTTTAGTCATACATTTAAGCCAAAATTTATTCAGCCACATGTCTTTGGTAAAAAAAAATGTCAATAAGTGTATATTTATTGGTCTACACAAAAGTTATAGTGTCTACAAGCTAAGGTACATTTTCTGGAATTTACGCTTTTAGTTTATGACTACCTATCTAATTTCTTGAGGTGCTAGAATGGCAGGGCAGTACAAACCCCTCAAATGACCCCATTTTGGAAAGTAGACACCCCAAAGAAATTGCTGAGAGGCATGTTGAGCCCATTGAATATTTAATTTTTTTGTCACAAGTGACTGAAAAATTAAAAAAAAAAAAAATTACACACAGTTGCCACTACATTATATAATGCTCACACATGCCATGGTTATATGTGCAATTACACCCAAAAATACATTTTGGTGCTTCTCCTGAGTATGGGGATACTTCATGTGTGAGACTTTTTAGGATCCTAGCAAACAACTTAATATTATTAACTTGTTGCATCCCTGTATCCAAGCAAACTTATTATGTCACATTATATTATGTCACCTATACAGATATAAATTCAGACCATCTTATGACACATATGTCACTTACCTATGTCTGGTTTTGATTTAACCACAAATTCACTTCTTGAACAACAATATATATATATATATATACTTGATCAGCAAAATTATAGCTTTAAAGGTGCAGTTCGTGTATTAGATTGCAAAACACAAGGGGGCTTTTTACATGACTCTTTCACCTGGGGCCAGGGATGCAGGACAGGTCAGAAATGTTCAATGATAGAAGACCGCTGCTCCCTGGAGGGAATAAAATTATGTGACATTTGAGTTTAAATTTATTTAAAATGTAACAAATCTATTATTTTCATATTTAATACACAGCAATACTGACTAGCTCTGTGAAACATTCAGTGCTTTGATTAAAGACCAACATTAAAATGTCAAATTTCGATTGAGTAGCTACATTTTGGAGAACTCTTAATTTCATCTTTCTGGAGTACATTAAATGGATGTGGCTATATTTAAGGTTATATTTAGTGGTCTGCTAGAAAGAGAAAAAAATAGTAACAATACATTAAAATGTCTCAGGTTATTCATGATATTAAAATATTAATAGGGTGAAGTCAGTGGACTCATTTGTCATTTTACTGGAATTCCTCAGAGACTAATTATTTATATTCCTTTTATTCTTCTTCCTTTAGATCACCAATACTGATATTTAAGCCAGATATTTTTTTTATTATTATTATGGGTCACAGTCTAAAGTGTTCCAATGCTCACTCTATATTCCTGCGCAAAAAGCATCTAATATCTAACATAATCCTATTGATGTTAATATTCAATCAATAAACAAATGCAATGTGACAAAACAGTCCATGTGTTGTGTTATTCTTATAAGTCTACTTGACAGTGCTAAAGTGCAAAAATAATAAAATAAAATATAACAGTATCAAAAAAGTCCATGTGCTGTGCTTCACTTATGTTCCACTTATAAGTGCTTAATCTCTTTTGCTGCACACTCCATATGTGTCCTATTCCACCCCCATTAACCACTCACCTCCCACTTTGACCTATGAATAATAGGTCATATATAATTGTCCCTTTAGGGGTGCTCAGTGGATACAGTCTGGAGTCTCTCCCAAATTTCCTCCAACTTCATTGTCACCATATATAGCAATCCAATACACCAATTTGCCACTTCAGCCTGCACAGACGCAACTGGGTTGATTTACTAAAACTGGAGAGTGCAAAATCTGGTGCAGCTGTTCATGGTAGCCAATTAGTTTCTAACTTCAGCTTGTTCAATTAAGCTTTGACAAAAAAAAAAAAAAAAATATATATATATATATATATATATATATATATATATATATATATATATATATATATATATATATATATATATATATATATATATATATATATATATATATATATATATATATAGAATCTGATTGGTTTCTATGTAGAGCTGCACTAGATTTTGCACTCTCCAGTTTTAGTAAATCAACCTCATTCTGTCTGCCACTTTAGACTCCAATTTTTAACTATTCAGAGTGAGTGGAACGCGTAGATCTTAGCAGCAACACATTTTTATATATTGAATCATTTTTTTTTTTCATATAGGTGTGTACAGGGGTATTTGTTTTTTGTGTATTTTATTTTTTATTTTTATGATGTGTGTTGTGGGAACAGATATCTGAAATATAAAATAATTAAATAAAATGGGAGTTTGTAAATTATAATAATCCACCTATCATATTTGTGAATTGTGAAATAATCTTTTTAAGTTGTATTGACATTTATGAGATTCTGTATTTTTTCAGGTTAAAAGAAGAAAAAAAAAGAAATTAAAGATTTGAAAATTAGCTAATGGATCTCATTTACTAAAGTTTGGTAGCCCAGCAAGCCTGTATTTAAAATCAATACTGATTCTCAGGGCTGACAAATATTTTACAGCTCCATCTAATTTTAAAGCCTATCTAAACAAAAAAAAAAAATACTGATAGTATTTTAACATATTTTAACATAATTTTAACGTTTAACATAATTCTACCATTGACACAATTCCTGTTCTAGGATGACAAGCGGGGTTGTCACCCTACAACAGGGTGTGTGTTAGGATGACATATTAACTTCACCTTTTCTCATAACATGGGGAAGAGTTTTATAGTCCTTGGAGATAGCAGAAAACAATGATAATTGATAACAGTCCATAGGCAGAGAGTGCAGGAAGCTCAAAAGATTTCTGACTAAATAAATGGATTATTATTTATTTATTTATTTTGCATTTGTCGAACAGTTTAACGAAAAGGGAGAACGTTAGATTTATTATTAGAGGTTTCATAATATTTAAGGTCCCAGAGATTTATTGGTTAAGAATACTCACACTTTACAAGGCAGTAGTAAGTGACAAATACAGTATATATAATACTTAGCTATTAGGACAGTGATGTCACACAGACATATTCCCTGCAATGCTGGCTTTTTGTTGGATGAGTATGCTGACACTTTACTTCATAATGAATTTTTGACACTTCATTTCTCTGCCTCAACCCATTCTTTTTTTTTGTGAAATTATTTTTATTGAGGTGTTTAAAGTGGAGGGCCACCCTGAAAAAAAAAGAGCATTAATATTATTAAAAAAATGTCGGTCTTCGGTCTTCTCCCCTCCTGCGCGCTGTGTTCTGGGTAATGGGGCGTGCTGTGTTCTGGGAACTGTGTGTTCCCTAACACGGCGCGTCCCATTCACAAAGCGCCGCGCGACTCGCGCATGCGCAGTAGGAAATGGGCAGTGAAGCCGCAAGGCTCCACTGCCTGTTTTCCTTAATATGATTGGCGGCGCTGGGACCTGAGAGCTGAGGGACATGTCGACCTCGGCGGCCGACATCGCGGGCACCCTGGAAAGATAAGTTTCCTTATTAAAAGTCAGCAGCTACTTTTTTTTAGCTGCTGACTTTAAAAAAAAATGTTTTACAGCTGAAACACCGCTTTAAAGACAAACAATGACAAAGGAGTGACATGACAGACGCCAGGCCACTCTGCGACCAACATGGTAGACACTAACACAACAGTACAATCTAACTAACATAAGCATCTGACTATGTGTGAAGCCTTTACCCCACTCCCTCAACCCATTCTTTACCATCATTTCACCACTAGGCTAAAAACTGAGGTTTTTGTTGCAAACATTTGCAAATACATCTAGAAGCCATGCTGCCATTTCAATTAGCAGTATAGTCATTGATTATCTGGCACTCCAGATGGAGTAATCCTTAGGGGTATAGTCTGTGGCTGTAATATCTGGATGGTGATGTATCCATAGAGAGGGTATTAAGGGTTAAAAAGGAAGGCAGCCATCCTTTGTAGTGTATTCAGAACTCTGCAAGACATGTAAGGAAAAAACAGGGAGGGGAGGCACTGACCTGAGTGTAGTATTAAAATTATGACTTTAATAGGATAAGATTAAAAACACTTCCAAGATTATAGAAGATGCATGCTCGTCAAAGTAAAGTGCAGTCCTGGCATTTCACATGGCTCTGTGGGTCCCACTGTTGTTCCATATATCTGGAAAGGATTGAGCACCTGGCTGGAATGGATTATAGTGTTTCTCCAGGAGCAAAGGAACCAAGCAGCTCCACACAGACCAGCATGGATCGTGAAACAGGAAATGATGTCACTGACATCTAAATGGACCTAGGCAGGGCTGGAATCTTGTCAATCAGGGCTGCAATGGAGAAAGGCTATGCACTCAAAGCTGACTGCTCCTTCTATTGGCCTTATAGAAGGAGCAGTCAGCTCCAAGTGCATAGCCTTTCATCACTGCAGCCCTGATCAAACCCTTGTCAGAAAGAAGTTTTAAATAAGTATCGGTATCGACTAATAGCTGATAAGCCTCTCGGAGGCAGTCTGATTTGTTTTGAACAACCAGGCTGCCTCTTTAATCTGCCTGTCTCACTGTAATATCTTTATTAGATGTTAGATCTTTGAGGGCTTGACATTCAGCTACACTAAGATTTCAGGGGCTCTGTTTTGCCGAGATATCACGCAGCTGTATGAAATCTTTGTAAACTGCTTGGTAAAAGGTCTCAATATTTGGACCTTTAGACTGTTTAAGCCCTTGTACACACGGTCGGAGATTCAGACGGAATGTTTCCTATCGGACTGTTTCTGTCGGAATATCTGACAGACCAACTTTTCCAACTTGCTGGTAAAATTTTCCGACAAAATGCTCCGATCGGACATACTCCAATCATGTGTAGCCTACTCCGATGGACAAAGTGCCACGCATGCTCAGATCAAATTCCTAGACCAAAGCTATTGGCTACTAGCCTGAACGTAGTCCTGTCATAACGAAATAACATCATCGTGTTATGAACAATCGGATTTTCCAACAACCGAGTCCAACCGTGTGTATGCAACATCACTTCCGGACCTCTTCCAGAATTAATCCGTCGGAATAACTCCAACGGATTTGGTTGTCGGAATCTCCGACCGTGTGTACGGGGGCTAAGACTGTGTAAGATTATACCATACAGGGTGAACATATGCAGAGAAAGTTTGAAGAAAAAGGGTACCCTAGAGATTTGGTCCTGAATGCTGTGCTTTCATATAAGAACAAACAATTTAAAAACAAAGAGAACATTACCAAAGAAATGGAAAATACAGCTAGATGTGTGTCAACTTTTAATACCAAATATAGGGCTATTTCAAAAATTATTTACAAACATTACAATATTCTCAAGTTAGATCAACATTTGGCTCCTTTGCTTCCTCCTAAGCCTCAAATAACCTTTAGAAAATCATGCACCATAAAAAATATTATTGCCCCGAGCAAGTTGGAGAAATCAAACAAAAGACCTCTGCTCGACATCAGGGCCTATTTTGATAATAGGACAGGTATCTTTCAATGTTGAAAAAGAGGTTGTCTGACTTGCCAATCAATTTCTCATGGATGTTCGAAGATTGTCCCTAATAAAGGCACTTTGTATCAGATCTGTAAGAGAAGTCCAGCTAACAGACATGCATCTGCGCACAAGCATGGGCACATCAGTGTGTGTACAAAGAGGGATTTGTATTGGCCCATGCGTGGGCATGCATGGACATGCGCCAATGCACGTGTGCACATGTGCATGTATGGGCACCAAGTAAGCCCATTTAAACTGAACACTGACACATGAACATTGTTGAGTGGTCTTTCAGTTAGTGCCTGCTTACCTGATCTTTTCCACCTTTCTGTGTCTTGACCTGGCTTCACCTGGACCTTCTCCTTGACCTCCGCCTGCCTACCTGATCCTGGCTTGTGTTTAACTCCGCTTCTGCCTGATATTCCTGTACCTTGCTGCCTCTTATCTCAGTACCTGCTCTGTCCAGCTGTTGATGACCTCCTGGCTTATGTCCCGGGTACGCCTCCATCTGCTGACCCTGCGATACAGAGTTCTGGTTCTCAGAGCCTGTCCAACGCTCTTCTGCCAAGGCCCAGCCATCACCATCAACTACGTTGTGCCACTCTGTGTCCTTCACTCCCTGTCATCACTACCAGGGTTGTTGGACAGGATGTGCAAGAGCAGCCCCCTCTCCAGCTTGATCTCCACCAGGTACATGACAAGATCAAACAGTTTATCACATGTTCAACTGAACTTGTCATCTATGTCCTGCGTTGCCCATGCAATGGGGACGTATGATACGTACCTTTCAAATGAGAGTGGGTGAGCACCGCAGGTTCATCATTAAAAAGGGTTGTGTTAAACAAAGCATCACATGCCACTTCCTCCAGGCGCATAATAAATATGTTGGATGCCTGGGGTTTTTTGGCAATTGAGGCTATTCCTAATGTTACACTTACTGATAACGAAAGGTTTTACCTCTTGTGTAGGAGGAAAACGTTTTAGATTTATTTGCTGTGTTCCCTTTTGCCCAAGGGCTTCAATGAAGAACTTGATGTTCTCAGTATTATGTGACATCATATTGGATGCCTTTCTATTTTTTTGAGTTCCTTGGCAATATTGATAGCATTATAGCACCACATCAATAGAGCTGTTCATTGAAAGTGATATGCATGAATATGTACATGTGATGGGATGATTTAAATACATGTATTTATACACCCAGTCTCTTTCTTTCTTTCTCGCTTATTACACATTTTTGTTTTTTGGATAATCTTGAGTTATTACCATAGAACATTGTGTATTAATTTTATCTGGAGAAGTTGTCACATGATGGTGTTCAGTGTTTCATTGTCCATAGTCATTTTTTTATCCTTTTTGTTTTTGTTTTAATTGTCATTTTATTTTCATTTTCATTTTATTTTATTTATTATGATTGACTATTATATTTTATTAATTATTTTTGTATTATTGACATATTTTATTTCATTTTTTTTCATAATGGTTACAATTATTTGTTTGTTTTTCATTTTTATTTATATTAAATTGTTGGTCATTAAGAATTAATAATTGTATTATTTGTTTATCTGTATTTACCACTTTATTGATTCAGTTTTTTTATATATACTTTCCCATATATATGTAAATATCATCTTAATACCATTACCAGATTTTTATGCATTTTGCATTCTTTATTTCAAGTTGCAGGGTTGAGTGAGGGGTCAACATCAAACTTCATGCTCGTTATCTCCACCCCCTCCCCACCCCCTTCAATGTGCTTAAATTCTGTTGTTGCCGCTCATTCCGTGACTTTGAAAAAGCGTATGCGCGCGAAACATGTAAGCCATGGCAACCCAGAGCTTGCGGTCCACCACGACAGATGGGTATCCTGTCTACCTGCATTTCCAGCATGATGCCAACTTCATCCTGTGTGCCCGGATCCAGCCATCTCGTTCGGCTCTTCTGGTCCCATTCCTCAGCTGTGGACATCACATCATACCGCACACAGCTCAGCGGGGTTCAGACCCACAATCAGCTATAGAGCTGACAGCTGTCTCCGCTATTGTGGGTTTTCATCTTGGACACTAGCTGAGTCTGACTGCTAGCCAGAGGTAAAAGGTTGTGATACAACCACCCCTTTTCAATTACCGAATTTCCATTGTTATTAACATAGATTATTACATCGCTTTCCATGTTCATAGCTGACTGGTTGATGTTAATCCCTCCCCACCCAGATGTTACAGTGGTACCGTTCCTTTTAATAACATTCTTTTACATTAGTATCTACATTGACTATATCATTTTATAAACGCCTCTGCAAACCTTGCAAGCTTTTATCATTGTACAGTTTGTAAGGGCGCTTTGAACTTCATCTTGTAAGTGTTTTTAACCCTTTTTAGGGAAATTAAACAGCTTTTAATTCTACACTTAGAGGCGCCTTTTCTTTGTTTTTAAGCTTTTATCATTGACAGTTGTTTATTTCCCAGAAGTACAATAAATAAATTAACTTTTTACTTGGCTGAAGGTCTACAAGTATTTATGCTTCACCCATAGAGCGCTGCTTCTTTGTTTTTGTTTTTTTGTTATCCATTTTTCCATTGGTTGGTGGACGCATTGAGTTATAGATCATTTTACATCTTCCAGAGTTTGTATACCCACATATATGGCTGACAGTTTATAGCGCAGTTTATAGCGCTCAAGGAACTCTATATAGTCATATGCGTAGACCAAGGGTAGGCAACCTCAGCCCCCCAGCTGTTTTGAAACTACAAGTCCCGTGAGACATTGCAAGACCCTGACAATCACAGGTATGACTCCTAGAGGCAGAGGCATGATGGTATCTGTAGTTTCACCACAGCTGGAGTGCTGAGGCTGCCTTCCCCTGACATAGACTAATTTTGAACTAATTGTTTTCTACTACATTAGCCCACAGCATATCATATTTGCCTCAGCCCTAAGAGAAATATATTTTTGGAGTTTTTTATACACCATAAGCCCCCATAGACTTATTTGGTAAGAATGTTTACACTTAGGAAGAAACAAGTAAGCTCACAAATATAGTGTGTATAATACTTCCTCATTGTGACAGTGACAGGGACATGATATCACACAGGGACATCTATTGAAATTCTGGGATTTTGTTGGGACTTCTGACACTTTGCTCCATAATGAAATTGTAAGTCCTTTTTAAATAGTTAATTTCTCTACATCAGCCATTCCTTACCATTTAATTACTTTGGATAACGGTAGGTTTTTGTTCAAAAGCCTGCTGCAACATCAAGGGCATGTGGATATGTGTAGTTTTCAACTATGTACATACAGTATATAACAATGCACAGACAGGTAAAAGGCATACTTGAAGGCATCCCTTTCCTTCTTAAAGTTAGAGCCATGCACCAGATGCCAAAACATTACCTTTGCAAGGCCGTTGTTTATTTCCATTGTCTGCACCAAATCCAAAAAGCAACAACAGTAGCCACTAAAATGCATTAAAACTACAACATGTAGTAAAAAGAAGAAAAGTGTGAATGGGCAGGGTGATATGCAAAAGGTCCCTGGCACACTTTCAAGCTATTATTGCTGTACAGGACTGTAAAACATTCTGGTCATTTATGTTAAAAAAGGATAATATATAATCTTTCCTTGGGATTCCTTAGTGGCTTAAAAAAACAAGAAGAATGAAACAGTAAAAGTATGTCTTTAATGGACGACACTTAGCATGGTGGTTAGAGTGTTGGCAACAGGGAAGACTGGAAGCGATGGGCCCTTTCATTATTGAAATATATTCCTGTGGGCTAAAAGTAGATTTCACACATGTGCCGTGGTGATTGGTGGCCATGGTAAAAACTGAATGTTGGTTTAAAGAAACAGACTGTGTACATAGAAGTAATTTACACGTTGAATATGTTGAATGCAGCTTAAAGTACTACCACTATCATATCATTACATGCACTACATAATACATTTTGATCATAAATAATAGTACTGTAAATTTGGCTTTTCAGGGGTATATGGATGTGCCTATTAATGACAGAAAAATTAAATGCATTTTCCTAAATTAGTTCCTTTTTAACTGTGAAAAATAGAGCACACAATTTGTAATTTCTAGTATCACTCCCAGCTACTTAGAAAGGGCTGATGTAATTATTAGTCAAAATATGCTGTGGGCTAAAGTAAGAGAACACAATTAGTCAAAATTGGCCTACTTAACACAATGGATTTTAATTTGTATCTCTTACAAAAAGTGAATCCTAAAAATATATTTTTTAGGTTGAATATATGTTTATTAATATTAGTATTATTATTATTATTATTATTATTATTATTATTACTATTATTATTATATGCATATTATTTATATATATATTATATATATTATTATATGCAAGTCAAAATATGAGGGTACAAAATAATAGAAATAGAGGGGGCTATCAGGTAACAATTGTCATAATTGTATAAAAAATTATCGCTTATGCTACAGTTTACAATGAACAAGATCATTTGAACATAAACTGCTACATCAGACATGAAGAGCAAAACATTGGAGGGGGGTCCGTGACTCCTACATTCATGGAAGAAAAGAGAAAACAAATTATACAAGGTAGGAGTGGAGAGAGAGAGAGAGTAGGAAATAAAAGAGAAGGAATGAATAGGTTAGTGGGTTGATTGACACAATGTGATCTGAAGGAGTCGTATGCCTACCATAGGTCTCCTCTGGGTGAGTAAGCCCATGGAGAAAATCAAATGATGTAAATGGACAGGAGGAGGATTATTAAAAGAGCAGAAGGTGGGTGGGGAGGCTGGTAATGCCAGTTATTTTTACCCTGGATTCAAGCCAACCATCTACTCTAGTCTAAGTAGAGAATATTCTATGGTTGAATAGTGAAGCCAGATATACCACTATTTGTTATGCTTTTCCCAGGCAATTCCTCCATAAGCATAGTGTCGTTCATTGGGTCTACTGATAAATGTAGAGGAGGTGTGGTAGTGAATTTCCAGAACCTGGAAATAAGGGTGGGACATGGTCAGAAACAATATTCTGGTAGGCCGTGGCATTTAAACAATACTCAATTGGTACTAAGGGGCCCAAAGTGTGCCAAGAAAATATCCCCAACGCCATTACACCACCATCACCAGCCTGAACCTTTGATACAAGGCTTTAATGTTGTTTATGCCACATTCTGACCTTACCATCTGAATGTTGCAGCTGAAACTAAGACTCATCAGACTAGACAACATTTTTCTAATATTGTATTGTCCAATTGTGGTGACAGAAAATAAACCAATTGTGGTGAGTCTTTGCGAATTGTAGACCTCAGTTTGCTTTTCTTAGCTGACAGAAGTGGCACCCAGTGTGATCTTCTGCTGCTGTAATACATCTGCTTCGAGGTTCGTTGTGCATTCAGAGATGGTATTCTTCATACCTTGGTTGTAACAAGTGGTTATTTTTACTGTTGCCTTTTTATCTTCTCAAACCTGTCTGCCCATTCTTCTCTGACCTCTTACATCAACAAGGCATTTTCATACACACAACTCCCGCTCCCTGGATGTTTTCTCTTTTTTAGACCATTCTCTGTAAACCCTAGAGATGGTTGTGACTAAAAAATATCAGCTGGTGAGTGTATATTTAACATAGAAACCATTACAAATAAGCAAAGGGAAAATAAAAGAATAATGTCACAGATAAAGGATCACATATAAGCAAACACTAACCCAACATACACCTCACATAAAGCCCCATCAAACCCCCAAAAAATCACTCACTGGACACATACCGTATATAATATAATAGGAAATAAAAAAGATAGACCAAATAAAGAAAATAAATAAAGGAATAAATGAATAAAAGCTCTATACAAACAAGTGGCGGGGGCTCACATTTTTAAACGTATAATTACTGTAACTGACCCCGTACTCAAGAGGAGTATGTCCGCTTTATACGCTTCCTTGTCCGGTACCAGCACAATCCAAGACCCCTTAGCCCACCCAGTCACTTGTTGAGACAACAGTTTAGGATGAAGAAGCATAGTTTAGGGTGAAGAAACACAGGTACAAAGTGATATACACTCAGGGGACAACCCCCCTTCTTTGCATAATGACACAGGGTGGGGCAAATTTAACCTCCTCTGGTAACATGACATACAGGTATATTCAAATTTACAACAGGAGTCTGCCTTTAGGAGTGACTGGTGGAGAAACCCCTCCCCACTAGCAGCTAGGAGTTTCATTATCATGTACCTAAATCTGCATAAGCATATACATCCCATAATACTTTGCTCCCAAGGCAGACAGAAACAATAGAACAATGGGATACAACCACAACTCAAACAATCTAGTAAAAAGTATACAACAGTCTATGAGACCAATCGCATACAATATTCCAGCAGCTGGAAAGGTCAAATTCATTTGTCTTCATATATTTTTTGAGGGATATTGTTCATAAATATTACTGTCCCAAGTGAATGAGCCCCTTCATTCTTTCAACACAAACCACACATGTAGAACCCTGGATATCAGGGTCTGGTGTGGTTGTACTGTGAGTATGGTTAATGCAGACCCGACTGGGGTTCTCAGTCACCCTGTGCCCCTAATAGACACAGAGTAACTTACACACAGGAGGGGTCAGAGGAGATGGACAAGGAATTTTCAGAGCTCTCTAAGGTAAGCTGTGTTCCACAAGCCCACCACACAAAGTGACTCCTGTCACAATTACATTATACTTTGACAGGCTAGTGTTCTGTCACTGTCATAAGAGACTGTTTAAGCTTTGCTTTGGATGGTAAGAGTAAGGCCAGTTATGAGATTGATTAGCACTCTGTCTGGTCAGGGCTCTTTCCTCACTAGAAGAGGCAGCAGCATGTGGACAGACACAGGAGGCTGATTAGTATAAAGCCTCACAGTGTGCACAAAAACACTTTAGTTTCAATATTTTTTATTACATTTTCAAGAAAAAGTACAAACATACAAATTTCCAAAGATAGAAAAGGACATTAGCACCTATCAGGACATTCACAGAAACACGTTAAAACCACATTCCCACAGTATAGGGTTGGGGAAGTTTTTAACCTGAAATCAAAAAGCAAAGGTATTATTTCAGACACAGTGGTCGGACATATAATACAGTGGATGGAAAGTGTAATGCAACAGGTTGATTAGATTGCAATAGAGATAAAAATATAGAGACAAAGCAGTTTTTGTCATGAAATATAAATAAAAGTATATTATTCAAAGACAAAAGCAACAAATATTGCATATTGTTTCTGAGGCAGCCTGCAATATTGTACATTTTTAGACAGTATGTTAGTAGCTTGATTATTCTTCGGTGTAAGAGGAAATGACCTGACAGTTTTTTTTTTTTTTTTTATCTTGAAATAAATAGTATAATGTATTATTTGAAAGCTAAACAAATATTTTTGAGTGACAGAGCACTGGAATTGACTAGAAACTAAGAGACACAGACATTTAACATTTTGCAGCTAAAGCCCAGCTACAGAAACATTATGTATGGCACCTTTACAGAGAACAAGAACAAGAATAGGGCAGGAGAGGCCATGGGGGTTGGTAATAGTGGCAGGCCAGCAGAGGTTGCAAGAGTTCGTAATGTTGGCAGGCCAGTAGAGGTGACAGGAGATGGTAATGGTGGCAGGCTAATAGTGTCAGGGGCAGGTCAGGAAAAGTAACAGAAACTGGTAATGAGGGAAGCTGTAGGCCAGGAGAAGTGGTAGGAGCAGATAATCCTAGATAGCCAGCAGAGATGGCAGAAGATGGTAATAGTGGCAGACTTGGACACATGGAGGGGCACTCGCTCATCCCCCCCTTTCCTGACCTGCCAGGCTGCATGCTCAGATAAGGGTCTAGTGTGGATTTTGGGGGGACTCCACACAATATTTTTTTATTTTACCATGGGATACCATGACCCCCGTACTCAAGAGGAGAATGTATGTGAATGTATGGCCATGCTGCGCTAGTCGGCATTCCACCTGGAGGTGTATGCAATATTGACTATTAGAATCGGTAGGTGCTTTTATAATCATGACCTCAACTATGCTCTTCTTGTCCACCCTTATTCATGATGAGATTGACCTTTGTTACTTTTTTATGTCCTTGTTTTATTTGTTTTCTATTATAATTGTTGTTTTTTTTTTTTTTTTTAGAATGTGCTGTGGTAGTATCTTCTTGCTCTGAATGCCCCTGATGAAAGGATTACGCAAGTGTCCTGAAATGCGTCTGGATGAACGTCTACAATTTTCATGCACTAACGATTCATGATTGTAATTTGTTGTTTTTACTAATCATATTATTGGTGATGTTTGCACCTTAATTTTATACTTTTCATAATAAAAAAACTATTTGTGGATTTTTTTTGTTTATTTTCTTCTCCCCTGTTGCCTAGAAAGTCCCTTTTACTTTCACTTGGGGAATCCGGTCGCGGGTCCTGCAGACTTAATCGCTGTGGGGATACCCGTGATCATCTCACGGGGAGGCTGAACGGGGAGATGCCGATGTAAACAGCATCTCCCTGTTCTGCCTAGCAACAAGTGAGACTGATCTCTGTTCCATGTGATTGGAGCAGAGATCAGTGTTCACTAAGACATAGCCCTGACCCCACAGTTAGTAACACGCCCCTAGGATACACTTAACCCCTTTACTGCCAGTGTCATTTACACAGGAATCAGTGCATTTGTATAGCAGTGATTCAGATATGCAATACAATAAATGCAAACATAGTGGTACAGTTCAAACTGTGGATCAAGGCATTTGGTTTCATCAAGAACAGATATTAACAATCGTGTATTAGATACACTTACTATCGCAGGTGTTACTGTCTCATTTCACTCTAATGGGATGTAGCACGGATAAGGGTAAGAGTAGGGGCAGGGTGGAGTGAGGTGAGGAGGGTAAGGGGAACAAGGGAAGGTGGTGGGAGGGTGAGTGATTTACCCATGATGGTAGGTATGTGTCCCAGTACAATCTTCTCTTTAGTATTCCAAGATTTGGGAGGGGCATCAAGTAGTAGGGTTAGGGAGTCTTGATTCCTTGTCCTTTTGCTATTTCTTGTGGATTGTTAGGGAAAGGGGTTATTGGTGGTTGGTGTCGCTTAGTTCTTGGTGCTTCTTTCATTGTACTCCAGAAAGGGGTTTTATTTGCTGCAAGTTACATGGTGGTGGGGAATTTAAAGGTGGTGGTGGGGAATTTGAAGGTGGTGGTGGTGGGGGGGGGGGGGGCGGTGAGATTAGAGAGGTCAAGTTTTGCAGCATGATTTAGGGTTGTAATAAATTGTTGGCCCCATTTGTCGGGTGAGTTGGGGAGCTGTAGTTGTTGGGATGGAAACCCTTGTGGGGGTTGGAAGAAGAGTCACAGAAAAAGCTGTTTGAGGTTGTGCCTTAAGTCATTGTGTACCATTAGAAGCATGTGGGGTAATAAGCATCTCATAGTGGGTGGGTGGTTCAATCAGAGAAGCACTAAACTTGATCCATAGAGAACATTCTGAATTTATTAGATGTCTTCTTTAGGCATAAATCCATGCATGCCAATGCTCTGGGCATGCAGTTGGGCTATTGTTTCTCTGAGATCCTTGAGCTGTGTGGGGAGGGTATTGTGGAGCCAGAGAGTGGCAGCAACTTGGATCCCTTTGTCCAGCTTCATGGGCACCTTCCATAGAGTTTGCATTTCTTGCTGATGGAGAGCAGAAGTTGCTGTACCAGTCGGGCAGGTTGAACTTTGGAATCTACAGAACATTACAAAAATGGTCCAGGTCTTTAGGGACTCTTAAAGTTGTGGTGCAGCCTTGATTCGATGCTGAAATGGTGCACTGAAAGTCATTGTTTTTAGCAAGAGAGAAGGGGAATAGCCATAAGCGAAGATTATGTGAACTACCAGGGCCCTCAAAAGTCACTGCAATAGGGCTATAATCATAAATAGCTATTTCAGATATTTTTGGCCCCCTGCACAATAAGTATTACTGAATCGGTATAGAAGAATAGTCTAATCTTGAGAATCTGTTGTGGGGGGGAGAAGTAGGTAAATTCCCTGTCCACAGGGTGTAAAAGTCGGCAGATGTCCACCAAATTGAGGGAGTCCATTGTAGCGGAAAAGCTAATTGGCTGGACTGTTTTTGGAGGAGACTTGTCTTCAAAATTATGCATAAGCGCATTAAAATCTCTGCCTAATAGTTGCTGGAGATGAGGGTGGCATAGTAGGTATGTGGATAGATGTTGGAAAAAATTATTGTTTGGAGAGGTCGGAGCATAATTATTGGTGATTTTGATTTCTTGAGTGGCTACAAGTAAATGAATGGTGACAAAGTCTGTGTCAATAGACTTTACCTGGGGAGGGAGATTTTAGGGATCAGGGTAAGGACACCAGCCTTCCTACCTATCGCATCAGAAACCAAAGATGAAGCCCACCCACTATTTTTTTTTAACTTATATCTTTATTATTATCAAGAGATAAGAAATTACATTACATTGCCAAATGGGCAAACCCTGGCATGAGACGAACATCCAAGATGGCATACAAACAATCACAGGTATGCAGGCAAGTGTACATTGCGGAGGGTATTGATAATCTCTGAGCCATAAACAAGAACTCCAGTAGGAGAGGTAAAACAAGAGAACAAAAACTTTAAACTATAACAGGACATTGCACAGGTCGCTTGGAGTAGGCATTAATGGAGTCAAGAAATTGAGGAGCAGGGAAGTCGCTGCATAAGCAATATTCAGTTAGTATACAGTACAACAAAGTCTACTCAAATGGGACATATGAATATAAAATAAAAAAGGGAGGTGATAGGGTTCAATTTAAGGGGATGCTTCTCGGGTCAGCCAACCATTTGTCCCAGGCTATATGGAACTTCTACGTTTTTTGGTTCGCTTTGGAAAATGCATATTCTAGTTGAAAATGGGAGTTCAACAATACAAGAGTTTCTTTCAGGGATGGTGGTTGTACAGATTTCCATTTTTTGGCCACAGCTAGCCGAGCCGCAATAAGAATATGGGTCAGTAGCGTGTGAAGGTGGTACGGCCAGGAGAAAACAGATAATCCCAGTAGTAGATCCAGGGGAGAAAATGGAATGGAGATATTACACACTTGATGTATTAGCCCTTGTACACACGAATGTGTGGAATGTGTCCTATCGGACCGTTTTGTCGGATATTCCGACTGTGTGTGGTCTCCATCGGACTGTTTCCGTCGGAGTATTTGACGGACCAAGTTTTCCAACTTGCCGGTAAAATTTTCCAACAAAATTCTCAGATCGGACATACTCCGATCATGTGTAGCCTACTCCGACACAATCAAATTCGGACACGGAAGCACTCGCTCAGGTAAAACTACTGCTCGTAATCGATATAGCACATTCGTCACGCTGCAATGTTAATCTTTCATGAAGCGCATTCTCTTGTTCTTTACAGTGCTGCAAGAATGAACTTCTTTTGATGCTCATAGTCACACACACTTCTCCCAAACGTATTTCTTGAGTCTTTTTTACTCATTTCAGCAATACAATATTTTAAATCGTCACGTCTACACAATTTATTTTTTTGGGGGAATTTTGTGGTTGTTTTTTTTCAGCAACTTTTTTGTCAGTTTGCTCATCTTTGCATTTTTTGGGGTGTGTTTTGGGTTTCAACTTACTACAACACCATTATTATCTTTTTTGTATTTTGTTTTTCTTTTTTAATCTACAGGAGGTTGTTTGGTGTTGGTGCCCCTTGTTATTCATTTCACTATGTATTTTTGAAATGTACCTGTCTATTCACAAATAAACTGTCCTTTTTGAAGTCAAACACATATGCAAGTGTTTCTTCAAACAAAAAAAAACTTTATTTAGGTGTCAAACAACTAAAAAGATGGAGGCAGCGCTGGAGAAACTTGTCAATTTGGCGAAGCCTTTGGCCCCCAGGGCAGACATGAACTAATTCGAAAAAGAAAAATTGGTGGCCTGAGGAGTACATATCTCAGGGAGAGAAGTCTGGTCCAGAAGTCCTAGAGATCATGAAGAGCAGATGCCATCTATGTCCCCAGGATGTGGTTCTTCAAGAGGCTGCATCTTCTGTCAGACCAGACTGAACCCAGGCCATCACTCTCTTGTCTTCCTTAGGCACTTCCCGCCAGGCATCCTTCGAGGCTGTGGCTGGGCTTCTGTAGTTGTGGCAGGAGGAGGAGAAGGAGGCGATGGTCGACCTCCTGGCTGCCACTTGCCACAGCCTCCCCTTGGCTGAGGTCTTCCTGTGTATGAAAATGGGACATAGTTTTAGTTTTTTGCTCATCAATCACACAATTTGGTGCTCATGACTGTTGCAAATTGAATGTTACCAAATAGAACAGACTATCATTCTGAGCCCAGCATTTTTCATTCTTGTCCCAAACATTTTTGCTCACTACTGTCTATTGAGATGTAAACCACTTTGTAAAATCACAACTTACTGATCAATAATAACATCTAGTTTACATCATTAAATGTATGACAAGAAATATGTTCAACAATGCAATACCTGTCTCAAGCTGGGCCCCTCCACATGTTGCTGCCTGGAAGGCCCAGGTTGGACATTGGAAGCCTCAGCTGGGGGTGAAGGAAGCCTTGATGGAAGACGGCCGAGTGGTGGCCTGGGTACCCCCTGGTCTACCAGAAAATTCAGCCTCTCGAAGTACACCATCCTGGGGTAATAAATGGCATCTGGATCTCCTGATCTCAGGGACTCCAGGTGCTTCTTTCTCTCCCTGAGATATGTACTCTTCATGGCACCAATTTTCAACTTCACATAGGTCATGTCTGCCGTGGGGACCATGATCCGCACCAAAGCAAGAATTTTCTCCAGCGCTGCCTTCCTCTTTCTTCGGTCATTATAAAATGGGTTGTTGATCTGCAACAGGCAGGGCATCTCCCTGAACAGTTTAATGAATAGCCCCCTAAAATTGGCATTTTGGAAGGGATCCATCTCGTCTGCAAGACACAACACAAGACAAACCCTAAAATACTAATAATGCCATGATAAACCCTCCTAATCTTGTCACAACATAGGCCTAGATAGAAGCAGTCTAGTCTAGTGATGTACCAAGTTAAAATGTCACCTTCGTTTGCACGATCGTCGCGTCAGCTCCTCACTCTGTTGACAGATCGTACGTACGACACACCCGTGTTGCGTTTTATATACAGTGCACATGCGTGAAACTCCGCCCGCCCCTGACGTTCTTTCTAGACTATTCCCCACCCCTTCTCTTTTGGCACAGTGGGGAGAGCACATGGCGGAGAGAACGCAGGTGCGCAATCAGAGTTCCACTAACGAGGAGGAGGGTGAGGAAAGCCCGAAGCCTGAAACGTCCCGATCCTGGAAGAGAAGATTTAAGGCCTCAAATATGTCTTTTGTAGAGATGTTGGAGATGGTGGACATATTGAAGAGGACCGACTATGATGGGAAGTATGGACCTTACCCAAACCCAAATATCAGAAAGGCCAAGATCATGACTAAAGTTGTGAAGAGTCTTCAGAAGAATTTTGGGGTACGACGATCCAAGGATCAACTGAGAAAATGCTGGTCAGACCTGAAACTGAGGAAACACGATCAGTACAGAAGGATCAAGCATGTTCTTCAAAAAAGTAAGTCGTTATCGTGTGTTCATATGATTATTCTTGCTTTCATACTGCTCCATGTGCTTTGATTTCATGTTGTACAGCTTAAAATGGCCACTTTCAAGTTCATGGATTCAATCGTTCGTAAGAAACATCGTTCTGCAGGTAAGTATTCCAGCTTAACAAAGTGCCCACAATAATGTTCTCACCTTGGAACTCGGCCAAAAAACACAATTGTACCACACTTCCAAGCAATGTTTCATATTCCTATTTCTGCGCTCTGTGTGCTAAGTATTCCTTTTTTACATTCTCATAGGGGAGAGAAGACTCTGGAAGTCTGAGAACACCAGGGACCCCACACCTCCCAAACAAGGTGAAATTCCAACACCAGAAGCAGAGGAGCAGGAGGAGGAGAAAGGAGAGATTGTTGAAGTTGGACAAATTGTCACCACAACAGGTGAGTGTTGGAGACCACAGCTTCCAGTAAGCTAATCAATGTATGTCGGCATATTTATAATACATGCAGTGTTTTTATGCTTTTTTTGTAGGTAATGTGGAAGAAGAATCACATTTTACCCGTGAAAGTGCCCAAATCCTGATTGGGGCGATAATGGGGTGCAATCGGGATTTAGAAAATATACAGAAAAACATCAATGATATTCAAAATAAAATGAAGAACATCACTGATGTTTTGGGGAGAGTCTGAAACACCCCAAACTAGCTAGGGTTTTATTTTTGTGTTTTGAAACAACAACTTTTGTATTTTACAAAAAGCCAAATTTGGAAGATGCACACAGTGTGTCAACATGCCCTATCTCCCGTCATGAGGGATCAATGTACGTGTTTTGTGGAAAGTGTCTGAGATGAAGGGGTTGCAGCCCCAAAACATGTACATTGATCCCCCATGATGGGAGATAGCACATGTTGACACACTGTGTGCATCTTCCAAATTTGGCTTTGGCCTGGGGTGACACCCCATGTGATGAAGGCAATATCAGCCCAGTGTGTACATACTCATGTCTGAAATTGTCTTCACTTTTCAAAGTTGAACTTTGTAAGTTCCTGTGTTCTGTATGTTACGCTTTGATACATGCCTGTTTACACAAAGACACCAAGTTACAAAAAATTACCTTAAATAATGTTTTTGATACACCCAATATGTTGGTTTGTTGTAAAACCCTTTTCTAAACGCACATGTGAATGTGCTTTGATTAAAAAGTTAAATTATCAAAAATGTGTGGCTTCCTTTTTCAATGCACAAAAGCAGTATTTGGAGTAAAATTGTTGTTTTCAGTGACAATGGGTGTTATTTACTAAAGGCAACTCCACTTCGCACTCCAAGTGCAGTTTCAGGTGTACTTTTGCAGTGCACTTGTAGTGCATAGTGGATGTGCCTTTAGTAAATAACACTCACAGTGATGTGTTAATTTTCACAATCATGCCATTTTCCTGACCCCACATATTTCTGCCATGGTGCTGAAAATGAGCAAGATTTTTGTCAGTAATGCACTACATACATTAGTTAACAAAAACAAGGTGTGTGTGTAGCAGACCCACAACATAATATGATTATCTGAAGAAGAGACTGTCACCTCATCTCACTCAGAACTTGGGTTTGCACTGTTGTAGAAAAAGGCACAACAACAAAAATCAAAAATTTACCTAGGAAACACATAAAACCAAGCCAAGCAGTAAATAAAAAAAAACAAAGATTATTGTAGTTTCAAAGAAAAATGTATTACAAAAATGCCTCTCAGACATTGTCTGGCATATCAATGGCCCCCCTACCCACAAAGTAATCCATGTATTGGGTTCGAACCTCACGGGCGCTTTGGGGGGGGCAAGCCAGGACGAGCAGCTTCAAGGGCCGTGAGGTTATCATTTTCAGGCAAGTCTGCATCTTGGCCAACTGAGACCATATAGTTACCTGAATGTCTTTTTAAGAAATTGTGTAGAACACAGCAGGCAAGCACTATGTGATTGATTTTATATTCCGCCATGTGGATAGGCGTTAAAAAAAGGTGGAACCGGCTGGCCAGTATTCCAAAAGTGTTCTCCACCACTCTTCTGGCTCTGGCCAGCCGGAAATTAAAGATATGTGATCCGGGGTGAGGGTCCTCATCGGGAAAGGCCGCATCAGATGGTTTGCCAGGGAAGATGAAAGGGAGTCCTTCCTGATTCTCCTCTGGAGTGGCAAGCCCAGACTGCCACTCTAGAATTCCATCCGTGAGAACACTCCACTATCCGACATCCGGCCATTTTGCCCCACGTCCACATACAGGAAGTCATAGGTCGCTGACACCACCGCCAACATCACGATACTATTAAACCCCTTGTAATTATAATAGTACAACCCCAAGTTGGGGGGTGGGACGATGCGGACGTGTTTCCCATCAATTGCACCTCCACAATTGGGAAAGTCCCAACGACTGGCAAAGTGGGAGGCCACAGTCTGCCATTCCTATGGCATTGAAGGAAACTGTGGAGTGAAACAAGACAAAAAAATAGTAATTTTGCTAATCAACATTGCAAGCAGATTAGACACCGCCATTTTTGGCCAAGATCAGTATAGCATTTTGGGAAATGAGTATTTAAAGCCTAAAGTATAAGGTCACCTTATCAGATTCCTGTCGCCAAGTAGCGCAACGTAGCGATGAGCCTCTGCTCCGGAGAATTGGCTTGCCGCATGCAGGTATCCTGCCTGGTGATATAAGGGGACAGCAAAGCCAGCAGACAGTGAAAAACGGGGTCCGTCATCCGGAGATAATTCCTGAAATCATCAGGATTATTCTCCCGGATCTCACGGAGCAAAGGCATGTGCGAGAACTGGTCACACTGGCGCAACCAATTCTTGGTCCACAAACGCCTCCTCGCCCTGTTCATGGACCGGACTTGTGTGAAAGCTAAAAGCCCAACACCAAGCCCCTGCACAGCACAAACTCTACAACGAGTACATACATGAAACATGGTTTGAAAACGGTCGGCTGGTCAGAACGGAAAACAGAAAGCAACGATAAACAGCAATGCCTGAAAGAACGACCTGAGAAGCAGAAGTAAGCAGACAATAAGCAATGCAAATCAAAGTGTACTATACCAAGATATAGTCCACAATGAGAAACAAATGCTTACTGACTACACGCACTGATAATTAGATACGCAAAAACAAGCAGAAGAGCAGTACTGAACTGAAGCACAAATCTGACAACTTAGTCCGACCGTGTGTATGCAAAATCACTTCCGGACCTCTTCCGGAATTAATCAGTCGAAATTAATCTGACGGATTTGGTTGGCGGAATGTCCTACCTTGTGTATAAGGGCTTAGAGATTTGATTTTCTTATATAAGGGGACAGCAAAGCCAGCAGACAGTGAAAAACGGGGTCCGTCATCCGGAGATAATTCCTGAAATCATCAGGATTATTCTCCCGGATCTCACGGAGCAAAGGCATGTGCGAGAACTGGTCACACTGGCGCAACCAATTCTTGGTCCACAAACGCCTCCTCGCCCTGTTCATGGACCGGACTTGTGTGAAAGCTAAAAGCCCAACACCAAGCCCCTGCACAGCACAAACTCTACAACGAGTACATACATGAAACATGGTTTGAAAACGGTCGGCTGGTCAGAACGGAAAACAGAAAGCAACGATAAACAGCAATGCCTGAAAGAACGACCTGAGAAGCAGAAGTAAGCAGACAATAAGCAATGCAAATCAAAGTGTACTATACCAAGATATAGTCCACAATGAGAAACAAATGCTTACTGACTACACGCACTGATAATTAGATACGCAAAAACAAGCAGAAGAGCAGTACTGAACTGAAGCACAAATCTGACAACTTAGTCCGACCGTGTGTATGCAAAATCACTTCCGGACCTCTTCCGGAATTAATCCGTCGAAATTAATCTGACGGATTTGGTTGGCGGAATGTCCTACCTTGTGTATAAGGGCTTAGAGATTTGATTTTCTTCCAGTAGGGCTTGATCTGAGGGCAACCCCACCAAATATGGAATAGGGTGCCTCTGCTCCCACAACCCCTCCAACAGTTAGGTGAGGTAGAAGGGAAGATTTTTGGGAGTCTGGCCGGGGTGTAATACCAGCCATGGAAAAGCTTCATGAGTGATTCCCAGTGTGAAATGCAATGGGAGAAGCATGTGGGAGCATTTAGGGCTTTCTGCCATGTTTCAGGTTGTATGGACTGCTGCGTGTGAATGGACCAGTATTCAATGGGTGTTGGGGGCACTTCCGGGTCTAATGAGGTGAGTATTCTATATGAGAGAAATACCTTTTGATTTGGGACTCTTGTCTCCATAGAATTTTATTAGAGGATCCACCAATGGGTTTGTGGGGGATAGGGGTAGTTTTGCAAGAATAGAGCTTATTCTGAGATAAAGGAAAAACAGGTTTGAGGGTATGGAAAATTGTTGTTGCAGTTGTGAGAAGGATAAGAGTGTTGTTGAGGAAAATAAGGCTCCTAAGTTGGTAATGCCAGCGTTTACCCATTCTATTATGGGGAGATCAGGGTATAGGAGTTGGAGCGATTCGAGAGGGATCAGCAAGAGAACTGCTGGTGAGATGTTAGTGGTGCGTTGATAGAATGCCTTCCATACCTTTAGGGAGGCATTAACGGTGCCCAATGGATAGTGGGAGGGTTTGAAATTAATCCAAATTGCAGTCAAGACTTTTTTGGGGTCTACTGCCAAAGTAGTGACTTCTATCTGCTTCCAAGTAGGCTGTAGTTTAGGGGACCACCAGGTCTTGAGATGGTCCAGGATCGTGGCACTGTAATATGCCTTGATATCTGGGGCTCCTAGTCCACCAGAGCGTGTGAGGGTCAGGAGTGTTTTCATTTTAACCCTGGGGTGTTTATGTTGCCAAATGAAGGTATTGACAATACCCTGGATTTTTTTGAGTTGGGCTTGCATGAGCGGCAGGGGAATTGAGCGGAAAAGGTACAAGATGTGTGGGAGTAGATACATTTTAGCTTGGGCAGTTCTACCTTCCCAGGAGGCTGGAGTTAATAATAGCTCCTTGGAGAGGTGGGTAAGCTTGCCTACGAGGTCTTCAAGGTTAGTTCATAATAGAATAGAGCTGGGAAACGTTAATTGAATGCCTAGGTAGGGAAGAAAGGAATTGGTGGCCCATGCAAAGGAAGTCTTAGTCGAGATTATAGAAATTGTTCGGTGATCTAGGCCAAGGTTAAGCATCAGCGATTTAGCATGATTCATTTTATACATAGAGACAGCACTAAAGGATTCTAATGTATGCTGAACAACAGGAAGGGAGGTTAAAGGGTTTGTGAGTGCTATAATAACATCATCAACGTGAAGGCCAATCTTATGCTCTGTGTCTCCAACCTTGATTCCATTGATCTCAGGATTAGTTCTAATGGCCTGTGTTAGCAGTTCCAAGAAGATTAAAGGGGATAATGGACACCCTTGCCTTGTTCTGTTGGTGATTTGGAAAGGGTTCGAGATAATACCCGAGGTCCACACACGTGCACTGGGACGTGAGTATAGTCCCAGGACGGCCGACAGGAACATCCCCGACATACCGACCTTACGGAGAACAGCCATCTGCTGTCTGCCGTCCTGGGACAAAGCCCACCTGGTCACGATGGATAAATGCAGGGAGGACCGTGGAGAGTCATTGGGCTAGAAGTTTGGCATACAGTTTTGTGTCTGTGATGAGAAGCAAGATGGGGCGGTAGTTAGCGGCGTTGGCCGGAGATTTCCCCGGTTTGGGAATAGTGACTATTAGAGCCTCTAGAGATTCTGCGAACTGGTTATAAGTTTTACAGAGATGGGGGACGATAAGGTTAGCGTAACGCTTGTAATATTCATTGGTAATGCCGTCAGGGCCCGGGGCTTTATGTAGGGGAAGTTTCCTAATGAGTTTGTGTATTTCCTCAGGGAGAAAGGGGGCTGACAATAAATCAAGTTGTTCGGAAGTTATCGTAGGGAGCGAGACGGATGCTAGAAATTTTGTGATGTCTGCCTGAGTAGGGGGAGGGGAGGGGTCAGTGTCGGTGAGGTTGTAGAGTGTGTGGTAGAATTTACTAAATTCATTTGCAATATCAAGAGGGTTGGATATGCGAGTTTTTTGAGAGTTTGTCAGGAAGGAGATCTTATTAGCTAGATGCTTTTTTAGTTGTCTGGCCATATAAGCACTCGGTTTGTTAGCCGAGGAGTACGATTGCAATTTGAGGCATTTTATATAGTAGTCGAATTTAAGTCGGAGGTGCTCACTAAGTTGAGACCTAAGATATTTTTAATTTGGTGGAGATCTTGTCCGAGGGGGATTTTTTATTAATATCCTCTAACGTACGGATTTGTTAGAGCATGGATTCCGTAGCGGCTGCATGGGTCTTTTTCTGATGTGCTCCAAGTTTTACAAACACAGAGAGGGGGATATGGGTTCCAACTCATCTCTAGACTCTCTGTCCTCCACATGCTCTCAAATCTCTAAGAAAGTAGTCAAAAAACAAAAAGGGCGATCGCCTGAATCTACTTCTGGGGATAATAAAAAACAAGTTATGGAAGTCCCAGGAAGTACACAATCCACACTATCGTTGGGGGGAACGGATCGCACCCTGAGGTCAGGAAATACAAGGAGTGGTACATCTACACAGGGGCGCCTTGTAGGCGAAACCCCCAAGTATGAGTGGGAAGAGCGACATCATAGAAACACAATGACAACAAACAGGGGATCCCACTCTGGACACAGCCTTAAATGTTATTAATCTCTCCAAATATGAACTGTCAGTGGATGAAAGGACTTTGTTAACCACTTGCCGACCGCCGCACGACGATATACGTCGACAGAATGGCACGGGCAGGCATATGGGCGTATATATACGTCCCTGCCTTCCCGCGGGTGGGGGGCCCAATCGGGCCCCCCCCGGTGCCTGCGGCGGTCGGTATTCGTTCAGGAGCGATCTGGGATGAGGGGGCGGCCATTCATTCATGGCCACCCCCTCGCGATCGCTCCCGACGAATGGAAATGCTCCATGACATCACTTCCTCTCCTGTAATGTAAACACAGGCAGAGGAAGTGATGTAATCTCTCCTCCGTGTCGGTATTTTTCATTCCGGCACCGAGGAGAGAGGATCGGTGAGTTGCACCAACACGACACTACACAGTAGAACATGCCAGGCACACTCACACCCCCCCCCCCTTCACCCCCGATCACCCCCCCAATTACCCCTGCCCCCCCAGTCACAGTGACACCAATTGCATTTTTTTTTTGCATTGGTGTCATTTGTGACTGTAATAACTGTTAGGGCAGTTAGGGTTAGCCCCCTTTAGTTCTAAGGTACCCCCCTAACCCCCCCAATAAAGGTTTAACCCCGTGATCACCCCCCGTCGCCAGTGTCACTAAGGCTGGGTTCACATTACAGCGGTTTATGAGAACGGATGTGATTCGCACCGCACTGCAGTGCAAATCACATCCGATCTCTGTGCGATTCGAGTTCAGCCATACAGATAGTATGGCTGAATTTGCGTCGCACCCGCCGCACCCGCCGCAAATTCGCACGGGACCCTTTTTTGGTCCGCAGCAGAATCGAATCGCATGGGTGTTCACACCATGCGATCCGAGTTTGCAGATCGCACTGCGATATGCAAACTGATCTGGGGGTGTCATTAACATTTCACTGACACTCCCAGCAGTTCGCATAGGGCAGTGTGAACTGCCGCCGGGAGGCATGCGATGCGGGAACCCGCCGCAGATTCGTGGCGTTCCCGCATCGCTCCAGTGTGAACCCAGCCTAATAAGCAATCATGTTTCTAATCGCTGTATTAGTGTCACAGGTGACGCTAGTTAGGCAGTTAGGTATTTAGGTTCGCCGCAGCTTTTTATAGCGCCAGGGACCCCCATATACTACCGCATAAAGCCCCCTGATTGCCCCCTAGTTAACTCTTTCACCAGTGATCACCATATAACTGTTACAGGTGACGCTGGTTGGTTAGTTATTTTTTATAGTTTCAGGGCACCCGCCATTTATTACCTAATAAAGGTTTAACCCCCTGATCACCCGGCGGGTGTAATTTGTGACTGTAATAACTGTTAGGGCAGTTAGGGTTAGCCCCCTTTAGTTCTAAGGTACCCCCTAACCCCCCCAATAAAGGTTTAACCCCGTGATCACCCCCCGTCGCCAGTGTCACTAAGGCTGGGTTCACATTGCAGCGGTTTATGAGAACGGATGTGATTCGCACCGCACTGCAGTGCAAATCACATCCGATCTCTGTGCGATTCGAGTTCAGCCATACAGATAGTATGGCTGAATTCGCGTCGCACCCGCCGCACCCGCCGCAAACTCGCACGGGACCCTTTTTTTGGTCCGCAGCAGAATCGGATCGCATTGGTGTTCACACCATGCGATCCGAGTTTGCTGATCGCACTGCGATATGCGAACTGATCTGGGGGTGTCATTAACATTTCACTGACACTCCCAGCAGTTCGCATAGGGCAGTGTGAACTGCCGCCGGGAGGCATGCGATGCGGGAACCCGCCGCAGATTCGTGGCGTTCCCGCATCACTCCAGTGTGAACCCAGCCTAATAAGCGATTGTTTTTCTGATCGCTGTATTAGTGTCACAGGTGACGCTAGTTAGGCAGGTAGGTATTTAGGTTCGCCGCAGCTTTTTATAGCACCAGGGACCCCCATATACTACCGCATAAAGCCCCCTGATTTCCCCCTAGTTAACCCTTTCACCAGTGATCACCATATAACTGTTACAGGTGACGCTGGTTGGTAAGTTATTTTTTCATAGTTTCAGGGCACCCGCCATTTATTACCTAATAAAGGTTTAACCCCCTGATCACCCAGCGGGTGATATAAGTTTGAGGGTCAGATAAGGTCTGCGTCGCCCCAGACAGCGTCAGGTTAGTGCCAGTACCGCTAACACCCACGCACAAAGCATACACCTCCCTTAGTAATATAGTATCTGATCAGATCTATATTAGCGTCGCCAGCAGTTTAGGTTTCCCAAAACGCATTGTTAGCGATATCAGCCCAGATACCTGCTAGCACCTGCGTTTAGCCCCTCCGCCAAGCCCAGACCAGCCCACCCAAGTGCAGTATCGATCGATCACTGTCACTTACAAAACACAACACGCATAACTGCAGCGTTCGCAGAGTCAGGCCTGATCCCTGCGATCGCTAACAGTTTTTCTTGTAGCGTTTTGATACAGTCGCTGACAGCCTAGGTGCTTTTTTACCTGTGAGTCTCACTAGTGTACCCCTAAATTTAGGGGTGTCTACTTTCCAAAATGGGGTCATTTGGGGGGGTTTGTGCCATCTTGGCATTTTATGGCCTTCAAAACTGTAATAGGTAGTGAGGATTGAAGTCAAAAATTTACGCCCTTAGAAAGCCTGAAGGCGGTGCTTGGTTTTCGGGGCCCCGTACGCGGCTAGGCTCCCAAAAAGTCCCACATATGTGGTATCCCCGTACTCAGGAGAAGCAGCAGAATTTATTTTGGGGTGTCATTTCACATATGCCCATGGCATGTGTGAGCAATATATCATTTAGTGACAACTTTGTGAAAAAAAAATAAAAAAAATTAAAGTTTGTAATTTTCCCGCAACTTGTGGCAAAATATAAAATATTCCATGGACTCAACATGCCTCTCAGCAAATAGCTTGGGGTGTCTACTTTCTAAAATGGGGTAATTTGTGGGGGTTTTGTGCCATCTTGGCATTTTATGGCCTTCAAAACTGTAATAGGTAGTGAGAAGTGAAATCAAAAATTTACGCCCTTAGAAAGCCTGAAGGCGGTGCTTGGTTTTCGGGGCCCCGTACGAGGCTAGGCTCCCAAAAAGTCCCACATATGTGGTATCCCCGTACTCAGGAGAAGCAGCAGAATTTATTTTGGGGTGTCATTTCACATATGCCCATAGCATGTGTGAGCAATATATCATTTAGTGACAACTTTGTGTAAAAAAAAATAAATACATTTTTTTTTGTCATTATTCAATCGCTTGAGGCAAAAAAATTAAATATTCAATGGGCTCAACATGCCTCTTATCAATTTCCTTAGGGGGTCTACTTTCCAAAATGGGGTCATTTGGGGGGTTTTGTACTGCCCTGCCATTTTAGCACCTCAAGAAATGAGATAGGCAGTCGTAAACTAAAAGCTGCGTAAATTCCAGAAAACGTACCTTGGTTTGTAGATGTGACAACTTTTGCGCAAACCAATAAATATACAGTTATTGACTTTTTTTTTTACCAAAGACATGTGGCTGAATACATTTTGGCCTAAATGTATGACTAAAATTGAGTTTATTGGATTTTTCTAATAACAAAAAGTAGAAAATATCATTTTTTTTCAAAATTTGCGGTCTTTTTACGTTTATATCGCAAAAAATAAAAATCGCAGAGGCAATCAAATACCATCAAAAGAAAGCTCTATTTGTGGGAAGAAAAGGACGCAAATTTTGTTTGGGTACAACATTGCATGACCGCGCAATTACCAGTTAAAGCAGCGCAGTGCCAAATTGTAAAAAGACCTCTGGTCATTGACCAGCAAAATGGTCCGGTCTGAAAGTGGTTAAGCAAAGGCCTCACTTTCTGTCCTTCCTCCAACATGGACATTTTTGAAGCTATTAAGGACGTGCAACTTTTTGCACGAAAATTGATTTTGAAATATCTGTATACCAAACCAAAACCAGACAAGACATCCCATGAGAAGGAGAAGCAGGCTTTGGACGACTTGATGTAACTGTTGGAGGAACAAGAGCACAGGGAGGTCATAGACTCCATTGATTTGGATAAGCTTTTAGCGACCGATATTACCCCGAAAATAACAGGGATTCAGGGAAATCATCTTTAAAGAAGAAGTCAAATAAGTTTCCTTCTCTGGCCCAAAATATTAACCTGAAGGCTTTTGTAACAATGGTGACGGAGGACCTTTCAAGATTGCCTAAAAGATCACACATAGACAATCTCTCTGAATGTGAGAGACGGGCACTAGCCACATTAGAAAAACAACATCAATTAACTATAAAGCCATCTGATAAAGGTGGCAACATTATAGTAATGGATAATGCCCAATATCTCAATATGTGTCAGAAAATTTTATCAAATAAAGAATGGTACCAACCAATTTCGAAAACCCGTATTGAAAAATTTGACAATGAATTATTTTTACTAGTGGATCAGGCATATCTTAATAACATTATTACACAAACAACATGGGAATTCATTCGAACAAAACACTCCAAGATTCCAACGTTTTATAGCCTTAATAAAATCCACCGGGCAGACCTATCGTTTCAAGTAAAGGCAGCATTTCGGAAAACCTGAGTAGGTATATTGATGAACAACTACGTCCATTAGTGACTAACTTGCCTTCTTACCTTAATGACACAACACATCTGTTACAGCAGTTGGAAAGCCTCCACATCCCCGAGGATGCCTTTTTGGTCACGGTGGATGTGGAGGCACTCTACTGCTCTATTCCTCATGACAAAGGCCTAGAAGTTATACAACACTTTCTTTCCCAATCCCACAGAGACGATAAGCCACTACACCAATTTATTGTGCAGGGATTGCAATTCATTTTGCTACACAATGCATTCGCTTTCCATGGATCCTATTTCCTCCAGATACAGGGGGTGGCTATGGGGACATGTTGTGCCCCCTCCTATGCCAACCTGTATCTGGGGGAATGGGAGAGTCTTTTTCTCTCATCGGATCAGGTGCTTTGCGACCAAATACTCATTACCAAATACTCTAACCCAATGTATGAAGTTAATGGAGAATAACACCTTCAACTTGAAATTCACCATGACGTGTGATCTGGTCAGGGTGAATTTCTTAGATGTAACCATCTCAAAGAACTCCCAGGGGCATTGATTTAGCTCCCTACATCGAAAAGAAACTGTGGGGAACACGATACTCTTTGCAACCAGTTCCCACCCGGCCCCCCTAATAAGATCAATCCCGTATTCTCAATATTTGAGAATTCGAAGGAACTGTATGGAGGATTCCACCTTTAAAACCGAATCCAAAAAGCTCCAACAACGCTTATTACAAAGGGGTTACTCCCGAACATGCTTGAAAAAAGCATTTATGCGAGCTTGTACACAGGACAGATGCAACTTACTAAAGGAGAACCTGAGAAATACCACTTCTGATAAAAAGGGGGAACCTGAACCAACCAGGTTGATTATGACATACACTGCACAACACAGGTCCATACAACAAATTATGAGAAAACATTGGCATGTTCTTTCTATTGATCCCGTAATTAGGCAATTTATTCCCACAAATCCTTCAATCACCTTCAGACGCTCCCGATCATTGAAAAACCGCCTAGCAAGGAGTGAATATATGGGGGAGTTCAGGGGTGACTCTTGCAAACGGTGGGGCTCCTTCAAATGTGGAGGTTGTCCCCAATGCCAATTTATGAATACGGGTCAGAAAATTTACTTGCCTAATGGGAAGCTTTTCAAGCCTCGTCCCTTTGCCAATTGTCACACATATGGGGTAGTCTATTTATTAACATGCTCATGTGGCTGTTTTTACGTGGGTAAAACAAAACAGCCATTATGCAAAAGAATTAGTAGACACGTACTGAGCATACGTACTTGCAACCCAGATCTAACTTTAGGCCGCCATGCACGCGACATACACTCAAGCAACTTCCCTATGATTAAGTTCACTGTGCTAGATCGGGTCCATCCCAATCCCAGAGGAGGTGATTGGGATAAGATCCTACTACAAAGAGAAACTAGGTGGACAGTGGACTTATGCGCCACTAGCCCACCGGGCCTTAATGAGTGTGTTAGTTTCAAATCCTTTTTGGAAGACTTAACCTCGGGTACTTGGGATGGCCTGTAGTCAGAACAACTAGTATTGGACCTGTGTCTGTATGTGTATTTTGATTAACCTTGGTGGCTCATCCACCTCCGTATGTTGTTTTTCTTTTTCTGTGCAACATTTGTGTTTTATAGGAGGATGGGAAAAATTTCTTCGTAGCAGGCAGTAAAAACACCAAATGGTTAAACAGGTAGGGAGAGGCAGAACGGGTTTGTTTTTTTTGTTCTAAATACTGTATTTTAAGAATTAGTTTTCAAGTATGTTTCTGGCTTGTGTGGTTCTTAATAGAGGGTGGAGGGTCATTTTCTTCCCCTCCTCCCTCCCCCCGTGGCCAGCTGGTCTGTTCTGGTGCCTGTTGTTAGTTTTGGGCCGCCTGTTTCCCTCTGGGGCCACTGACGGGGCCCTATGTGGGGAATGGAGTCACTTTTGATTTAGATGCTGCGCTCTTCCAGGTGTGTTGTCACCAGTGGAGCACGGGGGTCATGGCGCTGCGCTCCTCTGTATGTGCCACTGTGGTTGTATTGTGGAGTAATTTCCACTCAATGCACAAATCTTTCCAGCCGGGAAGTGAGGTCACTTCCAGTCCGGATGCTAAAAGCATCGGCGAGGTCACTTCCGGTCCGGAGCTTGCGTTCCAAAAAAAGAATGGAACGCACGGGCGGATGTGACGTCTGCCCGTCTAGCTCTTCAGACTTCCTTTGGCTAACCTGCATCACTGAGGGGGCAGGTTTTGACGTTATAAGGTACGGCATCCACCTATCATAGGCCATCTCGACGACACCCGCCCCCCGGCCCCCCCCCCCATGGATGAACGATGTCAGCATAGGAGGTAATACAATGAGTAGAGTCATACTCTTAAGGATCTACCCACCCCATTTAAACAGATGACCCCACTCAACCAATTAAGGGCTGTCAGGGTATATTTATATTTCATTGGTGGCAACAAGTGTTGCTACATCCCCACGCCCTGCACATGGGACCACCGCTTGATTTGTGAGTACCCTTGGGATTAGTTATTGCCCACTTTATTATGCTTGTATATTGAGGACCAATTCTTAGAGTATTTTTCTGCAGGTTAATTAATCCATGGGCTGTATTGCCTAACTCTCTGTCAAGTCTATCCTGCGGGAAAGTTTCCTCTGAAAATTTCGAGCCTATTGAGGCTACTGCCTATTTTTAGTAAAGTCCTCTGTTTATGACAATAGAGGTATCTACAGATTTGAGTAACCTTTTCCCTCTCTACACAGAATATTAGGTAAGCGGCTGTTTTTGACATGCATTCACAGATACCTTTATTATTTAATATAGCTTTTTCCTTTTTCTTGTCTTTCACCGGATCAATTGATTGATCCTTTAAGCATGCTTTTACTCTGTAATGCTGTGGTATTTTCCTCCTACGGTTGTGGTTGGGCCGTCTGTGATCTGCATATACTCTGACTACACTTTGGCATTCCATTCTGGCTAAATACTTGGTGGTATATGGCTATTTTCACAAGAGGCGGTATTTTTAGACATTAACTTGGTAGCCATCTCTATGGTTCTTTAGAATCCCCTTTTTTCGCTTCACAGCATATGGGGTATATGCTCACTCTCACAAGGGGTGATAGCTTTAGATATCTACTGGTAGTCATTCTTATGGTCCTTGAAAATCTCTTTTGCTTTCATCTGGCATAGAAAGGGTGGATTTAAGGGAAGCAGTCATGGCCATATACCAGCTTGGGACAGAGCCACACAAACCAGTGCCAGGCATTTGCATGTAATGGTCCCACCACATCAATTTTTTATTAATTATTCCAGGTGGGTCACCTTTGATTATCTTTGAGCAAAATTAAAAAAATATATATTTTTTTAAATTTTAATATTTTTTTTTTATTTTTATTTTTTTTCCCTCCCCATTTTACTTATGGCAGTACATGTGGTTATTTGTGAATTTTTGTAAGATTTTGTTTTTCTATGTTGTAGAAATATCAACTTGCCGGGCGCATGCACGCGGGCGATGGAGATGGCAGCTTGACTCCCTCGCTCCGTGCCGTCGGATCTTAAACACCGGCCTAATCCTACATAGACGCAGCCTTCCCGTGCCACACTCACCCCTGCCGGCTTCGGAACATCCCGCGGGGGCTCCGGAGATGCATCGCTCGGCGAAGAAGCCGCCGAGGAGTCAGCAGCATCGTAGGTCCGCACAGGCCTCAGCCAGAGGTGCGTTTAAGATGGCGCCGGAGCCTCCGGACCCGGACGACGAAACCCAGCTCTCAGTGGAGGGTCCTTCGTCCCCCGCAGACAGCCTGCACTTGTTCCCCATGGATGGGGGAAGTCCCCCCCGGCTGATACGGACGACCTCCTAACAAGGTTCCGCAGCATCGTACGGGATGAAATCACAGCGGCATCCCGTAAGCTTTCTTCTGAATTCGTGCGGGGCCTTAAAGAGATAGGCCACCGCACCAACCAATTGGAACACCGCATGGACCTAGCTACCACTGTTCTTGAGGGCCACGAGGAGGAGGTAGATAAACTGTCCTCGGAGTTGGCGGCCTTGCGGGACAAGCTAGAGGACGCTGAAAATAGGGCCCGGAGGGATAACCTTCGTATTAGGGGTATCCCTGAGTCCCTCACTGACCTTCAAGGCACCGCCACGGCCTTTTTTCAGGAATTGGCCCCGGAGATCCCCCTAGAGAGGCTCGAGTTTGACCGCATCCATAGGTCTTTGGCTGCTAAGCCCACCGAGGGCCCCCCGAGAGACGTTGTCATTAAATTTCATTATTATCGCACCAAAGAGAGACTCCTGCAGGCAGCAAGAGAGCAGCAGACCCTCTCCTTCCAAGGTAATCCTCTCCAGTTGTTTGCGGACCTAGCTCCGGCCACCATTGCTTGGCGCCGAGACCTCAAGCCATACCTCCAAGTCCTCCAGTCACAGGGAATCAAGTATCGCTGGGGGTTTCCATTCAAGCTTACCTTTTCCCATCAAGGCCGGCAGTTTCAGGCTTCCTCGCCCGCGGATTTGAGGCGCCACTTTCTTGACCTCCAGCTAGAGATCCCTTCGTCCTCCCCTGAGGCTCCGTCCGGACCCCCCAGATCGGGCCCCCCCAGGCCAGGACCTTCCAGACCACTCCGCCAGTCGTCACAGACATCCCAGCGGTCCCAATCTGGATCCCAGGCTCTTCGGGACCTGCAAGCCCAAAGATTCCAGCCATCTGGTAAAGGATGAAGAGGTTTGCCCCCCATCTTTTTATTTTCTCTTTTTTTGTTGCCCTATCTCATCTGTTGACTACCAGCTCCTGAGCCGTGGGGACGTTACTTTATAAGAGTTTTTCTCTTTGGTACAGTTTTTTCCCCCTTTTAATTTTTCGTTTTTTCTCCTCCCCTATGGCTCTCCACACGGAGTTCTGGTGAAATGCCCCGGGGCTCCCCCCCCTCAGACTGTAATTTGATATTGAACTGTTGCTTTAGCTCATAGGGGAATGCCCCGGGGCAGGCCGCCTTGCTGTTGCACTGGCGGCCGAGGGCGACATTGACACCGACGTTGCCGCCCGGATGTCCACCAGTTTGATCCCCCCCTTTTTTTCTCCTTTTTTTGGACTCCCTGGTGGCTCTGTCCGGGTGGAGCTCTGGTATGGGACTGCAGAAGGGGGTGGAGGGTGGGTGACGGATGGGCAGTTTCTCCCCCACGGGTAGTCTTTGGTGCGCCTAATTTTCCCGCATAGCTAGGCCTCTGGTCCCCTCCCCCTTCCACTTGGGTGGGGGGGGGACAGAGGTTGTGGCTCGGCTGTGGGTGTTCGTCCGGCCTCCTGGGGGGTGGTGGCTTAGCTGCCCTCTCTGGGGGCTTGGGCGGACCCTTACGCCCGCCCTCTTGGGGAAAGGTTCACCCATATTTTCTTTTTGCTGTATTTTGGTTATATTTAATCTGTTTCATGTTTCTATGTTATTGTTAGTTTTACTCTATGTTCATTTCATGATACTGTTCTCATGTGTTTAACTTAGGCCGGTTGGTCCGACGGACCACTGCTCCCCCAGATGTGTGTACACTTGGCTGAGATGGGTCTCTCGGCCTTGGTCACACTCCTGAGTGGGCCGTTCAGCCCACGTTTTTGTACATCTTTGAGCTCACTTTATCTGCCCTGTCGAGCTTGTTTTTCTCTTTCTGCTTTCTGTATCTCTTTTCTTTTCTCTCTCTTTTTTCCTTCTTGTCCTTCCCCTTCTTTCCCTCCCCTCCCGCTCCTTCCCCCCTTCCCTTCGCTCCCTGGGGTGTGGGAACAGGCGATATGTTGTAGCAGACGGCCGCCATGATGGCACTTCATTGGCTATCCCTGAATGTTCAGGGTATGAACTCCCCTCAAAAAAGAATCAAAATATTTAAATACCTCCAGCGCCTTAAAATTGGCATTGCATGTTTACAGGAAACACATTTTTCTTCTTCTTCTTTCCCCAAATATTTTTCTGCGCATTATCCCCAAGTTTACCTAGCAAATAGCCCTACCAAGCAGAAGGGGGTCCTCATCGCCATTCATAAATCGCTTCCGTTTCTTTGCAGTAAACAGCTAGCTGACCCCGACGGCAGGTACCTCCTGCTGCAGGGCACCGTCCAAGATAATGAGATTACCATTCTGAGTTACTATGCCCCGAATTATAATCCTGGCCCCTTTCTGACCCATGTCTGCTCCCTGTTGCGGGCCCACCAGAGAGGTGTTCTCCTTTTGGCTGGTGACTCCAATGTGACATTTAACCCTTCCATGGACAACTACCCGCCGGCCCCTAAATCCCCTTCCCCATCAGCTACGAAATTCTTGCAGGCCCTACAAAACCATGATCTCATTGATGTCTGGCGGGAATACCACCCTACTGGCAGGGATTATACGCACTATTCCCACCCTCATCATTCCCATTCCAGAATTGATCACATGTTCTTGCTACGTAAGCATCTCCCTCTAGTAGCCTCTGTTTCCATCTTGACGGTCCCCTGGTCTGACCATGATCCAGTGTTAACCATCTGCCACTCCCTTTGTGTCAAGCCGCAGGGTGCCCCTTGGGTTATGAACGACTCTCTTCTCTCTCTGGAACCAATACTTGAGAGCCTCCACAAAGCTTCTGAGGATTATTTTAAAACGAATGTTGGCTCAGTGTCCTCCCCGGTGGTGCTCTGGGAGGCCTATAAAGCCGTCCTTCGGGGACAGGTCATTCGCATAGCGTCCCAGAGGAAGAGGGAGAGGGTCCAGACCCGCTGTAGGCTTGAGGAAAGGTTGGAGGCTCTCTCCACAACTTTTAAACACTCCCCCTCTCTAGCAAACCGTAGGCTATTGGACAAAGCTCGTGTGGACCTGGATCTATGCCTCACGGATGATGCAGAACGCACCCTCCGTTGGGCTCGTCAGAGGTGGTACGCCAGGGCAAACAAACCCAATGCTATGTTGGCTAGGAGGTTGCGGACCTTCACTCCGAAATTTCAGCCCATCACTCTGCGCACCCGCCATAACACTCTGACGGGTAATCCCCGACTAGTATTAGAAGAATTTCGATATCGTCTGGCCAAACTTTATTTCGCCCCGACTTCAACCTCCGCTCTGGACCTGGGTGCTTTCCTAAAGGAGTTATCCTTGCCTTCCTTAACGGATCCTCAGATTTCGCTTATGGACCGGGACATACAGGTCTCAGAGGTCCTGCAGTGCATTAAAGAATTGAAGGTGGGGAAGCGCCCGGGCCCGGACGGTTTCACCGCTTTGTATTACCGCAAGTTGGCTGCGGTGCTGGCCCCCCACTTGGCGGCTGTGTATAATGCGGTGAAGGGAGGTCACTCTTTCTCACCACTGATGTTAACTGCAAATGTGGTAATGATCCCCAAGCCGGATAGGGACCTTTCTTCTTGGGCCAACTTCCGGCCAATTTCCCTGATCAATATCGACATGAAAATATTAACAAAAATCCTAGCTACTCGTCTGAATTCCTTCCTACCCCGACTCATCAAAAAAGATCAAGTGGGTTTTGTTCCCCGGAGACAGGCTGGTGATGCCATTAGACGGCTAGTACAAGTCCAACATCTGGCGCACACTAGGTCTCTGGAGACCATGTTTCTCTCCTTAGACGTGACCAAGGCCTTTGATACCCTGTCTTGGTCCTACCTGATGCGGGTACTTACCAACTATGGCTTTGGGGCGTCCTTTATGGGCTGGATTTCGGCTATCTATGACTCTCCACAGGCCAAGGTGCGCTATTATGGTTATGACTCACCGGTCTTCCCCATACGTAGGGGCACTCGCCAGGGGTGCCCACTCTCCCCACTACTCTTTATTTTAGCATTAGAACCCCTGGCGGAAGCGATTCGGTCACATGCGGACATTTCGGGGGTGGAGGTTGCGGGCACAATGCATAAACTGTCACTGTTCGCAGATGACATTCTGCTGACGCTCACGAACCCCAGGCTTTCCCTTCCCAATTTGTTTTCACTGTTGGATACCTTCGCTGCGCTGTCTGGTCTGGCAGTTAACCCAGCAAAATCTAGGGCGATGTCCATCAACCTACAAGCCGCTGAAATGGAATCTTTACAGGCCGCATTCCCTTTTCAGTGGACATCCACTTTGCCGTACTTGGGAATCAGACTTTCACCTAAATACTCAGATCTTTACCAGGCAAATTATCCCCCTTTATTTCGGAAACTGATGGGTTTGCTTGACTCTTGGTCAACTCTCCCAATCTCATGGTTTGGCAGGATAGCGGCGGTGCGTATGACTTATCTTCCAAAATTATTATATTATTTTCGGGTGTTGCCGGTTCCCGTACCCCTTCATGTACTTAGAATCCACCAACGCAAAATCATGTGTTTTATCTGGGGCTCTTCGAAGCCTCGGATTAAAAAGCAGGTTCTTATCACTTCCGGTTCCGGCGCCGCAGGGAGTAGCTGTCCTAACACACAGCTCCCGCAAACCGGCCTTCAAATCAGCTTCTAATCCGGCGTTTTCGCCCGTTCCACCGGCCAGCTACCTTCCCCACGCTACCAGCTCCAGGATGGACCGGTTCGTGGAAAAAACCGGGCCGCGTTCGTACGCGGCCGCCACCGCGCGGCAGGCCGCGCCGCAAATCGAGGCCCCGGCTTCGGCCTACACCGCTCCAGCCACCGCTCCGGCCTGCGCGGCCTATCCGGAGGAGCAAGCACCAGCAATGGAGGTAGGAGACCCAGCACAAGGCCAGATGACCTCCAAGGCACCCCCTTCCATACAATCACCTACCTCCACACCAGTACCTGGGCCTGTAGTACCTGTGACCATGCTGCATGCTCTGCCATCCCCACCGCTGCAGGACCCTCAGACAGAGCTTCTGGCACAAGCTGTTGCTGCTCTCCTCTCCCCTATGATAGCTGCCTCTGTTGAAAAAGCTGTCACCCAGGGCATGCATAAATTTCAAGCCCAACTCGGGGAACATGCATCCAGACTCAATGAGGCTGAAAGTCGCATCTCCACGTTAGAGGAAGAATTATACCAAACGCAGTCCCTGGAACAAGCCCAGGACAGAACCAACAAATTTATTTTGGAAAAGCTCGATGACCTCGAGAATAGGTCCAGGAGGAGCAACCTGCGTTTTGTAGGTATCCCCGAGTCGCTTCACCATTCTGCCTTATCAGACCTGTGCACAAGCCGCATCCCGGAGGCTCTGGGCCTGGGGGGACTCTTCGTCGTGGAACGAGCACATCGTGTGGGGGCGCCCAACTCAGATCGCAAGTCCCCGCGCCCGATAATTGCTAAATACCTAAATTACGCAGACAAAGCCTCCATTTTGCAGCAGTATCGTCAGTCCAGATCGCTTCAGATCGACGGGGTCAAAATCCTGATCTTTGCTGACTATTCAGTGGATGTCTCTAAGAAACGGAAGGCCTTTCAACATATCTGTACGGAACTATTCCAACGGCAGTTGAAATTCACTTTGGCATTTCCGGCAATCCTACGGATCAAAGCACCCAACGGAGAACAACTCTCCTTTCAAGACCCAGATGATGCATCGCGTTTTCTGAAATCGCTACGCTCAGGCCCTCCACTAAGCCCGGCTCCCAAGGCGGCCCCAGTCAATAGGGCTCTTGACCAGAGGAGCCCACGGAAGGACTCTCCCAAGCGCTTCAGGGCCTCAGGTCCTGCTCCCCACGCTCTCAACCCACGCTGATGAACACCAGGACCGTGTTACCTTTTTTGTCTTCCCTTCTTTGTAGGGACAAAGCTTTACCTACCACCCGTTTTCACATGGTAGAAGTGGCTTCTGTTTGACTCACTCCCCTCCTGGGCCACCCGCGCAATGCGCGCGCTCCTCAGGTATTATTTGCCCAGGGCCGTGACTGGCCCTGTGCGCTACATTGACTACACATATGTCTTTTACCATGCCCCATACGCCCTCGGCTTATGGATGTTCTTTTATTGTCCTATTATAACTGTTTTTTTTTCGTTCATCAATGTATGTATTTCTCCTTTTCTGTCTCCTCTCTCAGGTTATACCCACTTGTTCCCCCTGTGGAGTCTTCTGTGCAGATCATCTCATTTCGTTTTGATCCCTGCCTGGGTTGACAGCATGTCATGCTCCTTTTTCTAGGGCAGCCGTGTATATGTCAGTTCGATGGCCTGGTTTTGGGAGCTGGTCTACACAGTGACCCCCATGCGGAAAAAAGTGAAGTTCACAGTGAGTTGTTTTGCTTGGCACGTTTGCCACTCCCTTCCCCGTCCCTTCCTTCTACCTTTTCCTATAGCTGCACTCTTACTCAATTTATTCTCCCTTGATGTCATTTTACCTAGGTCCGTCCTGGCCTTGTCTGGAGCAAAGCTCCTGCTGTTATATGCCCCGGGTCCTCCCGAACACATGGTATTGTTAGTTCCCGCTATCACTGCACTTAACGCTCCACCATGCTACAAGTAGTCTCGTGGAACGTTAAAGGGCTTCGTTCTCCCAACAAACGTATGAAGGTACTGCGACACCTCAAGAGACTCAAGACGGACGTAGCGCTGCTACAGGAAACCCATCTCTCCTCATCGGACTTTGTTCGGATGAGGAAGCTCTGGGTAGGTGAGGTGGTAGGCTCTGAGGCTGTAGGCTGGAAAGCAGGGGTTCTTATTCTTGTCAATAAGAATCTCCCTTGTAAGATCCTATCTACGGACACAGACCAACAGGGCAGACTCCTCACAATCAGGGCCCTCATAGGGACCAAGGAACTTGCTATTACAAATGTATATGCCCCTAATAGCCCCACAAAACTCTTTTTTGGCACGCTGACTAGTTGGCTTCTGCGCTTCCCACACCTCCCGCATCTGGTGGGGGGCGACTTTAATTCTGTTGCCCACCCGGCAGACGACAAGTCCTCATACCCACGCCCCATACTCTGTACAGCTGTTACCACACCCACGAGCCTGGCGATGGCTATGGAATCCCTCCACCTACATGACGTTTAGCGACTACACCACCCGACCGACCGGGAATTTTCCTTTTATTCTTATCCCCACAATGTCTTTTCTAGGATTGACTATTTTTTTAGCTCCAATGATTTAATCCCTTTCCTTCCGACGGCGGAAATTCATGACATAGCCATATCAGATCATGCTCCGATATCAGTGACCCTAGAGACCCCCGACATACACCCCAATCCCAAGATATGGCGTTTCCCCTCCTACTTGCAGCACAATGCAGACTTTCAAGCTTACATGACGAAAGAATGGGCTTCATATTCTCAAACGAACGCAATACATGCTGACAACCCGCACCTGTTTTGGGACGCAGGTAAGGCGTTCCTTAGGGGACGCATTATCTCGTATGCCTCCTCTTTCAAGAAACACGCCCAGTCTCAATACAAAGCTTCCAGTTCCAGATTACATCTGGCCCAGCGAGCACTCTCTGCCTTAAACTCCCCCGAAAATCGCGAGGCCTGGCATACAGCCAAGCAGTCATTTGACACTTGGGCTGAAACCTTGGAAACCACTAAACAAGCTCATTTCGACGCCACGCTACATACATTTGGCAACAAGGCTGGCAAGCTTCTTGCCAGATTATGCAAGGGAACTTACCGCCCCACGGTCATATCGTCGTTACGCGACCCCGATGGCACAGTCATGTCCACTCCGAAGGGCATTAATGCGGCGATGCTCCGCTTTTATTCCTCCCTTTATGCGGCGGACCCCATTGACCGACCCACTGCTCGCGATTTTCACGACGAAATACAATTGACTCAAGTATCTCCCTCCCAACTCGACTCGTTAAACGCCCCCATTTCCCCATCGGAGATATCTGACACGATTCGTCAGCTAGCCTCCTCCAAAGCCCCAGGCCCGGATGGCCTATCAGGCGAGTTCTATAAATCCTTAAGCACACTTCTAACTCCGACTCTGGCTGCTGTCTACCAACATATATGGTCTGGTGGCCCCTATCTCCCGTCTGGTAACCAAGCGATTATTAAGTTGTTAGAAAAAAAGGGTAAAGACCCACAAGAGCCTGGGTCATATAGACCCATCTCGCTCCTTAATCTTGACGTCAAAATTCTTTCCAAAATAATAGCTAATAGACTGGCTGACATCATCCCCTCCCTGATTCACTCCGCCCAGTCCGGCTTTGTCAAGGGCAGAACGGCAACTATCAATATCAGGAAGGTGATGATGGCATTAGAACATGCTAGATGTCATCCAACCAGCGATCTAGCCATTATTACTCTAGACGCCGAAAAGGCATTTGACAATGTCAATTTTAAATGGCTTTCCATGGTACTGGGGGATATGGGCTTCACCGGACCTTTTCTACACCTGATCAGCTCCATGTACACCTCCCCTGCAGCCAGACTGGTGGCCGCTGGCCTCCTTTCGGATGAGTTCCGGCTACATAAGGGAACCCGACAAGGCTGCCCCTTGTCCCCACTTCTCTTTAATCTGGCTTTAGAGCCGCTATCCAGATACTTGACATATAAAGCCCCGCTTCACGGGATCAGAATCGGGTCGCACGAATTAAGAACCTCCCTCTTCGCTGACGACGTCCTGATATTCTCCGCCAACCCCTCCACAGACATGCCCACGATCAAATCCTTATTTGACCGTTTCAGGCAGTGCTCGGGACTGCGTATTAATTACTCCAAGAGCGAAATACTCCCTTTGGGATCCCTTCCACCTCCGACATGGGCAAACCACTCCATTTTCAAGGTAGCTAGCACCCATATCACATACTTGGGCATTAAGATAGGGAAGCTCCCCTCATCTCTTTATCACCTGAACTACCCCCCCCTCTTTACTAAACTTATGCAGGAATTAGACAACTGGATGGATCTGCCTCTTTCGCTCTTGGGAAGGTGCCACCTGGTAAAAATGGTCAGCTTTGCGCGCCTTCTGTATCCTCTTCAGACGATACCCTTACTCCTTAGACATAAGGATATAAAACTTTTAAACTCAGCAATTTCTAAATTCTTGTGGCGAGGTAAGAGACCCCGCATAGCCTTCTCTAAACTTCACCTTCCCAGGAGCGAAGGGGGTATTAACCTTCCCAATCTCAGAATGTATAACTTAGCATGCCTTTTGAGGGTAGGTCTAGACTGGATATCCCAAAAATCCCGCTGCTCCAATTACCCACTGGAAGCTGCAATGACCCATCCTTACTCCCTAGCTGCACTTCTCCACTGCAAATGGAAACAATTAGATCCGTCATTGCAACACAACCTTCTACTGAGAGACACGGCTATTGCCTGGAGAGAAACACGGAAGAGCCTTAAGTTGTCTCCCTTCATATCTAGACACCTCCCGATACAGGGCAACCCGACTTTTACCCCAGGGCTGGACCGCCAACCCTATGAAACATGGCGTCAAAAGGGCCTTGACACTTTCTTCTCTTTATGTGACCCGGACTCTGGTCGAACATTTCCCTTCTGCCGGCTAGCTATCAAGTTCTCCTTGCCGGATTCATCCGCCTTCCACCATGGTCAATGCCTCAGCTTCATGCAGAAAACTTGCAGAGCAGAACATGCAAGATTCCAATTCTCATTCATTGATGTACTTCTCCACAAGGACTCTTATGGCATCTCAGATATCTACAAACCTCTACTACTGAACACTACACCCTCTTTGGAATTTTCTTCGGTTTCTAACTGGGCTAAAGACTTCCCAAGTGCTGATACTGTGGATAAGATCCTACAAGGACTAAAATCAGTCTACAACTTGGTCCCGAATGAAACTTGGAGGGAAACCCAACTGAAAATTGTACATCGAGCGCACATACCTTTTCTACACGCCTCTCCTTCATGTCAACCTGCGGCCTCTCTGTGCCCTCTATGCCAGCATCCGAGACCTTCCCTTATCCACCGCTATTGGTCCTGCCTGGCTATCTCCTCATTCTGGGATGAAATTTTGGCATTTATCTTCAAGATAACACTCCTGAAACTCCCCAAGGACCCGCTACTCCTTATCTTTGGGTATTGGGACCCCAAACTGCTCCCTTGGTCGGCTACCCCCACACCTCTGGGCAAGGAGTGGGCCTTGCTCTGCTTGTTACTCGCCAGGAGAACCATCCTGGCCAACTGGACTTCCACGAATAAACCATCTATTCCACAAGTAGACAGAGAACTTATGCGCCTCCTCTTTCGGGACAAGCTAAACACCAGCTCTCTGCACGCCAAAGCCAAACTACGTTTTCACAACAGATGGGACTTATATGTGACATCTAAACTCACCCCTCAGGAACGAGCCCACCTTGAGGACCACTCCTTCATTTATAAGGGACACGCACTAACGGCGACAATCGCTGCAACCTGAAATCATACCATGCGGGTCTCTGTGCTCCTAACTCTCTCCCCCTTCACACGGGGTCTCATTCATTCACCACCTTTCATGGACGGCCGGGAACTGTGCAGCACCTCTCCCCCTCCCCCCCCCCCCCTATGTAATGAACTGCACCTGTACTTTATGTTGCCCTGTAGATTGATCTTATATTGCATACCAGGTTACCTTCTAACCTCCAGATCCATCCAGGGGAGGCTTCCCCTTCTCCCTTCTTTGGGGGAATGGTGAGTCTTCCCTTAAGCTATGTACGCAATGTTTAGTTACTACCAAACCCTAAGCTGCCTGATTGTTTTCATCCGATTTTCTGTTTCAATGAGAAAAGTTTTAGTCTTCATTTTTTGTACAATTTGTTCTATATCTTTTTCAATAAAATTTTATATAAAAAAAAAAAAAAAAAAAGCAGGTTCTTTATGCCCGTAAGGCTAATGGTGTTTTTTCTGTTCCTAATTTGTATGCATATTACACGGCAGCGGGTATCGCCCCTCTGACCCGCCTACATGAACGTCATCAGATGCCCCTCTGGGCAATTCTTGATATGGTGGACTCCCATCCGATTCCATTGGCTTCCCTTCCCTGGCTCCCGAAAGTGCAACGCCCACCGAACATAGGCCCAGGTTTGGCCCATTCTCTTCGCCTCTGGGATTCGGTGAAATATTCTGCTGGTCTCCAATCTCCCCATCTCCCGTTACTTCATTTTCTACACTGCCCCCTATTCCCGCCAGGTTGTGATAATCCCAGTCAGTTTGTGTGGTGAACGGATCATGGTTTTGTAGATGTCCATTCCTTGCTCACCCCGACTAAAATTATCCCTTTTGCAGCCCTCCGGTCATCCCATGATATTCCCCTCAGGGAATTTTATACTTACCTCCAAATTAGGCACTTCCTTTGCCAACTGATTGGGCCCCAATCGGCTCCCTACACACTGTCCCCTTTTGAGAGCCTTTGTAGATCTCGGCCCCACGCTCCAGGGTTGATCTCCCTCATCTATACAGCTATTTTAACATCTACAAAGCCGCCCCTCCGACCCTATCACCTTCAATGGGAGGCTGACCTAGGTAAACAGCTAGACCCGGAGGACTGGCAGGCCATGACCAGGGCGCTGCCTACATGTTCTAGAAATGTTCTTTTTCTGGAGAATGCGTATAAGGTATTCTATAGGTGGTATTACACCCCTTCGAGGCTGGCGGCGTTTATCCCGTCTTGCTCCCCCCTATGTTTCCGTGGATGCTCGCAGGAGGGCACTATGGCTCACATCTGGTGGACCTGCCCCAGGGTGACTAGACTATGGGTCAGAATATATGCTCTACTCCGAACACTCTTTCATGTAAATATTAGGAGAGACCCTTTTGAGGCCCTCTTGTGGAAACCGATTACAGAACTCCTGCGTCCGGAGCATCAGCTAGCTGCGCATCTCTTTACTGCAACCAAACTCACCATAGCAAGGGCCTGGAAGACTCCGGTTCTTAGCTATGAGGCGGTTAAGAACTGCATGAATGACATAATGGTGAACGAAAAATTGACGGCGATAACATCAGACACCCATGCTAAATTTCTTCGGGTCTGGCAGCCCTGGGTGGCTTATACCCGCCCATCCAGATTTGATCCGGTACTCCTCTCCCTTTGATCGTTGGATGTCTCCCCCGCTCCAGGGAACCCCCCCCGCCCCCCCTCTTCCCTTCCTCTTTCTCTTCCCCCCCTTCTTTATCCCCTTTTTCTTTCTTTCTGCCCCTTTCTCTCTCTTTTCTATTTCTCTATTGCTATCTCTTTTCTCATTTCTTCCCTTCTCTTATCACATCTGTCTCGCAATACACTTAGGCTGCTCACTGGCATCTATGTCCACTAGCGGGGGTTTCTTCTTATTCCCCTTCTGTAAGCAGCCCAACTCCGTCTGTTTGCGGTGTAAGAGCTTTTGATCGCTTTTTTACCTGTTATGTGGCTTTCAGATATTGGCACCTCATTGCATAATCGAACTCTGTCCGTCCCTATGCCCCCTTTAGCTTTGCTCTATGGGGTGTGGTTGCGAGTCGCGACCAACTTAGAAGTTTCTATGTAACTATTTTAGGCCGGACACGAGTCACCATTGTTATGTTCCTATGTAACGCTTTCCATGTCTTTGTACTATTATTGGCAGATTTATGCTATCTTTGTATTGTCTCACTGATGTGAAATTTTTCAATAAACCTTTTGTAAAAGAAATATCAACTTGCCATCTAATTATTGCTCTTCACCCCTGAGGAAAGTTCTGTGACATCAGCCACTAGAAACGCGTCGGGTCTGGGTTTATCAGCTAAGAGTATGGTTAACATTCAATGGTTGGCTTTTTTTATGCAATCATGTGTACATACAATTTGTAATACCATGGGGACACTGTTTAACAGTCCCTCTGGCTTAAGTGTATTTATGTGTATTCATGTAATTTTGTCATTTTTGTATTTGTTAATAAAGTATTTTTTATGGTTTCTATTGTTGTGTGGTGTTGGTGGTCATTTATAATCCCACTCATACAGGGGGACTTTTTTGTTTAAGATTTATTAGGGATGAGACCACCACACATAAGTCTTTTGATCCACTGAGAGCCCCCTTCCTTTATTGCAAGTTTTATAAAGAGACCTCGTAGGCAAGCTTTGTGGGCATTCCATATAATGGCATGGTCATTAATGGAGTTCTCATTATTCCGGAAATATGACAGAATTTCTGATTGGATTTGTGAATCAAGTGTAGGGTTATTAAGGAGAGAGGAGTTCAATCTCCAGAGAGTGTGCCTGGGTGCGTGAGACAATGGGGACAGTTTGATAGTGACTCGGGCGTGGTCAGACCACAAAATAGTCCCTATGCGTGAGTCAGTTACTGATTGTAGTAGGTGTTTATCTGTGATAATTAAATCTATCCTCGAGTAGGATTGGTGGGGAGAGGAGAAAAAGGTGTAGTCTCTCTCTGAGCCATGTGCACACCTCCAGGGATCATAGAGGTCTTCCCATTTGAGCAAGGTGGCCAAAGCGGAGGGCCTGTGTTTAGTTGGGGAGGATGAGTCCAATGAGGGGTCTGCTGTGTCATTAAAGTCCCCACACATAAGTAGAACCAAGGACCTGTAAGGGGCCATTTTGACCATAAGGGTCGCGAATAATTTTTTCTGTGTCACATGAGGGACATACAGATTAACAATAGTTAGGGGGCGAGCATCCACTGTGGCTGACAAAATTATGTATCTACCCTCTTTGTCAATTTCTGAGTGATGTAAGACAAAGTCTACTGAGGCACTGATGGCTATCATTACGCCTCTTTGTTTGCGTAAGGCATTTGCAAAAAAGGTGTGAGGGTAGCATTTATTGGAGCAGGTGGGGGGATTGGACTTTGAGAAATTAGTCTCCTGGACGCATAGAATGTCGGAGCAAAGGGCTAATGTCTCCTTCCAGAGAAGATTGCATTTAGAGGGGGAGTTAAGACCTTTTGCATTTATAGTGGTAATTGTGAGGGCCATACTTACGGGGAAGATAACGGGGAGCAAGTGCTCAGAGAGAGACAACACCTGTAAACAAAAGAAAAGCAAAAACCCCTCTACCACACTCTATGACCAGTGCCAATGCAGGAACAGAGTTCCAAAAAAAAAAAATGTACAGAGTATAAAATATAGTAAGAAACCAAGAAGTAACGATAGAAGGAGAGGTTGTGGAGGATAAAACTGTATCAGTACGGGTATCACTTGGTGTGCTTAGCACACCCTATCTTGGGGGATGCAGAAGGGGAAATAAACAATACCGTTGTTTGATTTCAAGTAAACAAAAGCAAACAAAAGCAAGCAAGAATACTTGCAGAGTTCCATCCAACCAAGGCAGGGAGAACATTGTGAGGACCGGGTCCATTAGTAGGCTAAACGTTGCAATCTTGAGGAGAAGATGTCCCTTTTCCAGCAGGGAGTGTGGAGAAGTGATTGTTGGTGCGTCCAGTATCTCTAGAGGGTAGCGCGAGGAAACCCCAGTTGGTTAACTTCTTATAGCCATCCTTAGGGTTGAGAATGGGGACCACTTGCTGCTGATGGTTCACTAAAAATTTTGTGGGGAAACCCCAGCTGTAGGCGATCTTCTTCTGTTGCAGAATGGAGGTGACTGGAGAGAAGGATTTGGGTAGCTCCATCGTCGCTGGTTCGTAAATAACTTGACATTCATATATGGAGCAGGGAGAGATTTGGAGATCCTGGTGGTAGCAAGGATCTGCTCTTTAATGCGAAAAAAAGTGGATCCGGGGCCAGGATATCTCTGGGGACGTCATCAGGCAGATGTGTAGGCTTGGAAATTCTGTGAGCTTGATCGATTAAGATGTCGCTAGTGCCAAGATGCGGTATTAGCTTTGTAAATAGCTGTTGCAGGTACGGGATAATATCCGGTGCCTTAATCGATTCCAGGACCCCTCTAGATTTTACATTATTCCGCCTGGCGTAGTCTTCCAAATCCGCCATTTTTAGCTTTAAGCGGTGAATTTCTTCAGTGTGGTGCTCGTGTGCGTCCAATAGCTCATTGTGGGCTTTGGAATAATCTTGTAAATTTTCCTCTATGGCGTCCGTTCTTTCCTCCAGACAGTCCACTCTGTCATGAATTTGTAACATTGAAAATTGCAGCTCTCTATGCAGGTCCTTCTGAAGGGTTAACAACATAGACTTTAGCATTGCTTCAGAAACTGGATTGTCTGTAACAGGGACTGCAGCTAGTGAGGGGGTTTGGTCTGTGCTCTGTCCTCCTGCTACAACTAGACATGTGCAGAGTAAAATATTTTGTTTCGGAATTTCGTTTTCATCCGAAAAATTTATTTATTTAGTTACTCCCGAAATTCGTTTTTATTTATTTAGTTTTTTGTTCAAAAATTGCATTCGTCCAAAAATCCACATGAATTACGGTCGAATCTGTCTTTGAAGGCTTATGGTGTCTGTCGAATGTATAAAGAAGATTAGACGGAGCTAGTATATAGCATACTTCGTGTGAACTTTAGAACCCTATTAAAGTCTATGGGACTCCAACGTTCAAAATCTAAAGTGCTAATTTTAAAGGCTAATTTGCAAGTTACTGTCCTAAAAAAAAGTGTTTGGGGACCCGGGTCCTGCCCCAGGGGACATGTATCAATGCAAAAAAAAGTTTTAAAAACAACCGTTTTTTCGGGAGCAGTGATTTTAATAATGATTAAAGTGAAACAATAAAAGTGTAATATTCCTTTAAATTTCGTACGGGGGGGGGGGGGGGTGTCTATAGTATGCCTGTGAAGGGGCGCATGTTTCTGGTGCTTAGAACTGTCCCTGCACAAAGTGTAATTTATGCAGGAAAAAAAGTCCTTTAAAATCACTCGCAGCTATTATGAATTGTCGGCTCCGTAATACAGAGAACACTCATTGAAAGACATTGATAAAATAAATAAATAAATAAATAAAAAAGCGTGGGGGTCCCCCAAATTCAATTACCAGGCCCTTCAGGTCTGGTATGGATATTTAGGGGAACCCTGCGTCAAATAAAAAAAAAATTTGACGTGGGGTTGCCCCTAAATATCCATACCAGACCCTTCAGGTCTGGTATGGATATTAAGGGGAACCCCGCGACAAATTTAAATTTTTTTTTACGTGGGGGTCCCTCTAAAAATCCATACCAGACCCTTTATCCGAGCACACAACATGGCAGGCCGCAGGAAAAGAGGGGGGACAAGAGAGCGCCCCCCCTCCCTCCTGAACCGTACCAGGCCACATGCCCTCAACATTGGGAGGATGCTTTGGGGGTCTGTGACCCCTCAAAGCACCTTGTCCCCATATTGATGCGGAGAAGGGCCTCATCCCCACAACCCTGGCCGGTGGTTGTGGGGGTCTGTGGGTGGGGGGCTTATCAGAATCTGGAAGCCCCCTTTAACAAGGGGACCCCCAGATCCCGCCCCCCTGTTTGAAATGGTAAGGGGGTACAAAAGTACCCCTACCATTTCACAAAGAAAGTGTAAAAAATAGTTAAATAAGACAAACACACTTTTGAAAAATTCCTTTATTAAAAAATATATTTATATAAAAAAAATAAAAAAAAGATTCCAGCGGTGGTAATCCACTCTTGCTATCCAGCGGCGGACGATCATCTCTCCGGGGTCCAGCGATGGCTCATCTGAATCAGCGCAGCTAATCCATCCATCTTCTGTCTCCGCGGAGGAGACACTGCGGGGATTCCAGGAACCTGAGGTTTGTTATATGCGGCTCATTGCCATACGTCACGGGGAAGCCCGGGTTTCCCCTTGCATCAGAGGGGGGCGGGGTCAGGTGACGGGTGGCCCCGCCCTCCACATATAACATACGTCAGGCCGCTGGAATCCCCGCAGTGTCTCCTCCGTGGAGACAGAAGATGGATGGATTTGCTGCGCTGATTCAGATGAGCCATCGTTGGACCCCGGAGAGATGATCGTCCGTCGCTGGATAGCAAGAGTGGATTACCACCGCTGGATCTTTTTTTTATTTTTTTATTTTTTTTAATAAAGGAATTTTTCAAAAGTGTGTTTTTCTTATTTAACTATTTTTTATACTTTCTTTGTGAAATGGTAGGGATACTTTTGTACCCCCTTACCATTTCAAACAGGGGGGGCAGGATCTGGGGGTCCCCTTGTTAAAGGGGGCTTCCAGATTCTGATAAGCCCCCCACCAACAGACCCCCACAACCACCGGCCAGGGTTGTGGGGATGAGGCCCTTCTCCGCATCAACATGGGGACAAGGTGCTTTGAGGGGGTCAAAGACCCCCAAAGCATCCTCCCAATGTTGAGCGCATGTGGCCTGGTATGGTTCAGGAGGGAGGGGGGCCGCTCTATCATCCCCCCCTCTTTTCCTGCGGCCTGCCAGGTTGCGTGCTCGGATAAAGGGTCTGGTATGGATTTTTAGGGGGACCCCCACGTCTATTTTCTTTTTAATTTGTCACGGGGTTCCCCTTAATATCCATACCAGACCTGAAGGGCCTGGTAATTGAATTTGGGGGACCCCCACGCTTTTTTTAAAATGTATTTATTTATTTATTTTATCAATGACTTTCAATGAGTGTTCTCTGTATTACGGAGCCGACAATTCATAATAGCTGCGAGTGATTTTAAAGGACTTTTTTTCCTGCATAAATGACACTTTGTGCAGGGACAGTTCTAAGCACCAGAAACATGCACCCCTTCACAGTCATACTATAGACACCCCCCCCCCCCCCACCCGTACGAAATTTAAAGGAATATTACAGTTTTATTGTTTCACTTTAATCATTATTAAAATCACTGCTCCTGAAAAAACGGGCATTTTTAAAACTTTTTTTTGCATTGATACATGTCCCCTGGGGCAGGACCCGGGTCCCCAAACACTTTTTAGGACAGTAACTTGCAGAATCTTTTCTCTCTGTCAAATCTTTTTTCTCTGTCGAATATTTTCTCTATATAATCTTGGACTAATAGAGGTAAGGTTAGGCACAATCGACCACGGGTTCTATAGACACAGATTGTTATTGTCAGAGTCACGTTGAATCTCCTATTCTATATCGAACTGTTGTAACAATGAAAACGAAAATAAAGCATTTATTTATGTCGGATCTTTCGTTTTTCGGATTCTGTGCTTTCGAAAATAGCTGAAATTTGGACGAAAATGCATTCGGACGAAAACGAATGCACATGTCTAGCTACAACTGCTGATCACAATTGTTTCTTTGCATGGGGTTCTTTACATGGGGAGTGAGCTGGTGAGGAGGCCAGTCTCTTACCTCTGTCTGTCTGAGGTGTCCCCAAGACTGCTGGTGGCGGTGGCAGGGTGTCCATATCATCACTGGGAACAGTGGACTGTCCCTCCGCTGTGTGCTGGGCGGCCGTCGGCCTGTTAGTGTGGGAAGGGCTGGAGGCAGTGCGGTGAGAGTCCCCTGTGTTGGCGCCATCTTGGGCTGTCTGCATGGCGGTGGCCGTATAGTAATGGGTCAGGCAGCGCGGTGCAGTGGGCTTCTGCCGCTTCTTCGACATGCCCCGGTGTTCCTGAGGTGCTCCCAACCTAGGTAAAGAGCCTGGGTGGGAGAATAAGTCACTGTGAGTAGCCCTTCTCCCCACCGTGGAACGGAGCTGCAGAGCTAAGCGGCCATCCCGTATGGCGGTAAGCCACCGCCCACCCACTATTTTTTAATGCAAGATAACTGAAGGTGAGATTCCTGCAGTAGCTATATCTGTGCACAAGCGATTAAGGTGTTGAAATATTTCCATACGTTTGTTGGGGGGGCAAAGGCCTTTAAAGCTGCGTACACACGTAGCCGTCTGTCCGACGTACTTAGTCTGGCGGACTTCCCGCCAGACTGTCCGTCGGACTTTCCGAACGGGCTACTTGCCCACACACGGCACTTTTTCAGCGGACTAATACGGCGTACTAAGTCCGCCGTACTATCCACCGTACTTTTGAAATGAACGGACTCGCCCACACACGCGGAGGAATGTCCGCTCATTTCGAGCGCGTCTCCAGGTAGGCGGGGCCCGCGAAGGAGACGTCGCTGGCCCCACCGCCTGGTATGGACTTAAAGGGGAACCCCAACGCGGAAAAAAATCGGCGTGGGGGTCCCCCCCAAGTCCACAACAGACCCTTGTCCGAGCACGCTACCCGGCCGGCCAGGAAAGGGGGGGCGAGCGAGCGCCCCCCCCCCCCCTGAGCCGTACCAGGCCGCGTGCCCTCAACATGGGGGGTGCCTTGGGGAAGGGGGGGCCGCGCGCCCCCCCCACCCTAAAGCACCTTGTCCCCATGTTGATGAGGACAAGGGCCTCTTCCCGACAACCCTGGCCGTTGGTTGTCGGGGTCTGCGGGCGGGGGGCTTATCGGAATCCGGGAGCCCCCTTTAATAAGGGGGCCCCCGGATACCGGCCCCCCACCCTATGTGAATGAGTATGGGGTACAATGTACCCCTACCCATTCACCTGTAAAATAAAAGTACAAAAAAAAACACAACACACGAGATAAAATACTTTATTGCACAGCTCCGGGGGTCTTCCGTCTTCGGGGGTCTTCTCGCCGGACTCCTCCGCTATCTTCTTATAGCTCTTTTGCTAGCGGAGGAGTCCGGCTTTCTTCCTCGCCGCCGGCCTCTTCTTCCGACTTCAGGGGTCTTGTCCCCCTCTTCAGTTCTTCTGCCGGGCCACCGTGCCTTCTTATAGCTCTTTTACAGGCGGTGGCCCGGTCTTCTGTCACCGCCGCCTTCCGTTCTTCTGTTCTTCTGTTCTTCTTCTTCAGATGTTGCCTCCCCCCCTTTCCTGGCCGGCCGGGTAGCCTGCTCGGACAAGGGTCTGTTAAGGACTTGGGGGGGACCCCACGCCGATTTTTTTCGCTGTTGGGGTTCCCCTTTAAGTCCATACCAGGCGGCGGGGCCCGCGACGTCTCCTTCGCGGGCCCCGCCTACCTGGAGACCCGCTCGAAATGAGCAGACTTTTCTCCGGGAGGGAAAAGTCCGCTCATTTCAAAAGTACGGCGGACTGGCATACACACGGCCGGATTGTCCGCCGAAATGCAAGTCCGGCGGGAAGATTGGAGTGTAACACGGCATTCTAAGTCCGCCGTACTTTCGGGTCAAAAAAGTATGCCGGAGGCTACACACGGGGGGATTGTCCGGCGGACTTGAGTTTGCCGGACTTTTCCACCCGTTTGTTTGATCGTGTGTACGCGGCATAACATTCCATGAGACTATTCGTTGGTTGATTTGGGAAGGGTATGAAAGAAATGTATAGGGCATTGAGGAAGGGTAGATGGCTTTCTGGGCAGGTTAAAAAACTGCATGATGTGCTGACAGAAAATGGTCAAAAGGTCAAGTATACAGTAAGCAGTCGAATCATATAAGAAATCAGATAAGAAAAGCAAACATAAAAATGCCAAAATAAAGCTAACATAGAAATAATTGGAACAACAAAAAGAACAATAACAGACAGCAAAACAGCCCTCAGGAGAAAAAATATGCTAAATAAAAGAACCAGAGGTCTGAGAGTACAAAAGAACCACCTCTAAAGGTAAGGGGTAAGGTTTCCCTCCTCTACAAAGACTTAAAATTACAAAAACATTCCATCAGATTCTAAGGGAATGTTCATGAATGATAACCACATATGCTATTAAACAAATGCAGTGTTTCAAATGACATCAAAGCACTACATAAAACAAAATTCCAGTAGGAAGCAGACATGTACTCATCAGCCTTGTTCAAGGGTGGTCCCGAGTGGAGGATGGTAAGAGGTGACCTGAGTGGTCCTAGGTCAATGGAATTTAGGAAGGCTGTTAGAGGAGGAGAACCTAGGGCATTTTGGAGGATCCTTCCTGGTGCTCCTTTGGTCCAGAGGCTGTAAAGGAGAGGGTTTGTGTGAACCAGGGTTACTGGAGGCTTCCAGATTCAAAGTCTGTAAATAGCTTTTCGCTTCCAATGAATAAAGAAGGGTGAGTTGGTCTCCATTAGGAGTGTGGAGACGTAAGATAGTTGGGTAAGCCAATGTGAATCATATTTGTTTCTGGAAAAGAAAGGAGCAGATGTGGTGAAACTCAATTGATTGTACGTGACTCAATTGATTCTGATATCAACCTTAATAGGGCTAAATACATTTTGGAATAGTTACAGTCAGAGTCTCAGCCTGGCCTTGTTGGCATTCCACATAGCTCTTTACACAAAAGTGATCCTTACCTCACAAGCCTCTAATATATTTAGGCAAGAGATGCTAGCTTTACAAAAACTAAGGAATTTCAAACAGTTAATCATTAAAGAGACAGATAAGGGAGTTGCAGTGGTGGTGTTAACAAGGAAACAATACTATTCTGAAGCTTTACAATTAAGCAATTCCGCCACCTATTCTGCCTTGCCTGCCAATTCTATTGTTATAGCTCAGTCCCACCTATTCAGACTTTTACAGAGGGAAATAAATGGGTGTCTTACCTCCAAAAACAGTGGAATATGTTGAAGACCCACTATAACTATTATGCCACCATCTCCCCATGATCTATAAGTTGTGCAATCTGGTTCAGGATCACTGATTGTGGCTGGAATTGTTTTTTTTTTTAACATCTGGTAGAATGGGTGGACTGCCATTTGCAACCACTGGTTTTGAGATTACCTGGTTATATTAGGGACATCAGCACGGTATTAACACATTTACAATGTGTGTTATTGTCTTCTAGTTACATATGGGCCACTTTAGACATGGAAGCACTTTATTCCTTGATCCCCCACAGCACTAGATTGAAGGCTGTCCAATATCATTTGAACATTTATAGCTCCTATTCATGGGAATTGCAGAAATTCATCATCATGAGTGTTGAATTTTTACTGTGACTTTGATGACTGTTCAGTGCTGTGGACATAGATGAGGGCAGAATTTTTGTCACCTTGACTGATGTACCATCCCTCTTTGCTGCCGGAACTCTCTTTTGTAATTCCTGATAACATGAATTCTTGAATATCCTCCTGAAGCATGTTACTGATAGTGTGCTGAAATAATTCTGTTGTGTTGCATACCAGTTTTAAGGGCTGCAGTGGTATCAACAGAGGCGGAGGAAAAAAAGGGCCCATTTTCAGCTGTGTCAGAAATCTGGCTGCTCTGCACCTAGGAGAAGGAAGATGAGGGAGGCAAGGTGAGTTTGTGTTTGTGTTTGTGTCTGGAATTAGACATTGCCTAATTCCAGACAGAAAGGGCAGACATAAAAAGTAATTTAGCACTATGCAGTGCTCTAGAGTACTGTTTAGCACTCTAAAGAGTGCTGTACCCTTATGTATAGAGTACTGCATAGATCAATTTTCTCTCTGCAAGCATTGTCAGCTCTCCTTATCTACTCCAACACACAATGACAAACTGCTGTTGGAAACCAAGCACTTTAGGCCGGGTACACACTACAGCCCATGTTGAATTTCCACAACTAGCCATACGATGTCACACACAGTCTCTACTTGACCCGTTTCCCAAAACTGGCATTCCTCAAAACCTCAAAGAAAATATATTGATTCCATTCAGAAACAATCAGTAAGATTTTTCCTTTAACCACTTCCCGACCGACGCACGACGATGTATGTCGGCAGAATGGCACGGGCAGGCAAATTGGAGTACAGGCACGTCCATTTGAAATTGCCGCCCTGCCATCGCATGCGTGCTGCCGGTGGCACGCACGCATTCCGGTCGGGACCCCCCTGAGTCTGGTTGCGGGTCCCGCGGACTCGATCGCCGCGGTGATACCTGCAATTATCTCACGTGGAGGCTGAACGGGGAGATGCGGAAGTAAACAGCATCTTCCCATTCTACCTAGCAACAAGTGACACTGATCTCTGCTCCCTGTGATTGGAGCAGAGATCAGTGTTCACTAACACATAGCCCAGCCCCCCACAGTTAGTAACACGCTCCTAGGACATACTTAACCCCTACACTGCCACCCCCTGGTTAACCCCTTCATTGCTAGTGTCATTTACACAGGAATCAGTGCATTTGTATAGCAATGATTGCTGTATAAATGACAATGGTCCGAAAAAATTTGTCAAAAATGTCCGATGTGTCCACCATAATGTCGCAGTCACAATAAAAATCGCTGATCGCCACCATTACTAGTAAAAAAAAAAATTAATAAAAATGCCATAAAACTATCCCCTATTTTGTAAACGCTATAAATTTTGCCCACACCAATCAATAATCGCTTAGTGTAATTTTTTTTTTTTTTACGCAAAATATGTAGAAGAATATGTATCGGCCTAAACTGAGGAAAAAAAATTTTTTTTATATATTTTTGGGGGATATTTATTATAGCAAAAAGTAAAAAAAAATTAGTTTTTTTCTAAATTGTCGCTCTTTTATTATTTATAGCGCAAAAAATAAAAACCGCAGGGGTGAACAAATACCACCAAAATAAATCTCTATTTGTGGGAAAAAAAGGACGTCAATTTTGTTTGGGAGCCACGTTGCACGACTGCGCAATTGTCAGTTAAAGCGACGCAGTGCCGAATCGCAAAAAGTGGTCTGGTCTTAAGCCAGCAAAATGATCCAGTCTGAAAGTGATTAAAGAGATTGTAAAGTTAGATTTTTTTAACTTAATGCATTCTATGCATTAAGATAAAAAGCCTTCTGTGTGCAGCAGCCCCCCTCAGCCCCCCAAACACTTAGATGAGGTCCCTCTCTGTCCAGTGATGTCCACAAGTGTCTCAGCTGTGATTCTCCCTCCTGGCTGCCACTGCTGTCAATCAAATCAGCTAGCAAATCAGGGGGGAGAGGGGGTGGGGCCAGGTTGGGGCTACGTGTCTGTTGGACACAGGGAGCTGTGACTCAGCTCGTGTGCCCCCATAGCAAGCTGCTTGCTGTGGGGGCACTGAACAGGAGGGCGGGGCCAGGATCATAGAAGAGGAACCCGAGAAAAGGAGGATCTGGGCTGCCCTGTGCAAATCCACTGCAACAGAGCAGGTAAGTATAACATGTTTGATATTTTTATAGAACAAAAACAAGACTTTACAATTACTTTAACATTCAATCTTTGATACCTTAGAAAGGGGCTATGACTTAGGCTGGCCATACATGGAATCAATTTGAACCATTAATAGGCAGCCTTAATGGATCAAATTGATTGCGCGATCAGCTTAGGTACAACCAGCCTGTCAGATTCTCTTGCAATTATTGCTAGTGGCTGCTATAGTCGCTAGTGATAATCGCTGTCTTCTCCCAGCGAGGGCGGCTTGCCCCCAATGCTGGGAGCCAACAATAGCTTGACAGGAGGGTTTCACTTGTCAGAAATGTATGTGTTGATGGGGGAATCTGCACATTTCTTTCCTGCAACTCAATGCTTGCTTGAAAGGAATTTGCACTGTGTATGGCCTTATAGAACACTGGTGCTGGTAAATACTGTGCCAACATTAGGCAAAGTTAATAAGGATGTTTTCTGCATAGAGGTGCCATATTCAGTTTAAACAACATTTTATTGTTGCATAAGCTGGGGGAGGGGGGGGGGGGGGGGGAAATGTTATGAAAATGATTCTGTTAGGAAACCTGCCTTCATCATTATATACAAAATATATAATTTGCTAACAAAAATAAAAATGCCACTTTAACTATTTACCTGTGCTGATTTGTTTAATATAACTTACAGTGACTTGGTTTTATATAGAGTTTAAAATATATTCAGTAATTTAAACTGCAGATAATACTAATGCCGTGTACACACGTATCAGACTATCCGGCGGACTTAGTCTGGCGGACAAACCTCCGGACTGTCCGCCGGACTTTCCGAACGAGCTACCTGCCCGCACTTTTTCAGCGGACTAGGTCCAGCGGACTAAGTCCGCCGGACTATCCGCCGTATCACCGGACTATCTGCCGTACTTTTGAAATGAATGGATTTGCCCACACACACGGAAGAAAATCCGTTCATTTTGAGTGCGGCTCCAGGTATCCAGGACCAACGAAGGAGGTGCTGTGTCCCTGTCATTGTGACCAGAGACAGCGATGAGGCAACAGCTCAAGAAGAGAAGAAGAGAAGAGAAGAACAGAAGGCCAGAAGACAGCGGCGACAGAAGACAGTGGCGACAGAAGACCGGGCCACCGCATGTAAAAGAGCTAGAAGAAGGCGTGGTGGCCCTGCAAGAAGAACCGAAGAGGGGGACAAGACCCCCGAAGTCGGAAGAAGAGGGCAGCGGCGAAGAAGAAAGCTGGGCTCCTCCGCTAGTAAAAGAGCTAGCAGAAGATAGCAGAGGAGTCCAGCGAGAAGCCCCCTGAAGACGGAAAAAGACCCCCGGAGCTGTGCAATAAACTATTTTAACCCTTGTGTGTTGTGTTTTTTAAATTTTTTTCACAGGTGAATGGGTAGGGGTACACTGTACCCCATACTCATTCACATAGGGTGGGGGGCCGGGATCTGGGGGCCCCCCTTATTAAAGGGGGCTCATGGATTCCGATAAGCCCCTCGCCTGCAGACCCCGACAACCAACAGCCAGGATTGTCGGGAAACGGCCCTTGTCCTCATCAACATGGGAAAAAGGTGCTATGGGGTGGGGGACGCAGGGTGCCCCCTTTCCCCAAAGCACCTACCCCCCCATGTTGAGGGCACATGGCCTGGTACAGCTCAGGAGGGGGGTGCTCACTCGTCCCCATCCCCTTTCCTGACTGGCCAGGATGCGTGCTCGGATAGGGGTCTGGTATGGATTTTGGGGGTACCCCCACGCTGTTTTTCGGCATAGGGGTTACCCTTAAAATCCCTACCAGACCTAAGGGCCTGGTATGCCTCTGGAGGGGGAACCCATGCCTTTTTTTATTTAAAATTTGGCGTGGAGTTCTCCCTTAAGATTCATACCAAATACAGTGCCTGGTATTGTCGGGAAGAGGCCCTTGTCCTCATCAACATGGCACCCCCCCACCCCCTGGTATGGCTCAGGAGGGGGGGGGGGCGCTCGCTCGTCCCCACCCCCTTTCCTGGCCGGCTGGGTAGCGTGCTCAGATAAGGGTCTTATATGGACCTGGGGGGGACCCCCACACTGTTCTGCGTAGGGATTCCCCTTTAAGTCCATATCAGGTAATGGGACCAGCGACGCCTTCTTCGCTGGTCCCGGATACCTGGAGCCGCGCTCAAAATGAGCGGACTTTTCTCCGGGCGGGAAAAGTCTGTTCATTTCAAAAGTACAGTGGACTAGCACACACACGGCCGTATTGTCTGCCGGACTAGCACGCACACGGCTGGATTGTCCGCCGAAATGCGAGTCTAGCGGACAGATTGATGTGCAAAACTACAATCTTAGTCCACACACGGGCGGATTGTCCAGCGGACTTTTCCACCGGATTGTTTGATCGTGTGTATGGGGCTTAAGAAATACTTGCAAATGTAGTGATAATAGTGAAAGATCATGCTCTTATGTCTTAACCATTTCAACTTGAAAAAAATATTTTAACCACACTTGTTTTGCATACTTTTAATGTAAAGGCAACAATACAGTATGCATATATTTTTTTTCTGTTTTTTAAAAGAGACAGTTAAGTTACATTCTCATCATGTTCAACAGCCTTAATGAACTCCTGGGGGAAGACAGAATATCAGTAACACAATTAACTTCCTATTCTTATGCAAATTAGAAATCTCAGAGTCCCCGATGGAAGCAAGATTTTTGGCTACAGTTAGCAAACGTAAGCTATTAAATGACACATAGAGCATTGAGCTGAAATTTAGCCTTCAGTAATTTGCTATGTGACATGTGCTCAACTGCTTCCAAGGGATCTGAAACACAGTTACACAGGTACTTTGTGTATTTGCATGTGTTATGTGGGTTGATATCTGAACTTAAGTTTATATGCATACTGAATTCATTCTTTATTATAATCTCCTAGGTCAAACTCAGTGTAGTAAAGAGAAAAGCTGCATTTCTTTAAAAATTGATGAGCATAGAGCTGAGATGGTATCTGACAATGTATCTGTATCTGAAACCATTAATTACAGTGAATAGCTCTAATTTGACTCAGCGAAGCCTTCTGAAAAAAGTAATGAACTAGTCTCATCGGCAGTCCCTCTCCCCTGTTGCTCCAGCCGCTGCAATTGTCCGGCTTGCTTTCTATCACAATAGCTGTTCTAAGAACACTGTTCAAGAGCTTTACTGAGAAATTTAATATGACAGCATTATTGTACATTTTAATACTGTAACATTGCTCTGTTTTGTAAGAAAATTAAAGGGATACCCTTTGATTTGCATATGATTTCAGTTAAAGCAAACTTAAAAAAAAGTTTTTTGAATGTGTTCCTATTTAATCCCAATATCAACCTTTGACCTAGTCCAGTCCTTTTTAACCCCAGTAGTATCTCTTAACGACCCCTATTTAGCTCATAGTAAATGCATATACTATATATGTGTGTGTGTGTGTTTTCATTTCTTTCTTTTTAATATTTTAAGTTTTTTCATTTTTATTTTTTTGTTTGTTACATTTTTGTTGCAAAACTGAAATAATACAGTGCCGGTACACTGTAGCCTCATTTTTTTCTTCTCGGGTCCCCCACTGGACCTCCTAACCTCTAACAATGCTTGCTATGGGGCACTCGTACATGCTCACCCCATGGTCTTATGGTCCATAAGACCAAAAAATACACACAAAGAACATGGTTCAGCCCCACCCCTGCTCCCTCCTCACTTCCTGTGATTAGCATCAGCAAGAGCCAATGGCTCCCACTGCTGTGTTTTGACAATGAAGATGGAGAGACCCAGGAGATCTGCTGCTCTTGTGTTCAATGCTGGATCAAGAAGGGGCTTGGATAAGTATTGAGGGGCTGGGGTGTTGACCCCATTTTGGAAAACAAACACCCCAACATATATTCTATGAGGCATTATGAGTCTTTTTAACCACTTGCCGACCGCCTAACGCCGATGTACGTCGGCAGAATGGCACGGGCAGGCATAAGCACGTACATGTACGTGATTTGCCTCCCGCGGGTCGGGGGCCCGATCGGGCCCCCGCCCGGTGCCTGCGGCGGTCGGTTTTCGTTCGGGAGCGATCCCGGACGAGGGGACGGCCATTCATTCATGGCCACCCCCTCGCGATCGCTCCCGACGAATAGAAATCCCCGGTGACATCACTTCCTCTCCTGTAATGTAAACACAGGAGAGGAAGTGATGTATTCTCTCCTCCGTGTCGGTATTTTTCGTTCCGACACGGAGGAGAGCGGATCAGTGAGTTGCACCAACACATCCCACACACAGTAGAACATGCCAGGCACACTCACACCCCCCCTTTACCCCCCGATCACCCCCCCAATTACCCCTGCCCCCCAGTCACAGTGACACCAATGTCATTTTTTTTTTTTTTTTTTTTTTTTTTTGCATTGGTGTCATTTGTGACTGTAATAACTGTTAGGGCAGTTAGAGTTAGCCCCCTTTAGTTCTAATGTACCCCCCTAACCCCCCCAATAAAGGTTTAACCCCGTGATCACCCCCCGTCGCCAGTGTCACTAAGGCTGGGTTCACATTGCAGCGGTTTATGAGAACGAATGTGATTCGCACCGCACTGCAGTGCAAATCACATCCGATCTCTGTGCGATTCGAGTTCAGCCATTCGCCGCACCCGCCGCACCCGCCACACCCGCCGCACCCGCCGCAAATTCGCACGGGACCCTTTTTTTGGCCCGCAGCAGAATCGGATCGCATGGGTGTTCACACCATGCGATCCGAGTTTGCAGATCGCACTGCGATATGCGAACTGATCTGGGGGTGTCAGTAACATTTCACTGACACTCCCAGCAGTTCGCATAGGGCAGTGTGAACTGCCGCCGGGAGGCATGCGATGCGGGAACCCGCCGCGGATTCGCGGCGTTTCCGCATCGCTCCAGTGTGAACCCAGCCTAATAAGCGATCATTTTTCTGATCGCCGTATTAGTGTCCCAGGTGACGCTAGTTAGGCAGGTAGGTATTTAGGTTCGCCGCAGCTTTTTATAGCGCCAGGGACCCCCATATACTACCGCATAAAGCCCCCTGATTGCCCCCTAGTTAACCCTTTCACCAGTGATCACCATATAACTGTTACAGGTGACGCTGGTTGGTTAGTTATTTTTTTATAGTTTCAGGGCACCCGCCATTTATTACCTAATAAAGGTTTAACCCCCTGATCACCCGGCGGGTGTCATTTGTGACTAATAACTGTTAGGGCAGTTAGGGTTAGCCCCCTTTAGTTCTAAGGTACCCCCCTAACCCCCCCAATAAAGGTTTAACCCCGTGATCACCCCCCGTCGCCAGTGTCACTAAGGCTGGGTTCAGATTGCAGCGGTTTGAGAACGGATGTGATTCGCACTGCAGTGCAAATCACATCCGATCTCTGTGCGATTCGAGTTCAGCCATTCGCCGCACCCGCCACACCCGCCGCACCCGCCGCAAATTCGCACGGGACCCTTTTTTTGGCCCGCAGCAGAATCGGATCGCATGGGTGTTCACACCATGCGATCCGAGTTTGCAGATCGCACTGCGATATGCGAACTGATCTGGGGGTGTCAGTAACATTTCACTGACACTCCCAGCAGTTCGCATAGGGCAGTGTGAACTGCCGCCGGGAGGCATGCGATGCGGGAACCCGCCGCGCATTCGTGGCGTTCCCGCATCGCTCCAGTGTGAACCCAGCCTAATAAGCGATCGTTTTTCTGATCGCTGTATTAGTGTCACAGGTGACGCTAGTTAGGCAAGTAGGTATTTAGGTTCGCCGCAGCTTTTTATAGCGCCAGGGACCCCCATATACTACCGCATAAAGCCCCCTGATTGCCCCCTAGTTAACCCTTTCACCAGTGATCACCATATAACTGTTACAGGTGACGCTGGTTGGTTAGTTATTTTTTTATAGTTTCAGGGCACCCGCCATTTATTACCTAGTCTCACTAGTGTACCCCTAAATTTAGGGGTGTCTACTTTCCAAAATGGGGTCATTTGGGGGGGGTTTGTGCCATCTTGGCATTTTATGGCCTTCAAAACTGTAACGCCCTTAGAAAGCCTGAAGGCGGTGCTTGGTTTTCGGGGCCCCGTACGCGGCTAGGCTCCCAAAAAGTCCCACATATGTGGTATCCCCGTACTCAGGAGAAGCAGCAGAATTTATTTTGGGGTGTCATTTCACATATGCCCATGGCATGCGTGAGCAATATATCATTTAGTGACAACTTTGTGAAAAAAAAAAAAAAAAAAAAAAGTTTGTAATTTTCCCGCAACTTGTGGCAAAATATAAAATATTCCATGGACTCAACATGCCTCTCAGCAAATAGCTTGGGGTGTCTACTTTCTAAAATGGGGTCATTTGTGGGGGTTTTGTGCCATCTTGGCATTTTATTGGCCTTCAAAACTGTAATAGGTAGTGAGGAGTGAAGTCAAATATTTACGCCCTTAGAAAGCCTGAAGGCGGTGCTTGGTTTTCGGGGCCCCGTACGCGGCTAGGCTCCCAAAAAGTCCCACATATGTGGTATCCCCGTACTCAGGAGAAGCAGCAGAATTTATTTTGGGGTGTCATTTCACATATGCCCATGGCATGTGTGAGCAATATATCATTTAGTGACAACTTTGTGAAAAAAAAAAAAAAAAAAAAAAAGTTTGTAATTTTCCCGCAACTTGTGGCAAAATATAAAATATTCCATGAACTCAACATGCCTCTCAGCAAATAGCTTGGGGTGTCTACTTTCTAAAATGGGGTCATTTGTGGGGGTTTTGTGCCATCTTGGCATTTTATGGCCTTCAAAACTGTAATAGGTAGTGAGAAGTGAACTCAAAAATTTACGCCCTTAGAAAGCCTGAAGGCGGTGCTTGGTTTTCGGGGCCCCGTACGCGGCTAGGCTCCCAAAAAGTCCCACATATGTGGTATCCCCGTACTCAGGAGAAGCAGCAGAATTTATTTTGGGGTGTCATTTCACATACGCCCATAGCATGTGTGAGCAATATATCATTTAGTGACAACTTTGTGTAAAAAAAAAAAAAAAAATTTTTTTTTGTCATTATTCAATCGCTTGAGGCAAAAAAATAAAATATTCAATGGGCTCAACATGCCTCTTATCAATTTCCTTAGGGGGTCTACTTTCCAAAATGGGGTCATTTGGGGGGGTTTTGTACTGCCCTGCCATTTTAGCACCTCAAGAAATGAGATAGGCAGTCGTAAACTAAAAGCTGCGTAAATTCCAGAAAACGTACCTTAGTTTGTAGATGTGACAACTTTTGCGCAAACCAATAAATATACAATTATTGACTTTTTTTTTACCAAAGACATGTGGCTGAATACATTTTGGCCTAAATGTATGACTAAAATTGAGTTTATTGGATTTTTCTAATAACAAAAAGTAGAAAATATCATTTTTTTTCAAAATTTGCGGTCTTTTTACGTTTATATCGCAAAAAATAAAAATCGCAGAGGCAATCAAATACCATCAAAAGAAAGCTCTATTTGTGGGAAGAAAAGGACGCAAATTTTGTTTGGGTACAACATTGCATGACCGCGCAATTACCAGTTAAAGCAGCGCAGTGCCAAAGTGTAAAAAGACCTCTGGTCATTTACCAGCAAAATGGTCCGGTCTGAAAGTGGTTAAGAGTTGATTTTTTTACACAAGTCTTCAGAAAACGTGGAAAGAAATTTTTTTTTTTTTTTTACACAAAGTTGTCAATTTATAAGATATTTCTAATGCATAGAATGTATATAGCAAAAATTACACCCCAAAACACATTCTGCTACTCCTCCTGAGTATGATGATACCACATGTGTGATATTTTTACACAGCCTGGCCACATACAGAGGCCCAACATTGACATAGTACCTTCAGGCGTGCTAGTAGCATAAATTACACATCTCATTTAACTCCAACCTATCACACTTTTGAAGGTTCTTGAGCACCAGGACAGTGGAATTACCCACAAAATGGCCCCATTTTAGAAGCAAACAACCCAACATATATTCTATGAGGCATGGGCTGCAGATAGGTACTCGGGTACTCTGATCGGCTGGAGACAGGTACTCAGTTACTCTGATGGGTTGATGACAGGTACTCAGTTAAACTGATGGGCTGGTGACAGGTACTCGGGTACTCTGATGGGCTTGTGACAGATACTCGGGAATGCTGATGGCCTGGTGACAGGTACTCGGGTACTCTGATGGGCTGGTGACAGGTACTCGGATACTCTGATGGGCTGATGACAGGTACTCGGGTACTCTGATGGGCTGGTGACAGGTACTCAGGTACTCTGATGGGCTGGTGACAGGTACTTGGGTACTCTGATGAGCTTGTGACAGATACTCGGGTACTCTGATGGCCTGGTGACAGGTACTCAGGTACTCTGATGGCCTGGTGACAGGCACTCAGCTACTCTGATGGTTGGTTATAGATACTCAGATGGGCCATGACAAGTACTCAGATGGGCTGTGACAGGTACTCAGGTACTCAGATGGGCTATGACAAGTACTCAGATGAACTGTGACAGATGCTCAGATGGGCTGTGACAGGTGCTCAGGTACTCATGTACTCATGTACTCAGATGAACTGTGACAGGTACTCAGGTACTTGGGTATTCAGATGAACGGTGACAGGTACTCAGATGGACTGTGACAGGTACTTAGGTACTTGGGTACTCAGATGAACTTTGACAGGTACTCAGGTACTCAGATGAACTGTGACAGATACTCGGGTACTCAGATGGACTGTGACATGCACTCAGGTACTCGGGTACTCAGTTGGGCTGTGACAGTTACTCGGGTACTCAGATAGACTGTGACAGGTACTCATATACTCAGGTACTCAGATGGGCTGTGACAGGTACTTAGGTACTTGGGTACTCAGATGGGCTGTGACAGGTACTCAGGTACTCAGATGGGCTGTGAATGGTGCTCAGGTACTTGGGTACTCAGATGGGCTGTGACAGATACTCAGGTACTTGGGTACTCAGATGGGCTGTGACAGGTACTCGGGTACTCAGAGGGGCTGTAACAGGTACTTAGGTAGAACCATTTTTTATTGGCTCTTGACACGGGCCTGGGATGGGCTGTGTCCGAGGGACATTCCTCATCCCTGATCCCTGTACTGTGGGCCTGCCCAGGATGAGAGATCCCATCTGCGGACGTCATATGACTATAGCCCGGTATTGAAGTGGTTAATGAGTCCTCTAATTAAAATTTGGGGTATCATAGTTTATGATAACATTACAAGCACATACATTTTTAAAGCGTGAGATGTGTTTGGTATATATTAACTTGATGCAAATTTCAATCTTTTAAAATTAGTTTTAAATGTAGATAGTTTATTGTGTTTGTGTGTAATAGACAAGAAAAGTATTTTTTACTGAAAATACAGATTTCATAAACATTTTTACATGTATACATTTGTGACTGCCAGATTTTTTACTTCATTGGTTCTCTACTTTTATAAATATATAGTACATTTAGTACATTTCCAAACCAATAATGGACATATAAACCTATGTGTAAAAAAATAGAAACATTGGATTAGCGTAGAAAGATCTAAAGAATCAATTTACACAAAACCATGTTTCTGTTACAGGTAGAGTTTTCAAATGTTGTCACATAAATTTCCATGTGATTGCACATTTGTATTACTGTGAAACTTTGGATCAGACATAGGCCCTATTGAAGTCTATGGGACCCGAACTGGAAAAATCAAAAGTGCCAATTTTGAAGTAATTGGGCATACAATAGTTATAGGGGTCCAGGTACTGCCCTGGGGGACATTTATCAATGAAAAATAAGTTTGTAAAATAATATAATTTTTAAATGAGCAGTGATTTACTGATGCTTAAAGCAAAACCATAAAAATTTGAAATAACAATAGTCTGCCTGTAAAGTGGCACATCTCTACCATGTATAGAAACTGCTGCAACAATAATGACATTTATAAAGCCAAAAATGGCATTTTCCCTGCAAACTTTATTTTGTAAACAATGTCCTGGGAGCCAGTCAGTAAGATGAGGTCACAATTTAGTGCACTCAGAACAAAATTACAGATTTTTTGGATGCATTTTGGTCTTTTTTGCAGACTTTGGATAGAAGTAACTATAGAAGGTGCTGAAAAATTGGGCTTTGGGTGTTAGTGGTACTTTCACACCATAATAACAACCTTTTTTTTTTTTACATTCAAGAAATGTTTATTGAAAAGTAATAACAGTACAGAGAAAAAGTACAGACTCGGCATTGAATCAAACAAAAATAAGGCAGTGGGATACAAATTGCGGGTTAACAAGTGCCACAAGTCAAGTCCAGGAAGACAATTATCTACCAGTACAGATCTGTTCAGGATCGCAAACCAGGTTTGGCAGCATAGCTAATTGGCCGCAAAGATTATAGCGAACACTGAATGGCGTAAGATACCCGTACTTCATGAGACAAAAGAGAATAGGAAGAAACATAAAGAAAGGAAATAGCAGGAAGAGGGAAAGTAAAGGCAGCAGGAAAAACGGTGGGGGATCTGGTGGACCAAGGACACGATACACAGTGTGTAATAAATATCAAAGTGATGGGTCATCTAGTTATCTAGCAGTTATCTTAAATTGCCACAGAAACAAACTCCAGTTCATAGGGCCAATGTTTTAAATTCTGGCGAGAGCCGGTACTCGAACCAGGGAGACCAGGTCTTGTGATAGCGTTCAATGTTCTCCTCCGATTGTGCTTTAGTGTCCTCCATTTCACATATGGAGGAAATTTTGAGTAACCATTCTTTCAAGGAGGGAGAGCGGGTGGTCTTCCAATGCAGAGGAACAAGTGACCGAGCCGCATTAATCAAGTGCCTAGATAAGGAATTTTTGTATTTCTTCATAGAGAAGTTGGAAATGTTGAGTAAACAGCACGCAGCATCTAAAGTAAGCCTGGTCTCCGTGATTCGACGCACCAACCCAATCACATCATTCCAAAATGGCCTTATCTTTTCACACGTCCACCAAACATGGAATATAGTACCCTTTTCTTTGTGGCAGCGCCAGCATAGATCACTCGACAGAGGATACCAATTGTGAATTTTGTCGGGTGTAGCATACCAACGGGTGAGTACCTTGTAAGCCGTCTCCTGCATCCGTGTACTGATGGAGCACTTATGAGTCAGTAAGCAAGCCCTTTCCCATTGGTCATTAGATATGTTGACACTCAGGTCCTCCGACCATCTCTCTCTGAACCGGTCGCTCGTCACTGCTTTTAAGTGCTGTAACCACTCGTAGGCCGTAGAGGTAGTTTTTAGGACCCTGTCCCCCTTGAGGCACACCGACTCCAACTCCGTGAGGTCTCTGGTATAAAGATATCTACTAGATCGTCGGTTGACGAAAGAACGTATTTGGAAATATGACCACAGGGGCAAGTCGGGTATGTCGTTGTCTGTCTTCAGGTCCGAGAAGTCTTTCATGACTCCTCCATTAAAGCAGTGAAGTGCAAGGAGGGGAAGTTGTTTGTTACTGGGTCGCAACAATTGGTTCCCCATTCCCGGGGTGAATTCTGGATTGTTTTGTAGGGGCGTGAGGGGGCCCAAGGGTGTGGTAAATCTTTCCTGTTTCGACAGTAAATGGAAAATGTCCAGAGTTGTCCCTATCAAAGGATGATTTTTTAGTTGCGAAGGGTACACGGATCTCGAGACCCAGGGGGAGAAAAGCAGAGGAATTGGAGCAGACTCCTTTTCCAGTACCACCCACTCTTTTGTGTTGGCATGGCAGTGCCAGTCAATAATGCGGGCAATGTGGGAGGCATGATAGTAATTCCTGAAATTTGGTACCCCCAACCCGCCCAAATGTTTGGGTCTCATTAATAGGGCAAACTTAATACGAGGTGTTTTTCGCGCCCATAAAAATTTCAGCATTAACGCCTGCAAAGACCGGAAGAAGCTTTGGGGAATTTTGACAGGTAGGGCGCGGATTAGGTATAGTACCCTAGGCAGGACATTCATTTTACAAGTAGCAGCCCTACCAAACCATGAGAAGAGCTTGGCATGCCAGTGTTGCAAGTCCTTCTCAACTGACCGAAGTAGGGGCTCAAAGTTATGGGTGAAAATAGAGTCAACCTTGGGAGTCAACCAAACCCCCAGATATTTAATGGCATGCGTGACCCATCTGAAGTTACTATTATCCATAATATGTTGCAATTTTAGCGCCGGCAATGAAACATTCATCGCTTCCGACTTGGTGTAATTTATTTTAAGGTTAGAGATGTAGCCGAATGTCGTGAATTCCTTTAAGAGGGATGGCACTGTTGTGTGTGGTTCGGTGACAAAAAATAGGAGATCGTCGGCGTAGCCGGCCACCTTAAACTCCTTCCCCCCGATCTCGAAACCCCTCACCGACCTGTTGGCCGTAATCTGTCTGATGAAGGGTTCAAGCGTAATGATGAATAGTAAGGGGGACAGGGGACAACCCTGTCGGGTGCCATTCCTTATGCTTACACTTTTGGACAACGTGCCGTTAATCTTGAGTCTAGCCGAGGGGTCTTGGTACAGGGACGCTATCAGGTGTATCATGCCGGGCCCTAGACCCACATGTCTGCAGGCCTCAAACATGTAGTCCCAGGCTACTCTATCGAAGGCCTTCTCCGCATCGGTTGACAGGAGAAGGCCCTCGATTTTTCGCTCATGGGCCGCATGTATCAGGTCCAAGGCCTTAGTGACGTTGTCTCTGGCCTCTTTACCAGGCATAAAACCCGCCTGACTCGGGCCAATCAGTTTGGGAAGGAAAGGCAACAGTCTTGTCGCCACAATCTTCGCTAGTAGTTTGATATCTAAATTTAACAGCGAGATTGGTCTATAACTAGCACAGTTTACTGGGTCTTTGTCCGTTTTAAAATAACTGCAATATATGCTGATAGGAAGTCAGGTGAGGCCCGTCCTCCCTTCATCAAAGAATTCAAAGCGTTAAGAAGGTGTGGGACCAGAATGTCCTGGAACGTCTTATAGTATATGGCTGTGTATCCGTCCGGGCCCGGGCTTTTGCCAGTTTTGAGGCCCTTGATCGCTAACCTAATTATGGGCTTATGGGGGCGTCAAGAGCAGTGGAGTCTTCCTGTGTAAGTGTGGGAAGTCCCGAGTCATGTAGGTATCCCCGTATTGCTTGTATTCTGTCACTCCGTGTGTCTGGGGGTTTATGCTGTGGCGGGAGATTGTAAAGTTTAGTATAATAATCATGGAAGTGTTGGGCTATTTTGTCTGTCGTCTTATCAACCTGGCCATCATTGTTACGGATACCCGGTATGTTGGTCTGATGTGTAAGGTCTCTCAGTGCTCTAGCAAGCAAGCGTCCTGTTTTGTCTCCCTGTTCATAATACACTTTTTTCCGTAGAAACAGGATACGTTTGGTTTTTAAGTCAAAGAGCTGTTTAAGGGCCTGCCGTGCCTCTAGTAAAGTTTTAGCTGAGTGTTCGGACAGAGATTGCTTATGGAGGGTTTCTAAACGACGGATAGTGCGTGTCAGTCGTTGAATTTCGTCTTCCCTTTCCCTCTTCCGTTGAGCTCCCATTGCCATCAGTACTCCCCTAACGGTACATTTATGAGCTTCCCAGAGCACCAAAGGGTCAATAGTAGGAGTCACGTTATGTTCAAAAAATTATTTTATGGCCGCTTCAATGTTCGGGAATAGTGAAGGATCTGTCAGGAGTGAGGAGTTCAGTCTCCACATGGGGGACGTTTTAGTGGTAGACCCCAAGTCAAGACTGAGCGACACCGGGGCATGGTCAGAAATAGATTGGATTCCTATAGAGGCCGCAGATACCAAATGTAGGTCTCTTTGGGAGACAAATAGGTAGTCGATCCGCGAGTGTCTGTCATGGGGGATGGAGTAAAAAGAAAAGTCTTTATCAGCTGGGTGTAAGTATCGCCATGTGTCTACCAAGTCTAAGGTGTGGAGAAGCGTTTTTATTGTTTTTAGGGTCTGGAAGGAGACTAAAGTTTTCCCAGTAGAGGTGTCCAATAAGGGGTTGAGCGGGATATTGAAGTCCCCACCCAGAACCAAACACCCCGACCCAAAGCTCTCAAGTTCCTTAATCATCCCTCTGCAGAAGGCTAGATGGGAGGTGTTAGGGAAATAGACATTCGCCAACGTGGTAGGCATTCCTGCCCAGGTCCCCTTTAGGAAGATAAATCTCCCATCTGGGTCCACTAGCTTGTCAGAGAGCTCAAAATTAGCTCCCTTGCTTAGGAGGATAGATACCCCTTTCGACTTAGAGACATCGTTAGTGGAGTGGTGTGCTTCAGTGAAGTAGGAGTCGGTGAGCCTAGGGACCTGGTTTGTTCTAAAATTAGTCTCCTGTAGGAAGACTATCTTTGGCTTACCTTTTTTCAACTCTCTCAGCAGGGTCGAGCGTTTTTCTGGGATATTTAACCCTTTCACGTTGTGGGACACCAGCGTGGGTGACGTGCCCAATGCCGAGTAAGCCATCGGTACAGGTCAGAGAGAGATGGTGGGTCGTGTCCAAAATCTCAACCTATAGAGAGTAGAAAAGACAAACTTAATAATTAACACATCCCCACCGTTTCCACCGGAAAGGAGACCAAGAAAAGCAGTTAGGATACAGGAAAGGGAACAAGGAAAGAAAAGGGCAAAAGAAAGTCAGATGTAGAAGGGGAGTTAAGGGTAACGGCCTACCTGAACTACTAAACCGTCCAGGTAGAACCAAAAATAATCTGGAACCCGGGCGACAACCGGAGTATCGCCCAGACCCCTAACTTTTGTGAGGACAAGGGAGGCGCCCACACGGAGCTTCGGTCACAACCTTGTACGTAATGACACAGACAAAACGTTGTGAGTGCCAGGACGCAAAGGGTATACCAGCAATGGAGAAAAAAAAAATACACAATAAACCAGAGGGAGCCAAGCCCTAGCCCTTGTAGCGTACATAAGTAGCTGTAAAATCCTCTCTGCCATAAGAGGAGATATATAAAATATAACTGTTAAACGGATGAACATATGGAACCAAATCTGGGCAAAAAAAGGAAAAACTGAAAATCAAACCAGCGAAACATAGAATGTAGCTTCAGAGAACGCCGCCGGCAGAGGCACCGGCGGGAAGAACGGGCCAACCCACCCCTCCACCGCCATCCACCTCCCCCGACCAGCGTCCCCCGTACATGTACCATCTGAAATACCCCATATCCCATCCCAAACCAACTTAAGGCTCGTGATAGTCTCAGTAGTAAAAATGTGTTCAGGGTTCAGTGATGATAGAGCAATAAACCGTTGCGACCTCAGCATCTCCCTGAAGGCCAGCAAATCCGAGGGGTCTAAAGCTGAAACACTATTGCAGTTCAGTCCAATGAAATGCGAACGTTGCAGAGGTCCAAGTATGCGTTAGGATATTCATATTAGTACCAATGGCTCTGGAATAAAGGAAATTGTTTGCCCAGGAAATAAGTGGTGAGGGCAGACCACAAAAACCGGGAACTTGTACACTGGGAGCCAACATATCAGCCTCTAATCCGCAGGCTGGGACCGTGAGGAATGCGCTCTTCTATGTGGCGTGTCCACACCAGGGGTCTCCTGCCAGGCCTGACGTAGCTTTTTGGAATGGCGCTTGTCGGGTGTCGATCCGGGGGAATGGGGAGGACTTCTCTCCCTAGGTGGTAGAGCGTACTCCTGGTACCAATCCGGGAGGTCCACTAGATCTAATTGCAGGGCGTTGCAAAAGTCCGGGAGGTCATTCGGTGTGCGGAGCGTGTATTGCTTGCCATTGTGTGACACCAGAAGGGCGAAGGGGAAGCGCCACGTGTAACGAAGGTCTCTGGCCCGCAGTGCCTCCAGCAGGGGGCGCAGGGCTCTGCGATTTTTGAGTGTTATTTGTGAGAGATCTTGAAAGAGTTTAATGTTTTCTCCGTTAAACACAATCAGTTCGTTTCTGCGTGCTTTAAACATGATTTCCTCCTTCAAAGAAAAGTTCTGTAGGCAGCATATGATGTCACGCGGAGGCAAGGTATCGGGGCCTCTAGCTCGGAGAGCCCTGTGGGCTCTAACGAATTCAATAGGAGAATCTTCCGGCCTCTCCAATACACTATTGAAAACTCTCTGGAGAGCTGGTACTATCTGCTCGGTGGTCACTGACTCTGGCACCCCCCTGACCCTTATATTGTTCCTCCTCCCTCTGTTGTCGAGGTCCTCCATGTGCCTGTTTAATTCAATAAAGTGCTGGGCATGTGTGGAGGTGACATTATCCAGGCGGAGTATGGCTTTGTCTCTGAGCCTCCCTGCAGTTTCAGCGGTGGCCATCTTTTCAGTGAGCACAAGCAGGTTGGTTTTCAAGTCTGTGATGGCCGCTGAAAACGATGCCTTGATGTCAGCAGCAAATCCTGACATGTCTGCATATGTGAGGGGGTGGTCAGGTCGTGCCATTCTCCTACCGTTATCCTCTGTAGCGGATTGAGAGTCCTCGCTGAGCTCCCCGTCTGTGTGGATCGCCGCCATCTTGGCTTTCTCCGGGGCCCGCTGTGTCATCGCTTGTTTCTGGAATATGTCCGAGATATTCCTACTAGCTGACACCGCTGTGGATCGGCGGGACCGTGAGTGCTGTGATCCGCGAAATTGTTTGTTCATCCTCGCAGGGTGCTTGGCAGAGAGGTGCTTAGGGCTTCAGGCTGGACGGAGCTCCTCTTTCAAGCCGCCATCTCCGCTGCGCGCCAAGCCACGCCCCCCCATAATAACAACCTTATAGAGATACTCTTGATGAAAGCAAGAATTGGCCTTACTATCAAAAATTGAAATGATATGCCCTGGCCAAACAGTGGCAGAAAAATTGGTCTGTGGTTGTCGATGGTGCCTTCACATTGTAACCCTATAGAGGTACTCTTGATGAAAGCAATAATTGGCCAGCCTTGCTATCAAAAATTGAAATTATATGCACCTGTCAAACAGGTGTGGAAAAATTGGTCTTTGGATGTTAATTGTGCCCATGAAACCTACATCAAAAAAATTATTTCAGATTAAATCAACACCCCCAAAACTAGGCAGCCTAGACAGTCTTTCAGAGACTCCAGATCCAGAAAGAACTTAATCAGCAACATCGGCATCAATGACATGATGCTACTAATCCAGGACTGATTCATTTTGAAAAATGTCAGACGATCCATGGAGTCTTGGACAGATGCGCTCTCTTATTTGCCACAAAACCTCCAGCAGTACTGAATGTCCGATTGGAAAGCACGCTGGATGCAGGGCAGCCCAGCAGCTCAATTGCATACTGGGCAAGTTCTGGCCAGTGGTCTATTCTGATGACCCAGTAAATCATCAACTGGAAAGCTCTCCTTGTCTGTTTTCACCCCTAGATAATTTCCCCCCATATGATGGAGACGCTGTTGATGGGATATGAAAGCTAGCAGCCCTGGGCGTTGAGGACTAAAAAAATATTGAAATGCCCCCCTCTCCACCACTCCTTTTTTGACCAACAGAAGCCTTGAAACTACATTTTCCATCAGACTGTAACAGAGTCTGGAAAGGCATTACATAAACTTCTCTTTAAGGTGTCCTCAAGAGATTTTATCTTTGGTTCCCTCTGTGGGGACGGTATTAGTTCTGAGACTTTTGCCTTGTAATGGTGGTCAAGGAGGGTTGCCAACCAAAAGTGATCCTTCTCCTTGATGCCACGTATTCTTGGGTCCTTTCGCAGGCTTTGAGGAATGAGGGTGCCCAGCAGTCACCTCGGGGTCATTGAGTATTAAACTATCTGAAACTGCCTCTTCCCAGCCACATACTACTCCCAAGGGTTCTGGGGATGGAAAACCATCTGTTAAAGGTTGACGTATGTCTTCTTCTGCTTCAATTCCTCCAAAACTGCCAGAATCCTCGTTCTCCTCCTCCCTCTCCTCTTGTGTGTTGTGGCGTCACAAGAATGATGTCTGCATAAAGTGGACCTTGAGAGGAAAGGAAACCCTCCTCTTCCTCCTGCTGTGCTGCCTCGAGTGCCCTGTCCATAATTCCATGTAGAGTCTGCTCCAGCAGAAAAACAACAGGAATTGTGTCACTGATGCATGCATTGTCATAGCTCGCCATCTTTGTGGCCTCTTCAAGTGGTGACAGTAAAGTTCATGCATCCTTTATCAGAAGCCATTGGTGTGGAGAAAAAAAGGCGAGCCAGCCTGAGCCTGTCATTATGCCATACTCACATAGGTACTCGTTGACGGGTTTCTGCTGCATGTGCAGCAGCTTCATCATTGCCAAAGTTCAGTTCCACCTGGTGTGTATGTCACTAATCAGGAACATTATGGGCAGGTGGAATTCCCACTGAATATCAGTCATCTGAGCTCTGGCTGTGTATGACCACCTGAAATGGCTACAGACTCTTCTGGCCTCCTTTGGTAGATCTTCAAACCCTGGGTACCTATTTAAAAAATGTTGCACCACAAAACTTAGGGCATGTGCCAGGCATGGCACATGTGTGAACTTCCCCTTTCTAAGGGTGGACAAGAGGTCTGTGCCATTATCGCACACCACCATTCCTGGCTCCAGCTGGCATGGCATTAACCACCCCTGGGCCTGCCCCTGCCCCTGCAGAGCTACAATAATCTTTGCTCTGGTGTAGCTTCTGTCCCCTAGAAAGACCAGCTGAAACACTTCATGGTACCTTTTAGCCTGACTTGAAAGCCCATGCAATGCTATGGGGTACTGGAGGTTCACATTACAATCCAGCAAAGGAGGGCATGCAGGAGGAGGGGGTGGAGCTCAAAAATCTTGCATCATCACCACACAATTTTGTGGAGGGATAGCATCTTTCCCTGGCTTGGGCAATGTCACTATTGTTGCTTTAAGCATTTCAGGTGGGAAAGCCAAAGAGGCAGCAGCAGCGTTATAGACTTTTTCCGTATATGGGGTCATGATATGTTTGAAGGTTTTATAGAACTCCCCCGTAAATCCATCCAGCCTGGGAGATTTGTTAATGGGTAAAGAATCCAGATATTCAAGGGTCTCAGGGGGTATTTGAGGGATTTTTAATTGTCTCCAAAAATTGTTAATAATTTCTGGAGTGGGTTGATTTGTATCTGCGTGATTTCAGGTTATACAGTGAGCCATAATAGTGGCTGAAAGCATTTGCTACTGCTTGTGGATGAAAGAGTTTTGTTCATTCGTTTTAGGGTGATAAATATAAGGTATTTTGGTTTTGTATCTAACCCCTCTCAGACGCTGAGCTAAAAGTTTTCCTGTTTTATTGCCATTGGCATAGTAAGCCATTTTCAACCTTCTGTGCATTTTTTCAAAGCTGTCCAGGAGGAGAGTGTGAAATTCATGTCTCACATAAGCCAACTTTTGTGACAAATGCAGAGAGGGTTTAATTTTGCTCTGAGTATCGAGTAAATTAATTTATGTTATGAGGTCATCTATATGTTTAAGCCACTGCCTTTTCTGCCAAGCCCCCAGTTTAATGAAAATTCCCCTGATAAAAGCCTTATGGGCATTCAAAAGAACAAAAGGGTCTTCTACGGAGGGATAGTTAATTTGAAAATAGTCAGTCAAACATTCCTCTAGTTCAGCTTTGGGTTCTGGTAGCTGAAAGAGCTTTGGATTTGATCTTGTTGTGAGTGTGGTATGGAATCTTAATTAAGATCTCAGTGTTTTATTTTCTGTGCCTCCAAACTTACGGTAATTTAGTGCATACAATCTCTTCCTGAGTTTTTTAATTTATGGGGTTTTCTTACCAAGATATAAATATCTCCCAACAAAATTAATAAGTAAATAATTTGACTTTATTAATTAACGAGTATATTAATACAATTTCATACAGAACTAGATTTTCTAGTGATTGATATTTCATACGTACATTATCAAAACATCAACACAGCAATGAAATGATATATCTAAATATGTCAATTTACTCAGGGGAGCCAAAATTGATCTGTTGGTTAAAATATGTGCGGTAATCTACGCTTTATATTCAAGAAAGCAATATCCCTTGTCGCTCGGGGAAGCAGTCTTTTGGATTTCTGTGGCCGGAAGGAATCCAAAGTTTGTCTCACAAAGTCAACAGAACAATATTGGCAATTTGAAATAAGTATTAACCTCCTCCCGCCCGCCCTATAGCCGAATGACGGCCGTGGGGCAGGCGGGTTCGTCCGGGCGGTCGTCCCTGGACGACTTTGTGTTTACTTCCGCAATGCGCGCCGCCGGGGGCGCGCATCGCGGAAGTTTTGTATCCGCCGTGTCTCCCGGAGACAGGCGAATACAGATCGCCGTGAACGGCCAATCAAAGCGGCCGTTCACAGAGCGATCACAGCTGCCAATAGGAGATGATCTCAAATGTAAACAAATGAGATCATCTCCCATTGCCGTGTCTCTCTCCTCACACAGAGACAGCGTGTGAGGAGAGAGAGCGGATCTGTGAGTGTTACACTGAACTACTGTGACTAACATCTGTCAGCCCCAGTGCCAGTGCCAACTGTCAGCCCAGTGCCATCAGTCAGCCCAGTGCCATCAGTCAGCCCAGTGCCATCAGTCAGCCCAGTGTCATCAGTCAGCCCAGTGTCATCAGTCAGCCTAGTGCCATCTGAAAGCCCAGTGCCATCTGTCAGCAGTGCCATCTTCCAGTAGTGCCAGTGCCGCCAGTGCCACCTACCACCTGCCAGTGCCGCCAGTGCCAGCGCCAGTGCCGTCAGCCCCAGTGCCGTCAGCCCCAGTGCCGTCAGCCCAAGTGCCGTCAGCGCCAGTGCCGCCAGTGCCAGTGCCGCCAGTGCCAGCGCCAGTGCCACCTGCCAGCGCCAGTGCCACCTGCCAGCGCCAGTGCCACCTGCCAGTGCCGTCAGCCCCAGTGCCGTCAGCCCCAGTGCCACCAGTGCCAGTGCCGCCAGTGCCAGTGCCGCCAGTGCCAGTGCCACCTGCCAGCGCCACCTGCCAGCTCCAGTGCCATCCGTCAGCCCCAGTGCCGTCAGCGCCAGTGCCGTCAGCGCCAGTGCCCTCAGCCCCAGTGCCGTCAGCCCCAGTGCCGCCAGTGCCACCTGCCAGTGCCAGTGCCACCTGCCAGTGCCAGCGCCAGCGCCAGTGCCATCTGCCAGCCGCAGTGCCATCTGCCAGCCCCATTTGCCAGAGCAATTAGCCAGAGCAAATAGCCGGCCACATCTGCCAGCCACATCTGCCAGCCACATCTGCCAGCCACATCTGCCAGCCACATCTGCCAGCCACATCTGTCAGCCACATCTGTCTGCCAGCCACATCTGTCAGTCCCATCTGTCAGCCCCATCTGCCTCCAGTGCCATCTGCCTCCAGTGCCACGTGTTGTCAGTGCCACGTGTCGTCAGTGTCACCTGTGATCAGTGCTGTCAGTGTCACCTGCCACATCAGCGTCGCCTGTCAGTGCCATTTGTGATCAATAAAGATGTCACAAAGATTGTATTCAGCGGAGGAGGCATATGATATCCTTGCAGCTGACGAAAGCAACGGGGAGGTTTCCGATTCGGATTCCTCCTCATATTCAGATTGTGACTCTGACGTGGACTACGAGCCTGTCCTCAGCAGTGGTACCATGACAGCCTCAGAGGAGGAAGATGATAGTCCGCCCGTCAGACGAAGGTGCACTGGTGAGGAGGCGGTACCATCCACCAGCACCGCAGAGCCATCCACCGGCAACCCAGTGCCATCCACCGGCACCACAGTACCTCGGCAAAGGCCACGTACCAGTGGGGTGTCAACTTGGCCCCAAAGGGTTAGGTCCCATGCCAGCCTTCCCTATTCCCTCCAGAACCCCTTGTGGCTTCCTCCTAACTCAGGAGAAGCCAACGTTCCCCCTTTCACTGCCAACCCAGGAGTCCAGGTGGACACACAAAATTTTTCCCTGATGGACTTTTTCCACCTAATTTTTACAGAGGACTTGCTTGAATCCATTGTGGTCCAGTGCAACCTATATGCCCAACAATTTATTGAAAGGAACCCAACGTCCTCTTATGCCCGTCCCTACGAGTGGAGAGCCCTAACAGTGGAGGAGTTTAAAATTTTTTTGGGCCTCACATTTTGTATGGGACTAAACAATAAAAATGAAATACGTGCATATTGGTCAACCCTCCCCATCTATCACATGCCCATCTTTTCCTCAATAATGTCCCGGACCAGATATCTAACGATAATGAGATTCCTACACTTTAATGACAATACCCAGTGCCTTCCCCGGAATGACCCAAATTTTGATAAACTTTACAAAATTCGGCCACTGATAAATTACTTTTCTCAGATTTTCCCCCAGTTGTTTACCCCAGACCAACACATATGTGTGGATGAGTCCCTGATAAAATTTTCTGGCAGGCTGGGGCTAAAGCAATTTATTCCCTCCAAAAGGGCCCGCTATGGGGTGAAAATGTATAAGTTGTGTGATCGAGCCACAGCGTATACATATTCCTTCATGGTATACGAAGGGAAGGACACCCAGCTACATCCCCCTAATTGCCCCGAATACATCGGATCGAGTGGAAAAGTTGTTTGGGAACTCATAAACCCACTCCTGGAGAAAGGCTACCATCTCTATGTGGACAATTTTTATACAAGTTTACCCCTGTTCCGCAACCTCCATAGAATGCAAACTCCAGCATGTGGCACCGTACGAACGAACCGGAAGGGCTTTCCTCAAAGCCTCGTCAACAAAAGGCTAAGAAAAGGCGAAGCGGCGAGCTTACGGAACGACGAAATTTTGGCTGTGAAGTGGAGGGACAGAAGGGATGTCTACATGCTTTCTTCGATCCACAACAACACTTTTGTTGAAATCACCAGGAGGGATGGCCCAATACAAAAACCCACTTGTATACATGAGTACAACATGTTCATGGGGGGTGTCGACTTGAACGACCAGATGCTCGAACCCTATCTTGCCATGAGAAGAACATACAAGTGGTATAAAAAAATTTCAATTTATTTCTTTAATTTGGCCATATACAACACCTATGTCATTTATCGTAAGTCCACAGAAAGACCCATACCCTTCCTTGGCTACCAGGAGGAAATCACCATTGCCCTTATATACCCCAACGGCCCGCCACAAAACATTAGATCCGATGTAATTAGCAGACTCTCTGAACGCCACTTTCCTGACAAAATCCCTCCCAGACCAACAGGCCGAAGACATCAGAAAAAATGTCGGGTGTGCAGCAAACGAGGAGTGAGAAGAGACACCACTTATCATTGTGCCCAATGCCCTTCCCAACCAGGCCTCTGCATAGGTGACTGTTTCCGCCGTTACCATACTTTAGTGAATTATTAGTGAAGTATGGTAACCCTAACCCTCACTTCCTGCCATTTACCTTCAAATCCCTTATGCCTCTGCTTGCTCTGTAACTGACCCTGGCTTGCTATTCGACCACGCTTCTGCCTACTGATTTTGTACATAGCTGCCTGATCTGGAACTGACCCTGGCTTGCTATTCGACCACGCTTCTGCCTACTGATTCTGTTTATGCCTCTGCCTGATCTGGAACTGACCCTGGACTGTTATTCAACCACGCTTCTGCCTACTGATTCTGTACATACCTCTGCCTGATCTGGAACTGACCCTGGACTGTTTGACCATGCCTTTTGCCTGCCTCTTGGACTGATCTTGTACCCTCTCAGTGGACTAGTGGGATTCATAACAGGGGTCTCACATATGTGAGGGGCTCCAGAATAGATTTTTTGGATGAAGAAGACAATTTCCTTTGTTTTCTCATTCCTAGGGTCTGGAGACTCGGAGGCTTCAAAGAGATTTGGGTGGGAGAAGCCTCTACCCCTATCCCCATTCTGTCCTGAACAAGGCCCTACTTCTGCCTGCTGCCTGTAGGACCTATACCATCATGCCTCTGCCTGTCGCATGAACTGACCACACCACATGGATGGACCATGTTCCTGCCTACTACCAGGACCAATATTTTGGCAATGCTGACGATCTCTGCCTGCACTGACCTTGGACTGTATATGGACAGTATCCCTGCCTGCTGCCAATATTGACTATGGACAGTATACCTGCCTGTTGCCTGGAAAATTGTGTTCACTTTTGCTGACCAAGTCCCTGTCTGCTGCCTGGACCAGTGCTATCATCCTGTGGACAACTGCGCTGCTAAAACCACAGGTAATCTTTTGTTTACTCTTTTCTCGGCAGAATGTATTTTGGGGTGTAATTCTTGGTATGTGCATGCTATGTGTCCCTGGAACACCTGATGGTGTTCCTTGCATGTTGGGCCTCTGTATGTGGCCAAGCTGTGTAAAAGTCTCACACATTTGGTATCGTTATACTCAGGAGGAGTAGTAGAACGTATTTTGGGGTGTCATTTTTGCTATGTAAATGTTATGTGTTGGAAATATCTTATACATTTACAACTTTGCGTAAAAATAATGCGTTTTCATTTTTTTTCCACATTTTTCCAAAACTTCTGGAAAAAAATGAACAATTCAAACGACTCAATATGCCTCATAGATTATACGTTGGGGTGTTAGCTTTCCAAAATGGGGTCACTTTGTGGGCATTTCCATTGTCCTGGTGCTCCAGGGCCTTCAAAACTGTAATAGGTGGTTGAGAAATAAGATGTGTAATTTATGCTCCTAGAACGCCTGATGGTGCTATTTCAATATTGGGCCTCTGTATGTGGCCAGGCTGTGTAAAAGTCTCACACATTTGGTATCGTTATACTCAGGAGGAGTAGAAGAATGTATTTTGGGGTGTCATTTTTGCTATGTATATGCTATGTGTTGGAAATATCTTATAAATGGACAACTTTGCGTAAAAAAAATGCGTTTTCATTTTTTTCCACATTTTCCCAAAACTTATGGAAAAAAAATGAACCATTCAAACGACTCATTATGCCTCATAGATTATACGTTGGGGTGTTAGCTTTCCAAAATGGGGTCACTTTGTGGGCATTTCCATTGTCCTGGTGCTCCAGGGCCTTCAAAACTGTAATAGGTGGTTGAGAAATAAGATGTGTAATTTATGCTCCTATAACGCCTGATGGTGCTATTTCAATATTGGGCCTCTGTATGTGGCCAGGCTGTGTAAAAGTCTCACACATTTGGTATCGTTATACTCAGGAGGAGTAGAAGAATGTATTTTGGGGTGTCATTTTTGCTATGTATATGCTATGTGTTGGAAATATCTTATAAATGGACAACTTTGCGTAAAAAAAATGCGTTTTCATTTTTTTCCACATTTTCCCAAAACTTATGGAAAAAAAATGAACCATTCAAACGACTCATTATGCCTCATAGATTATACGTTGGGGTGTTAGCTTTCCAAAATGGGGTCACTTTGTGGGCATTTCCATTGTCCTGGTGCTCCAGGGCCTTCAAAACTGTAATAGGTGGTTGAGAAATAAGATGTGTAATTTATGCTCCTATAACGCCTGATGGTGCTATTTCAATATTGGGCCTCTGTATGTGGCCAGGCTGTGTAAAAGTCTCACACATTTGGTATCGTAATACTCAGAAGGAGTAGCAGAACGTATTTTGGGGTGTCATTTTTGCTATGTACATGCTATGTGTTGGAAATATCTTATAAATGGACAACTTTGCGTAAAAAAAATGCGTTTTCATTTTTTTCCACATTTTCCCAAAACTTCTGGACAAAAAATGAACCATTCAAACGACTCATTATGAGTCATAGATTATACGTTGGGGTGTTAGCTTTCCAAAATGGGGTCACTTTGTGGGCATTTCCTTTGTCCTGGTGCTCCAGGGCCTTCAAAAGTGTAATAGGTGGTTGAGAAATGAAATGTGTAATTTATGCTCCTAGAACGCCTGATGGTGCTATTTCAATATTGGGCCTCTGTATGTGGCCAGGCTTTGTAAAAGTCTCACACATTTGGTATCGTTATACTCAGGAGGAGTAGTAGAACGTATTTTGGGGTGTCAATTTTGCTATGTACATGCTATGTGTTGGAAATATCTTATAAATGGACAACTTTGCGTAAAAAAAATGCGTTTTCATTTTTTTCCACATTTTCCCAAAACTTCTGGACAAAAAATGAACCATTCAAACGACTCATTATGAGTCATAGATTATACGTTGGGGTGTTAGCTTTCCAAAATGGGGTCACTTTGTGGGCATTTCCTTTGTCCTGGTGCTCCAGGGCCTTCAAAAGTGTAATAGGTGGTTGAGAAATGAAATGTGTAATTTATGCTCCTAGAACGCCTGATGGTGCTATTTCAATATTGGGCCTCTGTATGTGGCCAGGCTGTGTAAAAGTCTCACACATTTGGTATCGTTATACTCAGGAGGAGTAGTAGAACGTATTTTGGGGTGTCATTTTTGCTATGTACATGCTATGTGTTGGAAATATCTTATAAATGGACAACTTTGCGTAAAAAAAATGCGTTTTCATTTTTTTCCACATTTTCCCAAAACTTATGGAAAAAAAATGAACCATTCAAACGACTCATTATGCCTCATAGATTATACGTTGGGGTGTTAGCTTTCCAAAATGGGGTCACTTTGTGGGCATTTCCATTGTCCTGGTGCTCCAGGGCCTTCAAAACTGTAATAGGTGGTTGAGAAATAAGATGTGTAATTTATGCTCCTATAACGCCTGATGGTGCTATTTCAATATTGGGCCTCTGTATGTGGCCAGGCTGTGTAAAAGTCTCACACATTTGGTATCGTTATACTCAGGAGGAGTAGTAGAACGTATTTTGGGGTGTCATTTTTGCTATGTACATGCTATGTGTTGGAAATATCTTATAAATGGACAACTTTGCGTAAAAAAAATGTGTTTTCATTTTTTTCCACATTTTCCCAAAACGTATGGAAAAAAAATGAACCATTCAAACGACTCATTATGCCTCATAGATTATACGTTGGGGTGTTAGCTTTCCAAAATGGGGTCACTTTGTGGGCATTTCCATTGTCCTGGTGCTCCAGGGCCTTCAAAACTGTAATAGGTGGTTGAGAAATAAGATGTGTAATTTATGCTCCTATAACGCCTGATGGTGCTATTTCAATATTGGGCCTCTGTATGTGGCCAGGCTGTGTAAAAGTCTCACACATTTGGTATCGTAATACTCAGAAGGAGTAGCAGAACGTATTTTGGGGTGTCATTTGTGGTATACACATGCCACGTGAGAGAAATAACCTATTACATTGAAAATTTTGTGAGGAAAAAAAAAAATAAAAAATCTTCATTTTGCAAAGAATTGTGGGAAAAAGATGACAACATCAAAAAGCTCACCATGCATCTTAGTAAATACCTTGGAATGTCTTCTTTCAAAAAAGGGGTCATTTGGGGGGTATTTGTACTTTCCTGACTTGTTCGGGTCGCAAGAAATGAGATAGGCCACCAGTACATCAGGTGTGATCAATTTTGTGCGATTCGCACCACAGCTTGGAGACTCTCTAACTTTCACAAAGACCAAATAATATCCACTAATTTGGGTTATTTTTACCAAAGATATGTAGCAGTATAAATTGTGGCCAAAATTTATGAAAAAAAAATTATAATTTGCAAAATTTTATCACAGAAACAAAGAAAAATGCGTTTTTTTTTCAAAATTTTCTGTCTTTTTTCTTTTATAGCGCAAAAAATAAAAACCCCAGAGGTGATCAAATACCACCAAAAGAAAGCTCTATTTGTGGGAAAAAAAGGACACAAAATTCATTTGGGTACAGTGTTGCATGACTGAGTAATTGTCGTTCAAAGTGTGAGAGCACCAAAAGCTGAAAATTGGTCTGGGCAGGAAGGGTGTTTAAGTGCCCAGTAAGCAAGTGGTTAAACCAACAGAGCTGCTAAAATGAAATGGAGCAATATAACTCTCCCTGGGACCACAGAATATAAATGAATGTAAAAAAGTTTGTCTGAATTCCCCTAAACATGGCTACAATGATGCATGGCCTAGATAGTCAATAAATGTCAATACATAAACTATAATATAATATAAAAATATAATAATATAATCCCTACAATTTTGAGAAAGAAGATGAAATATAATATATATATGATCTGTATCTTACCAATCAGCTTAAAAGGGGATGATGTCCATGAATATCTAAGCACATTGAGTGGTTCTAGACACAAGGTCCAGCAATATGGAGAGTGGTCAAAAGACTTCTTGATCATCTAGGGGTGCATCTGGTGTATGGGTATGTGATCCTGACTCTATGGCACTCACAACCTTTATACTATTTTGGGACAATAAGCTCATAAAATTACCATAAGCTCAGCAAAGAGGGTTTGGCTCATTCTCCTTTGCCTGGGGAATTCTAATGATTTTCCTGAAATTTTTTAGGTAATGTCATCTTCAGCCACTGGGGGGGGGGGGGGGTATCTGAGGACAGGAAATGTTTTTTTAAAGATATGTTTTCTTTTATAAAGGGTATTTATCTATATATTGGGGCTATGAATATATCTATATTTTGTTTATGAACCCTCAACAATTGGTATACAATATAATCATTTTGTAAGAATTTGATTAATTAATATACACACAATGGATATTTATATGGACAGATGCATGACTCCTGCCAAACCTATGAAACCTTTTATGCAATTTTATATAGATATGATTACAGTCTTTACAAACTTGCTGTTATCTAAAACAGTTCTTCCTTCATTCTATTTTAAAATATCATATTCCTACTATAAATATCACATGTATTTATAATGCAACACGTATACAGGTTATCAGTGTTTTCTTAAAATGTTATATATATAGCATTTGCATCACTTATGATCATATTTTATATATATATATATATATATATATATATATATATATATATATATATATATATATATATATATATATATATATATCATATCACATATGTACATGTAATAAATGTTCAAACCATCTCTCCTGTCAGACAATTTAGTCACATATGGTTCAGAGATTCAAGTATCTGTGTCATTTGGTGTAATATTAACTTTGTCTCTCATCCATTGTCTGGGGGGAAAGCCTGAGTCAACATTGGAGTTTGACTAGGGAGGCAATGTCATACTCTGAATCAATGGGGTTTATTTACTCAAGCTTTCCTTTAATTAAAAGTTTTGTAACTTCGGTCTGACTACACATTTTGACTATTTTGTCATTTCTGTTTATTTTGAATCAACATGAGTTCTGTTTCTAGCCTCTTAGCTTTAAAGCTTAGTCACCTAATTCTGTTGGGAGGGGAAGTGCTCTTTTGGGAGCGCTGACACAGACTTTAAAAGTCTAAATTAAAAATATGATATTTTGAGGTGTATCTGCCATGACAATCTCCAGACCTAGGTGGTGTTGGAAGATAGGGAGTCTTCTAGAGTCAATGAGACTGATGTGCGCTGACCAGGTGATGTTGTTCATTGATGAAGATGATGTTTTTATCAATAGCTCTTGCTCAATTAGAAATACGTTTATTCTGCTATAGCTGTTGTGTGGTGAAGAGAAAAAACGATAGTTCCTTTCATTTGCGTTAAGACATCTCCACCCATCATATAATTCCTGATGGTGGATAAAGGGTTGCAGTGAGATAGGGTTCGTTTTTGGGGATGAGGTAGTATCAATGGTAGGGTCTGGAGCAAGGTTGAAGTCACAAATCAGCAGTGAGCCTTTCTGCTCTCTGTGGGCTATTCGTAATAATTTGTTAAAGAATCGCAGTTGATGCACATTGAGTAAGTATGCATTGATGAGGGTGTAGACAGAAGAGTTAATTTCACATATGAAGATGAGGTAACATCCTCATGTATCTTTAATTTCTTTTAGGAGATTAAAAGAAACTGTATGTTTGATAGTCGTTAAGACTCCTCTTTTTTTGGACTCTTTTTTTGGACTTGTATGTAAGGGAAATTCTTATGTGGAGGAGCTTTAGTGGAGAAGAGCAGGGCTGGTGCAAGGATTTTTGACACCCTAGGCAAAACCTTATTTTGCCGCCACCATTGGCTCCACCCCTGACTCCATCCCCTTTGCCCTGCCCATGAATCAGTGGCCGGGCGCCCCTAGGCAGTAGTGCGCCCTAGGCAGCTGCCTAGTTTGCCTAATGGTAGCACCGGCCCTGGAGAAGAGTGTTTCCTGCACACATAGAATGTTGCATTTATACTACAAAGCTACTTGCCAGAGTTTTACGCTTTGCAGGGTGGTTTAGACCCTTAGTATTAATTGTCAGGAAGGTTATAACCCTGTTTAGGTTGTATAGTGATTTAATAAGTTGCAAAAGTACTTATATTCCCTTACAGTAAGTCGAGAGTGACCTCTAATGGACAAGTTTGGTATAAACTTACACAATTCTTTTCAAGGTGAAGGTGGCCAGGTTGTAGAGCTTCCAAATTGTTGTATTCGATCTAGTTGTGGACTGTGACACAAGAGATAAGAAAAACAAGAAAAAAGGAACAATAACATAAAAGTATAGTCATGGTTCATGTCTAATTTACTGTAAAAGGGAGAAAGTGGGTCATCTGTACCAAGGTGCAGTTTTTAGGATGCTCAGGTGAGAGTGAGGTTTGAGAGCTGTGAATTCAGAGTAAGGATTAAAAGGAGCCTCTGCTCCCCACGGAGAAGTAGCTGAGGGTGAAGGCTTGTCCAGATTCTAGTTGGGGGATACACAGACAAACATATTACCCTGAGTTATTAAGTCACCCAGGGGGTTAAACGATAAATCTAGTAATGAGCCAAACATTCCTAGGTTCAGTTTGAGGTGGGACCCCCTTGTTAAAGGGGAAAAAGGTGCTTTGGGGTGGGGGGAGACCCCCCTGCCCCCAAAGTACACCTCCATGTTGAGGGTATGTGGCCTGGTATGGTTAAGGAGGGGGCGCTTGCTTGTCCCCCCTTTCCTGACCTGCCAGGCTTCATGGCCGGACAAGGGTCTGGTATGGAACTTTGGGGGACCCCACGCCGTTTTCTAAATACATTTTTGTGTGGGGTTCCCCTCCAAATCCATACCAGTCTGGTATGGACTGGGGGGACCCCGTGCCATTTTTTTTTCTTTAGAAATGTCATTTTGATCTTCCGGTTCCGGCGCCACATGAGGAGGAGGTAAGCGGACATAGCTCCCGCCGCATACCCCCTATAAGTCAGCTACACAGCAGCCATCCACCTCGGGGACCCATCCGACTATCTGGGGAAGACCCTGTGCCCTTGATGGACCGATTTGTAGAGCGGTCCGGACACCGATCGCTGACTGCCACGATGTCTGCGACGCCGGACGCGGCCGAATCCTCGGCCAATATGGCGCCGGCTCACAGCCTCACAGAGCCCTCGCAGACTTGCCCTCTGCTCCCAGGCGTGGAAGCGATTCCCTCAGCCGACATAGCCCAGGCGGTGGTCGCCTTACTGACGCCCACGCTGACATCATCTATTGACTCTGCAATACAAAAGGCTATGGAGCAATACCACAGCGAATTACAGGCCCAGGCGCAGCGCCTTACACAGGCTGAAGAGCGGATCTCCCTCATGGAGGATGACACCACTGCTCAGGCTGCTGCTCTTGCTCGCCTCACACGTTCTACCAGGGACTTGTGGATCAAATTGGACGATTTTGAGAACCGAGCGAGGAGGAACAATTTGAGAATAGTGGGACTACCTGTGTCTGTCTCCACAGCGCGACTGATGGACCTCTGCATGGTAACTATCCCTGCTCAACTGGGCCTTTCTACCCCGTGCGTCGTGGAACGAGCGCACCGCCTAGGCCAGCCCTCAGAACAGCGCAACAAGCCTAGAGCGGTCATTGCTAGATACCTGAACTACGCGGATAAACATGCCATCCTGCAGAAGTTACGCACCCTAACTGTTGATGGCGTTAACTTGCTTCTGTTCGCTGACTACTCAGCTGAAGTCATGAGACTGAGAAAAGAGTTTTCACCAATCTGTGCCTCCCTCTTTAAGAACCATGTCAAGTTTACTCTGGCCTATCCGGCGGTTCTTCACGTTACTTTTCCCAATGGCACCCGCCGCACTTTCAACTCACCCTCTGAAGCGGAACGCTTTCTCAACTACCCCGCAGACATGGATACCACGAATGATCCCTTGACAAAGAGTCCCTCTTCTGGTCTGGCTACCGATACTCAGGCTCCCACCGCTAACCAGCTGAGCCCTTCCAAACCACCATACAAGCGCAGTCGCTCAACCACCCAGCATCCACGTACTGAGCTCCGCTGAACTCGACCTTTCATCCCTCCTGGTTCCCTGCCTGGATATTGGTAATGTTAGGAAGTATTTCACATTGCTGGTACTGTCCGCCACTGATCTTATTGTGCGGTCCTTCATGGGATGCTTGCCAATGAGACTGTGCCTACACACTGCTGTTATGTTTGATGTTTCTCTTTTATTTCTTTAATGCAGGGGCATTTGCCCTTATTGTCAACCTGTTCATGATATGTTTTTTAGTTCCCGGTGATAGCCCGCCTAGTTCACCTACAGGTTTAATTGTCACATTTTTGGCATGCCTTTATCGTGCTGCCCTTTTGAGTCTCTGGGATCTTCCCCCCTCCCCTCTCCCACCCCCCCAGTCCTCCCCCCTCCCCCCCTGGGGCACTGATTTGTATTCTCTCCCCTCTCTCACCCCCCCTGCCCTTCCCCCTCCCCGAGGATCATACTCAGCTTCTCCCAGGGGGTGCGTGCACCCGCTGGGAGACTTGTGCCTTAGATGCATCTCGTGTGGAAAAAGGTGAAGTGGGCTACGGCTACTTTATGGTGTATACACCAAAACTGTTATGTTTTATTACATGCTGTCTGGTTCTGTCCCCTTTTCCCCTCTCTTCTGTCTCCTGCTCCCACTTTTCTTTCTTCTCTCCCCCCCTCTTGTACTTGGCTACCCTTAGAGGCTCCCCTATCTATGCGTACTCCTAGGTGCCTTTCCATCTATCTCAGAATTGGTTTAATGTTTTTTTTTCCACCTATTACCATCCCTACTGATCCCTATGGCTGACACCACTAGAGACCAATTTAATATAGTGTCGTGGAATGTTAAGGGCCTTCGGTCACCTACCAAACGCATGAAAGCAGTCACCTGAAGCGGTTGAAGGCTGACATGGCACTCCTACAAGAGACCCACTTAACCGACGGAGATCTTTCACGCCTCCGCAAACTTTGGGTTGGCGAAGTTCTGGGTTCCCCGGCTGCGGGTCGCAAGGCGGGGATGGCTGTTCTGCTTCATAAACGCCTACAATATACCACCCGTAACGTTCGTACAGATTCATGTGGTCGTATGATCACTTTGCACCTTACCCTGGCCTCTAAAGACATTGCTATAACTAACATATATGCGCCCAACTCCCCCGATTCGTCGTTTTTCCAGGAACTGGGAGCCTGGATCTCCCAAACACCTGAGGCCCTCCACCTGATAGGTGGGGACTTCAACTCTGTTATGTGCCCTTTTGAGGATAGAACTTACCGAGACTCTCGTACACCTGCACCCTCGGCCCTCGCCAACACTGACGCCACCCCCCTTGCCCGTACTATCTCATCGCTGAACTTCACTGATGTTTGGCGCTTGTCCCATCCTACAGAACGTGAATTCACTTTCCACTCCCCCCCCACAAGTCTTTCTCGCGTCTTGACTATGTCTTTGCGTCCCCGGCTCTCCTGCCGTTGGTGGGAGATCCCGAAATCAAAGACATGGCCATCTCCGATCACTGCCCCGTAACGGTTAGCCTACTAAATGTGAAACCTCCCTCTTCTTCACCCGTATGGCTCTTCCCCTCCTATCTGGCTGATAATGAAGATTTCAAACAGATGCTACTTACTAGTTGGACCGACTATGTAGAAACGAATGGTGAACACATCACCACTCCGAATCTCTTCTGGGAGGCTGGAAAAGCCTTCCTCCGTGGCAGAATCATAGCTTATGTGACACAATATAAGAAACACTCAAAACAACACTATTTGCAGGCCAGCGAAAGACTTCGCTCCATGCACCTCGATCTCCTTCGCAACCGCACGCAGGCTAACATTACTGCCTGGCAGTTAGCCAAGCAGAACTTTGACCTTTGGGCGGAAAGGCAGGAGCAGATTGCCTCCTCCTTTTTGACCATGCGACTTCACAAATATGGCAATAAAGCGGGCAAGCTTCTGTCCCGGCTTTGTGCAGGCTTCAAAAGGCCCACCCATATCCATGCCCTGAAACACACCGATGGATCCATTGTTACCTCCCCTAAGACGATTAGCAAACTTTTGACCGACTATTACACATCCTTATACGCGGAAGACCCCATAGATCACACAGTCGCTGACCAGCTACTTTCAAGGGTGAGCTTGCCACAATTGACCGGACCACAATTAGACGCTATTAATGCTCCCATCACCCTAGATGAAATTAGATCTACGATAAAATTGATGTCCCCTTCTAAAGCACCAGGCCCCGATGGGTACTCCGCCGAATTCTATAAACTTACCCGAGACTTTATCCCTGCTACCCTATGCAAAGTTTTCACCGCCCTCTGGGACGGTGGGTCCTACCCCCCTACGGGTTCACAGGCCCACATTAAGTTAATCACCAAACATGGCAAAGACCCCTTACACCCAGGTTCGTATAGGCCCATTTCCCTTATAAATGTTGACGTTAAGATACTATCCAAAATTATAGCTTCACGCCTAGCCACCATTCTCCCCACTCTCCTGCACCAGGCCCAATCAGGATTTACAACTGGCAGATCGGCAACTTTGAATATTCGCAAAGCACTACTGGCATTGGAAAGAGCGAAACTATGCCCAGAACAAGATTTAGCCATCATATCCATTGACGCCGAAAAGGCTTTTGATAACATTAGTTTTGCCTGGTTATTTAAAGTGTTGCAAGCCTTTGGCTTTTCAGGCCCAGTTACGCACTTCCTATGTCAAATGTACAATGCCCCGACTGCCAGATTAGTTACTCCGAACTTTGTTTCGCCCACTATCCCTCTCACCAAAGGGACGAGACAAGGCTGTCCCTTGTCCCCCCTTTTGTTCAATCTAGCGATCGAACCCTTATCTAGACTTTTAAATTCCCCCGACGGTGTCAGCGGAATTGCGATCGGGGACCAGAACTTACAGTCTGCGCTGTTTGCAGACGACATTTTACTTTTTTCGTCCAACCCTCCGGCTGATTTTGACAAACTTCGTGACCTATTTGCGGAGTATCGCCTATGCTCAGGATTCAGAATCAATTTTGATAAGAGTGAGGTCCTTTCCTTAAATCCGCGAAAAGCCATTGCCTGGCAATCACCTTCACCCTTTGCAATGGCACGGCACCATATCACTTACCTGGGAGTGCGCATAGGTCGGGAACCCTCTTCTCTTTATACCCTCAATTACCCACCCTTGATTGCTAAGATTACGCATGAGTTAGAAGCTTGGGCAGGCCTGCCGCTATCTCTCTTTGGAAGATGTCATCTTTTCAAGATGGTCTCCTTTGCGAGACTGCTCTACCCGATGCAAACCATCCCACTTCTACTTAAACACTCTGATGTACAGAGGATACACAGGGCCCTGTCCACTTTTCTCTGGGCCAACAAGAAACCTTGCATTGCCCTTCAGAAATTATGCCTTCCGAAGCCTGACGGGGGTGCAGGCCTGCCCAATCTCCGTTTCTATAATCTCTCGTGCCTATTGAGACAGGGCCTTGACTGGATAGCGGGTAAATCAAGATACTCAAATCATAACTTTGAGAAGGCGTTGGTACATCCATACACGCTTCCTGCGGTTCTCCATTCCAACATTCACGCTCTACCGGCTCATCTTAAGTCCAATATCCTTATCCGGGACACAGTGGTGGCTTGGAGGGAGGTTAGGAGGCTCTTAGGACTACCTGCTAACATTTCCATTCATCTACCCATCCAAGGCAACCCTATGTTTCCACCCTCTACCATTCATTCGGCCTTTGACCACTGGGGGAAACAGGGTCTACTCAAAGTGGCCTCCCTGTACGAGCCTGGGCGTGGAACACTCAAATCCTTCCAAACCCTGTCTCAGGAATTCTCACTCCCTTCTTCCCATGTATTTCATCACTATCAACTATTGAGTTACCTGAAAACGATAGGAGGGTTACGCCCGGATTGCTTCCGCAAGTCGCAACTGGATGCTGTGCTTCAACAAGGTGATTACTCCATCTCTACCCTCTATTCCCACCTAATCATGTACCAGGCGGACAAGTACCACATTGCCCCTTTTAAGCAATGGGCCTCTATATTCAATAACATGAACCTACCGGAAAGAATCCTGAAAGGATACAGACTTGTTCACAAACTAGTCATCTCAGAGAAATGGCGGGAAACTCAATTTAAGATCACTCATAGAGCTTACTACCCCTTCCGCACCAACACTGTGGATCCCTCGCAAGCCAAATGTCCATGGTGCTCCCTGGATCGCCCCACCCTACTGCACCGTTTATGGGACTGCACCTCAATATCGGCATTTTGGGACACGGTCCTGGACTATATCCTGCACATCAACAAAACACCTGTACCTAAGGACCCACTGACCTGCCTGTTTAGCTGTGACCCTCCACCCCTGTCGCTGGGGTCTCCTCGTCCGGTTACCCTTACTCATTGGTCCCACATATGCCTGTTGGCAGCTCGCAGGACTATTATGAATTGCTGGATTTCCACGACTCCACCGAGTCTATCAGGTGTTAAAAAAACCCTGCTCTCGCTGTTCCACATAGAACGACTTGATGTTATCTCATCCCACTTCAACTCTACTCCCCGCTTCTTTGCCAGATGGAGAGACTTTATCGAGCAATCCTTTAACTCGGAGGAGATCACATCCCCTGTTTACCCCTTTCGTTATACAAGCTGGTACCTACGCCACGATATCGGCAACGCACTGGGGAAACTCAAGCTGGCGTCCTCACACACCAGCTCATCTCCTTCACAGGACTCTGCTCTCTTGCTGGACCAACTGCCACCAGGTATATTCGACCCTATCTCGACTGCACCAGATGACATGCAACCCTCTACTCATCCCTCTACATCTCCATAACCCTCCCTGGACTCATGGTTCTGCTTATACTAGTACTGTTCTCCTGTCCTACATGTAGGAGAATTGTGTTACTGTTTTTTTGCTATTGTTTCTACTCCTAGGTAGGAGTGCTATGCCTGCCGAGAACCTTCTTTTTCGCTACCCTTCCTCAAAATGATTATGAGAGGGTTCTCGCCTCCCAGGGTACCGTTCCCCATCCCCCCCCCCCCCCCCCCCCCCCCCCGTACCCACCTCTCCCCCCCTCCCTTCTATCTCTTCTTTCTTCTCTTTTCTTTCTTCTCTTCTCCTTTTCTCTTTTTTCTCTCTGTTAACGACTAAACCACATGATGTCGCGACCCTTCGGGTCGTCAGGATGTTGTATTCCTTTTTTTTTTATTTCTCTACCATGATACTGTCATACTGTTCAACTGATATGTATTGTCAATTTTTTCAATAAAAATATGTTTAAAAAAAAAGAAATGTCATTTTTGCTGAAGCATGTTTATGCATGCTACAGATGCGCAAATTTATAGGCACATTAATGGAACCCCCTAGGCACTATATTTAAAGAATAATAAATAATAAGAATAATAAGAATATTTTTTCATTTTTATTGTTAAGCATAATTAAATCACTGCAATGATCGTTTAAAAAAAAAAAGGCAGGGCAGTACTCAGACCCCCATACCCATTTTTTGGCCAATTTCTTGCATATAAGACTTCAAAGTGTTCACTTTTGATTTTCCTGTTTGGCTCCAAACCTGAATAGGGTGGTGTTTGGCCCATGTCTAATTGAAAGTTGGACACTGATTGATACATGAAATACCTTTTATGTACTGTATGAAAATATCACTGATATCGGCACTTTTATTGGGTATTTTTTTATATTCAATGATTTTTATTGAGGTTTTTACGATTACAGAAGGATAAGATAAACCATGACATAACCTGATGTGCATTATGCCGCGTACACACGAGCGGATTGTATGGCGTACTTAGTCCGTCATACAATCCGACGGACAATTCGGCGTACTTTCCACTGAACGGACTTGACCACACACGGATACACAAACAGTCCGTCGAAAGCTTGCGCGATGACGTGTACAGCACGTACGACGGGACTAGAAATAGCAAGTCCAAGACACAGCAAAGCACCCTTCCGCCGTGTAAATCCTTTCTGGGCATGCGCCATTCTTAGTCCGTCGAACTAGCATACTGACGACCGTATTGCCCGCTGAAACCAAAGTACGACGGACAGATTTTTGGAAAAACCGAAAATCTTAGTACTCCGGACTGCACGCTGAAAAAGTCAGCTGAAGCCCACACACGAGCGGATTGTCCGCTGAAATGTGTTTCAACGGACTAAGTACGTCAAACAGTTCGACCGTGTGTACGCGGCATTAGAATATAAAGCAGAGGATTATTTTGAGTAGTTACTAAGGATGAGCGGAACACCCCCCGGTTCGGTTCGCACCAGAACTTTCGAACGGACCGAAAATTTGTGCGAACTTTAGAACCCTATTGAAGTGTATGGGACTCGAACGTTTGAAATAAAAAGTGCTAATTTTAATGGCTAATATGCAAGATATTGTCCTAAAAGGGGTTTGGAGACCTGGCTCCTGCCCCAGGGGACATGGGTCAATGCCAAAATTGTTTTTAAAAACTGACTTTTTTTGGGAGCACTGATTTTAATGACAATTAAAGTGAAAAAAAGTGAAATATTCCTTTTAAATATCATGCCTGGGGGTGTCTACAGTATGCCTGTGAAGTGCCACATGTTTCCCGTGTTTAGAACAGTCCCTGCACAAAATTACATTTAACGGAAAAAAAGTAATTTAAAACTGCTTGCAATTTTAATGTAACATCTGGTTTCGGCAATATGGATGAAAATCATTGAGAAAAATGGCATGGGTAGCCCCCCTGCCCATTACCAGCCCCTTTGGGTCTTGTATGGATATTAAGGGGAACCCCGTACCCAAATTGAAAAAAAAAGAAAAGGCATGGGGCCCCCAGGCCCTATATACTCAGAACAGCAGTATACAGGCGGTGCAAACAAGACAGGGAATGTGTAGGTTTGTTGTGTTAAGTAGAATCTGTTTGTAATTTTGAACTGGTACATTTTGAATGTGTAGCTCCAGTCAAAAAATATATTTAAGCTTTTTTGAAAACATGGGAAGGGTTATCACCCCTGTATAATTTTTTTGGCCGTCCGTCTTTTTTCATTTCACTTCCTGTTGTCTCCTTCCATTTGCAAGTAGGAGACATTTCTAAGTTGGATGTTTGAAAGTAGGGGCCTGCCCTATATGCTCTGCAGAAATGGCAGAACAAGTTGTTGGTGTTGCCACAACACTGTAAGTCCTCAAAGTGACTCTTGGTGGGTGCTGGAGCACCCTGCTGTGAACAACTATATCAAGAATTCTAATTACATGCCATTGTTGAACAGTGGTAGAAAAATTGGGCCTTTGGTGGTTGCGGTGCTGGTGCCACAACACTATAAGTCCTCACAGTTACTCTCGTGGGCACAGGAATGGGCCCTGCTGTGAAATATTATATCAAGAATTGTAATTACATACCCTGTTAAACAGGGGCTGAAAAATTGGGCCTATACACTGAAACCTCTACCATATACTCTAGATCAGGGGTCTCAAACTGGCGGCCCTCCAGCTGTTGTGAAACTACAAGTCCCATGAGGCATTGCAAAGCCTATAGTTACAAGCATGACTCCCTCAGGTAGAGGCATGATGGGACTTGTAGTTTTGTAACAGCTGGAGGGCCGCCAGTTTGAGACCCCTGCTCTAGATGGAGTGCAGGAATGAGCCCTGCTGCAAAACATTGCATCAAAAATTGTAATTACATGCCCCTGTAAAACAGGGGCTGAAAAATTGGGCCTTAGGCACTGGTGCTGGTGCCACGACACTGCAACCTCTCCCATATACTCTATTTGGAGTGCAGAAATTAGCCCTGCTGCAAAGCATTGCATCAAAAATTGTAATTACATGCCCCTGTTAAACAGGGGCTGAAAAATTGGGCTGGTGGCATCACCCAGAACCAAAAATATTCTTCCAAGATATCAGCGGGATCATTGAGGAGGAAGAGGATAGTCAGTCAACATAACAGGACAGTCACTCAGCATCAGCATAGGCAGTCTGATCGGTTACAAAGTCACCAGCAGCACTGAAGGTGCGTTCCCGAAAGAATGCTGGATGCAGGACAGGCCAGTAGCTCAATTGCATACTGTGCAAGCTCTGGCCAGTGATCCATCCTCAAGACCCAGTAAGCCAGAGGATTTTCGGTGGGAAGGGTATCCAAGTGTGACCTTGCCCCTAGGTATTCCTGCACATGTAAATCAGACGCTGACGATGGTTGCTGGAACCGATCATACCTAGGGGCTGCGGACTAAAAAATTGTCTAACGGCCACCTTCTCCACCGCTCCTTCTGACCGAAGCCTCAGCAACACGTTGTCCAGGACCAGGAGTTTGTAACCTCCCAGTCTCTGGGAACGCGCTGCACAGACCTTTCTGCAAGGCCTTCCGGAGATGTCTCATCCTCTGCTCCCTCTGCGACGGTAAGATAAGGCCTGCAACCTTACCCTTATACCGTGGATCAAGGAGAATGGCCAGCCAGTAATGGTCCCTCTCCTTGATCCGAAGAAAACGAGCATCCTTCCGCAGGCTTTGCAGGATCAGAGAGGCCATGCAGCGTAGGTTAGCTGAGGCATTCGGTCTGGAGTCCTCTCGGTCACAAAGGACAACATGATGCGCAGCCACCTCCTCCCAGCCATGTAGAAGTCCACGGGTTTCTTGGGACTGTAAATCATCCCTACAAAACTACTGCTGCTGATTCTGAGTGCCAGACTCCACCTCCATGCTTACACAATCCTCCTCCTCCTCGTCCTCTTCCTGTGTGATGGGTGGGACAGCAGGAACACTGTCTGGATAAAGGGGGCCTTGAGAGGCAAGGAAGTCCTCCTCTTTCTGCCTCTGATCTGCCTCAAGTGCCCTGTCCATTATTCCACGCAGCGTATGCTCCAACAGGTGGACAAGAGGTACAGTGTCACTGATGCATGCACTGTCACTGCTCACCATCCTTGTGGCCTCCTCAAATGGTGACAGGACAGTGAATGCATCCCTGATCATGCCCCACTGGCGTGGTGAGAAAAAACTGAGCTCCACTGACCCTGTCCTGGTGCCGTAGTTGCACAGTTACTCATTGATGGCCCTCTGCTGTGTGTGCAGCCGATGCAGCATGGCCAATGTTGAGTTCCACCTGGTGGGCATGTCACATATAAAGCGGTTCTTGGGCAGGTTCAACTCCTTTTGGAGCTCAGCCAGCTGAGCACTGTCATTAAATGATCGACAGAAATGCACACAGACTTTCCTGGCCTGCTTCAGGACATCCTGTAAGCCCGGGTACCTGCCCAAGAACCGCTGCACCACCAGGTTAAAGACGTGAGCCACACAGGGCACATGGGTCAGTTGTCCCTGTCAGAGGGCAGAGAGGAGGTTGGTGCCATTGTCGCAAACCACCATTCCTGGCTTAAGTTGGCGTGGCGTCAACCACCTCTTGGCCTGCCCCTGCAGAGCTGACAAAATATCTGCCCCAGTTTGGCTCCTGTCCCCCAAACAAACCAGCGCAAGCACGGCATGGCATATTTTTGCCTGCGTACTTGTGTAGCCCCTTGAATGCCTATGGAGCACCACTTGTTCCAAGGACAGAGCACTGGAAGAGGCCATGGAGAAAGAAGAAGAGGAGGGGGTGGAGGAGAGAGGTGTGTCACAACCAGTAGTAGCATTTTGGAAGCATGGTGGTGGAACAACCTACAACACTACTGAACCTTGTCCTGCATCATTCCGAGCTGCCAGAAGAGTGACCCAATGGTCCATGAAAGACAGGTAATGTCCCTGTCCATGCCTGCTGGACCATGAGTCAACGGTAATATGCACCTTACCGCTGACCGCTCTGTCCAGCGAGGCAAGGACATTGCCTTTCACATGCCGGTAGAGAGCCGGAATTGCCTTCCGTTAGAAAAAGTGGCGTATGGGGACCTGCCACTGAGGAACCGCACATTGCACAAACTCACAGAAGGAGGCCAAGGCTACCAACTGAAAAGGCAGCAGTTGAAGTACTAGCAATTTAGCCAAGCTTGCATTCAACCGCTGGGCATGTGGATGGCTGAGCGTGAACTTCTTTCTACGGTCCAGCAGCTGGGGCAGGGAGATTTGCCTGCTACAATCGGACGTGGATGTGCTGCTAGCAGATGTGCCCGAAAGCTCTTGGCTGTGACACACCTAATTCTACACCTTCATTCCTCTCAGTGCAGGTTTCAGAGAGGACTGAAGGTCTAGTGGGGTTGGAGATCCCAGATGATGAGGAGCAAGGAGAGGTTCTCTTTGTTCTTTGGTGTGGGTCTTTGAGGTACGCTTGCCAACGAGCTGCATGGCAGGTCAACATATGTCTGGTCAAACATCTGGTGCCCAAGCGGCTGATGTTTTGGCCACACGAGATATGCTTGAGACATATATTGCAAATAGCAGCAGTGCGATCTGATGCACTCGTCTCAAAAAAGGCCCACACCAAAGAACTTTTGGAATAACATGCAGAGGCAGCACCCTGCACAGGCGGAGCTCTGCGGTGTGATTCAGTCGGTGTGCTGCCCCTAAGCTGGCCCCCAGAGGGCATCCTGCCTCATTGGAGATGTGCCTCCTCCTCCTCCTTCTCCTCCTCTCTCCTACCAGGCACCCACATGGAGTCAGTGACCTTATCATCCCCTCCCTCTTCATCACTGGAACAAACCTGCATGCTGCAGCTTGTGGAACATGACTGCCAGATTGCTGTCCTTCTGGAGCATCCCCTCTCTCTGTGCTCATGATACTGCTTTCCTCTAGCTGAGTATCATCATCAGAGCCTTCAAAACACTGGGTATGCTCCTGGAGCATGTACCCAACACTGTGCTCAAACAGTTCGGGGTACTCCTCAGGAGGACATGGTGGGTCTAGGGAAGGAGTGACTGATGATGACATTGAGACGAGGGAAGAGGATACATTGGCAGCTGTTTTGCTAGTACCCTGAGCCTGGGTGAGAGAGGATGAGGAGGATGAAGAGGGCTTGGTCATCCACTCTACAAAGTCTTCGGCATGATGCGGCTCAACACATCCAGCTGCCAAAAATAAGGACAAGCGTGTCCCATGGCCACGTGCTGATGACGATGCACCGCGTCCACGACCAGCACTGTTGTCTCTAGACACAGAGCCTGCTTGCCATCTTTTATTGGCTCGTGACTGTCTGCCTCTCCTTGTTGGCCTTGCAGACATAGTAATGGCCTGCAGGGAGATGGGAAAACCAGCAATTGGGTGGTGTATATTGTGCTGGAGGCACACAACACCCAATAACTCCTGCAGATGACTGTAGAATAGAACACCAGCAATAAAGGGTAGATACAGGTGTATACTGTACTGGAGGCACACAACACCCACTAACTCCTGCAGATGGCTTTATTAGAGAACTCCAGCAATAAAGGGTAGATACAGGTGTATATTGTGCTGTGCTGGAGGCACACAACACCCACTAACTCCTGCAGATGGTTCTATTGGAAAACAGCAATAAAGGGTAGACACAGGTGTATACTGCGCTGGAGGCTCACAACACCCACTAACTCCTTCAGGTGGCTGTATTAGAGAACTCCAGCAATAAAGGGTAGATATAGGTGTATATTGTGCTGTGCTGGAGGCACACAACACCCACTAACTCCTGCAGATGACTCTATTAGAGAACAGCAATAAAGGGTAGATACAGGTGTATACTGCGCTGGAGGCACACACCACCCACTAACTCCTGCAGATGGCTGTATTAGAGAACTCCAGCAATAAAGGGTAGGCACAGGTGTATATTGTGCTCTGCTGGAGGCACACAACACCCACTAACTCCTGCAGATGGCTCTATTAAAGAACAGCAATAAAGGGTAGACACAGATGTATACTGTGCTGGAGGCACACAACACCCACTAACTCCTGCAGGTGGCTGTATTAGAGAACTCCAGCAATAAAGGTTAGATACAGGTGTATATTGTGCTGTGCTGTGCTGTGCTGGAGGCACATAACACCCACTAACTCCTGCAGATGGCTGTATTAGAGAACCCCAGCAATATAGGGTAGATACAGGTGTATATTGTGTTGTGCTGGAGGCACACAACACCCACTAACTCCTGCAGATGGCTGTATTAGAGAACTCCAGCAATAAAGGGTAGGTACAGGTGTATATTGTGCTGTGCTGGGGGCACACAACACCCACTAACTCCTGCAGATGGCTCTATTAGAGAACAGCAATAAAGGGTAGATACAGGTGTATACTGTGCTGAAGGTACACAACACCCACTAACTCCTGCAGACGCCGGAACACTACGCGCTGGCGGCCTTATATAGTGTGGGGCGTGTACTAAACACCCTGAGCTATAATTTGCCACAGGCATCCTGCCTGTGGCCAATTATGGCTCTCCTCGCTGCCGGTGCTGTGATTGGCCAAGCATGTGGGGTCACAGTGCATTCTTGGCCAATCATGAGCCAGCAATGCACTGTGATGGCGCAGTGCATTGTGGGCCGTGAGCGCCACACAAATTTGGCGTGAACTGCCCACAGAGTTCTGGCTTCGCCGAACGGGCGAACAGCCAGTGTTCGTGTCAAACATGCGTTCGACTCGAACACCAAGCAATATAAGTCACATTTAAACTTGAATGTAAATATATAATTAATAATAATCGAGCAGTAAGGATATTGTCACTGCATCTAGACAACCCATCTGGGCGCAAGCTGTGTTGTAAGAAAAGGGACAATACGACCACTTTTTAACAGCAATTCAGGTTGCATAATATATATATCATTATGCTACAAAAGATAGCAAGAAGAAGAAAAGAGATAAAGGGGGGAAAATAAGAAGGAAATGGATAGGAGAGAGACAAGATGGGCAGGGAGGAAAACTTGACATTTCTAAAGAAGTCTTAAGTACACCTGCGCCATTGTATGTAGACATTGGCGCTCGTCCAATTTCTAAATATCTCCAAAACCATGAAGGTTTGGGAGATATTTCGAGCATCCACAGGTAAGGCTTAATTTAGGTTTACCTGTAGGTAAAAGTGGTTGTAGCGGGTTTACAACCACTTTAATGTGGTGGGAAAGGAAAGGGAGTGTTCTCAGGATAACTCGGTTTGGTTTTCTCTAGAGTCGGTGGGGTAGACAATAGTATGTAAAAGGCGGATAGTCCTTTATGTAGATGTGGAGGACACATACATAGATATTGAAGATGGAGTCCATTAAGTCCATTTTGTCAATTTGGATATGTCTCAGGACATGGCATATTTGCAGGTATAGGTAGAATAAGGAGCGAGAGATGTGGAAGGATGAGCATAGTTCCTGAAATGCGTAAAGCTGATTTCGGCTCTAGAGATGTACAATTATGTATATTTACACAGCTTCTCTTGAGCAGGTGGATACTTGAGGCATAAAAGTTTCCAAGGCATTCAAGGGGATTTTTTGCAGCATTGTGATGGATAGTCGATGAGCGTGATCCATTGTAGTCCAGACCTTGATTGTGGCTGTAATTTTGTCTAGATAGGTCTGATAAGATTGGGGATGGAGGATGGCTGCTCCCAAGCGTGTTTTAGGGTCCCTCACTAGAGCCATGTTTTTGATTTGGATCCAGGCTAAGGAGTCGTTGTGTTGCCACCATGATCTCAATTGGTTTAGGATCGTGGCTTTGTAATATAACGCAATGTTGGGGGCCCCTAGACCTGTGAGTTTTGTACGTCTGTGGAGAGTGGCTGACTTGATCCCAGGGCATTTGCTCCGCCAGTTGAAAGTGTTTAAAATGGTTTGTAGTTTCTTTAGGTGAGCTGAAAGAAAAGGTACTGGTAGGGCCCGGAATACATATAAAATATGAAGTAGTAAGAACATCTTTACCAATGCAATTCTTCCTGCCCATGATGTGATGTGGTTTGAAGGGATGAGCTAAGTTGAGTTAGTTTGGTTAATAGGCTAGAGAAGTTATTGTGAAACAATGTTGATCTAGGGGAGATAGTTGGATTCCCAGATGTTATACGGCTGATAAGGGAGCCCACGAAAACGGAGAAATGAATAGCACTTTTAGTGGGTGAGGGTAGATTGATGGGGAGCATATGGCATCTATCGTAGTTTAATTTATATAACGAAAATGGTCAAGTAATCGGCAGAGGGGGGTAATGAGTGTAAGGGGTCTGTTAGGAAAAGTATTACGTTGTCTGTGTAAAGGCCTATTTTATGGTGTATGTCTCCAACTTTTATTACAAATATTGAAGGGTGGGTGCAAATATGTTCAGCCAGTGGTTCCATAATGAGGTAAAATATAATAGAGACGGGGAAGCCTTGCCTTGTTCCATTTGTAATGGAGAATGGGGTTGAGAGGAAGCCAGAGGCCCAGACCTTAGCACAGTAGGGCATGTGCATGGGGTAGTGATGGCTGATAGAATTCGTCCCTGGTATTGAAACCTTCGCAGCACCTCAGTCATTTAGAACCAGTGTACTCTATCAAATGCTTTTTCAGCATCTAAATAAATTAGTAAGGAAGGTAAATTGGAGTGTTCAGCCCATTGTATGAGGTTGATGGAGCATCTATTGCCATTAGAGGTCTGACAACCTACTTAATCAGAGTGAATGAGGTATGGGGTGAACTGGGAGAAAAGATTGGATAAGATTTTTGCATAAAGCTTGGTGTCTGAATTAAGAAGTGAGATAGTTAGCGGGGTTATTAGAGGTTTTTCCTGGCTTGGATATTGTAACAATAATGGATTCCAAGAATTCTTGGGGGCAGGATCCACGGTCTATAATGCTGTTTAATGTATCTGCTAGGTAGGGAGTCAAGCGATCAGTAAATTGTCTGTAGTATTCATTTAAAAAAACAGGACCAGGAGATTTATGTAGAGGAAGGGATTTAATGGCTTTGTCTACTTCAGCGGAGGTGATTGGAGAAGATCACGCATAGATTGTATAATGTGGAATAGAATTGACAAAACTGTCTGACAATTTCTGATGGGTTAAAGATCTTTCAGTCATTGTTGGTTTTTAAAAAGGGGATCTTTGACGCCACTGCTTTATGCTTGTGCTGTTTGGCTAAGAAAACAACAGGTTTGTTGTTTAATGCATAAAATGAGAGGCAAAGTCTTTTGATATGGTAATCAAACGAGCGTTGGAAAAATGTGCTAACTTGAGATCATAGATTTTTCAATCTAGTCGTAGTAGCGGGATTAATTTGTTGTTTATTCTGTATTTCTAAGAGATGTATTTAAGAAGTAAGTTGTTAAATAGTGTGGCATTTCTCGTGAGCAGCCAGTTTGATAAATATGCCACTGATGAAGGCTTTAAGACTGTTTCAGAGTATCATGGGATCAGAAACGGAACCAGCATTATTCACAAAGAAAGTTTCAAGGTCACAATCAATCTGTTTCTGGTATTCAGGCTTAGGGAGAAAAGATGGGTTTAGTCTCCATGGAGAGGGTGAGCCACTATCAGGAGAGACAGAAAGTTCTAGAGTTATATGGGCATGATCAGACCACGTGATCACTCCAATAGTGGTAGAGGTTACTTTATGCAAAGTAAACTTGTCTACCAGAAAGAGATTGATTCTTGAGTATACTCTATGAGATGAAGAATAGAAGGTAAAATCTCTCTCGTTGCCATGAATACACCTCCATGGATCAAAGAAATCCTTTTGGGAGAGAAGGGTTTGTAGTGAGGGAGGAGATATATGGATGAGACTAGTGAGGGATCCAGGACTTCATTTAAATCTCCCCAGATTACTATAGGGTTAGTTTTATGAGGTTGTAGTCTGGAGAAAAGGTATTTCATAAAGGACTTTTGGTGGGTGTTGGGACCATATATTTTTAACCAAGGTCATGTGGAAACTATCCGTTGTTGCTGTGATGATGAGAAATCTGACATTGGGATTAGCATCCAAGGAGTGCAGTTGGAATGAGTCTGTATCATAACTCCTTTTCATTTGGAGTCGGCATTGGTGAAAAAAATATGAGGACATTTCGGGTGGGAACATTTTGGTAGTTTAGAGGCAGCAAAATGCATTTATTGGATGTATATTATATCATTCTTTGCAGCAATATCCTCTTTCCATAGGAGATACCCTTTAAAGGGACTATTGAGTCCTTTATTATTTAAGGAAAGGATTTTAAGTGACATGCTGATGTAAGAGGGAATGTAAATATTTCAGGTGTTGATTACTGGCAACAAGAGAGTTCACCCTCTGAGAAACTATAAGGCCTTACGAGCCCGGGGTACCATACCTTACATTTAGGGGAGTGATGTGGAGGAAAGAAATCGTACCAGCCCATAAGAGAAAGGAAAGGAGGAGGGGAAGGGGGTAGGTAGGAAGAAAAAGTATAAAAGTAAGTGTACATTCCTGTGTGCATAGCACACTTGCAATCCGGGGAGGAGAGAGCAAAGAAAGATCAACAAAGAACAATGTAAACCAGTATATCAAACTTTACTGGTTTGAACATAGGAGCCCAGCATGGGGAAACTGTGTAAGTAGCTGTGTATGCTACAGAGCCATTGCAGATCTGAGGCGGGGTCAGGATTTAGGTGTTGCCTGCTTGGTGCCAAGCATCCGAGATGTGTTGTGGAAGCTCAGCATTAGAGGGGGTCGAATAAAAGGGTAGGGATAAACCCCAATTCTGCAGCTGCTTCGGGCCTTGTTTGAGGTGATGGATAGCCATTGATTTGCCTTGGAACGTTATTATAAGCTTTGTGGTGAATTCCCATTTGTAGGGGATATGAATCTTTCTTCATTAATGTATGCCAAAATGTAGGTTGGTAATTTCTTTGGTAAAAATAACTCTAAGATCGTATATTTTTTAGTCCATGTAAAAGTTATAGTCTAAAAACTAAAATATACTGTACATATTTAAAAATTGATCAATCCTGATGTACTGACAACCTATTTCATGCCAGGACAGAACATATACATTCCAACAGCCCTTTGTGGAAAGTAGACAGTCCAATGTATTTAGTAGACATGTGCATTCGTTTTCGTCCAAATGCATTTTCACCTGAATTTCGGGTATTTTCGTTACCGTTTTAACAAACGATAACAAACATGCAGAATCCGAAAACAGAAAGATCTGACAAAAACAAATGTTTTATTGTCGTGTTAGTTGTGACAACAGTTCGATATAGATAGGAGATTCGACATGACGCTGTCAATAGTAATCTGTGTCCATCGAACCTGTGGTCGAATGTGCCTAACCTTAGCTCTATTAGTCCAAGATTATTCTACATAGAGAGAAAAGATTTGACATTATAAAGACAGTAGCAAAAAAAGGTTGAATGTGCCTAACCTAACTCTATTAGTCCAAGATTATTCAACATAGAGAGAAAAGATTTGACATGAAGATTCGACGAAGCAGTCGCTGCGAAAGGACATTTATGGTCAAATGCTCCGCCCATAGGCTATAGAAGTATTCTAATGTTGGTTGACTAGTAATAATAATTAATAAATATAATTATTACTAGTGTCATACAACATTAGAATTCTACTATACAGTAGGTGCCCGCGATATTGTGTCAATCTCGCCGCTTTTATCAGCGAAATTGACACCCTGCGAGCCCCGTTGTGGGAGCCAGTGCCGAGCTGGCTCACATCGGGAAAGGAAAAATGTTTCTTTTCCTTTCCCGATAAGCAACAAGCATCGCTGACATTGAGGCCGGGTTCACACTGGTGCGGGGATCCGACTTGAATTCCCGCCAATACCAGGCACTGTATTTGGTATGAATCTTAAGGGAGAACTCCACACCAAATTTTAAATTAAAAAAGGCATGGGTTCCCCCTCCAGAGGCATACCAGGCCCTTAGGTCTGGTAGGGATTTTAAGGGTAACCCGTATGCCAAAAAACAGTGTATGCCAAAAAACAGCCCCAAAATCCATACCAGACCCCTATCCGAGCACCCATCCCAGCCAGTCAGGAAAGGGGACGAGTGAGCACCCCCCTCCTGAGCTGTACCAGGCCGTGTGCCCTCAACATGGGGGGTGGGTGCTTTGGGGAAAGGGGGCACCCTGCGCCCCCCCACCCCAAAGCACTTTTTCCCCATGTTGATGAGGACAAGGGCCTCTTCCCGACAACCCTGGCCATTGGTTGTCAGGGTCTGCGGGTGGGGGGCTTATCGGAATCTGGGAGCCCCCTTTAATAAGGAGGCCCCCAAATCCCAGCCCCCCACCCTATGTGAATAGTTATGGGGTACATTGTACCTCTACCCATTCACCTGGGGGAAAAAGTGTTAATAAAAAACACACACAACACAGGTTTTGAAAGTAATTTATTAGGCAGCTCTGGGGGTCTTCTTCTTGCTTCAGGGGTCTTCTCACCGGGCTCCTCCGCTATCTTCTTACAGCTCTTTTACTAGCGGAGGAGCCCGGCTTTCTCTTTCGCCATCGTCGCCGCCGACCGGGGTTCTTCTTCCGACTCCTTTGCGCTCTTCGGTTCTTCTCCGTGCTCTCTGGTGTCTTCTCCCACTCTCCGGCATCTTCTCCTGCTCTCCAGCATCTTCTTTTGGGCTCCTCCGCTATCTTCTTCCAGCTCTTTTACTAGCGGAGGAGCCCAGTCTCCTCCGTCCTTCTTCCCTCTTCTCTCTTCTTTCTTCTTCTGGTGTTGACATGATGCTCTCTCCCACTGTAATGCCGTGAGAGCGCTGCGCAATCAATTATATAGGTATGGGGCTTGGTCACCAGGTGATGTCACATGATGACCCCACCCATTATGATGTCACAGTCTCAGCATGCCCTGTGATCTGATGTCATAAGGGGGCAGGGCCATCGTGTGACTTCACATGGTGACCACACCTCATACCTATATATTGGGACAAAAAAAATATTTCGGGATATTGGGGATTTTTCTGATTTTCTAAGTCATCTTAAATTGCCCCCCGGTAGAGCTGCCAATGTAGGCACAATTATATCAAGATCTTCCTGGAGGACAATATAGGAGGAGATGGATACGATAAGGGGAAGGGAGATGGAGATGGGAGGTATACAAGGAAGGGAGAAGGGGAGGTTATTTCTAAAACAGGGAAAATTAGAGCTGATTGAAGCAGGATGGTACAAATATATAAAGGGTGTAATAGATGAGTGGATATGACACACATATCAATTCTTGGGTAATTATTATTTGGAGAGACACGGGGTGGTTATCAATGCAACATAGGGTATGTATTAAAACATGTAAATAGTGAGTTAATGGGTAATGTTATAATGCACTAATTGGTCTTTAGAGTAAAAAAAGGGGGGTGTTTTTTTTTTCTCTCCGGAGGTGTGGTTAATTAACACAAAATATTTTTGACACGGAAACAGATATGGTCATCGCGGCTCATTGCGGACTTTTACCATGCGATCGCTCCGTCATGTTATGACGCCGGTTCCTCCCTCCCCTCTCTGTACCAATCGGTACAGCGGAGGGGGAAGAGATCGGTGTCAGTAGCGCTGTGGGCTGCATCTGCAGTGCCCGCATCGCTGCTCACCGACAATTAACCCCTCAATACCCTGACAATACTCTGCAATACCAGCCAATACTCTGCAATACCAGCCAATACTCTCCAATACCTGCCAATACTCTCCAATACCCCGCCAATACTCTCCAATACCCCACCAATATTCTGCAATACCCGCCAATACTCTGCAATACCCGCCAATACTCTGCAATACTCTGCAATACCCGCCAATACCAGCCAATACTCTGCAATACCAGCCAATACCCACCAATACTCTGCAATACCCGCCAATACCTGCCAATACTCTGCAATAGCAGCCAATACTCTGCAATACCAGCCAATACTCTGCAATTCCAGCCAATACCTGCCAATACTCTGCAATACTCTGCAATACCCGCCAATACTCTGCAATACCAGCCAATACTCTGCAATACCAGCCAATATCCGCCAATACTCTGCAATATCCACCAATACTCTGCAATACCCACCAATACTCTGCAATACTAGCCAATACTCTGCAATACCCGCCAATACTCTGCAATGCCAGCCAATACCCGCCAATACTCTGCAATACCCGCCAATACTCTGCAATACTAGCCAATACTCTGCAATACTCTGCAATACCCGCCAATACCAGCCAATACCCGCCAATACTCTGCAATACCCACCAATACTCTGCAATACTAGCCAATACTCTGCAATACTCTGCAATACCCGCCAATACTCTGCAATACTAGCCAATACTCTGCAATACTCTGCAATACCCGCCAATACTCTGCAATACTAGCCAATACTCTGCAATACTCTGCAATACCAGCCAATACTCTGCAATTCCAGCCAATACCCGCCAATACTTTGCAATACTAGCCAATACTCTGCAATACTCTGCAATACCCGCCAATACCCGCCAATACTCTGCAATACCAGCCAATACTCTGCAATACCAGCCAATACCCGCCAATACTCTGCAATATCCACCAATACTCTGCAATACCCGCCAATACTCTGCAATACCCGCCAATACTCTGTAATTCCCTGCCAATACCCACCAATACTCTGCAAAACCCTGCCAAAAGTTTGCATTACCCTGCCATAAATTGCCATACCCAGCCATACTTGAAGATACCCTGCAATACCCAGCCATACTCGGTGATACCCTGCAATACCCAGCCATAGACGCCCCCCCCCCTTCGCCGCCCTCCGGTGCTTCTACCAACTCGCCAATACGATCAAAGCCAGAATCTTTTTATTTTTATTTTATTTTTTATTTTTATTTCAGGCTTCCCAGCCTAGAGGTTAGATGTGGGGGTCTTATTGACCCCATATCTCACTGTAAAGAGGACCTGTCATCCCATATTCCTATTACAAGGGATGTTTACATTCCTTGTAATAGGAATAAAAGTGGTCAAAAATTTATTTTGGGGGAAAAAATGTCAAACAAAAATAAATAAAGTAAAATGAACAATAAAAAAAATAAATAACTTAAAGCGCCCCTGTCCCCATGTGCTCGCATGCAGAAGCGAACGCATACGTAAGTCCCGCCACATATGAAAACGGTGTTCAAACCACACACTTGAGGTATCGCTGTGAACGTTAGAGCGAGAGCAAGAATTCTAGCCCTAGACCTCCTCTGTAACTCAAAACATGTAACCATTAAAAAAATTTAAAGCGTCGCCTATGGGGATTTTTAAGTAGCGACGTTTGGCGCCATTCCACGGGCATGTGCAATTTTGAAGATTGACATGTTAGGTATCTATTTATTCAGCATAACTTCATCTTTCACATTATGCAAAAATAATTATGTAAAAAACTTTACTGTTTTTTTTTCTTTAAGCACAAAACTGTTTTTTCCCCCAAAAATGCGTTCGAAAAATTGCTGCGCAAATACAGTGCGAGATAAAAATTTGCAACGACCACCATTGTATTCTCTAGGGTCTTTGCTAAAAAAACATATATAATGTTTTGGGGTTCTAGAGAAATGTCAGAATTGGCTTGGGTGCTCCAGAACGCCAGATGACCCTCCGTGCATGTTGGGCCTCTGTATGTGGCCATGCTGTGTAAAAGTCTCACACATGTGGTATTTCCATACTCGGGAGTAATAGCAGAATGTGTTTTGGGGTGTAATTTGTGGTATGCATATGCTGTGTGTGAGAAATAACCTGATAATATGACAATTTTGTGAAAAAAAAAAGGAAAAAAAAATCTTGATTTTGCAAAGAATTGTGGGAAAAAATGACAACTTCAAAAAACTCATCATGCCTCTTACTAAATACATTGGAATGTCTTATTTCCAAAAAGGGGTAATTTGGGGGGTATTTGTACTTTTCTGGCATTTTAGGGTCTCAAGAATTGAAATAGGCCGTCGGTACTTCAGGTGTGATCAATTTTCAGATATTGGCACCATAGCTTGTGGACTCTATAACTTTCACAAAGACCTAATAATATACACCAATTTGTACTTATTTTTACCAAAGATATGTAGTGGTATAAATTTTGGCCAAAATTTATGAAGAAAAATTACTAATCTGCTAAATTTTATAACAGAAAGGAAGAAAAATTCATTTTTTTACAGAATTTACGGTCTTTTTTCTTTTATAGCACAAAAAATAAAAAACCCAGCGGTGATTAAATACCACCAAAAGAAAGCTCTATTTGTGTGAAAAAAAAGGACAAAAATGTCATATGGGTACAGTGTTGCATGACTGAGTAATTGTCATTCAAAATGTGAGAGCCCCAAAAGCTGAAAATTGGTCTGGTTATTAAGGGTGTTTAAGTGCCCAGTGGTCAAGTGGTTAATAAGAATGCAAAATAATGTGTGAAGGGGCAACAATAGGAAAATCAGAGTGATTATACATATTTATGTGTTTATTGTGTTATTTTGTAAAAAAAGATATATATATATATATATATATATATATATATATATATATATATATATATATATATATATATATATATATATATATATATTCCTCTTCTTTTCTCTGTCTTCATCTATGGGTGCTGTCAAGATTTGCTCTTATAATGTTAGAGAGTTAAATAATGTAACAAAAATATCAAAATATCACAAATCCTACACTCTCTTCACAAACAGGGTGTGGGTATTGTCTTCCTCCAGGAGATGCATTTTCATTCAGATCATATACCAAAAATACAAAATGGGTACTACCCAACATGGTTTCACGACACTTATGCTTATTCAAAATCCAGAGGTGTCGCTATAGAAATTCATAAGTTAATACCCCACCAGTTTGTAGAAAAATGGACAAACCGAGATGGCAGGGCAATATTATTAAAGTTAAATATATATGGTAAGAAATATACTTTATTAACATATACCTACCAAATGTGGATCAGATTAAGGTTGGCACTCGATTAATAAAAGAACTTATGGAAAGAGCTGAGGGAGTGACGGTAATCGGAGGCAACTTTCATTTTGTTTTCGATCAAGATATGGACACTACAGCACCATCAGGACCTCAGAGTACTAATAAAAAAAGATTTAAGGAAGTTCTTAAGAGACACCAATTGGTGGACATATGGAGAGTGATGCATCCAATGGAGAAAGATTACACATTCCACTGAAAAGTTCATGATACATATCATAGATTAGATTATTTTTTGATAATTTCATTGGGAACAGCTACAATCCCCTCTTCAAAAATAGGTAGTTTTCTTTGGTCTTACCATGCCCCTATCTTTTTGGAGATAGATACGTGAAAGTGTAATATACCAAGGGGTATGTGGAAATGAAATGATAATTTATTATATGACGAGGCGTGTATCTCGGAAATACAGTCAGCAATATTGAACTTTACACAAGATCATATAAGTGATAGTACGTCGTTACCCATCAATGGGAAACATTAAAATGCATAGTGAGAGGTTTATTTATAAGGCAGGGAGCTAGGCTTAAAAAAGCTAAAGGAAATAGAATAACTTTGCTTCAACGGGAAATTATAGAATTAGAAAAACAACATAAACAAAATTCAATGCGGGGGATATTAATGGCATTAACAGACAAACGATTAGAACTACGTACAATTAAATTAAATTAACAATTATTAAGGATAAGGGAAAAAAATCAAACACTATACTACCGATATGGAAATAAACCCAGTAAATTACTAGCCAGAGCCTTACATCAGCAAATAAATACTACAGCTATTGTGAAAATTAAGGCAGAAACAGGGGACACGGTATATGACCCAAAAAGGAGACTTTTTCAACTGTGTGTGTGTCTTTTTTAGCATTCTTTTACACTTTCTTTGTGAAATGGTAGGGTAATTTTGTACCCCCTTACCATTTCAAACGGGGGGGGGGTCGGGATCTGGGGGTCCTCTTGTTAAAGGAGGCTTCCAGATTCTGATAAGCCCCCGCCCGCAGACCCCCACAACCACCGGCCAGGGTTGTGGGGATAAGGCCCTTGTCCTCATCAACATGGGAACAAGGTGCTTTGAGGGGTCACAGACCCCCAAAGCATCCTCCCAATGTTGAGGGCATGTGGCCTGGTACGGTTCGGGGGGCTCTCTCTTGTCCCCCCCCCTCTTTTCCTGCGGCTTGCCAGGTTGCATACTTGGATCAAGGCTCTTGTATGGATTTTAGGGGGAACTCCACTCCATTTTTTTTTTAAATTGACACGGGGTTCCCCTTAATATCCATACCAGACCTGAAGGGCCTGATAATTGAATTTGGGGTAACCCAATGCTTTTTTTTTATCAATGACTTTCAATGACTGTTCTCTGTATTACGGGGAGCCGACTCATTATAGCCACGAGTGATTTAAAAAAATGTTTTTCCTGCAGAAATTATACTTTGTGCAGGGACAGTTCTAAGCACGAGAAACATGCTGCCCTTTACAGGCATACTATAGGCACCACCCAGGTACGAAATTTAAAGGAATATTACACTTTTATTGTTTCACTTTAAGCATTATTAAAATCACTGCTCCCAAAAAAAGCCAGTTTTTAAAACTTTTTTTTTGCATTGATACATGTCCCCTGGGGCAGGGCCCAGGTCCCCAGACACTTTTTAGGACAATAACTTGCATATTAGCCTTTATAATTAGCATTTTAGATTTCTCCCATAGACTTGTACAGGGTGTTCCGCGGCTTTCGAATTTGCTTTCCAAATTGTTCACTGTTCGCTGAACAGGCGAACAGGCAATGTTTGAGACGAACTCATGAATCAAACTCGAAGCTCATCCCTAATAACTACTGCAGTAGGGAACAGACACAAAAGATATGCTTAGCATGTTTCAAAATAACTGTTCTGTTTTATTACAACTGTGGTAGTACGGAATCTCCAATCCTGGGACCGGGTTTTGGGAACAGCCAGAAGTCTGGCTGGATGATTGCACAGGTGGGTCTTGGGCTTAAAACAAAGCCAACACCATGGTTCTGGGCTCCACCCTCCCGAGGAGTCCAGGCGTGTAAGGGAGAAGAAGTGTGCATGTCTGCACAGGTCGGTCTGTCAGAGCAGACAGAGGGTCCAAGCTTGTGGGCTGAAAAAGAAGCTAGTAAAGAGTGCTGAGGTACTGGGTGTACAGGAACTCTGTTAAAGAGCCAAGAGGGCTGCAGCAGAAGTCTGAGCAGCAGTGCTGCTAAAGAGAGCCAGGTGGCTTGGTATTTTTGGTTCTACGTACATTATTGCTGTGGAAAGCTGAAACCCCTGTGTGGGCAACTATTTTGTTATCGGACTTTTCTTTCTTTAATAAAAGTGGGCCTACAGGCCCTTAAAACGGCATATCTGGCGTGGACTCAGCTCACTGGTAAGCTCTACCTTTAAGCTAAAATAACCCCCAAATATTACAAGTGGTGTTCGAATGCGGGCAGAAGACGGTGGAATCCGGGTCCTTGCCCTACAGTAAGTTCAAGTCAGGAACTATTGGCTGTGTGTGGAAGTGCAGCCAGGCAAAAGGCATTGCGTGTTGCAGGTGGTGTACCTGTGAATGAAAAGTCAATATTTCTTTTTTCTCTTGCTATGAACTGTGTTTGTGTGCATGAGACAGCACAATCAGTGTGTGCAATGTGCAGGTGAGGAAAGCTTGCATGAAGAGAAAAGCAACTTGCTTTAAAAGAGACAGAGCTCTGTGGTTGGAGGGGTTGTTACCGCCCGAACGAGCCCCATACATACCTGATCAGAGTTTATCAAGGAGAAAAAGGGCTGGGGTTGTCCCTAGCAACACTGGTGCAATGAGTGCACAAGTGACTGCTGTTATGGAGAGTCCACCAGCATTTGAATCTGCAGTGGATTGGTGCAAGCGGCATTTAGCAGCACTGAACCAAGCTACAGAGGAAAGGAAGCCAACCCTCAGTACAAGGGGAAAGCCGCTGGATGTCCATAACTGGAAGAGGGCTGTTGTTGCCCCTGGCAAAGCTGATGCAGTTAAAACAGCTATTGTGAAAGATGTGAATGTGTCACAGCATGAGACGGGATCCAGCAGAGAGAAGCCCATGCTATATGCAGGGAGAGAGGCTGATCAAAGGCTGAGGATGAGAGTGGTTGCCCATAGCAACGCAGAGGAAGCCAGTCGGGCTGTCTCTGTACCATGGGCTATGTCTAATAAGGATCGTGGAAAGTGGTTTAAGGAGGAGCCAATTTATCATGTTGGAAAGAGCCAGCAAAGTTCTGCTGGGAGAGTGCGGTCTCCCATGGCAACCGGAGTGAAATTTATGCTCTGAAAGAACCTGGGGTTATCAAAAATGGTCCGTTGCCTGTAGCAACTGGTGGTAAGACAGCACAGTTGTCCACAGGAATCTCCAGGGAACTTCATGTGTTGGAGTCAGAGGTTGCCCTGGACAACTGCGATGTCACTCTGGTGGGACAGAATGGAACTGTACCGTGTAATGGTAATGTGTTAGTGCAAGCTGCTAGTACTAAAAATGTGCAGGTAAATGGTGGATTAACACAACCTGTGAAAAATGCAAAGGTGTGTGAGGCTTATGAAATGCAAGCAGAGAAAGGTGGTGAATATGGTGTATTGCGACCTGTGCTACCACAGTCTGACATGATTTACAATGACTGGTGTAATGAGTCTGCAACTAAGCCAGTCTGTTCTTATGTCTCTCCTTGGGCAGATGGATTGGTGCTGAGGAGTACCGCAGAAGGGAGCGCACATACAACAGATTGGGATTGGGATAGTTGGAGCAAAAATCTTATCTCCCTGATAGATAAGGCTTTTATGCACAAAGATAAGGTGGACACGGTTTCTGCTGGGCCAGCAAGAGGGGCTGCAGAACAGCCTGTACCTGAGGGCGCGGTGGCTGCTGCAGGGGTTAACCCTGGTGAGCAGGATGAAGCAAATAAGGGCACAGCAGAGACATTGTCCGTGATCCACAAAACTGAGGTTGACATGGAGTGTCAACGTGACGTCACTGGTAATGTTCTGGAGCAGTTCACTGATGCTGAGCCTGAGAAGTTGTGTATGAGTCCAGCAATTGGCAGCGCTCTGGTGGAGCACCAGGCTGTGTTTACCTCCAGCCGGGAGGAGGTTCCGTTAACCATTGCAACTTTTCAAGTCTCAGCAAGTGAGTCTCTCTGCATCCCCAGTGTCATGAAAATTCCCAGGAAGGACTTGGGTCTGGATTCAAGGGCCTGGTTTATAACCGAAGCATTAAAAGAGATGCTTGAACTTTGGGATGTACAGCCAATCTATACTAGTGTGTCTCCTCCACAGTCTGATGGTCTGGTATTGCGGAGTACCACTAGTTGGAGCACTGTATGGCAGGCTGTACAGAGCAAAGCAAAACAGGACAGGAATGGTTTATTCCTAAATTTGCTACTTTTGTTAAAAGTTGCCGCTACGTATGCTGCTAGATTAGATCCAGAAGAAATATTTGAGACAGACGTTGGAGAAGTTGAAAATAAGCCTAAATTGCCTGTGGTTACACCTCCTAACAGCCAGATGGGAAGCATTTCTGCTGCTATGGTCCAGTGTGGTGCTGGTCAGTTGGTGATGGGCGTGTATACTGCACCAGTAGAAAAAACCACATGAGGTGGAAGGGCCATGTGTGGACCTGAAAGCAGCAGAGATCCTGACCAGGGCTCAAACAAAGGTGGTTAAAGAGACTGGGGTCCCCAGTCCAATGGTTGGTTTAGGTGACAAACCTAATAAGGTTCCCGGGACAGGGGAATGGGCAAGGAGTGTGGTAAAAATTGTATGTGGATAAGACGAGAGCTTGCCTGTTCCGGTGGATAAAAATACAGGTAGCATCAGAACGGGTCAAGTGGTAGGACAGCTGCCTGCAGAGTGGGTGAACCCAGGGGAGGTGGCGTCCTGTGAGGTTCCTGTGGGTGATGGCGGCCCTCTGGTATGTGTGCCCTCTGCAGACTCTGCCCTAGCAAATGTTGGAAAAAAAGGCATTGGTGACATGTGCAACATTGAGAGGTCTAATGTTGGTTTGAATATGTCTGTCAATGATGAACCAAATAATGTGTTAATGGTACATGATGATGATGTGGTGTCCAAAGGTACAGGTAAACCTGGTAATCAATTAGTGACTGCTGAGTCAGGTACCAGAAATAAGAGGCGGGTTTCTGTTCTAAACACTATAGAAATAGGCCCCCTACAGTCTCAGAACAGTACTGCTGAGAGAGTTTTGGGGAAACCTGGGAACCTGAAGCGTGGAGGCAGAAGGGTTGGTAGAAAGACCAACGGGAACCCATTAAGATTTCAGGAGAGGAAGTGCTTATGGAAATGCACTCGGAAGAAAAGTTGGGAAGGTTGCATCAAAGCTCATAGCAGAGTGACAGTAAGGCTTAGAGGGAGACACCAAAGGAGGCATTGGGTGGAGTTCCCCGTTAGGAGAAGTGAGGTTGGACAGGAGGGTACTTCTGTAAATGGTATCCGGCACAGAGGTGCCAAAAGTAACTTGGGTGTTCCGCCCTCTGGGTCGAAACAAAGGGGGGGAATATGTGGTAGTACGGAATCTCCAATCCTGGGACCGGGTTTTGGGAACAGCCAAAAGTCTGGCTGGATGATTGCACAGGTGGGTCTTGGGCTTAAAACAAAGCCAACACCATGGTTCTGGGCTCCACCCTCCCGAGGAGTCCAGGCGTGTAAGGGAGAAGAAGTGTGCATGTCTGCACAGGTCGGTCTGTCAGAGCAGACAGAGGGTCCAAGCTTGTGGGCTGAAAAAGAAGCTAGTAAAGAGTGCTGAGGTACTGGGTGTACAGGAACTCTGTTAAAGAGCCAAGAGGGCTGCAGCAGAAGTCTGAGCAGCAGTGCTGCTAAAGAGAGCCAGGTGGCTTGGTATTTTTGGTTCTACGTACATTATTGCTGTGGAAAGCTGAAACCCCTGTGTGGGCAACTATTTTGTTATCGGACTTTTCTTTCTTTAATAAAAGTGGGCCTACAAGCCCTTAAAACGGCATATCTGGCGTGGACTCAGCTCACTGGTAAGCTCTACCTTTAAGCTAAAATAACCCCCAAATATTACACAACACATTTGAACGTTTTTATACACATGATTACGTAGGTATCACATTTATATTACAATTGTATGTTTATGATAACAAGTGGCGTTACATAGGCAGGCTAATTCTAATCAGGACTCAAAAGAATGCAAAATTTGTACTGAAAACATTATTAGTGCCCTGTGCACAGTGAGGATAGAAAATTACTTATAACCCCCAAACATTATATTTTTTTTTTTTTCGAACACCCTAGAGAATAAAATGGCGGTCATTGCAATACTTTTTTTCACACCGTATTTTAGCAGCGTTCTTACAAGCGCACTTTTTTTGGAAAAAAAAAATTTTTTGGAATAAAAAAATAAGACAACAGTTGATACCCAACATGTCATGCTTCAAAATCGCACCCACTCGTGGAATGGCGTCAAACTTTTACCCTCAAAAATCTCCATACGCAACATTTAAAAAATTCTACAGGTTGCATGTTTTGCGTTATAGAGGAGGCATAGGGCTAGTATTATTGCTCTCGCTTTACTGATCGTGATGATACCTCACATGTGTGGTTTGACTGCCGTTTTCATATGCGGGCACTACTCACGTATGCGTTCGCTTCTTTGCGCGAGCTCGTCAGGAAGGGGGGATTTAAAAAAAATAAAAAATTCTTATTTATTTTACTTGATTTTATTTATTTTTACACTTTAAAAAAATAAAAAAGAATGGATCACTTTTATTCCTATTACAAGGAATGTAAACATCCCTTGTAATAGAAAAAAGCATGCCAGGTCCTCTTAAATATGAGATCTGGGGTCAAAAAGTCCTCAGATCTCATATTTGAACTTAAATGCAATAACAAAATAAAATAATGTAATTTTAAAAAATGACATTAAAAAAAATATGCCTTTAAGAGGTATGGGCGGAAGTGACATTTTGACGTCGCTTCCTCCCTCCTATGGTATAGAGACGAGTGGGGGCCATCTTAGCCTCACTCGTCTCCATACCCAGCCATCGGTAGGACCCAATCGCCTCCGCCGCTACCAACGGATCCGGTAAGCGGCGGAGGGAGCGGGAGAGTGGCGGGAGAGGGGGTGGCACCTCTCCCGCTGCCGATAACGGTGATCTTGCAGTGAACCTGCCACAGACACAGTTATCGCACACGTGACCGACACCTGAAGAGATGTATATCTCGGTTGTGGTACCATCTGCTGCCGTTACTGAGATATCCCTCTTCAAAAATAGGACGTACATCGGCGTGCGCTGGTCGTTAAGTGGTAAATATCACCTTCCAAGAAGTAGCCTTTAGGGTCCCCACTCAGTGGTGCCTTTCAGAATATCCCAACCTAAACCTTCCCACACCAATACTTGTTTAGAGTCTGTAACACCACGGGAGATGTCATGTACATATGGTCATCTTGCCCCTTTAAGGTTGAAAAAGCTAACAGTTTCTTATCAGTGTTGCTTCATACAGCAAACGGAAGAGATCAATATCATGAATTGCTTTAAAACAATATAAGACAACTAGATAAAAGTTTAAGGGAAAAATATCCATGCTAACCTATGAAAAGTGTAAATATACCCTTTTGCTACGTATTATCAAATGACATCTACATATAATTATACAAGTGGGTAGTATGTTTGTTACTAAAAAAACACAAAACAAAAACAAGGTGCTGCAACTAAAAACCCCAAATATTCGGCTTATGTATAAGTGTAAAGAAACCAATTGCGCAACCTGAGTGTGTTAATTAATTGATTAAGTAAACAATCAAGGTACACACAGCCCTAAGTGACTAAATAAATAAATATTCTTAATAACGATTATTAAGTAACCTAACGTGCCACACATCCTTATTACCTTCAAGGTGAATCAATAAATACAAATAATTGCAAAAATAAATTAAAATAAAGTGACAATCAATCAACTACTAAGTTCAAACCAATGTCCATAATATATCCAAATGTCCATAGACCATGCAATATAGGAGTGTTGTACCAATGTAGCAAAGAGTCAATTATTATGACACAAAGGGTCAAAAATCGTTTCCGATGTAACAAGGATAGTCAAATAATACGCAATGTAGCAGAGATTATTTTTCCTTCCTCACATAAAAGCACTACACATTAATTCAATCCAGCAAATATCAGCCAAGGAAGTGAAATCTGACCAGGTGGCCACTTACCAGATCCGTAGGATCTCAAATAATAGAGATTGTATGGGCATGTACGAGGATAGATCCTCTCCACTGGTCAAATTTTCTTCCAATCCCTTGGTATGGATCATCCGCTCCCCTGGTATAAGCAGACAGTGATGTCTCCTCCATGCAGTGCTTGTCTAGTTACCAAACTCTTTCTGTTTCAAAGACCATGAGCATGCCGGGAACCCTCTCACGTTACCGTATGGGGCAGCAAAAAAACTTTATGGTGCAGTACTTTTTTTAAAACCAAAGCTTCTTTATTGAAATATTAAAAAAGTGATTCCACACATAACTGACATTCAAGTTCTTTAAAAAAGCGGCGTATCAATATAAAAAACTGCAGTTGCAGCTCAAGCCAGCCAGCTGCACCGTACGTCTGGTCCTATGGCTCCAACCGACATGTTTCTCCGTGTGAGGCTTCGACTGGGAAAGGAGGCTAGGACCAGACGTCACTCATTATGTTATTTATATCTAAATGGCAGGAGAAAGACACCGGAAGCTTAATTTAATAACACTTCTCCTGTGACACTGGTGCAGAATGATGTATAACATCACACGTTCACCGGTTTACTACATATTTACTCATTGCCTAACAAAAAATAATAATTGAATGACAAATTACTGTCTTAAAATTAATCATAAAGCTAATTTTCAGAACATATTGCTAATACTTGCCCATATTCCGAATTTAGCAACAGACAATTACATTTATAAATTATTCCTACTATATCAATACGACCAAAAACAAATAAAACAAAAACTAAAACATTTTTTAAATGTAAACACAAATATATACCATTTACACTATGCATATATACTTTGAAGGGATAATTACATGCATCTCCATATAAGCTGACCACCAATGTTTCCACATTGGCAAGATATGTGAATACTGAGCCTGCATATATATTTATATGGGACAAATATCAAATACAATTGATTAAAAATTCATATTAATAAAAATGTAAATGAATATGCCATTATTTTAAACAACTAGATAAATACCAGCAAAAACACAAAGATAGTGCAAAAAATCTTTCTAGTGAAAAATCAGGCTCTGCATTATATGGAATTTAAACTCAGATGAGTGTTGTGGGAACACTGGACCACTAAAAAAAGATATGTAGCTTAAATGTGCATTGTTTGTAGTCTGATGCAGCTTTCTATTGACTGGGACATCACAGTGTCCCAGGAGCACCACAAAAATTATGTGTGTTCAGTAAAGGTGTAAATGAAACATGATGCAAAAACAGAAAGTCAATATGTTTCAGGGGCTCTCAACTCCCCTTTCATCAAGGCCTGTGTACTGGAAATGAATTAACATATTTATCGGCAATAATATGCACCAGTGTGAAAATTTGACCGCTCCACTATCTGATTACCTCACACTGCATATAATTGCAGTCTAGCGCAGACTTGAATTAATTTCATTAGGTTACTAGCCATACCTAATCATTGTGGCACTCTCATCCTGTTCATACTCTACACATGTGGAATTTAAAAACCGAATGAATGAGATTGTAAAATAAATACTAGTTTGCTAACAGAATACAATGCCCCATTTCTAAATATGGATGCTATGGATCTTTTACTCCTTTCCCTTTATCTTTAACACATCGCATGCTTTGACTTAATCTATTCAGCTACTCAGGATAAAACTTGGGGTAATCACTTGATCACACTTTCTCCATTTCCCTCTCCCTACTCTTTTCTATCTTTTCTTAACCTCTTATTCACATGTCACATCATTTTCCTGTACTCTCCACTGTCACTTTTCTCATTTCTTATATTATTGGATCTGAAACTCAAATCCCTTGGTCCATGCTGGCCCATATTTTAAATGGTTCATAAGGGCTGTATTCACATAGGAACAGATAGCTGGAGAGGTTTACCAGCGGTAGGGGGCAGTGCATCACACACAGCTTCCTTTTATTTTTGTATTTGTAAAAACTTTATTTGAAATGTACAAAAGTACACTTCATTCATGGCACTGTACAGCAGCGTGATATGTTATTTGCATTTGAGTTATCACACCAACCAGTAACGGCTGGTGAAGTTTTAGGATGGGGGGCGCCGGACCCTGCCCTTCCGGTTTTACCCCTCCCACTTGGTGAAAATGGGCATGTTTTCAGTGAAATAATAGGCATGGCTCTAAGGTGGTTTGGTTAGCATCTGAATGAGAGATGGAGGGAGAGGGAGGGAGAGAGGGAGGGGCCCAGATCCTACACAACAATAGACATATGTGTATTCTAGAAAGTTTAACAATCAGCAGATAAAGATACTCCAAACACCTGGCGTTAGCACTTCAATCATCCCATCACCATGGTTGTTATGGTGTCAGGATGATTGAAGTGCATTATTTCTATTATTACATTGTAATATAAAATTAAATCATTCAACTCACCATAATGCAGAATCAGTGGGAGCCCTAAGCATGTCACTTGTCATGTTGCCTACCACCAGATGCCATCAGGTGTCCCCAGCAGAGTTCGTCTTTACATCAGGTGCCCCCAGCGGAGTCTGTCCTTACATCAGGTGCCCCCTGTGGAGTCTGTCCTTACATCAGGTGCCCCCAGTGGAGTCCGTCCTTACATCAGGTGCCCCCAGCAGAGTCCCTCCTTACATCAGGTGCCCCTAGTGGAGTCCCTCCTTACATCAGGTGCCCCAGCGGAGTCCCTCCTTACATCAGGTGCCCCTAGTGGAGTCCCTCCTTACATCAGGTGCCCCAGCGGAGTCCCTCCTTACATCAGGTACCCCCAGCGGAGTCCCTCCTTACATATGTGTTCCTGCCAGTGGAGTCCATCTTTACATCTGTGTCCCCATCAGTGGAGTCCCTTCTTACATCTGTGATCTGTGTCTCGTCAATGGAGCCCCTCCTTACATCTGTGTCCCCATCAGCGGAGCTTCTCCTTACATCTGTGTCCCCAGCAGAGCCCCTCCTTACATCTGTATCCCAAGCAGAGCCCCTCTTTATATCTGTGTCCCCAGCAAAGCCCCTCCATATAGCTGTGTCCCCAGTGTTCAGTGGAGAGGGGAGAGGCATCCCCTCACCACTGAACACAAGGGGATTAGTCCTCGCAGTGGCCATATATTTATAGCCTGTCCAGAAGTGACTTTCTTCTCACACTGAGAACAAAGCACCCGGGTGGGCACTGGGCAGATGCTGCTCGGCGCGATGGTTTGCGCTGCATAGCAGCTCCGAAGCGCCGTGTCTGCAATCTCGTGATTGCATTGATGTGGCGCTTCTCATAGTGCACTGTGTCCGGCAACAGAAACACAGTGCACTTAAGAACCTTTTTCTTTTTTTCTCTTAAACACTTTCCACCGGGTCTATAGCAAAATGACGGCCAGGTGGTGGTTCAGTTATCCTGACTGGGCGTCAAATGACATCCTTCAAGATAACGGCCACCACACGCCTGAGGGGATGCGCATCGCGTCAATCGGTGGAGCGGTGTGTCAGTCTGACACACAGCTCCACCGGTCTTGGTAAAGAGCCTCCTAACCACGTGATCAGCCGTGCCCAATTGATCAGCCATTGATCGCCTTTTCCTCACTCGCATCTGACAGATGCGAGTAGAGGAGAGCCGATTGGTGGCTCTCCTGTCAGCGCAGCCCCTCTCGGATGCCTTGTACCACCAGGGAAGGGGGAAACATGTGGATGGCCAAGTATGTGCCTCATGGCCATCCACATGTGCAAATTATGCCTAATTGGTGCCAATCAGTGCCCACAAATGGACACTGACTGGCACCATTATATAACATGATGCCCAGCAATGCCACCAATCAGTGTCATCAGTGCCACCCATCAGTGTCCATCAGTGCCACGTATCAGTGCCCATCCGTGCACATCAGTGCCCATCTATCAGTGCCCATCAATGCCCATCCATGCCACCTATCAGTGCCACAGATAAGTACCCATCAGTGCCACCCATAAGTACCAATCAGTACCACCTAAGAGTGCCCATCAGTGCCACCTATGAGTGCCCATGAGTGCCACATACCAGTGCCACCTATCAGTGGCCATCAGTGCCCGTCAGTGCCACCTCAGTGCCACCGCATTGGTGCCACCTCATCAGTGCCCATCAGTGCTGCCTTATCAGTGCCCATCAGTGCAGCCATATCAGTGCCCATCATTGGAGAAGAAAACTTATTTACAAAAAAATTTAACAGAAACAAAGAAAAACTTTTTTTTTTTCAAAATTTTCAGTCTTTTTTTATTTGTTTCACAAACGATGCAAACCACAGAGGTGATCAAATACCACCAAAAGAAAGCTATATTTTGGCCACGCAATTGTCATTCAAATTGCAACAGGGCTGAAAGCTGAAAACTGGATTGGGCAGGAAGGTGTATAAATGCCTGGTATGGAAGTGGTTAAGGAGCCATGTTTAAAACGTGTATTTTTTGTTTGTTTTTTTGTGACTGCCTGGGGGGGGGGGGTGCGTTGCCAGGGCACCCCCTATGGATGGGCCGCCACTGACACCAACTCTCTGTACTTTTTTTTTTACTTCTATAACAACTTTTAATCCTAAAACATAATAACAATGTTAAAATTAAAAAAAAATGGTAAAGATTTTAAACAGTACTATATATGGAAGAATAGGAACAGTTCCAATGACTGCCCACTGCATAATGAATAAAACCTCAATTGTAATAATTTATAAAGGACTCTGTATGATTTACTTTGCCATGTATGCAGATGAAGGTAAAAAGATATACACACTGTCCTGTCTCTAGAGACATTTTCAGGTGATTCTACAAGTGTAAAGATATGCTTGACTAGGCACAATAACAAGTAGAAAATATAATTGCTTACGTCTGACTTTCTCTTTCTTTAATTATTTGCATTGCATTTTAAGAATACATTGAACACTATTTGTACTCTGTATATTATTTAAAAGTTTTAAACTTTTCTTTATACTTAATGCTTATGAAATGAATTAAAAATGCAGAAAATGTTACAAAATGCTATTTAATTAAGGTTTTTAGTACATAATCCATGGCTTTTGCTAAAAATGTCAAAACATAGCTAGGGCTTCAAGTAGAAAGGATGATGTAATAAGATGTAGTCATTAAACTTAACTAACACAATAACACCTATGAGAATTCTTAACTACACTTCAGTCTCTTCATTAAGATAGTACTTTAAGATAGTTCACAGTATCATTAGAGGCAAACAGATGGCACGCAGTATGTGAATCTTATGTTCAATTTAAATAAAGACTTTCCATAATATCCATATATAGCATGAGGCAATAAAACTGCTATCACTGTTCTAAGTTAAACTTCATTTAAATACGATTTTTCACTGATCAAATGCAGTACTCTTTATGCAGTAAGCATTGGAGGTGACTTAGACATGACACAGTGTATTTTTAGAATTATGTTACAGTTACACCATAAAAATTGTTTATTTTTAGAGGACTATCAGAAGCAGAAGATAAGTAAATACAGACATTTTAGTTGCGTAGGGAAGCCACACAGCCATGTCAAGGCTTTTTGATAAATATGGTCCCTAACTCTATGCTGTCTGAGATCCCAACTATACAACATATATAGCAATGCACAAACAGAGAACATACTTACCTAGAGGTAGAACTTTACTCCTTAAAGGTATAGCAATATGACAGAAGCCAAAACATTGTCTTTACAACCTAAAGACTTCCAGTGTGTCTCTGCCAAATTTTAAAATTTCCCAGCTGCAAGCTTTCTTGAAAAAAAATCCCATTGCCGGCAATAGAAAAATGTGAAAAGAAATGGTGAGGGAGTCCTACCTCCTAAACCATACCAGGCCACATGCCCTCAACATGGGGGCTACTTTGGGGAAGGGGGGCTGTGTCCCACCTACCCCAAAGCACCTTGTCCCTATGTTGATGGGGATGAGGGCCTCTTCACCACAACCCTGGATAGTGGTAGTGTGACTCTGTGGGCAAGGGCTTTATCAGAATCTGGAAGCCCCCTTCAACAATTACCCCTACTTATTCACCAAAAAAAGTGTAAAAAAAAAATAAACCACACACACTCAGTTTTTGATAATTCCTTTATTAAAAATGTAAAAACAATGTTCCCCAATGTAGATTCATCATCAATCATGACGCCCGCCGCACAGCCAAACCCAAGAAAAAAAAAGCTCTTCCCCTTATGAAGCCTAACTGCCGACTGCCTACCAGTTCTTAAATAGGTAAGGGGCCTGGCAGAGTCACCTGGTGGCACCGCCCCCTTGTGATATCACCTACCTGTGCATGCTTGGTCGGTGACATCACTTGGGCTGGTGCCCCCATGATGTTCCATAAATTCTTATCTGAAATAGACGCTGTACTTGCTGAGGAGACAGGATTGTGTCTGGTGAATTCTATACAACATTTACCTAGGACAATCTCAGATCACTCTTTCATATCTCTGCATCTTCATCTTGGAATCCAGAGGGGTATCCAGCATTGGCGTATGAAGGTTAATAGAGTCTAGCCTAGCAGTAAAAAGAGTTTGCTGGTTCGGATCCTAACCACAACACTACCTGCTTGTAGTTTGCATGTTCTCCCCGTGCCTGTGTGGGTTTCCTCTGGGTACTCCAGTTTCCTCCCACACTTCAAAGACATGTTGGTAGGTTAATTGGCTTCTGTCTAAAGTGATCCTAGTATATGAATGTGAGTTAGGAACCTCATATTGTAAGCTCCTTGAGGGTAGGGAGTGGGACCAATGTGAATGTATATGTAAAGCACTGTGTAAATTGATGGCGCTTAATAAGTACCTTAAATAATGATTGGTTACAGGAAGAATATGTTATGATTGAATGTATGCAAGCTAAACAAAATTACTGGGTGGAGAATAGTAATAGTGGATCTCAGTTACTTCAATGGGAGGCCTTTAAAGCTACAGTAATCTGAGGGGAGTGTTCATTACAGAGGTACAACATCTTAAATGTGAGTTTGCCTCTACTGTGTCAAATGGGATAAAGTGTTTCCATAGCTGAAGTGACCCTACACAGAGTAGGTTTGTACCACTCTGTTCTGTCAGCCCATACTACCAAGAATATGATGGCACAGCGCTGCATTATTTTTAAATATGGGGATAAGAATGCTCATTTATTAGCATGGCCTCAATCTGTACCCATTCATATTGCTATTGGTTCAGCACAGGGGGTGGACATGGATGATTCTAATTATATATTACAGGTTTTTGCCAATTACTATAGGGGCCTCTATGTGCCCAATGAAACTGTGAACAAGGCTGCCCTTTCCATTTACCTGTCTATGATTGATCTTCCGGAACTGTCTGATGCTGATCAGGTGTTGATGGATGGTGATATTACTCTGGAGGAGATTAAGAAGGCCATAGCCTCCTTTTCTCTTTGCAAATCCCCAGGGTTAGATGGCCTGCCCTTGGAGTGGTATGGGATGTATGGAGAGTTCCTTGCCCCCTGATTACTCCAGGTGTTCAACTCAGAGAAAGGAGGGATATATGCCACTATCTATGAGGGAGGCTCTTGTGGTCTTGTTACCTAAGAGTGGGAAGGATTTTAAGGATGCGACTCTTATGGTCTGATTTTACTGATGAATGTTGACACAAAGATTCTTGCTAAAGTCTTGGCATGTAGGTTACAGTTGATTATATTGAAACTTATAAATGCTGACCAAACCAGCTTAATGCCGATCAAATGTGCCCAGATGAATATTTGAAGACTTTTTGTACATTTACAATCGCTACACGACAACTCCAGTGCAAGGGTGGAGGCCTTCTTGGACATCAAGAGGGCCTTTGACTCTATGGAATGGTCCTATTTATTCTTCTTATTGGAGCATTATGGGTTTGGGCCTAAGTTTTTGTCTTGGGTATGGTTACTTTATTTCAGATCTCTTTTCTATATGTAGGAGGACTAGGTAGGGGTCTCCCCTATCACCCTTTATGTTCGCTCTTGCAGTTACAAGAAGATGATTTGGTATCTGGACTTCATTTGGGTCAGCTTGAAGAATGTGTGCATTGTATGCTGAGGGAGGGAATATGGAGCTTTATTTGGGCAGGAAGACTGGGGGTCCTACACACTCTAAGGCCGCGTACACACGCGGGGACTGTTCGCTCAACTTTGTCCGTCAAACAGTTTCTGGGGACAGTCCGCTCAAAATTAGCATGGACGGACTTGGCCACACACGACGAACGAACAGTCCGCTGAAACCGTGCGCGATGACGTGAACGGCACGTACGACGGGACTAGAAAACGACGTCCTATACACTGCAATGCAAACTTCGGCGTGTAAATCCTTTCTGAGCATGCGCGGAACTTAGTTTGACGAACAAGCCTACACACGAGGGGACTGTTCGCTGAAACAAAGTTTCAGCGGACAGTTTTTCGGAATTTCCGAAAAACTTTGTTCAGCAAACTGTCCGCTGAAACTGTCCGCTGAAAGCCCACACACGAGCGGACTGTCCGCCGAAACACTGTTCAGCGGACAAAGTTGAGCGAACAGTCCCCGCGTGTGTACGCGGCCTAAGGGACCAATGTCATTTTTCTTTGTGTCTGTTTTTTTTGGGGTGTTCTCTGTTAAATATGTTGTATTATGCTGCTTTGTGTTGTGATGCATCTAAAACTTTGTAATAAAAAAAGGGGGAAAATGTTTGCTGAATTAGGTGAGAGACAGTTTGTCCTTACCTGTCATTTTGGGTCTGGATGCTATTTATTCATGTTCTGTATATTGTGCATCCAATTTTGGATATACTGTTTGTGGCAGACCCAACCAGGACAGGGGCTTTGGGTGGGAGAATTTTTCCCTGGCGGTACTGGTCACAGGCTAGCGCTTCTTGTGCTGTATAAGGAACTCTGGCAGCCTCCTTCTGAATTCCTCTTCCATGGCGGCTAGTATCTGTACCTCTTCTCTTCCCGTAACCAGACCTCGGATCCCAATGGGGGTTTGGATGTACCAGACTTCAGAAAGCATCCCACAACTTGTCACCAAATGTGATAGAACTGCTTTGGCACCCCTCTTGGGTGCTTCCTTTCACCAAACAGTGCCTCCTGCCCTCCAAACCATTCAGAGCAGACCGAGAACTATCACCAGCCCATGACTGTTTATTGAAACTCAGACACATACTTTATACCCTACAGCAGGACATCCCCCTCTTGAGGATATTAGCATGACAATTTAATAGATGGGTGGTAACAAATCTTTCATATCGGCCAACTGGTTCATTGGTTCAATAAAACAGAAAAGTCCAGGGGTCATAAGAGATGTTGAAACCCATATTTATATTTTTTAGATGGGATACCCTTTGCCAGTATGGACATATGACTGGATAATCCCACCATACATGGGCATAAGTAGCTGGTTGTCCACATTCTCTCCAACACAGGGATGAATAGGTAGGAAATAGTGTTGGGCAAATGGTTTTGCCCGAGCATGAGTTCAGGCAGAACATTGACTGTTCGCCCCCTTTGGGGAACACCCAAATTTGCAGGGTGTTCAGTGGGTGTTCACCCCGCCGAACGCTCTGCAATGCACCTGCATGCTGCATTGTGCAATATTTGCTCTGATTGGGCAAAGCTTTGTCCAGTCGGGGTGCAGAAAAAGCTTGTTGTTAAGGTGTGGGGCCGAAAAGCCAGCGTCTGTAATAAGCAATGAGTCAACAGATGTCAATAATCTTTCCTGGACAAGAAGTGATGCAAGAGACTGGCAAGTTACTGTATTAACACAGTACAGGCATACTCTGCTTTAAGTACACTCACTTTACGTACACTTGTGAATATAGACATACCTGTGAGTGTATGTAAAGTGCCTCGCAAGTACTGTACAGACAATTCACAGCTGCAGTATGAAGAGCTGAAGCTCTGAGAGCGTAGACTGTCCTATTCCTGTGTGCCCCATGATACCCCCACTACAGCACTAAACCACAGGAGAATACTTTCTTTTACCCTAACATGAGGATTGAGCATGGGAGCAGGATTCTTAAAGCGGCCATCACCAAGGGATCATTTAGATACTTTGGAACAAGCCAAGATTGATGTAACACCACTCCAACATTACAACCATAGGGTTTATATTTGTGTCTTTTAAGGTGAGAGTTCTGGGAGCATAGAGGTTACACAAGGAAGTGAAAGCACTGTATATATTTATAAATTGTAATTATAATTTATTTTATTTTACTGACAGATTTTCACATTATGTTATTATTTTTGCTATAAAGGCTAAAAAAAAGCCTTTGTTATGTCCAATATGACATTCTAGGCACAATCTTGCAAGTAAATGTAATACCTGCCCTTTACACAATGCAGCCCCCAAACAAAAATAGAACTGCTCATTAACCACTTCCGTACCAGTCACTTAAACACCTTCCTGCCCAAGCCAATTTTCAGGTTTCAGCGCTGTAGCAATTTGAATGACAATTGCGTGGTCATACAACACTGTACCCAGACAATTTTTTTATCATTTTGTTCCCACAAATAGAGCTTCCTTTTGGCTGTATTTGATCACCTCTACAATTTTAATTTTTTTGCGCAACAAATAAAAAAGGCCCACAATTTTGAAAAAATAAGTACCGTAAGTTTTTTTCTTCAATGATGAGCACTAACATAGCTGCACTGACTGGCACTGATAAGGTGGCACTGATGGGCACAAATGAGGTGGCACTGATGAGGTGACACTGACAGACACTGAAAATGGGCACTAATAGGTGACACTGATGGGCACTGATAAGTGGCACTGATGGGCACTGATAGGTGGCACTGGTATGGGGCACTGGTATGGGGCACTGATGGGCACTCATAGGCGGCACTGATGGGCAATCATAGGCAGCACTGATGGGCACTCATAGACGGCACTGATGGGTACGTATGGGTGGCACCGATGAGCATCGATGGGCACTGATAGGTAGGCACTGATGGGCATGGATGGGCACTGATGGGTGGCACTGATGACACTGATGGGTGGCATTGCTGGGCATCACTGATGTAATTTGTTACATAATGGTGCCAGTCAGTGCCCATTTGTGGGCACTGATTGGCACAGATTGGGCATTCATTTGCGCATGTGGATGGTCATGGGGTACATACCTGACTATCCACATGTTGCCCCCTTCCCCGGTGGTCCTGGCAGCTTCACTGGTGGTCCAGTGTGGGCATCCGGGGGGGGGGGGGGGGCTGTGCTAATAAACAATCAGCGCAGAACCCCCCTGTCAGGAGAGCCACCGATCGCCTCTCCTCTACTCACGTCTGTCAGACGCGAGTGAGGAAAAAACGATCAATGACTTTTCCTGTTTATATCTTGATCAGCAGTGATTGGACACGGCTGATCATGTGATAAAGAGCCTCCATCAGAGGCTCTTTACCGAGATCAGTGTAGTGGTGCATCAGACTGACACACCGCACCACTGATCCCCGCGATGCATGCCCCCATGGGCTATTATCATAAAGGATGTCATATGGTGCCCAGTCAAGATAACTGAACCACTGCCGGCCGTCATTTTGCTATAGGCCTGGCGAGAAGTGGTTAAAGTAGCCCATAAATGACTCAATTTCTTTTCCTTCCACCATGGGTGGAAAGAACACAGAACACAATATCTCTGCAGAAGGCATTCCCCCATCAACACTGATTGTGTTAGTTGGTGAATGCCTCCCACAGTGCTATTGTGTTCTGCCAGTGAGGGGTATGGAGAGCCTTCCCCATCAGCAGAACACAATGATTACTGCTAGCAGCTATAGCTGCCGGCAGTAATGGAATGTAGCAACTACAATAGACTGGTTTTACCCAAGTTGATTGATTTATCAACTTCAGTACAACCAACCTGCCCATACATCGGTTTAATCTCGGACCCTTTTTGATCCATGCATGCCTGGCTGTACAGAAAATTGTGTTTTTTCACAAACTCCCATCCTGTTACTCAGTCCTTTGTGCTACACCCGACCAGACCCAGGCCAGCAATATAGAAAAAGTAGTTGCTGACCTCCCAATTCCATTTTTTTACATGTAATAGGGAAATTATGGAACAGGATATTGTGCCTGCAGAAGTTCTGTTTGCCATTAAACAAGCTAAAGCTTCCAGAACTCCTGTTCCAGATTATTTTACAACTTCTTTTTATGAAATTTGCTTTGTTGGCTGGTACCACATAAATATTTTGAGACATTTCAACTAGGAACATTTCTAGATACAGACTCTAAAAGAGCCCATATCTGCATGATCCCCAAACAGGGATTTAAGTAACAATACAATTTACAGACCATCCTCCGTCCCCCCCACAATAATTTTACTGCAGGTGGACAGCACAGCGAACAGAGTAATTGTGGTTCCCGATGCATGTGATCACTCGTGTACTTACAATACACAGGTACACACTACACAGGTACACACTACACAGGTACTCTTTACAGGTCTGTGTCAGCTCAACCACATCTTCCACCTTTAAATGAAATTGGGATCTGCTTGCTGTCTCTGTGTATGTGTCTTTGGTATGTGGCCTTCTCTATCTGTTGCCCTGTGTGTGCATAACCATGATGTTGTTTTTTGTTGCTCTGGACTATCTCACCTAAGTTTGATGTGTTGATCTTATCTTGGCCTCTTACCTCTTGCTATTCTGACTTTAGAAGCAAAAGGTCCACTTTGATTATTAGGCATTCTTATATTCACTCATGATTAATTAAAGAACTTCCACCCCACCCTCATAACAGTATAAATTTGAGCATTCTTAAGGGGTCAGCACATTGCTGGGGGAGCACATTGCAGGGGCTTCTATCCTTAAGGCTTCTATCGCTAAGTGATTCTTTCTACAAGTGATATGCACTTCAATCTATGCACTTCAGCGATTGCACAAAGCAAACAAATATAGCAAACTGCACTGGAAAGCCCCTAACAGAGTGCAGGTGCCCTGTCTCTCTATTAAGCTCTCCTTCCACTCTGTAACATGCGCTCTCTAGCACTGCTTCTGACACTCATATGCTCTCTCCTCAAACTCTCTTACCTTCACCCCTCTTCTCTACCCCCCTGCTTATACATATCACCCTGCCTTCTGTCCTCTCCCTACTACTGCTTCTGCCAACTTTTTCTCATTCTACATCTATACACTTATAAAACCTCCAGTACTCTGAGACATGCCCCTTCATATAAATAACTTTCCCACATTACCTCCCTCACCCTCCTGCTTCTCCTAACCTCTAGTGACATATCCCCAAACCCTGGGCCACCATCAGCTGTCTTTGCCTAAAGCTCCCATCCCACTACACCCTCTTGCAGCAGCCGTAACCCACAGAACTTGGTCTCTATTGCTCTTCTTTCCAAAACCAGCCCCCCCTTTTCCTGTGCCCTTTGGTATGCACGCACTGTCTGTAACAAACTCTCCGGCCTCCACGACATCTTTATCACAAATTCCTTTAACCTATTTGCCATTACTAAAACCTGGCTTCATGAATCAGATACTACTTCTCCTGCTTCTCTCTCCCATGATAGACTTCTCTGTATTCACTCCCCCAGATCAAGTGGACGGAAGGGAGGTGGAGTGGGAATCCTTCTAGCCCCATTCTGCACCTATCACCTCCCTCTCTGACATTCTCCACTTTGTAGGCACATTGCATAAGTCTATTCTCTCCCATTTCTCTAAGCCCTTGTACACACGGTCGGAGATTCCGATGGAATGTGTCCTATCAGACTGTTTTGTCAGATATTCCGACTGTTTGTGGTCTGCATCGGACTGTTTCCGTCGGAATATCCGACGGAGCAAGTTTTCCAACTTGCCGGTAAAATTTTCAGACAAAATGCTCCTATCGGACATACTCTGATCATGTGTAGCCTACTCCGACGGACAAAGTGCCACGCATGCTCAGATCAAATTTCTAGACCAAAGGTATTGGCTACTAGCCCAAACATAGTCCCGTCTAACGAAATAACGTCATTACGTTATGTACAAGCGGATTTTCCGACAACTTAGTCCGACCATATGTATGCAACATCACTTCCGGACCTCTTCCGGAATGAATCCGTCTGAATTACTCCAACGGATTTGGTAGTCGGAATCTCCGACCGTGTGTACAAGGGCTTAGAATTGCTGTCATGCCTTCTCCTCTAAACTTCTTGAAAGACTGGTCTACAACTGATTAAGCGACCATCTAACCTTGAATAAACTTCTTGATCCCCTTCACTACAGATTTCGCCCTCAACACTCCACAGAAGAAGCTCTCCCTAAACTCTCAAATTACCTCCTAACGGCTAAAACCAGTGGACACTATTCTGTACTACTTCTCCTGGATCTCTCTGCTGCCTTTGACACAGTGGACCACCCCCTCCTCCTCAATAAACTCAACTCCTTTGGTCTCCGTGACTGTACTCGCTGGTTCTCATCCTACCTATCCCACTGCTCCTTCAGTGTCACTTACAACCAGGGGCGTAACTAGAAATCACAGGGCCCCATAGCAAAATGTTGTATGGGCCCCCCCCCCACAAAAAAAAAAAAAAATGAACGAATGCCAGTGAACAACAGATTACCACACTCATGTAGCACAGTACCCAGGCAAAAGCTTATATTAATTTCAACCAACAAAGTATGCAGTATACCGTATGCAGCCCCTGAAGGACACACATGCATATCCCCATCAGTACAGGCCCCCCTCAGTGCAGACACCACCCTCAGTGCAGGACACCCCCAGCAGTGCAGACCCACCTTTCTCAGTACAGACCCCCTCAGTAGTACCGACCCCTCAGCAGTGCAGACACCCCCTTAGTACATACACCCCACTTAGTGCAGACCCCCCATCAGTACAGACACCCCCCACCTCAGTGCAGACCCCCCCAGCAGTACAGACCCCCCCAGCAGTACAAACCCCCCACCCAAGTGCAGACCCCCCACCCAAGTGCAGACCCCCATCAGTACAGACACCCCCCACCTCAGTGCAGACCCCCAAGCAATGCAGACATCCCCCTTAGTACCCACACCCCCATTATAGACCCCCCTCAGTGCAGGACCCCCCCAGCTTTGCAGACAACCCCCTCAGTGCAGGACCCCCTCAGTACAGACTCCCCCTCAGTAGTGTAGATCACCCAGCAGTACAGGCCCTCCCTCAGTAGTGCAGACTCCACCTCAGTAGTGCAGACTCCCCCTCAGTAGTGCAGACCCCCCCCCCCCTCAGTAGTGCAGGCTCCCCCTCAGTAGTGCAGGCCCCCCTCAGTAGTGCAGACCCCTTAGTAGTGCAGAGCAGACCCCCCTCAGTAGTTCAGGCTCCCCCTCAGTAGTGCAGGCCCCCCCTCAGTAGTGCAGGCCCCCCCCCTCAGTAGTGCAGGCTCCCCCTCAGTAGTGCAGAGCAGACCCCCCTCAGTGCAGGACCCCCTCAGTGCAGACCCTCCCTCAGTAGTGCAGGCTCCCCCTCAGTAGTGCAGGCTCCCCCTTCAGTAGTGCAGACCCTCCCTCAGTAGTGCAGGCCCCCCCTCAGTAGTGCAGGCCCCCCTCAGTAGTGCAGCCCCCCCCCCAGTAGTGCAGCCCCCCCCTCCCCTCAGTAGTGCAGCCCCCCCCTCAGTAGTGTAGACCCCCCTCAGTAGTGCAGACCCCTAAGTAGTGCAGAGCAGACCCCCCTCAGTAGTGCAGTGCAGACCCACCTCAGTGCAGGACCCCCTCAGTGCAGACCCCCCTCAGTAGTGTAGACCCTCCCTCAGTAGTGCAGACCCCCCCCCCTCAGTAGTGCAGACCCTCCCTCAGTAGTGCAGGCTCCCCCTCAGTAGTGCAGGCCCCCCATCAGTAGTGCAGCCCCCCCCCCCTCAGTAGTGCAGACCCTCCCTCAGTAGTGCAGGCTCCCCCTCAGTAGTGCAGGCCCCCCATCAGTAGTGCAGCCCCCCCCTCAGTAGTGCAGACCCCCCTCAGTAGTGCAGACCCCCCCCCCAGTAGTGCAGGCTCCCCCTCAGTAGTGCAGACCCCCCTACCCTCCCTTACATACCTTACAACAGCGCTGACAGTCTCCCCATACAGCGTTGTGTGTGTTCCTCGAGGCTTCGAGCGCAGGCTCCTCCTTCTCTGTGGATGTAAACAGAGAGGAGGGGAGGTGGCTTAGGTCCGCGCCGCTGAGTCCCTCAGCCTGCGCTCGAGCACAGAAGGCAGAGGTGCTAGTGGTGTGGCTGTCGCTACCTGGTGTGTGTCACCCCGCTGGCGGGTGTCACCCGGTGCGGCTCGCACCCGCTTGGCAACGACACTCACTGGGCCCTAGATCGGCTGCGGGCCCCATAGCGCCCGCATGGGTCGCTATAGCGGTAGTTCCGCCACTGCTTACAACTCTATTTCCTCCTCTCCTCTTCCTTTCTCCATTGGGGTCCCCTAAGGTTCTGTTCTTGGACCTCCTCTTTTCTCGATCTACATCACCTCCCTGAGTCAGTTGATTGCCTCCCACGGCTTTAAATATTATCTCTATGCTGATGATACTCAAATCTATCTCTCCACCCCCAGCTCTCTCCATTTGTCTCCTTATCAACTTGCTAGCAGACATATCAGCCCTGTGTATCACATCACTTCCTCAAATTCAACCTATCCAAAACCAAGCTCATGATATTTCCTCTCTCAGGTGCCGCTTCCCCTGATTTCTCTGTCAATATCAATGGCTCAACTATCAACTTGTCCCCCCACACCAAGGTCCTAGATGTAATCCTGGACTCGGAACTAACCTTTCGGCCCCACATCCTATCGCTATCCAAAACTTGCCGCCTCAACCTCCTCAACATCTCCAAGATACGCCCCTTCCTAACCACAAAGCTTCTAATCCACTCCCTGGTCATCCCTGGTCATCTCCTGCCTCGACTACTGCAACTCCCTCCTCAATGGCTTACCTCTAAATAGGCTATCCCCACTTCAGTTCATCATGAACGCTGCTGCCATGCTCATCCACCTCAAAACTACTCAGTGCCTGCTATACCTCTCTGCCAATCCCTCCATTGGCTGCCACTCAGTCATCAAATTAAATTCAATACTAACTATAACTTACAAAGCCACCCACAACCTGGCCCCCAGATACATCCCTAACCTAGTCTCAAAATACCAACCTAATCATTCTCTTTGCTTCTCCCAAGACCTCCTGCTCTCAAACTCCCTTGTCACCTCATCCCATGCTCGCCTTAAGGACTTCTCCAGAGCCTCTCCCATCCTCTGGAATGCTCTACCCCAATCTGTCTGGATTTTCTCCTACTTTATCCACTTTTAGATCATCCCCCACCTAACAACTATACATTTATCTTCTCAATCAGCACATCCCCCACAGTTATTACCTCTTAAAGTTAAATAGATTGAATTGACTAGATGGGGGGGGGGGGGGGGGTAAGCATAAGCACTGATGCAGGATTTTTGGTGAATATTAATCTCAACGATGGACAAAATGATCAAAAAAGCACTGCTTACTATAGAAGAAAGGAGATTTGTGGGACTTTAAATGAGGCAGGGACCTAGTCATACCTCCATTCCTATTTTTATGAAAGAAAAACGACTTACTATAACTGAATGCATTGGTCTCCTTCCCAGGACCTGATCGAAATCTGCCATGGGGTGTTCCAAAGCCCCCAAAAAAGGAACAAGCCTGGTACAAGAACCATCCTAGAGATTCTAGACAATCAGGCAAGATGTCACCTGCAACTATAGCACACATGCTCCCACTGCAACTTAGATTACATTTTTGAAAAACAACACCCTGAATGCTTGAAAACTGAACAAATGTTTTAGGCTTCACCAAATGTTCTATTTCAATTTGAATGTACTATATGCTGCAGAAAGCCCTGGATAGAATGTCTGAAAATCTTTTCAGAGCAGCTAACAGAAAAATAATTGAGGTCAATAAGTACATCAGCTCTTGAATTTCAATACCATGAACTCATTATAATCTTAGAACAAAGTGAGAAGAATATTGAGGCTTGGTTCACACTAGTGAGAATTGGATGTGTGATTCCCCACATCCAATTCGCATGACAGACGAGCCAGAGCCATTTCATACATCTCTGGGGCGGGTGCAGAGAGAATTGCACATGGGTCCTGTGTGTCTTTGGCTCCATTTCAGGTCCAAATTCAGGTAACAATTCAAGCCTGATTCATCCCTGAAACAGAACAGGGATGCACTGGACCCCTGCTGTGAGCTGCTCCGCATAGCATGAACCCAGCCCCAGGGTTTTAAAAAGGTGTATGCCACTCTGCACTCCCATCTTGAACATCAAGAAAATATTGAAAGACACTCAGGTCTAAGACTAATGCTGCATACACATGATCAGACTTTCCGGCAGACTAGGTCTGATGGAATCAGTCCGTCAGACAATCCGATCGCGTGTGGGCGAATCTGATAATTTTTCATTAAAAAAATTTCATGGACCTAGAAATAGAACATGTTTAAAATCTGTCCAATAGGCTCAATTCCTATCGGGAAAACCGTCTGTTTGTATGCTGGTCCGATGGACCGAATAAGACGCAAGGGAAGCTATTGGCTACTGGCTATTGAACTTCCTTTTTTAGTCCCGTCTTATGTCATCACGTTCAAAACGAACACCGAAAGTCCATCTGGAAGACCATCGGACCTAGTCTGCCGGAAACTCCGGTTGTGTGTATGTGGCATATGAAGCCTTCCTCGGTCTATACCAAACCTGCAATGAACTGTTAATGCTTTATTTCAAGAACCTGCTTTTGAACTTTCTATCAAAAAATTGGAGGGTCCTCCAAGGGACATTATAGTACACCCTCACTACTACAGAACAAACAAATTACTTCTGCAGGTAGTGCAAGAAGCAGATCCCTAAATTCATACCATAAATTTGCAGACCTTTCACCATTGACATTAGCCATGGGAAGAGCCCTGAAAATCTATCAATAATACAATTTTAAAAAACCCATTATTGTTTTACCTTGTTTTACCTACTGTGGAAGATCCTAAATATTACTGAAGCCTACTTTTCCTTTGACAGCCAACATTTATTTTTTGTTAATTTCTCTCAAATTCACATGCTAAACAAAATCCAAACATCTCTAATGCAGAATGCTAACCCAACTGTGCAGACCCCCTGGGTTTTCAATAAGATTCAGATGCCGAGGATACCTGGGCTGACTATATCCCATGTGTGAGAGTTTCCAAAAAATGATAGATGGCATTGGTTGACACCCCAACACTACCAGTATGATTAAGGGTGGATAATACACCCAGGACCCTCACAGGTCAGATTTTTCCCTTTCCCCTGCCTTTTTTCCCCTTGGGTGCGTTTATTTAATCTTTATTGTTGTTTAATTCAATTTATTATTAATTCTTTACCTCTACGATAGAACTATACCCTATAATTCTTTGATTGAGTAGAAGAATCGATTGGCGCATCTTTCTTCCTATAGCTTCTAACTGGTTTTTAGTGGAATCATGGATGTCTTGGGGCCTGTTTGGACCACATTTATGTCCACTATCAATACGGGCTGTCTAACTAACTATAAAACTGAAGACGAATCTAAATTATTTCTAGACAGAATGTTCAATCTTCTTAAAAAGAAATCTCATTTGCATTGGCACACACAATACTTTGAGCAGTACATCAAGGAAGAGATCTGTCCGCTGGGACTCCGTATTCAAGTATTCCCAACAGTCAGGGACCCCTCCCTCGATTTTAAAAAGTCTTGGGAGGACACCCTGACTAAGTGTAGTGTAACATTAATGAATCAGCTAACTGCACAGTACCATGCGGACATGATCGCTCTTGATGAGGAAATTGCACGGCTCATTGAGCAATTCCCCAAAATCATGGAATCATCAAGTTTTTGTGAGAAATGGAAAGAGGCTAAGGAACGTCTTCAGACTCTTAATCGTGAAATAATTGTTAAAAAACAGGGCAAGTTTGTACAAGACAAACTTGCCTTCTCTGAAGGGTATGCGTATAGATGGGGTAACAAACTCATTAAAAGATGCAACCCACATCCACGCACGTATAAGGGCACTGCATCAGCTACTGATTATACCGAATCTGACTCTTCTTTGTCTTCACAGGTCATTTCACAGCACACTAAACCACGCGCACCAGGACGGGAGCTATCCGCAAACGATCACTCACTGGTGAAGATCACCTCACTAAAGATCCGAAAAAAGGCAAAAGAAAGGGTAAAACCACAAAAACCGGACATTCTGTACTTCCGGGAACCCATAGTCACGTAAATGAAGCACAGTCATCCACACTACACAATATTATACCCAAAATCCTTCAGACTAACACTCAAACACTTTTTCCAAACTTGGGTTTTTTATCCCACGCCGCACCGGAAACACCCCAACGAGGGAGTCTAGATGCGCACGTACTCAAGACCCCCGCACCCAATACGACATAGACCACTCCTCTCATGCACCTAGGCCTTTGGAGGAAAACTTAAACATCATAAATTTAACCCCTTATCCTCTGACACATGACAAGGAATCAGTTTTGCAGTTGGGCCTTGATTTTAGTCCAGCCAAGCCTATTAATGTATATGAGACAATCAAGGACTTATATCTCTTTGCACGCAATTTGACATATAAGTTAATTTATGATAAGGACAGACAAAATTTGAACTTGGAGAAAGCCCTTGCCGAAAGGACTAAACATTTCTCCATGCAAGAATTCCGGGCCCTTAGAGATTTGATGCTGTTGTATGATGAAGGACAGGTGGAATAGGGCAATTCTGTTTCAGAGCTATCCGAGGAATTATTTCCCCCTTTATCTTCAGAAGCTGACTCTAAAACTACTTTTGATATGGAAAACAAAAAACAGGAGGTTTCTTTTAAATTGGGGTCCCGGGCTTTCCCGTATTTGATGACCTGTCCAACAATTTGGGCCTTCTTGACAGAGTCCATCAAATCTCTAAAAAAACAGCACTGGCCATCTCTACCCTCGAATCTGAGCAGCAGACAACAAAGAGCTATTATTTCTTTGAAAAAGAAAGAGGACATTATTGTAAAAAAATCAGATAAAGGGGGCAATTTGGTACTGATGACACATAACCAGTACCAAAATATGTGCTTAAAAATCTTGTCCAACCGTGCGTGGTATACCCCTATTGACCAGACTGCGATGCTCAACTTTACCAGTGAGTTTCGCAGCCTGGTGGCAGGTGCCTTTTGGTAAGGCTTAATTGATGAGGGCACCTTTAAATATATCAATACCCTCAAACCACGAGTCCCTACGTTCTACGCTCTACCCAAAACTCACAAAAACCTTAGGGACCCACCCGGACGACCTATTGTCTCCGGGATTGGGTCACTTACTGAGAATGCCAGCAAATTAGTAGATGCGGTATTAATGCCCCATGTTCTCAGCTTGCCCTTGTACGTTAAGGATACCACTCATCTATTACGTAACCTTGAGGGGGTGCAGGTCCCATCGGACGCCCTCCTCATGGCCATAGATGTTGAGGCTCTGTACTCAAGTATTCCCCACGAGCAGGGCGTCCTAATGGCCTGCACCTTCCTCAGGGCACAAGATCATCACACTTGGCCCTTTAATGAATTTATTTTACAGCTCCTTACTTATATTCTCACAAGGAATCACTTTACATTTATGGATCAATTGTACCTACAAACCCAGGGAGTCGCAATGGGTACTTCCTGTGTACCGTCATATGCCAACCTATATTTAGGTGGCTGGGAACGGAACATCTTTAGCGATAATACATTACAGACTTTCTTGAACTCGATATTGATGACATTTTGGTCATATAGACGGGTACCACACAGGTCCTTATCAAGTTCATGAAACATCTTAACCATAGCACTTTGAATTTAACCTTTACTTATTCGTATAACCATTCATGTATTTCTTTCCTTGATTTAAGCATCAACAAAGATGCTCAGGGTAAACTTACTACGAATCTTTTTCGGAAGCCAACTGCTGGCAATACCTTATTACATGCATCTAGCTCACATCCCCGTCCCCTAATATGAAGCATCCCATACGCCCAGTACCTGAGACTTAGATGGAATTGTACAGAAGATAGGGACTTTTTGGCCCAAGCGACGACCCTGAGGGAACGCCTATTGGGTCGTGGCTATACATGGTCAAACCTCAGGAAGGCTTTTAATAAAGCGTATGCTCACTCGCGAGAATCTTTACTTTTTGGCCCTCCCAGACCTAAATATCTAACTACTATAAAAGTTGTAACTAAATTCTCACTGCATCATAACACGCTAAGACAAGTGATCTCTAATCATTGGCACCTTCTAACAGATCACCATATTCTGGGGAAGTATGTTAAGCCTACCCCAGAGTTGGTCTTCAGGAGGGCCACTACCCTGGGAGACAGTCTAACGACCAGCCACTACAGTGCCCGCAGTCGTAGCTTGCAAGGCCCTAGGGGCACGTCGTGCTGTGGGTACTGTCCCAAATGCCCATGGATTTTGGAGGGTGTTACTCACACCCTCCCTAATGGGGAAACTTTATCACCCTCCCATTGTGCAGATTGTGGCACAAAAGGCATAGTTTACCTGATGGTCTGTGCCTGCGGGGCTTTCTATGTAGGAAAGACCATCAGGGAACTACGCCAAAGAATAGGCGATCATGTTTACTAATCGACCAGTGGTAAACTTACATCAGTAGGACAACATATAGGTATCCATCATCGATACCAATCAGAGTGTTAGGACCTGGGCTTGAACCTGGGACCTCTGGTGTGTCTGGCGGTGGCTCTGCTTGCTGAGCCACCTGGAATGCTGGACAGCTCCTTGGACAGCTCCTTGGACAGCTCCTTGGACAGCTCCTTGGACAGCTCTTGGACAGTTCCTTTAGTGATCATGTCTTGAATCTTGTTTGCCTTGAACCTTGAACCCTTTGCTCCTCCCATGAACTTCCTATATAAGCCATGTCTCTGCACTTCCTGGTTGCCAGAATATTGTGCCTTTACCAGCCAATATCTTGCTCCTATCTCTCCTGCTGCCGACCGTATCCTTGCTACCTTTCGTTACCGACATTTGGCTTGCTCCTGGACTACGCTTCCGCTGAATCCCAATCTGCAACTATTGGTTACCGACTTTTGGCTTGTTTCTCAACTACGCTCCTGCCTGATCTCTACCTGCTATATCTGCTACCAGACCCCCGGCTTGCTCACCTCCTGGTGGGGCTATCCTGAGGACCGCGACCTGGCACTAACACGCAGCCAAGCCCATCTCCACCTTTGGGAGCTCTGGTGAATACCGGTTAGTGCTTAGACCCCGCACCTCAGGTGAACCCGTGCCATCAGCCAGGGTGACCTGTGTGAATATCTGCTCTGCTGCTATAGCTATTGGTCTCTGAGCCTGACTCCAGATCGTGACAGAATATTCTGGCCAAAAACATGGAGGCCGTTGTAGCAGCTGCCGTGGCTCCTCTCAGGGTTCAAATCGCTGAGTTACAGGCATTTGGTGTTGACTACCAGGAAAAATTTTCTGAGTTACAAATTGAAATGAAAGGTCTACAAGAGGAAATCCTTGATCTACACAAACAATTGCGGGATTTTCATGCCCGAGATACTGCTGCCATAGAAATTAATGCATGAATGCCCCTACCACTCAAGTTTAGCGGAGACCGCCGCCATTATAGAGGATTCCTTAATCAATGTCGTATATACTTTCAGATGCAACCTGCTGCATTCACTTTTGACAGGAAAAAGGTGCTGTTTATTATCAACCTCCTGACTGAGGAAGCCTTAGCCTGGGCCTCCCCTTATGTGGAGAAAGATGATGTCATCCTGGATAATTTTGATTCTTTTGTGACTGCGATGAACCAAGTTTTCGATGATCCTAACCGCTGTGCTACTGCTGAGGCAAAATTGCACAATTTACGTCAGGGAAGACGCTCTTTTGCAGAGTACACAACTGAATTCCGACGTTGGATCTCAGATACCAATTGGAATCCAGCAGCACAGAAGAGTCAGTTCCGTCAAGGACTCTCGGAACAAGTAAAAGATGAGCTTGCCAGAGTAGAAAGTCCTGATGACCTTGAAGCTTTTATTAAATTATGTATTCGAATTGATCAGAGACTTACTGAAAGGAGAAAGGAGAGACTGGGAATCCTAGGCAGTAATGGTGGCATGCGTTTTTCTACTACTCAGTATCCTCCTAAGGTTCCAAGAGTTTTTCCTGATTCTGACACTCCTGAACCTATGCAGGTGGATGCTATTAAAAGATCTATTACTACTCAGGAGAAAGAAAGACGACGTTCAGAAAACTTATGTCTTTATTGTGGAGACTCTGGACATTACACAGTTAATTGTCCCAATAAATTTAAAAGAACAATTGCAGCAATGGATGTTTACAGTATCTGAACAAATAAACTCAATTTCTCAGTCCATCTCTCCTTTGATTCAGGAAGCAAATAAAGTTAATTCTTTATCAACTCATTTTGTCATCCCTATAAAGCTTATTGTTGAAAGCAATGAAATACCTTGCTCTGCTATGCTGGACTCAGGGGCTGGGGGAAACTTCATCGACATCGAATTTGCCCAAAGTAATAACATTCAAATAAGAAATAAACTTGCCCCAATTGATATGGAAACTGTGGATGGCTCACCTTTGACTTCAGGCCCTGTTACCCACGAGACAATCCCACTTAAACTCCTAATTGAAACTGACCATCAGGAGACTATCAGCTTTGAGCTGATTACATCACCCAAGTTCCCTATTATCCTGGGCATTCCTTGGTTCTCTATCCATAATCCCTCCATCAACTGGGAGACACGTTCTTTAAGCTTTACATCTGACCATTGCAAGAAACATTGCAAAGAATCTTATCAAATAAGCCCTCCACCAACCCAAGATTTACAAGCAGTTTTGGCAACTATCCAGTCATATGACAAGCTACCTCCACAATATCTTGAGTTTCGGGATGTTTGTGATAAAAAGAACGCAGATCAGCTGCCTCCTCATCGCTCTTATGATTGTCCCATTGAATTGCTTCCAGGGGCAGAAATACCATTTGGTCGCCTTTATTCTTTATCAGAACCTGAACTGAAAGTGCTCAGGGAGTGGATTAATGAGAATCTTGAGAAGGGTTTTATCAGACACTCAACCTCTCCTGCTGGCGCAGCCTTATTCTTCGTGACGAAAAAGGACTCCACCCTGCGTCCGTGTATCGACTACAGAGATTTAAATAAGATCACAATTAAGAATCGCTATCCACTCCCACTGATTCCAGAAATGCTTGAGAGACTCCGCTCTGCCAAGCTCTTTACCAAATTAGATTTACGGGGGGCATACAACCTTGTCCGCATTCGTTCCAGTGATGAATGGAAAACTGCTTTCAGAACCAGATATGGACATTTTGAGTCTTTGGTCATGCCCTTTGGGCTTTGCAATGCTCCTGCAACTTTTCAACATTTTATTAATGATGTCTTTCGAGATTTGCTTGATCAGTTTGTAATAGCATATTTTGGATGACATTCTCATTTTCTCTGATACCTTGGAAGAACACCGCAAGCATGTCTGTATTGTTTTCGAGAGATTAAGGCGAAATCAACTTTACATAAAATTAGAGAAATGCGAGTTTGAACAGACTCAGATTCAGTTCTTGGGATACATAATCTCTTCTGAAGGGGTAAGCATGGATCCCGATAAGATCAAAGCTGTGGTGGATTGGCCCGCCCCTAAGAATGTTAAAGAGATACAGCGATTTGTTGGTTTTGCCAACTTTTACAGAAGATTTATAAGGAATTTCTCTAGGGTAATTGCTCCAATCACACAGTTGACAAAGAAAGGGGTGCCCTTTTTGTGGTCTCCTGAGGCACAGGCTGCCTTTAGTAAACTGAAAACTCTCTTCACTTCTGCACCAATCCTGGTACATCCAGATCCAGAACTACCTTTCATCGTAGAAGTTGATGCTTCTAATTCTGCTGTAGGAGCTATCCTTTCTCAGTGAATGGGAGAAAAAATGCAGCTTCATCCTTGTGCTTATTTCTCTCGACTGATGTCTTCAGCCGAGATGAATTATGACATTGGAAACAAGGAGCTGCTGGCAATTAAGGAAGCATTTTCTGAGTGGAGGCATCTGCTGGAAGGAGCTAAGCACCCTGTAACCGTTCTCACCGATCATAAAAATGTAGAATTTATTAGGTCTGCTAAAAGGTTGTCATCTAGACAAGCACGTTGGACCCTTTTCTTTTCCAGGTTTAATTTTGTTATTTCATACCGCCCTGGGTCAAGGAATGGTAAGGCTGATGCCCTATCACGGATGTTGTCTGGGCCTCTCCAGGAAAGCACCTCTGAATGTACAATCCTGCCTCAAAAGAACATTCTAGGGGCCATGAGTTCAAAGACATTTCTTAATCTTCTCAAGGAGGGGTATGAGAATGACCCACTTCTTAATAATCCTCCTAAGGACATTAACCTCAAGTACAACAATGGTTTTTGGACTCAAGCGCATTGCCTCTATGTACCTGAATCAGTTCGGGTAGAAGCCCTCAGGTTGGTACATGACTCTAAGCTTGCTGGTCATTTTGGGGTTTCTAAAACAGAAGAACTCTTATCACGTTCCTTTTGGTGGCCTGGGTACAAGAAAGATGTTAAGAGTTATGTGGCTTCATGTCTAACCTGTGCTCGCAATAAGACACCTCGATCTTCTCCTCTGGGGTTACTTCTACCACTACCTGTTCCATCAAGACCATGGGGGTCAATTTCTATGGACTTTGTGGTTGACCTTCCTCTTTCAAAAGGGATGACCACCATTCTGGTAGTCGTTGACCGTCTCACTAAGATGGCTCATTTTATTCCAGTTAAAGGGGTACCCTCCGCCGAACATACTGCTGAGGTAATGGTTAGAGAAGTTTTTAAACTTCATGGAATTCCTGATGATGTGGTGTCTGACAGAGGGGTACAGTTTACCTCAAAATTTTGGAGAAGTTTTTGCTCAGCTTTGGGTGTAACAGTTAATCTGTCCTCGGCTTTTCATCCGCAGTCTAATGGTCAGACCGAGAGGACCAATCAAACTCTGGAGCAATACCTTCGATGCTTCGTGAGTTATCTTCAGGATGACTGGGTGGACTACCTTCCTACGGCAGAGTTTGCTTATAATAACTCTAAACATAGTTCCACATCCCAAAGCCCATTTTTCTTAAACACGGGGTATCATCCAGTTTTTATTCCTGATCTCCCCATCTCAACTTCAAATCCTGCTGTTACCAACAGACTAACTTCATTACATGAGATCCAGGAGAAATTGACTGATACATTGAAGGAGGCGCAGGAATAGTACAAGAGGGCTGCTGACAGACATCGTAGGTCAATTCCCACTTTTCAAGTAGGTGAGAAAGTTTGGTTATCTACCAAAAATTTAAAAGTTCAAGTTCCATGTGCTAAGTTGGGTCAAAAGTTTATGGGACCTTTTGAGATTTCTGCTCAAATCAACCCGGTCACTTTTCGCCTAAAACTTCCTGACAATATGAAGATTCACCCTGTGTTTCATATATCACTACTCAAACCATTTCATGAAAATACTTTTTCTGGAAGAATTCATCCTCCTCCCCCACCTGTCGAGGTACAGGGTGAAGAAGAATTTGTGGTGGGAAAAATTCTTGACTCCAGGATCTCTAGGAACAAATTGCAATATTTGGTTCAATGGGAAGGATATGGGCCAGAAGAAAATTCTTGGGAGCCTGAGGAGAATGTTCATGCCCCTAGATTAACAAGGGAATTCCACCAGAGGTTTCCTCAGAAACCTGGCCCTAAGACGTCCAGGGGACGTCCTGGGAGGAGGGGAGTACTGTTAGGACCTGGGCTTGAACCTGGGACCTCTGGTGTGTCTGGCGGTGGCTCTGCTTGCTGAGCCACCTGGAATGCTGGACAGCTCCTTGGACAGCTCTTGGACAGTTCCTTTAGTGATCATGTCTTGAATCTTGTTTGCCTTGAACCTTGAACCCTTTGCTCCTCCCATGAACTTCCTATATAAGCCATGTCTCTGCACTTCCTGGTTGCCAGAATATTGTGCCTTTACCAGCCAATATCTTGCTCCTATTTCTCCTGCTGCCGACCGTATCCTTGCTACCTTTCGTTACCGACATTTGGCTTGCTCCTGGACTACGCTTCCGCTGAATCCCAATCTGCAACTATTGGTTACCGACTTTTGGCTTGTTTCTCAACTACGCTCCTGCCTGATCTCTACCTGCTATATCTGCTACCAGACCCCCGGCTTGCTCACCTCCTGGTGGGGCTATCCTGAGGACCGCGACCTGGCACTAACACGCAGCCAAGCCCATCTCCACCTTTGGGAGCTCTGGTGAATACCGGTTAGTGCTTAGACCCCGCACCTCAGGTGAACCCGTGCCATCAGCCAGGGTGACCTGTGTGAATATCTGCTCTGCTGCTATAGCTATTGGTCTCTGAGCCTGACTCCAGATCGTGACACAGAGTGTGTTAAATTTTATGTTCTTGAGGTGGTACACGAGGACTTACAAGGGGGCGATTGGGACTGCGAAATACTAAGGCACGAACGCTCTGGATTGAGCGTTTAAATGCCTTGGTGCCACCTGGCCTCAATGAGGCACAATCCAATAAATGTTTTCTGAAATGATAGTAGGGGGTGGTATACAATGAAGCGTGCCCCCCCCTTTTGTCCCCCTTCCCCTTTCCTCCTTCTTCACCCCCTATTTCTCCCTTTTACTCTTTTCCTTCCCCTTCCCTTTTTTCTTTTTCTTCCCTTCCCCCCTTCCCCCCCTCCCCCCTCTCCTCCTTTTTAATGAACTTTCCTCTTATTTTTGTTTCTTTTCCACCCCGTCCTTCTGCTTCTCTTCCCATTTTTAATTTTTTCTCCCTTTGCCCCCCCCCCCCCCCCTTCCTTCCCCATATATACCTTTCTCCCTTCCCATTCCCTTTATTTTCCTTCTTTCATTCTTTTTCCTCTCCTTTCTCTTTTCTTTTCCCCTTCTCTCTCATTGATTCTACTAGCCAGTATATGGTTAGTCTATTTGGAAGGCTTTAGTAGCGTTTCTTTTTTTCTTCTACTCAAAATACATCAATCCATAATTAGATAAACATAACATTCAATAGCTGTGTCGCTGTGTAATGGTTCTATCGTCTTTTTGTTTATTAGGATCCTATTTCAGGATGTGTTTATGTTGTTATTATTACTTTATATTACTGTTAAATATGTTATGGCACTTTACCAACAGCGTTAAACATTGTTATCACTGATCACTGTAATGGAGAGGTGAGGCGTACGGGCGGGACCTCTCTGGGTATGTATCAGCAATGAGAGTATTGACTCTCTTGGGCGGATATGCGCCGTTCCACTCGACTGGCCCCTCCCTTTCTCCTCCTTCGGGTTGGTGGGAGGGGTCGACTGGGCGCCTTACCACTCACGCTCTATTGCGTGGTGGTTTAGGCAATTGCGCTGTCAGGTTATGACACATTCGCAATAGGAGCGGTGGTCCTAGTGACGTTATCGGCGGGCGGCGTCTCCGGCCGTATGACGCACCAGGATGGAGGAAAAAAGAGCGCCACATCAGACAGCCTGCACATAGCTCTGGCTTTTGTCTGATGCGGATGTGTTCCAGGCAACTCGCAGCTAACAGGTAATAGGGGACCTTTATCTAATGGGATTTATGAAGCCATATGGCCTCTCATACACATCTATCCCTTCACTCTGTTTATCTCTATGGTGTGCAGCATTTTAAATTACTTTATTTACTTATAGGAATGGCAGTATTGATCCGCTCCAACATAGATACTGTACAAGCTATAAGTGACACACAGTGGGAATTTTTTCCTTTTAAATCCATCTACCCATATAAATCTAAGGTCCCTGCCTTCACGACCTGGTAGGCTGTTTTCAAACATGATTCATTTTATTAAAACTTTTTTGTATCATCATTGACTAAATGGGTACTCTTATCAACTTGCTGGGGCGCGCCTATATACACAGGCATATCATGCGGCCCCTTCCCCCCTCCCCCTTCACCCCCTTCCCCCCTCCCCCTGTCTCCCCCTTTCCACCCCCCCCCCTTTTTTTTTCCTCCCCCTTTCCCTTCTTTATGCATCCCTAATTTATTATATTGCTGACTATGGCCATTTGTAATTTCCATTACAGTTCAATTTGCCTGGTTAACTCTTTTGTCCTCCCGTGTCCACCCCCAAGGGTAGTCAACCCAACTGATAGCTGGACACCACCCTAGCTGTATTGTGGGGCCTCTGACCGGTAAGCCTCATTTCCCTACATGTTAATGCTTGTTAAAAACTTCCTGTATTAAATATATGAGTTATATGCTGTCATTGTGATTTTGTGTAATTTTCTTTCTTTTTTTCTTTCTTATTGGAAATTATTATCTACCCAAAATAGACATGTTCCAAATATTTCCTGAAGAAGCGACTATTGTTTGCGAAACTAGTTGAGAGCAATTGACACCGTCATTGATTTTGAGCATCAATTTCCATTGTGGAGCACTGGCCTCTCCTGTAGGACTAAGATTGGAGACGCCTCTGCATCATGTTTGTATACCAATATGAATGTGACAAAGCATTTTTTAGGCTCTGTAACTTTTAATATCTCTATTGTTGTACTACATAACTCTGTTCAATTTTCTATGTAATAAAATTTAAAATTGTAATATCTTTGTGGTATCGAGATAGTACTTCCAATATTGGGGCACGGCACATTTAGGCTGGGTTCACACCGCTGCGGGTGGGAGACCCGGATGTGATTCGCACCGCACTGCAGTGCAAATCACATCCGATCTGTCTGTGCGATGCGAGTTCAGCCATACAGATAGTATGGCTGAATTCGCATCGCACCCGCCGCAAACCCGCACAGGACCCTTTTTTTGGTCCGCAGCAGAATCGGATCGCATGGGTGTTCACACCATGCGATCCGATTCCTGTCCGAGTTTGCAGATCGCACTGCGATATGCGGACTGGTCTGGGGGTGTCATTAAGATTTCATTGACACTCCCAGCAGTCCGCATAGGGCAGTGTGAACTGCCGGTGGGAGGCATGCGATGCGGGAAAACGCAGCGGATTCACGGCGTTCCCGTGTCGCTATGGTGTGAACCTAGCCTTAAAGAGCTTTTTTTTTGTGCGCATGCCTCCCTTTCTTGACTATATGCATTATAAGGATGAGGATACCTACCCCTAATGTATTAGTACAACCTTGCACCCCAACACTACCAGTGGAAAGTATGTAGATATCTCTTCTTTTATCTCCACTTCATTGCTAGTACCTCTACAATCTGCATACTGGCCATTTCCTCCTGTTTCAATTTTTTGTCGACCAATCTCTTTGGGAAGCCTTTGCGGTTGGTCCATGCTGTCTCACAGGCTACAGTCTTCTTTTGGTACAGATGGCGGAAGTGGAAGACGCATGTAATTGTCTGTCTTTTCATTCATAAATGATAAAATCAAATGTGTAACCTGTGGCCCTGTCACATGCCTTATAAAATTTTACCCCACGTCTGGCTCTTTTACTGGGGAGGTATTTCTTTATTCCAAGTCTTCTAGTAAAGTGTAGTAGGGATTCATCTACACAAATATTTATATCAGGGGTAAACATCTGCTTGTAGCTGGTGCAAAAAAAAAAAATGATTAGGGGCCGAATTTTGAATACTTTATCATAATTGGGATGATTTTGAGGGAGGCATTGAGCATTGTTGTTGCAATTTAAAAACTTCATAATCATCTCATAATGGGTTCTGGGCATCAATTACGAATAGACTGGCATGTGGTGGATAGGTTGGGTAGACCAGTAGGCATGAAGTTCATTTTTATTTTGTCAGCCCCATGTTGAAGGTTAGGACAAGGACAATTTAAAATTCTTCAATGGTGAGGGGTTTCCAAACAAAATACAGACATATGAAGAATTTGAATTGTTGGCTATATGTTGGCTGGCGTATAGATTATATTGCTCAGCAATGTCATTTAAGAGATCATCAGTAAAAAATATGTGAAAATAATAAATTGGGGTTACATTTTCTGACTGTATCTGAGGGCCTGGCTGGGCCGTAACAAGGGGAATTACAGGTTCTACTGACATATTGGGCAGCCATGTTGGATACAGTAGAACATCTGGGAGGCTAGTATGGGCCCTGCCTCGCTGCTGATGGGATGCTCCGCTGCTAGCATCTGGCCTATCCACTAGAAGGTTGAAGAACTGCTGGTGGATGCCTGTCTATCCTGGAGTGCTGCACTGCCGGTGGATGCCTGCTGGTGGTTGCCCTGGAGTTCTGCACTGCTGGTGGATGCCTGTATATCATCCTGGCATGCTGCGCTGCTGGTAGATGCCTGCTGGTGGATGCCCTAGAGTTCTGCGCTGCTGGTGGATATCTGTGCCTGCTCATATCTCCCGATCTCCGATCCTTGTTAGGATTCTATCCTCCTCAGTTTCCATTTCAGAGCCACTGCTTTCTACTGGCTCATAGTTGCTAGCAGAATACATATTGGCCTAAATTGATGAAGAAATTCGATTTTTTACATTTTTTTATTAGATGTGTTTTATATCAGAAAGTAAAATATATATTTTTTTTCAAAATTATTGTTCTTTTTTTGTTTATAGCACAAAAAATAAAAACACAGAGGTGATCTAATACTGCCAAAAGAAAGCTCTATTTGTGGGAAAAAAAGACATCAATTTTACTTGGGTACAGTGTCGAATGACCGCGCAATAGTCAATTAAAGTAATGCAGTGCAGTATTGCAAAAAATTGGCCCGGTCAGGAAGGGGGTAAATTTTCTGGAGCTGAAGGGGTTAAAGGAATTTGATTGAGTGGAAGGAGGTAATGTAAGATGTTAACACCAATCTGCTTGAGGATCATGTAACGTTTATTGAACTCCGAGCCATATGGGCTGCTTGTAAACCTCCCCTACCTTCCTTTCAGATATCTCTACCCCTATTCAAGTCCTGGAGCAGTGTAATTCTCATTCTGAGACCTTACCCCAGGCTCTTGTACTTACTACTAAACCTAATTTTAAAAGTTCCTTGGTGTGGGCCTTTTTCGACACATATGCAGCAGATTGCAATGTTGCTGTCTGCAACCTATGTCTAAAGCGAATCAAGCATGGCCAGAACAGCAGCCACTTGGGTACCGCATGCTTGACCAGACATATGAAGACCTGCCATGCAATCCATTGACAACACTTGAAAGATCCACATCAAAGAAAAAAGCAGACTTCATCTGGGATCTCCAACCCTAGTATACCTCCATTCCTCTCAAAAACCTGCACTGAGAGGAATGAAAGTATAGCAATAGGTAAGTACTTGCAGTCAATCTGCTAGCAGTATACCACCAATTGATTTTAGCAAGAAAACTTCCCTACCCCAGTTCCTGAACTGTAAAAAAAAAAATTTGTCCCAGCCATCCACATGCTTAATGTCTAAATGCTAGCTTGGCCAAATTGATAACACTGCAACTGCAACCTTTTTAGCTGGTAGGGATGGGCTGAACAGACCCCTGTTTGGCTCGCACCAGAACTTCCGAACACCAAGAAAGTACAGGCCTGAATAATGAACCCCATTAACCTACCTGGTGGTATGATTACTTCTGATTTTAGGTGCTGAAAGCGGTACAATTATTTTGCATGGAAATTTGGCGTTTTAGATTGTAGGCCTGCAATTCTTAGGAATAACTCTCTTAAATCTGTTCAAACAAGAGTCTAGTAGACATCCCAGGTATGATAACGTTTATAATATAATAAATAACTATAAATAATGATAACAAATAATAATAAAAATGATTCAATAATATAATCAAATCCATAAAAATTGGTCTTTGGATATCGATGGCACCTCTCCACCATAACCCTATAGAGGTAATCTTGATGAAAGCAAGAATTGGTCTTAAAAAATTGCAATGATATACACCTGTCAAACAGGTGTAGAAAAATTGGTCTTGGGTGTTGGTGGTGCCTTCCCACCGTAACCCTATAAAGGTACTCTTGAGGAAAGCAAGAATTGGCCTCGCTGTATAAAATTGCAATGATATGCACCTGTCAAACAGGTACAGAACAATTGGTCTTTGGGTGCTAATTGTGTCCAGGAAACCTATACCAAAAACATTCTTCCAGATTAAATGATTGAACACCCTCAAAGCTAGGTAGTCCTGCCGAGATTCCACATCCCAAAAATACTTAATCGGTGACATTGGTATCAGGGGCCTCATAGCTGGTAATCCAGGACTGATTAATTTTGATTAAGGCAAGCGGTTTACGGAGTCTGTGGACAGACGTGTTCTATGATCAGTAATGAAATCTCCTGCAGCACTAAATGCCCAGTCTGAAAGCACGCTGGATGCAGGGCAGCCCAATAACTCAATAGCATTCTGGGTAAGTTCTGGCCAGTGGTTTATTCTCATGACCCAGTAAGTCAGTGGATCATCAGCTGGAAAACTATCATCTCTGTTTCGGCCCCAAGGTAATGGTCCACTATGTGATGCAGATGCTGCCAATGGGATGTGGAAGCTGACAGCCCTGGGCCGCGAGGACTAAAGAAATTCCAAAATGCCTCACTTAGGCGACCGCCTTCTCCAAAGCTTGTCTCTTGACCAACAGAAGACTCAAAATTACATTTTCCACCACACTGTAACCTACTGGAATCAGGAAAAACATTCAATAAAATCCTCTTTAACGTGTCCTCAAGAGATTTTATCTTCTGCCCTCTCTGTGGGGACAGGATGAGTTCTGAGACCTCCCCTAATAACAGTGGTCAAGGAGGGTTGCCAACCAGTAATCACCCTTCTCCTTTATGCCACGTATTCTTTGGTCCTTTCACAGGCTTCGAAGCATGAGGTTGCCCATGTGCCTAAAATTTGTAGAGGCTTGAGAAGCAGACTCCTCAAGGTCACTCAGGGTGACAGCAACTGGAACTTCCTACTCTAAGCCAGCCAGGACTTCCAGGGTCCTAGGGTTGGAAATCCATCGCTTATAGATTGATGTATGTCTTCCTCTTCTTTGAAGCCTATGAAAGTACCAGAACCCTCCCCTCATTCTCCTCCCCTCTCTCCTTCCCTCTCTCCTCCTGTGTGTTCTGTGACATAGGAATGATGGTGTCTGGATAAAGTGGGCCTTGAGAGGAAAGGAAGTCCTATGCTTCTTCCTGCTGCTCTGCCACCAGTGCCTTGTCCATAATGCCATGCAGAGTCTGCTCCAGCAGGAACACAACAGGGGTTGTGTCACTGATACACGCACTGTCACTGCTCACCATCCTTGTGGCCTCCTCAAATGGTGACAATACAGTGCATGCATCCTTAATGATCAGCCATTGGTGTGGGAAAAAAAGCTGAGGTAGCCTGAGCCCGTTGTTGTGCCGTACTCGCACAGGTACTCATTGATGGCCCTCTGCTGCATGCATAGCCACTGCAGCATTGCCAAAGTTTCACTTGGTGGGCATGTCACAAATCAGGCGCTTTACGGGCAGGTGGAATTCCCGCTGAATTTCTGACCTGTTTTAGTACATCTTGCAACCCTGGGTACGTACTTAGGAAATGCTGCACCACCAAATTGAAGACATGTGCCAGGCATGGCACATGTGTCAAATTTCCCTGTCTAAGGGCTGACAGGAGGTTTGAGCCATTATCGGACATCACCATTCCTGGCTCCAGCTGGCATGGTGTGAACCACCTCTGGGCCTCTCCCTGCAGAGCTGCAATATTCTCTGCTCCGGTGGGGTTCCTGTTGCCTAAACACACCAGGTGAAGCACTGTATGGCACCTTTTAGCCAGACTCATGGGGATACCTGATTCTCATAGGACAATTCTGCATTGTAGGGCATGGAAGTGGCGGAGGAGGAGGGGTAGAGCTCACAGGTCTGGCATCAAAACCACCTTCTGTATGGAGATGTGGGGGCACAACAAGATGCAGCACTGAGCCCTGTCCTGAATCCTTTCGAGTTGCAAGCAGCATTACCCAGTATGCTGTGAACAAAATATATCATCCCTGCCCATGCTTGCTGGACCATGTGTCAGCAGTAAGGTGTATTTTACGGCTGACTGGCTTGCCTAACGATGCCAGAACGTTCCCTTCCAGGTGATGGTAAAGAGATGGAACGGCCTTACGTGAAAAGTAGTAGTGACTAGGAACCTGTCATTATGGTACAGCACACTGTGAATTCACGAAAGGGGGCAGAATCCACCAGGCTGAAAGGCAGAAGTTGGAGAGCCAACAGCTTTGACAATCTTGCATTTAGACGCTGGGTATGTGAGTGTCAGAAACTGTATTTTTTTGTTTTGTTGCAGCAGATGGGGAAATTTGCTGGCTACAGTCTACAGCTGGTAGTGTGCTGCTGGCAGATATGTTGCTAGGACCTGGGACACCCTGTGCTATACCATCATCCCTGTCAGTGGAGGCTGCTGAGAGGTAATGACTCAGTATAGCAGGGGCAAACTGAAGTGGTAAAGAGGAGGGACTGATTTGTGCCCCTTTTGTGTGACTGTTAGGTGCTCTTGCCATTGAGCTTGAGTGGTTGGACTTTAAATGTCTTGTTAGGCATGTGGTACCCAAATAGTTGGTGTTTTTGCCACGTTTGATGTGCCTGAGACACAGTTTGCAGATAGCAACAGTGCAATCTGCTGCAGATGTACTGAAAAAGGCCCAGACAGCTGAGCTTTGGGGAGTGGGCCCGGAAGATAACAGCTTCAGAATGTGATGGAATAGGGTGGCTGCTCTTTACTTTTTCTTCATGTCGGCCTCCTTGGGGTTGTGCTGCCTCACTTTCAGTTTCCTCCTCTGCTCTATCTGACACCCAAGTGACTTCATCATCATCATCATCATCATCTCCAACTCCATCTTATCCATCTTCATCATTACCACTGGAAACAATTTGTCAATATGCTGTGTTTGGGGGAACATGAATGCCAGTTTGTCTAACAGTGTTCCTCCCTCTCTCTAGGCTCATGTTCCTGCCATCCTCAACCTCAAAATCAACATCTGAATCCAGTAATGGGTGGGCATCATCAAGGAACAAGTGGCTGGTGCTGTGGTCAAATAACTCAGCTGACTACTCAATTGTTGATGTTGGAGCTATGGCAGGAATAGATGTGGACAAGGAGGCAGGTTTATCCACTCTGGCAACTGCAGGGGACTGCACACTTGTCTCTGATTGCGTGACAGAGAATGAGGAGGATGAGGAGGGTTTAGTAAGCCAGCCCACCACCTCCTCTGCATGCTGTGGATGGATAGCACAGGCAAACTCACTAAACAGGGGGAAATGATGCCCTGCCTGAGCACTGACCACCAAGTCCACCTTTGCCTATGGACACATTTGTTGCTGGCCCTCTTTACAGTGCCAAGGAAACATCTGTCTCTCCTTGTTGTCCTCCCAGACATTATTGGGATGGAGGAGGTGGTGCTTATAAGCAAATGTAAAGAAGAAGTTGAAATTTGTATGTAGATGCACTTTAATCAATGTAAAGAGGTGTTTGGTGCACTTTAATTTGAGTACTCAAGCTACACAGACACACTCCATGGATATACTATAATATACTGCAATATAATGCGTCAAATGCACAGTGATGCACAGAGCTATATGGCGTTAAATTGGCAGTAGCACACACAAAATTATTTGCCATTAAACTGGCAGTAATGCACACAAAACTATATGACGTTAAACTAGCAGTAAAGCATGCAAAACAATATAGTGTTAAACTGGCAGTAACACACACAAAACTATATGGCGTTAAACTGGCATTAACACACACAGAAGTAAATGGTGTTAAACTGCCATTAATGCACACAGACGTAAATGGTGTTAAACTGGCAGTAACGCAATCAAATAGATGTATTCATCTACACTGACGCTATCTGAACTGTCCCTACACTAGCTATACACTACTGTCAAGATTACTGACACTGTCTCACTACACTACACTGAAACTATATGAGCTATCCTTACTCCACACTCATTTATGTATGTATGAATGACACGGCCTCACAACACTACAGTGAAACTATCTGAACCCAATACTTTATTGAACCCAAAGGATATAGCCAATGCCTTTGTGGACTATTACCAGTCCCTTTATGACCTCCATAATGATGAATCTACTCCCCAACCCCCTCTTGTGCTCATTAGTACATTTTTAAGTTTAACGAAACTTCCTAACCTTGATGACGACCAACTCCAGTCCATCTCCCAACCTTTGACAACCCAGGAGATTTTCTCAAGAAACGACCCAATCGCAAATCCCCCAGGGGGAAAAAGCTTTTTCAAACAAATACTATAAATAGCTCTCCACTGAAGCTGACCCTTATCTACAATCCATCTTCGATCTCCCTTCCTACTGTGGTACATTCCCACCTGAAATGTTAAGAACTGTGATCGTAACTATCCCTATGCCCAACAAAGACCCCACCTCCCCTGCAAACTACAGGCCCATATCTCTTCTGAATGCGGATGTAAAGATATTTACCAAACTTTTAGAGCTTAGACTATGACATTTTTTACCATATCTTATCCACCCCACTGAGTGGGCTTTGTCCCAGGTCACCAGGCCCCTGATGGGACTAGGCGTCTCATTAAATTAATCTCTCATGCTGGGCCCTCTCAGGCACCTTCTCTGCTCCTCTCCTTGGATGTGGAGAAGGCATTTGACAGGGTATACTTCAGATCCCTCAAGACAGTCTTGGCAATTTGAGGATTATGGAATGGATACAAACAGCAATTCTATCCCTTTATTCCACTTCCTCAGCCATTGTACTCACCTCAGGACTTACCTCCAAACCAATATGAATAATTAACGTAATTAGGCAAAGATGTCCCCTATCGCCCATTATATTTATGCTCCTTATAGAACCACTGGTGGAGAGCTTCCGATCTCATCCCAACATTACAGGCCTCACTATTGGTTGTACTGAATACAAAATAAGCCTCTTCGCAGATGTCATGCTCATACTCTCTAACCCCAAGACATCATTACATGAGACACAGAAACTGCTGGAAGAATTTAGTGCCATATTCTACTATAAATTAAATGCCACTAACTCTCAAATTTTAGGTGTTAATGTTCCAACCTCTATGCAAAATTACTTAACTAACAGGTTCCCCTTTGTTTAGTCCCCCCACTCCTTGACATTTTTATTAATCCAACTGACTGCACACATCTCACAGCTCTATGAACATAACTTTAAGCCTTTCTTGGAATCACTACCCCAACAAATATTCCACCTGAGGACTCAGGAATAATCAACAGCAGCAAGAATATCAACTTCGAAAATGTTGCTACTCCCAAAACTCCTTTATCTTTTTCTCAAACCTAATAATCCCTTTACCACAAACCTTCCATTCCTCCATCCAAAAACGTTTCACTCAATTTGTTTGGAACCACAAACCCCCCAGATGCTTCCTTAATGTTATGATACCACATAGAAGGTGTGGTGGAATGGGGGTTCTCAATATTATGGCCTATTATAAAGCTTGCATCTTAGATGAACTTAGATATTGATGGAACCCTCCCAAAACATAAAACGTGGGCATTTATGGAACCCACTGCTGTTACACATAAATATTTTAAATTATATAAGAGATGAACCATAAAGGTGTTGGTTACATATATCGGACAATATGGAAAAAATCATATTCCATAATGACCGCGGTGATATGTAAGCCAAAGTATATGGTTTATGCCTGATTCTCCACACTTTCTTCAGCATAGGCCTGTTTGGGATGGGTATAACTTGGAACGTTTGAACGGGTAAGGTACCAACAATGTACTACCTTTTGGTAGTGTTTCCAATGTTTTGCACACCTGGATAAGGTATAGGTGGTGGAAGATCAAAATGGGTAGATAGGGCTCCATAGGTGTGGAGAGATGCATCCTGGTATAGGTCTTTCAGGAGAGTAAGGCCTTTATTTTCCTGTGGAGGTCAATTCAGTGTATAAAGTGTTGGAGCACCGATATTGGGGTAGAGATTTTGAAGAGTGATCCCTTGTGTGAGGATAAAAGAGGGATCTCTGATCACAATTTGATGGACACACAAGGGACAGTAGAGATGGGTGGTGGAGCTCCCAGCTTACTAGCAAGGAGAGTCGATTTAAAATCTTTAAGTAGAAAGATCCCCTAACAAGGAGATCACAGTACCCCCCGGTACAGCGGGACTTTTAAGGCAGACCAAAATATGAGTAAAAAATATATTACAAATTTATTCACAAAAATAATACACAAAATTGTTTTACAGGACAGTATAAAAATCCATACATATATAAATGCGTGGAATCATACATGTAAATATTTAGTCTGCACAACATCAAAGGTTTCATATGTTTGACCTATGATGACACATCCATCATGTGGTACAGGACAGCCAATTGAGACATTACAGCACATGGACACTTGGACATTCCCGCTAACTTATAAATAGACCCGATCCGGCGGCCATTTTACATTCTTTCTACTGTCACTATAGGGAGAGGTTGCTGTGTGGAGCAGGGAGAGACTGCAGTGACCCAAATCGCTAGCTATTAGGTCCACAAAAGTTCTTTTAAGGACTGGTATGGTATAGGTGTAGTTCAGGATATAGGTTTGAGGCACTGCTATTCAAGTCATTGTTGCAGCAGATTGTCTTTTCTCAGTGCAGATAGGGACAGACAGGACACTGTGTGTTGCAGAGAGGGACAGTCAGTTTAATCATTAGCTGTTACTATTAGGTCCACAAAGGTCCCTTTCAGGACTGGTATGGTGTAGTAGTATAGGATATAGATTTGAGTGCTATTCAAGTTATTGTTGCAGCAGCCTGTGTTTTGTCAGTTTAAATAGGGACAGACAGGAAGCTGTGTGTAGCAGTGAGGGACAGTCAGTTTAATCAGTAGCTGTTACTATTAGGTCCACAAAGGTCCTTTTCAGGACTGGTATGGTAATAGGGTTTTACACATATAATATTCTTTCTTCCAAATATAGAAAGAATATTATACTTGACTGCTGCCCTTTTGCTGCAGTAGTCCTTTATGAGTATAGGGACTGAGGTACAGTCTGCTAATCACAACCTACTAGTTCCACAAAGGTCCTTCTAAGGACTGGTAAGGTATAGCGTAATAGAGTATATAGGGTTGAGTGAGGTACAGTCTGCTAATCCTTAAGGACTGGTATAGGTCCACAATATATAGGGTTGATGTGCACTACTGCTGACTGCTGCCCTATCCGGCAGCAGTCCTTTATCAGTATAGGGACTGAGGTACAGTCTGCTAATCACAACCTACTATTTCCACAAAGGTCCTTATAAGGACTGGTAAGGTATAGTGTACTACAGTATATAGGGTTGAGTGAGGTACAGTCTGCTAATCACAACCTACTAGTTCCACAAAGGTCCTTCTAAGGACTGGTAAGGTATGGCGTACTAGAGTATATAGGGTTGAGTGAGGTACAGTCTGCTAATCCTTAAGGACTGGTATAGGTCCACAATATATAGGGCTGAGGTGCACTACTGCTGACTGCTGCCCTATTCTGCAGCAGTCCTTTATCAGTATAGGGACTGAGGTACAGTCTGGTAATCACAACCTAATAGTTCCACAAAGGTCCTTATAAGGACTGGTAAGGTATAGTGTACTACAGTATATAGGGTTGAGTGAGGTACAGTCTGCTAATCACAACCTACTAGTTCCACAAAGGTCCTTCTAAGGACTGGTAAGGTATAGCGTACTAGAGTATATAGGGTTGAGTGAGGTACAGTCTGCTAATCCTTAAGGACTGGTATAGGTCCACAATATATAGGGTTGAGGAGCACTACTGCTGACTGCTGCCCTATTCTGCCGCAGTCCTTTATCAGTATAGGGACTGAGGTACAGTCTGTTAATCACAACCTAATAGTTCCACGAAGGTCCTTAAGGACTCGTATAGGTGTACTATTTGGTGTGCAGTATATAGTTGTGTAATACATGTATAAAATACTTGCACATATAGAAAGCATAGTATAGTGAGGTTCCACTGTGCAGCATTGTGACTGCTGAGCGGTTCTGCAGCGATACTACAAAGAGTGACAAACGCAATCCAAAAAAAGTATTGAAACTAATGTGATAGACTAGTGGCCCCCAAAAACAACAGATTGAAGCGGGTGTTATATACCTTCTTCCACATACATATTGAACTTCTGCAGAGAGTTTTGTCACAGGGTCATTTAAAAAATGACGGGCAGAGGAAGAGGCAGGCCGTTCCGCAGGGGTGGTAGGGGTAGGGCAGGAGCAACAGGCTTGAGCCAAAGTGGGAAATTGCAGAAGGTGTGTGCGATTATGTCAAAGGAAGCACCAGAATTGGTTGAGTGTCTCACTCAGCCTTACTCTTCTGCACCCTCCTCATCCTCTCGATCTGCATCCTCTTCTTCACTCTCTGCTATGTGCAACCCCAAAGACACCACCACCAACAATACCACCACCACCACCACATACCTTCCGCTTGAGTCACAGGAATTATTTTCCGATCCATATCAAGACATTTCTGATGAGCAGCCACTCTTGGCATTGGATCAGGAAGAGGAGGTAGCAACAACCGTCACTCAGCAGTCTGACGACAGTACCCAGATCAGCCCAAGGAGGAGGTTGGTCCCCGGTGTTGCTGCCTACTCCGTGATCTCTACTTATAGCGGTGGGGAAGGTGACATCGATGATGACGTGTCTAGTGATGTCACGTGGGTGCCCACAAGAAAGGAAGAGGAGGGGAGTTCAGAGGGAGATATGGACCAGCAGATAGGGAGGAGAAGCAGGAATAACTTACATTGCACAGGAGGGACAAAGCAGACTGCTAATGTATCAGGAGCGAGTCATCGACCATGTACGGTCACATCTGGCGCTCCCAGGACGCCGGCACATGGCTCCGCAGTGTGGGCTTTTTTTAACGTGTCCGCTGCTGACAATAGTGTTGCCATCTGCAATCTTTGCAGTCAACGCATTAGTCGCGGTAAGCCCAACACTCACCTAGGGATGACCGCCTTAAGAAGGCACATGAACTGCCATCACCGAGCCCAGTGGGAGCAACGGAACACACAAAGCCACACTCCAGGCTCTCACCGTCCAGCCTCGTCTTCTACTTCTCCTTCTCCTCTCTCCTCACAATTGTCCTCCGCTCCACCTTCCATCACGCCAAGCTTCCGTGGGCCTAATGTTCGAGCGTAAAAAAATGATGACACCAGATAACCCTCTTGCCCAACGGTTGACGGCTGGCTTGTCAGAACTGATAGCCCGCCAACTACTGCCATATAAACTGGTGGACTCGGAGGCCTTTCGAAAATGTGTGGCCATTGGAACACCACAATGGAAGGTCCCAGGAAGGAAGTATTTCTCACAGAAGGGCATCCCAGAGCTATCTCTGGCACACAGGGTCGGTGCCAAGATATATCTGACCACAGACATGTTGTCTAGCAAACACAGACAGGGAAGGTATATCACTTTTACTGCCCACTGGGTGAACCTTCTGACGGCCATCAAGCATGTAACCCTTGGCACCTGTCAGGGTCGTTACCTGGATGGTCGCGGTGCTGCCCGTGTTGGTGCGCGCCGATGTCCTGCGGTGCGTGCTGGGGTGCGTGTTCCTGTGCGTGCGGTGTTGCGCGCTCCTGTGGGCGCTGGTGCGCGTCGGTGTGTGCCCTCACGTGCCCCTGTTGGCGCTGGTGCGCGTCAGCGCGCTGTGGTGGGCACTTCGGGTACCGCTGGTGTGTCTGCCGGCGTTCGGGGGCGCGCGCGCCCGCGCGCGTCGGCGCGCGCGTGTGCGCGGTGCTTGGCGCCAAACGGCCTATTTAGGTCTGCCACTGACATCTCCCAGGTGCTGCCTGATCAACAGCTTCTCGGTTCCTGTCCCGTTGTTCGTATCCTGTGTTCCTGTTTGCTTATCTCCTGACGACCCGGCTTTCCCTTGACACCGCTGACCTCTGCCTGCATCTGACCTCGGCCTGTTTGACCTCTCTTTTGCCTGCTCCTTCTGTGCCTCTGCTGCCCGCCTGTTGCCGTACCCTGCCTGCACCCGGACTTGCCTGCTCTGCTCCTGTTCTGTACCCAGTTTGCCTGTGTCCTATCTACACACCTGCTGCCGGAAGCTTCCTGCAAGTTCCTGCTCCTGGAGCCATATCACAGGCTCTCTTACCACTCCGCACTCTCAGCCACCTGTCTGCTCTATCAGGGGTTGTAAGTCGGACACGTACGGGAGACCACCCTCTGCCCAAGCGGACTCATCGGTTCGGTAAGTGCCAGCCTGACAGTATCAGGCAGCCATGACTGAGTCCGGGCAGGGGGCCTCCCCTATGGATGAGTTATGCAGACATTTGGCCGGTCTGACCCAAGCCGTGAAGAGTCTCCAGGATGGCTACTCAAGGTTGGAGGAGCAAGTCCAAGCCTTGTCCTCCTCATCTAACCCTCAAGGAACCTCCCCCACCGGTCTTTCATCTGCACCCTCCGTAGTGATGCTTCCTCCAGAGCCAAGGGTACCTACACCCGAGAGGTTTTCCGGCGATCGCACCAAGTATCGTGCGTTTCGCAACTCCTGCGAACTGTACTTCGCACTGCAGCCCCGGACATTCTCTCTAGAGGCAACCAAGGTGGGCTTTGTAATATCCCTGTTGTCCGGCGAGCCTCAAACCTGGGCCCATCGTTTACTGGAGCAGAAATCTGGAACCCTGGATAGCCTTGACAACTTCTTCTTGGCCATGTCTCAGCTTGAGGACCCTCAGTTGACTGCGACTGCAGAAGCCGCACTACACTCTCTCCAACAAGGTCGCAGAGCGGCCGAGGACTATGCAGTGGAGTTTCGCCGTTGGAGCTCCGACACGGATTGGAATGACGCCGCCTTGCGTCACCAATTCCGGATGGGACTTCCTGACCCCCTTAAGGATGAGTTGGCATGGGTAGGAATACCACAAACCCTGGATGAGTTAGTCAACCTCTCCATTCAGATTGACCGCCGGTTAAGGGAAAGCCGGTCGGAGAGGTCCTCCAGCCACTTCCGTCCCACCTGGGTGCTCCCCAAGGTTCCCAGTTCTGCTGGTCAGTTCTCTTCTACCTCTTCTGCTCCCGCTCTGGAAGCTCCGGAACCAATGCAGCTCGGGTTACTCCGGCCCTCGTTGACCCCTGAAGAAAAGCAGCGCAGACGTACCCTTAACTTATGTCTCTACTGTGGTGAACCTGGGCACTATGTCAGGGCTTGCCCCAACAAGACACGTAAGTGTGTTTCCTCTTCCTTCACGTGTGCCTCTGTTCTACGAAAACCCAGTTCTCACCTTGCCCTTCTCCTCACTTTGCAGCTTCCAGGAGGGAGTTTTCCAGTGTCAGCCATCATTGACTCCGGAGCATGCAGCTGCTTTATCGATCTGACTTTCGCTGCCAACCATCACATCTCGCTCATACCCAAGGCTCAGGGGCTTGCTGTACATCTAGCCGATGGCTCCGCTCTTAGTTCCGGTCCTGTCACTCAAGAGACTATTCCTTTGCTGGCTACTATGGGCACCTGTCACCAGGAGCACCTGCGTCTGGATGCCATCTCCTCCCCCTTGTTTCCAATTATCCTGGGGATACCCTGGTTGCAGGCCCACAATCCAAGCATTAACTGGGCCACAGGAGAAATCAAGTTTCTTTCCGATTACTGTCAACAACACTGCTTGGCCCGACCGACATGCAACTCCTCTTCACTTCTCTGTTTGGATGTCGATCCAAAATTGCTTCAGACCGTTCCGGAACCCTACAAGGACTTTGTGGATGTTTTCAGCAAAAAAGGCGCAGATATTCTTCCCCCCCACAGGCCTTATGACTGCCCTATTGAACTGTTACCAGGTACCGAAGTCCCCTTTGGGAGAATTTTTCCATTAACGGAACAGGAGTTAGGCACGCTGAAGGAGTATATTGACGAAAACCTAAAGAAAGGGTTTATCCGTCCGTCTACTTCCCCTGCCGGTGCTGGCATTTTTTTCGTCGAAAAAAAGGACCATTCCTTACGTCCCTGCATTGACTATCGGGAATTGAATAAGATAACTGTCAAAAACCGTTACCCTTTACCCCTAGTACCCGAGTTGTTCCAGAGGCTGGGGTCTGCAGTCATCTTTTCGAAATTGGATCTTCGCGGAGCTTACAATTTAATCCGTATCCGAGAAGGAGACGAGTGGAAGACAGCGTTTCGTACTCGTTTTGGGCACTACGAGTACCTTGTCATGCCCTTCGGGCTGTGTAATGCACCCGCAACCTTTCAACATTTTGTCAACGACATCTTTCGCGACTACCTGGATCTATACGTAATTGCATACCTGGACGATATCCTAATCTTCTCCTCATCCTTGGAAGACCATCGTAGACATGTCCGTAGTGTGCTAGCTCGTCTCAGGGTACACGGGCTCTACGCGAAACTCGAAAAATGCGAGTTTGAACGCCAGTCCATCCAATTCCTGGGCCTGGTTATATCTGTGGAGGGCATCAAGATGGACCCCCAAAAAGTATCTGCCATCCTGGGCTGGCCTGCACCTGTGGACAGGAAGGGCGTACAACGTTTCGTCGGTTTTTCCAACTTCTACCGGAAATTTATCAGGGGTTTCTCTGCGATTATTGCTCCCATCACCGAACTGACCAGGCAGGGTACCCGATTCTCTTGGACCCCTGAGGCACAGCTGGCCTTCGAAAAACTTAAGATGCTGTTCACCTCTGCCTCTATTCTAAAACATCCGGACCCAGCCTTACCCTTCGTTCTTGAAGTGGATGCTTCGGAAATCGCTGTGGGGGCGGTGTTGTCCCAACGGCAGGGTGCCAAGACCCTTCTTTTCCCGGTGGCGTTCTTTTCTCGCAAACTGTCATCATCCGAAAGGAACTATGATGTTGGGGACCGAGAACTTCTGGCCATTAAGGCGGCTGTGGAGGAGTGGCGTTACCTATTGGAAGGTGCTGCACATCCCATCCTGGTTTACACCGACCACAAAAACCTGGAATATTTGAGAACTGCCAAAAGACTTAGACCACGGCAAGCCAGATGGGCTCTTTTTTTTTCCCGGTTTCAATTTCATATCACCTATAGACCTGGTTCTAAGAATGTCAAGCCGGATGCCCTGTCACGTATGTTTTCTATCCCTGAAGAGACTCAGCCTCCTGATACTATTCTCCCTTCTGGGAACTTCTTGCTCCTCCAAGGGGACCTTATCTCCTGGATCAGACAGGCTTCTGTTGGAATGCCCCCGAGCCCCGAGGTCAGCTGTAGTGAGGGGTTGTTCTGGCATAAAGGCAAGATTGTGGTCCCTGAAGCCTTGAAGGTAAACGTGTTGGAACTCTGCCACGACCATAAGATGGCCGGACACTTTGGTACCCGGAAGACTGCCGAACTGATTCAGCGCACCTTTTGGTGGCCTCAACTTCTTAAGGACTGCAAGGACTATGTGGACTCGTGCAGCACTTGCTCCCGAAATAAAAACAGCCGGACACGGGCTTGGGGCCTACTGAAACCTTTACCTGTCCCTGAGGGACCGTGGAAAATGATTTCGATGGACTTTATCGTGGAACTCCCCCTTTCCGAGGGGTTCTCTACTATCTTTGTTGTCGTAGATAGGCTGTCCAAGATGGCCCATTTCCTCCCGATGAGGGGCACTCCCTCGGCTATGGAGACGGCCAAGATCTTTGTCAAAGAAGTTGTAAGGCTGCATGGGATCCCGGCAAGTATTGTTTCCGACCGAGGCGCCCAATTCACCTCGAGGTTTTGGAGAGCGCTCTGCGGGTCTCTTGAAATTGAACTGGCCTTTTCCTCCGCTTATCACCCCCAGACAAACGGACAAACGGAGAGAACCAATCAGTCCCTGGAGCAGTACATCCGCTGTTTTTCTTCTTTCTCGCAGGATGACTGGGTCTCGCTACTACCCATGGCGGAGTTTGCTTATAACAACTCCTTGCACTCCGCCATCAACCAGACACCGTTCTTTGCCAATTACGGCTTCCACCCAGCCTTCTTGCCCAGCTCAGTCCCAGAATGCCTTGTTCCGGCAGTTTCCGAGACATTGGACTTCTTTTCTAAAAACAACCAACTCCTAAAGGAAACCATGGCCCGGTCCCAGGAATGCTATAAACGGGCGTTTGACAAAAGGAGACGGGGAGAACTCGTTCTGGCTCCCGGCAGCCAAGTATGGTTATCTACAGTCAACCTTAAGATGGCCTGTCCTTCCAAGAAGTTAGGCCCTAAATTCATGGGCCCCTTTTCTGTAAAAAGGAAGATAAACGAAGTGGCATATGAACTTAACCTGCCTGACTCTTTTAGAGTGCACCCGGTCTTTCACGTGACCTTACTGAAGCCCGTTACCCCAAATCCCTTTGCTGACCGCACCACTGACCCACCCGAACCTGTTATAGTGAACAATGAAGAGGAGTTTGAGGTTGAAGCAATCCTTGATTGCAGGAAGAGGGGTAATGTAACCCAGTACCTCATCAAGTGGAAGGGTTATGGACCTGAGGACAACTCCTGGGAACCCGAGGACAATCTACATGCTCAGGAACTTTTGCGGGCCTTCAAGAACCATCAGGTTTCCAGATCGGCTCACCTGGGCAGCCGGAGTCTGCCCTTAGGGAGGGGGCACTGTCAGGGTCGTTACCTGGATGGTCGCGGTGCTGCCCGTGTTGGTGCGCGCCGATGTCCTGCGGTGCGTGCTGGGGTGCGTGTTCCTGTGCGTGCGGTGTTGCGCGCTCCTGTGGGCGCTGGTGCGCGTCGGTGTGTGCCCTCACGTGCCCCTGCTGGCGCTGGTGCGCGTCAGCGCGCTGTGGTGGGCACTTCGGGTACCGCTGGTGTGTCTGCCGGCGTTCGGGGGCGCGTGTGCACGGTGCTTGGCGCCAAACGGCCTATTTAGGTCTGCCACTGACATCTCCCAGGTGCTGCCTGATCAACAGCTTCTCGGTTCCTGTCCCGTTGTTCGTATCCTGTGTTCCTGTTTGCTTATCTCCTGACGACCCGGCTTTCCCTTGACACCGCTGACCTCTGCCTGCATCTGACCTCGGCCTGTTTGACCTCTCTTTTGCCTGCTCCTTCTGCTGCCCGCCTGTTGCCGTACCCTGCCTGCACCCGGATTTGCCTGCTCTGCTCCTGTTCTGTACCCAGTTTGCCTGTGTCCTATCTACACACCTGCTGCCGGAAGCTTCCTGCAAGTTCCTGCTCCTGGAGCCATATCACAGGCTCTCTTACCACTCCGCACTCTCAGCCACCTGTCTGCTCTATCAGGGGTTGTAAGTCGGACACGTACGGGAGACCACCCTCTGCCCAAGCGGACTCATCGGTTCGGTAAGTGCCAGCCTGACAGCACCCATGTAGATTTGGTTTTACCGCCACGGATTGCATGCAGGCCTGGCTCTTCTTCTCCTCCTCCTCCTACTCCATCCTCCTCCCTCTCCTCCTTGGCTGACTCCTCCTTTTCCGCTGCTAGCGTCTCTTACGCTGTGCCACCCAAGCTCCCCAGAACCTATTCGACATGCCAGGTGAGACGTTGCCATGCCGTGCTGCATCTGTTGTGCCTGGAAGCCAAGAGCCACACTGGCCCGGCACTCCTTTCAGCTTTGCGTTCAGAGGCAGATCAGTGACTAACACTGCTAGATTTGACAGTTGGTAAAGTGGTGTGTGACAACGGTGCCAATCTGCTTAGCGCATTGAAACACGGCAAAATTACGCACGTGCCATGCATGGCAGACGTCTTAAACTTGGTCGTGCAGCCATTCGTTGTCAAATACCATTGGGTCCAGGACATCTTACGGCAGGCAAGGAAAATCTCGGCCCATTTCAGAAGATCTTGCACGGCCATGGCTCGCCTTGCTGACATTCAGCGGCGACACAATCTGCTGGTCAGACGTCTTATTTGCGATTGCCCGACGCAATGGAACTCAACCTTCTATATGCTTGATAGGCTGCTGCAGCAGAAACGTGCAGTTAACATCTACCTGTATGAACTCTGCAGCAGAACAGGTTCTGGGGAGCTGTTTTTTTTTCACTGCGCCAGTGGCTGCTCATGTGCGACGCATGCAGACTTCTGCGGTCATTTGAGGAGATCACCAAACTGGTCAGTCGCAGCCATGGCGACATCAGTGACATGGTACCTTATGCCTTCTTTATGGAGCGTGCATTGCGTTGTGTCATTGATCAAGCTGTGGAGGAGCAGGAGCGGGAAGATGAGGAAGTCGCAATGCTGGATGAATTCCCAGGGGGGCTACTCTCTCTGAGACAAGTGAACAACAGTAGTCTGAAGAGGAGTCAGAGGAGGATGGTGCCGGGGCTGATGAGGAGGAGCAAGAAGAGCATGCTTTAAACCTTTCTGGGATCCCTGTTGTTGTGCGTGGATGGGGAGAGGAGAATGAAGAGGACGACATTATCCTGGATGATGAGCAGGAGCCAGGCCACCACACTGCTTCCAGTTTAGTGCAAATGGGGGACCTTCATGCTCCAGTGTTTTAATAGGGACCCCGTATAAAAAGCATAAGGGTCAAGGACCAGTACTGGGTGGCAACATACTTAGACCCCCGGTACAAACACAAAATGGCGGAAATGTTACCACCGTCACAGAGGGCTGTCAGAATGGAGCACTTCCAGGCCTTGCTTCGAGAAATGCTGCATTCTGCTTTTGCGTGCGCTGGCAGAGGAGCAATTCCCACTCCCAGAGAAGGAGTTGCGGGTACCAATCCAACAGCGCCTGCAAGAAGAGGCCGGTTTGAAGATGTGTTGGTGACTTCTGATATGAGCGCATTCTTTCAGTTGAGCCATCGACAGGTGTCATCCGGATCCAGCATCAGGGAACGCCTAGACAGTCAGGTGTCCCACTACATCGGGTTAACGGCCGATGTGGACGCTCTGAGGAGTGATGAACCCCTGGACTACTGGGTGGGCAGGCTTGACCTCTGGCCAGAGCTTGCCCAATTTGCAATCGAACTGTTGGCTTGCCCCTCATCCAGTGTCCTGTCCGAAAGGACGTTCAGCGAAGCAGGCAGGATCGTGACCGATAAGCGTACTCGCCTAGCTCACGACAGTGTTAACTACCTCACATTTCTAAAAATGAATGAGGCATGGATCTCGGAGGAATTCAACACATGTGACCAGTAGACCATGTATATGTCTATAAACAATTTTTTTAATCGAGCATACAGACCTTCATTCTTCATTTGGCTCACTTCCTTGTCCAAAAAAAGCACACCGTACTATATGCCCATACCCTCCTGTTTGAAGAGATTGAGCGGTGTCATATTTCTACTGGGGCTGCTTATTATGAGGGGCTCCCACCATCCCTGTGCTGTGCTGACTTCCTCCTGGGGCTGCTTATTATGAGGGGCTCCCACCATCCCTGTGCTGTGCTGACTTCCTCCTGGGGCTGTACCTCTGCTGTGCATATTATGAGGGGCTCCCACCATCCCTGTGCTATGCTCATTATGAGGGGCTCCCACCATCCCTGTGCTGACTTCCTCCTGGGGCTGCTTATTATGAGGGGCTCCCACCATCCCTGTGCTATGCTGACATCCTCCTGGGGCTGCTTATTATGAGGGGCTCCCACCATCCCTGTGCTATGCTGACTTACTCCTGGGGCTGTACCTCTGCTGTGCATATTATGAGGGGCTCCCACCATCCCTGTGCTATGCTCATTATGAGGGGCTCCCACCATCCCTGTGCTATGCTGACTTCCTCCTGGGGCTGCTTACGGTGCAGGTGTCAGTGCTGTATATCACGGTGCTGGTGTCAGTGCTTTATGTCACGCTGCTGATGTCAGTGCTCTCTATCACGGTGCTGGTGTCAGATCACTCTATCATGTGCAGGTGTCAGTGCTGTATATCACGGTGCTGGTGTCAGTGCTTTATGTCACACTGCTGATGTTAGTGCTCTCTATCGTGGTGCTGGTGTCAGATCACTCTATCACGGTGCAGGTGTCAGTGCTGTATATCACGGTGCTGATGTCAGTGTTTTATGTCACGGTGCTGATGTCAGTGCTCTCTATCACGGTGCTGATGTCAGATGACTCTATCACGGTGCAGGTGTCAGTGCTCTATATCACGGTGCTGGTGATCATCTCCTGCACCCTCTTCTTTGCCTACCCTGACCTTCCCTCTCCTCCATTGCCTTCATGTGCTCCAGAGTCCTGAATTGTCAGAATTTCACATATAAAAAAGAATGCTTGTAGTTATCGATCCCAGATTCACCTCATACATGTGTTATGTCATTGGCCATGTGGTGGGACTATGTGTGCACAGCTAGTAATTATTTTGTGGCTGCAAATATGACCTGTAGGTTTGTAAAGTTCGCCTCCCATTGAAGTCAATGGGGCCCGCCGCGAACGTCACTGATCGCAAACTATCGGCCGCGTTCGCGAAACGTCCCGTCGGAAGTTCGTCCATCACTACTCATGTGTTCCACCGCTTCCAGATTTGCTAAGCTGACAGAACACTTGCAGTCAGACAAAGGCAGAGGACATTTTACTACACCCAGCTACATCTTGAATTTCAGAGTAATTTTAGCAATAAAGTGAGCGTATATAAATAAATATAGTTCTTTGACATTTGTGATGCTGTTTAGATGTTTAATTTTGAAAGCCTAAAGGTAGTGCAGAGTGTACCAACATGGCCTCTACCACCTTCCTACTGCTGGAATCCAGCTTCTTTCCAAATGTAACATCAAAACAGCATGACAGATGTCAACATACTATATTTATTTATATAAGCTCACTTTATTGCTAAAATTACTCTGAAATTTGAGATTTAGCTGGGTTTAGTAAAGTGTCCACTGCTGCCTTCTTCTGACTGCAGGTATTCTGTCAGCGTAGCAAACCTGAAAGTGATGATACGCATGTGCAGCTGACGAAAACATCACTTTCGATACCTAATCCAATAGGTTGCTAATTCTGACGGAACACTGGGACATCTGGTCCAAACAAACTATTTGAAACTGACAGCTGAAGTTAGGCTTTAAATTATTTCACTTATACTTATTTTCTAAATTAATACCAATAATAATAAATACTTTAATCACACAGATGTTTCTTCATTGCTGTTTAGTGTCTGTCAAAAGAGGTCATCAACCCAAAGAAAATCTACTTAATTAAAATAATAATCTGGATATGTTTTACAGTGATATTATCTAAGGATTGCTGTTGTTTTTTTTAGTGTACTTTAAGTACAGTAACAAAGGAAAAAATAATAATAGTTTCTTATTTTAAGTTATGAACAATCCTCAGCTGCAGTCCAAAATGCAAACTTTATTTTAATAATGAAACTAATGAAGCATATGTGACTTAGCATTCATTACTGTGTTCTATATGATTTGCTTAATACCATAATGAGTTATAATTACAGCTCATGAATTTCTGTTCACGACATGCATTAATTTAATAAAGGAGTGTGGCAAAGAACTAATTTACTTCATGAACCACAACTTTAATAGGTAATTAAGAATAAAAAAATCACTTGTATACAAGAAGTACAAGTTCACAATTCAGTAGATGAAAGGTAAAGTAAATGTGACCAGACAATGGGTGGAAATGAAAACAGACTAAAAAAAAACATAGGAATAAGTATGCAAATTTGAATTTCTCCCTTTAACTCACTAAAGAACATTTGGAATTACAGCTTGGTAAGACTCAAGATGGACAATGTACAGGTCTTTGGAAGAAAACCATTTTGTTTTTTATAGAGTATCTTAGTCCATAGTGAAACCCTTGATTCAAGCAGTAGAAACGATGTTTTGTTATGCTGAGTGGGGCTCTGGGCTTTGATTTTTATATTTTTTTTAATGAAAAGGTCCACATGATCAAGATATACAGAATATACAGTATTTCAGTATGTGTTAATAACGTTTCATCCTGATAATGCACACAAACCTAATTCAATGTACAGTTTATAGTCTTTATTTGGTTTCATATTACCATTCTAAATAGATTATATGCAATTCAGTTGGTGACTGACTTGTATCCATCCTTACTCCTTATTTTTATTTTTGTGTATCCTAATTGTTTAAGCAATTGTTATTGAATTGGTTTAGCCAATGAGGCTCACAAAAAGTTATAGCTATATTAATCTGTTTTGTGCAGCACAATCCTTCTATTTTAACTGGAAAAACATATATTGTAATTCGATTTTTTACTTTGAAAGCAAAATTAGGATTGTGTTTTAGAAAATAAGGTCTACAAATAATTGTAGGTTGGGATAGCAGAGGCTTGGGTTGGCACTGTCAATTATGATATTGGCTAAAGTATCATTTTGGATTGGCATGCTTCAGCACAGCATCATCCTAACATCTCTTTTCTGCCTCCTCACAAATATTCTATGTTGCTCTTAACATCCATCTCTAATTAAAACAGACTCATTGCTATCAATGTGCTTCATGGCAACCCATGTTGCTTTTAAAAGCCTGTAACCCTGTCTATATTATTGTGGTGTTTATTTTGTTCTCTCTGTTATTATTGTCTTAATAAATTATGCGTTGATCTTAATTTTTAAAACTCTGCCATCCTGCTTTCTTGTAGATTGACTTTGATGGGGTAAGTTTGCCCTGATAACCACACATCTTTTATAAACACCCAATTGAATAATTGACAAATACCACCCCCACCTATTTCTGTATAAATGTAGATCACTTTTGTGAGGCAAGCACAGGCTGGGGTTGGCACAGGCAATTATTATCTTAAAATGTTGCTCTATCATATCAATCACTTCCAATACATTAAGATAAACTGTATTTCCCTCTTCTAGTAATCAGCATCCTAGCAACTAGCAAAATGTGAGAGACAATTCTGCGGCACTCGGAGGGAAATAGATCTATACCTAAGAATTGCCAGAGCTGGAGAGGGTGAGGTGATGATCCCAGTGATCTCAGAAATTATGCAGAATACCTTGTTGCAGAAACTGGTTAGATGCTTATACGTCTAGAAGATGTGTATGAGCTGTTGCACCATTCCGTATCCTCTCCAGCATAATGGGCACTGTGAAACAAGGTATTTAGAATTTTTTTTTTTTGTAAATAGTTTTTATTGAAAAAAAATAAATTACATTACAAGGCAAACATCTCCACAGTTGCTCCACAATTCCAAAGAGAAGATCTAACAAGAATAACCCTCAGGTATAAATTTGAGCATCCGTTTCACATATCAGGGTCGTACTGTAGGAAACACATCAACATGCAAATGAGATATCGTTCTCCATAGAGCCCCACTGCCGCACCCACGTCCCCAAACCCGCCAACGCCCATCCCACGGATAAAGGACAGCATTACCGGCCAGGGGCAGGATGACCGACAGAGCCCTCCCCAGTGCTACTCGAGCGGCCAAGGTAAAGGTATTGGCCACCCAAGCAGCAGGAGGGGGGAAAGAACAGAAACAAATTAAAATTGGGAGACGTAAGAAAATAAGTACAAACAGAACGTACTCTAAACTAAGTCATAACAAGTAACATAGAACTCTATACCGAAAGTGAATAGGCTCGAAAGCCTACGGTTTAGGTGGTTAGAGTTCTATCGTACCATACTTCCCACACTTGGCAATATTTATCAAACTTTATTTTTGAGCGAGACCTTATGACTAGGTTTGACTCATATGTGTAGTGTAGCTGGATGGTCAGCAGTACCTCCGAGGCTTTGGGTGCCTGATCATTTTTCCAAAATCTAGCTATCAGCATAGGGGAGAGGAGTCAGAGAGGCCAAACCTCGAGATTTTATATGGTGTAAGATACCATCTTAAAGTGATTTTTTGAGCTATTTCCCAACGTCCAACACGCTTGGAGGCCTTATAATTGGCCCGAAATGCGTGGCACCATTGTGTTTCTGAGATGGTCCTCTCCAAGTCCTCCTCCCACTTAAGGGCGGGATTTAATAAAGATAAGCTTTTGCCGAAAAAAATAATAAAATAAGGTGATTCCTTTAGGTAGGGCAGGAGTAGCGTCGTAGAAGCTCCAAAGGGCTTCTGCTATTGAAACATGACGGACTTTATTACCCTTTAGTAAATGGGAAATTTGGTGATACTTATATATGTCTGCAGATGTTAGGTTGAAGCATGCTTGCAGAGTATGAAACGGGATCATAGAGGAGACCTGAACTAGGTCAGCTAGCCACATTATCCCTTTCCCAATCCATTCTTTCAGTGTGAGATTGGGAATTAATAATTCAAAGGCTTGAAGAGGTATAGGGAGTTCTATCTGTTTGGTAGCCGTAGGTGTAGACCTAAGGAGCCCTCTCCAAGCTTTTAAAGAAGAATGGACAGCATCTGGAAGCTGTTGCAAGGCCCATGGTCTGATCAAATCAAATCAGTAAGCAGTAGGAGCCTCAAATTCAGAGTAGGGCTAAGGGCGCTTTTGATACAACACCATTTTGGCTCCAAGTAAGAGTTGAACCAATGTTTTAGTTGGACAAGCCTGGATGCTTGATAATAATAAGCCTATGTTTCACTAACAAAGTTTTGGAGCATCAAGGTCTTTTAGAACGCCAGATAAATGTGTTCATTGAAGAATTAAACGCCATGAAGTGTTTAGTAGATGGGGCAGTAGGTAAAGCCCTAAAAATGTACAAAATTTGGGGGAGCATCAGCATCTTGAAGAATGCCAGACATCCTGACCACGATAATTCAAAATTAGCCACTCTATTTGAATCCTTAGTCAATTTGTCGATAAGTGGGGGGTAGATATCGTCTGCCAGATTCCGAGCATTTTTGGTGATTATAAGCTCCAGGTAGAGAATATTGGATGAACTCCATGTGTATGGAAATGTGGAAGTCGGGAGGGCTCAATATTTAAATCTAAGATGGTTGATTTCGAAAAGTTTACTTTATAATAGGAAATTTGGCTAAACTCATGAAGTACATTGTGGGCCTGTGGTAACGACATAGCGGGTTGAGTCAGAAAAATAATAATATGGTCCGCGAATAAATTCATTTTGTGGGGGCTATCCTGTACGGAGATACCGAAAATCTTTGGGTGGGAGCTAATTTTTTCCGCTAATGGCTCAATAAGGAGGTTAAAAATGGTAGGGGAGAGGAGGCAGCGCTGCCTGGTGCCATTAGAAATAGAAAAAGGGGACTACAGCATGTTTGAGGTGAAAACCTGCACCGAGGGGGTAGAGTATAAAGCAAGATTAGCTGAGAGGATCGGCCCATCAAAACCAAACTTCCACAAGACCTGACCCATATATCTCCAGTGAATCCTGTCGAACGCCTTCTCCGCATCCAGGGAAAACAGCAGAGAAGTCGTCCAACATGCCCCAGCATACTGGACAATACCAATGATGCATCTTGTGGCATCAGAAGCCTGCTGACCAGGTATGAAACCCGCCTGATCTGGCTGAACAAGCGTAGAGATGATAAGGAGTAATTGCTGAGCAAGTATTTTGGTATATAACTTAATGTCGGAATTTAATAGGGAAATTGGCCTGAAGTTGGAAGGGGTAGTAGGTTCCTTGCCCGGCTGGGGGATTGTGACCACATATGCTCTAAGCATCTCCGGGGGGAAGGAGGCCGAGGACATTGCTTCAGCGTATATGTCAAACAGCACCGGGGACAGTAAGGCTGAGAAGGTACGGTAGTAATTGTTAGTTAGTCCGTCAGGGCCTGGGGACTTGCCGAGGGGAAGAGACTTGATACTCTTCACTATTTCCAGGGCCATAATAAGGGCGTTGAGGGAAGCTAATTGATCTACAGAGAGAGAGGAAAGATTGATGCTAGAGAGAAAGGATTGTATGTTCTCATCTGTGGGCTGGGGTGTCTTCTCGTCTAATTTTAAATTATATAATGATGAATAATAATCAGCAAAGGCATCCACTATTTCTTTCGGGTTGATTTTTCTCTTATTATCAAAGGGGTGATTAATAAAGGTGACCTTGGCTTTAACCCTGGCTGCCCTCAAGCTGTTGGCTAAATATTTCCCAGCCCGATAGCTAGAGGAGTAATGCATTATTTTAAGTGAGTGCACATATTTGTCATATCTCTCAAGCAACAGACGCCTGAGATCAACACGTAGCTGAGTAAGCCTATGAGCAGTGTTGGCATCTGGCGTCTGCTTGTTTGAGGATTCTAAGGTCGAATATCCGTTAAGATGCGGTCTAATCTCTGTGTTCTTAGTCTCTTTTCCCTGGAGCAAATCTTTAACATAATTCCCCTTATGAGTGCCTTATACGCGCACCAGAGGGTGGTAGGACTTTGCACTGAGCGAGCATTCAACTCAAAGAACTCAGACAGGTTTTTTGAGATAGCAGCAACATGCGAGGAATTCTGAAATATCCGAGCGTTTTCTCTCCAAAGAAACGCCGAGCATGGAGTGTGTCCCTCCACCACCGTGATGGAAACAGGTGCGTGGTCTGACCAAGAGATATCATGGATGGTGGAGGAAGACACCGCCTGCAACAGCATCTAGTCAACAGAATGAGATCTATTCTGGAGTAGGTATTGTGCCTAGCAGAGTGAAAGGTATCATTTTTCTCACTCGCATGTTGACATCTTCATACATCATAGAGATCTTCAGCAACCAGCAATTTAGATAATTTAGGTAAAGGTCGGTTAGCCCTGGTCGTAGTGTCCAGTGTGTAATAAACCGTCATGTTATAGTCCCCGCAAACAATCAGAGAACCTTTACGCAATTTATCAATCTTACGGAATAATCTATTCAAAAAACGCAGTTGATGCATATTAGGTGCATACAGATTAACGATTGTGTAGGCCTTATTATTTAGTTCCACTAAAAGAATTAAGTATCTCCCATCAGGGTCTGATTGTACTTCAGTCAATTTAAAGGCCCCTGTATCTTTAATAGCGATTATCACTCCTCTTTTCTTTTCCGAGGCCGAGGCTTGAAACACATGAGGAAAGTTTCTATGTTGGAATCTAGGTGTGGCCACATTAAAAAAATTGGACTCCTGAATGCAGAGGACATCCGCGCTGAGTTTCGAGGCCTCCCTCCATAATGAGTTCCTCTTGGCAGGATGATTCAGGCCATGTACATTAAAAGAAACAAAATTAAGCACCATTCTGGAGGGAAGTCAGATGCAAAATAAAACGAAAAGGACACCTCATACAGTGAGTACCTGAATGTTCTGCTGGTTCGAGTCCACACAGATGCGTGGGGCAGAGATATGACAATCCGGATCCACGGAGGGATAAGTAGTTCAGACACAGACAGACCAGTTCAGTACTGTAAGAAACTTGAGAAAGAAAAAAAAACAGCATGCAACAAAAAACATTGTGAGCGTTAGTAAAAAAGGAGATCTCAGGCAAGATCTGAAGGCAAGATACATGCCCATTTATTTGGGGGGAAACAAATAGTGCGCGCTGGAATAACCCCAGCGACCGGGAAACAGACGCAAAAAATGTTGCAACAGAGTACTTCAGGGGACACATTTTTTGGTTTTATTTCTCCTCCTCCGCGATACAGCCTGGCAATCCTCTCGTGTGTCCAATTTTGCAGGTGGTGAAGAGGCTGACTGTTCCGTAGGCTCGTCAGGAAGAATATCAAGGGATTGAAGCAAAGCAAGACCTTCCTGAAGTGTGGTGATCACAGAGGCATTGCCCTCGTGAGTAATCAGAAGTTTCAGTGGGTACCCCCACCTATAAGGGATCCCGTGATTGGGTAAGGCTTTGGTTATTGGCAGGAGTGCTTTCCTTCTCTGCATGGTAAATTGGGAGAGGTCTGCGTACATTTGTATATGAGAGAATTTTTCTGGGAGCTGGCTCTCTCTTCTGAACGCTGACAAGAGCTTTTCCTTAATGTGGAAAAAGTGAACAAACATGAGGACATCCCGCGGAACATTATCCCGGAGGTGCTGAGGTTTAGGGAGCCGGTGGATGTGATCAAAAATCAATTCCTGATATGACAATGAGGGCAGCAGGGTTCTCATGAGATCCTGGACATGTTGGGATAGCGGTGCAGGCAAAACAGACTCAGAGATCCCCTGTAGTTTAACGTTGTTACGCCTGGACCTATCTTCCAGCTCCGCCATCTTGGATTTGAGCCACTCAATGTCCTCAGTTTGGCCATTATGGGCATCCACTAGCGTATTATGTGCGACAGCAAAGTCGCCCATTTTTTTCTCAACATGATCCACCCCCCCCCCCCAAGTGCCCCCACTTCAGATTTAAAGTTGCTTATACAGTGCATTATGTCTGTGTGCAGGAAAGCACGCAGGGAGACAAGCATGTCTTTGAGCGTGGATTTATAGACAGGTTTATCTGTGGTGGGGAAGTCAGAAATGCAGTCTGCGATTTCCCTTGTATCCTCAGCAGAGTTTTGCTCAGCACTCACCTGCAGAGGCTCCTCCGATAGTCTTGGCCTTGATTTTGCAGGGCTGTTGTTGAGTGGAGTTGAGGTCCCTGGAGAGCGCCGGCCCTGCCTGTCGCTAGGCACAGGGCTCCATGTAGTAGAGGGAGAAGAGCCAGCGGAGGACTGCGTGCTGCCACCGGCGCCATTTTGGCTGCTATCTCGGGACACCGGCGGGAAGAAATCCGGCAGTTTTTTCGGCTGCACCAGTCCTCTTCTCTTCGGTGACATCTCCGGAGGGTGAGGAAACTATCCAGAGGGCTGTGAGGATTCGTTGCCAGCTCAAGGGTCCCCCGGGAGCGCTAGAATCCCGTCGCTGGAGCGGAGCTCTGCTCTCAGCTGACCATCCACCAGTACGCGGTAGCCATGCCCCCCAGTATTTACAAATTCTATATGGGGTAAGATACCATCTTAGGGCAATTTTGTGTGACATTTACCAAAGATTGGTACATTTAGAGGCCATGTAGATAGCTTTAAAAGCTGATTGTCATTGATAAGTGATGAAGGACTTTCCTAGGTCTGCTTCCCATTTCAAGTATGGTGTGGATTTGTGGAATATAATTTTTCCTTGTAGGAGATTATAAAATAGGAAGATCCCTTTAACAGAGGGTAGCACAATTAGAAAATATTGCCAAACTTGTTTGTGTACAAGTCTTTCCGGTGAAGTAAAAGAGTTCAGGAAATTAGATAACTGGAGATATAAGTAGTGATCTGTGGTCGGGATACGATACTCATTTTGGAGCTGCACAAAGGGTTTGAGGGTTTTATTTGTAAATATATGCTCAAAAGTTGTAATTCCTTATATTTCCCACTTGTGAAGAGACATGTTAGGAATAAGTATTTCCAAGATCTTAAGTGGAATAGGTATAGTGGTCCTCTGTGCTTGAGGGAGATTTAAGGAACAAATGGATCTCCTTGCCACCAGGGAGGCCTGGATGGAGAGAGGTAGGTATTTTAATGACCTAGGTTTCCATATGTTGGCTAGTAATAGGTTACGAAGTGAGAATGAAGGACTGCAAAACTGTTCAATATCAACCCATCTTTTGTCTGTTGATGGTAAGAACCAGTCGTTTGCTGGGACAGGTGAGTTGCTACCAATAGTCATGAAGGTAGAACATACCCATACCTCCAGCATATTTGTGCTTGAGAAGCTGGGCATGAGAACTACGGGGTTTCATACTCTGCCACACAAATTTCTTGAGTAGCGTGTTAAGTGCCATCAAGTGTGTCTTTTTGATAGGTATAGGGAGTCTACAAAGATACAATATCTGGGGTAGCATTATCATTTTAAAAGAAGCGAGACGGCCTATTCAGGATAGCTCACACTTAGCCCACGTACACATGGTCGGAGATTTTGCCAACCAAATCCGTCGGATTGTGTCCGAAACTGTTGCATACACACGGTCGGGCCCAGTTGGGCGAAAAATCCGATCTTTCAGAACGTGATGACGTAATTTCGTTACGATGGGACTACATTCAGGCTAGTAGCCAATAGCTTTGATGTAGGAATTTGATCTGAGCATACGTGGCACTTGGTCCGATGAAAATGCTCTACACATGATCGGATTAGGTCCGTCCGGCCCAGTTGGTCGGGAAATATTTCCAACATGTTGGAAAATTGGGTCGGACGGAGATTCGGACGGAATCAGTCCGATGCATACCACACACAGTCGGATTATCTGATGACACGGTCTGATAAGACTCATTCCGACAGATTCTCCGACCGTGTGTACAAGGGCTTAGACATTCTTTGGGCATCTTTTGATAGTTAATCAATAAGAGGGGTGTAATTAACATCTGCTAGTTGTGAAGTATTGGATACTAGCGGATGCCTAGGTAGGGGATTCCATTAGTGCTCCAAGTGTATGGGTAGGAAGATTGGAGTTTTCTACGTAGAATGGGGTCTATACCAAGGTCCAGCAATAAAAACTTGGCAAAGTTAACTTTATAGTAAGATAATGCACTAAAAGCTGTGAGAATGTCATGGGTTGCTGCCAGAGAGACCTCCAGGTTTGTTAGGAATATAATTATATCATCTGCAAATAGTTTTATGATATAGTACAAAAAGGTTACAGGCGAGGGTTGACTTTAAAAGCCATTCAAACCCCTTTGTGTCAACTTGTGTGCATGTTATTAGGCCAAAACCACCAGGGTATGTAAACTTTTGATCAGGGTCATTTGGGTAGTTTCTGTTGCCATTATGATTTAAAAAGAGTACACACATTTGTCTGATAATAAATGGATTCAGTCAAACGCTAACCATGAGTAAAAGAAAAGTTTTTGTGTTGTCATTCATATTCTCTGAAAAATGGCCAATAAATCATAAATTCCGCCAGGGTAAAATTTTGAACACAACTGTAGCTGTCTGTCAATTTTTATTCATAGATATGGGCCCTACCTCAGTGTGACATCACTTTCATTGGTGCTCCATGGTGATTGCCCTTGCTTTCTGGTTTTGCCATACACAGTACCTTGGCTGCCACTACGACAGGAAGCCACTGCAAACATCTCCTGGGAGGACTGGCTTTTTTATGGTGATTCTTGATACAGACACTCACACTATTTGCTCATCTATGGGAGTTTGCATTTGGCTTGTGTTTTTATCCATTTTATTACATTTTTTATGTTGCATTTAGTCTGGTGCCCCCTTGAGTTTATCTTTACTATTGGGATACCCAGTGAGTAGGTAGTACAGCCCAGTGGCGTAACTAGAACCTTCAGGGCCCCGGTGCAAGAAACCATGGAGGGCCCCCCTGACCTCCAGCCAGGGCTCTTCCCACTGATTCCAGGGGCAGCAGGACCTGGATAGGAGGGGGAACAAATCCCCTCCATTTTCCTCCTGCAGTCACTTAATTCCTATCAGAGGGACAGGAGGAGAAGCAGACTTTTAGTGGCTGCAGAAGAAAAATTGAGGGGATTTGTTCCTCTAAATGCCCCCCTTCCCCATCCAGGTGTTCAGGGGCAATTGTGACCCCTGTAGTTACGCCCCTGGGATGAGTGCCAGTGGTGGTGGGGGATGGGATTATCGGCAGCAGTGGTGGTTGAGCAGGGATAGGATCAGTGGCATCCGTGGTGGGGGATGGGATGAGTGCCAGTGGTGAGGGAGAGATGGGATGAGTGGCAGCGGTGGGGAGGATGGGATCAGTGGCAGCAGTGGTGGTTGGGTAGGGATGGGATCAGTAGTAGCGGTGGTGGTGGGGGAATGGGATGAGTGGCAGTGGTGAGGGAGGATGGGATCAGTGGCAAGGGTTGTGGTTAAGGGGTAGGATCAGTGATAAGGGGGGTTGAATGGGATGAGTGGCAGATGTGGTGGTGGGAATGGGATCAGTTGAAAGGGTGATGGTTGGAGGGGGATGGAATGGGATGAGTGGCAGTGGTGGTGGGAGGATGGGATCTGTGGTGAGGGTGGTGGTTGGGGGGGTGGGATGGGATGAGTGGTGGGGAGAGGAATGGTATCAGTGGCAAGGATGGTGGTTGCAGGATGGGATCAGTGGTTGTGGTGGTGTGGGGGGGTATTAGTGGTGGTGGTGTGGGGAGGGGGAATCAGAGGCAGTAGTGGTGATGTGGGGGGTATCAGTGGCAGTAGTGGCCATCGTGGAGTGGATCAGTGGTTGTGGTGGTGTGGGGGGTATTAGTGGTGGTGGCGTGGGGGAAGGGGAATCAGTGGCAGTAGTGGTGATGTGGGGGGTATCAGTGGCAGTAGTGGTGGTGTGGGGGGTATCAGTGGTAGTAATGGTGGTGTGTGGGGGGGTATCAGTGGCAGTAGTGGTGGTGTGTGTAGGGGGTATCAGTGGCAGTAGTGGTGGTGTGTGTGGGGTATCAGTGGCAGTAATGGTGGTGTGGGGGCTATCAGTGGCAGTAGTGGTGGTGTGTGGGGGGTATGAGTGGCAGTTGTGGTGGTTTGGGGGGTGTCAGTTGTGGTGGTGTGGGGGTATCAGTGGCAGTAATGGTGGTGTGGGGGGTATCAGTGGCAGTAGTGGTGGTGTGTGGGGGGTATCAGTGGCAGTAGTGGTGGTGTGTGGGGGGTATCAGTGGCAGTAGTGGTGGTGTGTTGGGGGGTATCAATGGCAGTTGTGGTGGTTTGGGGGGTGTCAGTTGTGGTGGTGTGGGGGTATCAGTGGCAGTAATGGTGGTGTGGGGGGTATCAGTGGCAGTAGTGGTGGTGTGTGGGGGGTATCAGTGGCAGTTGTGGTGGTTTGGGGGGTGTCAGTTGGGGTGGTGTGGGGGTATCAGTGGCAGTAATGGTGGTGTGGGGGCTATCAGTGGCAGTAGTGGTGGTGTGTGGGGGGTATAAGTGGCAGTAGTGGTGGTGTGTGGGGGGCGATCAGTGGCAGTAGTGGTGGTGTGTGGGGGGTATCAATGGCAGTTGTGGTGGTTTGGGGGGTGTCAGTTGTGGTGGTGTGGGGGTATCAGTGGCAGTAATGGTGGTGTGGGGGGTATCAGTGGCAGTAATGGTGGTGTGGGGGTATCAGTGGCAGTAGCGGTGGTGTGGGGTATCAGTGGCAGTAGCGGTGGTGGGGGGTATCCGTGGCAGTACTGGTGGTGTGTGGGGGGTATTAGTGGCAGTAGTGGTGGTGTGGGGGTATCAGTGGCAGTAGTGATGGTGTGTGGGGGCTATCAGTGGCAGTAGTGGTGGTTTGGGGGGTGTCAGTTGTGGTGGTGTGGGGGTATCAGTGGCAGTAATGGTGGTGTGGGGGTATCAGTGGCAGTAGTGGTGGTGTGTGGGGGTATCAGTGGCAGTAGTGGTGGTGTGTGGGTTATCAGTGGCAGTAGCGGTGGTGTGGGGGTATCAGTGGCAGTTGTTGTGGTGTGGGGGGTATCAGGGGCAGTAGTGGTGGTGTGTGGGGGGTATTAGTGGCAGTAGTGGTGGCGTGGGGGGTATCAGTGGCAGTAGTGATGGTGTGTGGGGCTATCAGTGGCAGTAGTGGTGGTCTGTGGGGGGTATCAGTGGCAGTTGTGGTGGTTTGGGGGGTGTCAGTTGTGGTGGTGTGGGGGTATCAGTGGCAGTAATGGTGGTGTGGGGGTATCAGTGGCAGTAGTGGTGGTGTGTGGGGGGGTATCAGTGGCAGTAGTGGTGGTGTGTGGGGGTATCAGTGGCAGTAGTGGTGGTGTGTGGGGGGTATCAGTGTCAGTTGTGGTGGTTTGGGGGGTGTCAGTTGTGGTGGTGTGGGGGTATCAGTGGCAGTAATGGTGGTGTGGGGGGTATCAGTGGCAGTAGTTGTGGTGTGTGGGGGGGTATCAGTGGCAGTAGTGGTGGTGTGTGGGGGTATCAGTGGCAGTAACAGTGATGTGGGGGTATCAGTGGCAGTAGCGGTGGTGTGGGGGTATCAGTGGCAGTTGTTGTGGTGTGGGGGGTATCAGTGGCAGTAGTGGTGGTGTGTGGGGGTATCAGTGGCAGTAGCGGTGGTGTGTGGGGGGTATCAGTGGCAGTTGTGGTGGTGTGGGTGGTTTCAGTGGCAATTGTGGTGGTGTGTGGGGGGGTATCAGTGGCAGTAGCGGTGGTGTGTGGGGGGTATCAGTGGCAGTAGCGGTGGTGTGGGGGTATCAGTGGCAGTAGCGACGGTGTGGGGGTATCAGTGGCAGTTGTTGTGGTGTGGGGGGTATCAGTGGCAGTAGTGGTGGTGTGTGGGGGTATTAGTGGCAGTAGTGATGGTGTGGGGGGTATCAGTGGCAGTAGTGATGGTGTGTGGGGGCTATCAGTGGCAGTAGTGGTGGTGTGTGGGGGGTATCAGTGGCAGTAGCGGGTGTGTGTGGGGGGTATCAGTGGTAGTTGTGGTGGTGTGGGTGGTATCAGTGGCAATTGTGGTGGTGTGTGGGGTGTATCAGTGGCAGTAGCGGTGGTGTGTGGGTGGTATCAGTGGCAGTAGCGGTGGTGTGTGGGGGTATCAGTGGCAGTAGCGGTGGTGTGTGGGGGTATCAGTGGCAGTAGCGGTGGTGTGTGGGGGGTATCCGTGGCAGTTGTGGTGGTGTGGGTGGTATCAGTGGCAATTGTGGTGGTGTGTGGGGGGTATCAGTGGCAGTAGCGGTGGTGTGTGGGTGGTATCAGTGGCAGTAGTGGTGGTGTGTGGGGGGTATCAGTGGCAGTTGTGGGGGTGTGGGTGGTATCAGTGGCAGTAGTGGTGGTGTGTGGGGGGTATCCATGGCAGTTGTGGTGGTGTGTGGGGGTATCAGTGGCAGTAGTGGTGGTGTGGGTGGTATCAGTGGCAGTAGTGGTGTGTGGGGGTATCAGTGGCAGTAGCGTGGTGTGTTGGGGGTATCAGTGGCAGTAGTGGTGGTGTGTGGGGGGTATCAGTGGCAGTTGTGGTGGTGTGGGGGATATCAGTGGCAGTAGTGGTGGTGTGTGGGGGGTATCAGTGGCAGTTGTGGTGGTGTGGGGGTATCAGTGGCAGTTGTGGTGGTGTGGGGTTATCAGTGGCAGCAGTGGAGGGGGTATCAGTGGCAGTAGTGGTGTGGAGGGGGTATCAGTGGCATTGTTGTTATTAAGCGATGGGTGCCACTCACTTGCAGATCACTTCGTTCCTCCTCCTTGCTTGGTCTTGTTTGGTGGAGCAGAGAGGCTGGGCAGAGCCTGTGAGTGAAGGTGTGGCCGGAGAAGATGGGCGGAGCCAGAGAAGATGGACGTAGACTATGCGGACAGAGGAGATGGGCGAAGCGGGCGGGGACAGAGAAGATGGGCGGAGACTGTGCGGGCAGAGGAGATGGGGAAATGGGCGGGGACTGTCCCCGTGAGTGTGGGAGCAGAGGATGGGCGGGGAGGATGGGCGGAGCAGCCAGAAAGGATGGGCGGGGCTTACAGGACTCTCCGTAAATGACTATTTCCCAGGCGGCGGGCCCCCCTACAGTGGCGGAACTCAAGGGACCAGTCGCAAATGCGACTGGTGCGACCCTGATAATTCCGCCACTGGTACAGCCTATGAGTGCACAGGTGCTGGTAATGAATGGCAGGCTGAAATACACAGAGTGTTACTGGTATTTGGCTGGATGGCAATGAGGATTTGTGGATCACACTAGAATGCCCTGGAATACACTTGTAAAGTCACTGGGAACAAGAGGGAGCTGCAGAAACACTGGGAAACTTAGAACCACAAGGTCACTTGGGTTCACTTGGAAAGCCAAGCACACTGAAAACTCAGAACTTTGACTTCACTCAAAATCATTCAGAAAATGATGGATAGTAGTAGATGACTCACATAAACTCTTGTGGGCTTTGGACTAGGAACACTAGCTGTTGCTCAAGCAATGCCTGAGAGAATTAGCCCAGTTTAAACAGAAAGGGAGATGCCCGGCTCTGCTGGGACTGGGCTTGTAACTGATTGAATCAACAGTAGATTCATTGTGAATGAGTATTTTGTGGGAAAACAGATAACAGCAGAACTTTACATGATAAAGTTATGGAACTACATGTACAAGTATACCTGCTAATCTGTGATACTCCTACAGCAATCATTTTAAACAGGCCAAAGTTGCATTGATTTAGATGGCTCTGCCAGAGAAAATGCTAGAATAATTTATGAAAACATTTTCAGCCAACCAATGTCTGAGTTTTATTACATGAGTTAGGCTATGAAGCTGTTAACTATTTGGAAGCATATTCTTCTGGACAAGTCCAAGCAAGTTCATGGCAGTTATACTTATTTAACTCTTGCCACATAGGTATGTAAAGAGCTGGTGAATATTGGAGAATAAACAGGAACTACCTACAGAATATAAATTATATTATATATTATATATAAAATATGAGAACACCTGCTTTAGTACCTTTGCAAGCCTGTGAAGGGAAGGCCTGTACTTCCTATAAATACCTGGACTCTGCTCCAGAAATTGTATTTTCCAAAGGTAAAGTAAGGTTACAATGTTTCTGTTTATTCCACATTTTTTTTTTTACTACAGTGCTACTAATTACTACATGTTACAGGACACACAAGGGTTTATTAGGTGGTGAGAAAAAAAAACTAAAATTCCTAACTACAATAAAACATAGTAAATTTAATCTTTTTTTTTTATCAAGCTGAAGGATGAAATGTGGTTAATGATTGATAAGTCTGTTTTACCACATTTTGCACATTACTCTTTCTCTTGTTAAGTTTGTACTTTCCTGTATTAATCACAACAGGCTCATACCACTATATACACACAGTAGGATTTTAAATCTAGCAGTTATTGAGTCAGTATTTCATGTTGGTTTAATAAACAAGAGTATAAATATACTATTTTTGCAAACATGAGTACAGTTAAAATTGTAAAACAGAAATCAAACTTAAACTATTTGCTTTTCCCATGCCCTTGTGGCTAAGTTTTATGTTAACTCTATATTTATATTAGTTACAATTGTGTGTAGTAATAATTTTCTTATCACAAACTGAAGGTTAGAGCAGAACAGCTCCATCGGCCGCCTACTGTGTGCATAATTGAAACTCTCTATGGTGTCTTTCATTATTGCTTTTAATAATAGTTAAATACCAGGGAATCCAATTACAATCAGAAATAATTTGATGAAGATCAAATAGATGGAGTTACAAACATCTTAATTTTCCAAAACACTAATTTGGCAGAAGATGGACAATTCTCGAGTAATGTGAAGTGGTCAGAGATTTTGTTATGAGTGCTGATAATTAAATAAATGCTAAAATAATTGTTTTTGTTGGAGTATAATACATTCTGTGAGCAGTGTTATTGTTTCTTTCTTTGTATTATTTCCAGTATAAATGAAAACAATTTATGACATATTTGAATTTTAATTAATTATAATAGGTTTAATAAATCATATGTCATTGTCTAATTTAGGGTTGTTTTTGCAAATTTTATCTGACGTTGTCAATAAAACATTGGTTTAACGGAATTCTCACAATAGCAACACGCCCTGCTTAAGCTATCATTGCTGTGCAAGAATGGATCACACTGTGTTCTATATTATCTTTTCTGAACAATTTACATTTAGCATGTAAGTACAGCTTCTGTATTCACTTTGGAAAACAAGATGTGATAAGTATAAAGTATTCATGCAGTCACTATGCTTATATCTTTCCCAATGCTCAGGAAGGCTCCACTTGATAACTAAATCGTCCTATTCCAACATACCATTCTATACCAACAGCTTCAGCTTTACATTTTTACTATGAACCTACATATTCAGCAATAACTCTGTCATTGCCTAAAATAACAAAGTAACACACTTATGTCTTTTAAGGACAAAAAAGGCTTCTTTTTGTAAAATTCATTTTTTTTTTTTATGCAATCCTTAGACACAAAAGTAACAAAACAAAAACGATACACACCTACATTTTATTTTATAATTTGACCTGTTTAAAATAACACTAAACGTAGGATTATGTTAAAAAAGCATCACAAAGTTAATTAAAAATTAAATGCAGTTTTAATTTTTTCTATTTCATTTTGAGCACTAAAAAGTATATTAACACTAAAACATTGACAAACAAAACAAATAAAAACAAAAACAAAAAAATATTAAAAATCACTGGCAAATTAAATAAAAATAAACAAAATTGCTGTAAAAAAATAGCTGAAGGGAAAGGGGAAGAAGAATTATCTAGGACTGATTTGGGTAAACCAAGAGTTAATAAGGTGGTAAGTATAAACACATTTTGCTTGTCAGGTTGCTTTAACTGATGTCATCTGCAGATTAAAGCTCATCCTGCTGGAACAGAGTAGATAAAAACTTAACGGTATCTAAACAGTGTTGAAAACATTGAGTAAGATGAACTTTGTTTACATCAGCAGCTGCTAAAGCTGTTGTACTTATACAGAAGCTCTTGCTTTTGTTTTAAGAGAATGGACAATCCTTTTGCGCCTTCTGGATGCTTAAGTTTCTTATAAAATCAATACACTGTTAAAATGATTATTTTTTTTGGCTTCCATAACATTTTATTGAAGTGAATAAAACATACCGAAATACATTTTAACAAATGATTTCAAAAGAATATTTAGAAAATAGAGAATTTGTGGAGCGGTGATGGGGTTCTATATCATTTTGAGAGGATCTTATATCTGCATTCCTGGATGGCTACATTGAGGGAGCCCTTGTGGATATATGTACAGATTGTTTCCCATTCAGAGTTGGTGATTTTGATATCAAGATCCTGCTCCCATGAAGAGAACACCTTGCTGGAGAATGCTGAACTTTAAAGAGAGATAAATAAAGGGCAGATATGAGATGTCTTTGGGGAGTTTTTTTGGAACGTAGTTCCTCTAGGGTGGTTAAGTCTCTCGCCCAATGTTATGTGGTAGTCCTTCTGGTCAGGAAATGTTTCAGTTGTATGTATGTCCATCTTGGAATGTGATTGGGAGATAGTTTAGTATTCAGATCCTATAATAATAAGAAAGTTCCTCCTCTATTGAAAAATTCTCAGGGTTTCCACATAGTGGAGTAAGAGGGCTCAGCCATGGATTTGGATTTGTTGCTTTGGTTGCCTTTTGGAATATTGTCAGTGTAGGGCCTATTAAAGGGTGTTGTTTGTTTGGGTATGAATGTGAAGTGGGTGTATCCATGGTAGGGGTCTCAAGGATTGTGAGATAGTGGAATGTTCTAGTGTGACCCAATCTTTTACATGTTGATGGATGTTCCATTCAACTATCCTACTATCCTGGTTAAAGGTATTGCCCAGTAATATTGGCGTAGGTCGGGGAGGGCTATTCCACCCTTATCTTTTGGGAGGGTAAGACGGTCAAATTTAATTCTCACTGGTTTGTTTTTCCAAATAAAGGAGGAGCAGGCTTGTCTAAAGGAGTTAAAGAAAGACATGGGGATTTGTATTGGGATGGTTTGAAGTAGGTGAAGAAACCGTGGGAGAATCATCTTGATGAGTGAGGCCCTGCCAAACCAGGGCACATTGAGGGCATCCCATCTTTTTAATTCTTCCCTGGTTTCTTTTATGGCTGGAGCAAAATTATCTTGAAACAGATTTGAAAGGGATTTCGGTATTTTAATTCCTAAATATGTCATTGAATTTTTGACCCAGTTGAAGGGGAAGTTTGTTTGGCATTGTGAGACTGTTTCTGGTGTTAATGGTGTGTTCAAAGCATTAGATTTAGAATAGTTTATTTTAAGATTGGAGATTGTATAGAAAAGCTTTAAGTATTTTAGAAGATTTGGTGAGGTGTATAAAGCCCTCATATATGACTGCAATAAGTTTGGTATACCGATAGCTGAAAGGACTGCATCAATACAATCCCAGACCACCATGTCAAATGCCTTTTACACATCCAGAGATAGAAAGAATCCTTGTTTGTCATTTGCCTGGAGACAGTGGTGAATGTTTAGGGATCTGGGATTGACAATGACAAGCATTCTTTTTTATCTGTGACAATTCAGGAACGCGTGAAGGCCATGGAGGAGAGGCAAGGTCAGACCAGGCTATGAAGGGGGTGCAGGAGATGATCAGTGCCACAGTCAGGGCAGCGCAGTCCTGTGCCAGTGTCCCAGTGTGCCAACCTGTGCTTGAGCCCCTCCCTCTGCCCGGCCCTTACCCCCACCTATGCAGGGCTCCACTGTGGTGGTCCGGAGGTGCCAGTCCAGTGCTGATCCTAAGCCATGGTGCTGGCACTGCCTGCTGATTGGCTTCTCCACTGCTATCTCCCTCACTGTCTGAAACCAGCACCACGATAGAGACTGAGCACTGACACCAGCACCGTGATAGAGAGCACTGACACCAGCACTGAGATAGAGAGCACTGACACCAGCACTGTGATAGAGAGCACTGACACCACACCAGCACTGAGATAGAGAGCACTGACACCACACCAGCACCAAGATAGAGAGCACTGACACCAGCACCGTGATAGCGAGCACTGACACCAGCACCATAATAGAGAGCACTGATACCACACCAGCACTGTGATAGAGAGCACTGACACCACACCAGCACAGTGATAGAGAGCACTAACACCAACACTGAGATAGAGAGCACTGACACCACACTAGCACCGTGAAAGAGAGCACTGACACCACACCAGCACCGTGATAGAGAGCACTGACACTAGCACCATGATAGAGAGCACTGACACCAGCACCAAGATAGAGAGCACTGATACCACACCAGCACCGTGATAGAGAGCACTGACACCACACCAGCACCGTGATAGAGAGCACTGACACTAGCACCATGATAGAGAGCACTGACACCAGCACCAAGATAGAGAGCACTGATACCACACCAGCACCGTGATAGAGAGCACTGACACCAGCACTGATACCAGCAACTCGCTGCGGGACCCAAAAATATGACACCACTCAACCTCTTCAAACAGGAGGGTACGGGCATATAGTACGGTGTGCTTTTTTTGTACAAGTGAGCCAGGTAGAAAAAAGGTCCATGTGCTAGATTAAATAAATCGTTTATAGAGTTATGCATATACATGATCTACTGGTCACATGCTAAATTCCTCCGAGATCCATGCCTCAGTAATTTTTATAAATGTGAGGTAGTCAACACTGTCGTGAGCTAGGTGAGTACGCTTATTGGTCACGACCCCCCCTGCTGCGCTGAACATCCTTTCAACAGGACACTGGATGAGGGGCAAGCCAACAGTTCCATGGCAAATTGTGCAAGCTCTGGCCAGAGGTCAAGCCTGCCCACCCAGTAGTCCAGGAGTTCATCACTTCTCAGAACGTTCACATCGGCCGTTAACCCGATGTAGTCGGACACCTGTCGGTCTAGGCGTTCCCTGATGCTGGATCCGGATGAAAGACTGAAAGAATGACCTCATATCAGAAGTGACCAACACATCTTCATACCGCCCTCTTCTTGGAGGCACTGTTGGATTGGTACCCGCAACTTTTTCTCTGGGAGTGGGAATTCCAGCACACGCAAAAGCAGAATGCAGCATTTCTCTAAGCAAGGCCTGGAAGTGCTGCATTCTCTCAGCCCTCTGTGACGGTGGTAACATTTCCGCCATTTTGTGTTTGTACCGGGGGTCTATGTATGTTACCACCCAGTACTGGTCCTTGACCTCTATGCTTTTTACATGGGGGTCCCTGTTAAAACACTGGAGCATGAAGGTCCCCATTTGCACTAAACTGGAAGCGGTGTGGTGGCCTGGCTCCTGCTCATCATCCAGGATAATGTCATCCTCCACGTTCTCCTCTCCCCATCCACGGACAACAACAGGGATCCCAGAACGGTTTAAAGCATCCTCTTCTTGCTCCTCCTCATCCGTTCCGGAACCATCCTCCTCTGACTCCTCTTCAGACTCCTGTTGTTGACTTGTCTCAGATAGAGTAGCCCCCCCTGGGAATTCACCCAGCATTGCGACTTCCTCAACTTCCTGCTCCTGCTCCTCCATGGCTTGATCAATGACACAATGCAATGCACGCTCCATAAAGAAGGCATAAGTTTCAATGTCACCGATGGCACCATGGCTGCGACTGACTAGTTTGGTGATCTCATCAAATGGCTGCAGAAGTCTGCATGCATCGCGCATGAGCAGCCACTGGCACGGTGAAAAAAAAACAAGCTCCCCAGAACCTGTTCTGCCGCAGAGTCCGTACAGGTAGTCATTAACTGCACGTTTCTGCTGGCGCAGCCAAAAAGAAGGCATAAGGTACAATGTCACCGATGGCGCCATGGCTGCGACTGACTAGTTTGGTGATCTCCTCAAATGGCCGCAGAAGTCTGCATGCATCGTGCATGAGCAACCACTGGCACGATGAAAAAAAAAAACAAGCTCCCCAGAACCTGTTATGCCGCAGAGTTCATACAGGTAGTCAGAGGATGACATGATGGAAGGTGGAGTGGAGGACAATACCAAGGAGAGAGCATAAGGAGAAGTAGAAGAGGCTGGACGGTGAGAGCCTGGAGTGTGGCTTTGTGGGTTCCGTTGCTCCCACTGGGCTCGGTGATGGCAGCTCATGTGCCTTCTTAAGGCGGTTGTCCCTAGGTGAGTGTTGGGCTTACCGCGACTTATGCGTTGACTGCAAAGGCTGCAGATGGCAACACTATTGTCAGCAGCGGACACGTTAAAAAAAGCCCACACTGCGGAGCCATGTGTCGGCATCCTGGGAGCGCCAGATGTGACCGTACATGGTTGATGCCTCGCTCCTGATACATTAGCAGTCTGCTTTGTCCCTCCTGTGCAATGTAAGTTCCGCCTGCTTTTCCTTCCTATCTGCTGGTCCATATCTCCCTCTGAACTCCCCTCCTCTTCATCTCTTGTGGACACCCACGTGAGATCACTAGACACGTCATCATCAACGTCACCTTCCCCACCACTATAATTACAGATCTCAGAGTAGGCAGCAACAGCGGGGACCAATCTCCTTGGGCTGATCTGGGTACTGTCATAAGACTGCCGAGTGGCGGTTGTTGCTACCTCCTCTTCCTGATCCAATGCCAAGAGTGGCTGTGTCTTGTGATGGATCAGAAAATAATTCCTGTGACTCAAGCGGAGGGTACAGTGGTGTGAAAAAGTGTTTGCCCCCTTCCTCATTTCCTGTTCCTTTGCATGTTTGTCACACTTAAGTGTTTCGGAACATCAAACCAATTTAAACAATAGTCAAGGACAACACAAGTAAACACAAAATGCAATTTGTAAATGAAGGTGTTTATTATTAAAGGTGAAAAAAAATCCAAACCATCATGGCCCTGTGTGAAAAAGTGATTGCCCCCTAAACCTAATAACTGGTTGGGCCACCCTTAGCAGCAACAACTGCAACCGAGCGTTTGCGATAACGTGCAATGAGGCTTTTACAGCGTCCTGGAGGAATTTTGGCCCACTCATCTTTGCAGAATTGTCCTAATTCAGTTACATTAGAGGGTTTTCGAGCATGAACGGCCTTTTTAAGGTCATACCACAACATCTCAATAGGATTCAGGTAAGGACTTTGGCTAGGCCACTCCAAAGTCTTCATTTTGTTTTTCTTCAGCCATTCGGTGGTGGACTTGCTGGTGTGTTTAGGATCATTGTCCTGCTGCAGAACCCAAGTTCGTTTCAGCTTGAGTACACGAACAGATGGTCGGACATTCTCCTTCAGGATCTCTTGGTAGACAGCAGAATTCATAGTTCCTTTTATCACGGCAAGTCTTCCAGGTCCTGAAGCAGCAAAACAGCCCCAGACCATCACACTACCACCACCATATTTTACTGTTGGTATAATGTTCTTTTTATGAAATGCAGTGTTCCTTCTACGCCAGATATACTTGGACACACACCTTCCAAAGAGTTCCACTTTTGTCTCATCGGTCCACAGAATGTTGTCCCAAAAGTCTTGGGGATCATCAAGATGTGTTGTGGAGAAATTGAGACGAGCTTTGATGTTCTTTTTGCTCAGCAGTGGTTTTCTCCTTGGAACTCTGCCATGCAGGCCATTTTTGCCCAGTCTTTTCCTGATGGTGGAGGCATGAACGCTGACCTTAACTGAGGCAAGTGAGGCCTGCAGTTCCTTGGACGTTGTTGTGGGGTCTTTTGTGACCTCTTGGATGAGTCGTCGCTGCGCTCTTGGGGTAATTTTGGGCGGCCGGCCACTCCTGGGAAGGTTCACCACTGTTCCATGTCTTCGCCATTTGTGGATAATGGCTCTCACTGTGGTTCGCTGGATTCCCAAAGCTTTGGAAATGGCTTTATAACCCTTTCCAGACTGATAGATCTCAATTACTTTCTTTCTCAATTGTTCCTGAATTTCTTTGGGTCTCGGCATGATGTGTAGCTTTTAAGGATCTTCTGGTGGACCTTACTGTGTCAAGCAGCTCCTATTTAAGTGATGCCTTGATTGTGAACAGGTGTGGCAATAATCAGGCCTGGGTGTGGCTAGAGAAATTGAACTCAGGTGTGGACAACCACAGTTATAGTATGTTTTAACAAGGGGGGCAATCACTTTTTCACACAGGGCCATGATGGTTTGGATTTTTTTTCACCTTTAATAATAAACACCTTCATTTACAAATTGCATTTTGTGTTTACTTGTGTTGTCCTTGACTATTGTTTAAATTGGTTTGATGTTCCGAAACACTTAAGTGTGACAAACATGCAAAGGAACAGGAAATGAGGAAGGGGGCAAACACTTTTTCACACCACTGTATATGGTGGTGGTGATGTTGGTGGTAGTGTCTCTGAGGGTGCAGATCGAGAGGATGAGGAGGGTGCAGAAGAGTAAGGCTGAGTGAGCCACTCAACCAAGTCTGGTGCGTCCTTTGACGTAATCAAACGCACCTTCTGCAATTTGTCACTTTGGCTCAAGCCTGTTGCTCCTGCCCTACCCCTACCACCCCTGCAGAAGGGCATGCCTCTTTCTCTGCCTGTCATTTTTTAAATGACCCTGTGACAAAAGTCTCTAGAGAAGTGCAGTATATGTGGAAGAAGGTATATAACACCCCGCTTCAATCTGTCGTTTTGGGGGGCCACTGGTCTATCACACCAGTTATAATACTTTTTTCTAATTGTGTTTGTCACTCTTTGTAGTATCGCTGCAGAACCGCTCAGCAGTCACAATGCTGCACAGTGGAAATGCACTATACTATGCAAGTATTTTATACGTGTATTACACCCCTATATACTGCCAGGGCCGCTGATAGAAATCATGGGGCCCCGTACAGCCTACCTGATGGGGCCCCCTTCAGCTCCACTCCTGACCCCGCCCATGTTCCCTCCTTCAGCCCCGCCCTGTCCCAGCCCATCCCCAGACCCCGCCTTGAAACAAAGTGCAGGTTTGTCTACAAGTGATAGGCATGGCTGGCACTGTCTGCAGCACATTATGGCATTGGCGGAATGGGTGGCACTGTCTGCAGCACATTACGGCATTGGCGGCACTGTCTGTAGCACATTACGGCATTGGCGGCATGGGTGACACTGTCTGTAGCACATTACGGCATTGGCGGCACAGGTGGCACTGTCTCTGTAGGCAGCACATGCGTTATGGGCCATAAAGCATGTGCTACCGGCAGACAGTGCCGCCAATGCTGTAACGTGCTGCAAACAGTGCCAGCCGTGACACTAATGGCATAACGCATGTGCTACTTGCTGACAGTGCACCCATGCCGCCAATGACATATTGTGCTGCAGACAGTGCCACTGTCAGGGCATAATACCATTGGCAGCATGGATGGCACTGTCTCTGCAGGCATCACATGCGTTATGACATTAGCGTCATGGGTGGCACTGTCTGCAGCACAATATGGCATTGGCAGCATGGGTGGCACTGTCTGCAGGCAGCACATGTCTTATGGGCCATAACGCATGTGCTACCTGCTGACAGTGCCACCCAGGCCACCAATGCCATATTCTGCTGCAGACAGTGCCACCCATGCTGCTAATACCATAATGTATATATACGCTGCTGCATCAGTAGTAGATCTTGAATCCCCCCAAGCAAGCACACACCTGTGTCATTTTTAGCTGGGTTCCATGAGGCACTTCTTCCCTGATCCTGCTGCGCTGCTGCCTGGACTGGAGTGTCCAACTGTCCACAAATTATTCCATTCAGATGCGATCATGTCAGCTACTTATTTTTTGTGTTCTGCCAGTCTGCCACCACCGCTCGCCTCACTGGCACTTCTCGCAAGAGGAGGCGGAGGAATCACTCCACGGTGCCAGGGGGGACGGCACGATAGAGGACGCACTGGCTGGGACTTGAGCCACAGCCAGCATGAAGAGCGGGTGCAGAAGAGGTATTCTTCCGCACCCGAAATAGAGGAAATAGTCCCTCCCCTGCCGCCACCAAAAAAAACGTAAAAATAACCGGGGGTGGTGGGGGCTATTTGGTTGGTAGTTGAGCCGGATCAGCCATGGCTGGAGGATTTTTTTTTATATATATTATTTATCTGCTCAGCGTGGGCCCCCCCCACCCCAAAGCACCTTGTCCCCATGTTGTTGAGGACAAGGACCTCTTCCCAACAACCCTGGCCGTTGGTTGTCAGGGTCTGCGGGTGGGGGGCTTATCGGAATCTGTGAGCCCCCTTTAATAAGGGGGCCCCCGGATCCCGGTCCCCCACCCTATGTGAATGAGTATGGGGTACAATGTACCCCTACCCATTCACCTGTGAAAAAAAAAAAAAAAAACAATACAAAAGGGTTGAAATAGTTTATTGCACAGCTTCGGGGGTCTTCTTCCGTCTTCGGGGGTCTTCTCGCCGGACTCCTCCATTATCTTCTGCTAGCTCTTTTACTAGCGGAGGAGCCCCGACTTTCTTCTTCACCACCACCCTCTTCTTCCGACTTCGGGGTCTTGTCCCCCTCTTTGGGGGTCTTGTCCCCCTCTTCAGTTCTTCTTGCCGGGCCACCGCACCTTCTTCTAGCTCTTTTACAAGCGGTGGGCCGGTCTTCTGTCGCCGCGTTGTCGCCGCCTTCTGTTCTGTTCTTCTCCTCTTCTTTTCTTGAGCTGTTGCCTCGTCGCTGTCTCTGGTCACAATGACAGGCACGCGGTGTGTGGCGACTTATATAGGGACATCGCCGGATGATGTCCCCGCCCATTATTATGTCACAGTCCCAGCATCCTCTGTTGTGTGTTGCGTGTTGTGTTTTTTTTTACATTTTTTTCACAGGTGAATGGGTAGGGGTACATTGTGGGTGGGGGGGTCAGGATCCGGGGGCCCCCTTATTAAAGGGGGCTCACGGATTCCGATAATTCCGGCAGACCCCGACAACCAATGGTCAGGGTTGTCGGGTAGAGGCCCATGTCCTTATCAACATGGGGACAAGGTGCTTTGGGGTGGGGGGGCCGCGTTGCCCCCCTTCCCCAAAGCACCACCCATGTTGAGGGCACGCTGCCTGGTACAGCTCAGGAAGGGGGGCGCTCGCTCATCCCCACCGCCTTTTCTTGCCAGCCAGGTAGTGTGCTCAGATAAGGTTCTGATATGGACCTGGGGGGACCCCTATGCCATTTTTTTGGCGTGGGGATTCCCCTTTAAGTCCATACCAGGCTTCCATCACTGGTCCCGGCTACCTGGAGCCGCGCTCAAAATGAACGGCTTTCCTCCATGTGTGTGGGCAAGTCCTTTAATTTCAAAAGTATGGCGGATAGTCCAACGGTATGGCGGATAGTAAGGTGGACTTAATCCACCGCAAAAGTACCGTGTGTGGGCAGGTAGCTCATTTGGAAAGTATGGTGGACAGTCCGGCGGTTTGTCCACCAGACTAAGTCTGCTGGATAGTCTGATACGTGTGTACGCGGCATTAGTATACTCCACTTTGTTCTAAGGAAGCTTTGGCCAACTCTCCCAGTTAGAAGGCTTTTCAAGATGGAAGCAGGCTGGAGTTCAAACCCTATCTCAACTCTTCTCTGATGGAACCTTAAAATCCTTTCAACAAGTCCACCAAGGGGTTTATTTCCAGGGCATACAAACAGTTGCTGATAAAATACCTTCATAAAATACTTTCTTAAATTCCCCCTCCCCTGTAAGGACAGGTGAGCGGAAGCTCTAGGTTGAAGTTCCACAGAACAGCCAGATGATCTCACTTTCTCCAACTAACAGTCACCCAGCTTCTTTTTTTTTTCATAGTGTGTATTGTACACCATAATTTTTACACACAATTTGCCGTAGAGAGAACCCAAACTGCACCAGATGTGCCCACCCACATGTTATTTTTATCCTCTTTATTTGAAGATGCACAAAGCTCAGGTGTTATAGTCAGGGAGTTATCTCAACCTTAAATGATATGTTGGTTTGATCAGCTGCCTTGGAAGGCAAAGGAGGGATCAGGGATCTAATAGCCCCTGATCTCTGAATAAAGAGTCACTGTCCCTGCCAAAGCTTTCATCAGGGATATTGTTCATAAAGTTGAATGAACAAAAAAACTTTAAAAAGTGCAAAACATATTTTTTTACTAATGTCGTGCAGGATAATTTCATAGGTGAATGCACCAACAAGAGATAATGCATTACTAGACCTTCTTATTACAAACAATACAGACCTGATCACGGATATGGAAACTTGGAGCAACTTAGGAAACAGCAATCACAGAGCAATTAGATTCAGTATAAATCACAGAAATAAGAAGCACAAGGGTAATACAAATACATTACATTTTAAAAGAGCTAACTTCTATTAACTGCATGCTTTGCTAGATGATATTAAATAGGATAAAATCCTAGGAACAAGGAACACTGAGGAAAAATGGGAGTACTTTAAGAACATACTAAATAATGGTATTGACAGTACATTGCAATGGTAAATATGTTTAAAAGAGTTACAATTTATCCTGGGTTGCTAAACACTAATGCAATAAAAACAAAAGAAAAGGCCTTCAAAAAATATAAGGCTGAGGGGTCATTGTCAGCATTCCAACAATACAGAGAATGCAATAAGAAATGTAAGAGCGAAATCAGGTCAACTAAAATATATCATGAAAGGCACATAGCGGAGGAGAGTAATAAACCTAAGAAATGTTTTAAATATATTAACAGTAAAAAAGTGAGGCCAGAGCATATTGGCCCCATAAAGGATGATGGAGGGAATTGGTTACAAAAGACATAGAGAAGGCAAAGGTTTTAAATGCATTATTCTCCTCAGTTTTCACAAAGGAAAAGAGGGATATAGAAATCATGACTGTAATGTTAATAACACGTCACAGAATGAACCCTCATGGCTAACAGAAGCCAGTATCAAAAATATACTTGAAAACATAAATAAGTCACTAGGACTAGATGGCTTACACCCAAGGGTCCCTAAGGAACTCAGTCAGGTGATAGCTAGACCATTGTTTCTAATTTTTATGGACAGTTTCCTGAATTGAATGGTACCAGTCGATTGGAGAAAAGCCAACGGGGTACTTAAATTTAAAAAAAGTGCTGAGATATATCCCTGAAAATTACAGGCCAGTTAGCCTAACATCTACAGACAATAGTCTGCAAGCTATTTGAGGGTGATAAGGGACTATATCCAAGATTTTAGTAATGAAAACAGTATCATTAGTATCATTAGTAGTAATCAGCATGGATTCATGAAGGATCATTCTTGCCAGACCGATCTATTACCATTCTATGAAGAAGTAAGCTGCCATCTAGATAAAGGAAGGCTTGTGGATGTGGTATATCTGGATTTTGCAAAGGTATTTGATACAGTTCTCTACAAACATTTACTTTTCAGTCTGAGGTCTGTTGGCATGGACCATACGGTGAGTATCTGGATTGAAAACTGGCTGCAGGGGCAGGTCCAAAGAGTGGTGATACCAACCAGCAGGGGTTGTAGCCAGCGCACTGTATGGCATCATAGGAGCCAAGCTCCAGAGCATTTAGGGCTTCCAGCAAGGATCGGGGTACCTGAATCACCCAACATACCTCAGTACCTCACTGACACCCACATGCAAAACGCCAATCTGTCCAGGAAGAGTAAGGACGATCAGCCCCCACAGAAGTTAACATAATTCTTCCTTCTGCCTATGCGAGGAGGCCGACAAGATGGTGCCACCATCTCGGCCCCTGCCTCTTCTTCTCTCAGAATGGGCTCCTACATGGACCAGCCTGGGGCTGAAGGATTCCTGGGTGAGAGATCTTCACCAAACCCACCCTCATCACCCAGCCAACTGTGTGCCAGTCCTACTAAAACTAGAATGCACCTGAATGACAGTCCACAAGAATCAGTGAGGTGAGCCATGCTGTCCTTGAACACATGCTGCAATCTCCTCAATGCTCCTCTATAGCCTCATTTCCTACCTCTAAGCCATGGACACATTGCTAAAGGACATGCTCCTGTCACTGCAGAATTCTCTGCATGCTGATTTTGCCATTCTGACCCACAAGTTCTCCTCTGAATTAAATTCACTAGGTGAGAAATTGAATCACATACAGTATAGGATTCTATAGAAGAAATCACTACTGCAAGAAATGACCTAGTGGATGCTTATGATGACAACTTAGAAGACAGGCAGTGGATGAAAGCAAAATTTGCAGATTTAGAAGATAGGTCCAGGCACAATAATTTAAAGCTAAGGGGGATTCCGGAGTCAGTGCAACCTGGTGATCTAAAACATTACACCACTTAAATGTTCATTTCCCTTCTACCTGGCGCAACTCCTCTGGGTCTAACCATAGACCGCATACACTGTCTGCCTAAACTGACCCACCTGCCAGAAATCATTCCACAAGATGTCATCATGGGCACACACTTTTTTTCACACAATGTGGGCTCTGTATGGAAGGTTACAACCCCGTGCAATGCTCATAAGTCATTCAGCAGGGGTGTGCTGTTCCAAATGAGCTCACAAGCAAAAAAAAGGAGGAAGCAGATTCTTGACCAATTACTCTCTTCTATTAATAGAATAGCGTTCCTGAACAAATCCCAACCACAACCACAAGAAACAGTTGCTTTCCCTCCGGCAGGAACTTATAACTCTCCTGCTAGAATCTTCTGAAAAGACACACAGGAAACTAGGAGCCACCTACTACAACACAAGCAATAAAGCTGGTATGGCCATGGCCGCACATATCAAAGGTGTGAGGAATAAAGCTAAAATTCCCTAACTGACCCTGTAACGAAAATCAAACTGGTAGACCCCCCAGAAGATAGCAGACGCCTTTAGTACATATTAAAATTCCCTTTATAACATCAAAGACGATACAGACACCACACAACCAGAGCCAGAACTTATTAATGCCTTCTTAAGCAACAACCAAACGTCCATCCCTATCAAATGAGCAATTGGCCACTTTGAACAAACCCTTTACTCTAGATGAGATTTACTACACCATTGAATCTCTGCCAAACAACAAAACTCCAGGCCCTGATGGGCTGGCAGGGGAATATTACAAGCAATACAAACTAATCCTGGCCCCATACTTTTGTAACCTGGTGAATGATGCTACCTCCACCTCTGTGTTACCTGAAGACCTGTTGAGAGCATTGATTGCTACCCTACCAAAGCCAGGGAAGGAACCAACTTCCCCTCAAAATTTCTGTCCCATCTCCCTTCTTAATTCCAACATCAAAGTTTATGCTAAAGTCATCACCTCTAGACGTATGCATATATTATGCAATCTAATCAACAAGGACCAAACCGGCTTCATTGCAGGGAGACAAACCTCGGATGCAACCAGGCGCCTGATAAACATTATTCACTCGGCGGAACACACTCAAATGTCTTCTTTACTCCTTTCTTTGTATGCAGAGAAGGAGTTTGACAGGGTGCACTGGGCGTATCTGAGAGCTGTGCTCCAGAATTTTGGATTCAAAAATAGTATTCTTTCAGCCATCATGGCACTTTATTCCAACCCCCAGGTCAGGTTTATGTTTTAGCCCTTGTACACACGGTCGAAGACTCTGACGGAATGTGTCCTATTGGACCGTTTTGTCGGAATAATCCGACTGTGTGTGGTCTCCATCGGACTGTTTCCGTCGGAGTATCCGACGGACCAAGTTTTCCAACTTGTCCTTAAAATTTTCAGACAAAATGCTCCGATCAAACATACTCCGATCACGTGTAGCCTACTCCGACGGACAAAGTGCCACGCATGCTCAGATCAAATTCTAGATCCTAGACCAAAGCTATTGGCTACTAGCCTGAACGTAGTCCCGTCGTAACGAAATAACGTCATCACGTTATGTACAATCTGATTTTCTGACAACTTTGTCCGACCGTGTGTATGCAAGTTTCGGACAAAACCCGTCGGACAAAATCCGTCGAACAAAATCCAACGGATTTGGTTGTCAGAATGTCCGACCGTGTGTACGAGGGCTTAGAGATGCTTTCACATTTCTAATGGCATCAGGTTTCCTCTATGACCTCTGATTTTTAACATAGTCATCGAACCCCTTGACTGATGCATTAGACCATACCCCCAAATCCTTGGATTCCAAATTGTCTCACAAGAACACAAAATCAGTCTTTTTGCTTACAAAGGAATTCTAATGCTCACAAATCCATAATTTTTGCTGACTGTGGTAAAATATGTGTTGGCAAAGTTTGGCAAAATTTCCTACTATAAGGTGAACACTAGGGATGAGCTGGGTGTTCGCCCGTTCGGTGAAACCAAAACTTTATGGGCCGTTCGCGCCATATTTGAGTGGCGCTCATGACCCACAATGCACTGCGGCATCGCAGTGCATTGCTGGCTGATGATTGGCCAAGCATGCACTATGACCCGCATGCTTGGCCAATCACAGCGCAGGCAGCGAGGAGAGCCATAATTGGCCACAGGATGCCTGTGGCCAATTATAGCTCAGGGGGTTTAGTACACGCCTCACACTATATAAGACCGCCTGTGCGGTGACCTTGCATAGTGTGTTGTGGTTGCAGATAGGCAGACACAGTGTCTTCATTTCTTTTGAACCTAGTGCAATTACAATCGGTGTATTGTGCCCCCTGCACAGTGAAGCTACCCCAATTGCTCGTATTGTTCTAGTCCTATACCACAGGCAGCTGCAGCAGTTACAGTCTGTGTATTGTGACACCTGCACAGTGTACACCTGAAGCTACCCCAATTGCTCTTGTTGTTATAGTCCTATATCACAGGCAGTTGCAGCAGTTAAAGTCGGTGTATTGTGCCACCTGCACAATGTACACCCGAAGCTACCCAATTGATCATGTTGTTCTAGTCCTATACCACAGGCAGCTGTAGAAGTTACAGTCGGTGTATTGTGCCACCTGCACAGTGTACACCTGAAGCTACCCCAATTGCTGGTGTTGTTCTAGTCCTATACCAGAGACAACTGCAGCAGTTACAGTCGGTGTATTGTGCCACCTGCACAGGGTACACCTGAAGCTACCCCAATTGCTCTTGTTGTTCTAGTCCTACACCACAGGCAGCTGCAGCATTTACAGTCAGTGTATTGTGCCACCTGCACTGTGTACACCTGAAGCTATCCCCAACTGCTGGTGTTGTTCTAGTCCTATATTACAGGCAGCTGCAGCGGTTACAGTTGGTGTATTGTGCCACCTGCACAGTGTACACCTGAAGCTACCCCAATTGCTCTTGTTGTTCTGGTCCTATACCACAGGCAGCTGAAGCAGTTACAGTCAGTATATTGTGCCACCTGCACAGTGTACACCTGAAGCTACCCCCAATTGCTGGTGTTGTTCTAGTCCTATACCACAGGCAGCTGCAGCAGTTACAGTTAGTGTATTGTGCCCCCTGCACAGTGTACACCTGAAGCTACCACATTTGCTTGTGTTCTTCAGATCCTATACAACAGGCAGGCAGCTGCAGTAATTACAGTCGGTGTACTGTGTCATCTGCAGGGTGTGCACCTAAAGCTACCCCAATTGCTGGTGTCATGCTAATCCTATACCATATGCAGCTATAGTAATTACAGTCGGTGTACTGTGTCATCTGCTCAGTGTGTACCTAAAGCTACCCCAATTTCTGGTGTTCTCATCTCCCTGCAGGCCATTAGTCTGTCTGGAAAGCCAACAAGGATAGGCAGAATGTCAGGACCCAATAAAAGAGGGCAACCAGGCTCTGTGTCTAGAGGCAACAGTGCTGGTCATGGACGCGGTGCATCATCATCAGCATGTGGCCATGGGACACACTTGTCCTTATTTTTGACAGCTGGATGTGTTGAGCCACAACATGCCAAAGACTTGGCAGAGTGGATGACCAAACCCTCCTCATCCTCTCTCACCCTGGCTCAGGGTACTGGCAAAGCAGCTGCCAACGTGCCCTCTTCCCTCGTCTCAATGGCATCAGTCACTCCTTCCCTAGACCCACCACGTCCTCCTGAGGAGTCCCCTGAACTGTTTGAGCACAGTGTTGGGTACATGCTCCAGGATGATGCCCAGCATTTTGAAGGTTCTGATGATCATACCCAGCTAGAGGAAGTCAGTAGCATGCCAGAGAGAGGGGATGCCCAAGAAGGACAGCAATCTGGCAGTCATGTTCCACCAGCTGCAGCATACTGCCAGGTTTGCTCCAGTGATGAGGAGGGAGGGGATGATGAGGTCACTGACTCCACGTGGGTGCCTGATAGGAGAGAGGAGGAGGAGGAGGCACATCACCAACGAGGCAGGATACCCTCCAGGGGCCAGCTTAAGAGCAACACACAGACTGAATCACACCGCAGCGCTCCGCCTGTGCAGGGCGCTGCCTCTGCATGTTATTCCAAAAGTTCTTTGGTGTGGGCCTTTTTTGAGACAAGTGCATCAGATCACACCACTGCTATTTACAACATATGTCTCAAGCATATCTCGCCTGGCCAAAACATCAGCCGCTTGGGCACCACATGCTTGACCAGACATATGTTGACCTGCCATGCAGTTCGTTGGCAAGTGTACCTTAAAGACCCATACCAAAGAACAAAGTGGACCTCTCCTTGCTCCTCATGAGCTGGGATCTCCAACCCCACTAGTCCTTCAGTTCTCTCTGAAACCTGCACTGAGAGGAATGAAGATGTAGAATTAGGCGTATTACAGCCAAGTACTTGTGGGCACTCTGCTAGCAGTACGCCAACGTCCGATTGTACCAGGAAAATTTCCCTGCCCCAGCTCCTGGACCATTAAAAGAAGTTCACTCCCAGTCATCCTCATGCCCAGCATTTGAATGCTAGCTTGGCTAAATTGCTAGCACTTCAACTGCTGCCTTTTCAGTTGGTAGACTCGGCCCCCTTCCGTCAGTTTGTGAAATGTGCGGTTCCTCAGTGGCAGGTTCCCAAATGCCACTTTTTCTCATGGAAGGCGATTCTGGCTCTCTACCGCCATGTGGAAGGCAATGTCCATGCCTCGCTGGACAGGGCAGTCAGCAGTAAGGTGCAAATTACCACTGACTCATGGTCCAACAGGCACGGACAGGGACGTTATCTATCTTTCACGGCACATTGGGTCACTCTTCTGGCAACTGCGAAGGATGCAGGACAAGGTGCAGTAGTGTTGGAGGTTGTTCCGCCACCACACCTCCAGAATGCTACTACTGGTTGTGACACACCTCTCTCCTCCACCCCCTTCACTTCTTCTTCCTCCGTGGCCTCTTCCTGTGCTTTGTCCTCAGAACCGGTGCTCAGTAGGCATTCAAGGGGCTACGCAAGTACGCAGGCAAAAAGATGCCATGCCATGCTTGCGCTGGTGTGCTTGGGGAACAGGAGCCACTGGGGCAGATATTCTGTCAGCTCTGCAGGGGCAGGCTGAGAGGTGGTTGACGCCATGCCAGCTTAAGCCAGGAATGGTGGTTTGCGACAATGGCACCAACCTCCTCTCCACCCTCCGACAGGGACAACTAACCCATGTGCCCTGTGTGGCTCAAGTCCTTAACTTGGTGGTGCAGCAGTTCTTGGGCTGGTACCAGTGCTTACAGGATGTCCTGAAGCAGGCCAGGAAAGTCTGTGTTCATTTCCGCTGGTCATATAATGCCAGTGCTCGACTGGCTGAGCTCCAAAAGGAGTTGAACCTGCCCAAGAACTGCCTAATCTGTGACATGCCCACCAGGTGGAACTCAACATTTACCATGCTGTAGCGGCTGTACACACAGCAGAGGGCCATAAATGAGTACCTGTGTGATTACGGCACCAGGGCAGGGTCAGGGGAGCTCGGTTTTTTCCCCCACACCAGTGGGCAATGATCAGGGATGCGTGCACTGTCCTGTCACCATTTGAGGAGGCCATGAGGATGGTGAGCAGTGAAAGTGCATGCATCAGTGACACTGTACCTCTTGTCCACCTGTTGGAACACACACGGTGCTAAACTGAAAAATACCCAACTGGTGTAAAGTATATACACCCAATCTGTAAGTTAACACAGCAAAGCTGCTAACACACAAACAAAGTTTAAACAAAAATAGAAATCCATTTGGTTTACCACATGCATTACAGATTTTTCCATACGCAGGACACTTTTTTCCCTCTTACATGCACATTGCCGCAATACTTGCATGATGCAGCCTTCCTCCCAGACCAAGCTTTGAAGGATTGAATCTGAGCTATCTATCCAACTTGAGCAACAGATTTGGAATTGGGGACCTCTGACCAGGGGCGTACCTAGAGCATTTGGCACCCGGGGCGGATCCCATATCTGGCATCCCCCCCCCCCCCACCATATAATGTAAAAACACCCACTGTGTCCCCTGCAGACCTCTGCATCCTTCAATATCTTTTTGTCACTACTGTGTACCCCCTCTCCACAACTGCACCTCTGGACCCCTTTAAATTGCACAGCACCCTGTGTACCTCTGGACCCCTTTACATTACACAGCACCCTGCACCTCTGGACCCCTTTACATTACACAGGACCTTGCGCCTAAGGACCTCTTTACATTACACAGCAGCCTGCACCTCTGGACCCCTTTAAATTACACAGCACCCTGCACCTCTGGACCCCTTTACATTACACAGCACCCTGCACCTCTGGACCCCTTTACATTACACAGCTCCCTGCACCTCTGGACCCCTTTACATTACACAGGACCTTGTGCCTAAGGACCTCTTTACATTACACAGCACCCTGCACCTCTGGACCCCTTTACATTACACAGCTCCCTGCACCTCTGGACCCCTTTACATTACACAGGACCTTGTGCCTAAGGACCTCTTTACATTACACAGCACCCTGCACCTCTGGACCCCTTTACATTACACAGGACCTTGCGCCTAAGGACCTCTTTACATTACACAGCACCCTGCACCTCTGGACCCCTTTACATTACACAGGACCTTGCGCCTAAGGACCTCTTTACATTACACAGCAGCCTGCACCTCTGGACCCCTTTACATTACACAGGACCTTGCACCTAAGGACCTCTTTACATTACACAGCAGCCTGCACCTCTGGACCTGACATTACACAGGACCTTGCACCTAAGGACCTCTTTACATTACACAGCAGCCTGCACCTCTGGACCCCTTTACATTACACAGCAGCCTGCACCTCTGGACCCCTTTACATTACACAGCAGCCTGCACCTCTGGACTCCTTTAAATTACACAACTCTTGTACCTCTGGACCGCTTTACATAACACAGCACCCTGAACCTCCTGACCCCTTTACATTACACAGCCCTTGTACCTCTGGACCCCTTTACATTAAACAGCACCCTGAACCTCTGGACCCCTTTACATTACAAAGCCCTTGTACCTCTGGACCCCTTTACATTACACAGCAAGATAAGTAATGGATAATGGCCAACAGAGCCTCTTACCAGACCTAGCCAAACTACAGCAGTGATCCCACTGGCTGGACTAATGCTCACTCTGGGTTCCCGGGGACGACTCTGGTCAGTAGTGTAGCATGTCTGTACCCTGGCAGTGGCTCAGTCTTTCTCTCTCTGGCAGTACTGGGCAGCATGGCTCTCTCTGGTGACACGGGGCAGTGTAGCTCTCTCTCTCTGGTGGCACTGGGCAGCATGGCTCTCTCTCTGGCTTCTGCCCAGCACACTCCTCATTCTTTGTCCTGTAGCACTCTCTCCCTCAGCTTTTTTCCAGGCTGCAGTCTCACAATTTCTCTCTTGATTGAGCTGTAGCCTCTTCCCTGTGGAAAATGGGCCGCCAATCTTTGGAACTACATGTCCCATGATGCTCTCCTTTCCTAGTCTCCTTTGATTGGCCCTCAGTTGTGGCCAATAGGTAGGGAACGGAGTGGGCAGTAAGCTGGGTGGTCAACCTGGTGAGAGCTGTCTTCTCTTCTCCCTGACAGGAGAAAGGGGGGCCACCGGGGGAAACCTCTGATAGCCAGCAGCTCGCCTTCTCCTGTCACAGCGCCACAGAGTTCTCTGCTGGACAGAGCAGGGAAAAGAGCCCACAGTCACACTACACTGATAAGGGGGCTTGACAAAACCTTAATGGTGTCACCCCACTGGTGGGTTGCACACGGGTGTTTGCTGCCCACACCCCGAGAGTGATGGAACTGTGTTGAATTTAAGATCTGATCCCTGATTCCGGGGGGGGGGGCACTTGATCCCCCTTATCCCTACCTGCGGACGCCCATGGCTATACCTCAATCCCTATGTCCCAAAAAAAAGCGATAGCTCTCTTTTATAATCTTTTACAGGAAAAACAGACGTTTGAGAAGTCCCCTTTACTAAGTGGGAAAAGGACATTGGAACCCAATTCACTACATCTCAATGGCAACGTCTACTTAAGTCAATCTACAATACAGTAGACAGCACCTCCCTTTGGGAACTGACACAACAATATTTCCAGCGATGGTACTTCACACCGCAACAAATCTCCTCATTCAATTCACACCTCCTGCATCTAGGCTGGAGAGGATGCAGAGAAGAAGGATTCCTCCTCAACACCCTATGGAGCTGTCCCAAGTTAAGCAACTTTTGGAGAGAGACCTTTAACATTATCTCAGAAATTGCTATCTCCACCATTCCCATGACCCTGAGCCAAGCCCTACTTAACCTCACTGTAGAAACCATCCCCCAAGATGTGCACACAGTAATTACCCACATCCTTTAGTCAGCAAGACTGCCAATCCCTAGACTATGGAAATCCATTACTCCATCGTCCACAAAGGCCATGGTCCAATTAACTCATACCCACTATGTATATGAAACAATATTGTCCCCTTTCAGGACAGCTTATATCCACTCCCATAGAGCATTGTCTCCATAGATGGTCTGGTACTCACACCACTTCCCTTTTCCCCAACACATTACTTCTGATACCCATAGGTGCTAATCTTCCTTTTCACTCTTCTTCCCAATTTAACTGCTCTCCCATCACTTACTCTCCCTTCCCATTTGCAAATATTAACTGCTCATGCCTCAGAGCACTCACAAGGTCTTTACTTCAAGTATGGTTTTAGATTATTGCATGTTACAATGATTGTTTCCTTTGATATATGCCGACTACCCCATGGTCATACCTTTGGATTGCTCTGTATATCCATGCTTTTAGTATGGGATAAATGGCTCAATCTCAATATTTGTGTATGATGCAAAGTTAAGCAGGGCCATAACTTCTGTGCAGGATGTGGAAACCTTACAAGAAGTAAAATAATGGGTTGGGCAACTACATGGCAAATGAGGTTTAATGTTCAAATGTAAAGTAATGCATATGGATGCTAAAAGTACAAACTCAAGTTACTCACAAGATGGAGAACCTCTAGGGGAATCTAGTATGGAAAAGGACCTGGGGTTCTAGTAGATGACAGGATGATGACAGGCTCAGCAATGGCATGCAATGCCAAGCTGCTACAAGCAAAGCCAACAAAATATTAGCATGCATTAAAAAGGGGAATCACTCCAGAGATAAAACTGAACCTCCAGACTGAGAAGCATGCAGGCAGTGGTGGCTGGTGCTCCAAATTTTTGGGGGACAAACTGAAAAATATTTACCCCCATCAATTGCATCCTCACTGTGCCCATCAAATGCAGCCATTGTGCCCATCAAATGCAGCCATTGTGCCCATCAAATGCAGCCACCTGTGCCCATCATATGCAGCTACCTGTGCCCATCAAATGTAGCCACTGTGCCCATCAAATGCAGCCACTGTGCCCATCATATGAAGCCACTTGTGTCCATCATATGCAGCCATTGTACTCATCAAACGCAGCCACTTGTGCCCATCAAACCCAACCATTTGTGCCCATCAAATGCAGCCACTTGTGCCCATTAAATGCAGCCATTTGTGCCTATAGAATGCAGCCACTGTGCCCACCGACCCCCCACCACTTGTGGGGTTTGCGGCTCTGGCAGCATCCCCCCACCCCCCGCACGTGCAAGGATCATGGCTCTGGCACTCCCCCACACCAGAGCCGTGATCCGCACATGTGGGGGGATGCAGCCGAGGGGACTTACCCCTCAGAGTGGCGGCGACCTCTGCTCCAGCGCAAGCCTCCTCGCTCCTCTTCCTAAGCACCAGGCATCCAATATGGTGGCCTGGCGCTTTGGCCAATCAAGAAGCAGGTCTGACATTCTGCCTCCTGATTGGCGGGGAGGAAGGTTAGTGTGAAAATCGCAAAAATTGATTTGCTGTGGTCACACAATTGGGTGGGATCAGGACGCACTCTCTGTTCCCGAAACCCACCCTATTTGGAAGCCTGTTAGAGCCTGTGGCTCTAATCAGGTACTTAAAAAAACTCCCCCTCCCGCCCCCGTCATAGGAATCCATGCGTCCATCACATGCTTTCTTGCAATTCTGACTGTCCTCCCATGTCCCACAATCCTAATCTACAATCTTAATCAAAAACTCACAGATTACCAACCACAGAAAGTACAAATCATTTTTAAATCATTACGTGGGGAAGACGTGTTACCACAACATGCAACATATTACTTTGATTATTGTGTTTAGGTAACATAGTGTATTGCATTAAAATGTTGTGTTGTATCCAATGTTGTGTCACAGCCCATAGATTTCAAAGGCCTGCCTTCACACAACACACATTAATAAATACTAACACGAGTACAAATGTAAATAGGCTCTGACAGATATTATATGAGGGGAGTTTAAGTCAAACCTGGACTTCTGAGTTTATATAATAAAAGATCAAATTTAAAGGAGTGGAACCTGCATTTATTTTTCGACATTCTCACCTGCTACATTTATACACTTATCCCAGCATTTAACTAATGCCTGTTACACTTTGCCATAGAAAGATTTGACAGTAAACTTGAACCATCCTTGGACAGCCTGCATCACTTCGTCATCAGTGCTGAAATGTTAACTTCCAAGAAACTATTTTAGGGGTTCAAACAGATGGAAATCATTAAAAGGGAGGTCCAGGCTGTGAGGGGGATGTGGCAATACCTCCCAGCTGAGTTGCATTAATGTGCATGTACTGCAGTGAGCAGTATGAGCGTGTGTGTTGTCCTGGAACAACAGGACACCCTGAGTGATCCTGGCCTTCCCTGTCAAAGCGCTTCTTCAATCCAGTGCAGACTTCAACTCTTCTGTGCTGGTCAAAATCAGAAAGCTGTCTTGGTACCCAGCATGTGCTAACTTTTATAAAATGCAAATGATTGTGAATGATTGTGTTCACTGTTTCCACAGAAAGATTTGTATATTGTGCAATTCCACAACAGGTTATGTGTCGATTATACATGATCAGGCGTTCCATGTGCTGAATGTTCACAGGAATGGAAATAGGCCGAACACCCTCCTCTTTGGTTCGCAGTAGAACACCCGAACAGGGGAAAAGTTCTAACCCGAATGGTGAATCTCATTGAAGTCTATGAGAACCGAACAGGAAAATTTAAAAGTGCACATTTTGAAGGCTTGTATGTAAGCTATTGGCCAAAAAAGGGTATTGGGTTCCAGGTACTGCCTTGGGGGACATGTATCATTGCAAACATTTTTTTTAAACTATCTTTTTTTCAGGAGCAGTGATTTTAATTATGCTTAAAGTGCAAACATAAAAATGAAAAATTCATTTAAATATAGTGCCTGGGCATCCTCTTAAGGCCCATACACAATATACGAAAATTGGATGGAAAAAAATCATACAACGAGCTGTCTGACGATTTTCGGGTCGTTAGTACGGTGCTTTCGACAGCCGATTTCACTTTTTTGGCAGACAAAAGCTGGATGTGCAGACTATAAAATGTTTGTCTGATGTAAATTCAATGTCCAATTTTCATTTCATTAGTACGATTTTTGAACAAAAATAATCGTAAGAGCAAGACTGCGCATGCATCCGATTTTCGTATCGTGTGTACAGGCCTTAAGACTGAGCCTGAATTTTGTTATTGTGATTTGGAACCGGTATCTGGGCCTGGCAGCCTCTGAACACATAACTTTGGGAGGGAGTACTATAACGTCCCCCAGAATCGCACACCTTGGAATATCCATGACATGCATCACGGATCAATGTATAGGGCCAGTGGCAGTGGTCCTTTATCACGTGATTGCTGTGTCAAATAACAGAGCGATCAGCTGTAAACAAGCTGACGCATGCCCCGTTCATCTCTCCCCTCTCCGTACTTATCGGTACAGTGTGAAAGAAGAGGGAAAGAGATCAGTTGCAGCAGCACTGTGGGCTGCCTCATCCATCCATGCTCAGCCATGCCATCCATACTCACAGCCATCCATACTCAGCCATAATATCCATACTTACAGCCATCCATACTCAGCCATGCCATCCATGCTCAGCCATCCCATTCATACTCACCCATGCCATCCATACTCACCCATGCACCCATACTTATCCATCCATCCATGCTCAGCCATGCCATCCATGCTCAGACATGCCACCCTTGCTCAGCCATCCCATCCATGCTCATCCATCCATGCTCAGCTTTGCCACCCATACTCGGCTATGTCACCCATGCTCAGCCATGCCATCCATACTCATTCATCCATCAATGCTCAGCCATGCCATCCATAATCAGCCATGCCATCCATACATCCATACCCCAACTCACTCACTGCCCAGGAGATCACCAATCACTTCAAATAGAAGATTGATCCAATTTGCAAGGATATCTATCTAAATACCATCCTACTCATTCTCTTTGTTCCGCTCAAGACCTTCTGCTCTCTAGCTCGCACGTCACCTCCTCCCATGCTCACCTCCAGGACTTTTCCAAAGCCTCTCCAATCCTATGGAATGCCTTACCCCAATCTGTCCATTTATCTCCTACTCTATTAGCTGCTAGACAAGCCCTGAAAACCTTTCTCTTCAGAGAAGCCTACCCCACCCACACCTAACAACTGTATTTTCATTTTCTCCATCAGCTCACCCCCCCCCCCCACAGTGATTACCCTTTTGCCACGTAGACACGATCAAACAATCCGGTGGAAAAGTCGGGTGGACTCAAGTCCGCCGGACAATCCCCCCGTGTGTAGCCTCCGGCGGACTTTTTTTACCCAAAAGTACGGCGGACTTAGAAAGTAGTTTTGCACTCCAATCTTTCCGTCGGACTCGCATTTCGGCGGAAAATCCGGCCGTGTGTGTGCCAGTCCGCCGTACTTTTGAAATGAACGGACTTTTCCCGCATGGAGAAAAGTCCGCTCATTTTGAGCGCGTCTCCAGGTAGCCGGGGCTAGCGAAGGAGGCGTTGCTGGCCCCATCACCTGGTATGGACTTAAAGGGGAACCCCTATGCCGAAAAAAATCGGCATGGGGTCCCCCCCCTAGGTCCACATCAGACCCTTATCCGAGCACGCTACCCGGCCGGCCAGGAAAGGGGGGGAAGAGCGAGCACCCCCCTCCTAAACCGTACCAGGCTGCGTGCCCTCAACATGGGGGGGTGCCTTGGGGAAGGGGGGGCGCATGGCCCCCCACCCCAAAGCACCTTGTCCCCATGTTGATGAGGACAAGGGCATCTTCCCAACAACCCTGGCCGTTGGTTGTCGGGGTCTGCGGGCGGGGGGCTTATTGGAATCCCAGAGCCCCCTTTAATAAGGGGGCCACCGGATATCGGCCCCCCACCCTATGTGAATGAGTATGGGGTACAATGTACCCCTACCCATTCACCTGTAAAAAAAAAAACACAACACACAAGGGTTAAAATAGTTTATTGCACAGCCCGGGGGGTCTTCTGTCCGTCTTCGGGGGTCTTCTCGCCAGACTCCTCCGCTTTCTTCTGCTAGCTCCCTTGCTAGCGGAAGAGCCCGGCTTTCTTCTTCGCCGCCGCCCTCTTCTTCCGACTTCCAGGGTTTTTTTCCCCCTCTTCGGGGGTCTTGTCTCCCTCTTCGGTCCTTCTTGCCGGGCCACCTCGCCTTCTTCTAGCTCTTTTACGGGCCCGGTCTTCTGTAGCCACTGTCGCTGCTGTCACCGTCTTCTGTTCTTCTCTTCTTCTCTTCAGATGTTGCCTCCTCGCTCTCTCTGCTCACAATGATGGGCACGCGGCGCGTGGCGACTTATATAGGGACATCACCGGATGATGTCCCCACCCAGTATGATGTCACAGTCCCAGAGGAAGAACAGAAGACGGCGACGGCGGCGACAGCGGCAACAGAAGACCGGGCCACCGCCTGTAAAGGAGCTAGAAGAAGGCGCGGTGGCCCGGCAAAAAGAACCGAAGAGGGGGACAAGACCCCTGTAGAGGGGGACAAGACTCCTGAAGTCAGAAGAAGAGGGCGGCGGCGAAGAAGAAAGCTGGGCTCCTCCGCTAGCAAAAGAGCTAGCAGAAGATAGCGGAGGAGTCTGGTGAGAAGACCCCTGAAGATGGACAGAAGACACCCGGAGCTGTGTAATAAACTATTTTAACCCTTGTGTGTTGTGTTTTTTTTTTTTACTTTTTTTACAGGTGAATGGGTAGGGGTACATTGTACCCCATACTCATTCACATAGGGTGGGGGGCCGGTATCCAGGGGCCCCCTTATTAAAGGGGGCTCTCGGATTCTGATAAGCCCCCGCCCGCAAACCCCGACAACCAACGGCCAGGGTTGGCGGGAAGAGGCCCTTGTCCTCATCAACATGGGGGCAAGGTGCTTTGGGGTGGGGGGCCACGCGCCCCCCCTTCCCCAAGGTACCCCCCCATGTTGAGGGCACGCGGCCTGGTATGGCTCAGGAGGGGGGCGCTCGCTCGTCCCCCCTTTCCTGGCCGGCCGGGTAGCATGCTCGGATAAAGGTGTGATGTGGACCTAGGGGGGACCCCACGCTGATTTTTTCAGGTGTAGGGGTTCCCCTTTAAGTCCATACCAGGTGATGGGGCCAGCGATGCCTCCTTCACTGGCCCCGGCTACTTGGAGACGCGCTCAAAATGAGCGGACTTTCCTCCGCGTGTGTGGGCGAGTCCGTTCATTTCAAAAGTACGGCGGTTAGTCTGGCGGACTTAGTACGCCATATTAGTCCGCTGAAAAAGTGCCGTGTGTGGGAAAGTAGCTCGTTCGAAAAGTCCAGCGGACAGTCCAGCGGGAAGTCCGCCAGACTAAGTCCGCCGGATAGTCCGCTACGTGTATACGTGGCATTTGATTCACTTGACCCTGCCTTCTAGATTATAAGCTCTAATGAGCAGGGCCCTCTGACCCCTCCTGTATTGATTTGTATTGTAAGTGTACTGCTTGCCCTCATGTTGTAAAGCGCTGAGCAAACTGTTGGTGCTATATAAATCCTGTATAGTAATAATAATAATACTCAGGCATGCCATCCATACTCAACCATCCATCCACGCTAAGCCATGCCAGCCATACTCAGGCCTGCCATCCATGCTCAGCCATCCCTACCCATCGCCACACATGCTCAGTCATCCCCATCCATGCTCAACCACCCCAACCCATGCTCAGCCATCCCCATCCATGGCTCATCCATCCCCACCCACAGCTCATCCATCCCCACCCACAGCTCATCCATCCCCACCCACGGCTCATCCATGCCTCATCCATGCCCCATAGGTTCTCATCTGACACATCCATGCCACTATAATGCCCATCAGTGTCATTACAGTGCCCCACAAAAGAGTTATAGGTAGTCAAATTATATTTGAAATGTATGCACCTAGAACACCTGGTAGTGCTCCCGCATGTTGAGCCTCTGTATGTGGCCAGGCTGTCTAAAATTCTCACACATTTGGTATTGTTATACTCGGGAGGAGTAGCAGAAAATATTGTGGGGTGTAATTTTGGCATGTACATGCTATGTGTTAGAAATATTGTATAAATGGACAAATTTGTGTAAAAAAGAAAAAAGTGTTTCCATTTTCTTTCCACATTTTCAAAAAATTTGTGGAAAAAAATGACACATTCAAAAGACTCATTATGCCTCATAGAATATATGTTGTGGTGTTTGCGTTCCAAATTTTGGGCATTTACATAAGGGCCTTCAAAAGTGAAAGAGGTAGTCAAAAAAGCCTGAACGTGCTCCCTGCATTTTGGGCATCTGTATGTGGCCAGGCTGTGTAAAAGTTCCACACATGTGGTATCACCATTCTCAGGAGGAATAGTACAATTTTGGTAAAAAAAAAAATGAAGAAAAATTACAAATTTAAATTTTTTTATAACAGAAACAAAGAAAAATATATATTTTTTTACAGAATTGTTGGTCTTTTTTCATTTATAGCGCAAAAATTAAAAAAATAGCGTTGATTATATTCCACCAAAAGAAAGCACTATTTGTGTGAAAAAAGGACAAAATATTCATATGGGTACAGTGTTGCATGACTGAGTAATTGTCATTCAAACTGTGAGAGCACAGAAAGCTGAAAATTGATCTGGTTAGGAAGGGGGATTAAGTGCCCAGTGGCTAACTGGTTAAAATAATCTACTTAAAGTCTAATATTTTTTTTTTTTAGATTTGGACAGAGCAAAGATGGATTAGAACACCTCTTAAGCCCCATACACATGATCGGAAATCACGCCAGCAAAATTCAGATGAGAGCTTTTGGTCGGAAATTCCAACCATGTGTATGCTCCATCGGACATTTGCTGGCAGAATTCCCACCAGCAAAAGATTGAGAGCAGGTTCTCTATTTTTCCCGTGGAAAAAGTTCAGATCGCAAATTACGTCATCTGTAGCAATTCTGACATGCAAAATTGCTACACATGCTTGGAAACAATTCGATGCATGCTCTGAAGCATTGAACTTCATTTTCTCCTGTTCATCGTAGTGTTATACGTCACCGCATTCTTGGCGGTCGAAAGTTCAGAGAACCTTTGTGTGACCGCGTGTATGTAAGCCAAGCTTGAGCAGAATTCCTTCGGAAAAACCATCCAAGATTTTTCCGATGAAAACTCTGATCGTGTGTATGTGGCATTAGGTTTTTTACTGCTACATCTGCCCCAGTTAGGGAGATTCACCCACTCTATGTGTCCTGTTTACTGTTATTATCAATAGTTAAAGTAAAAGAAAATCCCAAATGTTGGGTTGTTCCCAGAACAGTTATAGAAGGGATATTTTCCAATGGGGACACTAATTCTATTTCTGGTGATCTGGGGGGGGGGGGGGGGGGCAATGGATTCCCTTAATTTGCAGGGATTTCCCCTCTCTTACTGTTTTGGCTATGGGACAGGGCGTGAAGGTAAATCTAAAAAAAAATTTGGTGTATAACCCTCCCTTACTCTATCCAAAAAGTACATTCTGTTTAGGCAAGGCCATGAATTAAAGACCATTTTGGATATTGTTATCTGTTGTATTGCAAGTGTTTATCTTTCCACTCTGGCTGGAAACATACATTTTTGCGCTGCATTGCATTAACCCCCCTGACTTTATTCCCGAGTCTGGCTCGGGGTGAAATTTTTATACCAAAAGCGGTAACACTGAGCCAGACTCGGGACCACATCGCTGGATCCAGGAGGACGTTTACTTATCTTCTCCCTTGGATCCAGCTATGTCCCCGTGCTGTACGAGCGAGCCGTGTCTCGCTCGATCTATCACGGAGCCAATCTCCGTTTCCTGCGAGCGTTGCGATGCACGGGGACAGAGATCGGTGCCAAATTCAAAAAGTGAAACACTCACTATACATACAGTATAATGTAATCTTACAGATTACATTGCTGTATGTAATAATTTCACATCCCCTTTGTCCCTAGTGGTCTGCCCAGTGTCCTGCATGCAGTTTTATATAATAAAAACTGTTCTCTATGCCTGGAAACTGGAGATTGTCCATAGCAACCAAAACTGTCCCTTTACATCATAAATGATTTTAGACCAGCTAGAAAACAGCGATAATAAATTGTAATCACTTGCAGAATTGAGCGATAGCGATTTGTGGGGAGATCCGTCATCAAATATTGAAAAGTAATGACAGTGACAATTCTGCAACTGAGCAAATTTCAGTGTTTTTGATTTGAATACATTATTGAATAATTTTTATTATTGTTATATTATTATTTGGTACATTTATTTATAATTATTTATTGTAATGGAAATTTGTAGGTTCTGTATATAATTGTATTCTATTTTATATGTATTGCACGATGCCCTCACTGTGCACACGGCACTAACAATGTTTTCAGTACATGTTTTGCATTCTTTCAAGTCCTGATTAGAATTAGCCTGCCTATGTAACGCCCCTTGTTACCATAAATGTACAATTGTAATATTAATATGATACCTACGTAATCATGTGTATAAAAACCTTCACATGCGTTATAATAAAGGAGAACGGTTATTTGGAAAGATGCTGAGCGTATCTTTTGTGTCTGTTCCCTACTGCAGTAGTTATTCTTAATTTGCAACCACTAATCAATATGAGAATAGGAGTTGCCTATCATCAAAATATCCATTTCATTTATTATATTATAATTTATGATTTCATTTTTCAAACTTTATCATATCCGGGATATCTGCTAGACTCTGGTTTGCACAGATTTAAGTGAGTTATTGCTAAGAATTACAGGACTACAATATAAAACGCCAAATTTTCATGCAAAATAATTGTACCGCTTTTAGCACCTAAAATCCAAAATAATCGTACCTCCTGGAAGGTTAATGCTCACATAACAACATGCATTAGTGTACATTACATGCGTTAGTTTGTTGCTGTACTATTTATTTTCAATGGCACTCAAACACACTAAGGCAGTGCAGCTTCTATGGACATGCATTGCAGTGCACCACAATTCATGGCAATGCTTCACAATGCATTGTACTTCACCCCTTTGACAAAAATGGTGCATGTCTGTTTTTGTGACTGTTTTGTTGCATTGCCAGCCCATTCATTCAATGCATAAGTTAATACATGAAAAAATCTATGTTAACACAATGTATTAGACACCAACGTGTGGCTGGATCCTTCAAAATAATATTTTCAACATGTGCTATACTGAATATTTATTATTTCCCTTGTCTATGGAGACCAAATAACAAACCTTTTACTGCACACATGACCTATCTACAATCCAAGACTAGCAGACAATCATTGTGAGTTCTGTTGCATCAATGATACAGCTAAAGAATTAAGATCTCTCTGCATCTGTACAGTATTCAGTGATATCACTGAATTGAACATCATTACAGCAGTATTAACCCCATATCAAACATGTATTACATTGCAGCATATCAGTTCATAGATATGATGACTGCATTGGTTTACTTTTTTTTTTTTTTTTTCCAAAAGAAAGTTTATTGAGAATTACAGAATACAATCATAGTATGTACGTGTACCAAAGTACAGCAATAGTGATAAAAAGATCACAAGAACATACATCCCAACTTACATCAATTGAGAAGAGAATCAACCAAGGGAACTGCTTACAATTCGAATGGGGGAGGCAATTACAGAGAAACAAATATGCAAAACAAGAGAGCGCGACCGGGGAGAAAAGGGATTATTGCGGTGCCAAATTCAAAAGAAGAATAGAAAGAAAACCATAAATTATATTATCACAATTTTTTATAAATATCACACAGAGTAAAAAAGTATAACAATACAATAGACAATATACATCCAACATAGACAAAGATACAGTGACATACTAAAACATACAATGTATATATTCTATCCAATTATCAGACATCCTTAACCACTTTCAGACCGGACCATTTTGCTGGTAAATGACCAGAGGTCTTTTTACACTTTGGCACTGCGCTGCTTTAACTGGTAATTGCGCGGTCATGCAATGTTGTACCCAAACAAAATTTGCGTCCTTTTCTTCCCACAAATAGAGCTTTCTTTTGATGGTATTTGATTGCCTCTGCGATTTTTATTTTTTGCGATATAAACGTAAAAAGACCGCAAATTTTGAAAAAAAATGATATTTTCTACTTTTTGTTATTAGAAAAATCCAATAAACTCAATTTTAGTCATACATTTAGGCCAAAATGTATTCAGCCACATGTCTTTGGTAAAAAAAAAGTCAATAATTGTATATTTATTGGTTTGCGCAAAAGTTGTCACATCTACAAACTAAGGTACGTTTTCTGGAATTTACGCAGCTTTTAGTTTACGACTGCCTATCTCATTTCTTGAGGTGCTAAAATGACAGGGCAGTACAAAACCCCCCCAAATGACCCCATTTTGGAAAGTAGACCCCCTAAGGAAATTGATAAGAGGCATGTTGAGCCCATTGAATATTTTATTTTTTTGCCTCAAGCGATTGAATAATGACAAAAAAAAATTTTTTTTTTTTTTTTTACACAAAGTTGTCACTAAATGATATATTGCTCACACATGCTATGGGCGTATGTGAAATGACACCCCAAAATAAATTCTGCTGCTTCTCCTGAGTACGGGGATACCACATATGTGGGACTTTTTGGGAGCCTAGCCGCGTACAGGGCCCCGAAAACCAAGCACCGCCTTCAGGCTTTCTAAGGGCGTAAATTTTTGATTTCACGCCTCACTACCTATTACAGTTTTGAAGGCCATAAAATGCCAAGATGGCACAAAACCCCCACAAATGACCCCATTTTAGAAAGTAGACACCCCAAGCTATTTGCTGAGAGGCATGTTGAGTCCATGGAATATTTTATATTTTGCCACAAGTTGCGGGAAAATTACAAACTTTTTTTTTTTTTTTTTCACAAAGTTGTCACTAAATGATATATTGCTCATGCATGCCATGGGCATATGTGAAATGACACCCCAAAATAAATTCTGCTGCTTCTCCTGAGTACGGGGATACCACATATGTGGGACTTTTTGGGAGCCTAGCCGCGTACGGGGCCCCGAAAACCAAGCACCGCCTTCAGGCTTTCTAAGGGCGTAATTTTTTGAGTTCACTTCTCACTACCTATTACAGTTTTGAAGGCCATAAAATGCCAAGATGGCACAAAACCCCCACAAATGACCCCATTTTAGAAAGTAGACACCCCAAGCTATTTGCTGAGAGGCATGTTGAGTCCATGGAATATTTTATATTTTGCCACAAGTTGCGGGAAAATTACAAACTTTTTTTTTTTTTCACAAAGTTGTCACTAAATGATATATTGCTCACGCATGCCATGGGCATATGTGAAATGACACCCCAAAATAAATTCTGCTGCTTCTCCTGAGTACGGGGATACCACATATGTGGGACTTTTTGGGAGCCTAGCCGCGTACGGGGCCCCAAAAACCAAGCACCGCCTTCAGGCTTTCTAAGGGCGTTACAGTTTTGAAGGCCATAAAATGCCAAGATGGCACAAACCCCCCCCCCCCAAATGACCCCATTTTAGAAAGTAGACACCCCTAAATTTAGGGGTACACTAGTGAGACTAGGTAATAAATGGCGGGTGCCCTGAAACTATAAAAAAATAACTAACCAACCAGCGTCACCTGTAACAGTTATATGGTGATCACTGGTGAAAGGGTTAACTAGGGGGCAATCAGGGGGCTTTATGCGGTAGTATATGGGGGTCCCTGGCGCTATAAAAAGCTGCGGCGAACCTAAATACCTACCTGCCTAACTAGCGTCACCTGTGACACTAATACAGCGATCAGAAAAACGATCGCTTATTAGGCTGGGTTCACACTGGAGCGATGCGGGAACGCCACGAATGCGCGGCGGGTTCCCGCATCGCATGCCTCCCGGCGGCAGTTCACACTGCCCTATGCGAACTGCTGGGAGTGTCAGTGAAATGTTAATGACACCCCCAGATCAGTTCGCATATCGCAGTGCGATCTGCAAACTTGGATCGCATGGTGTGAACACCCATGCGATCCGATTCTGCTGCGGACCAAAAAAAGGGTCCCGTGCGAGTTTGCGGCGGGTGCGGCGGGTGCGACACGAATTCAGCCATACTATCTGTATAGCTGAACTCGAATCGCACAGAGATCGGATGTGATTTGCACTGCAGTGCGGTGCGAATCACATCCGTTCTCATAAACCGCTGCAATGTGAACCCAGCCTTAGTGACACTGGCGACGGGGGGTGATCGCGGGGTTAAACCTTTATTGGGGGGGTTAGGGGGGTACCTTAGAACTAAAGGGGGCTAACCCTAACTGCCCTAACAGTTATTAGTCACAAATGACACCTGCCGGGTGATCAGGGGGTTAAACCTTTATTAGGTAATAAATGGCGGGTGCCCTGAAACTATAAAAAAATAACTAACCAACCAGCGTCACCTGTAACAGTTATATGGTGATCACTGGTGAAAGGGTTAACTAGGGGGCAATCAGGGGGCTTTATGCGGTAGTATATGGGGGTCCCTAGCGCTATAAAAAGCTGCGGCGAACCTAAATACCTACCTGCCTAACTAGCGTCACCTGTGACACTAATACGGCGATCAGAAAAATGATCGCTTATTAGGCTGGGTTCACACTGGAGCGATGCGGAAACGCCGCGAATCCGCGGCGGGTTCCCGCATCGCATGCCTCCCGGCGGCAGTTCACACTGCCCTATGCGAACTGCTGGGAGTGTCAGTGAAATGTTACTGACACCCCCAGATCAGTTCGCATATCGCAGTGCGATCTGCAAACTCGGATCGCATGGTGTGAACACCCATGCGATCCGATTCTGCTGCGGGCCAAAAAAAGGGTCCCGTGCGAATTTGCGGCGGGTGCGGCGGGTGTGGCGGGTGCGGCGGGTGCGGCGAATGGCTGAACTCGAATCGCACAGAGATCGGATGTGATTTGCACTGCAGTGCGGTGCGAATCACATTCGTTCTCATAAACCGCTGCAATGTGAACCCAGCCTTAGTGACACTGGCGACGGGGGGTGATCACGGGGTTAAACCTTTATTGGGGGGGTTAGGGGGGTACATTAGAACTAAAGGAGGCTAACCCTAACTGCCCTAACAGTTATTACAGTCACAAATGACACCAATGCAAAAAAAAAAAAAAAAAAAAAAAAAATGACATTGGTGTCACTGTGACTGGGGGGCAGGGGTAATTGGGGGGGTGATCGGGGGGTAAAGGGGGGGTGTGAGTGTGCCTGGCATGTTCTACTGTGTGTGGGATGTGTTGGTGCAACTCACTGATCCGCTCTCCTCCGTGTCGGAACGAAAAATACCGACACGGAGGAGAGAATACATCACTTCCTCTCCTGTGTTTACATTACAGGAGAGGAAGTGATGTCACCGGGGATTTCCATTCGTCGGGAGCGATCGCGAGGGGGTGGCCATGAATGAATGGCCGTCCCCTCGTCCGGGATCGCTCCCGAACGAAAACCGACCGCCGCAGGCACCGGGCGGGGGCCCGATCGGGCCCCCGACCCGCGGGAGGCAAAGGACGTACATGTATGTGCTTATGCCTGCCCGTGCCATTCTGCCGACGTACATCGGCGTGCGGCGGTCGGCAAGTGGTTAAATATAGAGCATGTTGGGCACAGGTGGTATTGGCCTTCAGATTCTGTCTGATAAATCTTTCCCTACATGTTTCGCCATACCGATGGCTTCCTCAGGGGTGAATAGAAAACAAATCCAAGGAGGATAGTAGAAATTCTATAAAAAACTGAATATAAAAAGAAAAGGGAAAACAAATCGAAAAGAAGAAAAAAAAAACATATACTGATTAGAATATATGAAACAAGAATATTGCACAATACATGTGGGCCAACGACATAGACCTAGAAACATCAGTTCATCCATCCCCCATCCCCCCACCCCTCAAATAATCCCCCCCATGGCCAAATACCTACCCCTTAATGGCCTCGCATGAAAGACCGCTGGGCCGCAATCATGCAAGCAGCGACCACCCCGTAGCCACCTTAGTGTAGCTGCAGGGGGCTATAAGGGCTGAAGTAAAAACTAAAAAAAGAGAAAATAGAGAAATATAAATATAAAAGGAGAAGAAATAAATGAAAAAGGAAAAAGAAGTATATAAATATATAACTTCATAATGTCCATGGTAACAAGATTACCCCAAACCTTTGGGGCATCAAGAACTTAAGACATAAATAAATAGTATAAATATAAAGGAGCCAACATGGCCTTCATTAATTACCTACCAAATTCACAAAAAAACTGAAGAAAAAGACAACGAAGGAGGCGCTGGAGAAATCGCACTGAACAGCAGGGGTCAATTAACAGCAATAGAGATAATTAAAAGTCAAACCTCAATGTTGTTAGACGGTAAGAAACTGTTTCAGTTTTTTACCGTCTAACAACATTGAGGTTTGACTTTTGATTATCTCTATTGCTGTTAATTGACCCCTGCTGTTCAGTGCGATTTCTCCAGAGCCTCCTTCGTTGTCTTTTTCTTCAGTTTTTTTGTGAATTTGGTAGGTAATTAACCACTTCCCGACCAGCGCACGACGATGTACGTCGACAGAATGGCATGGGCAGGCATATTGGCGTACATGTACGTCCAATCTTCAATGCCGCCCTGCCATCGGGAGCGCGCCGCCGGCGGGGCGCTCCCGCGCCGGTCGGGACCCCCGTGAGTCCAGTCGCGGGACCCGCGGACTCGATCGCCGTGGGCATACCAGCGATCGTCTCACGGGACGGCTGAATGGAGGAAATGCAGTGTAAACAGCATTTCTCCATTCTGCCTAGCAACTAGTGACGCTGATCTCTGCTCCATGTGATTGGAGCAGAGATCAGTGTTCACTAAATGAAAGCCCAACACCCCCCACAGTTAGTAACACACCCCTAGGAACACTTAACCCCTACACTACCACCCACTGGTTAACCCCTTCACTGCCAGTGTCATTTACACAGGAATCACTGCATTTATATAGCAGTGATTACTGTATAAATGACAATGGTCCCAAAAATGTGTCAAAAATGTCCGATGGGTCCCCCACAATGTCGTAGTCACAATAAAAATTGCTGATCAGCACCATTACTAGTAAAAAAAAATAATAAAAAAATATTAATAAAAATGCTATAAAACTATCCCTATTTTGTAAACGCTATAACTTTTGCGCAAACCAATCAATAATCGCTTATTGCGATTTTTTTACCAAAAATATGTAGAAGAATACGTATCGGCCTAAACTGAGGGAAAAAATGTTTTTTTATATATTTTTGGGGGATATTTATTATAACAAAAAGTAAAAAATAATGCGTTTTTTAAAAAATTGTCGCTCTATTTTTGTTTATAGCGCAAAAAATAAAAACCGCAGGGGTGATCAAATGCCACCAAAAGAAAGCTCTATTTGTGGGAAAAAAAGGATGTCAATTTTGTTTGGGAGCCACGTCGCACGACCGCGCAATTGACAGTTAAAGCGACGCAGTGCCGAATCGCAAAAAGTGGTCTGGTCTTTGACCAGCAAAATGGTCCGGTCTGAAAGTGGTTAATGAAGGCCATGTTGGCTCGTTTATATTTATACTATTTATTTATGTCTTAAGTTCTTGATGCCCCAAAGGTTTGGGGTAATCTTGTTACCATGGACATTATGAAGTTATATATTTATATACTTCTTTTTCCTTTTTCATTTATGTCTTCTCCTTTTATATTTATATTTCTCTATTTTCTCTTTTTTTAGTTTTTACTTCAGCCCTTATAGCCCCCTGCAGCTACACTAAGGTGGCTACGGGGTGGTCGTTGCTTGCATGATTGCGTCCCAGCGGTCTTTCATGCGAGGCCATTAAGGGGTAGGTATTTGGCCATGGGGGGATTATTTGAGGGGTGGGGGATGGGGGATGGATGAACTGATGTTTCTAGGTCTATGTCGTTGGCCCACATGTATTGTGCAATATTCTTGTTTCATATATTCTAATCAGTATATGTTTTTTTTTCCTTCCTATTTTCGATTTGTTTTCCCTTTTCTTTTTATATTCAGTTTTTTATAGAATTTCTACTATCCTCCTTGGATTTGTTTTCTATTCACCCCTGAGGAAGCCATCGGTATGGCGAAACATGTAGGGAAAGATTGATCAGACAGAATCTAAAGGCCAATACCATCTGTGCCCAACATGCTCTATATTTAAGGTTGTCTGATAATTGGATAGAATATATACATTGTATGTTTTAGTATGTCACTGTATCTTTGTCTATGTTGGATTTATATTGTCTATAGGGATGAGCCGAACACCCCCCTGTTCGGTTCGCACCAGAACCTGCGAACAGACCTAAACTTCGTGTGAACTTTAGAACCCTATTAAAGTCTATGGGACTCGAACGTTCACAATCTAAAGTGCTCATTTTAAAGGGTAATATGCAGGTTACTGTCCTAAAAAGTGTTTGGGGACCCGGGTCCTGCCCCAGGGGACATGGATCAATGCAAAAAATTTTTTTAAAACGGCCGTTTTTCCAGGAGCAGTTTTTAATAATGATTAAAGTGAAACAATAAAAGTGTAATATTCCTTTAAATTTCGTAGCTGGGGGGTATCTATAGTATGCCTGTGAAGGGGCGCATGTTTCTGGTGCTTAGAACTGTCCCTGCACAAAGTGTCATTTGTGCAGTAAAAAAAGTCTTTTAAAATCACTCACGGCTATTGTCGGGTCCCGTAATACAGAGAACACTCAATGAGTGTTCTCTGCATTAGCCGACAATTCATTCATTCATTGATAAAAAAAATTTTTTTTAAAAGCGTGGGGGTTCCCCTAAATTCAATTACCAAGCCCTTCAGGTCTGACATGGATATTAAGGGGAACCCCGTGTCAAATTTAAAAAAAAAATTGACTTGGGTGTCCCCCTAAATATCCATAACCAGACCCTTCAGGTCTGATATGGATATTAAGGGGAACCCCGCATCAAATGAAAAAAAAATGACGTGGGGGTCCCCCTAAAAATCCATATCAGACCCTTTATCCGAGCACGCAACCTGGCAGGCCGCAGGAAAAGAGGGGGGGACGAGAGAGCGGCCCCCCCTCCCTCCTGAACCGTACCAGGCCACATACCCTCAACATTGGGAGGATGCTTTGGGGGTCTGTGACCCCTCAAAGCACCTTGTCCCCATGTTGATGAGGACAAGGGCCTCATCCTCACAACCCTGGTTGTTGGTTGTGAGGGTCTGCGGGCGGGGGGCTTATCAGAATCTGGAAGCCCCCTTTAACAAGGGGACCCCCAGATCCCGGCCCCCCCCCTGTTTGAAATGGTAAGGGGGTACAAAAGTACCCCTACCATTTCACAAAGAAAGTGTCAAAATGGTTAAATAAGACACACTTTTGAAAAATTCCTTTATTAAAAATAAAAAAAATTTAAAAAAAGATTCCAGCGGTGCTAATCCACTCTTGCTATCCAGCGACGGATCTCCGGGGTCCAGCGATGGATGATCATATCCAGCGACAGGGGATCTCTCAGTCCAGCGCTGTCCATACATCCTTCTTCTCTCTCCACTCCGGAGACACTGCAGAGAGCCCAGCGCTGACGTTTCTTATATTAGGAGGGCGGGGCCACCCGTCACCTGACCCCGCCCCTCTGACGCTGGAGAGGGAAGCCAGGGGTTCCCCAGTGACGTGTGGGTGACCCCGCCCCCTCTGATGTAACGCAGGTTTCCGTTACATCAGAGGGGGCCGGGTCACCCATACGTCACTGGGGAACCCCTGGCTCCCTTCACCAGCGTCAGAGGGGCCCTCCTAATATAAGAAACGTCAGCGCTGGGCTCTCTGCAGTGTCTCCGGAGTGGAGACAGAAGAAGGATGTATGGACAGCGCTGGACTGAGAGATCCCCGTCTCTGGATATGATCATCCATCGCTGGACCCCGGAGACCCGTCGCTGGATAGCAAGAGTGGATTAGCACCGCTGGAATCTTTTTTTTATTTTTTTTATTTTTAATAAAGGAATTTTTCAAAAGTGTGTTTGTCTTATTTAACCATTTTGACACTTTCTTTGTGAAATGGTAGGGGTACTTTTGTACCCCCTTACCATTTCAAACAGGGGGGGGGGGCGGAATCTGGGGGTCCCCTTGTTAAAGGGGGCTTCCAGATTCTGATAAGCCCCCCGCCCGCAGACCCTCACAACCAACGGCCAGGGTTGTGAGGATGAGGCCCTTGTCTGCATCAACATGGGGACAAGGTGCTTTGAGGGGTCACAGACCCCCAAAGCATCCTCCCAATGTTGAGGGTATGTGGCCTGGTACGGTTCAGGAGGGAGGGGGGGCCGCTCTCTCGTCCCCCCCTCTTTTCCTGCGGCCTGCCAGGTTGCGTGCTCGGATAAAGGGTCTGATATGGATTTTTAGGGGGACCCCCACGTCAATTTTTTTTTTCATTTGATGTGGGGTTCCCCTTAATATCCATATCAGACCTGAAGGGTCTGGTTATGGATATTTAGGGGGACCCCCACGTCAATTTTTTTTTTCATTTGATGTGGGGTTCCCCTTAATATCCATGTCAGACCTGAAGGGCCTGGTAATTGAATTTAGGGGAACCCCCACGCTTTATTTTTTTATTTTTATCAATGAATGAATGAATTGTCGGCTAATGCAGAGAACACTCATTGAGTGTTCTCTGTATTACGGGACCCGACAATAGCCGCAAGTGATTTTAAAAGACTTTTTTTCCTGCACAAATGACACTTTGTGCAGGGACAGTTCTAAGCAGCAGAAACATGCGCCCCTTCACAGGCATACTATAGATACCCCCCAGCTACGAAATTTAAAGGAATATTACACTTTTATTGTTTCACTTTAATCATTATTAAAATCACTGCTCCTGAAAAAACGGCCGTTTTTAAAACTTTTTTTTGCATTGATCCATGTCCCCTGGGGCAGGACCCGGGTCCCCAAACACTTTTTAGGACAGTAACCTGCATATTGCCCTTTAAAATTAGCACTTTAGATTTCTCCCATACACTTGTATAGGGTATTCCGGCTTTTCGAATTTGCTGCGAACAGCCCAAATTGTTCACTGTTCGCTGAACAGGCGAACAGGCAATATTCGAGTAGAACATGAGTTCGACTCGAACTCGAAGCTCATCCCTAATTGTCTATTGTATTGTTATACTTTTTTACTCTGTGTGATATTTATTAAAAATTGTGATAATATAATTTATTATTATTTTTCTTTCTATTCTTCTTTTGAATTTGGCACCGCAATAATCCTTTTTCTCCCCGGTCGCGCTCTCTTTCTTTTCATACAATTTGGGGATGAGGTGCAGTATTGGTTAATTGACTTGCCACGCACAACCACACAAATATGCAAAACAATTACATTGAACATAGATACCTGAGCAAAAAGCAATTCAATAATTGTATGTAGAAACGTTGAAGAGCCAATACGAGGTTCTAAAACATTCAAAAGCAACACCGTTTAGCTTCCCAGCACTATGTCCTACGCAAGAGGAGAAAGAAAATTGAGTTCTAGGGAAATATCCATTGAAGTCATGGATCAAAAACGTGTGAAAAAAGAAGAAAAAGGAGCGTATTACTGAGGGCAAAGTTAGGTCCTATTGAATCTCATGTGCAGCCATCCAACCCAAATGGAATCACACTGTGGATGGTTGAGAGGTAGCAACTTCTTGGTGCGATAGGGGAGGAGACCCGATAGGGGCCAGTAAATGAGTCACTTGTATAAGCAATAGGTGATACAGTCATAGATGTTTGTTAAAGAATTAAGGGGGGGGGGTTGGCACCTGAGTTCCCACAATTGTAGGGGGGGCATTATATAGGGTCAGAAGGTGAACGTAAGTTGCAAGGTAAAGTAGGGTGAAGCAGGAAGGATAGAGTGTTATCGGTCATGATCTCCCTGAGGAGAAATTGGGGTATGAGTGTAAGGGAAGGATTATAAGTCATCAGCCAAGGGAAGACGGTCATGAATAAATTAAAGAGGGCGTCCTGACTCACATTAGGTATGAGTGATAGCGTCGATAGGGGATTTAGATGCACGGAAATGTATCCAGCAAGCCCACCTGTGGGAAAATTGTTCATGTCTGTCATACGCTTGATGAATTAGTCTTTCCATCTCTTCTATTTTATCCATCTGTCGAAGCCCTTCATCAATAGATGTAGGTGTCGCAGATCGCCAATGATGTGCAATGCACTGGGTGGCTGCATTAATCAAGTGTGGGACTATCGAAGTCTTATAAGTTTTGTTCGGAAGCGGTGTGTGGTGTAAGAGGTACTGTGCCGGGGAAAATTCTGGATGATAGGTAGTGATTTTAATTATTGTTTCATGAATCACCTTCCAAAAGGGCTGGAGCACGGGGCAGTCCCACCATATGTGTAAGAAGTTACCGACTAAAGCGTTGCATCGCCAACAGGATGGGGAAACATCTGGGAAGAATTTGTGAATTTTATCAGGTGTTCGATACCACCTAGAGTAAATTTTGTACCGATTTTATTGCGCCGATACGTTAACAGTCCGCTTGTGCATGTGTTCATATATCAAAGCCCAATGCTTTGCGGTCAAAGTAGACTGCAGATCTGATTCCCAATGTTGTATGATGGGTTTCTGTGGGGTGAGGTCTGAGCTTAATAGCTTTACAATAATTGATATCATATGTTTTTGTGGTTCCGAGCTGGAACATAGGGATTCAAATGGAGTAAGGGCTGTATGCCAGAAGTGTCGATTTGAAGGAATTTAAAAAATGGTAGACGCAGCTCAGGGAATTTTGCGACCAGTCCAGGGTGTGACAACAACTCCCCATGGTCAAAAAATTGGTATGCTCTATAGATGTTTCTTTGAAGGACATCTCCGGATCCATGAACCATGAGGTCTGGAGGGAAGTCTGGGTTCAGGGAAAGAGGAGTCAGTGGGCCATGAGGCACGTTAATATGAAGAGATTTGCATGTTTGTTGGAATGCACGAATGGTAGGGCCTATCAAAGGGTGTTGAGAGCAAGATAAAGGGGTGACCTGATTAGAGATCCATGGTAGATGGGATATAGGGAACGGGGCGAACATGTTTTCCAATGGTATACACGCTTTGTCTTTTTGATGTATATGCCAATCAACTACTCTGACGAGGAGAGTTGCATTATAATAGGTATGGAGATCAGGCAATCCCAGGCCTCCACATTGCTTGGGGAGGATGAGTTTGGCCCAACTTAGTCGGGGGGAGCGGTGAGACCAAAGAAAGTTTCTACAAAGGGCTTTGTATGTGTGAAAAAATGATTTGGGAACGGCTATTGGGATGGCTTGTAACAGATATAATAATTTAGGGAGGACATTCATTTTCAAAATGGCTACTCTGCCAAACCATGAGAAAGGGCCTCCATGCCATTTTTGGAGATCTGTTTGAAGCCTAAGGAGCGCAGGGGCAAAGTTTAGTTTGTATAACCTTGACAAATAGGTGGTGACCTAAGTTAACGCATTACTTTCCCAGCAAAAGGGGAAGTTGAGGCGGCATTGTGATACTATTCTTTCAGGTAAAAAGACATTTAAAGCCTTCGATTTTTCAAAGTTTATTTTCAGGTTAGAGATTGTAGAAAAGGCATCAAGGTCTTTAAATAGGTTTGGGAGAGTAGTGATGGGATCTGAGAGGTACAACATGATATCATCTGCATACGCGGCAAGTTTATATTGGGTGTTGTTGATGTTAATGCCTTGGATGGTTGGGTTTTTGCATTGGTTTACTTTTTAAAGCTTTCTTTGTTTTATTTTCATATGGTGATCCAGGCAGTAAGTCTGTTGTTTTTCAAAAGAACAAGCTCTCTTCCAGGTGTATCAGTTTACAGGGATGAAACAAATTATTTAACATTGATAGCGGTGCTTACAGTGATCCCCCTTTATTTATTTATGTAAAACCTTTACCCCAAAAGAAAAAAAAATGTTTTTCTATACTTCCTTATAAGGTGTTACCTGGAGTTTGGCTTCAATTTCCTAGTGTATTTAAATCTACTAGTACATTTAACACTTCCCGCTCCTCCAGACTGACAATACTGGTGTCTACTGTGAGACCTGTGCTCATTCATCCAGAGTGGAGACTCTCTAATACAGAAGGCGTGTTACTGGGCAGATCACCAGGTAAAACAGAGGGAAAAAAGTCTAAAAAGAGTCTAAAAAGAAAAAACAGATGCAGCCACCACATCTAGGAATTGGTCAGTTGCAATATAATACATTTTGGTTTTGCATTTAATACCGTTTGAAATAATAATATTAAAAAAATAAAAACTTCTGATATAATTGCTTTTTTACTGGCATGTCTTGGAATTTAACACCAAAACTCAAAGTACAATATATAATCTGGAATTTCTATTGTATCAAATTAACCTTTAACTGCTTGCCAACCAGCGCATGCTGATTTATGTTGGCAGAATGGCGCTGGTGGACAAAATGGCATACAGGTACGTCCCCTTTAAGAAGCGGTGCTGGGGGTGCGTGTGCACCACTGGGGTCATGCGCGCAGCGGTCTCCAAGACCATGGGTTCCAAGGACTTGAGCTGGGTGCCCATAATTATGCAACGGAGAGGTAGAATGGGGAGATGCTTTTGTAAACAAAACACTGTTCTGCCTAGTGACAGGACTGAGGTCACTGTTCCCTGTCATCGAGAGCAGTGATCGCTGTCATGTGAGGTGTAGCCCCTCCCCCCACAGTTAGAATCCCTCCCTAGGACACACTTAACCCTAGTGGTTAATACCTACACTGTCAATGTCATTTACACAGTAATCAATGCATTTTTATAGCACTGATCCCTGTATAAATGACAATGGTCCCAAAATAGTGTCAAAAGTGTCCAAGCTGTCTGCCATAATGTCGCAGTCCTGATAAAAATTGCAGATCACCACCATTACGAATAACAAAATACATAAAATAAAAATGCCATAAAACTATCCTTTATTTTGTAGACGCTATAAATTTTGGGCAAACCAATAAATACACTCATATTGCAATTTTTTTTTTACTGAAAACATGTAGAAGAATGCATATCGGCCTAAACTGATGAAATTTTATATATATATATATATATATATATTTTTGGAGGATATTTATTATAGCAAAAAGTAAAAAATATTGCCTTTTTTTCAAAATTGTCTCTCTTTATTTGTTTATGTCTCAAAAAATAAAAACCGCAGGGCTGATCAAATACCACCAAAAGAAAGCTCTATTTGTGGATAAAAAAAAGACTTCAATTTTGTTTGGGTACAATATTGCACGAGCGCGCAATTGTCAGTTAAAGTGACACAGTGCCGAATCACAAAAAAAGTGCTCTGGGCAGGAAGGGGGTAAATTCTTCCAGGGCTGAAGCAGTTAATTTTCTTTATTTATTCTTTATTTTTTCTTTATTTTGCATTTTTCTTTACAGGCTAAAACATAAAAAAATCAATGTATTTGTAACCTAGTCTAATTATCCAAAACAGATGCACCAAATAATGAAGGATTCCCTGTTGAAAATATGTCACTAGAAATCCATATGTTACTTGATAGTAATAATGTGAAACATATTACCTTATTCATGTACTTAGGTTCACATCTGTTAAGTCAACAATATCTGAAAGGCAATGCTCATTCCTAATTATCCAGGTACCATATAAACCAAATAATCAGGTTATTTCCTACATTGAGATAATAATCTACTTCTGCTTTTTCTGTATTCATTCTAACCTTTGATTTTAACCCCTTCCCGTTGCCACCCCCTGGCCCTTTTAAGAGCTTCTAAATGCCAAAGGCGGGCATCCGGGTCATGTGGCCACTGTGTTTAGCTGTCATAGCAGTCACATGTTTGGATAGCTCCCAATCACAAGTATACATAGGGAAATTCTGGTCCCACCAATGACTGTGCTGGTAGTGTGCTCCCCGCGCAATATATGCACAGCTGTTAATCAACTGCATATTTTCAGGAAAGAAATTCCCTAAAATGAATTTTAGTACACAAAAACACATTTATAACACAATATAATGCCTATTTTTTAATAAAATATGAAGGATGGGGTGAGTATATATGGAGACACCAAGTGCCTATTAGAATCCCAATGTATCCCCTGCCCTCTACTGAAGATAAACAAGCAAAGATGCTTGTAACCACAGAGTACCCATTATAAAACCGGAAGTGACAACATTCTCATCGCTTCTGGGTTCATTAGCCACAAAAGAGATCAGGGAATGGATGCTCTTTGATCTCCTCTTACTGTACCTTATGTAGATATTCGCCAGCACATCAATGTTCATCAATTTTATTCAAATGTTTTTTATTAAAGAAAGATCACATCACAAAATGGTGTAGTGCACTTCAATGTGATCTTTCTTTAATAAAAACCATTTGGAAATTGATGATCCTTGGTGTGCTGGCGAATACCTACACATCACACAGGTTCCAGTATACAGCTGGCGGTCGCTACAGCACTCAGTATCTTAAGAGTTCATCCCAAGAACCTGTTCAATTGGAATATGGACTGTGTATCTTACTGTACCTGTGTGGCTTGTTCAGGGCCCCTGCTAGGAATCATGGGGTGCCATACAGCCTCACTGATAAGACCCCCCTTCTTAGTGTTACCACAGGCAATGCACATCTGATGCAAGGTGTATTGGAGTGTCATGCAGAATGAATGGCATTGTATCACATCAACGGCTGTAACACACAATGCAATGAGCCCTAAATGTCAATTCAGACATCTGCTTGGATGGTGGGGGGTGACCCTAAATACACATTAAGTCAAGGTCAGCAAATTAGAGAGTGAGAGCCAATCAGGGTGGGGCCAGAAGGTGCATATGAGAGATGATATTGCTGCTTTGAAGCTAAACCCAAGCCCCCTCTGTGGTTCCAATGGGGCCCAGGTCCAGTACCGGAGGACTGGCTTTACCCTTCTATCAGTGGCCCTGGGCATGTTTACTGTAGCCCCAGGAACCTCAGAAGCATAGTTGAGCACAGGAACTATCATGGGGAGAGGCAAGCTTCAGTAAATCACTGTTACTGAACAGCTGATCCCCAGTTGAAAAATAAAATGACATCTGTAACAACAAATTAAAGCATTAACTGTTTACTTGTTGACTAGGGATGAGCCGAACACCCCCCGGTTCGGTTCGCACCAGAACTTTCGAACGGACCCCAAATTCGTACGAACGTTAGAACCCCATTGAAGTCTATGGGACTCGAACGTTCGAAATTAAAAGTGTTAATTTTAATGGCTAATATGCAAGATACTGTCCTAAAAAGGGTTTGGGGACCTGGCTCCTGCCCCAGGGGACATGGGTCACTGCGAAAAAAACTTTTAAAAATGGCCGTTTTGGTGGGAGCACTGATTTTAATGACGATTAAAATGAAAAAAAAAGGGAAATATTCCTTTAAATATGGTGCCTGGGGGGTGTATGTAGTATGCCTGTAAAGTGCCACGTGTTTCCGGTGTTTAGAACAGTCCCTGCACAAAATGACATTTAACGGAAATAACGTCATTTAAAGCTGCTTGCGGGTTTTAATGTTATATCTGGTTCCTGCAATAAGGTTGAAAATCATTGAGAAAAATTGCATGGGTAGCCCTCCCTGCCCATTACCAGCCCCATTTGGGTCTTGTACGCATATTAAGGGGAACCCCGTACCCATATTAAAAAAAGGAAATACGTGTGGCCCCCAGGCCCTATATACTCAGAACAGCAGTATACAGGCGGTGCAAACAAGACAGGGACTGTGTAGGTTTGTTGTGTTAAGTTGAATCGGTTTGTAATTTTCAACTGGTACATTTTTAAAGTGTAGCTCCAGTCAAAAAAACTATTTTTAAGCTTTTTGGAAAACATAGGGAAGGGTTATCACCCCTGTATAATTTGTTTTGCCGTCCGTCTTTTTCAGAGCACGCAGACAGCACGCACAATCTCCTAACACTGACTGAGAGCTCTATTTAAAACGAGCAAGATATTTAGCTAGATAGGTGGATATAGCTGTGTATACTGCGTTCAGAGCATGCAGACAGTATGCACAATCTCCTAACACTGACTGAGAGCTCTATTTAAAACGAGCAAGATATTTAGCTATATAGGTGGATATAGCTGTGTATACTGCGTTCAGAGCACGCAGACAGCATGCACAATCTCCTAACACTGACTGAGAGCTCTATTTAAAACGAGCAAGATATTTAGCTATATAGGTGGATATAGCGGTGTATACTGCGTTCAGAGCACGCAGACAGCATGCACAATCTCTTAACACTGACTGAGAGCTCTATTTAAAACGAGCAAGATATTTAGCTAGATAGGTGGATATAGCTGTGTATACTGCCTTCAGAGCACGCAGACAGCATGCACAATCTCCTAACACTGACTGAGAGCTCTATTTAAAACGAGCAAGATATTTAGCTATATAGGTGGATATAGCGGTGTATACTGCGTTCAGAGCACCCAGACAGCATGCACAATCTCTTAACACTGACTGAGAGCTCTATTTAAAACTAGCAAGATATTTAGCTAGATAGGTGGATATAGCGGTGTATAATGCGTTCAGAGCACGCAGACAGCACGCACAATCTCCTAACACTGACTGAGAGCTCTATTTAAAACAAGCAATATATTTAGCTAGATAGGTGGATATAGCGGTGTATACTGCGTTCAGAGCACGCAGACAGCAAGCACAATCTCCTAACACTGACTGACAGCTCTATTATAAAAGATAGATATATCGCTAGATATATAGGTGAATATAGCGGTGTATACTGCGGTCAGGGCACGCAGACAACAACCACTACAGAAGAGCAAGAACGAAAAATCGGCCGATAACGTTCGGTGTATACTGTGTTGAAGGTACACAGAACACCCATTAACTGCTACAGATGCCAACACACTACACAAGGCCGCCGCGCTGGCGGCCTTATATAGTGTGGGGTGTGTACTACACAGCCTGAGCTATGATTGGCCACAGGCATCCTGCCTGTGGCCAATCATGGCTCTCCTCGCTGCCGGCGCTGTGATTGGCCAAGCATGCGGGGTCACAGTGCATGCTTGGCCAATCATGAGCCAGCAATGCACTGCGCCATCGCAGTGCATTGTGGGCCATGAGCGCCACACGAATTTGGTGCGAGCGGCCCATAACGTTCGGAATTCGCCGAACGGGCGAACAGCCGATGTTCCAGTTGAACGTATGTTCGACTCGAACACGAAGCTCATCCCTATTGTTGACTATTGCTGTAGTAGGAAAAGAGTGCAAGATCAGGAAGTGTGGGGTGGGGGTGTATATTTTAGCTACATGACCTATTAATTAGCTACTCTGTATAAACTTTTGCTTACATTTTAACAAACACCGACACTGAAAAACCTGCTTTTGCCAATCCATGCTACAATTACTGCATTTAACAGGTTTACTAAACAGATTAGAACCTATGTTGTCATACGGACAGCAGGTCATGGCAGACAGACACAAGAGTTTGTGTGTTTAATGCCGCATACACACGTAGCCAACTATCCGGCGGACTTAGTATGATGGACTTCCCGCCAGACTGTCCATCGAAAAGCGAGTCCGGCGGACAGATTGGAGTGCAAAAATACTTTCTTAGTCCGCGCGGACTTTTGGGTAAAAAAAAGTCTGCCGGAGGCTACACACGGGCGGCTTGTCCGGCAGACTTGAGTTTGCCGGACTTTTCCACCGGATTGTTTGATCGTGTGTACGCAGCATTAGAAGGTATACCTTGAGGCTGGGTTCACACCATTGTAAATTGTTTGCATCCAATTCGCAACAGCAGGAGATTTTGACTGGCTCTCTATAGAGCTGGTCCACATATCTACGCAGCAGGGCCATTTCAGGTCCGAATTCAGCCCAAAATTTGAGCTGAAATTGGACCTGAAACGCTGAACCAGGACGCACCTGACCCCTGCTGTGTGACAGATGCTTTGATGGTGTGAACCCAGCCTAAACATACTTACTAAAAAGTTAGTAATTGTGTTCAGCTATAGTCTTCCATATAGCATAACCAGGCCCCCATCCATTATGCCGCGTAAAAACGACCGGACTTTTCAACAGACTAGATCCGATAGTCTTCCCGACGGTCTTTCGGCGGCGTTCCAACTGATTTTCCTGAATGAACAGACTTGGCCACACACAAGCACACCAAAGTCCGACAGATTTGAATGTGATGACGTACGACTGGACTAGAACAAGGAAGTTCATAGCCAGTAGCCAATAGCTGCTCTAGCATCGGTTTTTATCCGTCAGACTAGTATACAGACTAATGGATTTTTCGACTGGACTCAGGTCTGTCGGAAAGATTTGAAACATGTTTTAAATCTAAAGTCCGTCTGATTTTTAGACAGCAAAGGTCCGATGAAGCCCACACACAATCAAATTGTTTGGTGGATTCTTCCGTCTGACCTAGTCCGTCGAAAAGTCCAGTCGTGTGTAAGCAGCATCAGAGAATTAAATAAGTACAGCATGTACAAACTAATTTGCTGACTAGTTAATGATGAAACAGCAGCATATTGATAATATCATGCCTCTGTTTCTGTAAGCATGCTCACATTGTTAGACTAACAGCACCATGGAAAACAATAGAGCCCTGATAAGCTCAGAATGTTAATCCTATTTTTCTCAGATTATGTGCTACTATATTGGGAACTACTGAGCGTTAATAATAACTAAATAATAGTAAATAATAATAATAATAAATATATACCAAAACTAGCTATATTTAAAGCACAATGTACAATTATAAATAAATATATGAAGAAGTACAATGTATAATTGTATTGGGTGATAGAATTGATATCTGTTAGAATGTAGCCTTAAATATTCCATTGTTTTTAAAACTGATTCTACTAAAATAATGTATGATCATCTCTAAGTTACTTAGTACGTTTCCCTTAGAGGGGTTTAGATGCTACTTTGTGATCTCTCCACATGGAGGCTATTATTGCATCTGTCATGAAACTAAATGAAATATAACCTGTAACATCTGGCTCCCACTAGAAAATGTGAATAATTGTCTAAGGTTTTTGTTCCTTTTCGCTACCTGCTCTAATTATGATGTAATGGAGGACAGCAGTATGGTGGGTTTGGTGATTAACCTCAAGCATATGACAGATAGTTCTAGTAAAAATGAACAAGACAGATGGAGCAGCTGAATAAATTTATTTTATTGCACTGTTTTAAAATTCAGAAATGACCTTGTGAATAGACCGTATGTATTTTAATCAATGGTTTTCTAATTGCTTCAAAAGTTGAAATATGAACCTTATTGTAAGTTATTTCTGTTGTATTAATATGCTACATGTTAATATGTTCACTTTATACTTAATTTCACCTCAAAGCTCTCTTTTAATCTTTATTTATTAATCTTTTATTGATGTGGTACATAGAGATAACTTAGAGATAACTTAGGGAAAAGAGTTAATAATATATCCAAAATGAAGGATGTGTGCGTTAATTACATTTACAATCAAAAAAACCCTGTCACCAACTTGACAAATTGCAAGTTAAAGCACAAAAACATCAAGTACGTTAAACAGTTACTTTCAGTGTTTGCATAAACAACTTTTTTGTTAATTTGCAGTGTGCCTCTTAACCTACTAGAGAATGGATACTCCTGAAAGTTTTAACCCCTAAACAGCCCCTTTGTTTCTGCATATCATTGCTCTTTCCTCTTCTGTGAATGTCTGTGCTGGCCCAGCTCTTTAACCACTTTCAGACCGGACCATTTTGCTGGTCAATGACCAGAGGTCTTTTTACAATTTGGCACTGCGCTGCTTTAACTGGTAATTGCGCGGTCATGCAATGTTGTACCCAAACAAAATTTGCGTCCTTTTCTTCCCACATATAGAGCTTTCTTTTTTTTTTTATTCTTTATTTATCGATTTTATCAAACAATCACATTTCTTACAAAATTCATCCTTTTTACATTGTCGCCAATAAAAATCCCTTTATACCAACCCCCTCCCCCCCTCCCCCCCTCCCCCTCTCACTCGATCCTTCCCTTATAACCATTCCTTAACATTCGAGTAGCTTCCAATAATTATCAGTTTTTTTGAATTGTAACCAATGCCTCCACTTATTCAGATACCTCTCCTCTGAACTTTCTGACTTAGAGATCATGGCTTCAATATTTCTTATCTTTTCCAGTCTCTCTACCCATTCCTTCATTGTGGGGGGATCTTGACTTTTCCATTTCCGTGGAATCAAAGCTTTAGCAGCGTTCAACAGACAAGGGGTCAGGGACCGACCATACGCTTCATCTCTATCTTCTGTGCTATGAAATAAGCACACCCATGGGTCACTCCTGATCCTTTCACCTGTTACACTTAAACTTGCTTCTATTATTTTCCCCCAGTATGCTTGTATTTTAGGGCACTCCCACCATAAGTGAGCAAAAGACCCTACCGCCGAGCAACCTCTCCAACACCCAATGGGGTTTTCCTTACTAATCTTATTTCCTTGCTGTGGGGTTATATACCACCTAGTCAGGAGTTTATAGGACATTTCCCTTGTTTGTCAGTCTGTTGCTACCGTATACGTACGTCTCAGTATTTTGTTTCTTTGTTCATCATTGCATAAAGGGCCTATTTCCTTTTCCCATTTCCCCAGGTACTCAGGATATTTATTTTCCGTTTCCTCTATCAGGATTTTGTATATTTTTGCTATCCTTTTTTCCAGGCTATGCCGGTTCACTAGTAATTTTTCTAGAGGCCTCAACTTCTCCTTTCCCCTCAATGGATGCGGCAAGGCCTGGGCAAAATGAGATAACTGTGAGTGTCTCCATTTATCTAAAGGCTTGTGTCCCCATTTCCCAATAATTTCTTCATATGTGCATAATCTATCACCTACCATGACCTCGTGTAATCTAATACTATCTTTCCCAGCCCACCTACTGAAATATATGTACTCTTCCTGTCCTGGTCTAAAAAAAAAATTATCCAACAATGGAATTAGTGGAGAATTATGTGTCCAACCATATCTCTTATTTATTGTGTCCCACACCCACAGTGCATTTTTCGTCAGTGTACTTGTGTTTGCTGCTAACTCCCTGGTTTTTGCTGGTATCCATATTAATTCTCCTATATTCTTTGTGCTTAAATTAATTTCAAATTCTGCCCAGTCCTTGCCTTCCTTGTTATATATCCAATCCGTAATGCGGGATACCATGATAGCCTCATAATACTTTTTAAGATCGGGTAGGGCCAACCCCCCTCTCTCTTTACGTCTAGATAGGATATGCATTGCTACCCTCGCTGCCTTCCCCCTCCATATAAATCTTCCAATCATAGTTTTAAGTTTATTTAAATACGCTGGGGATAACAGGATAGGAATCATTTGGCAGGTGTAAGTGAATATCGGTAAGATGAACATCTTTATAACATTTATTCTTCCCGTCCACGAAAGGGCTCTATATTGAATCTTACTCAGTTGCTGCTTAATTTTATTAAGAAGGGGGATATAGTTAGCCTCGAACAAACCTCCCATTTCTACCGTCAAATTAATTCCAAGATACCCTAATTCTTTCAAGCACCATCTAAACGGTAACTTCCCCTGCAACGCCTTCTGTTCAACTATCGGTAGGTTTAAGTTTAGTATCTCCGACTTCACCATATTCACTTTGAAATTTGAGACCTTCCCAAATTCCATAAGTTCTTTCATGACTACCGGGATAGAGATCTTCGGGTTAGCCATATACAGTAAGAGGTGATCGGCGAAACATGCTATCTTATACTCCCTACCCATTACTTTTATTCCTTGGATATCTTGGTTTCTCCTAATGGCTGCCAGAAGGGGTTCTAACACCATTATGAAAAGAAGCGGTGAGAGGGGGCATCCCTGCCGCGTCCCATTAAATAATTCAAGGGGGCAGGACAGGGATCCATTGATTCTTATCCTGGCTTTGGGATGGTCGTACAGAGCTTCTATCCATCTTCTCATCTATTCACCTAATCCAAAGTATCTTAGTACCTCAAACAGGAAGCCCCAGCCGACCCTGTCAAATGCTTTTTCAGCATCAATTGACACCAGAACGGTAGGGGCTCCCTGTCTGATCGCCTCCTGCATCAACACAATAGTTTTCAGAACGTTATCTCTCCCCTCTCTCCCCTGAACGAAACCCACCTGATCTTTCTGGATCAAATCCGGTACATAGGGCCTCAATCGTTCCGCAATAATTTTTGCAAACAGCTTTATATCCGAATTCAAGAGGGATATTGGTCTATAGCTTTCAACTGCCATGGGGTCTTTTGCCTCCTTCAAAATTAATGCTATATGTGCCAGCATTGTTTCATCTCTAAATTCCCCCCCCCCCCCTCTCCTACCGCATTGAAGTACTCACATAATTTTGGCGCAAGTTGTTTTTGGAATTTCTTATAATATAAGATCGGGAACCCGTCCGGACCTGGACATCCTCCCACTGTTGTATTTTTAATTGCTCTTTCCACTTCCTCATTCGCAATTGGGGCTTCTATCGAGGCCGTTTCCTCTTGCGTTAGCTTGTGTAGATCTAGCCTCCTCAGGTATTCGCCTATTTCCTCTCGGGTTGCACCCCCCCCCCCATGTTCAATATTGTAGAGAGCACTAAAGTACGCCTGGAAGGTGTCCATTATCTTTTCCGGGATAGTTTGTACTTCTCCCTTCTTATCTCTTACCTTTGGGATAAAAGTTCTATTTTTTTTTTCCTTTACCTTCCTGGCCAACCATTTTCCTGATTTATTCCCCCAAAGATATCTCTCCTTTTCTAGCATGTGATAGGCAGCTTTCCTCTCTTGCTCCAGACATTCTTCTAACTCACTCTTTATTTTTTTCAACTCCTGACTCTCCGGGTTTCCCTCCGTCCTTCTACTTTGTTCCTCTCTGTATTTCCTCATACAGCAGTCGCTTCCTTCTCTCCCTCTCTTTTTTCTTTCCCGCCCCAATCCCAATTAGTATACCTCTCATTACGACTTTATGTGACTCCCACAGTATTGAGATAGAGACTTCCGGGGTATTATTTAACCTAAAAAATTGTTCCATTTCCTGTTCAATACTATTTATTGATTCCTTATCTAGTACCAATAATTCATTGAGCCTCCAGCTTGTCCCCGGCTCACGCACTCCCCCCATCTCCAACTGGATCACCACTGGCGCATGGTCAGAAACCGTTATTGATTTTATTTCAGCCTTCCTCAGAGCTGATAGGAGATGGTACTCTAAGAAAATGTAATCAATTCTAGAGAAAGAGCCGTGTACCTGGGAGAAGCAGGTATAGTCTTTATCCCTTGGGTGTAATGCCCTTCAAGCATCCTGGAGTTGAAAACCTGCTAAAGCTTTAACCAACTTCCTCTGTTTGACCCTAGGTGGCCCACTTCCTGTCTCCCTAACGTCCTCCTTCTTCGCGTCCATGTTCCAATTAAGGTCGCCTGCTAAGATCAGGTTCCCTTCCTTAAAATCTTCTATCTTTTTTAGCAGTTTGTTTAAAAATTTATCAGCATTATTATTCGGAGCATAGACATTAACAATTGTACATTTCATGTTTGATAACATCCCTTTTACACACAAATATCTCCCCTCTGGGTCCACTAGACGCTTTTCTAGCTCAAATCTTGTTGCTTTACCAAAACCATTTGCCACTCCTCTAGAGTAAGCGGAGGGAGAATCCCCGTATATCCACACCGGGAAGTCCACTGTGTTAATCTTTATACCTGAAGTGTGTGTTATGTGTGTCTCCTGGAGACACACCACACTTGCTCCCATGTACCTTAATTCATCATTAATCCTAAATCTTTTCCTTTTTGTGTTTAAACCCCTTACATTATAAGTAACCACATTCAGTACTTCCATATTTTGGTTGCAAATTGAAAAAGGTTAATTTCCTCTCTTTCTGACGCGTCCAGTGGTCCCAGCTACCTCTAGTCCTACTGACTCTAAGGAAGGATCGAGTGAGAGCCCCAAGAAAACCATTCCCACCCCCCCCATCCCCTCCCTCCCCCCACCCCCCCCCCCTGTCTTATAACGGAACATCTCAAGGGATTGGGTAAGACAGCCCTTTTCCCGTTATTACTATGGTTCTGGACGGCCTCCCCACCTGGTCGGCCCACCTCCATAGCTTCCCTAGGGTTCATTCAAGCCCACAACCATAGGAGACCCCGCCTCGCTCACCCCCCCCCCCCTCCCCCCCATCCCCCACTATAACCCCTCACCGCCAGTTGACCCTCTTCCTCTCTGCCTGGTCCAAGGCTCCTGAGTCCTCCTATTTTTAGTATTTTTCCCTATCGACCCTACCTCCTCATCCTTTTCCCATTCTAACTGCGGGGGAGGATTTAAACCCAACCGCACACAGAAATCCTGTAAATCTTCGGGAAAACAGAGCACCGCAGACCGTCCCTCCTTCCTTCCGATTAAACATGATGGAAATCCCCATTGATAAGGGATATTTGCTGCCACCAGCATTTCCGTGAGCGGTTTAAGTCGTCTCCTTCTTCTTAGGGTCTCTGGCGCCAAATCCGAATAGATCTGCAGTTCTAGACCCCCATACGACAGCCCTGGATTAGTTCTAATCTTACCCATCACTTGAATCTTTTCCTCCACATAATGAAACCTCACTAATACGTCTCGCGGTGATTCTGACCTCATTCCTGAGAATCGTGTTATCCTATGGATTCTATCTATTCTTAAAGGTTCTGAGATTTCTCTATCTAAAAGTGGGTTGAATATTTGTTGGGCCACTTCTTTAAGTGTTAAGCTGTTGTGGGCCTCAGGGAGGCCTTTTATCCGTAAGTTCCTTTTCCTACTGCGATTTTCCTGGTCTTCTAATTTATGCATTAATGCCCTGTTTCCCTTCCGTAATGCTGTGACCTGCTCCCTTATTTCTTCTATTGTCTGCTCATGGGTCTCTACTCTGTTTTCTATTTCCTCTACTCTCCCCAATACTTGCCCGATATCTACCCTTATTGTGGCAATTTCTATTTTAAGGGAGGATTCCATTTTTGTAAACATCTCCCCGAGCATCTCTTTTAAATGTGAGGTTTGTACTAGGGGTGGCGACCGACCGTGATCCCCCAAGGGTATCCCTCCTCCTTCTACACCCGGCCTCTCCTCCTCCTGCACCTCTTCCTGTCTACCCTCCGCCCTCTTTATAGCCCTTCCATTTTTCTGGGTCTCAGCTAAATTTGTGGGGATACTCCTCTCTATTCTGCTTTCCCCCCCTCTCTGTCTACTAGCTCCTGCCCGTGTGGATTTCTCCACTCTAGGGCTTCCGCTCTCCTCTTCTCTTATAGTAGAATTTGCCGCCATATATCTTTGAATCCCTACCGGGCTTGAGACTGGGGTAGTCGATTTTGTTTTACTTGATTTCCCCTTCATGATAAAAAAAAAAAAAAAGGGGGGGGAGGAACAATACCCTTAACCAATATATTATCAAGTATAAGTCCAGGGAAAGTGTGTAGATAAACTTCTTCTATCCACCTGCTCCGAGAAAGGGTCAGGAGCACTTGATGCATTTTTGTTTAGCACCATAAGAAATTTTGCTTTCAAGATACTATCTCGCAGTCTCCAGTGTAACTTCACCGCCGATCCAGATAGTGGAATTAGACATTCCCATTACCCATTATTCTCCTTCAGAGTAAGCGTAAAACAATGTTCACTGTGGGCCCTTTAAGTTTAGACCCCACCTTGATCCATAAGAAGACATATACAATAAGGGCCACAGCAATACAGGGACTTCAGTAATACAGGAACATCTTGATACTATAATACTTCTTCGCTATTCCCATATCCAGTCCAGATACAAATACCTCTCTTCCGGGGTACCCTATGGGGAGTCACTATCAGATCTTTACTTTCACCGTGGAATTCCCCACTCCCACTTCCAGGGTATCTACCCCCTGTCTCTGTTACCACACTCCCCACCCAGGCACCCAGACACCCCAGGCACCATAGGAGGTATTATTTTCAGGGTGCCAGTCATAGATAATCTCCAATATTATTAGACCGCTGATCCGCTGATCCAGCAGATTCGCATAAGGTAATACCAGTCACTGTTGTTCTCCTTCAAAGTCTATTATTTCATTTCAAGATAGATATAAGACGGTATTCACCATAAGTTCCCCGCTGTTTACTCTAAGGGGGCTCCGCAGCACATATGCAATGTCGAGACTTCAACAATATAAAAACTTCAACAATATAGAGATATCTTGGCCTTTAAATAATCTTCAACATAGTTTCCATCTAGGATACTAATACCCTTCTTCCAGTGTGTCTATAAGGGGTTGCTGTATTTCCTGGGGCACTCTCCAGTCGCAGGTCTTCCTCCACCTGTCACTGCCACCAAACTCCCCTACAGATACCACCAAGCAAGGATACTATATAACTGACTTAGCCCTCACAGGCTGATAAGCTTATCACCTCCCTGGTGCAGCCCTGCAGAGTCAGTCCCAGCGTCCCGCCATCAGCATTATCTTCCAGAGGCTCTCTTTCGTTACAGCGCTGCTTGGGGAAGCGAGGGCCAACGAGGATGTTAGAGTACGGATCATTCAGCCGGCTTGTGCAGAGTTAGCAGCAGACGGAGAATGGTGGTGTCCTACTTCGTCATCCCGGTATGACCCCGGCGCCTGTGTCTGCTTTCCGGTCCGCTCGTCTTCTCCATCCAGACAGTACCCCCTCCGGAGACCGTATCAACGGTATCAGCAGTCCGGTCCGTCCGTAAGACCCGAGCGCCTGAGCAGTGCGCCGCACTCCATGCGGCGTGAGGTGAGGGGGAGCGAGGGAGAGCGGGGAGGACACGGAGGAACGAGCTACAAGGCCACGCCCCCTATGTCATGACGCTATCACGCCCCCCAAATAGAGCTTTCTTTGATGGTATTTGATTGCCTCTGCGATTTTTATTTTTTGCGATATAAACGTAAAAAGACCGCAAATTTTGAAAAAAAAACCAAGCACCGCCTTCAGGCTTTCTAAGGGCGTTACAGTTTTGAAGGCCATAAAATGCCAAGATGGCACAAACCCCCCCCCAAATGACCCCTTTTTGGAAAGTACTGGAGCGATGCAGGAATGCCACGAATCCGCGGCGGGTTCCCGCATCGCATGCCTCCCGGCGGCAGTTCACACTGCCCTATGCGAACTGCTGGGAGTGTCAGTGAAATGTTAATGACACCCCCAGATCAGTTCGCATATCGCAGTGCGATCTGCAAACTCGGATCGCATGGTGTGAACACCCATGCGATCCGATTCTGCTGCGGACCAAAAAAAGGGTCCCGTGCGAATTTGCGGCGGGTGTGGCGGGTGCGACGCAAATTCAGCCATACTATCTGTATGGCTGAACTCGAATCGCACAGAGATCGGATGTGATTTGCACTGCAGTGCGGTGCGAATCACATTCGTTCTCATAAACCGCTGCAATGTGAACCCAGCCTTAGTGACACTGGCGACGGGGGGTGATCACGGGGTTAAACCTTTATTGGGGGGGTTAGGGGGGTACATTAGAACTAAAGGGGGCTAACCCTAACTGCCCTAACAGTTATTACAGTCACAAATGACACCAATGCAAAAAAAATAAAAAATGACATTGGTGTCACTGTGACTGGGGGGCAGGGGTAATTGGGGGGGTGATCGGGGGGGTGTGAGTGTGCCTGGCATGTTCTACTGTGTAGTGTCGTGTTGGTGCAACTCACCGATCCTCTCTCCTCGGTGTCGGAACGAAAAATACCGACACGGAGGAGAGATTACATCACTTCCTCTCCTGTGTTTACATTACAGGAGAGGAAGTGATGTCACGGAGCATTTCTATTCGTCGGGAGCGATCGCGAGGGGGTGGCCATGAATGAATGGCCGCCCCCTCATCCCGGATCGCTCCCGAACGAATACCGACCGCCGCAGGCACCGGGGGGCAGGGACTTATATATATACGCCCATATGCCTGCCCGTGCCATTCTGTCGACGTATATCGTTGTGCGGCGGTCGGCAAGTGGTTAACCAGTGAAAGAGAATACTAAAGCATTTTGCTTTCCTGTGCAGATGCTGTCACATTCAATATGGCAGCACCCAACAGCAGTCTCAGGACATTTTGTTTATTTTAAGGGGAAATCTTGCACTTTCTCCTTTCTTTTAGGATAAGGGTCTGGTATGGACGGTGCAGAGAATCTTTTGCCAATTTGTTTACAAACAGAGCAAAGCTGATTGCAATGTCATTTAGTGGCTGGTAATGTAATTTACATAGTATATCACTGCATGTTGTCATTGTTTAGGTGCCTATCTAATAGTTTTTTTTATTTTTATTTTCTATGCGCCCCACTGAAACCACTGCCTGTGAGATCAATTGCATGGAAAAGTTTTTCCCCTGTTGTGCTGTCAAAAGTATGGTATTTGTACATTGAAATTATATCCCCTCTCAACTGAGGAACGATTACGAGCACTAAACGTATTCTTCAAAGAGAATAAGTTCAGAGCTCATAATCTTTCCTCATAACTAAGGTCCTCCAGTCCCTTAATTAGCTGTGTTGCCCTTCTCTGGACCCTCTCCAGTTCCATCATTCCTGAGGACTGGAGCCCAGAACTGGATGGCATAGTCCAGTTGCGGCTGGACCAGAGTCTTGTAGAGTGGAAGAATTATCGTTTTATCTCTGGAGTTAATCCCCTTTTTAATGCATGCCAATATTCTATTGGCATTGCATGCCATTGCTGAGCCCGTCATCTACTAGGACCCCCGGGTCCTTTTCCATCCTAGATTCCCCCAGAGGTTCTCCCCCAGTGAGTAGATTGCATTCATATTTTTGGCACCCAAATGCATTATTTTACAATGTTCTACATTAACCCCCTGGCAGTATTCCCAAGTCTGGCTCGGGGTGGAGATTTTGTGCCAAAAGTGGTAACCCCGAGCCAGACTCGGGACCGCATCACTGAATGCAGGGTGAGGTTTACTTACCTTGTCCCCTGGATCCAGCGATGTCCCCCCGCTGTACGAGCGGCTCTTCCTCTGCTCGATGTATCACAGAGCCGGGCTCTGTTCCCTGCAAGCGTTGCGACGCACGGCGACGGAGAACGGCACCAAATTCAAAAAGTAAAACACACAGTATACATACAGTATAATGCAATCTTACAGATTACATTGCTGTATGTAATTATTTCACATCCCCTTTGTCCCTCATGTTCTGTCCAGTGTCCTGCATGCAGTTTTATGTTATAAAAACTGTTCTTTATGCCTGGAAACTGGGGATTGTCCATAGCAGCCAAAACTGTCCCTTTACATCAAAAATGGTTTTAGACCAGCTAGAAAACAGCGATAATAAATTGGAATCACTCGCAGAATTAAGAGATAGCGATTTGTGGGGAGATCCGTCATCAAATATTGAAAAGTAATGACAGTGACAATTCTGCAACTGAGCAAATTTCAGTGTTTTTGATTTGATTACATTATTGAATAATTTTTATTATTGTTATATTATTATTTGGTATAATTATTTATAGGTATTTATTATATTATAATTTATGATTTCATTTTTCAAACTTTATCATACCCGGGATGTCTGCTAGACGCTGGTTTGGACAGATTTAAGTGAGTTATTTCTGAGAATTACAGGACTACAATATGAAACACCAAATTTTCATGCAAAATAATTGTATCGCTTTCAGCACCTAAAATCTGAAATAATCATACTGCCAGGGCAGTTAAACCTCATTTGCCCATCCCAGTAATTCGTTCAGATTTTCTTGCAAGGTTTCCACATCCAGAGAAATGATTGCTCTGCTTAGCTTAGTATTGTCCGCAAATACAGAGATGGAGTTTTTATCCCATCCTCCAGATTGTTTATGAATAAATTAAATAGGATTGGTCCCAGGACAAAACTCTGAGGGACCCCACTTTACACACCGGATCATTCCGAGTACTCCCCATTTATTACCACCCTCTGAACTCATCCCTGTAATCAGTTTTCAGTCCATGTACTCACCCTTTGGTCCATGCTAACAGACCTTAGTTTGTACAGTAACTGTTTATGGGGAACTGTATCGAATGCCTTTGCAAAATCCCGATACACCACATTTATGGGCCTTCCTTTATCTAGATGGCAGCTTACCTCCTCATAGAAGGTTAATAGATTGGTTTGGCAAGAACAATTCTTCATGAATCCATGCTGATTACTGCTAATGCTACCACTAAAAATCTTGTATATAATCTTATAAAAAATATAATATAAAATCTTATATAATATAAAATCTTGTATATCATGCCCTCCAAGAGCTTGCATACTATTGATGTTAGGCTAACTGGTCTGTAGTTCCCAAGGATATATCTTGGTCCTTATTTAAATATTGGTGCTCCATTGGCTTTTCTCCAATCAGTTGGTACCATACCAGTCAGCAAGTAGACTGTCTGTGAAAATTAGGAACAATGGTCTGGCAATTACTTAACTGAGTTCCCTAATGGTATTTAATTTCTTTGTAAAAGAAAGAAACATCCTAAACATGTGTCACAGGTATGCCCCAAGCATGTTTTTTAAAAGTAATTGCGTATTTTAATGTCACCATGTAAGCCTTATTAAAAGAGCAGAACGGTAATGTTTTTGCCTAGGTGTTTTCCTGTGCCATACCCAGCTCGGGTCTGCATGACATTTTTTGGAACACATTCCTTTGTGAATGTTACTTTTGCTGTAGTATATTCTACAGGTGCCCACGTCACATACATCTTCCAATTATGTTATTTAAAGTGGTTTTATACCCTTACATATACCCAGTGAAGTGACTATCCTCAAGAGTAGTGATGGACGAACTTCCGACGGGACGTTTCGCGAACGCGAAACGCGAACGGACACAAACGTTCGCGAAAACGACCGTTCGCCGCGGGCTCCATTGACTTCAATGGGAGGCGAATTTCGCAAACCTTTAGGTCGAATTTGCGGCCACGGGGTAATTATTAGGGGGTAGCACGTAGTCCCACCACCTGGACAATAGCATAATACATGTATGAGGTGAATTTGGGATCGATAACTACAAGCATTTTTTTTTTATTTGGGAAATTGTTCTGACAATTCAGGACTATGGAGCTAATGAAGGCAATGGAGGAGAGGGAAGGTCAGGGACCAGGGTAGGCAAACAAGAGGGTGCAGGAGATACAGAGCACTGACAGCAGCACCGTAATACAGAGCACTGACATCAGCACCGTGACATACAGCGCTGACAGCAGCTCCGTGACATACAGCGCTGACAGCAGCTCCGTGACATACAGCGCTGACAGCAGCTCCGTGACATACAGCGCTGACAGCAGCTCCGTGACATACAGCGCTGACAGCAGCTCCGTGACATACAGCGCTGACAGCAGCACCGTGACATACAGCGCTGACAGCAGCTCCGTGACATACAGCGCTGACAGCAGCTCCGTGACATACAGCGCTGACAGCAGCTCCGTGACATACAGCACTGACAGCAGCTCCGTGACATACAGCGCTGACAGCAGCTCCGTGACATACAGCGCTGACAGCAGCACCGTGACATACAGCGCTGACAGCAGCTCCGTGACATACAGCGCTGACAGCAGCTCCGTGACATACAGCGCTGACAGCAGCTCCGTGACATACAGCGCTGACAGCAGCTCCGTGACATACAGCGCTGACAGCAGCTCCGTGACATACAGCGCTGACAGCAGCTCCGTGACATACAGCGCTGACAGCAGCTCCGTGACATACAGCGCTGACAGCAGCTCCGTGACATACAGCGCTGACAGCAGCTCCGTGACATACAGCGCTGACAGCAGCTCCGTGACATACAGCGCTGACAGCAGCACCGTAAGCAGCCCCAGGAGGAAGTCAGCACAGCACAGGGATGGTGTGATCCCCTCATAATAAGAACCCCCAGGAGGAAGTCAGCACAGCACAGGGATGGTGGGAGCCCCTCATAATAAGAACACCCAGGAGGAAGTCAGCACAGCACAGGGATGGTGGGAACCCCTCATAATAAGCAGCCCCAGTAGAAATATGACACCGCTCAACCTCTTCAAAGAGGAGGGTAGGGGCATATAGTACGGTGTGCTTTTTTGGGTCAGGGAAGTGAGCCAAATGAATTAAGAAGGTCTGTGTGCTTGATTCCAAAAATTGTTTATAGACATATACATGGTCTACTGATCACATGTGTTGAATTCCTCCGAGATCCATGCCTCATTCATTTTTAGAAATGTGAGGTAGTTAACACTGTGGTGAGCTAGGCGAGTACGCTTATCGGTCACAATCCCCCCTGCTGCGCTGAACGTCCTTTCGGACAGGACACTGGATGAGGGGCAAGCCAACAGTTCGATTGCAAATTGGGCAAGCTCTGGCCAGAGGTCAAGCCTGCCCACCCAGTAGTCTAGGGGTTCATCACTCCTCAGAGCGTCCACATCGGCCGTTAACCCAATGTAGTCGGACACCTGACGGTCTAGGCGTTCCCTGATGCTGGATCCGGATGACACCTGTCGATGGGTCGGCTGAAAGAATGACCTCATATCCGAAGTCACCAACACATCTTCAAACCGGCCTCTTCTTGCAGGCGCTGTTGGATTGGTACCCGCAAATCCTTCTCTGGGAGTGGGAATTGCTCCTCTGCCAGCGCACGCAAAAGCAGAATGCAGCATTTCTCGAAGCAAGGCCTGGAAGTGCTGCATTCTGACAGCCCTCTGCGACGGCGGTAACATTTCCGCCATTTTGTGTTTGTACCGGGGGTCTAAGTACGTTGCCACCCAGTACTGGTCCTTGACCCTCATGCTTTTTATACGGGGGTCCCTATTAAAACACTGGAGCATGAAGGCCCCCATTTGCACTAAAGTGGAAGCGGTGTGGTGGCCTGGCTCCTGCTCATCATCCAGGATAATGTCGTCCTCTTCATTCTCCTCTCCCCATCCTCGCACAACAGGGATCCCAGAAAGGTTTAAAGCATGCTCTTCTTGCTCCTGCTCATCCGCCCCGGCACCATCCTCCTCTGACTCCTCATCAGACTCCTGTTGTTGACTTGTCTCAGATAGAGTAGCCCCCCCTGGGAATTCATCCAGCATTGCGACTTCCTCATCTTCCCGCTCCTGCTCCTCCACAGCCTGATCAATGACACGACGCAATGCACGCTCCAGAAAGAAGGCATAAGGTACCATGTCACTGATGGCGCCATGGCTGCGACTGACCAGTTTGGTGATCTCCTCAAATGGCCGCAGAAGTCTGCATGTGTCGCGCATGAGCAGCCACTGGCGCGGTGAAAAAAAACCCAGCTCCCCAGAACCGTTTCTTTCGCAGAGTTCATACAGGTAGACGTTAACTGCACGTTTCTGCTGGAGCAGCCTATCAAGCATATAGAAGGTTGAGTTCCATCGCGTCGGGCAATCGCAAATAAGACGTCTGACCGGCAGATGGTGTCGCCGCTGAATGTCAGCAAGGCGAGCCATGGCCGTGTAAGATCTTCTGAAATGGGCCGAGATTTTCCTTGCCTGCCGCAAGATGTCCTGGACCCCAGGGTATTTGACAAGGAATCGCTGCACGACCAAGTTTAAGACGTGTGCCATGCACGGCACGTGCGTGATTTTGCCCTGTTTCAATGCGCTAAGCAGATTGGCACCGTTGTCACACACCACTTTACCAACTGTCAAATTGAGCGGTGTTAGCCACTCATCTGCCTGTGAACGCAAAGCTGAAAGGAGTGCCGGGCCAGTGTGGCTCTTTGCTTCCAGGCACAACAGACGCAGCACGGCATGGCAACGTCTCACCTGGCATGTGGAATAGGTTCTGGGGAGCTTGGGCGGTGCAGTGGAAGAGACGCTAGCAGCGGAAAAGGAGGAGGCAGCTGAGGAGGAGAGGGAGGAGGATGGAGTAGGAGGAGGAGAAGAAGAGTCAGGCCTGCATGCAATCCGTGGCGGTAAAACCAAATCTACACGGGTGCCACGGGTTACATGCTTGACGGCCGTCAGAAGGTTCACCCAGTGGGCAGTAAAACTGATATACCTTCCCTGCCCGTGTTTGCTAGACCACGTGTCTGTGGTCAGATGTATCTTGGCACCGACACTGTGTGCCAGAGATACATTCACTTGCCGCTGAACATGGCCATATAGCTCTGGGATGCCCTTCTCTGAGAAATACTTCCTTCCTGGGACCTTCCATTGTGGTGTTCCAATGGCCACAAATTTGCGAAAGGCCTCCGAGTCCACCAGTTTATATGGCAGTAGTTGGCGGGCTATGAGTTCTGACAAGCCAGCCGCCAACCGTTGGGCAAGAGGGTTATCCGGCGTCATCATTTTTTTACGCTCAAACATTAGGCCCACGGAAGCCTGCCTTTTTGCAGAAAAATGTGAGCTTGGCGTGATGGAAGGTGGAGTGGAGGACAATTGTGAGGAGAGAGGAGAAGGAGAAGTAGAAGACGAGGCTGGACGGTGAGAGCCTGCAGTGTGGCTTTGTGTGTTCCGTTGCTCCCACTGGGCTCGGTGATGGCTGCTCATGTGCCTTCTTAAGGCGGTCGTCCCTAGGTGAGTATTGGGCTTACCGCGACTAACGCGTTGACTGCAAAGATTGCAGATGGCAACGCTATTGTCAGCAGCGGACACGTTAAAAAAAGCCCACACTGCGGAGCCATGTGCCGGTGTCCTGGGAGCGCCAGATGTGACCGTACATGGTCGATGACTCGCTCCTGATACATTTGCAGTCTGCTTTGTCCCTGCTGTGCAATGTAAGTCATTGCTGCTTCTCCTCCCTATCTGCTGGTCCATATCTCCCTCTGAACTCCCCTCCTCTTCCTCTCTTGTGGGCACCCACGTGACATCACTAGACACGTCATCATCAACGTCACCTTCCCCACCGCTATAAGTAGAGTAGGCAGCAACACCGGGGACCAACCTCCTCCTTGGGCTGATCTGGGTACTGGCGTCAGACTGCTGAGTAGCGCTTGTTGCTACCTCCTCTTCCTGATCCAATACCAAGAGTGGCTGCGCATCAGAAATGTCCTCTTGATATGGATCGGAAAATAATTCCAGTGACTCAAGCGGAAGGTATGTGGTGGTGGTGGTGGTGGTCGTGTTGTTGGTGGTAGTGTCTTTGGGGGTGCACATAGCAGAGAGTGAAGAAGAGGGTGCAGATCGAGAGGATGAGGAGGGTGCAGAAGAGTAAGGCTGAGCGAGCCACTCAACCAAGTCTGGTGCATCCTTTAAAGTAATTGAACGCACCTTCTGCAACTTCCCACTTTGGCTCAAGCCTGTTGCTCCTGCCCTACCCCTACCACCCCTGCGGAAGGGCCTGCCTCTTCCTCTGCATGTCATTTTTTAAATGACCCTGTGACAAAACTCTTAGTCCCTATACCGCTGAAGGACTGCTGCAGTATAGGTGAGCGGTCAGCAGTGGTGCACGTCAACCCTATCTATTGTGGACCGATAGCGGTCCTTACAGAACAGCAGACTGTACCGCACTCAAGCCTATGTACCGTAGCACCCTATACCAAGTTACCAGTCCTTATAAGAACTTTTGTGGACCAAGCAGGTTGTGTATTAGTGTTTAGCAGACTGTACGTCAGTCCCTATACCGCTGAAGGACTGCTGCAGTATAGGGCAGCGGTCAGCAGTGGTGCACGTCAACCCTATCTATTGTGGACCGATAGCGGTCCTTACAGAACAGCAGACTGTACCGCACTCAAGCCTATGTACCGTAGCACCCTATACCAAGTTACCAGTCCTTATAAGAACTTTTGTGGACCAAGCAGGTTGTGTATTAGTGTTTAGCAGACTGTACGTCAGTCCCTATACCGCTGAAGGACTGCTGCAGTATAGGGCAGCGGTCAGCAGTGGTGCACGTCAACCCTATCTATTGTGGACCGATAGCGGTCCTTACAGAACAGCAGACTGTACCGCACTCAAGCCTATGTACCGTAGCACCCTATACCAAGTTACCAGTCCTTATAAGAACTTTTGTGGAACAAGCAGGTTGTGTGTTAGTGATTAGCAGACTGTACGTCAGTCCCTATACCAATGAAGGACTGCTGCAGTATAGGGCAGCGGTCAGCAGTAGTGCACGGCAACCCTATGTATTGTGGACCGATAGCGGTCCTTACAGAACAGCAGACTGTAACGCACTCAGGCCTATGTACCGTAGCACCCTATACCAAGTTACCAGTCCTTATAAGAACTTTTGTGGACCAAGCAGGTTGTGTGTTAGTGATTAGCAGACTGTACGTCAGTCCCTATACCGCTGAAGGACTGCTGCAGTATAGGGCAGCGGTCAGCAGTAGTGCACGGCAACCCTATGTATTGTGGACCGATAGCGGTCCTTACAGAACAGCAGACTGTAACGCACTCAGGCCTATGTACCGTAGCACCCTATACCAAGTTACCAGTCCTTATAAGAACTTTTGTGGACCAAGCAGGTTGTGTGTTAGTGATTAGCAGACTGTACGTCAGTCCCTATACCAATGAAGGACTGCTGCAGTATAGGGCAGCGGTCAGCAGTAGTGCACGGCAACCCTATGTATTGTGGACCGATAGCGGTCCTTACAGAACAGCAGACTGTACTGCACTCAGGCCTATGTACCGTAGCACCCTATACCAAGTTACCAGTCCTTATAAAAACTTTTGTGGACCAAGCAGGTTGTGTGTTAGTGTTTAGCAGACTGTGCGTCAGTCCCTATACCGCTGAAGGACTGCTGCAGTATAGGGCAGCGGTCAGCAGTAGTGCACGGCAACCCTATGTATTGTGGACCGATAGCGGTCCTTACAGAACAGCAGACTGTAACGCACTCAGGCCTATGTACCGTAGCACCCTATACCAAGTTACCAGTCCTTATAAGAACTTTTGTGGACCAAGCAGGTTGTGTGTTAGTGATTAGCAGACTGTACGTCAGTCCCTATACCAATGAAGGACTGCTGCAGTATAGGGCAGCGGTCAGCAGTAGTGCACGGCAACCCTATGTATTGTGGACCGATAGCGGTCCTTACAGAACAGCAGACTGTAACGCACTCAGGCCTATGTACCGTAGCACCCTATACCAAGTTACCAGTCCTTATAAAAACTTTTGTGGACCAAGCAGGTTGTGTGTTAGTGTTTAGCAGACTGTGCGTCAGTCCCTATACCGCTGAAGGACTGCTGCAGTATAGGGCAGCGGTCAGCAGTAGTGCACGGCAACCCTATGTATTGTGGACCGATAGCGGTCCTTACAGAACAGCAGACTGTAACGCACTCAGGCCTATGTACCGTAGCACCCTATACCAAGTTACCAGTCCTTATAAGAACTTTTGTGGACCAAGCAGGTTGTGTGTTAGTGATTAGCAGACTGTACGTCAGTCCCTATACCAATGAAGGACTGCTGCAGTATAGGGCAGCGGTCAGCAGTAGTGCACGGCAACCCTATGTATTGTGGACCGATAGCGGTCCTTACAGAACAGCAGACTGTAACGCACTCAGGCCTATGTACCGTAGCACCCTATACCAAGTTACCAGTCCTTATAAGAACTTTTGTGGACCAAGCAGGTTGTGTGTTAGTGATTAGCAGACTGTACGTCAGTCCCTATACCAATGAAGGACTGCTGCAGTATAGGGCAGCGGTCAGCAGTAGTGCACGGCAACCCTATGTATTGTGGACCGATAGCGGTCCTTACAGAACAGCAGACTGTAACGCACTCAGGCCTATGTACCGTAGCACCCTATACCAAGTTACCAGTCCTTATAAGAACTTTTGTGGACCAAGCAGGTTGTGTGTTAGTGATTAGCAGACTGTACGTCAGTCCCTATACCAATGAAGGACTGCTGCAGTATAGGGCAGCGGTCAGCAGTAGTGCACGGCAACCCTATGTATTGTGGACCGATAGCGGTCCTTACAGAACAGCAGACTGTACTGCACTCAGGCCTATGTACCGTAGCACCCTATACCAAGTTACCAGTCCTTATAAAAACTTTTGTGGACCAAGCAGGTTGTGTGTTAGTGTTTAGCAGACTGTGCGTCAGTCCCTATACCGCTGAAGGACTGCTGCAGTATAGGGCAGCGGTCAGCAGTAGTGCACGGCAACCCTATGTATTGTGGACCGATAGCGGTCCTTACAGAACAGCAGACTGTAACGCACTCAGGCCTATGTACCGTAGCACCCTATACCAAGTTACCAGTCCTTATAAGAACTTTTGTGGACCAAGCAGGTTGTGTGTTAGTGATTAGCAGACTGTACGTCAGTCCCTATACCAATGAAGGACTGCTGCAGTATAGGGCAGCGGTCAGCAGTAGTGCACGGCAACCCTATGTATTGTGGACCGATAGCGGTCCTTACAGAACAGCAGACTGTACTGCACTCAGGCCTATGTACCGTAGCACCCTATACCAAGTTACCAGTCCTTATAAAAACTTTTGTGGACCAAGCAGGTTGTGTGTTAGTGTTTAGCAGACTGTGCGTCAGTCCCTATACCGCTGAAGGACTGCTGCAGTATAGGGCAGCGGTCAGCAGTAGTGCACGGCAACCCTATGTATTGTGGACCGATAGCGGTCCTTACAGAACAGCAGACTGTAACGCACTCAGGCCTATGTACCGTAGCACCCTATACCAAGTTACCAGTCCTTATAAGAACTTTTGTGGACCAAGCAGGTTGTGTGTTAGTGATTAGCAGACTGTACGTCAGTCCCTATACCAATGAAGGACTGCTGCAGTATAGGGCAGCGGTCAGCAGTAGTGCACGGCAACCCTATGTATTGTGGACCGATAGCGGTCCTTACAGAACAGCAGACTGTAACGCACTCAGGCCTATGTACCGTAGCACCCTATACCAAGTTACCAGTCCTTATAAAAACTTTTGTGGACCAAGCAGGTTGTGTGTTAGTGTTTAGCAGACTGTGCGTCAGTCCCTATACCGCTGAAGGACTGCTGCAGTATAGGGCAGCGGTCAGCAGTAGTGCACGGCAACCCTATGTATTGTGGACCGATAGCGGTCCTTACAGAACAGCAGACTGTAACGCACTCAGGCCTATGTACCGTAGCACCCTATACCAAGTTACCAGTCCTTATAAGAACTTTTGTGGACCAAGCAGGTTGTGTGTTAGTGATTAGCAGACTGTACGTCAGTCCCTATACCAATGAAGGACTGCTGCAGTATAGGGCAGCGGTCAGCAGTAGTGCACGGCAACCCTATGTATTGTGGACCGATAGCGGTCCTTACAGAACAGCAGACTGTAACGCACTCAGGCCTATGTACCGTAGCACCCTATACCAAGTTACCAGTCCTTATAAGAACTTTTGTGGACCAAGCAGGTTGTGTGTTAGTGATTAGCAGACTGTACGTCAGTCCCTATACCAATGAAGGACTGCTGCAGTATAGGGCAGCGGTCAGCAGTAGTGCACGGCAACCCTATGTATTGTGGACCGATAGCGGTCCTTACAGAACAGCAGACTGTAACGCACTCAGGCCTATGTACCGTAGCACCCTATACCAAGTTACCAGTCCTTATAAGAACTTTTGTGGACCAAGCAGGTTGTGTGTTAGTGATTAGCAGACTGTACGTCAGTCCCTATACCAATGAAGGACTGCTGCAGTATAGGGCAGCGGTCAGCAGTAGTGCACGGCAACCCTATGTATTGTGGACCGATAGCGGTCCTTACAGAACAGCAGACTGTACTGCACTCAGGCCTATGTACCGTAGCACCCTATACCAAGTTACCAGTCCTTATAAAAACTTTTGTGGACCAAGCAGGTTGTGTGTTAGTGTTTAGCAGACTGTGCGTCAGTCCCTATACCGCTGAAGGACTGCTGCAGTATAGGGCAGCGGTCAGCAGTAGTGCACGGCAACCCTATGTATTGTGGACCGATAGCGGTCCTTACAGAACAGCAGACTGTAACGCACTCAGGCCTATGTACCGTAGCACCCTATACCAAGTTACCAGTCCTTATAAGAACTTTTGTGGACCAAGCAGGTTGTGTGTTAGTGATTAGCAGACTGTACGTCAGTCCCTATACCAATGAAGGACTGCTGCAGTATAGGGCAGCGGTCAGCAGTAGTGCACGGCAACCCTATGTATTGTGGACCGATAGCGGTCCTTACAGAACAGCAGACTGTACTGCACTCAGGCCTATGTACCGTAGCACCCTATACCAAGTTACCAGTCCTTATAAGAACTTTTGTGGACCAAGCAGGTTGTGTGTTAGTGATTAGCAGACTGTACGTCAGTCCCTATACCAATGAAGGACTGCTGCAGTATAGGGCAGCGGTCAGCAGTAGTGCACGGCAACCCTATGTATTGTGGACCGATAGCGGTCCTTACAGAACAGCAGACTGTACTGCACTCAGGCCTATGTACCGTAGCACCCTATACCAAGTTACCAGTCCTTATAAGAACTTTTGTGGACCAAGCAGGTTGTGTATTAGTGTTTAGCAGACTGTGCGTCAGTCCCTATACCGCTGAAGGACTGCTGCAGTATAGGGCAGCGGTCAGCAGTAGTGCACGGCAACCCTATGTATTGTGGACCGATAGCGGTCCTTACAGAACAGCAGACTGTACCGCACCCAAGCCTATGTACCGTAGCACCCTAGACAGACCAAGTTACCAGTCCTGATAAAGAGCTTTGTGGAACAAGTGAGTTGTGAATGATTAGCAGACTGCAGCAGAAGGGCAGCAGTCAAGTATAATATTCTTTCTATATTTGGAAGAAAGAATATTATACGTGTACAAGCCTATTACCGTACCACTGATACCAGTCCTGAAAAGAACCTTTGTGGAACTAATAGTAACAGCAAGTCTTTAAAATTATCCTCACTGCCTGACACACTGCTTCCTGCCTGTCCCTATACAAATTGGCAAAAAAGAGTAGGCTGGAACGATTAGCTGGAACAGCTCTTTTGTGGACCTGATAGTAACAGCTAATGATGATGATGATGATGATGATGAAGAAAGACTAATCTGGCTGAGCTGTCCCTAAAATAGCAGCATACAGCGCTCTGTCCCTTTATCTAAACTGACAAAAGAAACTCAGGCTGCTGACCTAACACCTATACCAGTCCTGAAAAGAACTTTTGTGTACCAAATAGCTAGCGTTTTCTCTGTCCCTACTCCACACAGGATCCTTTCCCTACAGTGACAGAAGAAAGAATGTAAAATGGCCACCGGATCGGGTGTATTTATAGGTTAGGGGGAATGTCCAAGTGTCCATGAGCTGTCATGTCTCAATTGGTTGTCCTGTAACACATGATAAACGTGTCACGAAAGGTTAAAGTTCTTGTATACATTAAACACGTAAGTCCGCCGGGGCGAACGACGGAAAAAGGCGTTCGAACCCGCGGACGGCGAAAGTCGGAAATTCGCCGCGAAACGACCGCCGGGCGAACCGTTCGGCCATCACTACTCAAGAGATACACAGAGATGAAGCACATACTCCTACAAAAGTCATACTTGTCTATCTGCAGTTCTTTCTTCTCTACAACTATTAAAATTTCACAATTTACAGCTTATCTGAGAACTCAGAAAAAGGAGACAGAGAGCTGAAGTTACACTCGGCAGAGCTCATTAAGGAGAGCTCTGCCAGCTGATTGGAGGGAAGAGATACAACCCCCTCCAAGCAGCACCCAGGAACAGAGTTGAGGCTGTCAATAAGCTGAAGGTCACTTCCCTGTCATTATTTTCTTCTTGGTGTCAGGAAAACTTGTCAGAAGTGATTCACTGATAGCAGAAATGAAACAGCAGATAAAAGTGACACTTTGAGGGTTATTTACGAAAGGCAAATCCGCTTTGCACTGCAAGTGCACTTTCAAGTGCACTTGCAGTGCACTTGGAAGTGCAGTCGCTCTAAATCTAAGGGGCAGATCTGAAATGTGTGGAAGCTCTGCTAATTTTATCATCCAATCATGTGCAAGCTAAAATGCTGTTTTTTATTTTCCTTACATGTCTCCCTCGGATCTACAGCGTCTTTACTTGAAAGTGCACTTGCAGTGCAAAGTGGATTTTCCTTTAGTAAATAACCCCCTTAAGCCCCATACACACTATCAGTTTTTCTGCTGAGTTTTTCCTTCATGTTTACCAAAACCATGTACCGTATATACTCGAGTATAGGCCGACCCGAGTATAAGCCGAGGCCCCCAATTTACCCCCAAAAAACTGGGAAACCTATTGACTCGTGTATAAGCCGAGGGTGAGATATGCCTGTCCATCCCTGTGTGTGTGTGTCCATCCATCCATCCATCCCTGTGTGTGTGTGTGTCCATCCATCCCTGTGTGTGTGTGTGTCCATCCATCCATCCATCCCTGTGTGTGTGTGTGTGTCCATCCATCCATCCATCCCTGTGTGTGTGTGTGTCCATCCATCCATCCATCCCTGTGTGTGTGTCCATCCATCCATCCATCCCTGTGTGTGTGTGTGTGTCCATCCATCCATCCATCCCTGTGTGTGTGTGTCCATCCATCCATCCATCCCTGTGTGTGTGTCCATCCATCCATCCCTGTGTGTGTGTGTGTCCATCCATGTGTGTGTGTGTGTGTGTGTGTGTGTGTGTGTGTGTGTGTGTGTGTGTGTGTGTGTGTGTGTGGCCTTGTGTGTCCAGCCTACCTGTGTCCCGAGCCTCCGTCCGGTCCCGAGCCTCCGTCCGGTCCCGTCCCGTCCCGAGCCTCCGTCCGGTCCCGTCCCGTCCCGAGACTCCGTCCGGTCCCGTCCCGTCCCGAGCCGAGCCTCCGTCCGGTCCCGTCCCAGGATCACCGCTCTTCGTCGGCGCCCATTCCCCTGTTCAAATGCCGCGCCTCCCTGTCTGTGATAGGCGGAACACAATTTCCCAGCAGTCTGTGTTCCGCCTATCACGGACATCCTCTTATCCTCGTCCGTAGTATGAGGATGAGCGGATGTCCGTGATAGGCGGAACACAGACTGCTGGGAAATTGTGTTCCGCCTATCACAGACAGGGAGGCGCGGCTTTTGAAAGTTAGAATGGCCGCTGTCTGTCTGCTCGACACGCTGTTCGGGCAGACAGACGGCGATGACTCGAGTATAAGCCGAGGGGGGCACTTTCAGCCTCAAAAAAGAGGCTGAAAATCTCGGCTTATACTCGAGTATATACGGTAGTTCAAGGGCCTGCCTGATTGCATACAAATTGAAACTCCTAAGGTTTGACCTCATATATAGTTTTGGTAAATCTGAAGTAAAAACTCAGTAGAAAAACTGATAGTGTGTATGGGGCTTTAGTGTTCTTAATTGAGACAAGTACGCAGTATAGATGGATACTGCTTTAACCACTTAACCCTTCTGAGCACTTTTACCCCCTTCCTGCCCAGAGCAATTTTAAGCTTTCAGCACTGTCACACTTTGAATGACAACTGTGCAGCATTGCAACACATTTTTTTCACACAAATGTAGATTTATTTTGGTGGTATTTAATCACCACTGGGTTTGTTATTGTTTGCCAAACAAATGAAAAAATTATGAACATTTTGAAAAAAAAAATCATAGTTTGTTATAAAATTTTGCAAACAGGTAATTTTGCTAAAAATATTCACTGTTATCAAATAACAAATGATACCCAAAAGATTGCCCAATGATTTCAAGAATATTACACAGATCTGCACAACCTACCATTTACACATAAACCCAAAGATCTTACAGGATCAAGAGCAGAAATAATTCACAAATTCCTTATGGATAGCGGCCTCCCCATTCTGAATGATAGACACACAAGCACTAGAGGAACCGATAACAGAACGAGAAATGACTGAAGCCATTAAATCTCTTAAATCAGGGAAAAGTCCAGGACCAGATGGCCTCACAGCCCACTATTACAAGACATTCTCCGATATTTTGATACCACACCTCCTCAAGACATTGAACTCTTTAAAGAGCTCACATGCTATTCCTGAAGACTTTCTGAGAGCACATGTAACAGTATTGCCAAAACAAAATAAAGACCCTACAGACTGAGCCAATTATAGCCCGATATCCCTACTTAACCTTGACCTGAAAATACATGCAAAAATACTAGCAAATCGACTAAGACCATTACTGAATCAACTAATAGGACCAGAACAGGTGGGACTCATGCCTGACAGAAAGGCCAAAGACAATGTGATAAAAGCCATGAATCACATTCATAATACACACATAGATAAACATGAAGGCATGCTTTTATCAACCGTTGCAGAGAAGGTCTTCGACCGAGTATTGTGGGACTTCTTATTTGCCACATGCTCCCATATTGGACTAAAAAAACACATGCTGACTTGGATAAAGGCCTTTTATTACAACCCAACAGTCCAAATTAAAATAAATGGAACATTATCTGACAAAGTAAGGATTCAAAATGGGACAAGACAGGGATGCCCATTATCACCCCTACTATTCATTCTCCCCCTGGAACCACTAATTCGCATTATAAATAAACTACCTGAAATTCATGGTTTCAATGTCAAAAACAAAATATACAAATGCGCAGCATACGCTAACGATTTACTATTTTTCATTTCCCAACCACACATCACCATGCCCAATCTATGTAATGTATTTTCTCAATATAGATATATATCAAACTTCAAAATTAATTACAAAAAATCCGCAGCACTGAATCTGACACTTCGAGAAACCACATTAAACAATACAAAAAACAACTGTAAATTCAAATGGGAAACAACATCCCTCACATACTTGGGAGTACAATTAACACCAAAGTTAGAGTCAATGTATAAAGCCAACTTTCAACCACTTTTACAAAATATTACCAAAGACCTAGAAAAGTGGAAATTTAAGTATTTCTCGTGGTTTGGCAGGGCAGCTATAATTACAATGTTAATTTTGCCCAGATAATTATACTTCTTCCAAACAGTACCCCTACTACTACTCTCAGGCTTCTTTAGATCCCTACACACCATGTTAAGAAAATTTCTTTGGGCCTCCAAAAAACCTAGAATCAGCCTAAACCTACTTACCATGAATAAACGAAATGGAGGCATGGGTTTGCCTAATTTTAAAAACTATTATCTAGCTACACACCTAACTAGAATAATAGACTGGACTTGCCACAAAAAGAACAAAGATTGGGTGGGATTGGAAAATTACTTAGGACCTATCTCGATTTCTCATACTCCATGGATATCTTGGAATCTGTGTCTGAAACAATTGAAACAACATCCTCTCATGGGGCAACACTAAAAAACCTACAAACAATTACTCAGAGACACTCACTCTCCTCCTCAACAGAGCCACTAACCCCACTGACAACAAACCCTGATTTCCCCCCGGGAATGGATGGCTCTATCCAATCCCTTAGCAACAGAAACATACTGTTTCTAGTCACACACTGCTTAAAGAACAACAAAATCAAGTCTCCATCAGATTTACAAAAAGAATTAGGACAAATATCCCTACACCCCAGGGAATATCAACAAATAAATTATTTTATCATGAACACTCAGAGACAAAAACATTTCATTAGACCTTTAACACGCTTCCAAACCATATGCTTCTTAGCTACTACGACCACTAAGAACATCTCCTTAACATACCTGACTGCAGTCCTATGATTTACAGGAACAGACACAAAACTTTCTGGGAAACAACCCTAAACAGATCCTTTACAAGAGATTAATGGCTACAAGCATGTGTATCCGCATATAAATGTGCAATCAGTGCGAGATTGCAAGAAACATCATTCAAAATTCTAACAAACTGGTACATCACACCAAATAAATTACATAAATGGTTTTCAACAGTTCCTGGACATTGTTGGCACTGCAATCAGGAAGAAGGAACTCTATAACACATCTGGTGGGAATGTGACCTGATTAAACCCTTTTGGAACCAAGTAATCAAGATCATAAAACACACTACAAAAATGAAAATCAATTTGGACGCTGCTTGCTGTCTTATACATCACCAATTGTACCTTGAAAAAATACAAAATTCCCTGACCAGATTCTTAATCACAGCAGCAAAAACAGTGATACCGAGGCACTGTAGGAGTGCCAATGCCCCCACAATTAAAGAATGGTTGGAAGAGATACATCTCCTCAGATGTATGGAGGAGATCAGGGCAACAGCACAGGGGAATACAGAACATTTCAATAACATATGGCAGCCGTGGACCATCTTTAAATATTCTTATTCCTATTCCACTTTCACACAGAGATAGACCTTTTAAACACAGAGAAACGTGATATAGTTAATATCTTTCTCCCATTTTTACTTATCCTTCCTTTTTTTCTTTTCCTTTCATTTCTGTTACTATACTTATCTCTAAGGGCACTCCTCTGAGGCCCACAAATAAATTTCATTCTTCTTCTCAAATTAAATAATATATTTTTCTATACAATTCAGAGTATTTCTAAATAAATTATCACTGTAATGATTGGTTGATGACAAAGCAATTTTGTTGGTTTTACTAGTAAAATACTCTACCACTGAATTCAATTATACATTGTTATATATCTTTATTTCATCAATACATCAATAAAAGCTTATTGTTTAAAAAATATATATATATATTCACTGTTATTCTACTAATGACACTGGCAGGGATGGGGTTAACATCAGCGGTGATCACGGGGTTAATTATGTTCCCTGCAGGTGTGTTCTAACTTTATGGGGGATGGGCTGCCTGGGGAAACACACAGATCCATCTTCCTGCATAGCAGAAAGACAGGATCTGTTTGATCTCCCCTGTCAGAATGGAGATCTACAGATCCCCATTCTGTCACTGCAGGGAATGATTGCAGGTGGCTGGCGGACATCGAGTCTGTCCCACCAGCTGATTGGCTCCCCTGCTGGCCTGTGGGCACGCACCTGCCCATAAACTACAATTTCTGAGCTGACGTACAATGACGGAGATTAGTGGGAATGTGCTGACCTGCTGCTGTACAATGTCGGCAACTGGTTGGCAAATTGTTAAGTACAAGATTGGTATCTCTACAGTACATAACATAATACACAAGAACATTGCAATGATCTGCACTGCACTTCTTTTGAATGAAATTTCTGGTAGGTGTTCTGTAAAAAGCTTTGCTTAACCTCCCTGGCGGTATGATTCAGTCTGGAATAAGGTGCTGAAAGCGGTACAATTATTTTGCATGGAAATCTGGCTTTTATTTTGTAGTCCTGTAATTCTTAGGAATAACGCTCTGAAATCTCTTCAAACCAGAGTCTAGCGGACATTCCGGTTATGATAAAGTTTATAATATAATAAAGAATAATAAAAATTATTCAATAATGTAATCAAATCCAAAAAAAACTGAAAAAGGGACATGTTTTGGTTGCTATGGACAATCTCCAAATTCCAGGCAGTAAAAAACAGTATTTATAATATAAAAGTGCATGCAGGGCACTGCACAGACCACTAGGGACAAAGGGGGTGTGTATTTTTTAATACAGCACTGTAATCTGTAAGATTACAGTGCTGTGTGTGTTTTGTGTGTTTTTACTTTTTTGAATTTCCCGCCGTTCTCCGCTCCCGTGCGTCGTAACGTCGCAGGGAACGGAGCTCGGCGGCATTCGGCACTGTGAATCGAGCGGAGGACAGCTCGATCACACAGCGCGGCGGACATCGCTGGATCCAGGGAACAAGGTGAGTAACTCTCCCTGTGTTCTCCCCTGCATCGAGCGATGCGATCCCGAGTCTGGCTCGGGGTTACCGCTTATGTAATTAAAATCCCAACCCGAGCCAGACTCGGGATTACCGCTAGGAAGGTTAACTGTATTGATGGTGGAATCAATCGATTTTTCCTTTCCTCAACTCTTGGTTGCAGGAAATAAAATTGCACCATCTATGGACTGCCTTAATATAATATAATATAATATCTAAAGAATCCCACAAGTCAAATAGTGACTAGATAGATTTCTAATATGAAACATGCCATGTGAAATCCCGATCTTAACCAATTTCAGACCGGACCATTTTGCTGGCTTAAGACCAGACCACTTTTTGCGATTCAGGACTGCGTTGCTTTAACTGACAATTGCGCAGTTGTGTGACGTGGCTCCAAAACACAATTTATTTTTTGCACTATAAACAAAAAATGAGCGACAATTTTGAAAAAAACACATTATTTTTTACTTTTTGCTATAATAAATATTCCCAAACAATATAGAATTTTTTTCCCCCTCAGTTTAGGCGCTATATGTATTCTTCTACATATTTTTGGTAAAAAAAATTGCAATAAGCGATTATTGTTTGGTTTGCACAAAATTTGTAGCGTTTACAAAATAGGGGATAGTTTTATCGCATTTTTATTAATATTTTTTTTACTAGTAATGGCGGCGATCAGCAATTTTTATTGTGACCGCGACATTATGGCGAACACATTGGAAATTTTTGACACATTTTTGTGACCATTGTCATTTATACAGCAATCAGTGCTATACAAGTGCACTGATTCCCATGTAAATGACACTGGCAGTGAAGGGGTTAACCAGGGGGTGGCCGTGTAGGGGTTAAGTGTGTCCTAGGGGCGTGTTACTAACTGTGGGGGGCGGGGCTGTGTGTTAGTGAACACTGATCTCTGCTGCAATCGTAGGGAGCAGAGATCAGTGTCACTTGTTGCTAGGCAAAACGTGGAGATGCTGTTTATTTCCGCATCTCCCCATTCAGCCTCCCCGTGAGATGATCGCGGGTATCCCCACAGTGATCGAGTCCATGGGACCCGTGATTGGACTCACAGGGGTCCCAACTGACACGTGTGTGCACTGCCGGTGGTGCGCACGCGATGGCACAACGGTAATTTCAAATGGACGTACCTGTACACCAGTTTGCCTGCCCGTGCCATTCTGCTGACGTACATCATCGTGCGCTGGTCGGGAAGTGGTTAAAAATGTCTCAATGGTGGAAATAAGTTGTAATACCAACAGTTTGTGTCACTTTATCTACCTTTATCTTAGTAACAACATTCAATCACCCCACCCATATGAGTTGGGATAACTCATGAGTTACCATTAACTTATTCTCTAAATTACCCTTTTTTGTTAAAGCGGGATTCCACCCTAAAGTGGAACCTCCCCTGATCGGATCCCTCCCCCCCTCCGGTTTCACAATTGACACCTTTCAGGGGGGAGGGGGGTGGAGATACCTGTCAAAGACAGGTATTTTCACCCACTTACGGGCATAGACTCCCGTGGGAGTCTACGCCATTTCCTGCCCTGCCGCTCTGTCTGCTGGGACACACACGGGTCCCAGTGACAGCGCGGAGATTTCTTATTGCGCGGCTCGCGCATGTGCAGTAGGGAACCGGCAAGTGAAGCCGATTCGCTTCACTTCCTGATTCCCTTAACTAGAATGGTGGCGACAGCAGCCGAGAGCTGAGCGATCGTTCGGCCTCGGCTGCCGGCATCGCTGGAACCCGGGACAGGTGAGTGTCCATTTATTAAAAGTCAGCAGCTGTAGTATTTATAGCTGCTGGCTTTTAATATTTTTTTTGGTGGAATCCCTCTTTAAATACACTGACAAACCATTTTTTTTTCAATCCGATTATCTTTTTTGTGCAATCTTGTTTTTACATTGTTTGAGGAATTTCTCCCACATATATCTTCCCCACATTGTCAGACGAACATGTAAATGACAAAATAAGAATGCTATGTGAAATGTTTACAAGTTGGGTGTTTTACCTTTGTACAAAAGCATTAACCTTTATAAACAAGGAACACTAAATGCATCCCAGTACAGAAAACAACCCCTTTTTGAGACACAAAAAGGTTTGTTGGTATACTTTCAGCTTCACCAAGATTGTCAATATTACAAGAGCCTGTTTATGAACTGCTAGTATTTAGCAACTTCATTTCAAATTGGTCAACACTCATCTACTAAACTTCTCCAAAACCTTTTTCTATAGGCTTTCCTCTATGTCTATAAAAACCCTTTAAATTCATGAAATCAGAAAGCCACATAACCCTTATACATAACATTGTTTTGCACTCCAAATATTTCCTTATTTATCCTGTCACTAAATTATAACATGATTAATGCAGCCAAATCTCTCTTACATGTAGTTCTCATTTTTTCGTTTTTCCAAAACAATATTGGGAAAGGTTCTCTTTGTTGGTTTTAATGTTATTGTTTGATTCCCTGTGTGTCTGCATATATTTTTTTTACTATGTTGCAGAAATTATTGCCACAAAATAAGTCAGTAAGAATATAAAGAATAATGCTACTGACATCTAAGGTCTAATATTTTTAGTATTTGGGCTATTGGAGCACTGATCCTAGAAATGATAGCAAGCACATTCCTTGTTCTGTAATTGTTACAGGCATGGAGTGTGAAAAGAGACACATTGCATGCCATATTCTAGAGTCCTTGTTTAATGCAATTGCAGTCCTGACTTTTTACAAGAAATTGGTATTTGATATGTACCCAGCAGTGCTAGTAACCTGGATATTCCAAGGATCAATGGCCAAGAAGACAATGTCATACTCACAAATAACAATGCCAATGGCAATCTTATGAGAGCTCAGTGGAATTTACTGTGTGTGTAAAGTACTTAAAAATGCAGTTGGGTACTGTGTGATTTTTTTTTTTTTTAGTTTTAACTGAAACAGTAAATTTTTTGATTGAAGCGTTTGAGAGATATACCTTTTTCTTTAGGTCGAAGTATCTTAGCTACCTACGTACCTAAAATGTTTACATCAATCACTGCTTAGTTAAGGCTTCTGAAATGATAAATTCTGTTTTGTGCAGTATGTTACTCCATTCACGAATTCATATGCAAAGTGAAGCAAGTATTTAGTTACAAAAAGAAGCAGCTGTGCACTTAAATGTAAATATGTTTCTAGTGAATGATGAGCAGCTTGTAATTAATCCAGTCCTAACTCATACTTTGATACTAGATTCTGTCAAATTGCTAGTTAGTACTTAATACTGTGTCACGTTAATGCTGTACATCCATAAATTAGTCTTCAAGTATGGTTTTCCAAAGAGCAATATTGTCAATTTTGGGGGCCTGTACAAACTTTTGTGGAAAAAGAAATTCATGGTAATTTCAATATATTATTTTAATACATTTAGTTATTGGGCAATCTCATTTGTTACTTGTATATATACATTGCGATTTTTTTTCTGCTATACAATGAATGGTTAAACCCGAGTTTACTTATTTTCTGTAAGATATTAGCAAGCAACATAGCAGTGAACACTTGCCTCAGACACACACTGTAGAAGTCAGCATATATATCTTGCTGTCAGTGAAATAAATGAGCCTTTAAATTGGGTATAAAGATTTAAGAGCTGAAATTTATACGTCTAGTTATCAAATAGAAAGTTTAGAATACCTGCCAATATTAACCATAATTGTGACAAAGTGTTGTGTTCTGCTTGACATTTAGACTTTGGCAATCAGGGTTGTGTACTGAAGAAAAAAAAAGAAAAGGAGTAGTTTACTTGCTTTAGCCCCTTATCATCAATACTACACAGTAATAAACAAATAAAGGTGTATTTTCTCACAATCCACCTACACAATTACTGTAAGGTACATAGCGATAAGCATGACCAATTGATAGAGATATAAATTAGTAAGTGATTTTATAGAAGTTATGCTTTTATTGCAATTTTATACTCCATTATGTATATGTTGATAAAAAAAGCCTGATGGAAAAAGGCTAATAGGCCTTATTCACTAAAATGAAACAGTAGAGATAATTATCTATGGTATACTGGCATTGTGGGCGTAAAGTGAATGTAAACCCTTACATATACCTTACATATGAAGTGAATAGCCTCTGATGAAACACAGAGATTAAATAATTCCTCCTACATAACTTTTACATGTATGTCTGCTGTCTTAAGCTTTTTATACTGTTTAGCCCTTGTACACACGGTCAGACATTCCGACAAGAAAATCTGTCGGATTTTGTCCGAAACTGGTGTTGTATACACACAGTCGGACAAAGTTGTCGGAAAATCCGATCGTTCATAACGTGATGACGTCATTTAGTTATGACCGGACTACGTTCAGGCTAGTAGCCAATAGCTTTGGTCTAGGAATTTTATCAGAGCATGCGTGGCACTTTGTGCAATTGAAATTCTCTACAAACGATTGGACAAAGTCCAATCGGATCATGTTGTCAGAAATTTTTTTTTATATCCAGCTCTCAAACTTTGTTGGTCGGACATTCCGATGGAAAAAGTCTGATGAAGCCCATACACGGTCAGATTATCTGACAACATAGTCCAATCAGACATTTTCTGTTGGAATGTCCGACTGTGTGTACAAGGGGTTAGAAAGTGCACATCCTGCTAGAATTGTCTCTTCCTGATTTACCTGTGGGTGTGGATTCTTGGTATACACTGTAATACAGCTGATTGGAGGAAAGTCGCACACCCCCACTAGGCAGAGACTTGCAGAGCTGCGCTGTGAGCTGTGATGTGAATAGACCAGCTCTCTGCTAATCTATTTATAGCAAGAGAAGGTAGAAAAAGGAAGGACCACCTAAGTGAAGTATTAGAGGATGCTTTAATGACACAATATAAGGTCACACTTACAGGAAAAGAAGGTTAAAAAGGCTCATCTGTGTGTATAAGATGGCGTGGTCCTCCGATCTGGATCTGATGGTACTGTTTCCAGTGGTGCTGCAGAGAATCAGGGCTGTGGATCGATGATTCCTGGCCTATGGAACATCCTGTGGCCTTCAGGAAGAAGCTGGGGTCGGCATGGAACGCACGTGACATCCCAGGTCATACGATCACTTCTGGGAGCACTTCCGGGGGAGGGTTTAAATTGAGGAGAGAGACTCTGGATAGGCTATGCGCTTGGAGCTACTGCTCCTTCAATAGGCCTATTGAAGGAGCAGTGGCTCCGAGTGCGTAGCCTATCCAAGAGTCTCTCTCCTCAACTTAAGCCCATATGATCGTATGACCTGGGATGTCACGTGCGTTCCACTCTGGCCCCAGCTTCTTCCTGAATGCCACAGGACATTCCATAGGCCGGGAATCATTGATCCACAGCCCTGCTTCTCTGCAGCACCACCGGAAACAGTACCACCAGATCCCGATCTGAGGACCACATTATGGATCATCTTATACACACAGATGAGCCTTTTTCACCTTTTTTCCTGTAAACTTAGGTGGCACTTCCCTTTTCTACCTTCTCTTGCCTACTACAGAGCTCTCTAAGGATAGCAGCTGCCTTTTTGACCAGCCACGATACTTACCTGTTTAACTCCTGAACTGTCAGATACTTGCTCAACCATTGAACTGCCATATTTAATGCTATGGACTAATTGCCTAGCCATCCAATATCCCAAGTATTGTATGCACTTGCGTTTTTGCGCTTACAGTTACCATTACCTTAACCGATTGCCGACCGCCTCATGCCGATATACGCCAGCAGAGGGGCTTATACAGGCAAACTAATGTACCTGTACATTGCACTTTAAGAGGCAGCCAGTGGGCGTGGAAAGCTCTGTGAGTCAGGTCATGGGTCCCATGGACTTGATCGCCACAGGAATACCCGTGATCAACTCATGGGGAGGAAGAACGGGGAGATGCTAACGTAAACAAGCATCCCTGTGATCAGGAGCAGAGATCAGTGATGTGAAACATGTAGCCAGCCCCCCCACAGTTAGAAACACTCCCCAGTGCACACTTAACCCATACACTGCCCCCTTGAGGTTAACTCCTCCACTTCCAATGTGATTTACACAGGAATCAGTGCATTTGTATAGCATTGATTGCTGTATAAATGAAAATGGTCCCAAAAAGGTGTCAAAAGTGTCAATGTGTCTGCCATAATGTTGCAGTCATGATCAAAATCATTTATCGCCACCAAAAAAATAAAAATATTAATAAAATGAATAAAAATGCCATACAACTATCCTCTATTTTGTAAACGCTATAACTTTTGCACAAACCAATCAATAAAGGCTTATTGTGATTTTTTTATCAAAAATATATAGAAGAATATGTATTGGCCTAAAATGAGAAAAAAAAACGTTTTTTGTATATTTTTGGGGATATTTATTATAGCTAAATGTAAAAAATAATGTGTCTTTTTCAAAATTGTCTCTTTTTTTGCTTATAGAGCAAAAAATAAAAACTGCAGAGGTGATCAAATACCACCAAAAGAAAGCTCTATTTGTGGGGAAAAAGGGACATCAATTTTGTTTGGGAGTGCCACATTGCACGACCATACAATTGTCAGTTAAAGAGTCACAGTGCCGAATCGCAAAAAGTGCTCTGGTCACCAAGGGGGTAAATTCTTCCAGGGTTGACGTGGTTAATCCATTTATAGCATCCACCCCGATACACAATTCAGACAGGTTTTATCACAGTTGTCTGAGAACTTGTCAGAAGTTATAATGCTGATAACAGAAGAACGGAGCAGGGGAAAGCCACAGGACTTGGGGCTTTGAAGAGAGATAAGAAAACACTGCAGATATATGTAACCAGCTCAAATTTCATGAATTGGGTTTACATCCACTTTAATGAGCACGTGGAGGTATGCACACAATGTGATCCCTATCTATCAAATAGCACACTGTTCAATGCATACAGTGCAGTCCTAGTTTGCTGTATGTGAATATCAAAACAATGGTGCTTTTATGCCCTTATTGTGCAATATATATATATATATATATATATATATATATATATATATATATATATATATATATATATATATAAATAACATTTTATTTTATTAGTGTAATAAAAGAAACACAAATGTGAAAGATTTACAAAGCAAGTACATTTGAATGTGCAAGGAAAAACAAAAAGTATTGTCTATGTACAGTTATTTAAAGTTTACCAGCAACCTGCTCAGAGGTACAAGCATATGAGATTTCCATGGTTAAGGAATGTGTACCTTCATCCTCAAAGTACAGCATGTGCTATGAGATGCACATGTAAAACACTTAAAATGGAAGTAAAGTCTTACTTTTTACTTGTACCTACAGGTAAGACTATAATAAGGCTTACCTGTAAGTACTGTGAATATCTCCTAAACTTGCATAGTTTAGGAGATAGTCAGAGTACATGCAGCTGATGACATCATTGGCGCATCATCTGGCTTATCGCGCCATACCTCCAGAGCCCATGCTGTGGACGGTGGCGACTGTGCACATGTGTGGGAGAGACGTCATCACAGCTCCAGCCACTAACAGCGCCGGAGCCCGCAAACCCAGAAGAAACTCCAGGGAAGATGCCAGACATCTCAGCGATGTGCAGTTGCTGCTGGAGGGCTTTGTTCTAAGGTAAGTATTTCATAATGAGCTAGTATGTGATGCATACTAGCTCATTATGCCTTTGAACAACAGTTTTTTTTTCCCAGGGTTTACAACCGCTTTAACAGCCCCAAATACAGCTAAAATCATTTAATCATAAATTTTCTTTTACAAACCAAACATCTTAGCCAATGTAAGTTTGGACACTGAAATGCACATTCCATATCAAACAGCACTTGTCAGTATATTCACATGATATACATTGTAGCCATTTTGCATGTGTCTTTATTGCATATGTTTAATGTACACCAATAAAAGCCATTATTCAGTCAGAAGAACTCCTGACTCTCTTATGTTTATTGCCTTTGACTATTTGTGCTGGTCTGTCTCATATGCATAGAATTGTACAGCTCAGAAATTTAGGAAATCATAGTTTATGAACGGTACGTCATTTTCTCCAGGCCTAGCAAATCTTCATATAGATAAAAAAAATTGAATATCAATTGCAAATTTGTTCACTCATCACTGTTCCTGATCTTCTTAAAGGCCTAAGTCAAATTTCCTTTTAAACATTTTATTGAAGATAATACAGTACATATTATTAGTATATATTTTACAATAAAATACGATATATAATATGAATAGAGAAACTTCTCAAATAAACATATAAGAGTAAAAATAATAAATCCATGTCTTAGCCCTTGTACACACGGTCGGAGATTCAGTCGGAATGTTTCCTATCGGAGCGTTTTGTTGGATATTCTGACTGTGTGTGGTCTGCATTGGACTGTTTCCATCGGAATATCCGACGGACCAACTTTTCCAACTTGCCGGAAATATTTTCTGACAAAATGCTCCGATCGGACATACTCTGATCATGTGTAGCCTACTCCGACGGACAAGGTGCCACGCATGCTCACAATCAAATTCGGACACGGAAGCGCTTGCTCAGGTAAAACTACTGCTCGTAATCGATATAGCACATTCGTCACGCTGCAATGTTAAAAATTCTTTCATGAAGCGCATTCTCTTGTTCTTTACAATGCTGCAAGTAGGAACTTCTTTTGATGCTCATAGTCACACACACTTCTCCCGAACGTATTTCCTGACTCTTTTTTACTCATTTCAGCAATACAATTTTTAAATTTGTCACATCTACACAATTTTATTTTTAGTTTATTGTTTTTTGGGTGAATTTTGTGTTTGTTTTTTTTCATAAACATCTCCTTTTTTGTCAGTTTGCTCATCTTTCCATTTCTTGGGGTGTGTTTTGTGTGTAAACTTACCACAACAACATTATTATCTTTTTTATATTTTCTTTTTTAATCTATAGGAGGTTGTTTAGTGTTGGTGCCCCTTGTTATTCATTTCAATTTGTATTTTTGAAATGTACCTGCCTGCTCACAAATAAACGGTCCTTTTGGAAAGAAAACACATACGCAAGAATTTGGCCTCAAACAACTAAAAAGAGGAATGCAGCGCTGGAGAAACTTGTTAATTTGGCGAAGCCTTTGGCCCTCAGGGCAGACATGAACTAATTAGAAAAAGAAAAATTGGTGGCCTGAGGAGTACATATCTCAGGGAGAGAAGTCTGGTCCAGAAGTCCTAGAGATCAGGAAAATCAGATGCCATCTATGTCCCCAGGAGGACATGTTCAAGAGGCTGCATCTTCAGGCAGACCAGACTGAACCCAGGCCATTACTCTCTCGTCTTCCTTAGGCACTTTCTACCAGGCGTCCTTCCAGGGTGTGGCTGGGCTCCTGTAGTTGTTGCAGGAGGAGGAGAAGGAGGACATTGGTCGAACTCCTGGCTGCCACTTGCCACAGCCTCCTGACTGAGGTCTTCCTGTGTATGAAAATGGGACATAGTTTTAGTTTTTTGCGCATCAATCACACCATTTTTAGCTCATGACTTTTGCAAATTGAATGTTACCAAATAGAACAGACTATCATTCTGAGCCCAGCATTTTTCATCCTCGTCCCAATCATTTTTGGTCACTACTGTCTATTGATATGTAAACCACTTTGTTAAATCACAACTTATTGATCAATAAGAACATCTAGTTAACATCATTAAATGTAGGACAAGAAATATGTTAAACAATGCAATACCTGTCTCAAGCTGGGCCCCACCACATGTTGCTGCCTGGAAGGCCCAGGTTGGACATTGGAAGCCTCAGTTGGGGGTGAAGGAAGCCTTGAAGGAAGACTGGAGAGTGGTGGTCTGGGTACCCCCTGGTCTACCAGAAAATGCAGCCTCTGGAAGTAAACCATCCTGGGGTAATAAATGACATCTGGATCTCCTGATCTCAAGGACTCCAGGTTCTTCTTTCTCTCCCTGAGATATATACTCTTCATTACACCAATTTTCCTCTTCACATAGGCCATGTCTGCCGTGAAGACCATGATCCGCACCAAAGAAAGAAGTTTCTTCAGCACTGCGTTCCTCTTTCTTCGGTCGTGATAAAACGGGTTGTTGATCTGCCACAGGCAGGGCATCTCTCTGTACAGTTCCAGGAATAGACCCATAAAATTGGGGTTTTGGAAGGGATCCATCTTCTCTGCAAGACACAACACAAGACAAACCCTAAAATACTAATAATGCCATGATAAACCCTCCTAATCTTGTCCCAACATCGGCCTAGATAGAAGCAGTCTAGTCTAGTGATGTACCAAGTTCAAAATTTTACCTTAGTTTGCACGATCATCGCGTCAGCTCCTCACTCTGTTCACAGATCGTGCGGACGACACACGCATGTTGCGTTTTATATACAGTGCGCATGCGTGAAACTCTGCCCGCCCCTGACGTTCTTTCTAGACTATTCCCCACCCCTTTCGCTTGCGACGCATTGGGGAGAGCACATGGCGGAGAGAACGCAGGTGCGCAATCAGAGTTCCACTAACGAGGAGGAGGGTGAGGAAAGCCCGGAGCCTGAAACGTCCCGATCCAGGAAGAGAAGATGTAAGGCCTCAAATATGTGTTTTGGAGAGATGTTGGAGATGGTGTACATATTGAACAGGACCGACTATGATGGGAAGTATGGAGGGAGCACGATCAGTACAGAAGGATCAAGCGTGTTCTTCAAAAAAGTAAGTAGTTGTTGTGTGTTCATATGATTATTCTTGCTTGCATACTGCTCCATGTGCTTTGATTTCATGTTGTGCATTTTAAAATGGCCACTTTCAAGTTCATGGTTTCATTCGTTCGTAAGAAAAATCGTTCTGCAGGTAAGTATTCCAGCTTAACAAAGTGTCCACAATAATGTTCTCACCGTTGAACTCGGCCAAAAAACACAATTGTACAACACTTCCAAGCAATGTTTCATATTCCTATTTCTGCCCTCTGTGTGCTAATTATTCTTTTTTTACATTCTCATAGGGGAGAGAAGACTCGGCAAGTATGAGGACACCAGGGACCCCACCCCTCCCAAAGAAGGCAAAATTCCAAAACCAGAAGCAGAGGAGCAGGAGGAGGAGGAGGAAGGAGAGATCATTGAAGTTGGACAAATTGTCACCACAACAGGTGAGTGTTGGAGAACACAGCTTCCGGTAAGCTCATCAATGTATGTCACCATATTTATAATACATGGTGTGTTTTTTTGCTTTGTTTTGTAGGTGATGTGGAAGAAGAATCCCATTTTACCAGTGAAAGTGCCCAGATCCTGATTGGGGAGATAATGGGGTGCAATCGGGATTTAGAAAATATACAGCAAAACATCAATGATGTTAAAAATAAAATGAAGAACATCATTGATGTTTTGAGGAGAGTGTGAAACAGCCCAAACTAGCTAGGGTTTTATTTTTTGGCTTTTAAACCACAACTTTTGTATTTTTTGTAAATCCAAATTTGGAAGATGCACAGAGTGTGTCAACATGCGCTATCTCCCATTATGGGGGATCAATGTACGTGTTTTGTGGAAAGTGGCTGAGATGAAGGGGTTGCAGCCCCAAAACATGTACATTGATCCCCCATGATGGGAGATAGCACATGTTGACACACTGTGTGCATCTTCCAAATTTGGATTTTCCAGGGGTGACACCCCATGTGATGAAGGCAATATCAGCCCAGTTTGTACATACTTATGTCTGATATTGTCTTCACTTTTCAAAGTTGAACTTTGTAAGTTCCTGTGTTCTGTATGTTACGCTTTGATACATGCCTGTTTACACAAAAACATAGTGGATGTGCCTTTAGTAAATAACACCTACAGTGATGTGTTAATTTTCACAATCATGCCATTTTCCTGCCATGGTGCTGAAAATGAGCAAGATTTTGGTCAGTAATGCACTACATACATTAGTTACCAAAACCAAGGTGTGTGTGTAGCAGACCCACAACATAATAAGATTATCTAAAGAAGAGACTGTCCCCTCATCTCGCTCAGAACATGGGTTTGCACTGTTGGTGAAAAAGGCACAACAAGAAAAAACATAAATTTACCTAGGAGACACCTAAAACCAAGCGAGGCAGTAAATGAAAAGAAATATTGGAGTTTCAAAGAATAATTTATTTATAAAATGCCGCTCAGACATTGTCTGGCATATCAATGGCCCCCCTACCCACAAAGTAGTCCATGTATTGGGTTCTAACCTCACGGGCGCTTTGGGGGGGCAAGCCAGGACGAGCAGCTTCAAGGCCCGTGAGGTTCTCATTTTCCAGCAAGTCTGCTTCTTGGACAACTGAGACTGCATAGTTTGCAGAATGTCTTTTTAGGAAATTGTGCAGAACACAGCACGCCAGCACAATGTGATTGATTTTGTATTCCGCCATGTGGATAGGCGTTAAAAATAGGCGGAATCGGCTGGCCAGTATTCCAAAGGTGTTCTCCACCACTCTTCGGGCTCTGGACAGGCGGAAATTAAAAATCCTCTGGTCCGGGGTGAGGGTCCTCATCGGGAAAGGCCGCATCAGATGGTTTGCCATGGCAAACACCTCATCCGCGACAAAGACGAACGGGAGTCCTTCCTGATTCTCCTCTGGGGGATGGCAAGTCCAGACTGCCACTCTGGAGACGCCAGTAGAACGCTGTCCGTGAGAACACTCCACCATCCGACATCTGTCCATTTTGCCCCACATCCACATACAAGAAGTCATAGGTCGCAGACACCACCGCCAACATCACAATACTATTAAACCCCTTGTAGTTAAAATAGTACGACCCCGAGTTGGGTGGTGGGACGATGCGGACGTGCTTCCCATCAATTGCACCTCCACAATTGGGAAAGTCCCAATGACTGGCAAAGTGGGAGGCCACAGTCTGCCATTCCTGTGGCGTTGAAGGACACTATGGAGTGAAACAAGAACAACAATTAGTAATTTTGCAAATCAACATTGCAAGCAGATTAGACACCAACATTTTTGGCCAAGATCAGTAAACCATTTTGGGAAATGAGTATTTAAAGCCTAAAGTATAAGGTCCCCTTAACAGAGTCATCACCCCTCCATCCCCCATCCCTCCCCCACCCCCCCATCTGATGGGTCCTTGCTAAAAAATGGGGGGGAAGGTTTTGGACAGGTAACCCTCTCCACTTGATTGAGAGCTGAATGCCTAAATAATATTTGATACTTTGGGAAGCCCCTCCTTACTTACACTATTGGCAGCCCGCCGGACAGGTAAGAAAAGTCATAATAACAAAAAGAAAACAAAATGGAAGCACATTTTGACATTCTGCTATTACATATCAAGATAATAATAGGGGAAAAAAAAAAATATAGCATTTGAAAGTATTGAGGCAGGCCCTTGCACTACATGCTTTGGGGAATTCATCCATGTGAGCATCAAAAAGGTAGATATAGTGTGTATTGGGTTTGGTAAAGTCAGCAGATAGGGGATTGCTATCAGCTGAGCTAGCAGTTGGGGGGAGGGGGGTTCCTAATGAGTTTGGTACAACCAAAAAATATAATGTCACACTGCATGAATTGAAGCACACACATCACATTTGTAGACATTTTAGGGGGTGTTTAGGGGAAAGCAATACTATGGAGCTGACAAAAGACATTGGTAAGTGACTATACTATAGTTTTATGGGCCAAGAAGAGCATGGTGGGGAAGTTAGTGAGGCAAATATGCATGAGGACAAAGGGGCAGAGCATATGAATTAGAGCATATTGCAATGATGGTAATTAGGAAATGAGGAAAGAAATGCAAGACATTAGCAATCATTAAATACATAGAATGTGATGTTATAGGATAAAGCTTCATATAATCCTTCTGCAGGACCTGAATAATGGCAGAACAGGTCTCTGGAACAGAGCCTGGGGGGAGATGCCTGTAGAGAACTTGAGTTCCTGAAGGTTTCTCCCAGTCGCCAAGTACCGCAACGTGGCTCCGGAGTGATGGCTTGCCGCATGCAGGTATCCTGCCTGCTGATATAAGGGGTCAGCAAAGCCAGCAGATGGTGAAAAACGGGGTCCGTCATCCGGAGATAATTCCTGAAATCATCAGGATTATTCTTCCGGATCTCATGGAGCAAAGGCATGTGCAAGAACTGGTCACGCTGGCTCAACCAATTCTAGGTCCACAAACTCCTCCCCTCCCTGTTCATGAACCGCGCTTGTGTCAAAGTAAGAACCCCAACATGAAACCCCTGCACAGCACAAACTCTACGACGAGTACATAGACGAAACATGGTTTGAAAACGGTCGACTGGTCAGAACGGACAACATAAAGCACCGATAAACAGTAATGCCTGAAAGAACGACCTGAATAGCAGAAGCAAGCAGACAATAAGCAATGCAAAGCAAAGCGTACTATACCAAGATATAGCCCACAATGAGAAACAAATACTTACTTACTACACGCACTGATTATCAGATACGCAAAGACAAGCAGAAACTGAAGAGCAGTACCAAACTGAATCACTAATCTGAAAAGCGTGAATCGTCTCTCACCAAACTTCTACTAACACGCGATACACACAAGATCAGCAGAAGGAGCCCAAAGGGTGCTGGATGTGGTGCTGAACTTCCCTTTTCTAGTGCCGCCGTACGCGGCTTACGTCACCGTGCTCTTGGCAACCGGAAATTCCGACAACTTGGTCTGGCCGTGTGTATGCAACATCACTTCCGGACCTCGTCCGGAATTAATCCGTCGGAATAACTCAGACGGATTTGGTTGTCAGAATCTCCGACCGTGTGTACAAGGGCTTAAAGATAAGGTATATGAGTATGTGTAAACTTTTCTGCACTTTTCAAATTATAATTATTATTGTTAGTACAAAACTTAAGATTAAACTAGAAGAATAATAGTACAATATTTATAAAGATTGATTAAAGAAATTATTGTCTATTTATGACAGGTCATCTATCAGGAAAGGAGTCCATTCAAACGGGACCAGGTTCCAGATATTAGCCTGGTTTGTCCCATATGGATGGACAATGATCCCTGCCATCCCAAGTAGGTCTTATGTAACTTTACCCATAGTAATAAATATAAATCTATAATCTACTATATGGTTGAATAATATAAGATGGAATTAAAGAGTTTAATGTAAAGTAAGAGAGGGGGAGAGGGGGGAGGAGGGATCATAAGAAGAATCAATGAACCACTGATGTTATGGATCATATAGCAGTAATGGGGGGTGAATATCAAGCGCTCTCAAGGTAAGAGGAGTGAATTATTATTAAGTCCTGGTGGTAGATAGTTTTTAATCCAGGGGGACCAACTTTTTTCAAACTTAGCAATATTATCAAGTAAGGTCGCTTCCATTTTGGCATGAATCATAGCTTGTGTTACACGCTGTTTAACTGACAGCATGCAAAGTGTATTTGATTTCCAAGCCTTCGCTATGGATTGTTTAGCAGCCATTGTAACATACAGTAGAAGCTTGAATTGACAATGTGATTAGATGGTTTGCTGTTTAAAATGGCCACCAGTGGATCAGGTAATATCTTTATTGCAAACATCATAGAACATATATTAAATATTTTTGACCAAAAGGTTTGAACAATGGGACAGGTCCACCAAATATGAATATGGGTACCAGGGTCACAACAGCCTTGAAATAATTGGGACGGATATTGGTGAATAAATTTGGATATTCTTGCAGGAACTAGATACCACCTAGTAAGATACCACCTAGTAGTACCACCTTGTAGTTCGTTTCAAGGGCTACAATGTTTGGAGAAGCTGACTTTGTAGCGAGCAAAATTTTAGTCCAATCTAATGTGTCAGGTTGGATATTTAACTCATTCTCCCATTTAGATGTGTAGGATGGGGGGAGGATGTTGTGTGTGAGAGTAGCTGCGTATATAAATCATCTATGGGGGTCTGTTGTACAAGATCTTTCAAAGATTGTAAAATTAGAAGATATCAAATTTGAGGGAGAATATTGTGACAGGAATTTCTTAATTTGAAAATATCTAAAAGTTTCATTATTTGGTAAGTTGTGGGTATTACAAAGTGTAGGAAAGGGTGTGATTTTGTCAAATATATAAAAGTGATGGGCTTGCGTAAGATCAGCATTAAGCCAGGCAGAGAAGGAGGATGGAGAGGTCCAAGCTGGGTAAAAGGGGGGATTATTCAGGAAAGAAAGAAGTGGGTTATGTTGTGATTGGAGACCAAAATGTATTTTAAGTCTATACCAAATTGAGAGGCTATGTTTAGTAATGGAATTTGTGATTGTAAGGCATTGAGTTGGTGTAAGCCAAAGTAAATTTGACACAGAAAGTGGATCACATTCAACTGATTCAATTGCTACCTAAAGTGGAATTTCTTTAGTAGCATGATATTTGGGTAATTGAGCAATTTGTGAGGCGTAATAATATTTTGAAAAGTTTGGAACACTCAGAACTCCTTTAATCTGGGGCATGTACAGTGTAGGTTGTGGTAAACAAGGTTTAAGTTTGCCCCAAATAAATTGAGCTGTCTTGCGTTGGAGGATTCATAAAAAATGTGCAGGAACCTGGATAGGGGGCACCCTAAATAAGTCTAAAATCTTAGGCAATATTGACATTTTTACCACAGAGATTATACCCAACCAAACCAGTGGTAAGGATGACAGTATTAGCTGTGAGTGAGACTCCTTAATAGGTTATATGTGTTGTTGCCCAAGTAAATGGGAGGGAGTTTTGTAGCTGTGTTTGTAATTCTGGTGTGAGTGAAATATTCAGGGCTTTAGATTTATGTGGATTCATTTTCAGGCCTGATATTTAACCAAATTTATTAAATGTATCAATGAGATTTGGGACTGATATTAGTGGAGATGTAAGGAATATCAAAACATCATCGGCAAATAGACATAATTTGTGTTGGTGTCCTACTAATTCAAGGCCTTTTATGTTTGTATTGGATCTTATAAGTTGGGCAAGGGGTTCTATTGCCAGGGCAAAAATAAGAGGGGACAAGGGGCATCCCTGCCTAGTTCCTCTTTCAATATTGAAGGGGTCAGAGCGAAATCCCGAGTAGGATATTTATGCTTTCGGGTTTTGATATATAGAGGATACCTATGTCAGGAACTGCGCTCCAAACCCCCATTTGTGAAGAATAGCATCAAGATAAGGCCATGACAGAGAATTGAATGCCTTCTGTATGTCAATTGAGAGGAAGCAGGCACGGATGCATCTTTTTTTGGCTATATGGGTTAGTAAGGTAGCACAACGAATGTTGTCACCTGTGTGTCTGGAGGGAATGAACCCAGTTTGATCCTTATGTGATAGGGTTCCTATAATTGTTTTTAGACGATTAGCGAGGATCTTAGCTAGTATTTTGACATCCAAGTTTAACATTGAGATTGGTCTATAATTGGACCAGGATGAATTGTCAGAATGTGGTTTAGGAATCATAGCTATAGATGCTGAGGATATTGATGACTAAAAAATTTGGGGAGGACTGTAAGGAAAAATGTGTTTCCTGCAAGCAAACAACATGGACAGAGAGTGTAGAGTATCAATGAAAAGCTTTAGTTCTTTTGAGAGGGGAATTGAGACCTTGGACATTATGGGTGATCACATTCAATGACATCATTGACTAGTATGTGCGAAAATATAAAATCTTAAGTTGTTTACCTAGGAATGAGTTAGAATTTCTAGGGGGAGAGGGAGAAGGTAAATAGGGAGTCTAAACTTGAGGGAAGAGATATATGTAGATTCGTATATATTATCAGGTGTTAAGGCAGAAAAAGATACGTTTTATTTGAATAGATAGAAATATTGCTCCTAAGTGGAGCTAGTTTCCAGAGAGTGATGAAAAGTCACCAATCCAGGGATACAGTGTACCCAAAGAGTATCCGATCAATAAGATCGGCTATTTGAGGACTAAGTGGAAGGTGCAGTGAACTGTCTCCGGGACAAAGACAGCCTCTTTTAAAAAGTACTTAGTAATTATAAAATTAACGATTCACTATTTAAAAAGGAAAAATAAAATTAAATAATAAATAAATAAATAAAACCTTATCAATTAGATATATTTGTAAACATTTGTAAACCGGTATTTGAACAAATATGGTACAAAAAATTTGATAAATATCACGTTATCAAGATAAATAAAATAAAGAAATAAATACAGTATATAGAATAAAATAAAGTAAATGGCTTGAAAATACACTAAAGACATATAGGAGATATGAGAGGATAGTATTTAAGAAAGGTATGGATCCCCATTTTTATGAGGGATGACATAAATCAGTGTATGTGCAGGTGGCTGTTAACATTGTTGAAAAAATAATAAAAAGAAATACTTCACAAAGGATTTTAATTTCTTTAGATATGATGAGTTAGGGAAATAAAGTAAAGCTCATGATATCTCAAGAAACACCAAATCTGTTGTTATGTGTGGAAAGTAATAGCCATTTTAAGAGCTTATTTATGTATCGTAAAATTTAAGAACAATTGGGGAATAGAGAATATATTCCCATTTAAGAATTACATATATTTTGTCATTCTAAATGTTATGTCAATAAGTATAAATTTAACTTATAGGGTCACCAAGAAGAGAAATTCAGTCCATTTGATATTCAGGATCTGGTTGTGTTGATGCTATATGACTCCTTTTGCGGATGCTTGGATGGGCTTGTTGGTCAGTTAAATTTTTTTCGATTTGTAGGAGAATTTGACAATGCTTGATTTTTGGAACCTTCAGTTGAGTTATCCGAAGTTGACAGGCGAAGATCTCAAATCATTGTTGAGAGGTCATCCACTGTTTTACAGGTATAAGAGGTACCTTTATGAGAGAATCCGATGGCAAATGGGAAACGCCAATGATATGGAATGTGATGATGTTGGAGAATTTGTAGATGGGGTTTCATCTCTCTTCTTTTAATGAGAGTTTGTTGCGAGAGGTCTTGAAATATTTGATAGCGATATCCTTGGAAAGATAAAATGTCTTTACTTTGAGCAAATGAAAATAATGTAATTTCAAGACAATATTTCTGGGGGATCATCATCTTTTTTGGGGACCAGGGTTCTATGAATTCTGTCCATCCCTAGTCTTTCAATAGGGATAGATGGGGCAAGTTCCTGGAAGAGAGCTGTAATTGTAGAATGGAGATCTATTATTGTTTCAGGTATTCCACAAATTCTCAGGTTAGATCTCCTGGCCCTGTTTTCAAAATCTTCAATGCGAGCAGTAAGGGATGAGTTTTCCTCTCAGAGTGTTTCTATCTCCTCATTATGAGTATTAGCAATGTCATTTATTTCATCCATTCTGTGTTCTAATATAGTTGTGCGGTGTCCCACTTCATGTATTTCCCGAGTCAGTTTCTCAGTTATAGTATCTGAGGTGATTTGAAGTGTTTTTTGGAGAACCCGTTCAAATTGACTAATAAAGTCAGAGCCATTAGGGATATTTTGGAGAGAGATGGGAGTCATATCAAATTCAGAATCAGGTTTAGATACTGTGGGGAAGGAGTATCATTCCTTGTCTGTTTCTATGTGTGAGGTAAATTAGAGCGGGATGATGATGCTGCCATCATTTTAGCTGCAGTTTTCATTTGCGCTTCTTGACTCTTTGTGGGCTTAAGTTTAGTTTTTCTCACAGCATACATCATATCAATTTGTGCCCAATAGAATAAGGAACTTATATATTACCGTTAAATTGTGATATTCATTTGTGAATCGGTGATACAAGGCCTTAATGTCCCGGGAGAAGCGTAGCTCTAAGCAGCCATGTCTGCTCAGTGTCAAATTTCATAAATATTTTCAAAACATGTTTTCCAGAGAAGGTTATGTGTGGAAAAGATATAATTGAAATATCATTGGGAGTGTTCTATTTCTCTGGCACTCTCAGAATGATATCTTCATAAAGGCTGGAAATGTTACTTTTTGGATGGGGCATTATGCTTTTAGGCTGTATATCTTATAAAACAATGAATATTACAAGTACTGTGCACCTAATATTTGAACTCTTCTGCCCATTGCTAAATTAAGCTAAAGAAAAGGTTAAATCATATAGTTTTAGCATACATTGTTACATTTCAATATATAATTTTTTCTTGTTCATGCCTGAATGTTTATTAAGTTGCATTGTTCTTACTAGACTATCTTGATCAATATATCTGAGCAATTTTTAAACCCATGGGCCATCCAATGTTATAAACACTATTTAAGCAAAGTGATCAATTGTCTCCTACAGCTAAACTCACCTGGATATTTTTGCATTACTTTATCTGTGTCAAATACCAAGCTTCAAGCAGATATTCAAATGAGAATGCATGCTGTGACAATCTGCTAGGTAAGATGCTTTATCTAGTTCAGCTTCATTATCTTTAATGTACGTGCCCTTCTTTGGAGTAAAATATGATTCTTTTTTGCTTTGCTATCATGAAAATTAGGTTCAAGCACAAAGAACATTTAAACTTCTGGCAAATCACAATGTTTTATTTGCAGCTGTGAACACATTTTCTTGAAAAAAAAAAAAACCTGACTTAGTAAAAGCACCTGGGATGTCCTTTCATCATAGCAGAAACAGATACTGTAGTGTGAATACATACTGTACATCATTTTTATGAGTGTTGGATGAAATAGGAAATGAACGTTTTGTGATGTCTCTGAATTATGAAAATAATTAAATGAACTAGAAGATAATACCGAACAAAACAATGAAAATATAGCATTTTTAAAATTCCCTTTGGCAAAGGTTTGCCTGGAAAACATTAGAATGTGTATTATGAGTTTTCTTAGAAAATAAACTACGTCTATTGCATTTATATATGTTCGTGATAGGAAAATTAACAATTATGTGGTGAAGATAGCACTTCAATCTGGTATAGGGGTTCATGTGAAGGTAAAAAATGTACACTGTTTAAAAAAAAAAATTCTGCTACCACATTCGCCAATTATATTTTCCTCTTATTAACCTCCCTGTCGGTATTCCCGAGTCTGGCTTGGGGTGGAATTTCAGAACCTAAAGTGGTAACCCCAAGTCAGATCACATCGCAGGATCCAGGAAGAGCTTACTTACCTTGTCCCCTGGATCCCCGATCCCCCGTGTGAACGGCTCGTCCTCTGCTCAATGTATCACATCGCCGGGCTCCATTCCTAGTGAGCGTGGCGACACATGGGGACGGAAAAACGGCACCAAATTCAAAAAGTGAAACACACACAATACATATAGTACACTGTAATCTTAAAGATTACATTGCTGTAAGAAATTATTTCACATCCCTTTAACCTTTTACATCAAAAGTGGTTTTAGACCAGATAGAAAACAGCAATAATAAATTAGAATCACTTGCAGAATTGAGAGATAGTGATTTGTGGGAAGATCCGTCATCAAATACTGAAAGTAATGACAGTGACAATGTTTTTGATTACATTATTGAATATTTTTTATTATTATTATGTTATAATTTGGTATAATTATTTATAGTTATTTATTATATTATAATTTATGATTTCATTTTTCAAACTTTATCATAACAGGGATGTCTACTAGACTCTGGTTTGGACAGATTTAAGCGAGTTATTCCTAAAAATTACAGGCCTAAATCTTAAAGGGGCTTGGTAAATAACCAAAATATGTGACACTCAAACATGCAGTATACAATGCTCCCTTTAAAGTGTTATCAACTAAATAAACCCTCTGCACATCCCCTAATCACAAAAATTAGTAGTTATAAATTAAATCACCAAAATAACTAAATATTACAGCAAACACTTAATGTGTTCTCACATTAACTCGTCCATATATATATATATATATATATAAGAAATTAATCAAAATATCAAGATTTGACCACATACTGTACATGTATACTATATGTGCAATGTGTACTGAAAATGGAATGAAAAGTCCACTGTGTACATGAGAGGGTTCCACCACCACTACTATATTCTAAGTCCAATGTATAACTTATATATCCTAAATATTTATTGATTGATTTTTCACCAATGTGATTACTCTTCAGTGAATTCCACCACCAAACACTCTCCATGCTAACCCAAGTCTGCAATAGGACACCGCACATTTTCCACTGTAATAGCTTTCATAAGGCACTCAGGTATCTCTTCCTTCCTCAATATACCTCCTCTAATATGGTTACTGATATGGGACCAGTCAAACAATTGCCATTTTTGCTGATATCCAGTCCTGAATCAAATGATTCATGATATCTAGTACCACATCCCAGTTTTGTTATACACAGATAAAGACAGCCTGGGGACTTTAATGGTGCAAATTGACACAGTATTCATAAAATCCAATTTTTTTTTTTTTTTATATCTCTAAAAAAAAAATGTTTGTAAAAAAATTCAAAGTTCTAGACAAATTGGTTTGTTCAACATACCTAATTTACATATTCCATGTTACAGTGAATGCATCACTCTCGACATGTTTCGCCAAATAACTTTTGGTTTCTTCAGGAATCTATGCATCAGTCTGAACTGAATGACAAACAGGCTATAAAGAAAAAAATGCAATTGCTCAAAGATTTTGTATAGACAATTATGTATACATAAGATTAGTGATGGACGAACTTCCGACGGGACGTTTCGCGAACGCGAAATGCGAACGGACCCAAACGTTCGCGAAACCGAACGTTCGCCGCGGGCCCCATTGACTTCAATGGGAGGCGAACTTTGCAAACCTTCATGTCGAATTTGCGGCCACGTGGTAATTATTAGGGGGTAAAACGTAGTCCCACCATCTGGACAATGACATAATACATGTATGAGGTGAATTTGGGATCGATAACTACAAGCATTTTTATTTTATTTGGGAAATTGTTCTAACAATTCAGGACTATGGAGCTAATGAAGGCAATGGAGGAGAGGGAAGGTCAGGGACCAGGGTAGGCAAAGAAGAGGGTGCAGGAGATGATCACCAGCAGCGTGACATACCGGAATGACACATGCACCGTGATAGAGGCATCTGACAGCAGCACCGTAATACAGAGCACTGACAGCAGCACCGTGACATACAGCGCTGACAGCAGCACCGTGACATACAGCGCTGACAGCAGCACCGTGACATACAGCGCTGACAGCAGCACCGTGACATACAGCGCTGACAGCAGCACCGTGACATACAGCGCTGACAGCAGCACCGTGACATACAGCGCTGACAGCAGCACCGTGACATACAGCGCTGACAGCAGCACCGTGACATACAGCGCTGACAGCAGCACCGTGACATACAGCGCTGACAGCAGCACCGTGACATACAGCGCTGACAGCAGCACCGTGACATACAGCGCTGACAGCAGCACCGTGACATACAGCACTGACAGCAGCACCGTAAGCAGCCCCAGGAGGAAGTCAGCACAGCACAGGGATGGTGTGATCCCCTCATAATAAGAACCCCCAGGAGGAAGTCAGCACAGCACAGGGATAGTGTGATCCCTTCATAATAAGAACCCCCAGGAGGAAGTCAGCACAGCACAGGGATATCATAAGCAGCCCCAGTAGAAATATGACACCGCTCAACCTCTTCAAAGAGGAGGGTAGGGGCATATAGTACGGTGTGCTTTTTTGGGTCAAGGAAGTGAGCCAAATGAATTAAGAAGGTCTGTGTGCTTGATTAAAAAAATAGTTTATAGACATATACATGGTCTACTGGTCACATGTGTTGAATTCCTCCGAGATCCATGCCTCATTCATTTTTAGAAATGTGAGGTAGTTAACACTGTGGTGAGCTAGGCGAGTACGCTTATCGGTCACAATCCCCCCTGCTGCGCTGAACGTCCTTTCGGACAGGACACTGGATGAGGGGCAAGCCAACAGTTCGATTGCAAATTGGGCAAGCTCTGGCCAGAGGTCAAGCCTGCCCACCCAGTAGTCTAGGGGTTCATCACTCCTCAGAGCGTCCACATCGGCCGTTAACCCAATGTAGTCGGACACCTGACGGTCTAGGCGTTCCCTGATGCTGGATCCGGATGACACCTGTCGATGGGTCGGCTGAAAGAATGACCTCATATCCGAAGTCACCAACACATCTTCAAACCGGCCTCTTCTTGCAGGCGCTGTTGGATTGGTACCCGCAAATCCTTCTCTGGGAGTGGGAATTGCTCCTCTGCCAGCGCACGCAAAAGCAGAATGCAGCATTTCTCGAAGCAAGGCCTGGAAGTGCTGCATTCTGACAGCCCTCTGCGACGGCGGTAACATTTCCGCCATTTTGTGTTTGTACCGGGGGTCTAAGTACGTTGCCACCCAGTACTGGTCCTTGACCCTCATGCTTTTTATACGGGGGTCCCTATTAAAACACTGGAGCATGAAGGCCCCCATTTGCACTAAAGTGGAAGCGGTGTGGTGGCCTGGCTCCTGCTCATCATCCAGGATAATGTCGTCCTCTTCATTCTCCTCTCCCCATCCTCGCACAACAGGGATCCCAGAAAGGTTTAAAGCATGCTCTTCTTGCTCCTGCTCATCCGCCCCGGCACCATCCTCCTCTGACTCCTCATCAGACTCCTGTTGTTGACTTGTCTCAGATAGAGTAGCCCCCCCTGGGAATTCATCCAGCATTGCGACTTCCTCATCTTCCCGCTCCTGCTCCTCCACAGCCTGATCAATGACACGACGCAATGCACGCTCCAGAAAGAAGGCATAAGGTACCATGTCACTGATGGCGCCATGGCTGCGACTGACCAGTTTGGTGATCTCCTCAAATGGCCGCAGAAGTCTGCATGTGTCGCGCATGAGCAGCCACTGGCGCGGTGAAAAAAAACCCAGCTCCCCAGAACCGTTTCTTTCGCAGAGTTCATACAGGTAGACGTTAACTGCACGTTTCTGCTGGAGCAGCCTATCAAGCATATAGAAGGTTGAGTTCCATCGCGTCGGGCAATCGCAAATAAGACGTCTGACCGGCAGATGGTGTCGCCGCTGAATGTCAGCAAGGCGAGCCATGGCCGTGTAAGATCTTCTGAAATGGGCCGAGATTTTCCTTGCCTGCCGCAAGATGTCCTGGACCCCAGGGTATTTGACAAGGAATCGCTGCACGACCAAGTTTAAGACGTGTGCCATGCACGGCACGTGCGTGATTTTGCCCTGTTTCAATGCGCTAAGCAGATTGGCACCGTTGTCACACACCACTTTACCAACTGTCAAATTGAGCGGTGTTAGCCACTCATCTGCCTGTGAACGCAAAGCTGAAAGGAGTGCCGGGCCAGTGTGGCTCTTTGCTTCCAGGCACAACAGACGCAGCACGGCATGGCAACGTCTCACCTGGCATGTGGAATAGGTTCTGGGGAGCTTGGGCGGTGCAGTGGAAGAGACGCTAGCAGCGGAAAAGGAGGAGGCAGCTGAGGAGGAGAGGGAGGAGGATGGAGTAGGAGGAGGAGAAGAAGAGTCAGGCCTGCATGCAATCCGTGGCGGTAAAACCAAATCTACACGGGTGCCACGGGTTACATGCTTGACGGCCGTCAGAAGGTTCACCCAGTGGGCAGTAAAACTGATATACCTTCCCTGCCCGTGTTTGCTAGACCACGTGTCTGTGGTCAGATGTATCTTGGCACCGACACTGTGTGCCAGAGATACATTCACTTGCCGCTGAACATGGCCATATAGCTCTGGGATGCCCTTCTCTGAGAAATACTTCCTTCCTGGGACCTTCCATTGTGGTGTTCCAATGGCCACAAATTTGCGAAAGGCCTCCGAGTCCACCAGTTTATATGGCAGTAGTTGGCGGGCTATGAGTTCTGACAAGCCAGCCGCCAACCGTTGGGCAAGAGGGTTATCCGGCGTCATCATTTTTTTACGCTCAAACATTAGGCCCACGGAAGCCTGCCTTTTTGCAGAAAAATGTGAGCTTGGCGTGATGGAAGGTGGAGTGGAGGACAATTGTGAGGAGAGAGGAGAAGGAGAAGTAGAAGACGAGGCTGGACGGTGAGAGCCTGCAGTGTGGCTTTGTGTGTTCCGTTGCTCCCACTGGGCTCGGTGATGGCTGCTCATGTGCCTTCTTAAGGCGGTCGTCCCTAGGTGAGTATTGGGCTTACCGCGACTAACGCGTTGACTGCAAAGATTGCAGATGGCAACGCTATTGTCAGCAGCGGACACGTTAAAAAAAGCCCACACTGCGGAGCCATGTGCCGGTGTCCTGGGAGCGCCAGATGTGACCGTACATGGTCGATGACTCGCTCCTGATACATTTGCAGTCTGCTTTGTCCCTGCTGTGCAATGTAAGTCATTGCTGCTTCTCCTCCCTATCTGCTGGTCCATATCTCCCTCTGAACTCCCCTCCTCTTCCTCTCTTGTGGGCACCCACGTGACATCACTAGACACGTCATCATCAACGTCACCTTCCCCACCGCTATAAGTAGAGATCTCGGAGTAGGCAGCAACACCGGGGACCAACCTCCTCCTTGGGCTGATCTGGGTACTGGCGTCAGACTGCTGAGTAGCGCTTGTTGCTACCTCCTCTTCCTGATCCAATACCAAGAGTGGCTGCGCATCAGAAATGTCCTCTTGATATGGATCGGAAAATAATTCCAGTGACTCAAGCGGAAGGTATGTGGTGGTGGTGGTGGTGGTCGTGTTGTTGGTGGTAGTGTCTTTGGGGGTGCACATAGCAGAGAGTGAAGAAGAGGGTGCAGATCGAGAGGATGAGGAGGGTGCAGAAGAGTAAGGCTGAGCGAGCCACTCAACCAAGTCTGGTGCATCCTTTAAAGTAATTGAACGCACCTTCTGCAACTTCCCACTTTGGCTCAAGCCTGTTGCTCCTGCCCTACCCCTACCACCCCTGCGGAAGGGCCTGCCTCTTCCTCTGCCTGTCATTTTTTAAATGACCCTGTGACAAAACTCTTAGTCCCTATACCGATGAAGGACTGCTGCAGTATAGGGCAGCGGTCAGCAGTGGTGCACGTCAACCCTATCTATTGTGGACCGATAGCGGTCCTTACAGAACAGCAGACTGTACCGCACTCAAGCCTATGTACCGTAGCACCCTATACCAAGTTACCAGTCCTTATAAGAACTTTTGTGGACCAAGCAGGTTGTGTATTAGTGTTTAGCAGACTGTACGTCAGTCCCTATACCGCTGAAGGACTGCTGCAGTATAGGGCAGCGGTCAGCAGTGGTGCACGTCAACCCTATCTATTGTGGACCGATAGCGGTCCTTACAGAACAGCAGACTGTACCGCACTCAAGCCTATGTACCGTAGCACCCTATACCAAGTTACCAGTCCTTATAAGAACTTTTGTGGAACAAGCAGGTTGTGTGTTAGTGATTAGCAGACTGTACGTCAGTCCCTATACCGCTGAAGGACTGCTGCAGTATAGGTGAGCGGTCAGCAGTGGTGCACGTCAACCCTATCTATTGTGGACCTATAGCGGTCCTTACAGAACAGCAGACTGTACCGCACTCAAGCCTATGTACCGTAGCACCCTATACCAAGTTACCAGTCCTTATAAGAACTTTTGTGGAACAAGCAGGTTGTGTGTTAGTGATTAGCAGACTGTACGTCAGTCCCTATACCGCTGAAGGACTGCTGCAGTATAGGTGAGCGGTCAGCAGTGGTGCACGTCAACCCTATCTATTGTGGACCGATAGCGGTCCTTACAGAACAGCAGACTGTACCGCACTCAAGCCTATGTACCGTAGCACCCTATACCAAGTTACCAGTCCTTATAAGAACTTTTGTGGACCAAGCAGGTTGTGTATTAGTGTTTAGCAGACTGTACGTCAGTCCCTATACCGCTGAAGGACTGCTGCAGTATAGGGCAGCGGTCAGCAGTGGTGCACGTCAACCCTATCTATTGTGGACCGATAGCGGTCCTTACAGAACAGCAGACTGTACCGCACTCAAGCCTATGTACCGTAGCACCCTATACCAAGTTACCAGTCCTTATAAGAACTTTTGTGGAACAAGCAGGTTGTGTGTTAGTGATTAGCAGACTGTACGTCAGTCCCTATACCGCTGAAGGACTGCTGCAGTATAGGTGAGCGGTCAGCAGTGGTGCACGTCAACCCTATCTATTGTGGACCTATAGCGGTCCTTACAGAACAGCAGACTGTACCGCACTCAAGCCTATGTACCGTAGCACCCTATACCAAGTTACCAGTCCTTATAAGAACTTTTGTGGACCAAGCAGGTTGTGTATTAGTGTTTAGCAGACTGTACGTCAGTCCCTATACCGCTGAAGGACTGCTGCAGTATAGGGCAGCGGTCAGCAGTGGTGCACGTCAACCCTATCTATTGTGGACCGATAGCGGTCCTTACAGAACAGCAGACTGTACCGCACTCAAGCCTATGTACCGTAGCACCCTATACCAAGTTACCAGTCCTTATAAGAACTTTTGTGGAACAAGCAGGTTGTGTGTTAGTGATTAGCAGACTGTACGTCAGTCCCTATACCGCTGAAGGACTGCTGCAGTATAGGGCAGCGGTCAGCAGTGGTGCACGTCAACCCTATCTATTGTGGACCGATAGCGGTCCTTACAGAACAGCAGACTGTACCGCACTCAAGCCTATGTACCGTAGCACCCTATACCAAGTTACCAGTCCTTATAAGAACTTTTGTGGACCAAGCAGGTTGTGTATTAGTGTTTAGCAGACTGTACGTCAGTCCCTATACCGCTGAAGGACTGCTGCAGTATAGGGCAGCGGTCAGCAGTGGTGCACGTCAACCCTATCTATTGTGGACCGATAGCGGTCCTTACAGAACAGCAGACTGTACCGCACTCAAGCCTATGTACCGTAGCACCCTATACCAAGTTACCAGTCCTTATAAGAACTTTTGTGGAACAAGCAGGTTGTGTGTTAGTGATTAGCAGACTGTACGTCAGTCCCTATACCGCTGAAGGACTGCTGCAGTATAGGTGAGCGGTCAGCAGTGGTGCACGTCAACCCTATCTATTGTGGACCTATAGCGGTCCTTACAGAACAGCAGACTGTACCGCACTCAAGCCTATGTACCGTAGCACCCTATACCAAGTTACCAGTCCTTATAAGAACTTTTGTGGAACAAGCAGGTTGTGTGTTAGTGATTAGCAGACTGTACGTCAGTCCCTATACCGCTGAAGGACTGCTGCAGTATAGGTGAGCGGTCAGCAGTGGTGCACGTCAACCCTATCTATTGTGGACCGATAGCGGTCCTTACAGAACAGCAGACTGTACCGCACTCAAGCCTATGTACCGTAGCACCCTATACCAAGTTACCAGTCCTTATAAGAACTTTTGTGGACCAAGCAGGTTGTGTATTAGTGTTTAGCAGACTGTACGTCAGTCCCTATACCGCTGAAGGACTGCTGCAGTATAGGGCAGCGGTCAGCAGTGGTGCACGTCAACCCTATCTATTGTGGACCGATAGCGGTCCTTACAGAACAGCAGACTGTACCGCACTCAAGCCTATGTACCGTAGCACCCTATACCAAGTTACCAGTCCTTATAAGAACTTTTGTGGAACAAGCAGGTTGTGTGTTAGTGATTAGCAGACTGTACGTCAGTCCCTATACCGCTGAAGGACTGCTGCAGTATAGGTGAGCGGTCAGCAGTGGTGCACGTCAACCCTATCTATTGTGGACCTATAGCGGTCCTTACAGAACAGCAGACTGTACCGCACTCAAGCCTATGTACCGTAGCACCCTATACCAAGTTACCAGTCCTTATAAGAACTTTTGTGGACCAAGCAGGTTGTGTATTAGTGTTTAGCAGACTGTACGTCAGTCCCTATACCGCTGAAGGACTGCTGCAGTATAGGGCAGCGGTCAGCAGTGGTGCACGTCAACCCTATCTATTGTGGACCGATAGCGGTCCTTACAGAACAGCAGACTGTACCGCACTCAAGCCTATGTACCGTAGCACCCTATACCAAGTTACCAGTCCTTATAAGAACTTTTGTGGAACAAGCAGGTTGTGTGTTAGTGATTAGCAGACTGTACGTCAGTCCCTATACCGCTGAAGGACTGCTGCAGTATAGGGCAGCGGTCAGCAGTGGTGCACGTCAACCCTATCTATTGTGGACCGATAGCGGTCCTTACAGAACAGCAGACTGTACCGCACTCAAGCCTATGTACCGTAGCACCCTATACCAAGTTACCAGTCCTTATAAGAACTTTTGTGGACCAAGCAGGTTGTGTATTAGTGTTTAGCAGACTGTACGTCAGTCCCTATACCGCTGAAGGACTGCTGCAGTATAGGGCAGCGGTCAGCAGTGGTGCACGTCAACCCTATCTATTGTGGACCGATAGCGGTCCTTACAGAACAGCAGACTGTACCGCACTCAAGCCTATGTACCGTAGCACCCTATACCAAGTTACCAGTCCTTATAAGAACTTTTGTGGAACAAGCAGGTTGTGTGTTAGTGATTAGCAGACTGTACGTCAGTCCCTATACCGCTGAAGGACTGCTGCAGTATAGGTGAGCGGTCAGCAGTGGTGCACGTCAACCCTATCTATTGTGGACCTATAGCGGTCCTTACAGAACAGCAGACTGTACCGCACTCAAGCCTATGTACCGTAGCACCCTATACCAAGTTACCAGTCCTTATAAGAACTTTTGTGGACCAAGCAGGTTGTGTATTAGTGTTTAGCAGACTGTACGTCAGTCCCTATACCGCTGAAGGACTGCTGCAGTATAGGGCAGCGGTCAGCAGTGGTGCACGTCAACCCTATCTATTGTGGACCGATAGCGGTCCTTACAGAACAGCAGACTGTACCGCACTCAAGCCTATGTACCGTAGCACCCTATACCAAGTTACCAGTCCTTATAAGAACTTTTGTGGAACAAGCAGGTTGTGTGTTAGTGATTAGCAGACTGTACGTCAGTCCCTATACCGCTGAAGGACTGCTGCAGTATAGGGCAGCGGTCAGCAGTGGTGCACGTCAACCCTATCTATTGTGGACCGATAGCGGTCCTTACAGAACAGCAGACTGTACCGCACTCAAGCCTATGTACCGTAGCACCCTATACCAAGTTACCAGTCCTTATAAGAACTTTTGTGGACCAAGCAGGTTGTGTATTAGTGTTTAGCAGACTGTACGTCAGTCCCTATACCGCTGAAGGACTGCTGCAGTATAGGGCAGCGGTCAGCAGTGGTGCACGTCAACCCTATCTATTGTGGACCGATAGCGGTCCTTACAGAACAGCAGACTGTACCGCACTCAAGCCTATGTACCGTAGCACCCTATACCAAGTTACCAGTCCTTATAAGAACTTTTGTGGAACAAGCAGGTTGTGTGTTAGTGATTAGCAGACTGTACGTCAGTCCCTATACCGCTGAAGGACTGCTGCAGTATAGGTGAGCGGTCAGCAGTGGTGCACGTCAACCCTATCTATTGTGGACCGATAGCGGTCCTTACAGAACAGCAGACTGTACCGCACTCAAGCCTATGTACCGTAGCACCCTATACCAAGTTACCAGTCCTTATAAGAACTTTTGTGGACCAAGCAGGTTGTGTATTAGTGTTTAGCAGACTGTACGTCAGTCCCTATACCGCTGAAGGACTGCTGCAGTATAGGGCAGCGGTCAGCAGTGGTGCACGTCAACCCTATCTATTGTGGACCGATAGCGGTCCTTACAGAACAGCAGACTGTACCGCACTCAAGCCTATGTACCGTAGCACCCTATACCAAGTTACCAGTCCTTATAAGAACTTTTGTGGAACAAGCAGGTTGTGTGTTAGTGATTAGCAGACTGTACGTCAGTCCCTATACCGCTGAAGGACTGCTGCAGTATAGGTGAGCGGTCAGCAGTGGTGCACGTCAACCCTATCTATTGTGGACCGATAGCGGTCCTTACAGAACAGCAGACTGTACCGCACTCAAGCCTATGTACCGTAGCACCCTATACCAAGTTACCAGTCCTTATAAGAACTTTTGTGGAACAAGTGAGTTGTGAATGTTTAGCAGACTGCAGCAGAAGGGCAGCAGTCAAGTATAATATCCTTTCTATATTTGGAAGAAAGAATATTATACATGTACAAGCCTATTACTGTACCACTGATACCAGTCCTGAAAAGAACCTTTGTGGAACTAATAATAACAGCAAGTCTTTAAAATTACCCTCACTGCCTGACAACACTGCTTCCTTCCTGTCCCTATACAAATTGGCAAAAAAAGAGAACGATTAGTGGTTACTGGAACAGCTCTTTTGTGGACCTTGATAGTAACAGCTAATGATGATGATGATGATGATGATGATGAAAGACTAATCTGGCTGTCCCTGTAGCATACACCGTCCTTTCCCTTTCTCTAAACTAACAAAAGACACTCAGGCTGCTGCAAGAATCAGCAGCACAGCAAACCTATCAACACCTAACACCTATACCAGTCCTGAAAATAACTTTTGTGTACCAAATAGCTAGTGGTTTATCTCTCCCTACTCCACACAGGAACCTGTCCCTATCGTAACAGAAGAAAGAATGTAAAATGGCCACCGGATCGGGTGTATTTATAGGTTAGGGGGAATGTACAAGTGTCCATGTGCTGTCATGTCTCAATTGGCTGTCCTGTATCACATGATAAACGTGTCACCAAAGGTTAAAGTTCTTGTATACATTAAACACGTAAGTCCGCCGCGGCGAACGACGGAAAAAGGCGTTCGAACGTGCGGACCGCGAATGTCGGAAATTCGCCGCGAAACGACCGCCGGGCGAACCGTTCGGCCATCACTACATAAGATAGCCACATTTAGCATTATAGGATCACATACAAGTTGATATAGTTTATCTGTTTTACACATCCGATAATATATTGACTGCTTTACACGTATTATCTTTAAATAACATACTTGTTAAATTTTGATCAGATATTGTCTATGCTTTTATAATGACAATTGGAGCCCATAGAATGATGATAGGTCCAGGCTACACAAAATAAATGTATTACAAATACTTGTAATTTGAATGTATTACAACTATATCATACAGTACCTAATTAGTGAACATATATGTCTTTACTTACAAAGAATATAGGTTCCTGCATAGCACTTGAGAGCAAATTTTGACTCGGTTTTTCTGGAATATCAAAAACCATCCAATATTGTAGTATAACAACTTTTTTTTATCAATAAGTTTGGCAATACATCTCCTTACTGGGTCATAAGATGTCGTCTGTTTGTTTTCTCCCACGTGGTTCCAGAAAAAGGGCCGCCAGCCAGCCGGCCTTTTATCCCCCCATGCTGCTTGACATGTGACATCATGAGTGGCACGCGGATGCCAAGAGTCCCATCATGCACCACCACTATTATATTGTAAGTCCAATGTATAACTTTTATATATATATATATCTTGATTGATTCTTCATCAATGAGATTACCTTTCAGTGAATTCCACCACCAAAACACTCTCCATGCTCACTTTAGCACCCAAATCTGCAATAGGTCACTGCAAGTTTTCCACTTTGAGGGATCTCCTAAGCCACTCAGATATCTCTTCCTTACTCAATATACCTCCCCAAATCTTGTTACTGATTTGGAACCAGTCAAAAAATTGCTTCATTATCCAAAACCACTCAAAAGGAATAGAGAGCTAGGCATAATGTTTTACTCACAATGTCGATGCACTAATCCACAGTAGTGCACCACCTTAAAACCATTAGTTTGCATCTGGCCAGCTCCTTCTTGATGATAATGATGATGTCAAGTTCCACCCTGATGCATTTTGTCACTTCTTGTGACCTCTTGCAAAAGGCCTTTCTTGTATCTATAAAGAGTAAACTAAATACATTTCCACCTTATGCCCCAGTGAAGCATGGTCTACATAACAGTTTTTGGTTGAAATTGTTTGTATCATGCATTAGGGCTCATTCTCACATGTGTTGATTATGAAGAATGACGCAATGCTAAATAATGCACCTATAGCATTTTTTTGTGCTTTTTAAGTGTTGAAATAAATAATGCTTTTTAAATGGCCATGAAAGTGTTGTTTTTCTAGTGGGAAGTGCTTAAAATGGAAGTGATGTAGAGGAAGGTATCTGCTTTGAGGCATGGTTGGGGAGGCATGTTTGCAAATTTTTTTCAAGATAGATTTATATACTTAGATTTTTTGGCACGTGGCTTGGTCCAACTAAACGTTATTAATCTCCCTGATGGTATGATTAGTTCTGGTTTTAGGTGCTGAAAGCGGTACAATTATTTTGCATGGAAATTTGGCGTTTTATATTGTAGTCCTGTAATTCTTAGGAATAACTCTCTTAAATCTGTTCAAACCAGAGTCTAGCAGACATCCCAGGTATTATAAAGTTTATAATATAATAAATAATAATAAAAGTTATTCAATAATGTAATCAAATCCAAAAACACAGAAATTTGCTCATTTGCAGAATTGTCGCTGTCATTAGATTTAGTGTTTGATGACGAATTTCCCCACAAATCGCTATCGCTCAATTCTGCAAGTGATTATAATTTATTATTGCTGTTTTCTAGTTGGTCTAAAATCACTTTTGACATAAAGGGACACTTTTTAGTTGCTATGGACAATCTTCAAATTCCAGGCAGAAAAAAACAGTATTTATAATATAAAAGTGCATGCACGGAGATCGGCGGCATTCGGGCACTGTGTGAATCGAGCGGAGGACAGCTCCATCACACAGCGCGGAGGACATCACTGGATCCAGGGGACAAGGTAAGTAACTTCTCCCTGTGTCCTACCTGTATCCAGTGATGCGATCCCGAGTCTGGCTCGAGGTTACCGCTTATGGTGCTGAAATCCCAACCCGAGCCAGACTCGGGATTACCACTAGGGAGGTTAACAAAAAAAACTTTGCCCCTGTAAATCATGCTCAATGCTTCTGCTCCTGCCTGGCACAGTCAGTATTGATGGCTGGCTTGAAGCTTTTGCATCCACATAGTAGCAAATGGTGTTACCACACAGCTGCTTTGTACAAACAAGAATGGGTTGTACCTGTACTGTCCTAGTTCTTTATTATTTCCCAGTGCATTCTTGGATACAGAAATCTTCACTGTCCCTGCTTCAGCACCTAGCTAACACTTTGGTGGTTATTTACTAAAAGAAAATCCACTTTGCACTGCAAGTGCACTTGAAAGTAAAGCCGCTGTAGATCCAAGGGGGACATGCAAAGAAAATAAAAAAACAGCATTTTAGCTTGCACATGATTGGATGATAAAATCAGCAGAGCTTCCACTCATTTCAGATCTACCCCTTAGATTTAAAGCGACTGCACTTTCAAGTGCACTTGCAGTGCAAAATGGATTTGCCTTTCGTAAATAACCCCCTTTATGAATGTTTCAATAACACATTATAAATGCTATAGGTGTGGTTAAGGTGCTGTCATAGGGGGTTATTTATGAAAGGTAAATCCCCTTTGCACTGCAAGTGCACTTGGAAGTGCAGTCACTCTAAATCTAATGGGTAGATCTGAAATTAGTGGAAGCTCTGCTGATTTTATCATCCAATCATGTGCAAGCTTAAATGCTGTTTTTTATTTTCCTTGCATTCCCTCCTCGGATCTACAGCGACTTTACTTCCAAGTGCACTTTCAAGAGCACTTGCAGTGTAAAGTGGATTTTCCTTTAGTAAATAACTCCCATAGTGTATTACCATTGAAGTCAATGGAGGCGTCAGACAAGCATCAAAGCCTCGTAAAAGCAACAAGTTGCTTAATTTTTAACACAACACAATGCTACCGCTCCTGTGTGTTCTGCACTGTGTGGTGTAAATTGTAATATTCATCAGGCATTGGAGGGGGGTTATGAGATTTTAAAAATGCTGCATAAATGCCGGGTTTATTTAAGGTATTGACGCATGTGTAAATTAGCCCTTTACATTAATGGGCAGACTAAAAAATGACTGTCCTAAAGTGGTTTTACAGGTAGAAGTTTTTTTGTTTTACTTTCATGCATTAAACTAACCTGTCTGTACTTACTTGGTAAAGATTTTCATCCCTTTTTTAAATATAGGCACCACATTGGGCTTATGCCATTCCAGTGGTACCATGCCAGAAGTTAGGCTGGGTTCACACTGCTGCGGTGACGAGATTGGATGTGATTCGCAGTGCAAATCACATCCGATCTCTGTGCGATGCGAGTTCAGCCATACAGATAGTATGGCTGAATTTGCATTGCATCCGGCTCAAACTCGCACAGGACCCTTTTTTTGGTCCGCAGCAGAATCAGATTGCATGGGTGTTCACACCATGCGATCCGATTCCTGTCCGAGTTTGCAGATCGCACTGCGATATGCAAACTGATCTGGGGGTGTCATTAACTTTTCACTGACACTCCCAGCAGTTCGCATAGGGCAGTGTGAACTGCCGCCGGGAGGCATACAATGCGGGAACCCGCAGCGGATTTGCAGCGTTCCCACATCGCAGCAGTGTGAACCCAGCCTTAAAGATCTCCTAAAAATTTGAAAGAATGGCAAAGATATAACTGGAAGTAAAGAAGCTATGCTAAAAAGAAGCATAAGTCATTGATCAAATCAAAACATATGAACATGCAGAAAGTCCATAATTCATCACTTCAGCTTGTTGATGTCACCACAGTGTGTACAAGCAAACAGGAGAGTGCCCACCACCGTAATATGGACCTACTTACTAGGCTTGTGCAATTCGTTTCGTAACGAATCGAAATTAGGCCGAATTTTGCATCTTTCGGACATTCGGATGCATCCGAATGTCCGAATAAAAAAATAACGAATAACAATGAATACGAAAGAAATATAACGAATTAATTTGAATGAATTCGACATGATTCAGTAATTCTTTAAAGATCTAATGAAACAAAAGGTCAGCTCAAAGTAAATCTTATAGTCCAATCAGCTAATTAATTTTGTGCCGGAGGTTGGATTACTGGCAAAGTGCATTCCTGAGAACTGAGTTAGAAGGGTGTTGTATTGTATTTGAGCCGAGGAGAAGAGACCTTGTCATTGTGTGTGTTAAAAGATTCAATAAACAAACGACTTTCCAAACTATGAATCATTATCAGGAATGTCAATACATACATAAATATTGAATTTCAACGAATACGAACGAATGAATTCGACACTCTATGAATAATAACGAATTATCCGAAAACGTATTAACGTAACATAACGAATATAACAGAACAAAATGATGTATTTTACATATATGACAACGGAACGAAACAAAATTTTCCATTGTGCACAAGTCTCCTACTTACCAGATAGCAAGCACATGGGGCAGATGGCTATAACCCAGCCATGGACTTTAGCTTGTGGATGTCAACACCAAAAACAGCAGATTCGATCTTGCAGATCGCTCACTCCCCCCAAGTATGGTTTCCTTTTTTTACTCAGGTAAATACCCCAAAAGAGAGAAGACTGACCATAGTGTAATATTGCTTAAATAAATTTATTTAAAACAAGATATTGTGCCTATATTTAGAAAGATAAAAAAAACAATACCGGCCTGCACAAACACACAAAGCCCATCCTCCTAGAATGATCGCCTGGTGACGTCACTACGTGACTTCATCCAGATGCGTTTCATCATACGTGACGTTGTCCATGGGGAACGGGCAGCGTAGTGACTCACCACCATATATACAGAGCCAAGCCTTGTTCTGAGCCATAAATACACAGATCGAAAGGCATCATATTTTTGGTGGGCGGTAATCCCTTACTTGTAGAGGCAGATGATAACAAATCAATATTGGAAGTTAATCCTGCTACGTCACTCCACAAATAGATATATATAGCCAAATTGTTGGTAATACGTTAAAAACAAGAGAATTCTTAATAGAACTCTGCTCTAACATATAATACTAATTTAATTTAAACCTGAGAAAGGGACAACCAATCAATCACCCATTGTCAACCAATCTCAGGCTGATATAATAGAGACATTATATTTGGTATAATAGAGACCCTAAATTATATTTGAAATAATAGTAAATATTAAAGTGAATAATTAAATACCAGTGCTATTTAGTAATCTTATATATATATATATATGTTAATACAGGTATTGGTTTGGCTACAGTTAACTGGATATTAAGATTTTCTAATTTTCTAAATAAACATGTTCTTATGTTTCGTACATCTTAGAGGGGAAGATCAATCCCAAAAAGATCACGTGAAAAGAAAATGATATCCCAACTTAAATTATATAGGTAATATATATTATCTTTAAAGAGTGTACTGGGAAATCATACAAATACATTATTAAACTTATGTGTAACATATAAAAATATATATAGTGCAAATATATTTAATTAAGGGTGAACATATCTAGTTACCGTATATACTCGAGTATAAGCCGAGATTTTCAGCCTCTTTTTTGAGGCTGAAAGTGCCCCCCTCGGCTTATACTCGAGTCATCGCTGTCTGCCCGCTCGATCAGCGTGTCGAGCAGACAGACAGCGGCCATTCTATTCAAAAGCCGCGCCTCCGGCTCCGCCTTCGCCTGTGATAGGCGGAACACTGAATTTCCCAGCAGCCTGTGTTCCGCCTATCACGGACATCGTATCATCCTCGTACTACGGACGAGGATGATACGACGTCTGTGATAGGCGGAACACAGGCTGCTGGGAAATTCAGTGTTCCGCCTATCACAGGCGAAGGCGGCGGCGCAGCTTTTGAACTTTACAATGGCCGCCGACGAAGAGGGCACGGGACGGCACGGCACGGGACGGGACGGGACGGGGGCAAGGCAAGGCACGACACGGGACGGATGCAAGGAGGCAAGGCACGGCACGGGACGGAGGCAAGGAGGCAAGGCACGGGACGGAGGCTCGGGACAAAGGTAGGCTGGACACACACACACACACACACACACACACACACACACACACACACACACACACACACACATGGATGGAGACACACACAGGGATGGATGGATGGATGGATGGAGACACACACACACAGGGATGGATGGATGGATGGATGGAGACACACACACACAGGGATGGATGGATGGATGGATGGAGACACACACACACAGGGATGGATGGATGGATGGACACACACACACACACAGGGATGGATGGACGGACACACAGGGATGGACGGACACACAGGGATGGACGGACACACAGGGATGGACGGACACACAGGGATGGACGGACACACAGGGATGGACGGACACACACACAGGGATGGACAGGCATGTCTCACCCTCGGCTTATACACGAGTCAATAAGTTTGCCAGTTTTTTTGGGGGTAAATTGGGGGCCTCGGCTTATATTCGGGTCGGCCTATACTCGAGTATATACGGTAATTAAAGTGAATGGAAATATACATTTTTTATAGGTGAATAATAAATTATATATAACTAATTGAACAACTACAAATTAAATAATAACAATAAAAATATTTTAGAAATTACAAAAATATTCCAGTTATACTCAATATTATTATAACCCTAAATTTACCCAGAGTCATTTGTTTTTAAAATAAAAATTACCTGGGTTATGGGATAAAAATAATATTTGTTAAAATATGTACTTAAAAAAAAAAAAGCTATACCATGCTCTGGTATCTCAGATAGTTCACTTACAGGCTCATTATGAGTTATCAATAAAGGTGTTCACTCAATGTTCATATCAATGTTTAACCCATAATATACATACGTTTTTAATCTATGTATCCAAGTCATCTCTAATTTGGAAATCTCCCTCACTAACAAGCTACCCCTCCATATGGTCTAAATTTGTTGATACCCAGAAAAAAGGTTTTGGAGGGGTCCTTGTTATGTGCAACTAAATAGTGTTTCCACACAGAGTGGTTCTTGAAGCCCATTTTAATATTAGTACTATGTTCATTAAGACGGAGTGCGTGTTTGGTCCGGCCCACATATTGCAGGCCACAAGGGCACTGCAACATGTACACAACCCCCTCAGTAGCACTGTCAGGGCTGGCTTAGCCCTTCCTTCTCTGGGCTGGTTGCTCAGTTGTCGGCTAATTGCCAGCTCTAATCTCTCTCCACAGTTAACCAGCTGTTCCTGATCCTGCTCATCTGACCTGCCTACTTAAAGCTGTCCAGCTCACTTCATCTCTGCCTTTGCCTTGGTCACGTCACAAGAAACTCCTGCATACCTGTTTAAAGACTGGATTGCTGACATCCCTTCTGGCTCCTCATTCTGCTTGCTGTTCCTCCACTTGGATCCCTGACTTCTGGCCTGGCTGATTACCCGATCTGGTTATTGAACTCTGGCCTGGCTGACTACTCGCTCCGGTTACTGGACTCTGGCTATGCTTTGACCATGCTTACTCTATTTACCTTTTTATTTTTATTTAATAAACAAGTGAAATTTAATTGTACTTCTGTCCTGGTCTGATTCATGGTTTCTGACAGTTGGCGAAGGCCATGAATTCAGAAGATACAGTCAATCCACTTGTTGGTAATATTTCTTCCAGATTGGATGAGCAAGATTACCACATGGATCAGCTTGTCACAGCGTTACAAACAATCCTGAGTCACACGGCTCACCTGAAATCCCCCACTATGGCTGCTCCCGTACAACCTGTGTTGCAGGCCGTCCCTGCTGTTGCAGGCACCCGTCTCGAGTATTACCTCTGTAAGAGGTATGTCTGGGTCCGCTCCGCTTCCCCAGCAATTTGGGGGTGATCCTGTTCAATGCAGAGAGTTTCTCAACAACCAGAACAACCTCCAACACTACTGCACCTTGTCCTGCATCCTTCCCAGCTGCCAGAAGAGTGACCCAATGGGCCGTGAAAGATAGGTAACATCCCTGTCCATGCACCTTACTGCTGACTGCCCTGTCCAGCGAGGCAAGGACATGACTTCCACATGCCGGTAGAGAGCCGGAATCATCTTTCATGAGAAAAAGTGGCGTTTGGGGACCTGCCACTTAGGAACCACACATTGCAAAAACTCATGGAAGGGGACCAACTGAAAAGGCAGCAGTTGAAGTGCTAGCAATTTAGCCAAGCTAGCATTCAACCGCTTGGCATATGGATGGCTGGGAGTGAAATTATTTTGATGGTCAAGCAGCTGGGGCAGGGAAATTTGCCTGCTAAAATTGGACGTGGGTTTACAGCTAGCAGAGTGCCTGCAAGTACTTGGCTGTGACACACCTAATTCTACACCTTCATTCCTCTCAGTGCAGGTTTCAGAGAGGACTGAAGGACTAGTGGGGTTGGAGATCCCAGCAGATGATGAGCAAGGAGAGGTCCACTTTGTTCTTTGGTGTGAGTCTTTAAGGTACGCTTGCCAACGAGCTACATGGCAGGTCAACATATGTCTGGTCCAGCATGTGGTGCCCAAGCGGCTGATGTTTTGGCCAGGTGAGATACGCTTGAGACATATGTTGCAAATAGCAGCAGTGCAATCTGATGCACTTGTCTCAAAAAAGGCCCACACCAAAGAACTTTTGGAATAACGCGCAGAGGCAGTGCCCTGCACAGGCGGAGCTCTGCGGTGTGATTCAGTCGGTGTGCTACCCCTAAGCTGGCCCATGGAGGGCATTCTGCCTCATTGGAGATGTGCCTCCTCCTCCTATCAGGCACCCACATGGAGTTAGTGACCTCATCATCCCCTCCCTCTTCATCACTGGAGAAAACCTGGCAGTATGCTTTTTAGATACAGGTGTATACTGTGCTGTGCTGTAGGCACACACCACCCACTAACTACTGCAGATGCCTGTATGATAGAACACCAGCAATAAAGGGTAGATACAGGTGTATACTGTGCTGTGCTGGAGGCACACAACACCCACTAACTACTGCAGATGCCTTTATGAGAGAACACCAGCAATAAAGGGTAGATACATGTGTATACTGTACTGTGCTGGAGGCACACAACACCCACTAACTACTGCAGATGCCTGTATGATAGAACACCAGCAATAAAAGGTAGATACAGGTGTATACTGTGCTGGAGGCACACAACACCCACTAACTACTGCAGATGCCTGTATGATAGAACACCAGCAATAAAGGGTAGATACAGGTGTATACTGTGCTGTAGGCACACAACACCCACTAACTACTGCAGATGCCTGTATGAGAGAACACCAGCAATAAAGGTTAGATACAGGTGTATACTGTGCTGTGCTGGAGGCACACAACACCCACTAACTACTGCTGATGCCTGTATGATAGAACACCAGCAATAAAGGGTAGATACAGGTGTAAACTGTGCTGGAGGCACACAACACCCACTAACTACTGTAGATGCCTGTATGAGAGAACACCAGCAATAAAGGGTAGATACAGGTGTATACTGTGCTGTGCTATAGGCACACAATACCCACTAACTACTGCAGATGCCTGTATGAGAGAACACCAGCAATAAAGGGTAGATACAGGTGTATACTGTGCTGTGCTATAGGCACACAATACCCACTAACTACAGCAGATGCCTGTATGAGAGAACACCAGCAATAAAGGGTACATACATGTGTATACTGTGCTGGAGGCACACAACACCCACTAACTACTGAAGATGCCTGTATGAGAGAACACCAGCAATAAAGGGTAGATACAGGTGTATACTGCGCTGGAGGCATACAACACCCACTAACTCCTGCAGATGTCTGAGAAAAGAACACACTGTCCCTGCCTATCTAGCTCTTTCCCTGCGAGCCGGAACACACTACACAAGGCCGCCGCGCTGGCAGCCTTATATAGTGTGGGGTGTGTACTAAACCCCCCTGAGCTATAATTGGCCACAGGCATCTTGCCTGTGGCCAATTATTGCTCTCTTTGATGCCGGCGCTGTGATTGGCCAAGCATGTGGGGTCACAGTGCATGCTTGGCCAATCATGAGCCAGCAATGCGCTGCGATGGCGCAGTGCATTGTGGGGCGTGAGCGCCACACAAATTTGGCGCGAACAGCTCATAACGTTTGGTATTCGCCGAACGTGCGAACAGCTGATGTTCGAGTCGAACATACGTTCAACTCGAACACAAAGCTCATCCCTACTCTCCGTGCTTAGACATATTGGACTTGGGGAGGTGATGATGAGCCGGATGGCCAAGATATATTTAAATCCGACCACACAGGTTAAGGTGAATGGGGTGCTCTCAGATTCTTTTATAATTAGGAATGGTACCAGGCAGGGATGCCCACTGTATCCTCTTTTATACGCCCTTTCCTTGGAGCCTTTTCTCTCTGCGATCAGGCTAAATCAGGATATACAGGGAGTGACAGTGGGTAATACACAACATAAGGTCTTGGCTTATGCCGATGACCTATTATTTTCTTTAACGAATCCTCATTTCTCCTTAAACAATTTGATTTATATGGTGCCTTATCAAACTTGAAAATACATTTTTCTAAATCAGAGGCAATGGGGGTTGCACTGCCAGTACAAACTCTTACACAAATCCGAGGAGGCTTTCACTTTAAGTGGAAAACAATTGGCCTGAATTATTTAGGCACAAAAATGCCAGCAGATTTAACCCATATGTATGAGCTTAATTTTCCACCATTACTTACAGAATCCAGACTGCTATTAGATAAGTGGCACACTAATTGACATTCTTGGATTGGTAGGTGTAACTTAATAAAGATGTGCATTTTGGCAAAATTTTTATACTTATATCAGGCCCTACTGATACAGATACCACTTTCTTATTTTAAAGAGGAAGTAAACCCTGATGGGTTTACTTCCTCTTTCATTCCCTGCAAAGGTAAAGCGTAATGGACTACTATGCATCACATAGTGAAGTCACCGCTGTCCCCTGTAGTTCCGAGCGTCCATCTTCTTGGTGGGTCTCTGTGGGTCTCGCTGCTCCGGCGCTGTGATTCGCCGGAGCAGCGATGACGTCACTCCCGCGCATGCGCACGGGAGCCGACACTCACGGCATATTGCCGAGATCTAGGGCTTACCCAGTGCGCCTGCGCGCCACTGTCTACGGCGCATGCGCCGTAGACAGCGGTGGCTGTCTTCAGGTAAATATCTCCTAAACCGTATAGGTTTAGGAGATATTTCTTGGACCTACAGGTAAGCCTTAATTTAGGCTTACCTGTAGGTCAAAGTGGTTTGTAAGGGTTTACAACCACTTTAAGCAGGTGCAGTCATTGTTTACAAGGTTTGTCTGGGCGCATAAGAAACCATGTCTTTCATGCACCTTATTAACCCTATCAAAACAATATGGTGGCTTAGCATTGCCAGATGTCAGGAGATACTACCAAGCAGTTCAACTTGGTAGAGTAATAGATTGGCAACGTCGTAGTGACCTGAAGCTGTGGGTGCAAGTAGAACAGTGCCAATCCCCAATACCTCTAAGGAGGGCGCTGTGGTGTTGGGATTTTGTGCTGTCAGATCTAAAATCTCATCCCTTGATAGGGAATAGTTTGAAACAATGCCTACACGCTACATACACGGAACAAAAGACAAAGACATCTCCACTGACTCCGATAATTGGGAACCCCAAATTTATACCAGGCCTTTCAACCGTGCAATTTTTAACTCTATGGAAGACTGAGAAAATTATTGCATCACCGTTTGTGATGGGGAAATAGATGGCTTACTATGGAGGAGCTCACTAATCCCGGGGGCCCCTACCAACTTGCGTTCTGGAATGCAGCTCAATTATATTATTTTCTTCAGACTATACCAGACCTGCAGGCATATACTAGACAACTGACTAAATTTGAGGAGCATTGCTAGGGAAAAGACCCATTGTCTCATGCCCTCTCGGAGATGTATAAGTTACTTAATTCCCCTAGGGAGAAACCAGAACTGGCCTGTGTGTTAAAATGGAGTACAGATCTGCATCACACATTTACTGATTTACAAATTCAAAATATAATTGAGCTTTCTTATAAATCTTCAATCTGTACCGAAATACAGGAAACTAATTATAAGATATTTACAAGATGATATATGACACCTAGTTGACTTCATGCTATCTGTCCAGATGCGTCAGAACATTGCTGGCGATGTGGTACGGATAAAGGGACAATTTTGCATATATTTTGGACGTGTCCTAAGTTGACTTCTTTCTGGGTAATGGTTCAAACGATTGCCCAGAAATTTCCGAATCTTCAAATCCCGATTGACCCAATGGATATGAGTCTGAGCTAAGAGATATGGTGGATGTGAGATCAAAGAGACATCAGATGCGATACCAAGCGCCATTTTTGGAATCCTTCTCCTATTTATTTATATATTTATTTTTATTTTTTATTTTTTATTTTTTTCCCCTTCCCTCCCCTTTAAAACTTCCCTTCCCCCTTACCCCCTCACTTCCCCCCCCCCCCTTTTCTTTTGTTATCTCCTCTTGTCCTCTATTTAGATTTGTTTTTTAAGTTAAAGTATAAGGAATGAAGCAGAGGTGCTTTGTCACATAAGGTGATAAGAAGCAGGAACTTAGATTACTGTAGCAGTTAGATAGGGAGATACTTCTAATATATGTTAAGTTTCTTTTGTAATAAATGCTTATTATTTTAGGAGACTATGATCTCCCATTCTGTAAACACTGTTACAGTATGTATATGCAATTCATTCCTGAAAAAAATTGTAATAAAATCATATTTGAAAAAAAACAAACGAACATCATAGTTGGAGGGAGTGAGTGATCTGCAAGATCCAATCTGCTAATTTTGGTGTTGACATCCACAAGCTAAAGGCCGTGGTTGGGTTATAACCATCTGCCCCTTATGCTTGCTATCTGGTAAGCAGGTCCATATTAAAGTGGCGGGCATTCTTCTGTTTGCTTGCATACACTGTGTTGACATCAACAAGCTGAAGTGATCAATTATGGACTTTCTGCATGTTCATATGTTTTGATTTGATCAGTGACTTCTGCTTCTTTTTAGCACAGCTTCTTTACTTCTAGTTATTCTTTGTTTGTAGCCCACTTCATGCTGCTGCTTGTTTTTAATTCATATATGCTCTTCATATATGTCAGTGAGCTTAATTTTTAACGCCATTTATTTTTTGTCTTTCTTTTGGTTCTGATACGCCTACTGCAGCTAAAACCATTGTTTGAATGCACGTTATATTTACTTATATCCCACGCAAAAAGGCGACACAGAATTAGAAGAGTGGTTTAATTACTTTATTAAAGCGGGAGTGTCTTTTCTTTTTGTTTTTTGATGGAAAGGAAATCAATGAAACTGGCCAAACTTGACAAGGAGATAAAAATTATTAAGGAAAAAAACTTAACCCCAATAAAGAAAGTGAGGAATATAGGGATATGTTTCAGAATCTTTTAAAAATTCTTGAGAAGAAGGATAAGGTTTAAAGGAATAAAAAAAAAGAAAAAGTACCTGTATCTGATTACCATGGCAATGTTGTTTTTGATTGGCAAAAGAAACTCTTGGAGGAGCAAGCCAAGCAAGGCAGCAATGAGATGGAAATCTCTATACCAGGGGGAAGTGTTAGTAATGGTGGAGGTCAACCCACTGTACAACCTCCTGTATCTAATCAAATTAAGCAAGGTATGTCTAATAATAATCCACTAAGGAAAGGAGGGAATAATTATCCCTACCAATCCCCTCATAGAGGAAATGTGGCCAATTGGGGGGGCTCTTCTTTTCAAGGGCAACCGCGACCAACTGGTACCCCTAGACCCATGCAGCTCCCAGTTTATGATTAAAGATCACATTGTCAGGGCCCAATGCCAATGGTAGGGGATGGGGTCATCATTATAACCAATGTGGCTGAGGATATAATGTAGATCACCAGGAAGTATGGAGACAAAGTCCCATTGGGGAATATGGCCAACAGTCACCATTATTGGGACACTTAGGGGCAGAGCCTAAATGAGAGGCCAACATTCATACATCCAATAGTTTTTTCCACTTACAGATAGGGATGGCCCTGAGGGTGTGTTTTTTTTTCGACAACTCCCAGTTTTACCATCCTAAGGGAGGGAACACCCATACCTCCTTCTATTTGGCCCCTAATGGTAATTTACCATCTCGAGGGTTGCCTGCCCCCTGTGGTCAGACCAGTTGGGGTTTTCACAAATCCAGCCAAGGCTTTAAAAGGCAGGGTGAAAGAGGAGAGGAGTCAGAGGTGGGAGGTGGGCACGAGCAGCTAAAAAGGCCAAAAATATAGCTGGTTGAGGAATATTTAATCTCAATTTCAAAGTTTTAACACATCCAGAGAAAGCCATTCTTGACAAAGGTCTCAAATTTGTCCCGCCGAGATTGGACAAGTTTCAGACCTACATGGATATCCATAAATTTGTCAAGAAATTAAATATTAAAAGCTACATGATTAACAATCCCATTGTTAACAATGTATCAGCAGAAGCAGAATTTGTACATTCTGGTTTATCAAATGCTTCTTTGTTCAACCCCCATGTGTGTTGGCACCTGCATTGCGTGTTTTTAGAGATATCATGCTTAGAGGCTTAGATCTCTTGGAAGTCAAAAAGGCAAGACTAAATAAGACCCTGCAGGAATGTTTAGATTCCCTATGTAAAAACAGGGAATTAGTTATAAGACCTGTGTATAAAGGGGGAGATTGTTGTTCTTGATCGACAAGACTATATGACTGAAATGTACAACATTTTAAGTGATGCTCATGCTTACACTGTACTTCCTTCTGACCCTAAGGTCAAATATCAAAAGGACTTGGAGAAAGTTGTGGCTAGGGGTTGTCAGGCAGGCATCCTTAACAAAAAGGAAGGCCTATATTTTGTACCTAGAGCTCCCCGCACCCCTACCATTTACTAATTCCCCAAGGTCCATAAAATCCTATCTGCCCCCCGGGATGCCCTATTGTTAGTGGCATTGATTCAATAACATCCCAGATGGGAAGATATATAGATTTTTATTTACAGCCTTTGGTACCGAGAATGCCCTCATATGTCAAAGATTCTAGGCATGTTATCAGGTTGCTTTCAGAGGTTTGTGTGAAACCTAGTATGTGGTTGTTCACTGCGGACGTGACATCCTTATATACCATAATTCCACATAGTTTGGGTTTTGAGGTTGTAAGGAGTTTTTTGGACAGAGATTCTGGACTTCCACAGAATCAGATATCATTTTTGATGGATCTATTGGAATATGCCGCCTCCCACAATTATTTTTGGTTTGACAATTATTTTTACAGACAGGACATGGAAGTGGCTATGGGGGCAAAATACACCCTAGCCTGGCTAATCATTGATGATTCATTGGTTGTCTCTTTCTCAGGTTTAAATTAAATTAGTATTATATTTTAGAGGAGAGATCTATTAAGAATTCTCTTGTTTTTAACTTACTACCAACAATTTGGCTATATATATCTATTTGTGGAGTGACGTAGCAGGATTAACTTGCAAAAATGATTTGTTATCCTCTGTCTCCACAAGTTAGGGATTACCACCCACCAAAAATATGGTGCCTTTCGATCCATGAACTTGTGACTCAGAATGAGGCTTGACTCTGTATATATGGCGGTGAGTAACTACGCTGCCTGTTCTTCATTAACGCCACGTATGACAAAACACATCTGGAGGAGGGTACATAGTGACGTCACCACGCAATCGCTCTAGGAGGAGGCTCTGTGTGTTTTTTTTCCGGCCGGCATTGTTTTTTTATGCTTGCAATATCTTTCTAAATATAAGTTCAATATCTTGTTTTAAATAAATTTATCTAAGCAATATTACCCTATGGTCAGTTTTCTCTCTTTTGTAGAATTTACCTGAAGACGGACATCGTAGTTGGAGGGAGTGAGCGATCTGCAAGATCCAATCTGCTGTTTTTGGTGTGGACATCTACAAGCTAAAGGCCGTGACTGGGTTATAGCCATCTCCCCCTTATGCTTTCTATCTGGTAAGCAGGTCCATATTACGATGGTGGGTACTCTCCTGTTTGCTTTTATACACTGTTGTGACATCAACAATCTGAAGTGACCAATTATGGACTTTCTGCATGTTTATATATTTTGATTTGATCAATGACTTATGCTTCTTTTTAGCGCAGCTTCTCTACTTCTAGTTATTCTTTGTGTCTATCCCACTTCATGTTGCTGCTTGTTTTTAATTCATATATGCTCTTCATGTATGTCAGTGAGCTTAATTTTTAGCATGGTTTATTTTTTGTCTTTTTTATTGCATAGATATAACAGCTTATTGAGGGCCCTTGTGTATATAAGCTATCTGGCCTAGGTTTCTGGACCTTGTAAATTTTGAGCCATTGTGGATCATTTGGGACTATGTCAATACTATCCTCATTAAGGACTAGGGATGAGCTTCAAATTCGAGTCAAACTCATGTTCCACTCGAACATTGCCTGTTCACCTGTTCACCGAACAGCGAACAATTTGGGGTGTTTGCTGCAAATTCGAAAAGCCATGGAATACCCTTTACAAGTCTATGGGAGAAATCTAAAGTGCTAATTTTAAAGGCTTATATGCAAGTTATTGTCATAAAAAGTGTTTGGGGACCTGGGTCCTGCTCCAGGGGACATGTATCAATGCAAAAAAAAGTTCTAAAAAGGAAGTTTTTTCGGGAGCAGTGATTTTAATAATGCTTAAAATGAAACAATAAAAGTGTAATATTCCTTTAAATTTCGTACGTGGAGGGTGTATTTTTTAATATGCTTGTAAAGGGGCGCATGTTTCCCATGCTTAGAACTGTCCCTGCACAAAGTATTATTTCTGCAGGAAAAAAAGTCATTTAAAATCACTTGGGCTATAATGAATTGTCGGCTCCCCATAATACAGAGAACCATCATTGAAAGTCATTGACAAAAAAAAAGCGTGGGGTTCCCCTAAATTCAATTACCAGGCCCTTCAGGTGTGGAGTTCCCCTAAAAAGCCATACCAGATCCTTTATCTGAGCATGCAACCTGGCAGGCCACAGGAAAAGAGGGGGGACGAAAAAGCACCCCCCTCCTGAACCGTACCAGGCCACATGCCCTCAACATTGGGAGGATGCTTTGGGGTCCCCCCCAAAGCACCTTGTCCCCATGTTGATGAGGACAAGGGCCTCATCCCCGCAACCCTGGTACAAAAGTACCCCTACCATTTCACAACAAAAGTGTAAAAAATTGTAAAAAAAAAGACACAGACACCATTGGGAAAAGTCCTTTATTAAAAATAAAAAAAGATTCCAGCAGGGATAATCCACTCTTGCTATCCAGCGATGGCTGATCTCTTCTCCAGGGTCCAGCGATGGCTGATCTGATCTGAACAGGCAACATACTGTACATATGAAAACATAATTAAACCAGGTTCAACATATCCAGAATCAGCAGCGGCGGGACCCGGAGGATGTGACAAACAGAGGACACAGGGCATTTGGTGGGCAACAGTTGAGACCATATGGAACATTTGGCCAATCAAGATGGACTCTGCACCATGCCTATCTCCTAGACAGTCCTCGGTATACTACGCTTTATAGCCAGCTAGCCTTTCTGGCTTCCCCCTCCGGGATCCCCAAATTCCTCTTCCTTTTTTCTTAAGAAGAGCAAACCCTTATAACACTTGAACTTGCCGCCGGTGCTGTGATATACCCCTCCCCCAGTCGCCGGGAGGAACTCTTTTCCTCTTACACCATTGGGTTTTGTTTGGGAGCTGAGACAGGGTTGGAAAGAGAGACTTAGGTGTTATCCCGACGAAGCAATTAAGCGAAACTAGTTGAATAATCACCTCACGTGTCTCTACCAACTGTATTTTGAGATTTCTTATATGTTTTTATATGTCTTACTTTTATATGTTTTCTTTAAATAAATTGTTTTTTTATATGACTTATTGTCTTGATATCCATTTTCTATGTATAAAAAAAATCTCATGTGCCCCGTAATAGTCCCGATACTCACCTCTCTCCCCTGTTGATGTCTCCATTGGGAGATAGGAGATATCCACATTCCTTATATCCAGAATAAAGGAATTAATATGTTTTCTTGGAGAGAAAAATACAGTAATTCTATTCTTTCAGAGAACAATATGGCAAGAAAATATATCAACTATAAATCCAAATTTTTGAAGAGAGAGTTACAGTAATAAAATAATAGCTCCAACAAGGCAGAGAACTAAATGTAGTTAGTCCATGTGAATCAGAGTATACCAAAGTTATGCTGAGCTTACAACCATAAGAAGGACAAATAGTACATGGTCCCTAGTGATCCGACTCAATGGTCATAGGTGACTTCATAAACCTAAATACTAGTGACTACTTATGGTAAAAAAAAAATAAAAAAAATAAAACTCAGATTAGGATAGCCTGGTCCAATATGAAAGAAGGGAACAACAGATCCCCAATAGGGGGGCATATCACGTAGATGTAAGGGTAGACAGAAGAATAAAAGGGAGGAGACTAAACTAGGAAATAAGGGAAGGGAAATAAGTGACCGACAGGAAGGAAGCTGGTTGTGCTGGCTAAGCGGTGTGTGGATCATGGCATCAAAGAAATACGCATGTGGTCCGCCCAGGATTTCCAAATGGTTTCACATTTCTGTGTGGAGTCCAAAAGCATACTGACCATCTTTTCCTGAGACATTATCCAGGAAACTTTTCTTTTTGCCTGTAGGACAGAGGAACACTTCCAGGACCCTGCAATGGCCAATTTATCCCCAAGCAGGATGAAGACTATGAGGCGTTGCATGCTTTTAGAAGCAGATTCCACTGGGAAATTTAGGAGGGCCACATGTGGTGATTTTGCTATGGGGAGACCCATAATCTTTTGGATCCATGAGAGCATTTTATTCCAGAATCTTCTAAATTTAGGGCATTCCCACCAGATGTGAATCATATCACCAAGGTGTTCACAGCAACTGAAACATAGATGCCGTAGTCTATAGCTTTGTAAGTCTGAGCGAAACCAGGTACCACCTCGTCATGACTTTCAAATTAGGTTCTATGAGGGTGATGTTTAGTACGCCCTTGTACTGTAGGCCCTGAAGAGATTCCTATGCCACACCTCAAGATCCCATTTCTGTGCAAGATCAGTTTCCCATGCTAGCATATAAGGAGTCTTTGAGTGTGTTGAAGATAGCGCTTTGTAGATTACAGATATGCCCCCCCCCCTCTGTTCCATGGCCTGACCACACCATTGTTTATAAGCTGTGATAGTATGCCCTTCAGAAGCTGAAGACCAACGTTTGTGTAAGTAATTGGAAATTTGTGTAAAGCGGTCCAGTATGCCTTAGTGAGTGGGCCTAAGGGAAGAAGAAAATGACTGATTCTGTATAGCCCCTTGTTCGACCACCATCTAAAAGCTTTGATTTCCAACCCTAGAGGAAACAAGGGATTCCTAAATAAATGGGCTAGAGATTTGAGAGAAGAAACTAGCTGGGGGTGTGAACTTAGGTTACCCCAAAGGGAAAAAGAATAGGAAATAATAGGAGCCAATATTGGGAGTCTCGATTTTTTTGTGAGACCACAGGAGGAAATCTAGAGTATGTAGGTACCGCCTGCCTTTCAATATGAACCCAGTTGAGAATCTCTGAATGCAGGTACACTATTGAGATATGAGCTAGATGAGACGACTGGTAGTACCAAAAGAGATTAGGAAGACCAAAGCCTCCCTGGTTCCATGCTCGGAATAAAACCAATTTTGAGAGGCGATGACCCTTATTTTCCCAGATAAATGTAATAATCTTATGCCTTGTACACACGGTCGGATTTTCTGACAGAAATTGTTTGATCGGAGCCTTTTGTCGGAAATTCCAACCGTGTGTAGGCTCCATCGGGCAGTTTCCATTGGAATTTCCGTTGCACAAAATTTGAGGTCTGGTTCTCAAATTTTCCAACAACAAACTCCGTTCATGTAAATTCCAATCTTGTGTACACAATTCCAATGCACAAAATGCCACGCATGCTCAGAATAAATTATGAGACGGAAGCGCTCGGTCTGGTAAAACTAGCGTTCATAATGGAGATAGCACATTTGTTATGCTGCAATTTTTAAAATAGTTTAGTGCAGTGCATTCTCTTCTTTAGAATGCTAGAATAATGAAGTTGTTTTGCTGCTCATATTCACATAGAGTTCTCACAAACTGATTTCTTTATTATTTCTCGTGATCTCATGAATAATATTAATTTTGTTTTTCATCACATCTCCATTATAATGGGGTTTTTTTTCGTTTTTTTTTTATCAAGATCTGCATTTTTTTTCTAGTGCTCTCCATAATATTATTTCTCATTTTGTGTGTCAAGTTACCTCAACATCAATATTATCTTGTATTTTTTTACCTCAAGGAGGTTGGTTGGTGTGCCTTGTTAATTTGACCTTGTATTTTTGAAATGTTCCTGTCTACTCAAAAAAAAAAATTGTCCCTTTTTAACTAAAACACATAGCCAAGTATTTGTGAAAAATAAATAGTCATTTATTCTGGCCTGAGGAGTCCTTATAATAGTGAGCACAATCTGTCCCAGGACTACAAGAGATCAGGAACAGCAGCAGATGAAATATATGTCCCCAGACATTCTTGTCTTCCTTAGATGCTTCCTTTCCAGGCTGTGGCTCTGGTGTTGGAGTTGTGGCAGGAGGTGGAGGAGGAGGAGGACCTGGAGGAGGACCATGGTTCAACTCACAAATGTGGCTTTGGTTTGCGAGTTCACCCCTCAGCCCCTTACTTAGGGCTTGTAACATAACTTCCTCACATAAGAGGTCTTGGCCCGCCTCCATTTCCAGCATTTTGCAAGCTGTCATGTAGGCATAGTCCTCTTGAAGATTAGGGGGTTTATAAAGGGCCTTCAGAAATATGCCAAGTGCTGCCTCCTCCAGGTTATTCCTCTTCCTGGCTCTTTTTGTTGAAGGCCGAGGGGAGGGACCTGGGATTCAGGCAGGGTACTGGGCTTGGCCTCCTCCTGGCTGAGACTTTCCTATGTATGAAAAATGGACATAGTTTTATTTTTTGGTTCATCAATCACACACAATTTTTAGCTCATGACTGTTGCAAATTTAATGTTAATAAATAGAAATGACTATCATTCTGACCCCAGCATTTTTCAGTCATCTGCTGCTCCTGATCTCAGGGAATCCTGGACCTTCTTGTGCTCCCTATTATAAGTACTCCTCATGCCACCATTTTTGGATGTTAAATACTTGATGTCTGCCATGGGGATCAACAGCTTCACAAATCCATGCAGTTTCTCCAGTGATGCCTGCCTCTTTGTTGGATTATTATAAAACAGGTGGTTCACCTGCCACAGATAGGGCAGCTCCCTGAACATATCAATGATTATTCCTAGAAATTCCCTATCATTGAAGAGATCCATTTTCTCTTCAAGTAAAACACAAGACAAACCCTAATATCAGGTGAAACTCTCCTAATCTTGACCCAATATAGGCCTTAACCACTTAATAACCGCCTTATAGCCGAATGACAGCTACAGGGCGGTTTCTTAACTCTGGGACTCCGTCATATGACGTTCTCCCAGAATTCCGCTCTTGCGCGCCCCCCTGGGGTGCGCACTCGAGAGCATCCGTGACCACGTGAGAGCGGCCGTTTACCACGTGATCGCTCCGTCAAATGACGGAGTGATCACTTGTAAACAAACCGGCGTCATGTTATGACGCCGGTTCCTCCCTCCCCCTCTCTGTACCGATCGGAACAGCGGAGGGGGAAGAGATCGGTGTCAGCAGCGATGTGGGCTGCATCTGCAGTGCCCACATCGCTGCTCACCGAAAATTAACCCCTCAATTCCCTGCCAATACCCTGCCATTACTCTGCATTACTCTGCAATACCCTGCAATACCCTGCAATACTCTGCATTACTCTGCAATACTCTGTATTACTCTGCATTACTCTGCATTACACTGCAATACTCTGCAATACACTGCAATACTCTGCAATACTCTGCATTACTCTGCAATACTCTGCAATACTCTGCATTACTCTGCATTACTCTGCAATACTCTGCATTACTCTGCAATACGCTGCAATACTCTGCAATACTCTGCAATACCCTGCAATACTCTGCATTACTCTGCAATACTCTGCAATACCCTGCAATACTTTGCAATACCCTGCAACACTCTGCAATACCCTGCAACGCTCTGCAACACCCACCAATAGACTGCAACACTCTGCAATGCTCTGCAACACTCTGCAATGTTCTGCAACACCCACAAATACCCTGCAACACTCTGCAATGCTCTGCAACACCCGCCAATACCGTGCAACACTCTGCAATGCTCTGCAACACCCTCCAATAGCCTGCAATGCTCTGCAACGCCATACTCTGAGATACCCAGCCATACTCTGAGATACCCAGCCATACCCAGCCATAGTCGTGATACCCTACAATACCCAGCCATAGACACCCCCCCTCCCGCCGCCCTCTGGTGCTTCTACCGACTCTCCAATACGATCGAATCCAGAATCTTTTTTTTTTTTTCAGGCTTCCCAGCTTAGAGGTGAGATGCGGGGTCTTATTGACTCCATATCTCACTGTAAAGAGGACCTGTCATGCCATATTCCTATTACAAGGGATGTTTACATTCCTTGTAATAGGAATAAAAGTGATCAAAAAATTTATTTTTGGGGAAAAAAATGTCAAACTAAAATAAATAAAGTAAAATGAACAATATATATTTTTTTTTTTAAAGCGCCCCTGTCCCCATGTGCTCGCATGCAGAAGCGAACGCATTCGTAAGTCCCGCCCACATATGAAAACGGTGTTCAAACCACACATGTGAGGTATCGCTGCGAACGTTAGAGCAAGAGCAATAATTCTAGCCCTAGACCTCCTCTGTAACTCAAAACATATAACCAGAAAAAAAAAATTTAATCGTCGCCTATGGGGATTTTTAAGTAGCGACGTTTGGCGCCATTCCACGAGCCTGTTTAATTTTTAAGAGTGACATGTTAGGTATCGATTTACTCGGTGTAACTTCATCTTTCACATTATGAAAATATGGGCTAACTTTACTGTGTTTCTTTTTTTTTAAGCACAAAACTGTTTTTTTCCAAAAAAAAGCATTCGAAAAATTGCTGCGCAAATACCGTGCGAGATAAAAAGTTGCAACGACCACCATTGTATTCTCCAGGGTGTTTGGTAAAAAAACATATATAATGTTTTGGGATTCGATGTAATTTTCTAGCAAATAAATGATGATTTTTACATGTAGGAGAGAAATGTCAGAATTGTCCTGGGTGCTCCAGAATGCCTGATGGCGCTCCATGCATGTTGGGCCTCTGTATGTGGCCACACTGTGTAAAAGTCTCACACATGTGGTATCACCGTACTCGGGAGTAATAGCAGAATGTGTTTTGGGGTGTAATTTGTGGTATGCATATGCTGTGTGAGAAATAAACTGATAATATGACAATTTTGTGAAAAAAAAAAGTAAAAAAAATCTTGATTTTGCAAAGAATTGTGGGAAAAATGACAACTTCAAAAAACTCATCATGCCTCTTACTAAATACCTTGGAATGTCTTCTTTCTAAAAAGGGGTCATTTGGGGGGTATTTGTACTTTTCTGGCATGTTAGGGTCTCAAGAATTGAAATAGGCCGTCAGTACTTCAGGTGTGAGCAATTTTCAGATATTGGCACCATAGCTTGTGGACTCTATAACTTTCACAAAGACCAAATAATATCCACCAATTTGTACTTATTTTTACCAAAGATATATAGTAGTATAAATTTTGGCCAAAATTTATGAAGAAAAAATTACTAATCTGCTAAATTTTATAACAGAAACAAAGAAAAATTCATTTTTTTACAGAATTTTCTGTATTTTTTATTTTATAGCACAAAAAATAGAAAACCCAGCGGTGATTAAATACCACCAAAAGAAAGCTCCATTTGTGTAAAAAAAAGGACAAAAATTTCATATAGGTCCAGTGTTGCATGACTGAGTAATTGTCATTCAAAATGTGAGAGCACCGAAAGCTGAAAATTGGTCTGGTTATTAAGGGTGTTTAAGTGCCCAGTGGTCAAGTGGTTAATCTATAAGCAGTATAGGCTACTGATGCACCAAGTTAAAATTGTACCTTTATTATAACGATCCTCGCTTCTGTTACTCCATCCTCCGCTCACAGATTGTACATACAACGCAGGCGTGTTACACGTTATATACACTGGGCATGCATGAAACTCCACCCACCCCTGACATTCTTTCTAGTCTATTCCCTGCCCCTTATCTTTCGGTGCAGTGGGAGAGCACATGGCAGAGAGACAACAGCTGCAAAGACAAAAGGCTGGAAACCCGAACCTCCCCATCCCGGAGGAGATTGGAGGGCTCAATTATGGCCTTTATAGAGATGGTGGAGACGGTGGACATCTTCAAGAGGGCTGACTATGATGGGAAGTATGGACTGTACCCAAACTCATATGTGAGAAAGGTCAAGATCATGACTAAAGTTGTGAAGAGTCTGTACAGGAATTTTTGGGTACGATGATCCAAGGATCAACTGAGGAAATGATAGTCAGACCTCAAATTGAGGGAGCACAATCAGTATATAAGAATCAAGAGAGTGCTGCAAAAAAGTAAGTATTTTGTATGTGTTCCTATTCTTCTTCTTAACATTCATGCTGCTCCATGTGCTTTTCTTAATCTATCAACATTTTACTATTTTTTAGCTATGATCAGCTACCTATATTTTACAGTCACCATTCACTGATTCCTCAACAGCTATTCTCAGGTATTTTTTCAATGCCTTTATATGAGATTAATATCCATGTATTACCCTTAAAACAAATTCTTTGTACTTACAATAAGAAAAAACATAGTATTTTGTTATATTTTTATTGTTTTACAGAATCTGACAACTGGCCCCAGCTAATCCTTAGAATATACCCTGCCGTTGTATGATCTCTCCTTTTTTGGGGGGTTATGAGAGTCTTTTTGTCTCTCTCTTCCATCATTATTATATACTTTTTGAACATCTTTAGTTTGATCAGGCATGGATATAAAAAGTTTTCCAAAATAACTATACTAAGAACTTTTTGGAGTCGAAAATTTATCTGGCAGACTTACCTTTTTGGTGTTTTTTTAATTAGAATATTATGGAATGCTAATTCAGCAACTCATTACGAAAAAAAGTGTAGAATGTGAAAATTGTCTATAGATTATTGCATATATATGGGATATCATAGATCCTTATCCTGTTTCTTTAATATATATTTTGAGAATATAAATTTCTCTTGCTTATAACCCCTGAGGAAGGAGCTATGTACACTCCGAAACGCGTTGGAGCAAAGAGTATTTCACTCTTCACACTATTGTATGTACATTGATGTTAAATGTTACAGATGCATTACGGATGTTACATGTTATATGATTAATATGTTTTTATGTATATATTTAATAAACTATATTTGTATTAAAGTACTATTCTACTCTCTATGTGCCTAAAAAGTCCACCACTAGGGGTTTTTTGCTTTTAGCTTTCCTTTACTGTTGTACATTTTAAAATGGCAACTTTCATGTTCATGGGCACAGTAATCGGTCGTAGGAAACATCATTTGTTTGCCCGCTTTAAAGTGTTTTTGGCAGATACAGGTTAACTACATTTGTTCATGCCTATTATTATTGTATTAAAATAAGTTTGTTGTCTAGATGGGTTTGTAACCAGAATGAAATGCAAACTTGATTCAGTGTAAGGAGAAGACACTTAGTAGCTGTTTACACATCTGGATGCAGGAGCACTAGTGTGGGACACCAAAACAAACTTTTTAGGTGGATACTATAGGGGTGTCTACATGTGTGATACTTTAACAAAAAAGGAATTATTACAGCTTTAGAAAGGAAATAAAATGTTATTCAGCTTGGAACTCTGCCAAAACAGACAATTGTACAACACTTCCAAGCGAGGTTTCAGAACTCTATTTTTGCTTTCCAATATCTGTGTGCTAAGTATACCTATTTTTTATTCACATAGGGAAGAAAAGACTAGGGACATCTGAGATCACCGGGGACCCCCCACCTCCTAAAGAAGGGGAAATCACCACATAAGCAGAGGATGAGAAGGGAGAGTTTTATGAAGTAGGCGAAATTGTCACCACAACAGGTGAGTGTCTGAGACCACAGCTTCAGGTAAAAGATCTATTCCTGCATATTTATAATACATGGTATGTTTTTTTTTATTTTAGGTGATGTGGATGTTGTGGAAGAAGAATCTAATTTCACCATTGAAAATGCCCAGATCCTCATCTGGGAGAGAATGGGGTGCAATCGTTATTTCAAAAAAATTAAGGAAAACATCAATGATGTTAAAAATATTAAGAACATCATTGATGTTTTAGGCAGAATCTAAAACACACAAAAATTGGACTATTTTCTCATGTATTTTTGAATTAAAAAAAAGGTTTTAAAGTATTTTAAAAGCCAAATTTTGGAGAGGTACACAATGTGTTAACATGTGTCATCTGCCATCACGGGATATCAATGTATGCATTTTGTGGGTGCAACTTTTCCTCCCAACCAATTAGGTGAGAGGAAGGAGTTGCACCCCCAAAACATGTCCATTGAACCCACATGATGGGAGCTAGCACATGCTGAAATTAGACATGGGGTCAGGAGGGAAATCACCAGTTAGAATCCCAATTTGTGTGCATCTTCAAAATTTGGCTTTTACAGGAGTGACATCACCCCATCTAATGAAGGGAATGTCAACACAGTTTGGACATACTAATGTCTAATATGCACACACAGAGTTTATTCTGTTTACAGCCTCTCTCTGTTCTATGGATTTTATTACAATATATGCCTGAATGTGACCAGCAATCACAGCGGAGCTCAGGAGATAGCCTCACATGGACTGGTATGATATCTTCATTATTACTCATGTGTCATTGCAACAGACTTGTGGCTGATACAGACAATCTTTGATACAAGACAGACTGTGGTATGGACAGTTCACTGTGATATTGCCCTGCACCTTTTTATTTCAGCTGTGTGTGCTTGGAAGGGCTCTGCTTTACATAAGTAACCAGTAGGAGTCTCTGGGTCTTAGGCCGCGTACACACGGGCGGACTGTTCGCCCAACTTTGTCCGCTGAACAGTGTTTCGGCGGACAGTCCGCTCGTGTGTGGGCTTCAGCGGACAGTTTCAGCGGACAGTCTGACGAACAAAGTTTTTCGGAATTTCCGTAAAACTGTCCGCTGAAACTTGGTTTGAGCGGACAGTCCGCTCGTGTGTAGGCTTGTTCGTCAAACTAAGTCTCGCGCATGCTCAGAAAGAATTTACAGGGCGGACAGGGCGGAAGCGCTCGGTCTTGTAAAACTAGTGTTCGTATTGAAGCTAGCATATTCGTCATGCTGCTAATTTTGTGGTTTTTTAATATAGCCCGTTCTTTTCTTCTTCGTAATGCAAGAAAAGTGAAGTAGCTTTGCTGCTTATATTCACACAGAGTTATACCACATGTTTTTATTCATCCTCATCCTATGATTAATCTTCCAATTATAGAAAAAATATATTCAAAATTTTTTAAAAAACAAAAAAAAACCCTTTAAAAATAAAAATAAAAATTATATATATATAAAAATTATATATATATATATATATATATATATATATATATATATATATATATATATATATATATATATATATATATATATATATATATATATTTATTTATTTCTTAAAAAAAAAAAAGAATTTATCTATTACTATATATTTTTGGAACTACTATTGTCATATTTTTTATTGTTTTTTTTTTGTGGGGGGGGGGGGGGGGGGTTGAAACAAGATGGACTTGCATTTTTTTTGGCCAAGCAGGACTATGCAAGTAGAGATAGATAGATAGATAGATAGATAGATAGATACCCAAACCAGCATTTTAGCTTACACATGATTGCATGTTCAAAATCAGCAGAGCTTCCCCTCATTTCAAATGTTAAGCCTCAAATTTACAGCGACTGCACTTCCAAGTGCACTTGCAGTGCTTTAAAAATTGCACTTGAAGTTAGCATATTTACATGAACGTGTGTTTTGTAAATAACCCCCAGAGTCTTTTGAAATGTATCTGCCTACTCACAAATAAACTTTGTTTTTTAAGCCAAAAAAAATAAAAAAATAAAAAAAAAACATACAATATTTTTTTGAAATAATAAATTTTTTTTTTCCTCAGAACAAAACTAAATCAAGAGGGAGGCAACACTGGAGACAATTTTGACGTTTGTGAAGCCTTTTGTCCCCCAGGCACACATCAAGTGAGTGGCCACCAAAATTCCGAACCTGTGTAGCATGTAAATAGGGAGCACAACCAGGTCCTAGAATCCCAAAGACCAGGAACAGCAGCAGATGAGATCTATGTCCCCAGACTGTGATACTACAACAGCCTGCGTCTTCTTTCAGAGCAGACTGAAGCCAGGCAGTCACTTGCGACTCTTCCGTCTAGCCTTCCCTCCACGCGTCGCTGGAGGCTGTGCCTCTGGTGGTGGACTTGTGGTAGGAGGAGGAGGAGGAGGAGGAGGAGGAGGAGCAGTAGGGTCTGCGTTGTAAAGCTTGGTGGTGGGTGTGAGCTCACCCTTCAGACCCCGTTGGATGGCATCAAAAAATATTGCTTCACACAAGTTGCGCTGTGGTTTGTCCATTTCAAGTAGCTTACTAGCCAGATAAGTGCCATAGGCCTCTTCCGGATTGGGGGGTTTGGACAGAACTTGTGTGGCTTGGCGTATAAGCGCCAAGGACTCCTCCTCTGTACGGGTCATCCTCCTGGGCCTTTTGCTGGCTAGGCGGAGGGGAGGGACCTGGCTTTCAGTCCGACTCCTGCTGGGCCCAGCTAGCTCTTGTGTGTGGCTGGTCCCGGCCTCCTCCTCCATACCACTGGTCCCGGCCTCCTCCTGGGTGAGCTCATCCTGTGTAAAAAACAAAGAAATCAATAAATAAAATATGTCTATATTTTGAAATCATCAATCACTAACAATTTTACAGTTCTCACTTGCAAATACATTTGTCTTGAAATAGAAAAGGCTATCATTTTGACACCATCATTTTTCCATCAGTTCACCAAGATTTGAGCCACATTTGTGTAAACTACTGTATCCTTCTATCTAATTTAATTTGTGATGAAATACTAGATTTGGAAGCAATTCAAACATTGAACTTTACATCATTAATATTTGAGCAATCCTAACTTTAGAAACTAAAATATACCTGGCTCCAGCTGGGCGCATCAACTTCGTCCAGCAAGGAAGGGTCTGGATCTTCCAGGGATGGCTCACCTGAGGTGGAGGGAAGGGTGGAGGGACGGGTAGACAGAAGAGTGGAAAGTGACTGCCTGGCTTCTGACGTGTCATATAGAAAACGCAGCCTGTCATAATACCACAGCCTAGGTACATAGACCTGACCTGCTGCTGATCCTGATGTTTGGGACTCTAGGATCTTTCTGCGCTCCCGCCTATACACGCTACGCAGGTTCTTAATTTTGGCGTTCACAAAGTCAGTGTCTGCCTGGGGGAGTCGGGTTTTCACAAACGTCAAAACTGTCTCCAGTGTCTTCTTCCGGGCAGCACGGCTTGAATATTGGGGGTGTTTTGAATCCCAAAGACTACTGTGCGACTCAACTAAATCACTAAATCACTAAATCACTAAATGTTGAGAGGAAGGCCTCCTCCTTAAAGGGGTCTGGGGTATACCTTTGCATTTTCTGAAAAACAAAAAACAAAAACAAAAAAAATACCAAAAAAAAAGTCAGACCAAATGCACACTATATTGTGACAATGTAGGAGAGACACACACTACCACACACGCTACCCCCCCCCCCCCCACACACACTACCCCCCACACACACACTACCCCCCACACACACACTACCCCTCCCACACACACACACACACAAACACTACCCCCCCCACACACAAACACACACTACCCCTCCCACACACACAAACACTACCCCCCCACACACACACTACCCCCCCCCCTCACACACACACACACACACACACACTACCCCCCCCCCCCCCACACACACACACACTACCCCCCCCCCCCCCTATACACCCACCTCCACCCCCACACTACCACACAAAACACCAACCCCACTCAACCACCAACCCACATAAAAATCGAGTAAACATCAATAATATTAAATTTCAATATACACATTCCTAACGCAGGCTTTAAATTAAACGAAAATAAAACGATAACTATCTTACCGTCGCGTGTAGCACTCGCTGCTTCCGTTCGGACAAGCGTACGGCCTCGCGGCAACGCTATATATTGCGCATGCGTTCAGGCTCCGCCTGCCTCGCCCGCCCCTGACGTTCCTTGCGGCCGTATTTCCCCGCCCCTTTTACCCTCGTTCCGCTGTGGGTGAATGAGAGGTGAAAATGGCGGACGCTAATTCAATGAGCAGCGTGAGCAGCGCGGAGGAAAGCCATGGACCCCATGCTTCCGGAGCAAGGAGGAGATATAAGGCCACCAATATGGCCTTTGAAGAGATGGTGGAGATGGTGGCAATATTAAGAAGGGAGGACTATGATGGGGAAAATGGCCCGTACCCCAAACCCAATGTCAGGAAAAGCGGCATCTTAGATGAGGTCGTCACAACTTTGTTCCACAAATTTGGGGTACGAAGAAGCAAGGACCAGCTCCGGAAACGATGGTCCGACATCAAGTCCAGGGAGCCGGAGCAATATCATCGCATCAAAAAGGCCCTGAAAAAAAGTGAGTAAACGCTGCGTTTATCGTGACTGTTGGACATAATCGTTCGTGTAGGTATTGTATGTAAATTTGGCGGATTTGATCGTAATCGTTCGTGTAGGTATTCATGTATATTTGGCGGCTTTGATCGTAATCGTTCATGTAGGTATTGTATGTAAATCTGGCGGATTTACTCGTAATCGTTCGTGTAGTTATTGTATGTAAATCTGCCGGATTTACTCGTAATCCTTCGTGTAGTTATTGTATGTAAATGTGGCGGATTTTATCGTTCGTGTGGTTAATAGTTCATGTAATGAGCGCATATGGTTGTTTGTATATGTGGGCGTAAATAGCATGAATTTGTATATGGTGTAAATGTATCTGGTGTTGGATTAGATTTTAATTAGTTATTAATTTTTTTGTATTGTTCATGATAAACTGAATTGTCACACTCAGTTTATAGGATATAAATTTTTAAAAAAGTTTCATAAATTTATTCAGTGCAATGTAGACTCAATAAAAAAAATGAGATAGATAGATAGATAGATAGATAAAATGCTGGTTCAACATCTGGACTGGGAAACATTTAGTGTAGTTTGGGACATCATAGAACATTTTTTGGCATAATCACACACAGGTACTCCAGGGGATGATTCAAGTGTGTCCGTCTGTGAAACTTGGACAAAAGATATAAAGTTTCGCATTTTGGTTAAAGGCTAGGTTCACATTGCTGCAATGTACAAGATCAAATGTGATTTGCAACGCACTGCAGTGCAAATCACATGTGATCTCTGTGTGATGCGATTTCAGCCATACATATAGTATGGCTGAATTTGCATCGCATCCGGCCCAAACTTGTACATGGCCCTTTTTTTAGTCCACAGCCGAATCGGATCACATGCGTCTTCACACCATGTGGTCCGATTCCTGTCCGAGTTTAAAGATTGCACTGTGATATGAGAACTAATTTGGAGGTGTCAATAAAACTTTACACTGATACTCCCAGCAGGTCACATAGGGCAGTGCGAACTGCGCATGCGCTGCGTGAAACCACAGTAGATTTGCAGCATTCGCACATCGCAGCAGTCTGAACACAGCCTAACTAAAAAAAATTCATTTTAATGATGTATTAAACTAGGAGCTTGTAATAACCAGCTAATAATTGTACACCACTTCAAACCAATGTTTCATATTCAAATTTCTGAACTCAAATATCACTATGCTTAAAAGTATCCTTTTTTTTTTTTTTCATTCTCATAGGGGAAAAAAGACTCAGACAAGAGGCGGAGCAGCCCAGGACCCCCCGACCTCGCCAGCCTGATTGGGCAATTAGCCCTAGCCCTGCGTCGGTGATGGAGCCATCCAGCCCCGTGCCGGTGATGGAGATTCCCAGCCCCGTGTCGGTGATGGAGCCATCCAGCCCCGTGTCCGAGCTGGAGCAGCCAAGCCCAGGGCTAGATGTGGAGGAGGAAGAGGTGGTGGAGATAAGCACCCCACAAAGTGAGTGTCTGACAACCCAGCTTAAGGTAAACAATTAATGGCTGTATATGCTAACCAATTTTTTATCTACACATGTTTTTAGGTGATGATCTGGTTGTGGAAGGGCAAGCCGCGGATCCTTTTACGGCCGACAGTGCCCAGAGGATGATTGGGCAGATCATGGCCTGGAATGCCAAGATCGATGACATGCAGAGACAACTGGACACTATGAGGCAGGAAATGAAGAACATGATCGATGTTTTAGGGAGAATCTAATAAGCCCCTTTTCCCTAAAACACAATCGATCATGTTCTTCATTTCCTTGCCCAAAAGTTTTTAATGTTTTTAGAACATAGTTTTTAGAGGCCAAATTTTGAAGATGCACACGGTGTGTCAACATGTGCTATGTGCCATCAGAGGATCACAATGGACGCATTTGGTGTTTGCAAACCCTTCCTCATTCTAGTATGTGAGAGGAAGGGATTGCACCCACCAAACACGTCCATTGATCACTCATGATGGTACATAGCACATGTTGACATTACCAATTTTTGGTGTGCATCTTCAAAATTTGGCTTTACCCCTTGTTTTATGTAAATAGTTAAAAATATGCTTTTATTTTTATTTTTTGTGATAATTGTATTTTAGATATATCTATATATTTCTATGTTTACAAAAAAAGAAAAAAAAAAATTAAAAAAAAAATAACACAAAAAAAAAATACACAAAAAAGAAAAATATCTAAAAAAGAGGCACTGGTTGTAATGTGCACTATTAAAAAAATCAAAAAAAAGATGTGTGTGTGTGTGTCTACTTCTTTCAATACTCAATACCAGTTTGGGAAGTCATTTTGTGTTTTCTGTCACAAAGGGCCTTATTTCCTATTGTCAAAAACCACTTTGCTATACAAATGCACTAGGACAGGAATATGCAATTAGTGGAAATCCAGCTGTTGCAGAACTACAAGTCCCATGAAGCATAGCAAGACTGACAGCCACAAGCATGAGACCCAGAGGCATGATTGACTTGTAGTTTTGCACCAGCTGGAGGTTGGCCAATTGCATATCCCTGAATTAGGACAATATGTAGGAGACAAGCAACGTGAAAAGCAAACAAGAACCCAACTTAAAAATTAGAACAGACAATACATATTTCAAGAAAAATACATTTTTATTGCTCAGCTGGCATTGGAATAGCCCCCCTACCATTAAAATAGCTGACATAGCGGTCACGCACCTCACGTGCTGTTTGGGGGGCTAAGCCAGGAAGGGCATGATCCAGCCCTGTCAGTTCTGGAAATATTAGTCCGGCCTCAGGCCCAATAGGCTGCAGGTACTGGTTACCTGAAAATTTACGTAGGAAATTGTGCAGAATGCAGCAGCACAGAATCACATAGTTCAGTTTATATTCTGCAAGGTTGATCGCTGTCAGTAACAGACGGAACCGGCTGGCCATAATGCCAAAGGCACTCTCCACAACCCTTCTTGCTCTGGCCAGCCGGTAATTAAAAACCCTCCTCTCCGGGGTGAGGGTCCTTTGGGGGAAGGGTTTCATAAGATGTTCACTCAGACCAAACGCTTCATCAGCCAGAAACACAAACGGTAGACCCTCCACATTCTCGGCATCTGGTGGCAAGTCCAGGCCACCAGTGAGAAGACGGTGGCAGAACTCAGTCTGCCTAAAAACTCCTCCGTCAGACATCCGGCCGTTCTTCCCCACATCCACATAAAGAAAGTCACATTGTGCCGACACCACCGCCATTAGCACCACACTATGGAACCCCTTATAATTCCAATAGTAGGACCCCGAATGGGGTGGGGGCACAATCCTCACATGTTTCCCGTCGATCGCCCCTCCGCAGTTGGGGAAGTCCCAACGGGCAGCGAATTGGGAAGCCACAGTCTGCCATTCCTGTGGCGTGGAAGGACACTGGGGAGTCAAACACAGGAAAAAAAATTGTCATTAAATAAAACCAATTCATAACAAATAAAACACCAAGCCCCAATATAGCACGAACTCGTTCCCGAGTATGTCCACTCTCCATGGCTTTGAAACGGTCGGCTGGACAGACAAGCTCAACTGAACGCACTGAAGAACAGCCAGACCTATGAAGAACGACCTGAAACCCAGAAACGAGCGGACCAGAAGCGCCTAATAACAGGTACAACTGATCCACGCGTACCGAAAGACAGATATAAACCTCACAGGTAGACTGCGCCGCAGTGAACGGACAAATTAAGCTGAAGTCTGAAAAGCGCGAATCGTCTCTAACCAAACTTCTACTAACGCAAAGTCAGCAGAAGGAGCCCAAAGGGTGCTTTGCTGTGTCTTGGACTTCCTATTTCTAGTCCCGTCGTACGTGACGTACGTCATCGCGCACGCTTTCAGCGGACTGTTCGTTCATCGTGTGTGGTCAAGTCCGCTCATGCTAATTTTGAGCGGACTGTTTGTCAAACTGTTTGACGAACAAAGTTGGGCGAACAGTCCGCCCGTGTGTACGCGGCCTTATGAATAGATTTCTTTCAGGACTATCAAAATTGTTATAACTTTACACATAACATCTCCACCCTAGGAATGCAGAGACAAGGGGCTACCTGAGAGTCCCTTATTAGGACTGTTTTCTTTCAGCCATAACTTTTGGATGTTCCATGTATAGGGGACTAAGGTGGATTTAGAGTGGACTTTTATATCCAGAGACATTTTCACTCCCTTTTTTCATGCTCATGGCTTTATCAGTTATATGAAGGGCTTGGCTTAGGGTGGTGGGGGTGCTCTCTGTCAGCATCTATTTTTAATATACAATGTTGTTTTTTCATAGTATTTACAGTCTGTGTTTTATGTATAGATTTTTTGATATTATGCAGGTATAGGCCCCATTCGTGAATCCGTGCGAGACACATGCGGGACTTTGTTTGAGATGTGTACATTATTTGTCAATAAAGTTTACCATATTATTTGATCATATTGCATGGTTGTGTCCCTCTCTTTGAGTATTCCTGAGACCATCTGTGTCTCTACTTTTTTTCTGCTGCTATTGCCTTCATTTTATCAAAGTTGAACTTTGTAAGTTCCTAAGTTGTGTAAATTATGCTTTGAAACATGCCTGTTTAACCAAAAAAAAAAGGATATTTATGTGAAAAAAATATATACACCAAAGATGTTGGTTTGTTCAAAAACCCTTTTCTAAAGCACATGTGAATGTGCTTTGAGTAAAATATTTTCTACTCAACAATGTGTGGCTTCTTTTTTCAATGCCCAATAGCAATTTATGTAGTAATTTGGTGTTTGCAGTGACAATGGGGCTTAGTTACTAAAGGCAAATCCACTTTGCACTACAAGTGCAGTTTCATGTGCACTTTTAAGTGTACTTGGAGTGCAAAGTGGAATTTCCTTTAGTAAATAACTAATTTGCCAAAATCAGGCCATTTTCGTGACTCCACAAAATTCATTCATGGTGCTGAAAATGATGAATATTTTTGTCAGTAACTCATTACATACATTGAATAATGGGCGGCCTCATATATAAAAATGAAATATTAAAATATTAATGTGCAACTCATCCCAATCAGATAGACTAAGAAATTACATCAACATCTCTGGTCTCCAATCAGAGATGTCAAAAGGGTGTGAGCAGGGGGACTATCACGGGCACAAACAATCATTGAATCAATATGAAGAGAATAATATTTCATAAAAACAATTTATTAAAGTTACAAAATGTTACATCTTCGGGTATATGTCACAAATTCATAGGGGAGGGTGAGGTAATTCGACTAGTTTCGCTTCTCAGCTTCTTCAGGATATTACCTATATCTAAAAATACATTGATTTAATATTAATTATAAAAATTGTAGTCACATCATAATACATATAACCATTCAATAAAGGAGACAATATTACAATATGTATAGTGAGAGCATAATCAATTCACCCCAAATGCCGACCTAGATCCAAGCACAAGTACCATTCATTGGGCAGAAAAAAAAGACGAAAAAGAGCAAATAAAACTAATAATAAAAAATATCAAAATTAAAAAGGAAGGGAGAACAGTTCCCATAGTGCAAGGATAGTGAGTGTTGGTGTACGTAGCCCTAAGGCCAATCAAGAACTAATAATAATAATTATAGTCATTGTTAGTAAAAATTAAAAACGTAAAAGTGAACCACTAAGTGATTACAAAATATGTCGACCAATCACCAAGTCCAGGGACATAAAAGCCCCGTTAGAAACACAGTTAGAAACCACAGTGTGAGTGCGTGACACTACTGTTCAGAATTAAGTGAAGGTGAAGACCAAAAAACCAGGGGAAAAGAGGGGGAAGTCATTCATCTAAAGATATTGGTGATTTGGGGTGAATTCCCCTCCCAGTCGCTGGGTAAGACTTTTTTCCTCCCCCAGCCGGGTTGAGGTTGGTGTAGGGACAGGGGTGGATAGGTAAGATTACGCTCTCACTATACATATTGTAATATTGTCTCCTTTATTGAATGGTTATATGTATTATGATGTAACTACAATTTTTATAATTAATATTAAATCAATGTATTTTTAGATATAGGTAATATCCTGAAGAAGCCGAGAAGCGAAACTAGTCGAATTACATCACCCTCCCCTATGAATTTGTGACATATACTCGAAGATGTAACATTTTGTAACTTTAATAAATTATTTTTATGAAATATTATTCTCTTCATATTGATTCAATGATTGTTTGTGCCCCGTGATAGTCCCCCTGCTCACACCCTTTTGACATCTCTGATTGGAGACCAGAGATGTTGATGTCATTTCTTAGGCATTACATACATTAACAACAAAAACAAGGTATGTGTAGCAGACCCACAACATAATAATAGTTCGCTGAAGAAGAGATTGTCACCTCGTGTATCAAATAAATTACATTTGCACTATTGAAGAAAATGTCCAAAAAGAAAAGCCCATTGGAGAACCTAGGAGACAGCTAAAAGATACCCAGGCATAAATCAAAGGAAATCTTCTTTCAGTTTAAGTTCAAAAATTTAGCATAACATTTTTCTTAAACAGTTTCTGGCATATCAATGGCCCCTCACCTGCAAAGTACTCGACATACTTCGGTCTTACTTTGCGGGTGCTTTGGGGGGGAAAGCCAGGACGGCCATCTTCAAGTGACGTCAGGGTTTCTTGTTGAAGTCCAGCCTCAGGACCAACTGTTGTGTAGAGTGCATCATGCAAGGATTATATGGTTAGATTTATATTCAGCCATGTTGATTGGCATAAGGAATAGGCGGAACTGGCTGGCCATTATCCCAAAAGTGTTCTCCACCACTCTGCTGGCTCAGATGGTAGTTATAAACCCTCTGGTCCGGCGTGAGGGTCCTCATGGCTTCAAAACGGTCGGCTGGTCAGAACGAACTAACAGCACTGAAAAACAAAGGCTGGAGCTGAAAAACAGATACCAGCGGACAAGAACGCACTGAGAATCAAATACATAATAGAGATACGAACCCACAAGCAAAAGCTGAAGAGCAGTAATGATCGGAAAAGCAGGAGGCTGAAAAGCCGAATCATCCATCACCAAACTTATACTAACACGAGATTAGCCGAAGGAGCCCAAAGGGTGGCACACTTAGTATTGAACTTCCTATTTCTAATGCCATCGCATGGGTTGTACGTCACCGTATTCTTGATGTTCACAAATTCTGACCAACTTTGTGTGACTGTGTGTATGCAAGACAAGTTGGAACCAACATCCATCGGAAAAAAACATGGATTTTGTTGTTAAAATGTGCAATTGTGTGTACGAGGCATTCGATTGTAACCGTTGTACGCAAGCCTTAACTATCAGGATAGGAAGACCTAAAGAAGTATAAAATACGAGGGGGTGAGGTAATTTTAATGGCATTGATCTGACCCAGCCAGGAAAGGCCATGGTGGGCTCGCTTGGTAAGATCGGATTCTAGTTTTTTAAACATAGTGTGCAGAGAAGAGAAGGTCGATCTTGGGAGCTAGGTTTACTCCCAGATAAGGGATTGTAGAATCACTCCAGGTAAACTGAAAGTTTCCTTGAGCCGCAAAACTGTCGGGCTCAGTAGCATTATGTTTAAAGCTTGCGACTTAGCATAACTGATGTGCAGACCTGAGATTTTACCAACGTCCTCCAAAAGGCGGTGTCAGACAGAAGTACAGTTAAATCACAGTTGTTTAACATTAAAAGCAAAAAGAACAAAACATAGTCAAAACATAACCAGAGTTCAGTAACCAGAATGGATAGTCAGTCAAGCCAGAAGTCAGGGATCAATGTAGTGGAACTGCAAGCAGGATCTGGAGCCAGAAGGGATGTCAGCAAAGCCAGTCTTTAAACTGGCATGCAGGAAATGTTTCTTGTGATGTTGACCAAGGCAAAGGCAGAGCTCCTCTGGACTGAGCGGCTTAAGTAGGCAGGACTGACGAGCAGGATATGAACAACAGCTGAGTAACTGTGGCGAGAGATGGGAGCTGACAATTAGCCGACAGCTGAGTGGCCAGCTCAGAGAAGGAAGGGCTGAGCCCAGCCCTGACAGTACCCCCTCCTCAACCACCCCTCCCCCTCGGATGACCACCAGGCTTGAGGGGAAAATGCCTATGAAAATCATGGAGGAGGACAGGGGCATATACATCTGAGGATGAGACCTAAGAGCTTTCCTCTGGACCATACCCCTTCCAATGCACCAGGTAATGTATGTGCCCAAGGAAGGACTGTACTTCATACCCCTCATGGTTCTCAACCTGTACAGGGTGAGAACATGGCACCGAGGTGGTAAAGTGGCTGCAGACCAAAGGTTTTAATAAGGAGACATGAAATGCATTTGAAATATGCAGAGTAGAAGGAAGGTCTAATGCGTAAGCCACTGGGTTAATCCTGCAAAAAATACAGAAAGGCCCAATAAACCGAGGTGCGAATGTTAGTGAGGGAACACGAAGTCGGAGGTTGCGAGATGACAGCCAGACCCTGTCCCCAACCTGGTGGGAAGGTGCAGGCAGGCGTCTGCAGTCAGCATGGAGTCTGTACCTATCATTAGCAAAGCCTTCTGGACTTGTGCCCAAGTGGAACGAAGACCACAGAGATGCTCCTCTAATGCAGGAATACTCTGTGGAACAAACAATTCAGGCAACATGGAAGGTTGGAAACCATAATTCGCCATAAATGGGGAAAATCAGGAAACAGAATTAAATGAACTGTTGTGAGCAAACTCTGCCCACAGTAATAGGTCTGACCAGTTGTTATGATGATCAGAAATCTAGCAATGTATGAATTGCTCCAAGGACTGATTGGCTCGTTCTGCGGCCCCATTAGACTACGGGTGATATGCAGAGGAGAAAGCAAGCTGAATTCCCAACTGTGCACAAAAGGCTCACCAGAACCGGGACACAAACTGACTACCCCTGTCCGAAACAATCACCTTGCGTAGCCTATGTAAGCGAAAGATCTCCCGGGCAAAAATGGAAGCCAGTTCCTTAGAAGTTGTAAACTTCTTAAGTGGAATACAATGAAAAATATTTGAGAACAGGTCAACCACCATAAGGATAACACTGTTGCTCTGGGGGTTAGATAACTCCACAATGAAATCCATAGACAGGTGGATCCAGGGCCTCTCTCCATTGGGTAGGGGTTGTAGGAGGCTTACTGGAAGGTGTTGTGGAGTCTTACACTGAGCACACATGGATCAGGCAGCTATGAAGGCAGTTACATCAGCATGTAGACTAGGCCACCAGTATTGTTGGGAAATGGCCCAAACGAGTTGATTCCTCCCAGAGTGACCAGCAGCCTTGGGAGAATGGTAAGTCTGGAGCACAGCAGTACGGAGACTATCTAGGACAAAACAGCGGTCACAAGGTTTCTCAGGTGAAGCATGGACCTGAGCAGCAAGAATTTTGTTACCCAAAGGAGAAGTGAGACTTGTGCAAACCGTAGCCAGAATACAATTCAGAGAAATCACAGGAACCGGAACTGACTCCAACTTGGAAGTGGAGAGAAATTGTCATGACAAGGTGTCAGTCCTTACATTCTTAATATCGGGTAAGAATGAGACAATGTAATTGAAACTTGACAAGAAAAGAGCCCATTGTGCCCTTCTGGGAGAGAGGCATTTAGCCTCAGACAAGAATGTGAGATTCTTATGGTCAGTAAGAATGAGAACTGGTACAGTGGTACCTTCGAGGAGATGTCTCCATTCTTTCAAGGCTAAAATGATCACCTACAGCTCTCTATCACCAATCTCAAAATGTCACTCCAAAGGTGACAATTTCTTGAAAAAGTAGCTACAAGGATGCATAGCACTCTCAGAGGTAGGACGTTGAGACAGAAGGGCGCCAACACCAGTCTCAGAAGCATCAACCTCAAGGATAAAAGGTAGCGTAGGATCAGGATGTGCCAACACAGGAAAAGAAACAAAGGCAGCCTTGAGACTCTCAAAGGCCTTAATGGACTCCGGAGACCAACTCTGTGGGTTACCGTCCTTTTTGGTCATATCAGTCAGGGGCTTGACCAGAGACAAGAGGTTATGAACAAACTTACAATAATAGTTGGAAAAGCCCAGGAAATACTGCAGAGGACGTAAACCTATGGGCAGGGCTGTCTTTAATATTGATTGGACCCTGGGCAAAACTTCCATGCAGTTTCACTCTCCACCTGCTCTCAGACATACAATAAATAATAATAATAATAATAAATAGCAGCTAGACTCAAAATTAGTTTACTGAATCAGATCAGGCAGCTATTGCGATTGATTGCCAGAGGTTACAGTGTATCATTACCGTTTACTGACTGGTTGCTAGAGGTTACAGAACACATTACAGCTCACTGGTTAGTTGCTAGAGGTTACTGCACATGATTTCTGCTTGTTGATTGGTTGCTAGAGATTACAGTGGATATGACCTCAGGGGGGCATGATATACATATCAATGCTGCCGGCCGCCTCTATTTACATATGAATGCCGGTAATTTACATGTAAACTCAGGATCTGTAGGTGAGTCGCCTGTACACAACAATAGGGCAGAGCTGGGCAGCATTAGTAGCAGCACTTCACACTGAAATATTGGGACACCACACAGGACTAAAACCTCAAGGGGAGAGGAAATTTAAATCAGGATAGTTGGCAAGTATGAAGCAGCTGCTTTGGGCCCCACAACAATGACAGGGCCCAGGGCAGCTGCCCCTTTTGCCCTGCCTTAAAAATGGCTCTGCCTATGGGTCAGGGCCACTGTAGAACTGCCAGGTAGGGGTAACCAAAACCAGGGGCTCATCCTTCTGGATAACTGGGGATAAAACAACGCCACCTAAGGTCTGTCCATGATAGGACCTCAAGGTTTGGGCATTCACTGGACGGGTAGGAAAAAACTTCAAAAAGTGACCTGTCTGGTAACAATAAAGGCACAATATCTCCCTCCTCCTTAAGGTTCTGTCATCTGCAGAGAGACGTGTGAAACCCAAATACCGGTACTAGAGGGCATGGGGGGTGGGAATGCAAAGCTCGAAGTCAAACATACAGGAGGCTTCCACAAGCTCTCCTTAAATAGAGTCTTTCTCTGAGTCTGGAGTTAATGAGGAGGGCAAACGTGATCAACTTCTCCAGCTCAGTGGGTTATATGTGTGCGGGAACATCAAAAAAAAAAATCCCTTTTAAACAAAGCCACAAACTCAGAGTAGTTCAAGACAACAGGTTTTTGTGTCTCCCATAGAAGGTTTGCCCAGGCAAAAGCTCTCTCAGAAAGCAAAGATATCACAAAACCTACTTTTCTCCTGTATGTGGGAAATGCCTGGGGCAGCATCTCAAAGTATATCATGTATATATAAATTGTTATCTCATGTTTCGCCTGTTAAGGCTTCCTCAGGAGATTCTTTTGCAATGAACACTGTAGGTGTGGACTGATCACTACAATAAAAAAAGTATATACAAAAAAAAACAATTATACAAGGTAAATACATGTAAAAAACAACAAAAAAACAAATTGAATACATAGTTTAATATAGGACTGTGTGGTAACAAACAAAATGCATGCTCTGATCTGCTTTGTGATCAGCTTTGTGAAGGAAGGGCTGAGCCCATCCCTGACAGTTCCACTACTGTTGCAATCTGTCAGCTAGGTAGATCCAGGTTGGTCACTAAAAGAGAATTAGAGAGATAAGAAAGATAGAAGAATGCAAAGGGATAGAGAGAGGGGTTAGGGTGAAAGGAAGCCAACATGGGTGAGAGGAAAAATGTCCCTCACCACTTGTCAACATTACCATAAATGCCTCCACTTCCAAAGAGGAGACAGTACTGTCTGGGATAGGGAATACTTCCAAATCTCAGAGACAGGAGGAGGGGCATGAGCACAGCTTCAGCCATGAGACATCCTGCAAATAAGCAAACCAAAAAGGCCCATATGCCTTAGGCTAAGTGAAGGCACCCATATTAAAAATTAATAATTTTTAAACCCAAGCACAGTATTTAAATATGCAAGCACAAGGACGGGATGAAGGGTGGCTGGGGGAGGGAATACAGGGGGAGAGGAATTAGGAAAGGTGGGAGAGGGAGGGTTTGGAAAGGGAGGGGGATTGGATATAGGAAGGCAGTCTGGCCCTAAGATAGTTTGTGAGGGCTCAGGGCCCCAGAAATGTAACATCTGATGGAGAAAACAAACCCTGTGTTAGTAGCAGGTCTAACACCGCTATAGATCAGCAGTGCACAGGGGGAGGAGAGTCACCCCCAGAGCAAAAGCAGTCTACTGCCCTGTACATTGTCCACCCTTTCAAGACCATTTCCCTCCCTTTCTGTTAAACAAAGGATAGCTTAATCAAAAAAAAAAAAAGAAACCCCCCCATAATAAACATAAGATGGAAACCAATTGGCCTAAGAAGGCTTAAACCAAGTACTAAAAAAGTATATGTGAGACAACTGGATCAACTGATGAACCCCCGAGGAAGGTGACCTTCCTAGGAAGAATGAAGAGGATAAGGAAGTCCAGGGAATGTCATAGAGGGAGAGTCTCTTTAGATTTCTTGGACTTGGACTTTACCCACACTGGAGTCAGTGGGCTTGAGGGAAGCTGTTGTTTCAATGAGTTCACCATGGAGCTAGAGTGTTGTGGATTTGGATCTTGTTGCCGGATTCCCATTTTCAGTAACAGACGCTCTCAATTCAGAAAATTAGGCAAATGTGTAGGGTTTATTTTTAAAGAGAAACTTGAAGTTAAACGGGAAGAGCCACCAGTACTTAATATCCTTTTCTACCAGTACCAAGAGGAGCGACTTGAGAGATCTGCGCTTTGGATAGTAAACCGCCAGAGGTCAGCAAAAACCTGGATCTTGTGGCCTTGGAATGATAACTTAGGTGTGGTGCAAGATCACCTCCTCTGTGACAGCAAAGAAGTGCGGTTTAACTACCAAATCCCTGGGGAGTCCATCTGAGTGCAGATGTTTTAGGACTCAATGGGCACGGTCCAGCTCAAGTCGTTGTTGCAGGATATCCAGTAGGAGTTCCTTAATTATTATTATACAGGATTTATATAGCGCCAACAGTTTACACAGTTCTTTACAAATTAAAAGGGAGACAGTACAGTTATAATACAATAAAATACAAAACAAAGAGAGCCCTGCTCAGAAGAGCTTACAATCTAAAATAGTGGGTCAGGTGGTACAAAAGGTTGTAACTGTGGGGAATGAGCTGATGGAAGTGGTAAAATATTAGTTGGAGGTGAGTTTTCAGGGATCGCTTGAAGGTAGCAAGAGTAGGGGATAGGTTAGGTGGGTATTTGAGAAAAGTTTTGTTACCTCTTCAGTAGTAGCCAGTTCAAAAGAGGAGAGTGTTGAATGTGCTGTTAGACAAGGTATGTTGGGTGGGGAAGATGTATGCACAGTGGAGGTATCCTCACAAATTACATCAATCTTGTCTTTGAAGCAATTGGCAATCTCTTGGGCAGTGAGTGAGTTAGTGGGCAGGGGGGGTGGGGGACGATGAAGAGAGTTAAAGGTTGAGAAGAGCCGACTGGGACTGGATAACAAGGTATTAATAAGAGAGACAGAGTAGGCTTGTTTGGCAGCATGGATGCAGGAACTGTATTTTAGAAGGGCAGATTTAGAAAGAGGGTGTTGGTGAGGTTGCCCGGATTGCAGAGATGGGAGAATACAAGGTCAAGGGTATTACCATTGGGATGAGTGGACGTATGTGTCCATTGGGTTAGGTTGAAAGGTGAGGTTAAGTTGAGAAGTTTAGCTGTAGCTGGGCTGTTAACACAGGAATGTTGAAGTCACCAAGAATGATAGTGGGTATTTTAGAGGAGAGAAAGTAGGGTAGCCAGGCAGCAAAGTCATCAAAAAAGTGTGATAATGGTCCAGGAGGCTGATAAATTGCTGCAACCCTCAGAGAAATTGGAGAAAACAGACTAATACAGTGCGTCTCGAAAGAAGAGAGGGATAGAGAAGGAGGGATAGGAAGGACTTGGAAGGTGCTTTGTGGGTATAGAAGGAATCCACCTCCACCTCCTTTGTGTCCATTGGGTCTGGGGAAGTGAGTCCAATGGAAGCCACCATGGGAGAGGGCAGCAGGAGAAGCTGAGTCAAAATTTTGAAGCCAGGTTTCAGTTATGATGAGTATGTTAAAGCCATGAAAGATGAAAAAGTCATGCACAGATGTTAGATTGTTACAGATGGAGAGAGCGTTCCAAAGGGTTCATGAGATTGGGGTCTGGTTTGAGGAAGTAGGGGGATAGAAATTAAAATGAACAGATTGTGGTGATTGCCAGAGGAGGAGGGGTATTGTATATGTGGTTTGCAGTTGGAAAATGGCAGACCAGGATTAGGAGAAATGTTACCTGAGACTAGGAGAAGGATGAGGGTAGAAAGGCAAGATAGGAGTGGGATGTGCATGAGTGGACATATTTAATGGCCCTGGTGTTTGTCAGCATGTGGGTGCAGCAAATGCAGGATATGATGGGTGCAGTAGGAAGGGGAGGGTAGGAGTGAGGGTGATATGTACATGCTGCAGGGTAGAGAGGAGGGGTAGAGTAAGGATAATTTGAGGATAGAAGACATCGATGTGAGAAGGAAGAAAAGAAGGAGCAAGTTAGTGGAAAGAGAGAGGGAATCTGGCCTCATATAAAATAAATGTCAAATGCTGGTTTTCTTGCCATCTTTCAGAGTGGAGCAGAGTTCTTAATAAAGGTGCGTACTATCGATGCGCATGTACGGGACTCCCGGGAAAATGCTCTAACCGAGAGCTCCGCACCGCTCCAGCCCTTATAAGGCCCCCAAGACTACAGATCGAGCGGGGCCCTCCCGAAACTGACCCCCCCGGAAGATCCAGGCTCCGACCCGCTGAGCGGCTCCCAAAAGAGGGAAGTGAGCCACCAGCTGGATTTTAACCTGACAGCCCCTGCACCATCCAAGATGGCGGCCAGGGCACCCACAGGACGAAGCATGGAGGATCAAGACTCTCTTGCAGTCACTCCTTCCCCAAACCAGCAGCCGCATCTTTTGATGGAAATGCCTGTGAATGCCTGCCGAACACCCCTCGGTTTGATTCGCACCAGAACCTGCGAACAGACCTAAACTTCATGTGAACTATGGAACCTTATTAAAGTCTATGGGACTCGAACGTTCAAAATCAAAAGTGCTCATTTTAAAGGCTAATATGCCAGTTATTGTCATAAAAAGTGTTTGGGGACCTGGGTCCTCCCCCAGGGGACATGTATCAATGCAAAAAAAGATTTAAAAAGGACGTTTTTTCGGGAGCAGTGATTTTAATAATGCTTAAAGTGAAACAATAAAAGTGTAATATTCCTTTAAATTTCATACCTGGGGGGTATGTATAGTATACCTGTGAATGGGGCACATGTTTCCTGTGCTTAGAACTGTCCCTGCACAAAGTGTCATTTCTGCAGGAAGAAAAGTCATTTAAAATCACTTGTGACTATAATGAATTGTCGGCTCTCCGTAATACAGAGAACAGTCATTGAAAGTCATTGATAAAAAATAAATAAATAAAAAGCATGAGGTTCCCCCAAATTCAATTACCAGGCCCTTCGGGTCTGGTATGGATATTAAGGGCAACCCCACGTCAATTTTTTTTTAAATTACGTGGGGTTCCCCCCAAATATCCATACCAGACCCTTCAGGTCTGGTATGGATTTTAAGGGGAACTCCAAAGCAAATAAAAAAAATTGGTGACAAAAAATGGCGTTGAGTTCCCCCTAAAAATCTATACCAGACCCTTTATCCAAGCATGCAGCCTGGCAGGCCGCAGGAAAAGAGGGAGGGGACGAGAAAGCACCCCCTCTCCTGAACCATACCAGGCCACATGCCCTCAACATTGGGAGGATGCTTTGGGGATCCCCCAAAGCACCATGTCCCCATGTTGATGAGGACAAGGGTCTGCAGGTGGGGGCTAATCAGAATCTGGAAGCCCCCTTTAACAAGGGGACCCCCAGATTCCAGCCATTTGAAATGGTAAGGGGGTACAAAAGTACCCCTACCATTTCACAAAAAAGTGTAAAAAATATTTAAAAAAGACACACACACCGTTGAAAAAGTCCTTTATTAAAAATAAAAAAAAGATTCCAGCGGTGGTAATCCACTCTTGCTATCCAGCTACAGATGATCATCACTCCTGGGTCCAGCGATGGCTGATCTGATCCAGCGATGGGTGATCTCTCCTTGTAGCGAAGCGCATGCTCCTCTGTCTCCACTGGCGGAGACACTGCGGGGATCCTGGCAGTCTGACACTTCTTATATGAGGAGGGCAGGGCCACCCGTCACTTGACCCCACCCCCTCTGATGCCAGGGGAAAGCCTCAATGACGTGCGGGTGACCCCAGGTTTGCGTTACATCAAAGGGGGGCGGGGTTACCCGCATGTCATTGGGGAAGCCAGGCTTTCCCACTTGCGTCAGAGGGGGCGGGGTAAGGTGACGTGTGGCCCCGCCCTCCTCATATAAGAAGTGTCAGGCTGCCAGGATCCCCGCAGTGTCTCCGCTGGTGGAGACAGAGGATGGATACGCTGCGCTGGATGGATCACCCATCGCTGGATCAGATCAGCCATCGCTGGACCACAGAGAAGAGATTAGCTATCGCCGGATAGCAAGAGTGGATTACCACCGCTGGAATCTTTTTTTTTTTTAATAAAGGACTTTTCCCAATGGTGTCTGTGTCTTTTTTAACTATTTTTACACTTTCTTTGTGAAATGGTAGGGGTACCCCTCACCATTTTAAACGGGGGGCTGGGATCTGGGGGTCCCCTTGTTAAAGGGGGCTTCCAGATTCTGATAAGCCCTCCACCCGCAAACCCCCACAACCACCAGCCAGGGTTGTGGGGATGAGGCCCTTGTCCTCATCAACATGGGAGCAAGGTGCTTTTGGGGGGACCCCAAAGCAGCCTCCCAATGTTGAGGGCATGTGGCCTGGTACGGTTCAGGGGGGTGCTCTATCACACCCCCTCTTTTCCTGCGGCCTGCCAGGTTGCGTGTTCAGATAAAGGGTCTGGTATGGATTTTTAGGGGGAACTCCATGCCATTTTTTAAAAATTTGGCGTGGAGTTCCCCTTATGCCGCGTACACACGAGCGGACTTTTGAACATCCAAAGTCCGACGGAATGATTCCGTGATGCCGTGAGTGATTTTAAATGACTTTTTTTTCCTGCAGAAATGACACTTTGTGCCAGGACAGTTCTAAGCACGGGAAACATGTGCCCCTTTACAGGCATACTATACACACACCCCAGGTACGAAATTTAAAGGAATATTACACTTTTATTGTTTCACTTCAAGCATTATTAAAATCACTGCTCCTGAAAAAACATCCTTTTTAAAACTTTTTTGCATTGATACATGTCCCCTGGGGCAGGACCCAGGTCCCCAAACACTTTTTATGACAATAACTTGCATATAAGCCTTTAAAATTAGCACTTTAGATTTCTCCCATAGACGTGTACAGGGTGTTCTGCGGCTTTTCGAAATTTGACACGAACATCCCAAATTGTTCGCTGTTCGGTGAACAGGCAAACAGGCAATGTTCGAGTCGAACATGAGTTCGACTCAAACTTGAAGCTCATCCCTAACCTGCACCCCCAAGGGATCTCACCAGCCTCCGCAAAATCTCTACTGAACAGGACATTAGGGGGTCTTCTCCACACTCCCATGCTACACTTCCCCTCAGGCCCGGCAGGCCCCCAGCAATCCTCCCCCATGCAGCCAATCCAGACCCCTGACATAAATCAACTGCTGCGTAGCTTCCGTGAAATGTTGGCCACAGGCCTTGCTTACAAGACCAACTGAAAACTGCGCAAGCCAAATTAGATGATTTGGAAAACAGAAGTAGGAAATATCATTTCCATATAAGGGGGATCCCTGAATCGGTCACGGACATACCTAGCACTGTCAAAATCTTCCTTAAGGAGCTTATACCAGACATCTAGGGACATAGACTCGAACCTGACAGAGCACATAGAGCCCTACAGCTCCCCCATCAAGATGGCCTCCCGAGGGACATTATAGTCAAGCCCCATTACTATGGTGTTAAAGAGGACATTATGAGAAAAACCCGCAACCTGGACAGCCTCTCCTTCCATGGAAACAAGTTCCAAATATTTGCAGATATTTCCCCTACCCTCTGACCCTGCTGTGGGACAAACAACTATCAAAGAGACACCGAGACTCTCATCCTCCGAGATGAACGTCTCTCTCTTTACTCCCAGATGGGATGTGTTACTCCTATTTCTTGGTCTGTATATTTATCCCACTCGTGTGTAGTGGATAGCCCTACATAAGTTTGACTATTGACATTCACGTCAGGCCTGTTGGGCCCCATTCGCCCCCTTAATGGCTAATTGGGATACCTAACTTGGCAATTGCCCCCCACCCCAGCTGGGGTGGAATCTGCCTTACAATGGCTATTTTTTCACAAAGTTATGCTCCTTCCTGTTACCTCTACCCTAATGATCCGCCTACCACCCTTCCCTTCCCTCCCTTCCTTCCCTCCCTCCCCCCGCAGAGATCCCCATTCTCTCCAGTTAATGTATGGTTTCCTTATTGTAGCCAATGGTTGCCTCGCCCCAGAGTGCTTCTCATTATACCCTTTCCTTTCTTCGGCCCCACAGTAATACTTTCTCCCATATTCTTTGTAACTTTTAAATGGTGATGGTGTTCCTTAATTTTTTTTTTTTTTATGATCTCTTCTTATTATTTATAACTATTTTAACCTTGGACGTGAGACACATTTTGAGTTTGGGCGAGGTTTTACTTTTAGCATTATTGCCCATAGAAATATATTTTGCAGTTTGTATGTCTGTATCTGTAGCATTCCCATTTCTTTTCTGTGTTCTTTAACCACTTCAGACCCGGAAGGATTTACCCCCTTTCTGACCAGAGCACTTGTGATTCGGCACTGCTTCTATTTAACTGACAATTGTGCGGTCGTGTGACGTTGCACCCAAACAAAACTGACGTCCTTTTTTCCCCACAAATAGAGCTTTCTTTTGGTATTTGTTATTTGATCACCTATGTGGTTATTATTTTTTGCACTATAAACAAAAAAAGAGTGACAATTTTGAAACAAATGCAATATTTTTTACTTTTTGCTATAATAAATATCCCCCAAATATATATATAAAAAACACATTTTTTTCCTCAGTTTAGGCTGATATGTATTCTTCTACATATTTTTGGTAAAAAAAAAAAAAAATCGCAATAAATGTATATTGGTTGGTTTGTGCAAAAGTGACAGTGTCTACAAAATAGGGGATAGTTTTATGACATTTTTATTATTATTTTTTTTTTTATTAGTAATGGTGGCGATCTACGATTTTTATTGTGACTGCGATATTATAGCGGAGACATCAGACACTTTTGACACTATTTTTGGACCATTGTCATTTATACAGAGATCGGTGCTATAAAAATGCACAGATTAATGTGTAAATGACACTGGCAGGGAATGGGGCTAAACACTAGGGGGCGATCAAGGGGTTAAGTGTGTCCTAGGGAGTGATTCTAACTGTGGGGGGTAGGCTACTACTCACAGGAAAGCAATCACTTCTCCCGATGACTGGGAGCAGTGATCTCTGTCATGTCAAAAGGCAGAACGGAGTAATGCCTTTTTTACAAAGGTATCGGGTGCTGTGACTGTGGCTGTGGGTCCTGCGGACTCGATGTCTGCTGGGTGCCCACTATTGCATCACAAGGCAGAACAGAGAAATGCCTTGTTTACAAAGGCATTTCCCCATTCTTCTGCTCTGTGACACGATCCTGGGCCCCCGGCAGACATCGAGTCCACGGGACCCGCAGCCACAGTCATAGCACCCGTGCCCACAACATAATGTCACTTCTTAAAGGGGATGTATCTGTATGCCCATTTTCCCAGCCATGCCATTGTGCTGATGTAAATCGCCATGCTCTGGTCGGCAAGGGGTTAATAACGTTCCCTCCCAGTCGAAATCTTGGAAAGCAGACAGGCTTGAAAAAATTGTTTTTTTAAGTTTAAAATATTTATTGATTTTTTTCAGACATGACGATAATAGTTGTACAAAACAGTGCCAAGTTTGTCATAGAACCATATGGTTCCGGAACATAAAAAATGAAAGCAGTAACAATAAAATAAGGATAAAAACATATTCATATCCTGAGAGAAATAATGGATATCATTTAAGAAGTGGTCTAGACTAACAGGCAACCCTGATTCAGGTAGTTGTATCTGAGTTCAGCCAGTCCACCTGAAGGAACCAGAGCCCAAGACATTTTGTACTGTGACAAGGTATCAGTCAGGGATCAAGACAGGGAATAACTCAAAGGTGTCAGCTGTTCCCCCCAGGAAGTCCCCAGCACCCCACCCCTTTGGGAACTCTATGTGGAAATGCCCAGTTCTTCCCGGGGCTCCAAGCCCCACACTCCCCTTGTCTTGTTACTGGCTTACAGATAAGTGTGGATAGTGAGACACTGACCAGTACATGGGTTAATTCTGGCCCAATGGTGTCCCCATTTTCGCACAGCAGAGGAGATCCTGCTCTGTTAGCCTGCCCCAAAATATTTCTTACTCAAACTCAAGGGTTGCGATAAGCCTTGCTTAAGGTGAAAGGAGAGTGGGAGCAGAGTGCCCCAGACAGAGAAGAGGAGAAAACGTGTAAGGTAGAGAGAAAATCATGAGGAGAAGGGTTCATAGGGATCCAGGATCATCCATAGTTCTGGGCGGAATGCCTGGTCAAAAGATATTACAGTAGGAGGCCCAGGGTTCCCATATGGCAATAAAAAAGTGAGAATATCGTTGGTGGAGCAATGTGGGTTTGTGTGTAGCTGGGAAATGGGTCTCTTGTAGTAAGAGGACATCTGCGTGCATGGAAGTTGAAAGAGTTTCTGATGTTTGAGGGGGGAGTTAAGTCCCTGAGTGTTATGTGTGATCATTTTGAGAGTAGGTGAAGTGTGATTAGTGTTAGCCATGGATCAGAGGTGAGGGATTTGCAAAAGAGACATGTAGCCTACCTTTTCCTGGAGAAATGGACTCACGGAGAGGCCCAGTTAACAGTTGATTCAACGCCCGGGAGCTGGAGAGGGAGGCCAGGAGCAGCTGGGGAGCCTGGAGTAGCTCACATAAGAGAAAGTGAAGTAGAGGAGAAAATTGATGAAAAAGAGAAAGGGGTTAAACAAGTACAATCATATAGCAAACTGCTTATGTTCACAAGATAACTACAAAAACAAAGTACCTGGGGGTCCCCAACCTCCTCTCACCCAAGGGTGGGCATAGACTTGCCATTTCCCACCCCTTAACTTTAGAGGACTGGAATGCCCTGACTACAGGGATTCCAGGAAGATGCCTGAGGCCCCAAAAATGGCCACAGAGGCTACTGTAGGTGCACTGGGTCCACCACAGCCCTGCCACCTAAAATCATACGCGTAATAGACTTTAATAATGCATATTATACAGAGCGCCCCATAACAGGTACTAACATTGAACAAACAAGAGCGCTGGGATCCCTCTCCGGGCCCGGCTACCACCCCAGCCCCGCAGTACAAAGAGCAGGGGGGTCAGGGGGAAAGCCAAGCCTGACTCGGGGGCATAACTAGACCCATTAGGCTGTGTCGGGATAAACCCCCACAAGTATAGTGGGTAATACTGGAGTAACTCACTAAATAGACTTGATGGTAAGAAAAACATGTTAATTAGAACAACATTGACCTTAATGAACTGTTTCCACCTATAGGTGGGTGATAACTATGAACTCTCTCTTAGGGATGGAAAACATTCTAAATGTAATGCATAACTATGTAAGTATGGAGAGCTGCTGAAGAGAGGGAGCCAGCAGTCTGAAGGGGCCCACTTAGAAGCTCAGAGGGTAGTCACATCCTCTCTCACACAGCCCTTAACTGGAGGCTCCTGTCACCCAGAAAGATCCAAATCTGCCAAGGAAAGGGGAAGGAATTCCAACTGGGTCAATGAAAGGATAAAGACAGTCCTGGAGGGTAACCTCCGCAGGGGAGACCAGGGGGCCCGCCCCAATCACTTGAAAAAAAAACAAAGCCACAGAACAGAGCCCTGGTCTATTTGGGGGGGGGGGGATGCTGCCAATCATGGTGGCAAGTTTTCTTTGGACCTCTTGGAGTGCTGTTTCAGCCAAGTGGGTTGCAACGGGCTTGCTGGTGGGGGCCTCTTTGTGGAGGAGGGGGTCCCTTGTTGGTGTGGATGGGGGGTTTATTGCACGATCAGGCTAAGGTGCAGCAATAAGCATTCCCCTTCTGCAAAGGAAGAGAAGTTGTAGCCTTTATTCCTATAGGAAAAGTTAAGGCGGAGTGGGAAAGACCATCTGCATGTGATTTCCTTATCGATCAGGATCTGGAGTAGTGGTTTAAGCAATCTCCCTTTCTGAACCGTGTAAGGGGATAGGTCAGCAAAAAATTGGATTTTATGCCCATGTAAAGTGAGGGCATCAGAACTTCTTCATCACTTCCTCCTTTACTGAGTAAAAATGGGGCTTTACAATGATGTCTCTGGGGAGACCAACCATGTGGGGGGGTTGCAGTGCCCTGTGTGCCCTATACAGTTCCAGGTGGTGTTCTGCAATATCTGGGATGAGTCCCTTAATGAGTGATTTGATGGTCTATTGAACATCCTTTTCTGATTCGGGGATCCTCCTGATCCTAAAGTAATAGTGTCTCGATCTGTTCTCGAGGTCATAGATCTTTGCTAATGCGGTTTCTAATTGATCTTGCGCATCCTGGAGCCTGGCAGAATTTTGGTTAATCTTTGCCACTGATTGATCGGCTTTTTTCTCAATCACATCAATCCTCATCCCTATGTGCTGCAGGTCTGTGTGAATGGATGAGCTGATCTGTTCTGCATTTAAAGTTAACCTTCTTGAAAGCATTTGTGGGAATGCCTTCATCGTGGAGGGGAAGTCAGTGGGGGTAGGAGTAGCTTCATTAGCTTCACTCACCCCAAGAAGCAAGCCTGTGTTTGGATCCAGCATGGAGGTGGTGGGGAAACCTATGCTCATTATTCCCAGCAAGGATTCAGTAGATGAGGGAGTGGTGGCCGGGTGTAGAGGAGGTTGAGCGGTACCTGGTGATGGCGGAGCGATCGAGTCCTGATTCGCAGTGGAGTCCTCTGGTTCCTCTACTGTGTGAAGCCCTGGTGGAGCAGCCGCCATCTTGCCGTAGCTGAGCGGGCTGGCTGTGGCTGTCTGGTGACATAAATTTGGTGAGATAGACTTCTCCTTGCCTGAGTCATGGTCAGCAGTGGGTTCTGGGCAGTTTCCCCCGCTCGTATGTCCCAGTGTGGAGTGTGGGGGACCACTCTGAAAGCTCTGGTGGCTTCTATTGGGCCATGGTGGTGCTGAGCTCTAGATGTCTGCGGCCATCTTGAGAGCTACCACGCATGTGCCAAGTTAAGTTTTTTTTTATCTTTCCATTTTGTGTTTATTGTTTATGGCTTACATTAAAAGAAATCGTGTTATGATCACTACTCCCCAGATCTTATATATGAACATTCATAATAAGGTCCACATGGTTTGAGATGAACAGATCCAGCAGATAATCATTTCTAGTTGAGGCCTCTATGAACTGTATAATACAATTGTCTTATAATGAGTTTATGAATATCTGTCCTTTTACTGCTTCAGGTTTGCAGATTTTCATTATTCAATCATGTGCAAGCAAACAACTTTTTTTTTATTTTACCTGGATATCCTTTGTGAAGTTTCACTACATTGCGACTTCCTTTGTAAAATGAACAGCATACTTGACTTTGTAAACCAACCCCAACAGTTGGGCTATTCATGAAAAATGTATGTTTTTCACTATCCAAACTCTTTCCGGGCTAATTCGTGTTTAACTGGGGTAGTAACTATTTTCTATCTTCCCTTGCATAAACACACCATAGTGCCTGATTCTATGAATAATGTTTTTGCTGAGGAGATGTGTCCATGGAGTCATCTGCTCAGCCTGACCCAGCTGCTCGGAAGATAAGAAGACAAACTGCTCAGTGTTAACAGAGAAAGAAATCATTCTCAGAAATAGAGATGGGCAGAATACCCCCTGTTCGGTTGGCACCAGAACTCCCGAACAGAGAAAAAGTTCTGACCCAAATGGCAAACCCTATTAAAGTCTATGGGACACAAACTTGAAAAATCAAAAGTCCCCATTTTGAAAGCTTATACCTTATGCAAGTAATTGGCCATAAAAATGGTATTGAGTCCGGGTACTGCCCTGGGGGACATGCATCAATGCAAGCAAAAGTGTTTAAAAAAGATTGTTTTTACAGGATGTTTAAAGTGCAACAATAAAAATGAAAAATGCCTTTAAATATATTGCCTGGTGTCTCCCCTTAGTCTGCCTGTAAAGTGGTGCAACTGTATGGTGGATATAATCTACTGCAGCAAAACTGATATTTCTAAAGGCAATTACATTTAAAATGCTGGCAATGCAATCAAGTGGAGTCTGGAGTCCTGGCAATCTGCCCTATCCGTAGCATTTACAGGAATCTTAAACACCTCCCCAATGGAAGCAAATATAAAAATAATCACCAGGAGGTATCTAACCCCCGCAAGACTAGCCAAGATATTCCCGACGGCTGATCCTCCGTGTTTCAGGGGCTGCCAACTATTAGGCACAATCACACACGTATGGTGGGAGTGTCCCAGAATTAGACATTATTGGAAGAAACTATTCAATATCATCAAAAAAGTGACCGGATGCAAGCTTTCTAGGCTCCCAGAAATTGCCTTACTGAATGCACACCTCCCTCACATCCCCAAATATAAACGAAAACTGATCCACTTTATTTTTTTTAGGGGTGAAAATTACCCTGGCTAAAGCATGGAAGCAACCTACGGTTTCCATTAGGCTAACTATAAGGAAAATCTCATGGATTATGACCCAAGAAAAACTAGCGAGTTCCCTCAATGATTCCACACAAAACTTTGAGCTGACCTGGGAACCCTGGGCCCAATTTGTGGGGATCTCCATCATTCCGGGGATCACCCCGGCCCAAACGCTGAACTAACATGGATCACTGAGAACCTAACGACTACCCTCACTCTCTCTCTCTTTCCTCTTCTTTCCTTTCTCTCTCCTTCCTGATTCTTTGGGGGTCTATCCCCCCACTCTCTCAGGGTTACTGATCGACCTCTACAGCAATATTTCATAGTTGATCTTGGATAATTGGGGGGAGTGACCGGGAGCTTCCGCTCTATGTGAGGGGGGCCCTCTCCCTGTGCAGTGTGATCCCTAGAGGGGCGCATGGATAAGGGCTCCTCCTTTGGTCGGCCTGGGTTGGGCTCAACCTAGGAGTTTGTGACTCTCCAGCTCTGACAAAGTGCAATAGCGTCTTGTTCCTGGCATTTTTTTCTGGTCACACCCCCACCCAAATGATGAAGGGATGCTAGCTCACTTCCTTTAGAGCTGTTTTATTTCACGGGTTTCTTTACAAGTACCCTTCACACTCCAGCTGACAAGGAGGTCGACATGACTTTTATCATCACATTGTTGTTCTTCAAGTTCCACTTGTCAAGCATGTTGTTTTGGTTACTCTGTATTCTGTTTTATGAAAATAAAATACTTTGAAAGTAAAATGCTGGCAATGCAATACCATTGCTGGCAATAGAAAAATGTTTAAAAAAATAGTGTGGGGGTTCTGGTATGAATTTAAGGCGGATCCCCATGCCAGATAGCCAAATAGCATGCGGTCCATCCCAAATCCATAACAGACTGGGCCGGTCGGGAAAGGGGGCTTAGGCGCAAGCGCCCTCCCTCCTGAACCATACCAGACCAAAAGGCATCCAATTTGCATATATGTGAACAGAGCATAAGTGGTCCTTTTTACAGCATGGCATGTGCCTATATTGGTTTAGTTAGTCCCCTTTAAGACCAAAAGAAGGGCATTCAAGGGGTATAGATACTGAAATAGTTTCTCCAAGTAATTATGAATATATTTTGAAATTTTTGCGCTTAACATCTAATGTATTTTATTTCTGCATGATATTTTCCGGCTACTGTTTTCCATATTTCTTTTTCGTAAGTTTATCTCCTTATAGCTGTCATGTGTAAAGTGGGCGTAGCTCAATAGTATGCCATACAGGCTTAGAACAGGAGCTATGAATAGAAAATGATTCCTACTAAAACCCTAAAGCCCCAATGAATGATAAATAAACAAAAAAATAAAGCATAATGTACCTTTCTTCCCAGAACTGAAGGCTCCAAGCATTTGTACTTTTTTAATTACAGCGGATTTCTTACAAAGTATAGGTGGGGGGAGGGGGTCTTCATTGATTAATTAAACTGTGTTATGTGTAAATGATAGATATATAATAAAAGTATAAAAGTGACACACAGGCTAAATTTCTTATAACCAGACTTTTTGTTGCTGAATTGAAATGCTAACTTTTCTTCAGTGAGTGACTACCTGTATGGCTTCTTACAACTTTTATTATTTTTCTAAAGAAAGTAATACATTCTTTACTTCAAGCAGGATCATGGCTTGCTTCTAATCACCCCCCTTTAGCAACATTGGTAACATACATTTTTATAGGAACACAGCCTTCACAGTTTTTCTAATAACAATAACATAGCAACAACAAGTACTATTAAACTTCTTTGGAGTTCCAGATCTGTACTGATGAGAAAAGTTTAAATAATGTATCTATCTATCTATCTATCTATCTATCTATCTATCTATCTATCTATCTATCTATCTATCTATCTATCTATCTGTTGTGACAGAAGATCAATCAAAACCCATTTTTTTGCTGGGTAGTGAAGGAGTTGAGGATGCTGAACCGGCTGAGAAGTTATGTCCCGGGTAACTAAAGTGCTTTGCAAACTTGCTAAAGTGACACAATTGCAAACTTCAATGTATCAGGAAAAAGAAAGGAGTAAGATGGACTTTTGAGGACTAGTGCTTGAATGCTTTTGATTAGATGATATCTGGCTAATTGCAGGAACATAGGATCAATGCCTTCCCTACTGACAGAACAGCAATCTGCCTTGTTTTCATAAGCAGATTGCAGTTCTGGCTCTATGCCTAATGATCGGCGGGTGCTGGCACACATTGAGTCTGCGATACCCACAGATCACAATCACACTGTACAATCACAGTGGGAGCAGGCCCTCGGCAGTACTCATGTATGCCCCAAACCCAGAAGTGCAGGATTGCGTATGAGATACACGATCCTGCGTCGCCACTGTACGTGTAAGTTATATGGTCTTCAAGTGGTTAATATACAATAAAGATATAATAATTTAACAACTTCAATACCAGACACTTTTATCTCCTTCTTTGCCCAGACCAATTTTCAGCTTTTAGTGCTGTCGAACTCTGAATAACAATTGCATGGTCATGCAACACTGTACCCATATGAAGCTTTTGTGTCATGTTTTTGAGACACATATAGCTTTCTTTTGGTGGCATTTAATCACCATTGGGGTCTTTTTTTTTGCTAAACAAATGAAAACATTTTGCAAATAAGTAATTTTTCTTCTTTGCAAATGTTGTCTGGTGAGGCTGCACTGATGGGCACTGATAGGATGCACTGAGGACACTAATAGACTGCATTGATAATCAGGGCACTGATCATTAGACATGTGCATTCGTTTTCGTCCGAATGCATTTTCATCCGAATTTCAGGTATTTTCGTTTTTGTTTTGACAAACAATAACGAAAGGGCAGAATCCAAAAAACGAAAGATCCGACATAAATAAATGCTTTATTTTTGTTTTTGTTGTTACAACAGTTCGATATAGAATAAGAGATTCGACGTGACTCTGACAATAACAATCTGTGTCTATTGAACCTGTGGTCGAATGTGCCTAACCTTACCTCTATTAGTCCAAGATTATATAGAGAATATATTCGACAGAGAGAAAATATTCGACAAAGAGAGAAAAGATTTGACAGAGAGAAAAGATTCTAAAGTGCTAATTTTAAAGGCTAATATGCAAGTTACTGTCCTAAAAAGTGTCTGGGGACCTGGGTCCTGCCCCAGGGGACATGCATCAATGCAAAAAAAGTTTTAAAAACTGACGTTTTTTCGGGAGCAGTGATATTAATAATGATTAAAGTGAAACAATAAAAGTGTAATATTCCTTTAAATTTTGTACCTGGGGGGTGTCTTTGGTATGCCTGTGAAGGGGCACATGTTTCCCATGCTTAGAACTGTCCCTGCACAAAGTGTCATTTCTGCAGGAAACAAAGTCTTTTAAAATTACTCACGGCTATAATGAATTGTCATCTCCCGTAATACAGAGAACACTCATTGAAAGTCATTTATAAAAAAAAAAGTGTGGGGTTCCCCCAAATTCAATTACCAGGCCCTTCAGGTCTGGTATGGATATTAGGGGGACCCTGCGTCAATTTTTAAAAAAAAATTGATGTGGGGGTCCCCCTAAAAATCCATACCAGACCCTTTATCCAAGCACGCAACCTGGCAGGCCGCAGGAAAAGAGGGGAATGAGAGTGCGCCCCCCCCCTCCTGAACCATACCAGGCCACATGCCCTTAACATTGGGAGGATGCTTTTCAAAAGTGTGTTTGTCTTATTTAACTATTTTTTACACTTTCTTTTTGAAATGGTAGAGGTACCCCTTACCATTTCAAACGGGGGGGTGGGATCTGGGGGTCCCCTTGTTAAAAGGGGCTTCAAGATTCTGATAAGCCCCCCGCCCGCAGACCCCTGCAACCACCGGCCAGGGTTGAGGGGATGAGGCCCTTGTCCCCATCAACATGGAGACATGGTGCTTTGGGGGGGACCCCAAAGCATCCTCCCAATGTTGAAGGCATGTGGCCTGGTACGGTTCAGGAGGGGGAGGGCGCTCTCTCGTCCCCCCCTCTTTTCCTGCGGCCTGCCAGGTTGCGTGCTCGGATAAAGGGTCTGGTATGGATTTTTAGGGGGACCTCACATCAATTTTTTTTGTTAATTTGAAGCAGGGTTCCCCTTAATATCCATACCAGACCTGAAGGGCCTGGTAATTGAATTTGGGGGAACCCCACGCTTTTTTTTTTTTTTTTATCAATGCATTTCATTGAGTGTTCTCTGTATTACGGGAGACAACAATTCATTATAGCCGCGAGTGATTTTAAATGACTTTTTTTCCTGCAGAAATGACACTTTGTGTAGGGACAGTTCTAAGCACGGGATACAAGCACCCCTTCACTGGAATACTATAGACACCCCCCCAGGTACGAAATTTAAAAGAATATTACACTTTTATTGTTTTACTTTAATCATTATTAAAATCACTGCTCCCGAAAAAAACTGATGTTTTTAAAACTTTTTTTTGCATTAATACATGTCCCCTGGGGCAGGACCCGGGTCCCGAAAAACTTTTTAGGACAGTAACTTGCATATTAGCCTTTAAAATTAGCATTTTAGATTTTGAACGTTGGAGTCCCATAGACTTTAATAGGGTTCTAAAGTTCACACAAAGTATGCTATATAGAGTTTAGCAGCTCAGTCGAATCTTCTTTATACATTCGACAGACATCATAAGCCTTCAAAGACAGATTTGACCGTAATTCATGTGGATTTTCAGACAAATGCAATTTTTGAACGAAAAACTAAATAAATAAAAACTAATTTCGGAGTAACTAAATAAATTTATTTTTGGGACGAAAACGAAATCCCGAAAACAAAATATTTCACTCTGCACATGTCTACAGATCATAATGTTGACTTTAAAATTGGTATATGAGCCAAAGATCCATAATTCTTGCCTTAAAGCAGGAAAAGCTATACTGAGATTGGAGATGTAAATTAGATAAGCATCTGAGTATAGTCCCACTTTGAAATCTATGTTGTCAGTGGATATGCCTTTGGATGGAGGGATTGTTATCAATTGTTGGGAAATGTTCTATAGTTAACATGTACTTTATAGATAGAGTGATAGGGATAGGACAGAATCAGGATTATAAGGATAGGATCAGATGAGATGCCATTGACTCCTACGTATGCTGATGGTAAAGAGAGCCATCATTTTTGAAAGAAGAGCTTTGGGTATGCCAGTTTGGGCAAGGGTGATACATATGAAGTCCAAGGAAATGTGATCAAATTGTTTCTTTGCATCAATTGAAAGCAAACAGTGATTGAGGCAAAAAAATTTTGTGGGCAATCTATCAGAGTGAGGGATTTGATGACTTCCCTTTAAGGGATGAATTTCACTTGGTTTAGGTGAATTAGGATATATAGGTGTGAAGATAATTAGCTATCATCTTAGCCTAGATCAAATCTGCAATATTTAGTAATATAGGTCTTGTAGCTGGCACAGAGTGCAAAGTTTTTGTTATTTTTGGGCATTACAGTGATGTGGGTGTGATGGAGTTAAAGAGGGGCACGTGGGTATGATGGAGTTAAAGACATTTTCTAATATAGGTGTCAATGTATCCACAAATTGGTGGTATACCAAATATATGTAGCCATCCAGATCTGGGGCAAGGGCGTTTTCACAAAGGTTATCTCTGCAGTAAATATCTGAGAAATTGTAAGGGAATTCCAGTATGGTGACTGGCACGTAGATATGCGCATGCACGTATAAATTAATTTCAAATAAATTAGCATAGGTGTATTTCTAATAGAAATGAGTGTGTATGCATTGCTCATACAAATGTGCATGCTTGATTAATCGTTCTGGCCAAACGTCTCCCACTTTCAATCCTAAACTCGTACCAGTTGTGATGGAGCAGGTCTTTATATCTCAGGAGTAATTGATCTAACAATCGGTGAAACTTTGTGCATTTTGATAGTAGTAATTGATAGGTTTTGAAGTTAGGGGCCTTTTTATGACTACACTCAAAGGTGTGGCTATCTTCATGAATGGGCCTATGATTTGATTTTTAGCTTTTTTTTCAGGTGACAGCACAGTTCAAGGCCTCTCATTGAATCAGTGGAAAGTACAAATTCTGAAATTCCTGAATCTTTTTCTGAATATCAGTCTGGACCTGGGCATTGTGTAATAAGCTCTCATTTAGCTGCCAGGTAGAAATACATTTGGTGGTATCAGGTACTTTGAAGGTCATGAAAAGCAGGTAGTGGTCAGACCCTAGTTGAGAACCAATGTGGGCCTTAGGGTACCAACCTAGGGTGTGAGAAAAAGGTCTATATGACTGTAGGAAGCATGGACTAAAGAATAAAAAGTATAACCTTTTTACGAGGGATGTAGTGTACACCGAAGGTCTACCAGCTGTAGGTAATGTAACCTACAGTTAATAGAATTAATTGCTAAAAGGAGGAATCCAATTGGGAATCAAAAAGGCAATTAAAGTCCCCCCCCCCCCACACACACACTATTATATGCCCCTCAGCAAAAAGTTATAGTTAAGAAAAAAGGGCCCGTTTTGTCCTAAGTTAGAAAAGTGTACAATTGCCAGGGTATAAGGTGTAGCAGAGCGTCTCAGAGAGAGCCAGGAAAAGTCCTGTTCAGGGTTTATATGTCTCCCAGGCTCCTCTTGTACACATTTAGAAATATGTGATCCATGATCCAGTTCGGGTCTTAGTCCTCTTCTCCAGGCTAATTTAAGCTCACCTGGACAGACAGCCTTTGCTCTCTGCCTGGAACATACACACACAGTTGGTCTGTGAAGAAAGTGAGGTTGGTAAAACCTGTTAAACAGTTTTTGTAGAGACTGACAAGTGTTAGGCTTGTTCAGCCTGGTAGTGAGGGCCTGCAGGTTGTATAGTTAGAGCCGGGACACGGCTAGGATTTGTGTTTTGCTATTTTGTCCTTTATTTTGTTTTCTGGAACACTGTACAGCACCTGTATATGGACTTGTATATAACACAAATAAACACAGCACTGTTTGTCACTTCATCTCTGGATTTGGTATCTGTGCCTGAGAAACTGCTAATCCCAGGGAGCTTTATACCTGCTCCCTGTCCCCCAGGTTACAAAGGGTTATTGATTAATAAACAGTGAATAAAAAGGTAACAACCCTCTCTGTCTATTGATGTACCAGTAACTGTGACAACATAAAAGTATACATCCTTGAGAGGTAGACAGTGAATAACATGAGCCCCAAACTATATCAGTGTGGAAACAGTTACAGTAAAAAGGAGCAAACACTTTAACAATTAAATAACTGTGATTGAAGATATAGGGCACAGGCATTGGAGGAGACTCTGAGCCCAGCAGACAATTGTATCTACTGTATGATACAAACCAATCATATACACTTTTATGAAACACAAGAGGAAACGGTTTCTAGGAATATATAAAACATTCAACTAAATAAATACACAGGTTAGACCAAAATACTTATCTGTAATAGTACAAGCAGCCAGTGCCTCAATCAGCAAAAGTAACAAGTTTAGATAAACATACAGCACAAGTCTGGGCGGCAACAGAAAGTTTAGGAACTTGAGCAACAGACCAGGACAATACAGCATGGTCAGTGGCGTCTGATGCTCAATTTTCTTGGGCCCCCCCAGCTAGGCCTCCGCCCTCCAGCCAGCCAACCAAACCACCCCCACCCCCGGCGCCTGCTCAATGGATCACCGCTTCTCCCTGTTGTCTGCCAGGTCCCATGCCAGCCCTGCACATACGTCTTCTCATATATATATATATATATATATATATATATATATATATATATATATATATATATATATATATATATATATAAACATTTTATTTTATTAGTTTAATAAAAGAGACACAAATGTGAAAGATTTACAAAGCAAGTACATTTGAATGTACAAGGAATATATATATGGGATATATAGGGATATATAATGACACAAAGGATTTCACTATTACAGGCAATCTTTATATCTATAGCTTTATATGTATAGCTGCTGAGTGAAGGCACGAGAGGAAGAGGAGCATAGCACTTTCATCACTTTTGCGAAATATAATTGAACGGATTGCCCTTTTTAAAGAACTTTTTCTGCATGTTGCACGTTAAAGGAATTATTGCGGCATTGAAGATTCACATCATTAACCAGATATAGACTGGACGGAGGGAACCAGGCATTCGTCTAAGGCTCGCCAGTTCCTAAATGTCTTGCAGGACAATTTCATGGTCCAGATGTTCGATACACCAACTAGAAATAAAGAGTTACTGGATCTACTGATTACCAACCATGTAGACTCGATCACAGATGTAGAAATACAGGACAATTTAGGAAACAGCAATCACAGATCAATTGGTTTCAGTATAAATTACACAAAAAGGACAAATAAGGGAAATACAAAGACACTGAGTTTCAAAGGAGCCAACTTCCCTAAACTACGAACCTTGCTAGAAGGCATAAATTGGGTTAAAATCTTAGGAACAAAGAACACAAAGGAGAGATGGGTTTGCTTTAAGAGCATATTAAATAAGGGCATTAGCCAATGCATCCAATTGGGTAATACATTTAAAAAAGCAAACAAAAGTCCTGGGTGGCTTAACTCCAATGTAAAATACATATAAAAGCAAAGGAGAAGGTCTTCAAAAAATACAACATTGAGGGATCATCATCAGCATTCAGACTTTATAAAGAATGCAACAAGAAATGTAAGGGGCAATAAGAACGGCTAAGATAGAACATGAAAGACACATAGTGTAGGAGAGCAAAAAAAATCCCAAGAAATTATGGATGGCATAAGTATGGGATGAGTATGTAAATAGTAAAAAAGGAGGACAGGCCATATTGGCCCAATAAAGAATGAGGAAGGACATCTGATTACAAAGGATGGGGAGATGGAGAAGGTATTGAATTTATTCTTTTAACCACTTGACAACTGGGCACTTAAACCCCCCTCGTGACCAGACCATTTTTCAGCTTTCAGTGCTCTCCCACTTTGAATGACAATTACTCATGCAATACTGTACCCAAATAAAATTTTCGTCCTTTTTTCATACAAATGGAGCTTTCTTTTGGTGTTATTTGATCACCTCTGGGTTTTTTATTTTTTGCACTATAAATGAAAAAAGATCGGAAATTTTGAAGAAAATCGTATTTTTCTTAGTTTCTGTGATAAAATTTAACAAATTATAAATTTTTCTTCATAAATTTTGGCCACAATTTATACTGCTACATATCTTTGGTAAAAATAACCTAAACTAGTGGATATTATTTGGTCTTTGTGAAAGTTAGAGAGTCTACAAGTTGTGGTTCAAATCCTAAAAAAATTATCACACCTGAAGTACTGGTGGCCTATCTCATTTCTTGTGACCCAAACAAGCCAGGAATGTATAAATAAAATACCCCACAAATGACCCCTTTTTTGAAAGTAGACACTCCAAGGTATTTAGTAAGATGTGTGGTAAGGCATTTGATGTTATCATTTTTTTCCCACAATTCTTTGCAAAATTAAGATTTTTTTTTTCATAAAATTGTCATTGTAATAGGTTATTTCTCTCACATGGCATGTGTATACCACAAATTACTCCCAAAACACATTCTGCTACTGCTCCTAAGTATGGTGATACCACATGTGTGGGACTTTTTCACAGCCTGGCCACATAGAGAGGTCCAATATGCAGGGAGCACCATCAGGTGTTCTAGGAGCATAAATGACACATCTAACTTGTTGACTACCTATTACACTTTTGAAGGCCCTTGAGCAGCCGGAACAATGGAAACGCCCACAATATGACCCCATGTTGGAAAGCTAACACCCCAACGTATAATCTATTGTCTATTTATAAGATATTTCCAACACATAGCATGTACATAGCAAAAATGACACCCCAAAATACATTCTGCTACTCCTCCTGAGTACGGCAATACCACATGCGTGAGACTTTTATACAGCCTGACCACATACAGTGGCCCAACATTGAAATAGCACTTTCAAGGGTTTTAGGAGCATCAATTACAAATCTCATTTCTCAACCACCTATTACATTTTGAAGGCCCTGGAGCACCAGGACAATGGAAACACCCACAAAATGGCCCCATTTTGGAAAGCTAACACCCAAAAGTATAATCTATGAGGCATAATAAGTCTTTTGAATGGTTCCTTTTTTTCCAGAAGTTTTTGGAAAATGTGGAAAAAAATGAAAACGCATTTTTTTTACACAAAGTTGTCCATTTATAAGATATTTCCAACACATAGCATGTACATAGCAAAAATGACACCCCGAAATACATTCTGCTACTCCTCCTGAGTACGGCAATACCACATGTGTGAGACTTTTATACAGCCTGACCACATACAGAGGCCCAACATTGAAATAGCACTTTCAAGAGTTTTAGGAGCATCAATTACACATCTTATTTCTCAACCACCTATTACATTTTGAAGGCCCTGGAGCACCAGGACAATGGAAACACACACAAAATGGCCCCATTTTGGAAAGATAACACCCAAAAGTATAATCTATGAGGCATAATGAGTCTTTTGAATGGGTCATTTTTTTCCAGAAGTTTTTGGAAAATGTGGAAAAAAATGAAAACACATTTTTTTTAAACAAAGTTGTCCATTTATAAGATATTTCCAACACATAGCATGTACATAGAAAAAATGACACCCCAAAATACATTATGCTACTCCTCCTGAGTACGGCGATACCACATGTGTGAGACTTTTATACAGCCTGGCCACATACAGAGGCCCAACATTGAAATAGCACTTTCAAGGATTTTAGGAGCATCAATTACACATCTCATTTCTCAACCACCTATTACAATTTTGAAGAACCTGGAGCACCAGGACAATGGAAACGCCCACAAAATGACCCCATTTTGGAAAGCTAACACCCCAACATATAATCTATGAGGCATAATGAGTCTTTTGAATGGTTCATTTTTTTCCAGAAGTTTTTGGAAAATGTGGAAAAAAATGAAAACATTTTTTTTTTACACAAAGTTGTCTATTTATACACCGTCAGGTGTTCTAGGGACACATAGCATGCACATACCAATAATTATACCCCAAAAAACATTCTGCTGAGTAAAGGGTAAAAAAAAAGATTACCTGTGGTTTTAGTAGCACAGTTATCCACAGGAGGATAGCACTGGTCCAGGCAGCAGGCAGGGACTTGGTCAGCAAAAGCAAACGCAATTGTCCAGGCAACAGGCAGGAACACTTTCCATAGTCGGTACAGGCAGGGATACAGTCCAGAGTCAGTGCAGGCAGAGATTGTAAGCAATGGTCCATTCATGTGGTGTGGTCAGTTCATGGAACAGGCAGAGGCATGATGGCATAGGTCCTACAGGCAGCAGGCAAAAGTAGGGCCTCGTACAGGACAGAATGGGGATAGGGGCAGAGGCTTCTCCCACCCAAATCTCTTTGAAGCCTCCGAGTCTCCAGACCCTAATCTATGAATGAGAAAACAAAAAAATGTTTTCTTCATCCAGAAAAACAATTCTGGAGCCCCTCACATATGTGAGACACCTGTGTTATGAATCCCACTAGTCCAGTGGCAGGGTAAAAGATCAGTCCAAGAGGCAAGCAAAAAGGATGGTCAAACAGTCCAGGGTCAGTTCCAGATCAGGCAGAGGTATGTACATAATCGGTAGGCAGAAGCGTGGTCGAATAACAAGCCAGAGTCAGCTCCAGATGAGGCAGAGGTATAAACGGAATCGGTAGGCAGAAGCGTGGTCAAATAACAAGCCAGGGTCAGTTCCAGATCAGGCAGAGGTATAAACGGAATCGGTAGGCAGAAGCATGGTCGATTAACCAGCCAGGGTCAGTTACAGAGAAAGTAGAGGCATAAGGGGTGTGAAGGTAAATGGCAGGAAGTGAGGGTTATGTTTACCATACTTCACTTATAATGTAGTGAAATATGGTAACGGCAGAAACAGCCAACTACGCAGAGGCCTGGTTGGGAAGGACATTGAGGACAATAAAAAGTGGTGTCTCTTCTCACTCCTCCTTTGGTGCACACCTTGCATTTTTACTGCCATTTTTGGCCTGTTGGTCTGGGAGGGATTTTTTCGGGAAAGTGTCGTTCGGAGAGTCTATTAATCACAACAGATCGAATGTTTTTTGGTGGGCCGTTTGGGAATGCAAGGACAGTGGTGATTTCCTCTTGGTAGGCAAGGAAGGATTTGGGTCTTTCAGTGGATTTGTGATAAATTACGTAACTGTTATATATGGCCAAATTAAATAAATAAATGGAAACTTTTTTTATACCACTGGCATGTTCTTCTTATGGAAAGGTAGGGTTCGAGCATCTGGTCGTTGAAGACACCCCCCATGGACATGTTGTATTTGTGGATACATGTTGGCTTTTGAACTGGGCCATCCCTCCTGGTGATCTCCACGAAAGTATTATTGTGGATCGATGAAAGAATGTACACATCCCTTCTGTCCCTCCACTTCGCAGACAGAATTTCCTCATTCCGTGAGCTTATCGTCTCCCCTCTTCTTAGCTTCTGGTTGATGAGGCTTTGAGGAAAGCCCTTCCAGTTCGTCCTTACGGTGCCACATGTTGCAGGTTTCTTTCTGTGAAGGTTGCGGAACAGGGGTAAACTTGTATAAAAGTTGTCCACATAGAGATGGTAGCCTTTCTCCAGGAGTGGATTTACGAGTTCCCAAACAACTTTCCCACTCGATCCAATGTATTCTGAGCAATTGGGGGGATGTAGCTGGGTGTCCTTCCCTTCGTATACCATGAAGGCATAGGTATACCCTGTAGTGCGGTATAGTAACAGTAACAGATGGCACTGTGACACTAGGCACTGTATGGGCACTGTATGGGCACAGATTTAATTTTCACAGTAATAAATTACTTGCAGCTTCAGCACAGATCCTCTCTATCCTCACACGCTGTCTCTGTGTGAGGAGAGAGAGCCGGCAATGAGAGATGATCTCATATGTTTACACTTGAGATCATCTCTCATTGGCAGGTCCAATCGTGCTGTAAACGGCCGCTGTGATTGGCCGTTTACAGCGATCTGTGACTGGCTGTGTTCAGGGGACACAGCCAGCACAGAACTTCCCTGATGCGGTCCAGGGGCAGCCTCCCGGCAATTGGTGTCCGCTCTGCAGCCGTCTTTTGGCTATAGAGTGGACACCTAGTGGTTAATCAGTCTTCACAAGGGAATCGTGGGGCTTCAGTAACCAAAACTGCAGTGTTTATCCTCAAGACACATCACAGGAAGCGCCTCCATGGTTAACAGAGAACAGAATTAAAATTAGACTTGGGAAACTTAACATTAATAAATCACTGGGACCAGATGGCTTGCACCCGTGGGTACTTAGGGAACTCAGTCAAGTAATTACCAGACCATTGTTCCTAATTTTTACTGACAGTCTACTGACTGGAATGGTACCAGCTGATTGGAGGAAAGCCAATGTAGCACCAATATTTATTTAAAAAGGGACCAAAATACATCCCTGGGAATTACAGACCAGTTAGCCTAACATCAATAGTATGTAAACTCTTGGAGGGGATGATAAGGGACTATATAGAAGATTTTAGTAATGAGACCAATATCATTAGCAGTAATCAGCATGGATTCATGAAGAATCATTCTTGCCGAACCAATCTAATCTACTAACCTTCTATGAGGAGGTGAGTTGCCAGCTAGATAAAGGAAGGCCCATAGACGTGGTGTATCTGGATTTTGCAAAAGCATTTGACACAGTTCCCCATAAAGTTTTACTGTACAAAATAAAGTCCTTTGGCATGGACCATAGGGTGAGTACATGGATTGAAAACTGTCTATAAGTGTGTGTTCAAATGGTGATGATAAATGGGGAGTACTCTGAATGGTCAGGAGTGGGTAGTGGGGTCCCCCTGGGTTCTGTGCTGTGACCAATCCTATTCATTTTGTTCATAAATGACCTGGAGGATGAGGCAAAAAGTTTAATCTCTGTATTTGTGGACAATACTAAGCTAAGCAGGCAATAACTTCTCTGCAGGATGGGGAAACCTTGCAAAAAGATCAGAAAAAATGAATGGGGTGGGGGGCAACTACATGGCAAATGAGGTTTAATGTAGACACATTTTAAATAATGCATTGGCGGGGGGCAAAAATATAAATGCAATCTATACAATGGGGGGGAGAACCTCTGAGGAATCTAGAATGGAAAAGGACTTGGGGGTCTGGAGTCAATGTCAAGCTGCTGCTAACAAAGCAAACAGAATATTGACATGCATTAAAAAGGGAATCAACTCCAGAGATAAAACTATAATTCTCCCTCTCTCATCAGGAAGCATCAATAGTTTCAAAAAACTATTAGGCACCCGAACGACCACAACCTACAGGGATATACAATGTAATACTGACATATAATCACACACATAGGTTGGACTTGATGGACTTGTGTCTTTTTTCAACCTCACCTACTATGTACAGTATGTAACTATGTAACAGCACCTTTTGCCATGGACGGTCTAGCTGTGGGTCGAGTTTCACCCTTCCTATTTTGCTCTACCATTTTGATCTCCATTGTTGTGTTTTGTTCGTCACCCTTTTTTACGTATTAAAGATATCTGCTTCTACATATTTGATATCATAAATCTCAATACCACGAGGGGCGTGGCCTGGCTGAGCTTAATGGCGGTCGCTTAAGCTCTTAGCTCCAACATCCCAGGATGAAAGCTATTGCCTACCGCAGGTCTTCTCGCCGATGTTTTACATCTAACGATGGGTACAGCCTCCCGATCGTCCTCCGCATCCAGATCTCGCTCCCCCAGGGAGAATTCTGCCGGACAACCGCCTCAAAACATCCCGGAGATGTTCAGGTCGCAACGAGGAAACATGGCGCCTTCCCGCCACAGCGCATCACAGGCCGCAGACTCTCGCCCTCACTCACAGGGGACGATCGTCCTATCTGATAATCTTGTAGCTGGGAACGCAGTGGCTCAGAGACCAATTGACCATTCCCCGCAGGCGACTTCCTCACCGCAACCGATCAGCATGAATGACCTCCGTTCCATCGCCTCAGATATCAAGGACACGTTATCTGCAGCCATTGCTGAACTCAGGGTGGACATTAGAGGCCTTTCGGATCGTATGCATACTGTAGAAAAGATTACAGACCAACATGAAATATCGCTCCGCAAGACCACAAGGAAACTGGACTCACACACTCTACAAATGAGGGATATTCAGCGACATTTGGAAGATTTGGACAACAGGGGGAGGCGTCACAACCTGAGGGTTAGAGGCCTCCCTGAATCAGTTGAAGCTGACCAAATCACCTCAGCAGTCACCTCCATCTTTAATGATATTCTGGGAAGACAGCCTCAATCTAACATTGAATTTGAACGTATTCACCGCGCTTTAAGACCGAAGGGAAGAGACACTGATCCTCCAAGGGATATAGTTTGTTGCCTGGTCAACTACCACCTCAAAGAGGACATTTTAAAAGCTGCCAGAACAAGACAAACCATAACTTTTGGCTCTACCCCTATTCAGATTTTTCAGGACCTCTCTGGTATAACTTTACAACACCGCAGAGATTTGCGCCCCCTGCTGGACGTTCTGAAGACTCACGGCATACAGTACAAGTGGAAGTTCCCTTTTTGCCTCGCAGCTTCTGACTCCGGCCGTACTGCACACCTTAAGGTGCCGGAAGACTTGCCGAACTTTTGCTCTATTCTGAATATCCCCATGGTAGAGCTCCCTAACTGGTACGCCTCCTTCCGCCTGATGATGCCTAAAGCGCCCAGACAACACGCAGATCCGATGGATACTCACGATGCCTCTTTCCGCAGACGAAGATCCCCCTCGGGACCAAGGGGTCGGCGCCCACCTGATATCGCCCGCAGGGATCACAGTCCCTCCTCCTCTCCACGCGCCCGTCGGGCGAGAAGAGAATATTGAATGAGTTGCCGTCCTCTTCTCTTCACTTTCCCATTCTGGTCGGACTTCTACACCTAGTTCTGTTATCTGTTACTTTTCCGCCAGAACGAACTGTCTTCTTTACTCGTGGCTGTCTGCAGTAAGTTGCTAGTTACCATACGTTCATGATGCATCGGTTTTTGTTATTTCTTCCTGTTTTGCTCTTTGCCTCAGCACGTTGGCGGTATACGACCACTTTTATTCTCGCAGATCACCTACCCTAGTTCGGGTAAAGACTCGGTCCCCACGTGCCTTTTTAGTCACTACTCAGTTTATGGAAAAGCGATCTGTGCTAGTTCTTCGCAGTGCCCTCCGATTTGTACTGCTTTCAGGATATAGAATCGTGCGACAGCTCGCATTCTACAAGAGGAACTTTTGGATCCTGCCTACCTTCGGGACACCGTTCGTTATCGGTCACCGGCGAGTCTGTTCCCTGCCATCCCACACTGGATGTTTACACGACATTATTCTGTACATCTCTCCCTATGCTGTCTCCCATATGTGCCCTAAGCAGACTAATTGTACTGTCTTCCTCGCAGAACTGCTGACTGCTACATATCCTGGAATCTTTCGTCAGTTCCCGAAACCACTCGTTTAAGATTCCCTCAGTGACACTGCCGGACTGAAGAAGATTTTTACCCACAATAGTCCCCACTATGCACCCGTCGCATAAGACTGGATTTCTTATTTCTTTCACAGATCCTCCAGTGGATAAGTATTATTACCCCGATTTGTTGTTGTTGCGGTAATATGGTTGTGTTTTACAAGCTTATTCTCTCTACTTTACCATTTTCTGCGATCGACTCCGGAAGGCGACTAACTGTTCCTACGTCGCCTGCGGATTCGGACGCGCTTACCAAACACCTTGGGTTTTCTTATGAATGTTGAATATACGGTCGTACCTTTATAACCTGAGTCTGTTTATCCACAACTTTATATATGTGTGTAGCTAAGTGATCCCCTGATGCGAACTGTGTTATGCAACGACACGTATTTACTTAGTTTATTCGCACATCAGGATCCTCCGTTAACTGTTCTCCCTTCGTTAGTTCATTTTCGTGCACGCCACTCATGCTGTAGACCTGCTCCCATCAAACACATCTCACAGTCCTGGGATGCCGTGTGGATGTCCACTGGATGAATTTTCTGTGATCCGTTGTTGGGCTGAGACTTAGCCAACCCCACTGTAGGGTGTCGTCTGGGACCCCCTTCGTATAGTGTTGGGAACTCCCTGCCTCATCCTACCCTTTTTTTTTCTCGTACCACCGAACAAGTGGCCTGACTCTTTCTGCCCTTCCCCCCTCCCCCCCACTCACCCCCCCCCCACACACGCCCTTCCTCTTTCCGCAGCATTAAAAATTCGCCCCTTTGCACTCAGCACCGTTCTAACTACTGATTGGACTGTGCTCACCCTCCTAGCTCCCCCCCCCCCCAATTCCCATTGCTCTGATCTACTTGCACCTCTTTGAACATGACGGAAGCACGTTCTTCTCGAGACGACCGTACTTCTCCACCTGACCTCACCGCCGGTACTAAATTTTACTCGGTCAATATTAGAGGTTTAAACACTCCCGAGAAGAGATCAAAATTTCTTCTTGCTTTACATAGAGCACGCGCACACATAGCTCTTGTCCAAGAGACACATTTTAGGACTGATTCTATACCCAAACTACATGACACGCATTATCCGACGGTATATCACGCCACGACGGCTGAATTGAAATCTAAAGGAGTCTCTATCTTAGTTTCTAAACATTGCCCCCTCACTGTCACGGAAGTCCTGTCGGACCCGATGGGCCGATATCTCTTCCTCAAAGGATACCTGTACAATAGACCTGTTACTATAGCTAACATTTATGCTCCAAATACTAGACATGTACCATTCTTCCGAGATGCCCTCTCTCAACTCACCACCTTCCACCACGGGATGCTCATCCTGGGGGGAGACTTTAATATCCCGCTTTCCCCAGACATCGATACATCCAACGGTACCTCCTGTATCACTTACAGAGCATTGCGGGCCATCAAAATGGAACTCCAATCTCTTACGCTACATGACACCTGGCGTATGTTACACCCAAGCACTAAAGACTTCACATTTTTCTCCCCACCTCATAATAAATATTCACGAATAGACCATCTCTTTCTTACACAAACCGATGTAGGCTGCTTGATGCAAGCCACCATAGAACCGGCATTTCTCTCAGATCACAATCCGATTACTATCACTCTTAACCTGACGACTACACCCCAAAGTCCGCTGGTATGGAGACTTGATGACTCATTACTCCTAGATCTTGACCACAAACAAGCCATCCTGGAATGCTTACAAAACTACTTTTCAGACAACTCCGGTGCTGATTCCTCTATAGAAACCATATGGGCTGCGCACAAATGTGTAGTGAGGGGACTGTTCATTTCTCTAGCTGCTAAACGGAAAAAATTTAGAGAGGCTCGTATCGCGGAGTTACACCGTCGCATACGCACATTGGAACGGACACATAAACGCACCCTTGCGTCCTCCAATCTCACCGAACTTACCAAAGCCAGGGAAGAGCTTTTAGAGGAATTACAATTGTCAGTTAAACGTAAATTTGCTCTCACACACAAAATGTTTTATGAATTCGGAAACAAGGCTGGCAAATTTTTTGCAAAGGCTCTAAAGAATAAGAGAATGCTATATACTATACATAAGATTACGACCCCCACAGGGACTCCTGTTGTCGCACCTGATGCCATAGCAAAACACTTTGTTGACTATTTTCAATCTTTATATAATCTGCCTCGAGCTTCTCATACTGCTGACCCCGCGCCCCGGGCTGACATGATTCATGACTTTCTATCGAAATACGCCCCATCCCCCTTGAATACCTTAGACATCTCCTCACTAGATGCCCCTATCTCGCTGCTAGAAATTAAGGAAACCATTAAGCACTTGAAGTCCGGGAAGAGCCCGGGCCCGGACGGATTAACGACGGCATACTATAAATCCTTCCTTGATCTGTTGTCCCCACACTTAGCTGAGACCCTTAATGCCCTTCCACAATCCACGAGAAATAATTCGGACCTCCTAGAAGCACATATTACCTTAATTCCCAAACCAGGTAAAGATCCTTCATTAGTCACTAATTATCGCCCTATTTCTTTACTCAATGTAGATTTGAAAATATACGCCAAAATTTTAGCAAATCGCCTATCTCCCCTACTCCCTGATCTGATATCCAATGACCAAGTAGGTTTTGTCCCTGGTAGAGAAGCCAGGGACAATACCATTAAAGCAATAAATATTCACCATTGGCTCACCACGTCCCAATCGGAAGGCTTTTTTCTATCCCTAGATGCTGAGAAGGCGTTCGACAGGGTGGCCTGGGATTATATGATCTCCACTTTGCAGTATATTGGAATCCCTCCTAGACTGCTACAAATGATACAGCTTTTATACTCAGCTCCGTCCGCGAGGGTCAAAGTTAATAGTCACCTGTCGAACGCCTTCTCTATCACCAATGGCACACGCCAAGGTTGCCCTCTTTCCCCACTCATCTTTGTGCTCACCCTGGAGCCACTCCTTAACATGCTCAGAGACAATCAAAACATAATGGGGATATCGATTAACAATCATACATACAAACTCGCCGCCTACGCGGATGATATTCTGCTCTTTCTCTCCAACCCGATCATATCGATCCCCAACCTCCTACGAGATTTAGACTCTTATCATATAATATCCAATTTGAAAATCAACTTTGATAAATCTAAAGCATTACCGGTCACCCTGTCGGAACGCCTTGTAACACAATGTAAAGGTAATTACCCTTTCCAATGGGAACGTAACACATTGACATACTTGGGAATCAAACTCCCAAATACGCTCTCCCAATTATATGACTGTAATTTCGACCCAGCTCTTCTAAACATCCAAGAGGACCTCCTGAAATGGCACCGGACGTCCTTTTCGTGGTTTGGGAGGATTGCTATTTTAAAAATGAATGTGCTCCCGAGGTTGCTGTATCTTTTACAGGCTATACCTATTGATCTCCCCAAAAGATTTTTCAACACTTACAAACAGATGTGCAGAACCTTTATATGGTCTCATAGATCCCCTCGTCTGAGTTGGGCGAAGCTAATTCTTCCTAAAACAAAAGGAGGCCTAGGATTGCCAGACATTCACACTTATTACCATGCCAACCTCCTACAGAGAATACTAGATTGGCATTTGCACCTTGATTCCAAAGCTTGGGTCCGATTAGAACAAGCACTGAGTCCGCTCCCGCTGATTAATTTACCGTGGATTCCCAAATCTTGTATCCCCGAATCATGCACAAAACACCCTTCGATTGGACCCTCGCTCAGGGCAGTTCACCAAACCTCCAACACTCTTGGCTTACACCTTCCTAATGGTCCAATGACTCCTTTGTCTACCAACCCGGCCTTTCCACCGGGTGTTATGTCTACCGACCCCTCGACTCCACAGCCCCAACCTTCTTATAGAGCATTCCAATTTTTTAGACGTAAGATGTTGCTCTCTTACCCGGAGATGACAGCTGAATTTCCAGAATTACATTTACCTTTTTTTAAATATTTACAAATCCGACACTTTTTCTATTCCGCTAGGCCTCTTTCGAGTTGGTGCAGAGACCTAACCCCTTTTGAGAATTTGTGCAATAGTCAGGAACCCCAAACGCATATTATCTCTCGGATTGTGGCTCTACTCACTACAGACAGTATATCGCACGCCCCCACTCGACAATTGTGGGAGACTGAACTTTGTGCTAATTGGTCTAATGAAGACTGGGAATCTATTTACTACCACACGCATAAGGGATTCCTTAGTGTTTCCACACAGGAAAACAGATACAAACTATGCTCGAGATGGTACCGCACCCCAGATAAGGTACATAAGATATTCCCAGATGTGTCCCCGGTGTGTTGGCGATGTGACTCAGCGGTAGACTCCTTTCTCCACATCTGGTGGGACTGCCCAGCAATCCAAACATTTTGAAAAAAAGTTCACGACCAAATCACTCAAATAACGACTTATCAACCAGAATTCTCCACAGCCCAATACCTCTTACATCACACTCCCATACCTTTCCGCAGCTATAAATGCTCACTAACGCAGCTACACAGTGCATTCCCAGATGGTGGAAGTCAAAATTAACCCCCACTTTGGAAGACTGGTACCGACAGATTAATAGGACTGAAGAAATGGAAAGACTCATTTTTCAATCACATGACAAACATGATAAATTTACCCAAATTTGGTCTTGCTGGATACACTTTCGATCAACTTCTACTACATCTCTCATTCATTCTGACCGGAGACACCCTACACCTCCGTGACTCCGTCACCCCTGGCACTTTAAACACCCCTTTTATCTTCCTAACCCGCCCTCCCCTTCTACTTCTCCCTCATAACCCCTACGTTAGAAACTTTTTGCTTATTCCAACCTCTCTGTACCTAATCCTTCATAATACGAAATAGGCGGTTTATGACTCCATGTAGTGATGTTCAACAATCCTGTCTTGCATCTGATAGGTCTCCAGCAGTGTGTCTTTCCCATCCACAGTGAGTTCCCATTAGGGGTGGATGGTTGAAAGATACACATAATACTCCCAGTGGTACTCAGGTTCTTTTTTTTTTTTTTTTCTTCCCGAGACCTTCTTTAGTTAATTCGCCCCGTGTTGTTACCCTTGACCCCCTACTCCACATCCCAACTTAACCTGACTTATATGACTCGGATGATGAAGATATAAACCTATGAATGCTTCTGATAATGATACTACTTGACTCCGATTGTATTTCTTTACAAACTTGATGTTATTATCTGATGGGTGATATTCCCGACTGTGATTGTACTTTGCATATTGTATTGTATCAGTAATGCATGAACCTGGCTGATATTGTACTGTAATACTCCTTATACTTTAATAAAAATGTTTGAAACAAAATCTCAATACCACTTTCTCCTGATGAAGAGGAATGACGCATAATCTTGAAATGCGTGGAATTTCACTCTGTACATTTGCACAAGTGATATAAACTTGTAAAGTGATGTGTGATCTCATATGGATACATTATATTGAACTTGTAAACCTGTGAAACAAACTCCCTATGTATCTATCTTTTTATAATTTTTATGATTAAACTTATATAAATTATATACATGCATTGTTTGTATACATACTTTTTGGAGTCATCACCTTTTAAAGTCCCGCAAGAGGGTTCTTATGTTGCTGTTTTCGAGGAAACTGTCCCTGGACCAATTCTGTTCCCAGTTTTGTCCCTAGTTTGGATTTGAACAGGGGCACAAGCAGAATTTAAAAAAATCTGAATTACACCCTGTCTCTGCCACTCCTACTGGCTTAGGGGGTTATTTTTTCCACTATCTTTCTAATGATCATGTGCTTGTCAGGGTGGAGGGACTATTTCTTAAGTTTCAGGCGCATGCCCATTCCGCTCCTAGTTGCATGTTAATCTGCCTTGGCTCATGTCCCAGCCAGCCGCCTGCCTGCTTATCTCCTTGCCTTCCCTGGCAGAGTGATCTTCCTCCTCTCAGCTCCACTTCCCACCCAGTAGTATTCGAGAGCGAGACTTGAAAGACTGTGAGGCAGCTCAGGCGGGTGGTGACAGCGTCAGGCAGATAGAGGCAACAGAGCTCAGCTGACAGTGTCTGTCCAGGAGCAGGAACAGAGAGCAGAAGCTGATCTGATCATGGGGCTGCCAGCTGCTTCAAGGCTTCAACACAGGTGTGCTTTGGGGGTGTGTCTGTGATTGTGAATAGACTACATTGCACTGTGTCTGCCTCTCTGGCATAAGGAATGGTATCATAACTCAAAGGCAGAAGGCACTCTATCATGTCTCTGACTAGTAGTGCACTGTCATAGCGTTTCACAAAACATGGCTGCTAGGTGCTGATTTTGTTAACGTATTGGTCATAAGATAACAAAATCGGTACCCAGCAGCCAGGTCATGTGACACACTGTGACAGAGCCAGCCAGAGCCATAATAGAGTGCCCGTTGCCTTTGAGTTATCATAGTGCTGATGATCTTAACCAATTGCTGACTGCCCCATAGCAGATTTACTGCTACAGTAAATATAGGTGTATATATAAATGATCCGGAATTTCTGTGTATCAAAGCCAAACAGCCGGTCTAGTGAACTTGATGTCCGCCGGTAACCCCCGATCGTTCTGTACACAGGCAGAATGGCAGTCTGCCTATGTAAATAAGGCAGATCCCCATTCTGTTAATATGAAAGACATTGATCCTGTGTTCCTGCAAAGCAGAGGCATGGATCTATGCCTTTCCTTAGTAAAAGCACCTCACCCACAGTGAGAAAACACTGGTTAGGAACACATTTTACCCATGGATCTCCCCTGAGGTTAACCCCTTCCCAGCCAGTGTCATTAGTAGAGTGACAGTTCATATTTTTAGCACTGATCATTGTATAAGTAAACCACGCCTGCAGCTGTATGTCCAAGAAAAAACCTGAAAGTACCTTTCCACTACAACCAAGAATGTTAAAGGTATATCATTATTCCATGGCCTGTTAGAGGCCAAAAACACTTTCTCCAAACTCCCCCCCCCATGCTAAAATGGGAAACAGATATAGGTAGGTCCTTCAATCCCTCACAATGGTCCACAGTATTAGTCACTAGCTACAGAGCAACACATGCCTTCAACCTCTGGGAACTGAAACTCAAAGTCAACCTCAGATGATACATTACCCAAGATCAAATCCACAAATATGCTCCTTCTGTAGCACCCAGCTGCTGCAGGAATTGTGGGGAAGCAGGTAACCTCCTTCATATTCTATGGGGATGTAACAACATATTGAAATTCGAGATAGAGGTCTTTGCACTCATTTGTAAAGTCACCAAAACAGTTCTATCACTAGCCTGCCTTGCCTTGTTAAAGCGGGAGTCCGCCGTTTTTTCTTTTTTTTTTTAAAGCCAGCAGCTACAAATACTGCAGCTGCTGACTTTTAAAATAATGACACTTACCCGCCCAGCACTCCCGCGATGTCGGCACCCGAAGCCGATCTCTCGATCATCTCTCGGGTGCTGCCGCCACCATCTTGGGTATGGGAATCAGGAAGTGGAGCCTTGCGGTTTAATTTCCCGGTTCCCTACTGCGCATGCGCGAGTCGCGCTGCGCAATAAGGATGGTCCCTGCTGTCTCTGGGATCCGTGTGTTTCCCAGCAGACAGCGGGGGACCTTCGGAAAGGGGCGTAGATTCTGCGGAAAGGGGCATACCTTCTGCAGATATCTATGCCGGAAGTGGGTGCAGATACCTGTACTGTACAGGTATCTGCACCCCCTCCCCCCTGAAAGGTGCCAATTGTGGCGCCGGAGGGGGGGGTTCCAATGAGCGGAAGCTCCACTTTAGGGTGGACCTCCGCTTTAAACATAGGATTTGACAATTTCCCTCCTCACCTTAGATATGCGACCACTCATATTCCCTTAGCCGCTAGGCTCACCATCACCAGAAACTGGAACTGCAGATGTGATACTAGTAGATGAGGTCATCTCTTTAGTGCATACACATAGTGTCTACAAAATCATTTTTGCAGCCTTGGTGGGGGGACTGGCTGCCACTACCAGGGTGTGGTTACCATAACTTGAATGGTTTCAGGAAGACCTGTGTATTATCGCTTAACTGATCTAGTGCACTGCTTTATGACTATAATAAGCAATAACTTGGTTCTCCTTGAAAGTTATATTTTGTTCTGTTACTCATGACTACCTTACAAACTTGCTGCACATTGTTATGTTCTCTCCGTAGCAACCAAAATAACATGCTATACTCTATTGTTCATGTATTTGTGTATTTATTAAAATCAATACAAATCGATTGAATAAAAAAGTATAATTTAATGTCCGATTTGTCTGGCCCAATATAAATATTAAACATAAATGAATATAATGTAACCAAACATTATTTACCCATCTTTCCTTCTTTCTTGCTCCCTTTATAGCAAAGTGTTGTATAACAATAATAGTTGAAAGATAAAAAATATACCTCACTCAGTTACAATCTTAAATAAATATTGGCAGCTACTAAAAAACTATAAAGCCCTCAACATCTTAATTTTGTTGTGCTTCTACAATGTCACCAACATTCTAGATCTAAATAGTAGTGCAAATTCTGAGACAAAAGTGACCAACTTAAATGGGGCTTACTGTATATATAATAATTTTTTGCCACTGAAATAGAAGACTCGTTCCCAGGAAGAAAAAAGTTTTTGACAGTTTGTCTATCAACATGTAAATATTACAATAATAAAGTTGATAACAATGTTTTTTTTTTTTTTTTTAATGCATACCTATATAAATGCAACTTGCATTTTGTAAGCAGAAGGCACTGGTGTGTGATTTTTAATATTGTACTAGCTTTGCTGACATTTGGAATACAGTTATAGTATTTGTTTTTCTGCTTTACCTAACACCAACTGTTCCCCATTAGATTTGCATGACTGCCTTTTATAGCCATGGTTGCCATTTTAAGTTATCGGAGTAATTGTTCCTCAGGTCAAAGGCATGACTTTTTTATGTGTCAATGATTTTGATTTAAATTGAGTCTTAAGGGAAAAAAAAGTAGGTAAGTTTTAAGTTTTACTTACAAGCTTTATAAAGAAAATAACCTAAGAAATAAAACCATTGAATATGATGCAGTAATGTAAGTACCATGTCTATTTATTTATTTATAAAAGTTTATTGAGGGATTACCAAAGTCTAAAACAAATAAGAAGGCCTAAGAAAATAGTCTACCCAGACCAATTTGCAAATTGGATCTACCTAACAGACATGTTGCATACCAGAAGCTGGGGGAAATGTTTTTAAAGTTTGAACTGCACAATGCTTTGATTATAATGGGTACAAATGAAAGTTTGGATCTTTTCCACATGAAAGGCCTTCATTCCAAATTTTCACTCACCCCTACTGTTTTTTTTCCTATTATAGGTGAAAAAAAATGCTTCGCTGAAAACCGTCAGGCTGAAATGAATGCAATGGCTGTTGGCATTAACACTGGAATACTTAATTGCCTCCCCTGAGTAAATTGCTTCTTCCACAAAAGTTCTAAACAGGGAAATTAAACAAGTACAAGTTAAAAAAATATAAAATGTTTACTTAAAGTGAAGTTCTACCTGCAAGAAAAAAACTTTAAAGGTCAGCAGCTACAAATATTGCAGATGCTGGCTTTTAAAATAAGGATACCTACCTGTTCAGGGGGCCTGCAATGTCCTCACCCAAAGCCGACTCATCCCTCGACTCCAGAAGGAGGTGTCAGCATCTTCAGTAAGGGAATCAGGAAGTAAAGCCTTTTGGCTTCACAGCCTGTTTCCTACTGCACACGTGCTAGTCGTGCTGTGTGTTCTGATTAAATTTCCCAGACTTTTTTTTTTTTTTAGTTTAGTTTTGAGTAGGGAAAGATTTCCTCTCTATATATTTTATTACATTTGTCATATTTCTCCAACTTACCTGCTGGTTTAGAGGCTGAAACGCTTGCCAAATCAAACTGCCTTCTATCGGCTTACACCCTCATCCAAAAAGTTTGGAATAAGGCTAAATAGCTCCAGCAGGTCACTGGTTTTACTTGTTTCAGTCCTATATGGCATAATAACCGCTACCCAGCATTAGCCAAATTACAACATGCTCCAAGGTGGCATAGATGGGGTATAACTCACTACCATATCTTTAAGAATGGGTCCCTATGCTCATTTGAGGAACTAAGCATGAAGTTTTATGGTGAAGAATCTAGTTAAAACAGGTTTAATATATTCAATAGGTACTCAAAAGATTCGAAGATAAATGTAATATCGTCTCCACTACAGGTAATAAATGGAACGTAGAAAAAGAAAAGACAATATATGTATATAAAAAATATATATATATGTATATATAGTGAGGGACCCTCACTCCTATGCGTAGTAGTATTTTGAGTGGTAGACAAATGGATAAGAAAAACAATTAATGATAAATAAGACTGGTGGTCCCAATGCGATTTTTTAGGTAGCAGAGTTGCATAAAGTGGCAGTGCTGAATATAAAGAAAGTCCGTGAAAATAACTACTACTGTATTTGTTTCAGTGACTAAAGTACTATACATAAAATAGTGGACGAAATAAAAAATATATAAGGTGAATCACCATGCGATTTGTTAAAAATGACGAAAAATGCATACAAAGTGCTAGTGCTGAACAATAAAATAAATCTGAAAAGAAGATCTACTAAGTCAAAGTATATGTGTAACAGTGTACAAAAGTAATCATTAGCTAGATAAGGCAAAATATGTAAGTAATGCTTGCCTTGTGACTAAAGAAATCGCATATGGTGTTAAAGCCAAGGGAGGGTTAAGCAAAGTGACTCTGTGCGGGTGTCTTTATACCATAGACTTAAATATCGGTGCAGTGCACTAAATTGAATCATATAATCAAAGAAAATAAATCAAATTGTTGAATCAAAACAAAAACGCATAAACGATCCAAGTGTTGGTGAGAGGGAAACAACCCTCTAGGAATAATCCAAAACAGAAGGAAAAAGGTGCACAGTGTTTGAAGCTATAAAAAATATAAAAAACAACAATGGAACAGTAATCCTAGTTGAAATTGTCCATTCAGCTGGTGCAACAACAAGTGGCGATTAGCCCAAAATCGCATGTAACAAGACAGTCGCCTGCAGTGCTGGTGCTTAAAATATATGTGCACTATAAGGTAGAGATTTAAACAGTGATAATGGTGATGGTGGATATCTCCCACGTGGTCCTGTGTAATCAGAATATGGGTGTCCCCTTACCTTACAGCTGTAAGGTAACAGCATATGGTATATGTATCCTCAGGGTTCCTGGTGGTCCTTATCCCTCGAGGTCCTATTCACGTGTCCCCGGGTCCTGGCGTCTCCTGCCTACTGTGCCGTATTGGGCTCTGTAAGTGGTCCCTCAGCGGTACTTCAGCGTGGGGGGGGGAATTGGTGGTATACCTCGGCGGTTTTATGCAAGGGGTTAAACAGATAAGGAGGAAGGGAGCCCCATAGTATAGTATTTTTCAACAGTATTGAAATTTATTTATAAAAACAGCTTTGGTACTCACAAACAGACAGAGTTTTTGTATGGTGTATAAACGAGCCTCGAGCTCGATTGCGTCACTTCCGGTAGCGTCCCGACTAGTGTTCGTCACGGTCACGTGACTTCATCAGGGGATCACCCCTGATGAAGTCACGTTACCGTGACGAACACTGAGGGACCACTTACCGCTGAGGGACCACTTACAGAGCCCAATACGGCACAGTAGGCAGGAGACGCCAGGACCCGGGGACACGTGAATAGGACCTCGAGGGATAAGGACCACCAGGAACCCTGAGGATACATATACCATATGCTGTTACCTTACAGCTGTAAGGTAAGGGGACACCCATATTCTGATTACACAGGACCACGTGGGAGATATCCACCATCACCATTATCACTGTTTAAATCTCTACCTTATAGTGCACATATATTTTAAGCACCAGCACTGCAGGCGACTGTCTTGTTACATGCGATTTTGGGCTAATCGCCACTTGTTGTTGCACCAGCTGAATGGACAATTTCAACTAGGATTACTGTTCCATTGTTGTTTTTTATATTTTTTATAGCTTCAAACACTGTTCACCTTTTTCCTTCTGTTTTGGATTATTCCTAGAGGGTTGTTTCCCTCTCACCAACACTTGGATCGTTTATGCGTTTTTGTTTTGATTCAACAATTTGATTTATTTTCTTTGATTATATGATTCAATTTAGTGCACTGCACCGATATTTAAGTCTATGGTATAAAGACACCCGCACAGAGTCACTTTGCTTAACCCTCCCTTGGCTTTAACACCATATGCGATTTCTTTAGTCACAAGGCAAGCATTACTTACATCTTTTGCCTTATCTAGCTAATGATTACTTTTGTACACTGTTACACATATACTTTGACTTAGCAGATCTTCTTTTCAGATTTATTTTATTGTTCAGCACTAGCACTTTGTATGCGTTTTTCGTCATTTTTAACAAATTGCATGGTGATTCACCTTATATATTTTTTATTTCATCCACTATTTTATGTATAGTACTTTAGTCACTGAAACAAATACAGTAGTAGTTATTTTCATGGACTTTCTTTATATTCAGCACTGCCACTTTATGCAACTCTGCTACCTAAAAAATCGCATTGGGACCACCAGTCTTATTTATCATTAATTGTTTTTCTTATCCATTTGTCTACCACTCAAAATACTACTACGCATAGGAGTGAGGGTCCCTCACTATATATACATATATATATATTTTTTATATTTTTTATATACATATATTGTCTTTTCTTTTTCTACGTTCCATTTATTACCTGTAGTGGAGACGATATTACATTTATCTTCGAATCTTTTGAGTACCTATTGAATATATTAAACCTGTTTTAACTAGATTCTTCACCATAGTACCGCGCACCACTACCTTTTTACCTTTTGTCTTCTCCAATTGGGGTTCAAGTACCCCATTTCAGTGTGTGCAGCGGTGCAACAATTAGATTACTCTTTGATTAGGCGCAGGAATATTCTCTTTTATACTAAGCATGAAGTTTTGCCTACCTTAATCTATGTACTTATATTATTTACAACTTAAGCATGCTGTGGCAGGACAGGGCTTAGCAGTCGAATGGCCGCAATCTCCTACACCAGTGTTCAATATGATGGCTGAAACCGTCTCTACCAAGGGATTTATCTCTAGATGTTTTGCAATGTTATTAACCAATTTTTTAACCATGTTTGCCTTGAGGGTGGCTGAGAGATAGGAGCAGGATCTTGGCCCTTTTATAGATGATCAATGGGAGGAGGCCTTACAGGCAGTGCCTCATTGTTCCTTTTAAGTTTACACAAAGACTCATGCAACTGTATTTACTCTTATGGGTGCTTTTTACCCTAGCCAGATTAACACAATAGGCATTCCAGACTCCCCTATGTATGGCAAGTGTTACAGAGATCATGAGGATTTGATCTGCTTAACTTGGAGGTGCCCCATAATCCACCAATACTGGGTGGGAGTGCTGAATACCATCAACTCTGTGTTCCAGACCTCCATTCCACTTGACCCCAAACCATGCCTTTTGGGCATATTGGATTATTTTCAATTGCCGGCCCCCATGAGAGAGGCAGTGGCAAGAGTTCTCTTTCAAGCCCAAGGGGAATTTTTCTGGAAGTCTATAGACTCCCCTTTACACAAAGAATGGATACAATGTATGGGGGAAACCCTAAGATTAGAGAAGTTTATCTATCAACACAGGGGCCACCATAAATTTGATAACTTATGGGGTCTTTGGTTGGATGCTCCAGGTTTGAGCCATTGAAACAGGTGATAGACAGACTACTCATTGGCTAGGTTTGCTTCCCATTATTAATGTACATAAATTTGCAATTTACCAACTACCAAAGTTACGAGCACTGAACTTATTCTCTCTGGAGAAGAGACGCTTGAGATATGATTTTAATTTACAAATACCGTACCGGTGACCCCACAATAGGAATAAAACTTTCCCATGGAAGGAAGTTTAATAAGACACGTGGCCACTCATTAAGATTAGAACAAAATAGGTTTAACCTTAAACTGCGTAGAGAGTTCTTTACTGTAAGAGCGGCAAGAATGTGGAATTCACTTTTACAGGTGGTGGTTTCAGCAGGGAGCATCAAAAGTTTCCAAAAAATATTAGATAAGCACCTGAACGGCCACAACATACAGGGATATACAATGTAATACTGCCATATAATCACACACATAGGTTGGACTTGATGGACTTGTGTCTTTTTTCAACCTCACCTACTATGCAACTATGTAACCCTTTTTAATGGAGGGATGTCAGTCCTAAATGTTTATCTGTTTGTGAACACTGTACTAACTATTGTATGGCTAGGGGGGACTGTTTTTCCTTTTTTTTCTTTTTATATATTCATATTGTGTGATTTATGTTGTGTTTACAGATGCTCAACTATATCTGTAAGGCAGTCTTGGCATTACCTTGTCTGTATTGTTTTATTTTTTCTTTGTTCTTTGTTTTATTATTTCAATAAAACTTTTCTTGATTAAAAAAATGTAGGGCAAGATTAAAACCTCAGTTAAGTTTTTTCCATTTGGGAAGAATTCCTTTCAATTTCTAACCTACAGGTATTACAATAAGTAAAAGTAAATCTCTCCAAATTGAGGAAGATTCTCTTTATCCTCTTTTAGTTAGTTGTCATTATAACATGTGCCACCTTCAGAAGACCCATTATCAGTGTCCCTCACTTTCAATTTGAGTAATAGAGGTTACCAGGAAAACTAGAGAGGATGAATCTCTGCAAAGAGGAAACAGAAAGCAGCAAAAACTTGTAAATATACTTTGAGTACACTTTAAAGAAAACATCTTTCTTTCCTATTCAGAGAAAATCAAAAAGTTAGCTTCGGGGGGCGTGGCTTGCGCGCACACAGTGATGGACGCCTGAGCAGAGAGATCCGCTATCCAGACCGGACAAAGAGCGACGAACGGGAGCTCGTTCCGCCGGTATCAGCCCGAAAGTGCCCTGCGTGATCCTCTCGATACACCGATACAGCGATGTCCCGCAAAAGGATCCAGGAAAGAGGTCCGAAAAGATTGGAAACCTTCTCCTTCCAGCCCTGCCGCAGGGCCCAAGATGGCGCCGCCGGCACAGCGCGGACCTCCCTGAACTACACGGATCTCCCTGACGCCCATCCTCGCGACATACAAGCGGATCCTCAGACAGCATATTCGCCTGATTCATCTCCTTCAACCCCGGCCTCCCGGAGCCCAGTAAAGTCGAGGATGCGGATGGATCCTAACAACCAGGCCTCAGACGCAGTGAGTACAGGCCTCCATAACGAATCTGTTATATCTGACTTGCAATCATCAATAGCACAGTTCCCAACTACGGGACAGCCTGTGCTTGATACAACGATGAAGGATATGCTTTTGTCCTTGCAATCGTCACTTATGTCCAACATGTCATCCCTGATCAATAGATTCTCCTTGGAACTGAAACATATGGACAATAGAGTGCAGTTCATGGAGAACAAAATGGGTGAATGTACTGACACGGTCAATGATTTAGTAGACGCATACTCTGAACAAAGGGATGAAACTATTTGGATCAAAGCTAAGCTCGCGGACCTCGAGGACCGCTCCCGAAGAAATAATGTCAAAATACGCGGTATTCCAGAGTCCATTCAGCCCGCAGAGCTACATAACTTTGTGACTACTATGTTCTCCAGTATGATTCCCGAACTCACCCCTATTGAGCTCACTATTGATCGAATACACAGATTACCAAAACCACGCCACCTTGAGGCAGATATACCCCGAGACGTGCTACTACGGGTTCACTTCTTTCAGGCGAAAGAACAAATTCTACAGAAGGCTAGGGAGCACTCTCCTCTACCTGCACCATACTCCAACATCCAACTGTACGCAGACCTGTCAAAGTATACGCTGCAAATGCGGAGGCAATTAAGAACCCTCACTAAAGCACTGAACAACCACAAGATTAACTACAAATGGCGCCACCCAGCGACCATCTTGGCCACCCATAATGGCATTCCGCACACCATCTCCACCTTGGAGGGGGGTTTGAAGCTTCTCCACGCATGGGGAATCCTACCTGATCCCCCACAACGTCCCCTGGGTCCTGACGGTCAGCACAATCCGTTTTCCTTTGGTCTCTCCCGGGAGACACCCAAGAACACCCATAGATGAACGTTCAGCCCTTACTTTAATGCCTAACAAACGTATTTGTCCGGTCTGGAGTTGCGTTTACACACCTGACTGTTGAACTTTCCCCACAATTTAGTCAGTTGCTCACAAGAGCGGTTTAGTACTGACTTACTTGTGCTTTTTGTTTTGTTGTTTTTCTCCTATACGTTGTTGTACTTTGTTGCTCTTTTTTCTTTTATTTTTCTGCTTTATTGCCTACAGCTCATAGCTGCTGCTGTACAGAATATCCTAAAAGTGTCAGACACACACAGCCTCAACCTACGGAAATTTGTCTTCCAAGAAGCTTCTCAGATCTTCACATCATATCTGCAACGCCGTTTTCCTCTTTCTCATCTCACCTGGACTTTCGATTTTGGTCCGCACACGGTCCACCTGTTCCAGCTGGTATCCTGAAATCTAAGTAGGAAACTCCAACCACTGTAAGTTCTCACTCTATTTTATTATTTTCTCCCAACACACCATGGGAATCACTATCCTCTCCCTCAACGCGAATGGCCTCAACCACCCTGCAAAGCGCAACTCCCTTTGGAGATCTGCATTGGCGCATAACTGTGATGTTCTATGTGTCAAGGAAACCCATTTTGCCGCAGACGCCACTCCTAAATGTCAACACAGACTGTTCCCTCATATCTTTCACGCCTCTTCCCCTCAGAAGAAGCGCAGAGTTCTGTTAGCTGTAAAGAACACTGTACTGTTCACCTTGCAGGACTTTATTGCCGACCCGGAGGGTCGATATATTATTTTGATCTGTACAATCAACCAGGTACTTTACACCCTTGTTACCGTATATGCCCCTAATCAAGGTCAAATGCACTTCCTTAGGAAAACACTGAAGAGAGTGCGAAAAGTCCAAAAGGGACTCTTGTTAATTTGCGGTGACTTTAATATAGTACCAAACTTTACTATGGACTCCACAGCAGGGTATAAAAGATTTGCATCTCCTTTAGAGTCTTTTATTGCATCTAACGATTTATATGATGTATGGAGGTGTTGTCATGCGAGTGAGAGGGACTTTACGTTCCTCTTGCCGCGTCACAACATCTACTCACGTATTGACTTGTTTCTAGCAGATAAACGAATACTTCAGAACACTTTAGGTTCCAGCATCCACACCACCACCTGGTCGGATCACGCCCCCATCAGCATCAACATCTCTGATGATACATATCATCCAGACTCCTTTATATGGAGAGTGAACAATTATCTTCTAACTAATCCTCAATTTTCCATCCCCATCAAACGACACTTGGAAGAATACTTTCAATTTAATCAATCATCGGTGTCCGACCGGATGGTGGTGTGGAATGCCCACAAGGCAGTCATGAGAGGTGTGTTCCTCCAAATGGGAGCTAGGGCCAAAAAACAAAGAACCCAGAGACTGGACGATCTCACGACCGACATCGCTGCCACTGAAGCCCTAAATAAATCTAACCCCTCCCAGTCCCTTCAAGCCAAGATTTTTACCCTACGCAACGAGTTCTAGAGAGACATGAAAAGTTCTACAAATTACTCAAGGCTACATCATACTCCATAGGTAACAAAGCAGGTAAAATGATGTCACTTAAAATTAAAGGTCACAGGAACAAAACAAAAATCCCGTTCCTCTATCACCCACACACCAACGAAAAGCTCCTTAATCCGCAATCCATAGCTAAAGCCTTTAGCTCATACGATCAAGATCTTTACAACCTTAAAGAGGACCCAAATACCACCCAACCTTCCCCCTGAATTAATCCAAACTTTCCTAAAAGACATATCCCTCCCGTCTATATCTCAGGAACAGCTCTCAGTTTTAAATTCACCCTTTACGGTCGCCGAGATTATATCAGTAATAAATAAGCTTCCTTCCTCCAAATCCCCAGGCCCGGACGGCTTCACTGGGGAATATTACAAACAATTCAAGGACATTCTAGCCCCCACTTTGTCCCAAACATTCAATCTAGCAACCTCAACCGCCTCATTCCCGACAGAGATGCTTACTGCCATGGTAGTGACTCTTCCCAAACCTGGTAAAGACCCTACTTCTCCTAAAAACTTCCGCCCCATCTCACTACTGAACCTTGACTTAAAAATTTACGCAAAGTTGATAGCCAACAGACTGGAAGACATTATACCCTCTCTAATTTCCCTGGACCAATCGGGATTTACCAAAGGACGCCAAACCTCTGATGCCACCAGACGACTGCTAAATATCATCCATCATGCCGAATCGACTAAGCTCCCCTCGATTCTCCTATCCCTCGACGCCGAAAAGGCATTTAACAGGGTCCACTGGGGCTACCTGTCGGAAATACTTAACAAATTTGGGATCGTTGGCCCCATACATGATGCTATCATGGCCTTATACTCTTCTCCCTCGGCCCGAGTGTTCTCAGCAGACGCTATGTCCTCAGCCTTTCAAATTTCGAACGGCACAAGGCAGGGGTGTCCCCTCTCACCGATAATTTTTAATCTAGTAATGGAACCCCTGGCTGAAAAAATCAGATCAAATCCCGACATCACTGGTATATCCCTCGCCGGTATAGACCACAAAATTAGTCTATTTGCGGACGATGTGATCCTGATGATCACTGATCCTGACCGTTCCCTCCCAGCAATCCAGAAGACGCTCGTCTGGTTCAGTTCTGTTTCATTCTACAAAGTAAACGAATCCAAATCATTTATATTAGACTTAGGTTTAGACGCGTCCACGAGCGTTCGACTTAAAGAACGCTTCCCCTTTTAATGGGCGGAGAATAGCATAACATATCTGGGTATCCAATTAACTAAAACCACGAAATCCCTGTTTGCAGCCAATTATTTACCGATACGCACAAAGTTACAAAGCGACCTCACCAGGCTAGCGTCCTTCGAATTATCTTGGACGGGACGTTTAGCGGCGTTTAAAATGTTGCACCTTCCCCAAATACTATACCTGTTCCGAACCCTACCCATCCCACTTCCCCTTAGCTACTTCAAATCTCTCCAGTCAATTTTATCCAAATTTATCTGGCAAGGTAAAAAACCTAGATGCAGGCACGCCCAACTAATTAAACATCGAATGGCTGGTGGTACAGGATATATAGACTTCCAAGACTACTATATGGCTTCCATTCTCACACAAACCAAGGCTTGGTCCCCAATCTCTCCTAATTTCACCTTATGGGGAAAAATGGAAGCATCCCTAATCCCAGGGGGGAATCTATCCTCCTGGCTATTTGCAACACTCATGGGAGCTAAAATCCCCAGTAAACTATCCCCGACTATAGTGGCAACTATTAAAACGTGGTCGCGATTCCTCCAATCACTATCCGCCCAAACTAAGGGGGTGTCAGTCCCTATACCTATAGAAACCCTGCATATACTGATGCAATCAACATCATTCGATCGTTGGAAATCAAAGGGCATAACCTCACTGTCAGACCTATTTGTTAACGAGACCGGAAAATCGTTTCCGACACTTCAAAAAGAATACATGCTACCAAAACTCTGATATCTTCCTATATTTACGCACCAAACACTGTCTCGCTTCCCTTACCACATGGAAATGTACTCTTCCCCACGCCGCTTGGCTCTTCTTCAAATCTACTCTGGTACGCCAAAAAGGTATCTCTCTATTCTACAAATTACTCCACCACAAATCCACATTTACACGATCAGCAGCAAATCTACACTGGGAAACAGCTTTCGACCGTCAATTCACATTGGAACAATGGGAACAGGCCTACCAATCCACTTATAAAGCTACATGTTGCTCTTCCTTATGGGAACTAACGTATAAACTGATGTACCATTGGTATTTGACACCCGACATAATCTCCAAATTTGACTTGACTAACGACGGTACATGTTGGCGGAAATGTGGCCATCACGGGAACCTACTGCACATCTTTTGGAACTGTCCCAAACTCAAGGGTTACTGGCACTCAGTATTCAAGCTGATCGCTGATGTTACCAAACAATCAGCCACAGAATCTCCCTACCTCGCCCTCCTGTCCTTGACTATTGAACAATTTACTAACCCGACCAGAAACATCATAATCCACATACTCCTAGCAGCACGTTTGAATATAGCACGGAAGTGAAAGGACATTGATCCACCTACCCTAACAGAAGTAATTCGCACTACCCACACACATTACATACATGAAACAGTACTCACACTCAGACGAGGCCCCAAAACCCGACTTCTTTCTAACTGGCAACAATGGAAAGACTGGGTCAACTCCCCTAAGTTGATCCCACTATTTTACCCTTAATCTTTGAAACAAGCTCCAACGCAACCATAGGTGCAGGAGGGGATGGCTTTGCTCGAGCACAGCATAGATCCCTCAGGGGGTGCTCGGGTGGAACATCCTCTCTCTCCGACGTAGTTGAAGAGTTTAGCAGACGGTACTGACCCAGTCTTCCACATGACTAGTTTACCAGCTGGACCCGTGACTCTACTTTATAGCATTGAGGTGTTGATTTCTCCACTGTGTGTGCCCATCGTTATCTATGCTTTTCTGATTTACATAGCGGACGACGCTTATCTCGCCTTCCTAACGTCCTTCTGTAGGTGGGATAAGTTATTATTTTATTGTCCTTTACTTAGTTCGAAGTCTGTTCTTGTTCTTTTTTATTTTTCTATAATGGCAAGGCGTACAACCACATCCTCAGATGTCTACATACACATTACTATTTCTCGAGTTGTCTTAGCAATGCCGCCTTCGTTGACTTGATGTACTATCTGTTCTACTATTGTATGTTACCTAATGCTGTACATTCTATCCTGTTTATTCATTGTATAATGAAAACCTGAATAAAAATCTATTAAGGAAAAAAAAAAAGTTAGCTTCAACCTCCAGACCTCTACCCTCAACCCAGGAAGCATATATACTTACCTTTGCTTGCCAATGCTCTGGCCAGCCAAAGGAGCAAAATTAAATATTCAGTCCTTTTGTCCAGGCTGGGCTCAGTCCTTCCTTCTCAAAGCTGGCCGCTCAGCTGTCGGCTAGTAGCCAGCTCTCCACAATGACTTACATGTTGATGATATCCTGCTCGTCAGTCCTGCCTACTTAAGCCATCCAGTCCAGATGATCTCTGCCTGCACCTTGGCCACATCTCTAGAGACACTTTCCTGTGTTCCTATTAAAGACTCGCTGACATTCCTTCTGGCTCCAGATCCTGCTTGCTGTTCTGCTACGCTCATCTCTGGCTCCCTGACATTTTGGCTTGTCTGACTATCTGTTCTGGTTCCTGAACTCTGGCTATGTTTTAACTACCTTTACTCTGTTTACCTTTTTTTTTTAGATTTAACTGTCCTTCTGTCTGTCTGATTCATGTTTTCTGACACCTTTCTGGTATGGATGGAGCTTTGTCTTACTGACGTGACAGTGCTGGACAAAGAAATGTTGTCACAGGGCAGTCTGTAGCCCTGTGTGAACTGAGACTCTTTCACCTTGGTGGCTGAAGGGAGCAATGGGGAAATGAAAGGAAGGTAAGTATATGTATTTGAGGAGGTCTTCATAGGTCTTTATTAAAAGGGAACATGCTGCTTTGCCCTCAACATTTTTCATTCATATTTAATTTATTTATTTTTTTACTCTTTTTTCAGGAACATTTGTTGTGAGTAGAGGCCTGACCCAGTCCCTCATGCAGCTCTGGATCTTATCAGTCAGCAATACATTACAATTACACTAATTTACTGCTGCAAGAAAAGACAGGACAAATCTGAATCAGCTCTGTTCTAGTCTCTGCACAAGCCAGAAACTTTGTGACATCACTTGCAATGTCACATTACTTTCCTTGTAAAAACTGTAGTTATTAAATATACTGTATGTGTTTTTATAGTTTAACCACATGCTGATGCTTGACCACTTAAGCCCCAGACCATTTTGCTGGCCAAAGACCAGAGCACTTTTTGCCATTCGGCACTTCATTGCTTTAACTGACAATTGTGTGATCGTGCGACCCGGCTCCCAAACAAAATTTACGTCTTTTTTTTCCCATAAATAGAGCTTTCTTTTGGTGGTATTTGATCACCCCTGCAGTTCCAATAAATAAGCGTTTATTAATTGGTTTGCACAAAAGTTATAGCGTTTACAAAATAGAGGATAGTTTTATGGCATTTTTATTATTTTTTTACTAGTAATGGCGGCAAATCAGCAATTTTTCTCATGACTGCGGCATTATGGGGGACACATCGGACATTTTTGACACATTTTGTAATTTATACAGCAATCAGTGCTATACAAATGCACTGATTCCTGTGTAAATAACACTGGCAGTGAAGGGGTTAACCACTAGGGGCAGTGTAAGGGTTAAGTATTTCCTGGGAAGTGATTATAACTGTGGGGGGGCGTGGCTACATGTGACATGTCAATTATCTCTGCTCCCGATCACAGGGAGCAGAGATCAGTGACACTGTCTCTAGGCAGAACGGGGAGATGCTTGTTTACATTACCATCTCCCCGTTCTTCCTCTCCATGAGGCGATCGCAGGTATCCCCGTGGTAATCGAGTCCACGGGACCCGCGACCCGACTCACGGAGGTCCCGGCCGGTGCGCGTGCATGCCGCCAATGATGCGCATGCGTCAGTTACGCCCATTTGCCCAGCCGTGCCATCTTGTCGACGTACATCGGCGTGCGCCGGTCGGGAATCGGTTAAAGTCACAATACAAAAGCCTAACACTGCTGCCACAGACACTAGTAAACATCATTTATTTATTAATGAAATAATTATAAAAGTTAATTCAATGTTAATCGTAATGAAAATATAATTGAGAATTATCATTGGGTTGGCTTATTATGTAATTTAACACTTTCTGGTTGATGATTTAGCTTGTACAGATTGTACTGTATTTGTGATTTCTGTAAAATAACCAGGAAAATGTGTATCATTTATCAGTGCATTAATATTGTCAGCAAGGTAATGGTCTGAATCCTAATTTGAATCTCAGACTTGTCTTACAATGTAATTAAAAGACAATAATTCATTTAATGAAGAATTTCATTCTTTCATTATTGATCTTTCCATGGTGAATTAAATGATATCTATCCAATGATAATCCATCATTCTCAAAGAACTTGTATAATAAATCTTGCCTATCTTACAGACACACACAAGGAAAAGAGATTACAGAACTGTTATAAAAAAAAAGTGACCTTGTTAAATCCTCTGTCTTGCATCCTGAACATATATCATGTTGTTAGAACCTCAGCTAATGTTGATTATCATAGAAGGAATACATTTTACTTCGCTGTATATTTACTACTGTATATATAATATTGTCAGTCTTCTTCAGTAAAGCAAAGTATATGTGGAAGAGAGAAAGAATAGGAGAATGTTTAGTATGACTTGTGAATAAAGCAAAGCTGTGTTCACTTCAGTCATCCAATCATGCATGTGGCAAGATCCTGTATCATATAGATTGTAAGGGCGACAAGCTTGGCTGGTATTGGCAGCTGTAAATTATGTATGAGATATATGATACAGGGACACCCAGGAGCAGTTTTTGCAGGTTAGTTCAGCAAGGCAGACAAAACTGTTTCAATGAATGGGGTCTTTGTACAACAAGTCAGATTCAGAATACTTATACTAGTAATCCCAAAGGGAACCTATTAAGATACAGTTATACTCAACAAAACACAAAGCAAAATCTCAATAAGAAACAAAAACTAAGGATGCAATAACAAGCAAAATATAAGGTATCAAAAACAGCAAGTTAATATAACATTAACAATGAATTGACATAAAACAAATGAAAGATTAAATTAAATAATGTACTATAATAAACAATATTATCCCTTTGAAAACGTTGAAACACTGCTTTAAATAATCAGACTGCAATTGCACCATTTTCCCTACACTTATAAGTCTTACACACAAATAAATCTAATAATGACATAATATAAATATGGCATAAAAACTTGGATAATAAGTCCATATGTAAACCCTACATCCAGCACTCACAGAGAGAAATTAAAAATTTGATGGCCACAGGCAAAAATTATTTCTTGTGGTGCATTGTTACCTTGGACAGCATTCTCCTCTCTGACACTGTTGTTAAAGAATCAAACTCCAATCCAACAACATCACTGGCCTTGCGGATCAGCTTATTGAGTTTGTTGGTGTTAGCCACCCGAAGGCTGCTTTCTCAGCATGCTGAAAAAAAAAGCTGTGGATAAATCCGCACAATGGAAAAAAAAAGAAAAAATCTTAAAGGAAGAAGAACTACTGCCCCTGCAGATATACTTTCACCTAGGTGAAGTATGTTTTTAGATCGAAAGAGTTGCAGGTGTGGCTCTGTTCTAATTAGGAAGGTATTTGAGTGTTTGGTTTGAACCTATTATAATGATAGTTCTGTGTTGCACCCTCTGCCAGTTGCAATGATATAAAGGTTGTAACACATGACATACAAATTCCAACAAAACACAGCACCACTTTTTTACCCTTTGTCATATTTGCACGGGCACTGTGCAATAAGTTTACAGATACGTTTATTTAAGAACACAATTGAACTTTTATTTGTTTATTTTTACCAATTTTTCTTTTTGTACACTCCACCTTGGCTGAGTATACAACCCCCACACCATCCACACTAAGGTTCAATTTACCATTTATGCAGAGGGTGTAGTACATTAGCACATTCATACCAAAGGGGCTGCACTTCCTCATTTGTTTCATTTTTTGGTTTACACCATTTTGGCCTATTCCGGTAAGTGATATCAATTACTATTGAACATTCCTCCAAGGGCTTCTGTCCTGGCCTGTTGTATCAGGCAGAGGTTGTAACACACTTATTAACACATGGTTCATTAAATATTGCATCTTGCAGAGGATATATATTGTGTTCTTTGGCATAACTAGCTAGTGCATATTCAATTTCTATAACTTTTTTATTTTTTGGATTTTAAAGTTTATATCATTGCAACCTGCAGAGGGTGCAACACATGACTATCATTATAATAGGTTCAAACCAAACACTCAAATACCTTCCTAATTAGAACAGCACCACACCTGCAACTCTTTTTTCAATCTTTCTCAGCATGCTACCACATACAGTAGAGCACTTGCCACCCCAAACTTTAAAAAAAATCTTCAGTATTGCCCAGCAGATGTTAAAAGATCCCAAAAAATAGAGGCACCTCTGGCCCTTCCTATAGAGCACTTTAGTGTTCTTACTCCATTCCAGTTTATTATTTATCTCCTCGGAAGTCACCAGTGCCTTCCTCCTTCTCAAGTCCACAATCAGCTTCTTTTCCTTAGTCACATTTAGATACAGATGATTATCCTCACACCATGTGACAAAGTTCCCCACCACAGTCTTATACTCAGTCTCTTCCTTATCTGTGATACATTGTACAACTGCAGATTCATCAGACAACTTTTAAAGATGACAAAACTCTGTCTGGTAGCTGAAGTCAGTGGTATAGATAGTGAAGAAAAAGGGAGATAGAACTGTCCCCTACGGAACCCCAATATTGCTGACCACCCTATCCAAAACAGTCTTGTAAACGCACATATTATGGTCTTCCAGTTAGGTAGTCAACAATCCATGACACAAGGAAGAATCAACCTGCATCACTGTTAGCTTATCACTCAGGAGAGCTGGCCTGACGGTATTAAAAACACCGGAGAAGTAAAAAAAATGACCCTCACCATTCTTGCTGGCTTATCCATATGTGATTCAGCAGGACGGTGATAGTGTCCTCAACTCCCAATCTAGGCTGGTAGACAAACTGCAGCAGGCCTAAATATGTACTCAACATGCGCTGTAACTGATCTAAAAATCTTTCCAAGGTTTTAATGATGTGGAAGGTCAAAGCCACAGGTCAGTTATCCTTGCAGCCATGAGGACCACCAAGTCCATAGCATAAAACACACATCTGCCTATTCAAGCCAAATGCTAAATGTATGTTAGTTCCTGACTAAAAGGGTGGACCCTAATGGGTTCCTGAAAAAATAATTCGCTTTTACCTTCTTTTTTTTTCTCAATTACCTTTTTAATGTTCTGTCAGCACTCAGTCTTTTCACCCAGCAGCAAGCTCCCTTAGCAGAGAGAGTGAAAGAGTGAGTCCTGTGAATTAGTTAGCTGACATACATGAAACCACATAGACAGTTTGGACTAATAATGAGTTCTAGCTACCAGGTAAGATAAATACTCAGGAATGGAGGTGTTATTCCACAGCAACTTTGTATATTTGCTTTTTTACCTTTCAAAACCCTGTCCCATTTGTTCAGTAAAAGAAAGATGAAGGATAATGTAATCTCAGTGCAACAATCCTATATTTGCATCCTGCAAAATTTCATTACCAATCAATTTCATATAGTATGTCCAATGTGACCTCTTTTATAAAGTTAAGGAAATGCACCACTGATCTTCTATCTACCTTTCTGATTAGTCACCTGGTATTTAGGCAAAGCCTTCTTTAAATTTCACTAATTTAAAAAATTAGAGAAAGGGAAAGAAGTAAAGTAATGCTAGTCAGTCATGTTGGAGGGTATCTAAATATATTGAATTAAAGATTTCAGATCATCCCCATTGTGCTATTTCTCAGATTTTATTGACTATCTTAAACTTAAGTTACATGCATACTTAACCAATCTGCTATTACTTTTATAAGTGCTTAAAAGGTGCTGAATGTTCAACTGCTTGTTAGACTTTCTGACTAGACTTTTTGGAAAGACATTCTTGGTAGATTTTCTGAAAATACTATGGGTTCTTACTGACAAAAAGTAAACATTCTAAACATGGAATCTGTATCCATCTCCAGCTTGCTATTGGTATTTTGGTTATCCAAATGTAATTGTGAATAGGCTTACCTAAATCAGCATTTAATAAAGGAAAAGAAGGAGTGTTTACTGAAAACCCATTAGAAAGAGAATGCCACCGGCACACATTGTAGTAATGGAGGTTGAGGGCATATGTTATAAAATTTCTTTGGTTGTGAGGGATCTATAAAGAGAAGGGGCATAGAGAAGGGAAGGGGCATATTGCTTTATTAAACCTTCAATCAGCCTTCTCTTTCACATCTTATTCTAAGATTTCATTAGTTAAGTATTTAAAAAAGGATTTAAGCCTATTTTGAAGATAATTTGAATTGTTAAGCTCCAAACTTCAACCAAGTATGTGTGTGTGTGTGTGTGTGTGTGTGTTTGTGTGTGTGTGTGTGTGTGTGTGTGTGTGTGTGTGTGTGTACGTGTGTATATGTCTTCTCTCTTGAGAAGTCTTCAGTAAACTAATTCTCTCTCTAGTCACGTAGGTATGCCCAGCTGCTGACTAATGTTTTAAAATGCCCCACAGTACAAGGTACAATTTTTATGTGATTAACACAATTATAACATTGTTTCATCATATGCACATATTTTAACCAAAGCTTTATCCTAAGCTCTTTAGACCTTTAATCTAAGCATTCATCTCCCAAACTAAGTGAAGTTATCCTTCATTAACATAATTTAAGTTAGGTTAAGCTAAATTAAGTTAAGTTGTCCTTAGCTATGTTATCCTAAGCTAAGTTCTTTATCTTAAGCTTTCACATATCTACTATGTTTTGTATACTGACAAATCCCCAAATTATTTTTAACATTATATGTTATACCTGGGAATACTTGTGATTGCTTTGTAAAATATCATTACTGATCCATAATCTTTTTGCTAATCTATAACAGGTTTGTTTAAAAAATGACTCTATACCAGAAAGAAAAGGAGCTCATTATGTTTTATTGAAATATGACATCAGGGTTAAAATATCTATGTGTATTAGTTTTATGAGTCAAACCATTAAATCACTGACAGGAAAGGAATTCAGATCAATTATCCGCATGGTCTCTGAACAGCTGATAATCATATTCTGCAAAATGTTACTTTTTTATAGGTAGAAACAGTAGATTTAGATACTCATGAGAGTTATGTTGGCACAAAGCAGTATAATTCCTTTTATTAAAAAATTAAACAGCATGTTAAATGGCAGCCTAAAATAGGAAGTCATGACCGCTGGCAGCACACTGTCAGTCACCTTCCTCTAGTGAATACATTTGCCATAAACATTAGAAAAATCATTCTTCTTGTCAGAGGCAAAACCATTAGGTTTGTATCCAGAGGACGAAAGGGAACTACACAAGCAACTAGGAACTCTCACACTAATTATTTTCCTCCGAAAGTGAGTGGATTGAAATTCTAACTCATCTGTTGTCTGACTTGACAGACATCTGCCTCTTACATCTTTATTCCCAGAGTACATTTTTAAAATGCCAACAGATGCAAAGGAAACAAAATAGAAAATGTTAGCAAGGCTGAAGGAATAGAGAGGTAAATAAAGAGACAGATCTCACTGCATGATTATTATTTTTTATTATTATTATTATTATTTGAAACATTGTTAAGTTCAGTGTCATTATCCTTGATGGTGTTTTAACCCTCATATGACCAAGGGTCATATTACCAAGGGTAATAATTGAAGCCTAGCTACCCAGACCACATTTCATTTTAATGCATCGGTTCACTTGCAAATTATATTATGAGGCACATTTATAAAGCAGTGAATCTGATATTCAGGTAAGTCTTATAGATGCATGTATTTTAAATTACAATGATGGAGGGGGGGGGGGGGGGGGTAATGACCTGTAAGTGGCACTGGTTGAATGCATTTGAGCTGAGCTCTGACACCGGCTCTAGACTATGAAACTTCCTCAATCAACATCCCACCACTGATTAAAATAAGATGTGATGGAGATGAAACAATGTAGGTTGAAGATGGCAGACCTGTTAAGAAACGTATCCACTGAATCTGAGATAGGCACAATGCTCTGTCCCCTTAACCTTTACTAGGGATGAGCTTCGTGTTCGAGTCGAACGTACGATCGACTCGAACATTGGCTGTTCGGCCGTTCGGCGAATTCCGAACGTTTGGGCCGTTCGCGTCAAAATTTGAGTGACGCGCGCGCGGACCACAATGCACTGCGGTGGCGCAGTGCATTGCTGCCCCATGATTGGCCAAGCATGCACTGTGACCCCGCATGCTTGGCCAATCGCAGCGCCGGCAGCGAGGAGAGCCATGATTGGCCACAGGCATCCTGCCTGTGGCCAATCATAGCTCAGGCTGTGTAGTGCACGCCCCACACTATATAAGGCCGCCTTTGAGGCGGCCTCGTGTAGTGTGTTACTTAGCATCTGAAGCAGTGGGTGTTCTGTGTACCTTCAACACAGTACACACCAATCGTTTTTGGCTGATTTCCTATCTTGCTGCTGTGTAGTGGTTATTGTCTGTGCCCTGACTGCAGTATACACCACTATATTCACCTCACCTATATAGCTAGTGATCTAGCTTTAACCACTTAACAACTGCCCATTGCCGATTAACGGCTTCAGGGGGGTTGTTTAACTCTGAGAGGCCGTTAATTAACGGCCTCCCAGAATTCTGCTCTCGCGTGCCCCGAGGTGTGCACACTCGAGAGCATCCGTGACCGCCGGGTCGCATCACGGATCACGGTAAACGGCCGCTCATAGCGGCCGTTTACCACGTGATTGCTCCGTCAAATGACGGAGTGATCACTTGGAAACAAACCGGCGTCATGTTATGACGCCTGTTCCTCCCTCCCCTCTCTGTACCGATCGGTACAGCGGAGAGGAAAGAGATCGGTGTCAGCAGCGATGTGGGCTGCATCTGCAGTGCCCACATCGCTGCTCACCGAATTTAACCCCTCAATTCCCTGCCAATACTCTGCAATACCAGTGCATACTCTGCAGTACCCTGCCATTACTCTGCAGTACCCCGCCATTACTCTGCAGTGCAGTACCCTGCCATTACTCTGCAGTGCAGTACCCTGCCATTACTCTGCAGTACCCCCCATTACTCTGCAGTAACCCCCATTACTCTGCAGTACCCCCCAATACTCTGCAGTACCCGCCATTACTCTGCAGTACCCGCCATTACTCAGCAGTACCCCCAATACTCTGCAGTACCCTGCCTTTACTCTGCAGTGCAGTACCCTGCCATTACTCTGCAGTACCCCCCATTACTCTGCAGTAACCCTCATTACTCTGCAGTACCCCCCAATACTCTGCAGTACCCGCCATTACTCTGCAGTACCCCCCATTACTCTGCAGTAACCCCCATTACTCTGCAGTACCCCCCAATACTCTGCAGTACCCGCCATTACTCTGCAGTACCCGCCATTACTCTGCAGTACCCCCAATACTCTGCAGTACCCTGCCATTACTCTGTAGTACCCCCCAATACTCTGCAGTACCCTGCTATTACTCTGTAGTACCCCGCCAATACCCCGCCAATACTCTGTAATACCCTGCCATAAATTGCCATACCCAGCCATACTCAGAGATACCCAGCCATACTCGGTGATACCCTGAAATACCCAGCCATAGACGCCTCCCACCCCTCACCGCCCTCCGGTGCTTCTACCAACTCGCCAGTACGATCAAAGCCAGAATCTTTTTTTTTATTTTTTATTTCAGGCTTCCCAGCCTAGAGGTGAGATGTGGGGTCATATTGACCCCCCAGATTTCACTGTAAAGAGGACCTGTCACCCCATATTCCTATTACAAGGGATGTTTACATTTCTTGTAATAGGAATAAAAGTGATCAAAAATATATTTTTGGGGAAAAAAATGTCAAACTAAAATAAATAAAGTAAAATGAACAATAAAAAAATAAAATAAAAATTAAAGCGCCCATGTCCCCATGTGCTCGCATGTGCCACACATGTGAGGTATCGCCGAGAATGTTAGAGCGAGAGCAATAATTCTAGTCCTAGACCTCCTCTGCAACTCAAAACATGTAACCAGTAAAAAAAAAATTAAAGCGTCGCCTATGGGGATTTTTTAAGTAGCGACGTTTGGCGCCATTCCACGGGCATGTGCAATTTTGAAGAGTGACATGTTTGATATCTATTTACTCAGCATAACTTCATCTTTCACTTTATGCAAACATTGGGCTAACAAGTGGTTAATAATAGAGCTTGCAGTCAGTAGTGTTAGGAGATAGTGCGTGCTGTCTGCGTGCTCTGTACCCAGTACATACCGCTATAATATAGGGCAGGCCCCTACTTTCAAACATCCAACTTACAAACATCTCCTACTTGCAAACGCAAGGAGACAGCAGCAAGTGAGATGAAAAAAGATGGACGACAAAACAAATTATACAGGGGTGATAACCCTTCCCTATGTTTTCCAAAAAGCTTAAAGATAGTTTTTTTGACTGGAGCTACACTTTAAAAATGTACCGGTTGAAAATGACAAACAGATTCAACTTAACACAACAAACCTACACAGTCCCTGTCTTGTTTGCACCGCCTGTATACTGCTGTTCTGAGTATATAGGGCCTGGGGGCCACACGCATTTCCTTTTTTTAATATGGGTACGGGGTTCCCCTTAATATGCGTACAAGACTCAAATAGGCTGGTAATGGGCAGGGAGGGCTACCCATGCCATGTTTCTCAATGATTTTCAACCATATTGCAGGAACCAGATATAACATTAAAACCGCAAGCAGTTTTAAATGGTGTTATTTCCGTTTAATGTCATTTTGTGCAGGGACTGTTCTAAACACGGGAAACACGTGGCACTTCACAGGCATACTACAGACACCCCCCAGGCACCATATTTAAAGGAATATTTCACTTTTTTTTTCACTTTAATCGTCATTAAAATCAGTGCTCCCGCCAAAACGGCAGTTTTTAAAACTTTTTTTTTGCAGTGACCCATGTCCCCTGAGGCAGGAGGCAGGTCCCCAAACCCTTTTTAGGACACTATCTTGCATATTAGCCGTTAAAATTAGCACTTTCCAATTCGAACGTTCGAGTCCCATAGACTTCAATGGGGTTCTAACGTTCGTACCGAACGCGGGGGTCGTTCGCAAATTCTGGTGTGAACCGAACCGGGGGGTGTTCGGCTCATCCCTAACCTTTACTAAAAAAATGTCAACCATGTATTCAGACTCACTTTCTCACTACAGTTGAGACCCCCCGAAGCCAGGATTGATCTACATTTTAAGACCATATGTGAATTGCAAGCAGCCACTAAGCACATGCACAATGTACTTCATTTTACAAGCAGGAATATAAAAAAAACAGGGATAGGCAAAATAGCATACACATTCAGGGGATCCCTGAGGTGGAAGGAAGATTTATTGGACAATGTTAAGGGGATCTGTAACCTTCTGCTGAGTAAACTTGCCATGATCCCTCTGCGCTTTGACAGAGTTCACCATTCTCCTTGCCCCTGCAATCTAAATACTAATATGTCTAGGACATCCTCTCCCACTTCCATTGCTAGGAGGAGGTGATGCATAAGCTCATTTCAGATATGTACACTCTGTCGATTTTGATGGTTCCACTCTCATGTTGTTTTCCAACTTGGCTAGGGAAACATTGGTATCAGTCATTACATTCTCTCCTGAATAAATTACACTCTGCCAAAATTCTGTACAGATGAGGATTTCAAGCTTGTCTAATCACTGTTAAAGACAGACAATCCTATACTTTCTGAATCCCTTAAGATCTTAAGAATGTTTGCTCTAACCTTCACATAGAGCTAAGTGAACTACTCAGATGGCAAGCCACCATACTAACCCTTCTTTAGCTTCCTGAGGACCAGTTGCAGCTCTCCATGAAATATTGTTCCAACACATCTGCTGCTTCTCCATGATCAAATTACCCTCTACTTTTTTGTTACTCATCTTGAAGCTATTCATTACTAGGCCTGGACTTCTCCAGAGGCTTTTATGATGCTCTCTCTGCTTCTCTGACAGCGAAAGGTTGCAGACTCCACTGTGAGGACTGGAGACTCAAATTTTACTACTGTTCCCATATTTCCAATTTCATGGTTTGTAATAGCTACTTGTGGTGACTCATGTTTATCAAGTGTAATTGCATGCTCCAAATTCAATTATTCTGGGTTGCCTTTTACAGAGCCTAGTGTCCGAGTACTCCAAGTGCTTGTTGGATTTCCTTTCATATTGAAGTTCTTGCTTAGATATGTTATACGCAACCCTTGGTCAGCTATGATCCATATGATTTTTATGGTTTTCAATGCTTTTTGTCTTACCTATATTACCTTTGTCTTACCCTCTGCTTTTTTATTTTCTGAAATTGTTTTTGTTTGCTTTCTTCTCTCTTATAGTGAGAAATTAATTTATTTTAATTTAAGAGGACTCAACAGCATAGGCAAGAGGAAAGTGATGAAAGAAATAAAATGCCTTTGGTTACTTGTTTCCAAGAAATCCATTTGACCCAAACCACCATAACTAGACTAAATTCACTATATTACACCCAGTAATATGATAGCAGGGGTGAACAAACTTTCAGAGGTTGAGATCTACCTAGACAATATGGCGGGAATCAAAAAAATATCTTGGGGGGGGTGAAATAAAACAAAAAATGATCAAACCCCAATAAAACAGCATAGTTTTCTGTGAACCACCCCCTTCCGCACCCACATTAGTGTCCTCTGTTTCCTTCACATCATCCCCCCACAGTAGTGTCCTCTGTCCATATGCCCACCTATACAGTAGCATCTTCTTCCTCTGCGTACCAGTGTCCTGCCCCTCTTCACATAACCCCCAACTGTAGTGTCCTTTGCTCCCCCTACTCATAATAATGTCTTCTGCCCCCTTCACATTACCCCCTATAGTGTACTGTGCCCCACATAGCAGTGTCTTGTGCCTCCTAAAGTAGCATCAACTGTCCCTTCACATCACCCTATCAACTCCCCAACTGTAGTGTCCTCTGCTCCTCTGTCCCCTTCGCATCACATTCCTCCCACTGTAGTGTCCTGTGCTCCCCCATAACAGTGTCCTGTGCCCTCTGCCCCCTCCAAATCACCCCTTCCTATAGTGTCATCTGCCCCCCATAGCAGTGTCCCCCAAAATCAGTGTCACCTATCATCTGTCCCCTTCACCCACCCCCACTGTAGTTTCCTCTCCCCCATCACCCTCCACACACACACACACACACACACACACACACACACACACACACACACACACTGTAAGTAGCACTCTCCTACCTGGTGTACTCTGTACAGTGAGGTGGGGGGATGGCAGAGGCTTAGGGGGAAAGGGTCAGCAATGTAGAGCCATTTCCTATAATAAGGCTTACCTGTAGGTACTGTAAATATCTCCTAAAACCTGCATGGTTTAGAAGATATTTACCAAATACGCTTGTGCCAACGTCAACAGCGCATGAGCTGTGAAGAAATGGCTCTACGTGGCGTTTCTTCACTAGCAAGTGCCATGACTGATGGCTCCTGCGTGCATGCATGGGACTGGCGTTATGCGACCCCAGCCAATTACAGAGGTGGACTCCACGGCCCTGGAAGGAAGAGGGGGAAAGATGAATGCAGCCACCAGCAGTGACAACTCACACACATAATAGGCTATTATTTTGTGATGCATACTAGCCCGTTATGCTTTTACTTTGCAGGGGAAGGCAGGGAAAAAAGGAGGAAGTAAAACCCATTAGGGTTTACTTCCTCTTTAAAAGCTCCTCTATAGAATGCAACTAGATGACACAGATTGGGCATTGCACCCACATGATTGAGAGTAGGAGAGTAGGACTAATATTCTAATGTTCATAACTCATACTCAAAAATAGATTTTATTTTTATAGATCATCACCATTTAGACTCATTTTATACAATAAGGCTAGTATGGAATATGTTACCCTATCACATCACAGCTCTGTCACTGCTATTATAGTTATACCCACTTTATATAAGTGGTCTAGTGATTCCTTATTGAAGTACCCACCAGATACAGCATCTCTAACTAACAATTGTATTTTCAAATAAATAATTTGATTGACACGTTAACAGAATTTTATTGGGAGGTGCACACAATTATTATGTGTGGGAAGCTGATAGAACTAGGCACCAGAAAAAAGAAAGAAAACATTCTCAAAATGTTAAATGCTCTCAATATATAGAATTTCTGGTCTCACAAATTACTTTCCTAGAACAACTGCATAATCTATTGATCTAACAGACAAAATTGCACTCACTCATCCTAAAGAAAAAGGATTTAAAATAATCTTAGCATATGAAACAAAACACTATTTCTGTCTTATCTCACAAAAAAAGACACAAGTGGAGCATTATGCTAGGCAGAAGTTTAGATAGATTACTTAACCACTTCAGCTCCGGACCAATAAATACCTTAAGGACCAGAGGTGTTTTTGCAATTTCGCACTGCGCTGCTTTAACTGGTAATTGCGCGGTCATGCAATATTGCACCCAAACGAAATTTGCGTCCTTTTCTTCCCACAAATAGAGCTTTCTTTTGATGGTATTTGATTGCCTCTGCGATTTTTATTTTTTGCGATATAAATGGAAAAAGAGCGAAAATTTTGAAAAAAAATGATATTTTCTTCTTTTTGTTATAAGAAAAATCGAATAAACTAAATTTTAGTCATACATTGAGGGCAAAATTTATTCAGCCACATGTCTTTAGTAAAAAAAATGTCAATAAGCGTATATTTTTTGGTTTGCGCAAAAGTTATAGCGTCTACAAACTAGAGTACATTTTCTGGAATTTACACAGCTTTTAATTTATGACTGCCTATCTCATTTCTTGAGGTGCTAAAATGGCAGGGCAGTACAAACCCCCCCCAAATGACCCCATTTTGGAAAGTAGACACCCCAAGGAAACTGCTGATGGGTATGTTGAGCCCATTGAATATTTATTTTTTTTGTCCTAAGGGATTGAATAATGACAAAAAAAAAAAAAAGTACAAAAAGTTGTCACTAAATGATATATTGCTCACACATGCCATGGTTATATGTGGAATTGCACCCCAAAATATATTCCGCTACTTCTCCCGAGTACGGGGATACCACATGTGTGGGACTTTTTGGGAGTCTAGTCGCGCACGGCATCCCGAAAACCAATCACCACCTTCAGGATTTCTAAGGGTGCAAATTTTTGATTTCACCCCTCACTACCTATCACAGTTTCGAAGGCCATAAAAAGCCAAAATAGCACAAAACCCCCCAAAATGACCCCATTTTGGAAAGTAGACACCCCAAGCTATTTACTGAGAGGCATGTTGAGTCCATGGAATATTTTATATTTTGCCACAAGTTGCGGGAATATTACAAACTTTTTTTTTTTTGTACAAAGTTGTCACTAAATGATATATTGCTCACACATGCTATGGGCATATGTGAAATGACACCCCAAAATAGATTCTGCTGCTTCTCCTGAGTACAGGGATACCACATGTGTGGGACTTTTTGGGAGCCTAGCCGCGTACGGGACCCCGAAATCCAAGCACCGCCTTCAGGATTTCTAAGGGCATAATTTTTTTATTTTACTCCTCACTACCTATCACTACCTATCACAGTTTTGACGGCCATAAAATGCCAAGATGGCACAAAACCCCCCCAAATGACCCCATTTTGGAAAGTAGACACCCCAAGGAAACTGCTGATGGGTATGTTGAGCCCATTGAATATTTATTTTTTTTGTCCTAAGGGATTGAATAATGACTAAAAAAAAAAAAAAAAAAAAATGTACAAAAAGTTGTCACTAAATGATATATTGCTCACACATGCCATGGTTATATGTGGAATTGCACCCCAAAATATATTCCGCTACTTCTCCCGAGTACGGGGATACCACATGTGTGGGACTTTTTGGGAGTATAGTCGCGCACGGCATCCCGAAAACCAATCACCACCTTCAGGATTTCTAAGGGTGCAAATTTTTGATTTCACCCCTCACTACCTATCACAGTTTCGAAGGCCATAAAAAGCCAAAATAGCACAAAACCCCCCAAAATGACCCCATTTTGGAAAGTAGACACCCCAAGCTATTTACTGAGAGGCATGTTGAGTCCATGGAATATTTTATATTTTGCCACAAGTTGCGGGAATATTACAAACTTTTTTTTTTTTGCACAAAGTTGTCACTAAATGATATATTGCTCACACATGCTATGGGCATATGTGAAATGACACCCCAAAATACATTCTGCTGCTTCTCCTGAGTACAGGGATACCACATGTGTGGGACTTTTTGGGAGCCTAGCCGCGTACGGGACCCCGAAATCCAAGCACCGCCTTCAGGATTTCTAAGGGCATAATTTTTTTATTTTACTCCTCACTACCTATCACTACCTATCACAGTTTTGACGGCCATAAAATGCCAAGATGGCACAAAACCCCCCCAAATGACCCCATTTTGGAAAGTAGACACCCCAAGGAAACTGCTGATGGGTATGTTGAGCCCATTGAATATTTATTTTTTTTGTCCTAAGGGATTGAATAATGACTAAAAAAAAAAAAAAATGTACAAAAAGTTGTCACTAAATGATATATTGCTCACACATGCCATGGTTATATGTGGAATTGCACCCCAAAATATATTCCGCTACTTCTCCCGAGTACGGGGATACCACATGTGTGGGACTTTTTGGGAGTATAGTCGCGCACGGCATCCCGAAAACCAATCACCACCTTCAGGATTTCTAAGGGTGCAAATTTTTGATTTCACCCCTCACTACCTATCACAGTTTCGAAGGCCATAAAAAGCCAAAATAGCACAAAACCCCCCAAAATGACCCCATTTTGGAAAGTAGACACCCCAAGCTATTTACTGAGAGGCATGTTGAGTCCATGGAATATTTTATATTTTGCCACAAGTTGCGGGAATATTACAAACTTTTTTTTTTTTGCACAAAGTTGTCACTAAATGATATATTGCTCACACATGCTATGGGCATATGTGAAATGACACCCCAAAATACATTCTGCTGCTTCTCCTGAGTACAGGGATACCACATGTGTGGGACTTTTTGGGAGCCTAGCTGCGTACGGGACCCCAAAATCCAAGCACCGCCATCAGGATTTCTAAGGGCATAATTTTTTTATTTTACTCCTCACTACCTATCACTACCTATCACAGTTTTGACGGCCATAAAATGCCAAGATGGCACAAAACCCCCCTAAATGACCCCATTTTGGAAAGTAGACACCCCAAGGAAACTGCTGATGGGTATGTTGAGCCCATTGAATATTTATTTTTTTTGTCCTAAGGGATTGAATAATGACTAAAAAAAAAAAAAAAAAAAAAATGTACAAAAAGTTGTCACTAAATTATATATTGCTCACACATGCCATGGTTATATGTGGAATTGCACCCCAAAATATATTCAGCTACTTCTCCCGAGTATGGGGATACCACATGTGTGGGACTTTTTGGGAGTCTAGTCGCGTACGGCACCCCGAAAACCAATCACCACCTTCAGGATTTCTAAGGGTGCAAAGGCCATAAAATGCCAAAATAGCACAAAACCCCCCCAAATTACCCCATTTTGGAAAGTAGACACCCCAAGCTATTTACTGAGAGTCATGTTGTCTGAACGAAAAAAAAGAGATTGATCGGTGGGTATGCCCACCATTAGATACCTCCCTTCATCCACCCACTTCTAATGATGGACATACATGCACCATTTATATATGCCGAAGCATGGGGGCATCCTCCCGCAAAAAAGTTATGCCGCGTACATACGTTCAAACTTTTCCATGGGCAAGCCCCCTGTCGGAATTTTGACCGTATGTACGCGGCATTAGGAGCAAAATCACTCCTCCACCCCTTATGCCCCCATGCTTCGGCATATATGCTCTTTTTTAACTGTGGTGGTGAAATCACCGCCTACAGCACTGGAGTCACGGCTTTATGTATCGTGGGAGCAAACGCTGTTGCTGTCAAGATAAATAAATCCGCGCTGCAGCTGAATGGCGTACCTGCTAAGCAAATTATGGTTAACGTTAAAACAAAGTAACATCCCAGTAAAACCTTACCATACCATACCTGCAAAGCAATTGCCAAAAAAAACTGTAAAAAATAAAACATTTTTTAACACAACCTGTGCCTAAAATATATATATGCCGAAGCATGGGGGCATCCTCCCGCAAAAAAGTTATGCTGCGTACATACGTTCAAACTTTTCCACGGGCAAGCCCTCCGTCGGAATTTTGACCGTATGTACGCGGCATTAGGAGCAAAATCACTCCTCCACCCCCTATGCCCCCATGCTTCGGCATATATGCTCTTTTTTAACTGTGGTGGTGAAATCACCGCCTACAGCACTGGAGTCACGGCTTTATGTATCGTGGGAGCAAACGCTGTTGCTGTCAAGATAAATAAATCCGCGCTGCAGCTGAATGGCGTACCTGAAAACATGAAAAATGGTTAACAATAACACAGTAAACAGTAAAGTATAAAAAATTTGAGAGAAGAGAGAGAGAGAGAGAGAGAGAACAATAAAACGACAACTATTTTTGGTTTTTATATTTTATATTTTTTTTGGTTTTTTTATTTTACTTTTTTTTTTTATTTTTTTTTTTTATACACTTTTTTTTGAACTGTAAACTGTAACTGTAACGGTTCGGGTCTCTCAAAATGCGATGGCATCTTGGGAGACCCTGTGTAAGTGTGCCTAGCCTGTGAAATGCTGTACCCTACGCTAATACTTCACTAGTGTGTGGTAGCGTTCAAAACACTCACCCTGACAAAGACCAGGATTGCCAGGACAGCGTGGACAATAAGAACGGGTGTCACGCCTATATCCGCGCTTGCTACAGACACGACATCTTTTTTGGGGGGCTCGTTGGGTAGGGGTACTCGGGAGGACATAAGAAAAATGCCTCTCATGCAGCCGGCTTACTGCATTTGGTTGGGAATGGTGAGGTACAGAACCGTCTGGAAACAGAAGCTCTGTGACAACCTCTCTTTGGAAGAAAAGAAAGGTTAATGTTCCGCCTGAAGTTTTGTATAGCACAAAAGCATTCAGCAAAGCCAATTGAAATAAGTAAGCAGACACTTTTTTGTACCAGCGTCTGGTCTTACGGGAAGTTAGATACGGCGCCAACATCTGGTCATTGAGGTCCACCCCTCCCATATTTTTGTTATATTCGTGGACACAGAGGGGTTTCTCCACAATACCAGTCGCCGTAGAAATTTGGACCGTCGTGTCTGCATGAAGGGAGGTAAGAACGAAAACATTCTTATTATCCCTCCACTTCATAGCGAGCAAATTATTACACCGATAGCAGGCTCTCTCCCCCAGCCTAAGACGGGACTCTACAAGCCGCTGGGGAAAGCCCCGGCGATTAGGTCGCACGGTGCCACATGCTCCAATCTGATTATCAAATAAATGACTAAACAGTGGCACGCTGGTGTAATAGTTGTCCACGTACAAGTGGTACCCCTTTCCGAATAAGGGTGACACCAATTTCCACACTATCTTGCCAGCGCTTCCTATGTAATCAGGGCAGTTCTCCGGCTCTACGTAACTATCTTTACCCTCATAAACCATAAAGCTCCATGCATAGCCTGTGGCCCTGTCACAGCACTTATAGAGCTTGACCCCGTATCTGGTACGCTTGTTGGGAATGTACTGTTTGAATGACAAGCGACCAGTAAACTTAACCAGGGACTCATCAACGCAGACAACTTTTTGGGGAGTAAACAAGTCTGCAAAACGTTGGTTGAAGTGGTTTATGAGGGGCCGAATTTTGTAGAGCCGATCGTATTCAGGGTCTCCACGTGGACGACAAAGTTCATTGTCACTGAAGTGCAAGAACCGCAAGATCTGCTCGTATCGTTTCCTGGACATGGAGTTAGAGAACACGGGCATGTGGTCAGCCGGATGCGTGGACCAATAAGCCCGCATCCGCATAAATTTGTGTGTGCCCATGTTGAGGGAAAGGCCCAAAAACGTCTTAAATTCGGAAACCGTAACTGGTTTCCAATCTCTGGCAAGAGACGGCAACTGGGGATTAGCGGCGATGCGTTGACCAGCATATAAATTGGTTTGGTCCACAATAGATCTATAGAGATCTTCCGTGAGATACAGAGAATAAAAATCGAGTGGCGTAAAATCATCTGTATCCACCTGAATACCGGGTTGGGCAGTGAATGGGGGAAGTACGGGTTCTGCAGAAGTGGTGGGCACCCAATCAGGATTGGCGAATTCTGCAGGAAGGGCACTATGGGTACGACGGGCCTGTCTTTGTCTTCTTCTTGGTGGCAGCGGGACACTACTTGTGCTTGCCACCTCGCCAGCTTGAACTGCACTTATGGGACTCGCCACGTCACCACGTGATACTGCAGTGCTGGATGTACGTCCAGGGTGTACTAGGCCGCTGGTGCTTGCCAGTTCACCAAAAGGATGAGCGGCGCTAGTACTGGCTCTATACTCCATACGAGGGACTTGCGGTTCCTGCACCTCAACAACATCAGAAAATCGGGGTCGGGTACGCCTGACAATAGCAGGGACCTCTTCTTCGTCGTCAGAGCTATCTGACATGGAGGCGCTGTCCTCTACAGGTTCGTATTCTGAGCCTGAATCTGACAGATCAGTGTCTTCCTCTTCACTATCTGTCATGCTCAGAAACGTGTAGGCCTCTTCACTAGTGTACCTTCGCTTTGCCATTTTGGGCTCTAAATTTAGGGGTACAGTAGTGAGACTCACAGGTAAAAAAGCACCTAGCCTGTCAGCGACTGTATAAAACGCTACCAAAAAAAACTGTTAGCGATCGCAGGGATCAGGCCTGACTCTGCGAACGCTGCAGTTATGTGTGTTGTGTTTTGTAAGTGACAGTGATCGATCGATACTGCACTTGGGTGGGCTGGGCTGGGCAGAGGGGCAAAACGCAGGTGCTAGCAGGTATCTGGGCTGATCCCGCTAACAATGCGTTTTTTTAGAACCCTAAATTGCTGGGCACGCTAGTATAGATCTGATCAGATCAGATATTGATCTGTTCGGATACTATACCACTAAGGGAGGTGTATGCTTTGCGCGTGTGTGTTAGCGGTGCTGGCACTAACCTAGCACTGCCTGGGGCGACGCAGACCCTTTCTGACCCTAAAACCAAATTTATATCACCCGCCGGGTGATCAGGGGTTAAAACCTTTATTGGGTATTTATATGGGGGTACCTGAAGCTTTATAAAAAGCTGACGGGGAACCTAAATAACTAAATAACTAACTGGCTAACCAGCGTCACCAGTGACACTTATGCAGCGATCGCTGGTGAAAGGGTTAACTCTAGGGGCAATCAAAGGGTTAAAACCTTTATTATGTTATATATCGGGGTACCTAACGGTATAAAAACCTGGCGTTGAACCTAAAAAAAAAACTAGCTTCCTAGCGGGACCAGTGACAATATTGCAGCGATCAGAAAACGATCGCTTAGTGACACTGGTAAAAGAGGGTGAAAGGGTTAACTGGGAGGGCAATCAAGGGGTTAAACCTTTATTAGGGGGGGGGTAGGGGGCTACCCTGGACCTAAAGGGGCCTAACACTAGCTGCCCTGACACTTTTTACAGTCACAACTGACACTAAATGTAGTGATCAATAAATAAATGAACACTGCATTAGTGACACTGTGACTGGGGGGGGCGGGGGGCCGATCGGGGGGGTGATCGGGGGGTGACTGGGGTGAAATGTGTGCCTGTGTGTACCTATGTGTCAGTGGACTGTTGGTGCACTTACTTGCGTCTTCACTCCTCGCTGTCCGGTTCAAAAAGACCGCCACGAGGAGTGTGACATCACTTCCTCCTCCTGTGTTTACATTTTCACAGGGGAGGAAGTTCGTCACTGGCCAGGAGCGATCGAGAGGCGATGGGCGGAAACCAGCGGCCATCCCCTCATCGCCGATCGCTCCGGCACCGAAAGGGACCGCCGTATCTAGCGGGAGGGGGTCCGATCGGACCCCCCACCCGCTAGAAGGCAATCACGTACATTTACGTGATTGTGCCTGCCCGTGCCATTGTGTTGACGTACATTGGCAATACGGCGGTCCACAACTGGTTAAAGACAAGACATCAGCCACCTTTGTGTCTAAAATAAAATCTCCTTCAGATACCCTATTGCATTTGACTTCCAATATTGCCCATACCTTTAAAGATTTTTACCGCAATCTTTAGAATATTTCTTTACTCCTCACCCCCATGTCAATTCATACAACAGATGAATCTTATTCAACCTCTAACAGGCTAACTTAAGTACTATATGGTCTGATATTAGCCTATTATACATTTTTAATTAAATTTTGATCTCTAATTTGTTAATGTCAACTCTATTACATTAGGTGAGCAATTTAGCCAGAGACATTGTAAGCCCATGTTATATCTAAACCAGGAAAGGATCCAATAGTGTGTGCAGGCTACCATCCAAAATGTTTACTAAGTATAGACAATAAATGTTATTCCAAGGTCATGGTTACTGGCTCTTTCCTCTTCTCTCAAAATAGATCTCTGTAGATCTGACTGTTTATACACAGTAGAGAGTCTTGTGACAATTCTTTAATGACCTTGTGCAGTGTGGCATTTGTTCTAGGCAGGTCCAGCCCATCATCCTCTTTCAAACAGAATAGTTAGACTGGGTTGTCTACCTAATGAACACTTTACAACATTTTGGTCTGTGCTCTTGTATACATCATCATACATCTGGTTTATATGATTCAACAAGTGCTCAGGTCTGTAGTAATGGCTTTGTTCTGGGCAATGTTCTGGGCATTATTACTCAAAGGGGTGCCCATTTTCCTCCTTGCTGTTTTCCATCTCTTTAAAACCATTCCTGGCAACAGTCCATAATAATCCTAAAATATGGAATGCTTGCATTGGAGGCCACAGATAAACGTGTGCTTACGCTGATGATACCCTATTTCCAACAGCCAAGCATAACCCTTCCAAATTTGCCTTTGACTCTAGTCATATTGCTACTCTTTCCAATTTTAAGATAAACTTCACCAAGCAATCATTTTTAAATCTTATCCTGCCTGCAAGAGAGGTTCAGCCACATTTTTCTTTCATGTGGCAATGGAACAAACTGAATCTTCTTTAGACCAACCCTCTCTAGTCTATTCCCAACTAACTAACTGTATATTTCCCTCTTGAACACCATCAGCAGGGACCTGGATGTTGGCTGTCATTAACTCTTGGTTGGGTAAGATTCATGTTGTGAACATGCATGTACTGCCCAGAGCCTCATTTTTCTTTCAAATGTTGCTCATAGGTGCCCCTTATAATTTTGTCACCACCTTGTATGCCTATGTTACTAAAAAGTCAAAACAACAAATATCTACTGTGGTATTTTTACTTTCAAATAGTTTATTGATAACAAGCTTAGAGAACAAACAGTCACTGTTACAAACATATGTCCAAAGAAAAAACACATTACATCAAAGTTTCAAACATAGATATAGAGTCAGGCTACATTCAGATATACGAGATGAACTACACGCTAGAGCGCGGATTAGAACTTGGGCCTACAACTCACATCACTAGTAGTATCACAAGGGCAGAGTCCAGTAAACACTGGAAAAAGTAAGAGGGCGGGGCCCTGCCCAGATTACTGTGGCAACAGTGTTCGTACACGTATTATGTAGATTGAGCATCATTATCAAAAGAGCATATCGGGAAATGGAGAAAGGGAAGACAGAAAAAGAGATAAGAGAGGAAAAAAAGGGGAAGAACCAGAACTAGAGACATATCACAGAGGAAGGAAAGGAACTAAGGAAAGAGGGGGGTTGGGAGGGAGGGTGGCACTGACCAGGTGGCTCAAGGATGTCACAAATGGGTATGAGCCTCTCCGGCCCCTTATGGGCAAAGCTTAGGCCGCGTACACACGCGCGGACTGTTGGCCCAACTTTGTCCGTCCAACAGTTTGAGCGAACAGTCCGCTCAAACTTAGCATGGACGGACATGGCCACACACGACGGACGAACAGTTTGCTGAAACCGTGCGCGATGACGTGAACGGCACGTACGACGGGACGAAAAATACGACGTCCTATACACTGCAATGCAACCTTCCGACGTGGAAATCCTTTCTGAGCATGCGCGAGACTTAGTTGGCCGAACAAGCCTACACACGAGCGAACAGTCCGCTGAAACCTTGTTTCAGCGGACAGTTTTTCGGAATTTCCGTAAGACCTTGTTCGGCCAACTGTCCGCTGAAACTGTCCGCTGAAGCCCCACACACGAGCGGACTGTCCGCCCAAACACTGTTCAGCGGACAAGGTTGGGCAAACAGTCCGCGCGTGTGTACGCGGCCTTAGGGTTTCAAAAGTTGTCTATCAAATCCAGGGGGAAGAAAATGGTCCAACCAAGGGCGCCAGACCCTAAGATGTTGTGGGATCCTATCCACTATTGTGGCCTCTATTTTGCTGTGTATCATAGCCTGAGTGACCCTATTCCTAACTTCCACAATATGCAGGAATGGGGATTTCCATGCCTTCGCTATTGTCTGCTTGCCAGCTGTAGTGAGTTGCAAAAAGAGACGCAGTTGTGATTTAGTAAAGTCTCGCGGTGGAAGATTAAGTAGGGCCAGAGATGGGTCGGGAGGGAGGGTCACGTTAAACAAAGTTGAAACCATGTGAAATAGTATTGCCCAGAAGCGCTGCACCACAGGACATGTCCACCAAATATGCAAGTGGGTGCCACCAGTGTCACAACCACGAAAGCAATTAGGGGAATATGATGGTAGATATCTAGCAATCCTGGTCGGGACCAGATACCATCTCATGAGGACTTTATAACTGGCTTCTAGTGCAACAACATTCTGTGAGGAAAGCTTAGTAGTTGCCCATATCATTGACCAATCGCTAACATCCAGGTCCAAGGATAGGTCCTTGGACCAGGCAGAAACATACGAGGGAGGCAGGGATGAGGGAGACGTGAGATATGCGTAGAGACTGGAGATTATGCCCGGGGCATGGGGGTCTGAGTCACATATATCCTCAAAAATAGACAATTTGTTCAGCACCCTTTGGGAGCCCAAGAGGGTTTGGATAAAGTGGGAAATTTGGAGGTACCTGAAGCACTCACGGGAGGGGAGGTGCGAATGGGCTTGTATGGATGGAAAGGGTTTCAGGACACCGTTCGAGATGAAGTCCTTCACACGTTCTAGTCCGGCACGAGACCAGGCCAGAAAAGAGGCAGGCTGAGAAAATGCAGGAGGGAATAATGGGTGGCCAAGAAGAGATAGTAGGGGTAAGTGCGGGGAGGTCAATTTAAAAGGTCTGCGTAATTTGTCCCAGATTTTCATAGAATGTAAGGTTATAGGATTAGAAATAGGACCCCGGGCAGTGGCGGGGAGCCACAAAAGATTGGTGATATGTATAGGATGAAGATCTATTGCCTCCAGAGCCACCCAGAGAGGGATCTCCGTTTTCGCGTGGTAAAGGGCCAACTGAGCAAGTTGTGCAGCCTGAAAATAACAGAGAAAATTGGGAACACCAAGACCCCCATTGAGCTTACTGCGGAGCAACGTTGAACGTGAAATTCGGGGGGCCCCGGTGCCCCAAATATATTTGTATACCCGACTCTGGATCGCCCTGTGGAAATAAGGTGGGACCGCGACCGGGAGGACTCTATACAGGTATAACAACTTCGGCAACAAGGACATCTTCACCGCCGCGATCCGCCCCAGCCATGAAACGTGTAAAGGCAGCCAGGTGTCAGGCATGGAGGACAAGTGTTTAAACATTGGGAGATAATAAGAACGGAATAGGTGGGCGGGGTCACTGGTTAGTTTGATACCTAATTAAGAAATTGAGGAGAAGGACCATTGAAAGGGGAAATTACTTTTTATAAGGTCGAGGACCTCTGGAGGTAGCGACACGTTAAGGGCTTTAGATTTCTCTTGGTTGACCTCTAACCCAGATATTCTTGCAAATTTGGACAGGAGTTGTAGAAGGTTGGGCAGGGAGACATGTGGGGATGTAACAAATAACAGGGCGTCATCAGCGAAAAGGCATATTTTGTGAGATGTAGAAGCAACTTCTACACCATGAATATTGGGATCGGATCTAATTAAGGCAGCAAGGGGTTCAATTACTAGGGCAAATATTAATGGGGACAAGGGGCAACCCTGCCTTGTCCCTCTACTAATTGGGAAACACTCTGAACTGAAGCCCGAGTACTTAACATATGCCTGCGGATGAGTATACAGAGCACTTACCCATTGCAAGAAGTTGGGGCCAAAACCCCAACGTCCCAAAATGTAGTGAAGATAGGGCCATGAGACCGTATCAAAAGCTTTCCTAATATCAAGGGATAAAAGGTGCATGGGAATCTTACGAGACATAGCTATGTGCTGTAGAAGGACAACCCGACGTATGTTGTCGGCAGCCTGGCGGCGAGGAATGAATCCTACTTGATCCTTATGTATCAAGCCTCCAATGATCGGGTTGAGTCTTAGGGCAAGGATTTTGGCTAGTAGTTTCACATCTACATTTAAAAGGGATATGGGCCTATAGTTGGACCAGAGGGTGTGGTCAGTATTGGGCTTAGGGATCATGGCGATAATGGCAGTCAGCGAGTCTCGGCCAAGGGATTGTTGCTGTAGCAGGGCGTTGAAAGATTTAGAAAGAAGTGGGGCAAGAGTAGATGCAAACTTCTTGTAATATACAGCTGGAAGACCATCCGGGCCAGGGCGTTTATGAGGCTTAAGTGATTTAATGGCGCCAAGGACTTCCTCCACCGAGATAGGTTTATCTATAGACTCCCGGCTAGCATCAGGCAACGTAGGTATAGATAAATCTTGGAAGAGCATCTCCGCCTCAGAAGAGGGAAGAGACCCCTTTGTTTCATATAGGTTAGCAAGACGCTTACGGAATTCAGAAAGTACCTTAACAGGGTTGCTAGTATGAGTGCCATTAGCCAGCCGGAGTCTAATAGGTTTGTGTATACGGTCTGGTCGCCGGAGACTCAGCGCTAATAGGGTGTCTGGCTTGTTGGCCTTTGTGTAGATCTTGTGGCCGGACCGGCGGAGAGCTTTCTCCGCAGATTCAGCCAAGAGAAAATCCAGCTCCAACTTGGTTGCTTCCAGCTGTTTCTTGTTAGCATTGGAAGGGGTCGCTTGGAATTGTAGAAACTGGCGTTGGAAGTCAGCTTCCAACCGTTGTAATTTGAGTCTTTTGTCACGCTTCAGATGAGTGGCAACTGAGATACAGGTACCTCTGATCACCGGTTTGTGCGCTTCCCAGAGCAGGGTTGGCGAAATGTCTGGACTAGCATTAAATTGAAGATAGTCATTAAGGGCAGTTTGAATATCGAGACAATAAGACTGGTTAGTAAGGAGGGCCTCATTCATACACCAGGATTTGTTGTCAGGGCGGGGTATTAATGACGAGACCGTAGTTACAACAGCGCAGTGATCTGATCACGTGATGGGTTGTATGGAGGATTTTAGTAAAATTGGGGAGGATGCGATTGGTACAAGGATATGGTCAATTCTAGAGAACGAGTTGTGCGGGGGGGAATAGTAGGTATAATTTTTCTTCAATGGGTTACACTCTCTCCAGGAATCCAAAAGGGAGTGTTGTTGCAGTAATCTGCGAAGTTGTGAAGCAGGGGAATAATGATCTGAGGAGTAGGGAGACTTATGCAGATGCGGATGAAGTACCAAATTTGAATCGCCGCACATAAATAACGTACCTTTGGAGTGTGCCCTAACTACCTGCAAGAGGTGGGTGAAAAAGGGGATCGGGTTGACGTTTGGGGCATAATAGGAGACAAACGTAGTTTCCACTTCCTGTAAAAGGCCCACCAATATTATATAGCGGCCTGAGGGGTCCTTGATCTCTGTTTGTAATGTGAAGGGCAGGGAGTGGTGGAAAGCAAGTAGAACCCCTCTATGTTTAGTATCTGCAGAGGCGGTGTATACTAAGGGATAACGGGAGCTGAAATATTTGGGGGTGTTGCGGGCAGTGAAATGAGTTTCCTGGAGGGCAACAATGTCAGCCCCCAGGGAAACAAAGGTGCGAAAGGCCTTAGTTCTCTTATGAGGGGAGTTAAGTCCCTTAACATTAAGGGAAATTATATTTAAAGGAGCCATCTAGGTGATCGGAGGAGGGTAAGTAGAAAAAAAAGTGGGTGAAGAGAGGAGGGTGAGCCACCCGGCCAGTAAGGGAGAGAAAAAGGAAGGAAAGAAGCAAGAAGGAAGCACAAAGGAGAAAAGAGACAGCGGGGAGAAAAGAAAAGAGGGGAAGTGGTGTACAAGGCGTAGGGCATCCCATTAGTTGAGAAAAACTGAACAAAGTATCTGTAGTGCCCAACCAAATAGTGCGCTAGCTCCACAGCCAGAGAAAACCGACCGAAGAGAGAGAGCACCGGGGGTGGAGGAGCAGTGACAACTCCCCACTGCAAGCGGATCTAACAGTGAAAACCATATAATTAAAGTTAGGACAACATCTTGAGTAAAAGTAACATAAACTAAACAAGAGGCAAATGGCAGTATCCATAGCCTTCTAGATATAAGGGATTTGCAACTATCCCAGGTCGTAGGTGGGGATAAAGAAAGGATCAGAGGGGAGGGAGGCAGGGGGAATGGGCGGGTGAGGGGAATGCAAGGGAAAGGTAAGGGGAGGAAGAGAAAAGGAGGGGGGGAGGGGATTAGGAGGAGAGGAAAAACAAGGGGGAGCATGGGAGGGAAGAGGGGGAGGGTAAAAGGTGGGGGAAGGAAGGAGAGAAACAGCCAGCCCACGAGTTGCATAAATAGGAGCAGGCTAAAAAACATAAATCACCGTTTACTGAGTAGCGTGCCGGAGGAGGCGCGGAAGGAGACATCCAATGGAAAAGAAGTGGCGGGGCGCAAGGACGAGAGGAGGGGAGACGAGCAAGTCGCATCCCCACCCCCCGCCCAACCCCCCCGCCCCCTCCAGCAGACCAACCAAAAAAGAAACAAACGTAAATAAAAACAGGAAAAAAAAAAAAAAAAAAAAAACATTCGTTGGAATGAGATACATACAGATGAAGTCAACGAAGTATATAACAGTTTACATATCAAAAATAGAAATAACTGAACCAGTACTATATCCCCACTAGGGGACATAGAGACCTCATGGGACACCTAAGTAAGGGCGTCGCAAGCACACCCAGCTACTGTCCCCCAGGTGGCAGCACATTATCAAATAGGTACAAAAGGAGAAGACAAAAATGAAGAGTAAAAATGAAAAAATGGAGAACGAAAAATGAGAAAAAAGGGCAAAAATAGAGATACAAAAAATATACAAAACACGAGGTGACAAAAAAAACAAAAACATTAGTGGAAGTGCTGCAACAGCGGGGCTACAATGAAGGTCCAGAGGTCGGGGCCACAAAGAGGTACTCCAAGAGTACTGAGGAAAAAAGAGGAAGCACCCTTGGATATATCAACGAGGCGTGCGGGATTTCGGGCTGAGAAAGGCATCTTCCGGACGACGTGAAGGGGTCCCCTTACGGATAGATGTCGGGTCCAGCGGATTGCGCTTCGGTGTGGCCGAATATGGATGAGCCGTGGATCGAGCCGGGGTGCGGGGTAGCGCAGTCTCCGAGACTTGAACCGGCAAGGTCAGACGAAGAGATTCCAGCAAATGCTGTAAGGATTCCGGGGTTGAGCACGAATGCTGCTGGCCCTGGTGTGTAAACTGCAGGGCGAAGGGGAACCTCCAAGTGTACTTAAGCTGGTGCTGCATTAAGACTTGAAGTTGAGGCTTCATGGCACGGCGTTTGGCTATAGTCAGCGGAGCCAGGTCAGAGAAAAGCTGATATTTATGCGTTTGGAAGAGCAATTCTTCTTTCTTACGGGCATCATTCAGCAACTGTTCTTTCGTGCGAAAGAAATGTAGTTTCACAATAATGTCCCGAGGGGGACCGTCTGTTTGGCGGCGTGTGAGGGCACGATGAATCCTGTCAAACTCAAGCCGCTCTATTGGGATGGAGGGTGAGAGTTCCTGGAACAGTGCGGTCGTAAAAGATTGTACATCATCAACAGACTCCGGGATGCCGCGTAAGCGCAGGTTGGACCTGCGGGAGCGATTTTCGGCATCCTCTAAACGGGAGAGTAAGGTTGCATTCTCCTCTCTTAACACAGAGAAGTTCTGAGAGTGTTCTTGGAGGGTGAGCTCCATATCATCAACTCTTGTCTCCAGGTCAGCCGTACGTTGACCTATTTCACGGATTTCCCGTGATAGCCTGTCCGTTATTTGTTCCGAGGTAGTCTTGAGAGCCTTTTGGAGCATAGTCTCCATGTGTTTCAAAAAGGCAGTTTGAGACATACCTGAAGAGGGTAGAGGTGGAGACCCACCAAGGTTAGAGTCCGATTCATCATCGTCGCCACTGTCCACTTGGTCGGAGGCCGCAGGAGAGGCAGCGTGGTGTTTAGCTAAAGCCTTAGCCGCCATTTTGGAAAAAGCCCGGGCCAGGGCTTCTTTGATGGGTTTCGGTTTATTTTTGCCCTTCGGTCCCGTGAGTACCATCCCGGGAGACGCCAGTATTGTCCCAAAGGTGATCCGAATGAAATCGTGGCAAAATGCGGGTTCAGACGGGTGATATTGATCCGATCTTGCAGCGGGGAGCGCGGAGCTCTAAGGGAGAACGTCTGCCATGTCGAGCTTCGCGCATGCGCCCCCCTACTGTGGTATTTTTAATTGGAACCGAAGTGAACAGAGGGGTTAACACTCCCTGACTTTAGACATTATTACCATGCTACTACCATTACCAGTGACACAAAAATACAATGCTCTGGTTTCTGTCAAATACAGATCCATTAAACCTTACACTTCTCTTCTTATGATTTCATCCCTGACAACTTGGGATTTTATCCATGCAAGGCAGCAATGGCCTTATAACTCACTACTACTGTCACTTCTAGGATGTTATTATTTCCCCCAGGGCCTTCTAGTCCCTCAATTTCAGAATTGGTCCCCAGAACAACCTCTCCTTCTACAACATGTAACTTCAGAATCTATTTTTGATTTTTTTCAACAATAATAGGCCCAGTACTTCACAAAGATAGTTCAAAAGGGGTATACTCAACTCCTAAATTTTGTAAATGTCTTGCCAAAGATGATCATTCCTATGATGAACATAATTTATTTGAGACTCTTGTCATTGTCTGCACCTCCTTACCAACATCCAAATATTAGAAAAAAGGATTAAGAAAATAAAGTCTCTGAAATAAATATGAACTTTGTGGGCACAACATGAGGCAGTAGGTATATAAAGAAAAAAATCTTTATTACAATTATGTTAATTTTTTTTTTAACATAATTGTAATAAACATTATGTTTCTTATATACGTACTGCCTCACGTTGTGCCCACAAAGTCCACCTTTTTTTTAGAAACTTCACTTTCTCAAATCTTTTTTCTATTTCTTGTACACCAGGTAGGAAAATGCTACTAGTTGTGTAAATTGCTTCTATGTGTGGGCTCTGCTGTATACCGACAATGTTTTCAAAATTAGAAACTGACCCAAGTCATCAATTGTTGGATGAATAGAAACAAACAATTCTACAATTCTCTCATCAATGCATGTGAAAGTGAGGAAACCAATAATAAATGTCTGTGTCATTGGTAAAACACACCCATTATCTTACACTTGATTTTTCTAACAATCCTTCTTGAATGCTGAGGAGGTTGAAGTGAGGTTTGCACATCTGGTGGTATTGCCCAGCAATTAAGAATTCCTGGACTATGGTGTCTCAGGATATAAATCAAATACAATAAACCCCTGTGCTCTTATTCCGATGTGCAAGTGAACCACAAAGCCAATATAAGTGAGCTATTACACCTCATTTATTTAATGCAACTAAATCTGTAATTTGTTTACTCAGGAACTCCCGTTGGACAGCTTCCTGCACTACACCCTTTTACCTTTAGGGTATGACAACTTAAAAAAAAAAATTAACATATAAAATACACAGGGAAATGGAAAGGACTCAATAAGGCAAGGAATTATCAACGCACCTCATCCCAATTATAACAGAGGAAAACGAGAAGAGACAGGCGGGACTGTTACGGTGCTAATACTAGTAAGAAAGGAATGTATAAATGTATAGATAAAAGAGAGTATTTTATTAAATGTAATAAAAGCGATCAAAAAAAAGGAAAATATTACAATAGGATCAAATTTAACAAAATTGCATATATTAGCTACCATACAAAACAGTATACAAAATCCAACAATTAGTTTAAATAACCCAATTCTTGGCAGTTCAGATAGAATATTCCCGACATGTTTCGCCTATCATTAGGCTTCTTCAGGGGAGCCAGTAATTGGTGGAAGAGAAATTGTTTTGTTTAGAATACAAAAAGGGTACACTATAAATAGAAAGAAATAAAACAAAGTTAATGGAGCCGGTCACATACACAAAAGAGCACATCCTTAGTCCCCAACACCGCCCAACTGTCTCCAAAGATTGGTGGATAGGGAATGACACAAAAAAAAAAAAAAAAGTATATGTATGTCTCTAAAGAGTATAAGCGAAATAATACCTACCTATTTAAAAACAAATACGTCTAGTCCCTAAAGGGAAGACCCCACCTGGGATTGGAGAATGGACCGATCATAGACAACCGCCAAAAGGGTGACTGCAGGAGACAAATCAAGCGAACAGACAAGTCTAGTAATCAACAAACTTCACAGGGAGCTTAATAAAGCTTCCATAGGGATTATTGGTTAATCAATAGGTTTAGAAAGTCCATAGCAATAAAAATAAATTTAGATTTAAACTATACCTGTGCTGCATTAGATGTAAAGTACGTTGCACATGAAAAGTTGAAAATTGCACAGAGGGAAGTCCTTGGAGTTGTGCCTAGAGGCCCGTGAGATGATCTTGGTTATAGTAAGGTAGTTTAAGAAGAACACGAAAATAGAAAAAATATTCAAAAAAGAAAAATTATATGTAAAAGAAGCCCTAAAGCAGAGCAAGAAAAAACAAAGGAAAAAGGTCAGCTGGGCAGTGTGCTCACGAATAATTATTGGTCAATTAAAGTAGTGCTAGCTTACCATAAGCATATGAGAAGTGCAGTCACAATTATTGCTGTATCACACAGGCAGCAGCCCAAGCGTACCGCGAAGCAGACAGCACCAGAGCCACAACATTCAGGCTCTAAGCAGAGCCGCCAAAAGAATCAGTCTAAGATCTAAAAATGACCAGAACAAATTTGAATAAATTAGATAAGATGAAAGAAAAGAAGGGTTGGAACAGCAGCCTAGTCTGTGTGGACAGACTCAGTGCTAGTTCAATGAACTGACCTTGCAGCGAAAACTTCTCACGTGGACTCGGCAGGGCGGACATGCCTGCAGCATTGATGAACGCTTATTTATCTCCCTCACCACCCGGCGTCTAATCAGCGACGCCGGATGTGAGCGGACAGTAAGTGCGGAACTGCGCATGCGCGCGCCCCCGCGTCACAAAGGAAGCCTACAGTCCCCATAATGCACTGCGGAGGTGTCTCCGTAACCAAGGAGACCAGGGCACCGCGACAGGCAATAGCGGGGAACACGGGAGAGACATTCGAGAGGGCTCAGAAGAGCTCTACAGAGATTGTCAATCCGAGGACCCAGTGAAACGGACGCGCACGTCCCGCAACCCGCATGTTAACAGGTCCAGCTTCCACATAGCTGGACCTGTGTGTCCGTACAGCACCCAAAACTGTGCGGAAATAAAATGATCGAACGTACCCCAAAGAAGTAGGGGGGGCCTTTCCAAAAAAGAAAAGAAAAAGTTTTTTATTACACTGTATTGGAGCCTATATAACTTAGTCTGAGTGGCTATCAGTCAGAGAATGGCTGTTTAATCTGCATTCAACCAAATCTCATGAGACACATGGACAGAATTAAGGAGAAAGAACTGTGCTTGTTGACCGGCACCATACAAATTCATAAATGTACAAAAAATGATAAACAGAATATAATTAATTTGAAAAAATTATATATTATTGCAGAACATCAGTCAAAAAAATGCACTATATTAAAGAATATAGACAAAAAATCAGTGAATATTAAGGTGTGATGTTAAAATAAAGATAAATCCAGTACATTAATGTATAAACAAAAGAAAAGTAAATAAAAATTAAACAGTCTAACCCTTATAGAGTAGGTTTAAAGAATTTTGTATTTAAACTATGAAAACTGAAAATAAAAAGAAAAATAATAGAATGTAGCCGAGATAAAGAAAAAAGAAAAAGGGGAGAGGGAGGGGGGGTTTTGAAGAGCAGAGATATGAAGAATATGAAAGGAAAGTACTGACAATTTGGCAGAAAGTGGGTAGCCCTATTTCCAAAGGATGGGGCCCCCCATGGGGAATTCCATGGGTTCAAGATTAGACATATTAATTAGTAGATAAATAGTATAGAAAATAATGATTTTTAAAGAAAATGTTTGAATGTAATATATTCATTTAAACCTGGATGATTGGTGGCTTCTAAAGTATATATCCATTGGGTTTCCAATTGAAGTAAACGCCTATCTATTTCACCTCCCCGAGCATGAGTAGGCACATGCTCCAGAGCTGCGAAACGTACACTATTAGAATCAAAATTGTGGGAATTACCCACATGTCTGTTTAATGCTGTGGTGCATAATCGTTTGGATAAGGGCAACATGTGATCTCTAATTCTTTTATAAAAAGGGCGTTTAGTCTTTCCAATGTAGAAACATCCACAAGAGCAATTAGCAATGTAGACAATCCCCACAGTTTTGCAAGTAACATTATGTTTGATGGTGCGAATGGAACCATTAGGCAGTGTAACTTGTGCTGATCCTAGAATGAAACGACACATATCGCAGTGGCCGCAAGGATAGGTGCCGGTGCGATTGGGTCTAACAGGTCGATGAGTGTTAAAGTGACTTGTAACTAGTCGGTCTCTCATGGACTGGGATCTACGGTATGTCAATTGGGGAAAAGGCTTAATATATTTATGAATTATTGGATCCGCAGTTAATAGAGGCCAATATTTGTCTAGGATTGCTCGCATTTGATGATGTTGGCGTGAATATTGTGTTATAATACGTATGGGTGTATGAGAGGTAGATCTCGGTTTGGGATAAATTAACTGATTTCTGTTCAATTTTAATACTTTATTATAGGTGCGTTTTAGTAGTGTTTTACTGTAGCCTCGTTGGCAAAGTCGTGTGGTAAGATCCCGTGCAGCCAATTCAAAGTCCGCGTCTTGAGAACAGTTACGACGCAAACGAAGATATTGGCTGTAGGGGATGCTATCTAAAAGTGATTTAGGATGAGCACTTTCCGCATGAAGAATGGTATTACCCGCAGAGGGTTTACGATATAGAGCTGAATCAATGACGCCATTTTTGTCCAATTTAATGTATATGTCCAGGAAACTAATCTGGGTCTGACTGAATTCCATCGTAAATTTAAGATTAAATTGATTGATGGACAAATTATCAAAGAATTCATGTAATTCATTAAGGGAGCCCGTCCATAATAACAAAATGTCATCAATGTAACGGTGCCAACCCAGGATGAACTGACTCCAGTCCCGGGGTTGGTCACCTGAAAAAATGTGTCGTTCCCACCCCCCCAGGTACAGATTGGCGTAGGTAGGGGCACATTTAGTGCCCATAGCTACCTCTGTTATAATTGGGATGAGGTGCGTTGATAATTCCTTGCCTTATTGAGTCCTTTCCATTTCCCTATACAAATTTTTTGGTGTCTAAAACACACCTCTTCTATAGGCAAGGCTTTTGATGTTCTTTTCTATAAAAACTGTTTATTCTCCTGCATTTAAACTTTCTAACTTCATTCCCCTTTTTTTCCAAAAGTTATATGTGTAATAATCACAACTGAACTGGTTTTCCAGTTATCAGTTAAGTAACCTGCTATGCTGATGTAATTAAGTCTGTAGCCGAAATCGCACTTTCTTCCCTTTCCTTCCCTTTTCCTTTTTGTTTTGATTCTCTATTTCCTGTTTGCTCTAATTATGGCTGCGTTTTGTGGAAATGCATGGGATGGTCTTATGACCAAGGTTCAGGCCTCCAGAAAAGATGCTAATATCTCAGATTCTGAACTAAATCAATCTTTTATGCGCCTACAGCGCCTGTTAGAACGAAAAGCTAGAACATATTGGCACAAAGTCTACTTTGAAAAATATGTTGAATATCAAGTGGTTCCATGGGGCTTGAGAATTCAAATCTTTCCAAACATGAATAAAATAAGTGACTCACTTAAAAACTCCTGGGAGAGCAACCTTCAATCTTGCTCTTTCCAAATGATGTCAATTTTGATTGACCAATATACACTTGAACTGGAACAACTTGATATTCAGATTGCCTCTTGGTACGAGGACAACAATTCATTACAAAACCCCATTCGTTTTACACAGCGTGAAAACAACTTACGTTCCTATCTTGAACAATACACACGTAACATTATAAGTGCTAAGGAGAATAAATTTCTTAGGGATAAATTGGCTTATGAAAACCATTTTGCCTACAAATGGCAAAATTCTAATCAAACCACTCCCAGAAGAAAACCCTTTACTTCTAATATCCCTCAAACAGACACACTGATACCTAATGCTGTTTCTTTCTCTTCCAGCACTTCTACATCTTATCGAGACTTAACCCAGGACAGAATTCCTAAGAAAAGGAAGGGAGACCGTCTGGATACGTCCACAGCTTCGTCACCCAGATCCACCGAAACGGTACACCAATCCACTGCGGCCCCACCCAAGGCACATCGCACACAAGTTTCCACTCCTATGCCCCACACTCTTCTACGCCCAACCACCACGTCAGAGCCCTCTAGTCACCATGCACTCAGCACTCCTGCACCTAGTTTAAATCCCGCCCCCACTCACTCTGGACTCTCATCCAGGAGAGCCAGTGAACCTGCACTTTCTTCTATGTTTCCACCTCATTCACACACCTCGGACCCTCGTATCGCACCTATTTTTTTAGTTCAGACTCCGGAACCCAAAACACACCCACCCTCACTACCTCACGCACACATGCACTGAATCTCGAGGTTGTGAACTTATCCTCGGTCTCCTTAACTAAGGAACAAATTGAAGTTCTGAAATTTGGTTTATCCTTTTGTCCATCTACTGATTTAGACAAATTCCAATTTGTTAAAGATATACACCTTTTTGCCAGACGTCTTCTTTTCAAGGTACTATATGATAAAACTGAACACATAACTGATCCCAGTATCATCTCTGTGGAACCATCATCCAGTGAGCTCCGGGCTATGGAAGACCTGATGTCACTTTGGGATGAGGGAAACACAGATGTTGAACAGTCTTCAGAATTAATCACTCCTCGTGTATTAGTTCCGGGAGTATTATTCCCTGCCCCGGCTATGTTTAAACCTAAATCAAAAACATTCCCTCTGCTTCAAAGCAACCCAAATATTTGGGCTTTTGTAAGCCAATTAACTCTTGAAATTAAGCATCTAAATCTTAAAACACAAGAATCCCACAATCTTTCTTTTAAACATCGACAGGCACTTCTAAACCTTCAAAACAACCCTGATATAATCATTAAACCTGCTGACAAGGGTGGCAATGTATGCATTATGGATGTGGGGGCATATAAAAAAAATGTGCCTAGACATCCTTAACAATAGGGACTGGTATCGCCCAATATCCCAACTCATCATTGAGAATTCTACCACCAAGTATTACCATCTTATCTTTCAAGCGTACCGAAATGGTACCATAGACCTTAACACATGGAAGTACTTAAATGTAAAAAACCCACAAACCCCCACATTTTATTCGTTACCTAAATTACACAAATCTTTAGTTAATCCACCGGGTCGACCTATAGTATCCGGTTGCCAATGTTTGACTGAGAACGCCAGTGCTCTCATTGACAAACACCTTTTTCCACATGTACTATCCCTGCCATCCTACGTGAAGGATACGATTGATTTATTACGAATTTTAGACGGAAAACAACTTCCCCCAGGCACATGGCTAGTGGCCCTAGATGTTGAGTGCCTTTACAATTCCATCCCGCACTCAACAGGCATCCAAGTCATGTACTCCTTCCTTCAGGAACGGGGTTCTATTTCCCAGAACTATGACAAATTTGTACTTCAACTTTTGGAGTTCATTCTGACGCACAATTATTTTATGTTTGATCGTTCCCACTACCTCCAGGTGCAGGGCGTAGCTATGGGCACTAAATGTGCCCCTACCTACGCCAATCTGTACCTGGGGGGGTGGGAACGACACATTTTTTCAGGTGACCAACCCCGGGACTGGAGTCAGTTCATCCTGGGTTGGCACCGTTACATTGATGACATTTTGTTATTATGGACGGGCTCCCTTAATGAATTACATGAATTCTTTGATAATTTGTCCATCAATCAATTTAATCTTAAATTTACGATGGAATTCAGTCAGACCCAGATTAGTTTCCTGGACATATACATTAAATTGGACAAAAATGGCGTCATTGATTCAGCTCTATATCGTAAACCCTCTGCGGGTAATACCATTCTTCATGCGGAAAGTGCTCATCCTAAATCACTTTTAGATAGCATCCCCTACAGCCAATATCTTCGTTTGCGTCGTAACTGTTCTCAAGACGCGGACTTTGAATTGGCTGCACGGGATCTTACCACACGACTTTGCCAACGAGGCTACAGTAAAACACTACTAAAACGCACCTATAATAAAGTATTAAAATTGAACAGAAATCAGTTAATTTATCCCAAACCGAGATCTACCTCTCATACACCCATACGTATTATAACACAATATTCACGCCAACATCATCAAATGCGAGCAATCCTAGACAAATATTGGCCTCTATTAACTGCGGATCCAATAATTCATAAATATATTAAGCCTTTTCCCCAATTGACATACCGTAGATCCCAGTCCATGAGAGACCGACTAGTTACAAGTCACTTTAACACTCATCGACCTGTTAGACCCAATCGCACCGGCACCTATCCTTGCGGCCACTGCGATATGTGTCGTTTCATTCTAGGATCAGCACAAGTTACACTGCCTAATGGTTCCATTCGCACCATCAAACATAATGTTACTTGCAAAACTGTGGGGATTGTCTACATTGCTAATTGCTCTTGTGGATGTTTCTACATTGGAAAGACTAAACGCCCTTTTTATAAAAGAATTAGAGATCACATGTTGCCCTTATCCAAACGATTATGCACCACAGCATTAAACAGACATGTGGGTAATTCCCACAATTTTGATTCTAATAGTGTACGTTTCGCAGCTCTGGAGCATGTGCCTACTCATGCTCGGGGAGGTGAAATAGATAGGCGTTTACTTCAATTGGAAACCCAATGGATATATACTTTAGAAGCCACCAATCATCCAGGTTTAAATGAATATATTACATTCAAACATTTTCTTTAAAAATCATTATTTTCTATACTATTTATCTACTAATTAATATGTCTAATCTTGAACCCATGGAATTCCCCATGGGGGGCCCCATCCTTTGGAAATAGGGCTACCCACTTTCTGCCAAATTGTCAGTACTTTCCTTTCATATTCTTCATATCTCTGCTCTTCAAAACCCCCCCTCCCTCTCCCCTTTTTCTTTTTTCTTTATCTCGGCTACATTCTATTATTTTTATTTTTATTTTCAGTTTTCATAGTTTAAATACAAAATTCTTTAAACCTACTCTATAAGGGTTAGACTGTTTAATTTTTATTTACTTTTCTTTTGTTTATACATTAATGTACTGGATTTATCTTTATTTTAACATCACACCTTAATATTCACTGATTTTTTGTCTATATTCTTTAATATAGTGCATTTTTTTGACTGATGTTCTGCAATAATATATAATTTTTTCAAATTAATTATATTCTGTTTATCATTTTTTGTACATTTATGAATTTGTATGGTGCCGGTCAACAAGCACAGTTCTTTCTCCTTAATTCTGTCCATGTGTCTCATGAGATTTGGTTGAATGCAGATTAAACAGCCATTCTCTGACTGATAGCCACTCAGACTAAGTTATATAGGCTCCAATACAGTGTAATAAAAAACGTTTTCTTTTCTTTTTTGGAAAGGCCCCCCCTACTTCTTTGGGGTACGTTCGATCATTTTATTTCCACACAGTTTTGGGTGCTGTACGGACACACAGGTCCAGCTATGTGGAAGCTGGACCTGTTAACATGCGGGTTGCGGGACGTGCGCGTCCGTTTCACTGGGTCCTCGGATTGACAATCTCTGTAGAGCTCTTCTGAGCCCTCTCGAATGTCTCTCCCGTGTTCCCCGCTATTGCCTGTCGCGGTGCCCTGGTCTCCTTGGTTACGGAGACACCTCCGCAGTGCATTATGGGGACTGTAGGCTTCCTTTGTGACGCGGGGGCGCGCGCATGCGCAGTTCCGCACTTACTGTCCGCTCACATCCGGCGTCGCTGATTAGACGCCGGGTGGTGAGGGAGATAAATAAGCGTTCATCAATGCTGCAGGCATGTCCGCCCTGCCGAGTCCACGTGAGAAGTTTTCGCTGCAAGGTCAGTTCATTGAACTAGCACTGAGTCTGTCCACACAGACTAGGCTGCTGTTCCAACCCTTCTTTTCTTTCATCTTATCTAATTTATTCAAATTTGTTCTGGTCATTTTTAGATCTTAGACTGATTCTTTTGGCGGCTCTGCTTAGAGCCTGAATGTTGTGGCTCTGGTGCTGTCTGCTTCGCGGTACGCTTGGGCTGCTGCCTGTGTGATACAGCAATAATTGTGACTGCACTTCTCATATGCTTATGGTAAGCTAGCACTACTTTATATAAAATACACGTTACTAGTTGATTTCTGCTCATTTTTACTAGCTAAAACCCACATATATCATAGTAAAGTAAGACCTACCACACATTGCAATATATGCATTAGTAATGAGCACATTTTTTTTTGTTCTTTTGTGTAAGGTTGTCCCTTAAAATCAATACTTGATCCTTATTCAGGAGGAGCAGTAAGTGTGCACCATCCCACACTGTAACAAATAAGGCCTGTCCTGCAAAAGAAAAGAAAAAAATCAAACCTATAAAAGTATGGGTTCCCTCTTAAAATCCACACCAGACCTATATCCTGGCATGGATCCTGGATTGTCCTTGGATTTTGAGGGGGGAACCTACACAAAAACAAAATGATCTTTGACTTTCCCATTCACCTTCACCTTAGCTTAACTCCCACTTTTTTGTAAGTTATAACCACTTCTCCTAATTGGAAAATCTTGTAATTCCTCATATGTGATGTTAACATTTTAAGCATCTTAATTCTTGATTTCCCCGGTTCCCCGGCCCCCCTAGTGAGGAGGACTGTGTTCAGTGCTTGTTCTGGCTCCTTTATTTTATTGCTTTGAAGATTTCTGTACTACGGACTGCCTTGTGACTGGTTAATTGTCCTTGATTAAATAAAGAAATTTGTATAAAAAATGGTGTTGTGTTCCCTAAAATCCACAAATCTTTATCTGGGCATGCAGCCAGGCTGGTGGTGGTGGTGCAGAAAACTTACTTACTTCCCTTCCTCTGAAACAAACCACATATTGATGGGGACAAGAACCTTATCCCCACATTCCTGGTCCAGTGGATATGGAGTTCAGAGGATAGGGCCTTATTTGACTCACAATGTCCCCTTTAAGATAAGGGAGCCTCCAGATATCTGGTTCTCCCTTCTATGTGAATGAGTACAGGGTAACATTGCCCTTGTTACTCATTCACAAAAAATGCATGTAGTAACAAAAGTGAAATAGTAAAAATCAAAACACAGAAGCTATAGAAAAAAGTTTGTTTAGAAAGAAAAATTGTATTAATGTCCTGTGATGTTAATCCAACATCAGTCATCTCATCCAGTGATATAGATTAATTGTTAAAGTGGTTGTATACCCGCTGACACTTTTTTTTTGTATACCCCTGTAAGGCAAAAGGCATAATGAGCTAGTATGCACCGCAGAATGAGGTCCCCGCCATCTTACTCGATCCACGCCGAGGGAGCTGACATGTCCCCTCGGTTTGTCTTCCGGGTATCGCGGCTCTGACGCTGTGAGTGGCCGGAGTCGCGATGTTGTCACTCTCGCACATGCATGCGGGAGACTTCTTTCCAGCAAGGTCCGGCGTCTGCCAGGCTTTCAGCCAAGAATCCCCTGTGCTCATGCACCGCTGCAGTCAGCGGCTCATTGCAAGGGGAATATCTCCTAAACCATACAGGTTTAAGAGATTTTTTTTTTTACCTACAGGTAAGCCTTATTATAGGCATTTGACTATACAACCACTTTAATCATGATGAGTAATGTCTGAAGACTTGCAGACACAAACACAATGACCTTCACCACTATGACACAATAGAAAAACATTTTCATATTAAGTGCCACCTACTGGCAAAAATGTTTGTTCACTATTTACTTGCAAATCAATAAGACCCCTTTCACACTGAGGTGGGGTTTTGAGGCGTTTTAGCACTAGAAATGGAGCATAGAAAGTGCCTGAAAACCACCTCCCTTTAATTTCATTGTGACTTTTCACACTTGGGCAGTGCGCTTGCGGGACATTCGGAAAAGTCCTGCAAGCAGCAACTTTGGGGCAGGTTTGAGAGTGCTGTATTTAGCTCTACCAAAATGCCCTGCCCATTGTAATCAATAGGCAGCGCTTTCAAAGTGCCTGAAAAGTGCTTTGGAAGTGCCGCAATCCAGGCATTTTAATCCCTTCTTTAGGGTTAAATGCGCATCGCTAGTGGCTGAAAAGCGACACTTAAAAAGCACTAAAGTGCCGTAAAAACGAGCAGTGCTTTAGTGCCAACATGGCCACGGCCCCAGTGTGAAAGGCGTCTAAATGTACCATGCTGGCAATTGCTAACATATTTTATAGTTCACTTTCTGAAACTCTATCTGTTAAAGGTGCACAAATTCCATAGTAGATAAAAAATGTATTCAATAAATATCTTATAATAATAATGTTTTAATGAAGGCATGCTTATTACTATTTACCTTTAGCAGCAAACATTTAAAATAATTTCTTGCTGGTCTCATAGACATTTTGTACACAATCCAACTGGTTCAGGTGCTTTGTCTGCTTTTACTTTGTGTAATCTTTTCTGACTGAGCCTTCTGTTAGCCACAGAGGTATATTGCTACAAAATGTCAGTAGCATAACTTAACAAAACATTACATTCAGATTTATCCCTTTTTCAACATTTTAGTCATTATGCACTGTATGCGCTGTGCATAAATTTATTCTATGAAAGTGGCTTAGATTGTGGATTTAATTTCTTTTTTAATTGTTTAACTATAAGAAGTAGCTAGACATTAAAGAATATGTAAACCCAATATTTAATATTCCTGATATGTACCATGTACTTGTATAAAAAATATCCTGTTTGTATTACTTACTTTGTGTGAAATACCTGGTGTTCCTGCCAGTCCCTCTGCTTTCTTATCAAAAACACACTAGACATGAGAGCACAGGATGGTCAGTTATCTAGCTTGATGGGAACTGAGCCTGTTCTTACCCAGTAATCAGACTTGTCTTGAAATACCCCCTTCTCTGCACAGCCATTCACTAGGAAGACCAACGTGGTGCTACTTCTCCTCCCCTAGCTCTTATGCAGCTGAGACCAGAGATTATGTGATCACTTTCAATAATGTTTATAACATGTTTTATATATGTACACAAATGTTTTTTTTTCATTTCTATTTTAAACTGAATGGGTAGTTTTACAAGGTGATGGTTTACATATACTTTAACCAGTTCTTGACCGGCTCGCGACGATGTAGAACGGCACGGGCAGGCAAAGTGGCGCACAGGTACATCCAGTTGAATTTGCCGCCTACCATCGTGTGCGCATGTCGGTCGGGACCCCCTTGAGTCTGGTCGCGGGTCCCATGGACTCGATCGCTGCGGGGATACCCACGATCGTCTCACGGTGAAGGAGAACGGGGAGATGTTATTGTAAACAGCATCTCCCTGTTCTGCCTAGCAACAAGTGACACTGATCTCTGCTTCCTGTGATTGGAGCAGAGATCACACACAGCCCAGCCCCCCACAGTTAGTAACCCACCCCTAGGAACACTTAACCCCTACACTGCCACCCCCTGGTTAACCCCTCTACTGCCAGTGTAATTTACACAGGAATCAGTGCATTTGTATAGCACTGATGTCTGTATAAATGAAATTTTTGGTCCCAAAAATGTGTCAAAAATGTCCAATGTATCTGCCATAATGTCGCAGTCACAATAAAAATCACTGATCGCCGCCTTTACTAGTAAAAAAAAAAATATGAATAAAAATGCCATAAAACTATCCCCTATTTTTGTAAACGCTATAAATTTTGCGCAAACCAATCAATAAGTGCTTATTGCGATTTTTTTTACCAAAAATATGTAGAAGAATACGTATTGGCCTAAACTTTTTTAAAAAATATTTTTGGGGGATATTTATTATAGCAAAAAGTAAAAAAAGAATGCGTTTTTTTCTAAATTGTCGCTCTTTTTTGTTTATAAAGCAAAAAATAAAAACTGCAGAGGTGATCAAATACCACCAAAAGAAAGCTCTATTTTTCAGAAAAAAAGGATGTAAATTTTGTTTGGGAGCCACGTTGCATGACCGCGCAATTGTCAGTTAAAGCGACGCAGTGCTGAATCTCAAAAAGTGGTCTGGTCATTGGCCTGCAAAATGGTCCTGTCTGAAAGGGGTTAAGAATATAAAGGAACAGCAAATTGTAGAGTTAAAATACTGACCACTATTTACAGTTACCTTCAATAAGCATGTTGATTTAAAAAAATGCACCATGACTTTATAAAAGAGCTAAAGCCATGGAACTCCATATTATTTAACGACAATGGCTTTGAGATGTACAGTTTCTCTTTAAAGCGGTTCTGCACCTTAAAAAAAAAAGAAAAAAGCCAGCAGCTACAAATATTGCAGCTGCTGACTTTTAATAAATGGACACTTACCTGTCCCAGGGTCCAGCGATGTCGACGGCAGATGACGAGCGATCGCCGTCTCTCTCTCTCTGCTGCCCCCGCTGCCATCCTCTGTCAGGGAATCGGGAAGTGAAGCGTTGCGGTTTCACTGCCCGATGCGCGAGTCATGCTGCGTGTCTCTACTGGTCCCCGCTGTGTCCTGGGAACTGTGTGTTTCCCAGAACATAAGGGGGGCAGGGCATCTGCGGCGGTCTGCAGCGGTCTGTCCCGGAAGTGGGTGCAGATACCTGGATTATCCAGGTAACTGCACCCCCCTGAAAGGTGGCGATTGTGGCACCGCAGGGGGGAGGGATCAGATGAGCAGAACTTCCCCTTTAGGGTGGAGAACCGCTTTAACATAGCTTAGTGTAGAGTCACTTTATGTTTCAAATTGATACATTGACTCATATAGTCATGTTGCTTAAAAAACCCTCATATAATATCAAAATATGTCAAGAATGCAAAAATGGACATAGAAAATCATAGTAGTCTCTCAAGTTATTCAAGAAGAAATGATAGACCCTTGAAGTCCCTTCTGTCAGCCAGCATACACTGGCAGATTCATAATAGATATATAATATCTTGGAAGTCTCCAGTACACTAGATACAGGTTTGCCTAGTGTTTCCATTCTAGTATTTTGTCTGTGATGGCCCTGCTCTCCCAGTGATGACAACCATCTGAGAAGACTTCACATCTAAGATCAGCTAAGAATTGTCTGGGGACTGCTTGTTTTATGCCTGGACCAGTGTTGTGTCATATCATGTTTAACCACTTCAGCCCGTAAGGTTTTACCCCCTTCATAACCAGTGCACTTTTTACAGTTTGGCACTGCATCGTTTTAACTGGTAATTGTGCGGTCATGCAATGCTGTACCCAAACAAAATGTGCATCCTTTTTTCCCCCACAAATAGAGCTTTCCTTTGGTGTTATTTAATCACCTCTGCAGGTTTTTATTTTTTGCGCTATACACAAAAAAGTGCGACAATTTTGAAACAAAATAATATTTTTTACATTTTGCTATAATAAATATCCCCAAAAATGTTTTAAAAAAACGAATTTCTTCATCAGTTTATTATTAATTATTATTATTTTTTTTACTAGTAATGAAGGTGATCTGCGTTTTTTAACGGCATTGAGACAGACAAATCAAACACTTTTGACACAATTTTGGAACCATTGATATTCATACAGTGATCAGTGCTATAAAAATGCACACATTTAAATTCTGCCAGGGTATGTAAACTTATGAGCACAACTGTAACTAGATCTGTGTCCAGTTATTACAGTATTTCATATTTAAGGTCAAGCCCGTCTGGGGATTCCTTGCTAAATGTTGGGTCCAGAGACAAGTAATATAATTAGTAATAGTAATCCACTCTGTATTTCAGCTTTCTCATGGCTATGTCCCAAATCAGGCAAGATTCTAGGGAATCTCCAGAATGTTAATGTAGTTCAGAGCCATAACTGTGTTACGCCTGTCCTTGACTTGTCAGCAGAGTAGCGCTGTGGCATTTTGCAATAGCCCTGACTTTCCATAGGTGACATTTCACATCCGTGTTCCAGCTATCAAAAAAAAAACACTTTACTTTAGGGTGAGGCCGGCATTGGTTTTCTTTTAATTTTCCCACCTTTTAAACTGCTGCCTGGATTGATGTATTTTAATGAAGTTGTTGTTGCTGTGCATATATTTACCCCCTGATGGCTGCACTGGCCACTTCTTGCTCATTCTCTTTTTTTCTTGGAAGCACTCGTGCCCACATAAGCTGGCAGAGACATGTGATCACTTAAAATGGCAGGGACACAGACCCCCTAAACTGGCAGGGACAGGTGCTTGCAGTCCAGATATCTGCTGAGTGTGCCCTACTAAAGTTTTAACTCAGCTTGTCCATTGGTGTCATCGGGGGGAGGGCCAGGGACATGTGAGCATGAGCTTCTTTATGCTTCTAATGACTGGCTCCATACGGACAGCTGTCAGTACAGCAGCACATGATATAAATCAACACCAGTGTTGTTCATGTTTTTGTCAGTTCTGCATACCAGGGATCTACCCATACATCTTACATTTTCACACAATGCTGGCTTTGCAATTTAGCATTTTTCTTTGGGAGCTCAGTTCAAGCACAATGTAGGTGTTTTACTTTAGATATGCAGTACTGTGGTCACACAGTAATTATCAGCATTTATCAGCATCTAAATAAAGATGGTTTTCCCATCTCCACACTGAGCAACACTCAGATGTTTCTGTCATCATTCTCGTCATCAAACTACTTAGCTGTATTGCTAACACTATGTAAAAGGAATCTTCTTGAAGCAGGTGTATTTAAACCTTATTGACTGTCAATATGATAACAGTTCCTGACTGTCAGATTAAAGTAATTGTTAACTCGTGATGTGCTTTACAGTTGGATAACCACCCAGTATTAAGCTGTAGAGCTCCCAATGTCACCACTTGACCATTGAAGGTCCTAATTGTTAGCTTGTTTTGTTTGTCTTCCACTTTTTTCAATAATAACTGGATTTTCTGAGCATATGAGAGCACTGCAAATCTTGGAACTGGCTTCAGAGTCTGCTAGGTATCCCTTCTGTTACATTCACTAGACTGAATAGGGGGTATTTTAGGTTCAAATCCCACTACAGCTCCATTCTTAAATGAAGACTCTAATTCCTCCATGAAGGAAGTATTGTTCAGACCAATTTTAGCCTGTGGCTATTATGTCCTCATTTGAGCTTTTGCCGTTCTCCTTATTGCATTGGTCAGATTCCATCTTTCTTTTATTGGCACAACAGCTCATGTTTGAGATTATACTTTGTTTACCTAGGGAGTAAGCATGCTTAGAAAAATGGCTGTCATTATTACATCAACTGTGGCAGTTTCCAGATTGTTTTATTATCATTTGATTTTGCTGTTCTTACTCATGCCCAGCATCCTTATTAGGTTGCTGGAATGTAGTCTTCGTGCCTTACAACATTTATCCTGCTTTATCTTTGAGGAATGCCATATATTCAGTTCCTTCCAGATACTGTGTAGTCACTTTTTCCAAAACATGTCTGACAGTGAGAGCATCCTGCGTCCTTTAGTGTAGGGTCTGCAGGACAGCTTGGCTTTGACAGTTTACAATTTTTCAGCACTTTGAATGGATCCTGGCTGTTCAAAAATCATTGCTAGGACTAGCTTCTTGTTTGGAGTAGCTGGGACAGTCAACGATGCAGCTTAGGCTTGAGTGTTTCTTTCTCAGGAGTCATATCACAATTTCTAATCTCAGATTCCAATCCAGAAGTCATCTACTCCATGCCATGCTTTTTATGATGGTCATCTTTTGAGTCAATCCCTTTTGCCAAGTTTATCTTCTATTCTCTGCTACACAGAGCTTTGTAGTGATTGGACACATCTTTGCAGTACTAGGACTGATCTATTAGTTTGGCACCAAAGATTAAGTTGTTCTTAGCCTTATGGCCCAGGAAGCTGTTGCTGAATTAAGGTACTCCTTCAATCACTTAGTTTGCTATATATTTTTGACACATGACAGCCTATCAGGCTGGGAAGGAATCATGGGTACCCCTCTATGTAGTGGACTTGGCCATCTAAGGAGTCTTATCTCTCAATCAACATCCTGATTTAGCTGTCTCAGTTGCACTGCACTTTCTGCTGGAACTTCACTTGCTTTGGATTCAATCAATGCCACAGTGGGGGCATGCACAAACCATCAGGAACGTGTCAGTTCTCTTGCCAATGCAAGACAAATATTTTGATTATGTCCACAAAGTGCCACTTGTCATTCTCACTGTTTGATGCCTAGGCATGAACAATGGGCAGGCAGCCTGCTTTAGCAGGAGAATAGTCCCTATTTGTGCCACAATCCAGGAGAATAGTCCCTACTTCTGGAGTTATTCCAGAACCTATGTCACACGTGGGGGGGGGGGGTGCAAAATGTGGAACTTATGACCTTTGGTTTATCCCAAGAACATGTAGTATTCTGACCTGTAAGACTCCTGGCAGATGTTGTGTGGGCTCTGTCTCCTCATTTGGATCTTCTCTCCCTAGAACTGTAATGCTATACCCCTTTACAGTTTCTGGTTTTCATGACATTGTGGTTTAAACTGAGGTTCTGAGGGACAAGTGCATCTCTCAATTTGTGTTTCCTATGATGCTAACAGCTATTAGGGCTACTTTCAGTAAGGTCTATCATCGCACATGAAAGGCATACCTCACTTGATGAAGTCTCTGGGTTTCAACCCTAAGCCCTTGTACACACGGTCAGAGATTCCGTCTGAATATCCGACAAAGCGGAGCGTTTTGTCGGATATTCGGACTGTGTGTGGTCTGCATCGGATTGTTTTCGTCGGAATATCCGTCTGACCTTTTCCAACTTGCCGGAAATATTTTCCGACAAAATGCTCCGATCGGACATATTCCGATCATGTGCAGCCTACTCCGACGGACAAGGTGCCACGCATGCTCAAAATCAAATTCGGACACGGAAGCGCTCGCTCAGGTAAAACTACTGCTCGTAATCGATATAGCACATTCGTCACGCTGCAATGTTAAAAATTCTTTCATGAAGCGCATTCTCTTGTTCTTTACAATGCTGCAAAAAGGAACTTCTTTTGATGCTCATAGTCACACACACGTCTCCCAAACTTATTTCCTGACTCTTTTTTACTTATTTCAGCAATACAATTTTTGAATTCGGCACATCTACACAATTTTATATTTTGTTTATTCTTTTTTGGGTGAATTTTTTTTTTGTTTTTTTCATAAACATCTCCTTTTTTGACAGTTTGCTCATCTTTCCATTTTTTGGGGTGTGTTTTGTGTGTAAACTTACCACAATAACATTATTATATTTTTTATATTTTCTTTTTCTTTTTTAATCTACAGGAGGTTGTTTAGTGTTGGTACCCCTTGTTATTCATTTCACTTTGTATTTTTGAAATGTACATCACGATACTATGAAACCCCTTGTAGTTAAAATAATATGACCCCAAGTTGGGTGGTGGGACAATGCGGATGTGCTTCCCATCAATTGCACCTCCACAATTGGGAAAGTCACAACGACTGCCATTCCTGTGGAGTTGAAGGACACTGTGGAGTGAAAAAATTAGTAATTTTAAAAATAAACATTGCAAGCAGATTAGACACAAACATAATACCAAAAATAAAATAAAGTGGAAGCACATTTTGACATTCTGCTATTACATATCAAGATAATAATAGGGGAAAAAATAAAAAAATTATAGTATTTGAAAGTATTGAGGCAAGCCCTTGCACTACATGCTTAGGTGAATTTATCCATAAATGTGACAATCAAAAAGGTAGATATAGTGTGTATTGGGTTTGGTAAAGTCAGCAGATAGATCATTGCTATCAGCTGAGCTAGCAGTTGGGGGGAGGGGGGTTTCTAATGAGTTTGGCACAACCAAAAAAAAATGTCACTCTGCATGAATCGAAGCACACACATCACATTTGTAGACATTTTAGGGGGTGTTTAGGGGAAAGCAATACTATGGAGCTGACAAAAGACATTGGTAAGTGACTGGACTATAGTTTTATGGGCCAAGAAGAGCATGGTGGGGAAGTTAGTGAGGCAAATATGCATGAGGACAAAGGGGCAGCGTATATGAATTAGAGGATATTGCAATGATGGTAATTAGGGAATGAGGAAAGAAATGCAAGACATTAGCAATCATGAAATACATAGAATGTGATGTTAAAGGATAAAACTTACTTTCATATAGTCCTTCTGCAGAACCTGAATGATGGCAGAACAGGTCTCTGGAATAATGATCCCCAGAGCCTGGGGGGAGATGCCTGTAGAGAAGTTGAGGTCCTGAAGGCTTCTCCCTGTCGCCAAGTAGCGCAACATGGCGATGAGCCTCTGCTCCAGAGTGATGGCTTGCTGCATGCAGGTATCCTGCCTGGTTATATAAGGGGTCAGCAAAGCCAGCAGACGGTGAAAAACGGGGTCCATCATCTGGAGATAATTCCTGAAATCATCAGGATTATTCTCCCGGAACTCACGGAGCAAAGACATGTGCGAGAACTGGTCACGTTGGCGCAACCAATTCTTGGTCCATAAACGCCTCCCCTCCCTGTTCATGGACCGGGCTTGTGTCAAAGTAAGAACCCCAACATGAAGCCCCTGCACAGCACATACTCTACGACAAGTACGTAGACGAAACATGGTTTGAAATCGGTCGGCTGGTTTGAACGGACAACAGAAAGCACCGATAAACAGCAAAGCCTGAAAGAACGAACTGAATAGCAGAAGCAAGCAGACAATAAGAAATGCAAATCAAAGTGCACTATACCAAGATATAGTCTACAATGAGAAACAAATACTTACTGACTACACGCACTGATTATCAGATACGCAAGACAAGCAGAAACTGAAGAGCAGTAGCGATCTGAATCACTAATCTGAAAAGCGTGAATCGTCTCTCACCAAACTTCTACTAACACGCAATACACACGAGATCAGCAGAAGGAGCCCAAAGGGTTCTGGACGTGGTGCTGAACTTCCCTTTTCTAGTCCCGCCATACGCGGCTTACGTCACCGCGTTCTTGGCAACCCGAAATTCTGACAACTTGGTCCGACCGTGTGTATGCAACATCACTTCCGGACCTCGTCCGGAATGAATCCGTCGGAATAACTCCGACGGATTTGGTTGTCGGAATCTCCGATCGTGTGTACAAGGGCTAAGAATGGCTCCTTTCTTTTATGCAGCTGGATCTAGACCAGCTCTTGGCTTTTCCTGCATGGTCTATTTTGTTTCAGAGACTATTGGTCTTTTGCTTCTTGATTCAGACCTTTGTACAGGAAGTCTCATATGTAACACCCCCTATTAATTTCCCTGTGACACCATAGGATCTGAATCTGATTCTCTCTGTGCTTCAGTTTTCATTGTGTAAGCCCATTAATGACATCCCTCTTATTACAAGTGTCAGAACTGGTGGCCTTATCCTGCAAGGTGGTTTTCCTTAGGGACAAGTTAGTTTTGAAACCCAGGGCCAGATTAATAACATCATGGGCTTGGTGATAAGGATTTTGGTGGGGCCTTTTATAAACAATAAATAAATAAAAATGCTATTTTTTGTTATAACAAATTAAATTAAAGAGAGAGTGGGAGGATGAGAGAGAGAGAGAGAGAGAAGGGGATGAAAGAGGTGTGAGGGGTAAGGGAGGGAGGATGAGAGATAAAGGATGCACATAACCATGTGTGGGAATGACATCAATGCAGCCTGGCCAAGGCAAGTGACCGAAGGCACAGAACCCAGAAGGAAGACCAGGCGAAGATGGAAGTGCCCGGGCCCTTCCTGATTGATCACAGCACACTGGAGGCCTCGGCAGTCTGACAATTTAAGTGTGCCCTAATGTGCTAATATGCTAGGCATACTTGTACATTATGGCATAACATAGTTGCCAACATTTCAAAAATATTTTCAGGGATGCTTTTTTTACAAGTGCTATATTTAGAGTAGCTGACATGCCCTATGTTCCTCTATACATCACAATAGTAATTACAACATTAAATAAGTACTAATAATGGGGCAGAACAAATATGAGGACTGTGAGATTTCCTTTAGTTAAACTAACAAAAGTGCCCATTCTAGAGCTGGTAACATTGAGGATATTCAGTATAATTTTAAAGAACAGTTTTTGTGGGTTAAGAGGCATAGGGGAGGAGTATGGATGGTATAAAAGTGGGAAGTATGTGCAGGTGAGGGAGAGGAATGTGGAGGGTCTAACAGTGGGCACTATGTACAGGAGAGGAGTGTGAAGGGTATGACAGTGGACACTATGTATAGGAGAAGAGTGTGGAGGGTATGACAGTGAGTAGTATGTACAGGAGAGGAGTGTGAAGGGTATGGCAGTGGGCACTATGTATAGGAGAGGAGTGTGGAGAGTCTGACAGTGGGCACTATGTATAAGAGAGAAGTGTTGGAGGTATGGCAGTGGGCACTATGCAGAGGAGAGAAGTGGGGTGGGTATGACAGTGAGCAGTATGTACAGGAGAGAAGTGTGTAGAGTATGACAGTGGGCACTATGTATAGGAGAGAAGTGTGGAGAGTATGACAGTGGGCACTATGTATAGGAGAGAAGTGATGGAGGTATGACAGTGGGCACTATGTATAGGAGAGAAGTGTGGAGGGTATTACAGTGAGCAGTATGTACAAGAGAGGAGTGTGAAGGGTATGACAGTGGGCACTATGTATAGTAGAGAAGTGTGGAGAGTATGATAGTGGGCACTATGTATAGGAGAGATGTGTGGAGAGTATGATAGTGGGCACTATGTATAGGAGAGATGTGTGGAGAGTATGACAGTGGGAACTATTTACAGGGGAGAAGTGTGGAGAGTATGATAGTGGGCACTATGTATAGGAGAGATGTGTGGAGAGTATGACAGTGGGCACTATATATAGGAGAGAAGTGTGGAGAGTATGACAGTGGGAACTATGTAGAGGAGATAAGTGTAGAGAGTATGACAGTGGGCACTATGTATAGGAGAGAAGTGTGGAGAGTATGACAGTGGGCACTATGTATAGGAGAGGAGGATGAAGTCATCTGGGAAGGAAAAATGTAAAGGTTTGTGGAAGGATGTTCCCATACATGGGTTGAAATTACATCAATTAAGCAGAGACCAGCCATATTCGATCTATGTATGGGCTAGCTGGTTTTACACAAGTCAACCTATTAACCGACTTGAGTACAACCAGCCTGCCAGGTTTTCCCCAAAACAATCAGTGCTGCCAGCTATAGTTAGCAACACTAATCATTGTATTCACTGGCAGAACACAATAACACTGCGGGAGTGATTGCCCCATTCACAGGTCAGCAGGTGAGAGGGTGTGTGGGGACAGGCTGGGGAGAGATACTAGTCAATCCCTGGATAGGCACTGGTTAGAATCAGAGCCAGATACACATAGGTTACATACGCCACGATCGGTAGAGCGAGAGCAATAATTCTAGCACTAGATCTCCTCTGTAACTCTAAACATGTAACCTGTAAACAAATGTAAAGCATCTCTTAGTACACAACAAAAAATCAAGCTAACTTTAGTGTTTTTTTTAATGAATGAAACAGTTGCAAAGACCACTATTTTATTCCATAGGGTGTCTGCTAAAACAATATATAATGCTTGAGGGTTCTGAGTAATTTTCTAGCATATAAAAATCATGATTTTTACATGTAGGAGAGAAATCTCAGAATGGGTCTGGGTGGCAAGGGGTTAATTATCATAAGTAATATACCAATAATTATTATAAGCACTGTGAGTTCATCCTCTCAGTCTGCTGCAGAGTGTTCCAGCTTGTATTTAAACTGGCCGCTCTGTATGTAGCTTCTGACAGGCTGCGCAAGGAGCCCCGTATCTCTGGAACCATAGATGATAGCAGCCCCATATTTTAACCAGTGCTGGAGTGGGCCTTTAGATACCTACCCCCTAAATGTGGGGTCTCTGTTACTCCTGATTGCCAAGCTACAATCCTCAAAGTCGATCTTTTTTTTTTTTTTTTGGGCAAATGGACCTATCTTGAGAAAGGGGCCTGGAGCTGCAGCTCCAATAGCCCTTATGTTAATCTGGCCCTGTTAAAACCTGGCACCTACTTGCTTAAGGTAGATTACTTCATCTAGGACATGTCCCTTCCCTCTATCCAACTCCAGCTCAGCAATAGAACATCCAGGCTGTGAGAGTCTCTCTTAGCCACTGCTTTTTTCAGGAAGACTGGTTCCTTTTGTATTCTGGCTGGACTCCATAAACGTACATTGCCTTTTCTCTCCACCTTCTCTAAGTGAGACCATCTTCCAGTTTCTTGCTTCTTTTGATATCTTGATACTTTTCTCAGTGTGCAAGGATACTGCCTGGTCTTTGGTTTTGTTTTTTAATTTTTACCAGGTGGATATTCAGGCCTCATCTAATTCCAGCTCCAGGTGTTAGGACAAGCAAACTCATTCATGAGAGTCAGATATTGTGAAATTCACTCCATTGTTATTTAAACTTTTTTGCTCTCACACCACCATTTGTTCTAACTTTGGTTGGTTTGCCTATCATCTCTGGCATATTTTCTTCTCCAGATAACAGTCTTCCCAATATCTACAACATACAATATGCAGGGTGACGTTTGCAGGCATGCCCTCATAATAAAATCTCAGCTTGCATTGGCAGGCTGAATTTATGTGTTATGATAAAGGGAAAAAGAGTGGGCAAATGTTCAGCTGCTAAAAGTTCTGGATGGTCCTCTCCACCCCTGTCTAAAACTCATAATGCCCATAAAAAGACATAACAATTTATTGGAAACTTTTAAGCATTTAACATTATAGGGACATACAGATTGTGGCACCCCCTGCCTCTTTAAATACTGCACCTGCCCTTTCCCCACTTTATCCCCCTTCCCCCTCCATCAGTTGTACCAATGGCACAAGCCTTTGCTTATTACCTACTTTGTCTCTTTCCCAGAGCCCACATTTCCTTCACCTGCCCCTCTATTGCTCTGCTCAGTTGCCAGGCTCCCAACTTTTGCCCTGGAAACCATGGACATCACCAGGGAAGATGGCACCTGCTCCCTCAGCCTTAAAAAGTCTCATGCCCACTCAGGAACCCTTTCTTAGGTAGAGACTTTGTTCCATTCAGCATCAGTTTCATTAACAAAAGTAATACAAGTGGGAGATACATACAAATATAGAGCAGGCTGCATTTTTGTGCACTGACATGTTGATCCTCTTCTGCTGGGGTCCTGTCTCTCTGTGTAGTCACAGACAGGGTGGCTCTGCCTTGCCCCCCCCCCCAACTCTTCCTCATCACAGAATTTGATTAGTGGCATCGGGAGCCAACTGAGAATGGGCACAGGTTAGTATAAGGAGGAGGGGGCTGGGGCCCTCTGGCATAGAAAGTTTTTTACCTGAATGCAGAGATTGCATGCAGGTAAAAAAAAAACATACCTCAGTACCCCTTAGTATGCCAGGTTTGACAGATAACTGAAATACATCTCAGGTGATATAATTTGCTGCTCAGTGATTGCAGTATTTTAGTCTGGATATCCCCAGGGTAATACATAAAATCTGGCCTATTAGTAGGTCCTGAGGACAGGAGTTGAGAACCATAGCTTTAGAAACACTTTAATCCCTATTCTGAACCCCCCCCCACACACACACACAGTTTGTATAGTCTATGTACAAAAGTGTGCATTCAGATGGAGATTACAAGCGACAGTGATAAGAAATATGCAAAGAATTACAGGTGATATCGATATTTGCCTTGTTCCTTATATGTACTTTGTGTAGCTAAAAAGGGCGCTGGCTTATTGTTTATGCAACTTTCTTAAGTCCTGACCAAGGCCTGGGGCAATACTTAAGAAACTAGCAGATATTACCAAATTAGGAAAACCTTGTAAAGGCACTCTGTCTTTGGCAATAAAGCTGACAATGCACCATGAGCCACCAGCGTGCCTTAGCCAATGGCAGGTTGCCAAATACTACTATAAAGTAACTGTACATATTTCCTGGTGTGATTTTGCTGTGGACCTTTTGCTGGAAAGGTCCCTCATCCGTTTGTACTGTACATCTGTAATAAATTTGTCTTCTAATCAACATGATTTTCTCTCGAGAGCAATATTTCCAGCACTGTTCCTTTTGCTGCATTTGTTAACACATGAGACTAACTCTCTTGGTATTTCTTCCTCATGTTTAACCTTACTGCAGCGATTTTTTTTTTTTTGATTCTCTACTGAGTGTGGAGCGTCTTGATCTTTTCGCTTTTCTTGTATTCTTATTGTTTGTGATCCAAGGGTTGCTAGTCTGGTGGATTACAAATTGATAATAGGTCCGCTTAAATGCTAATGGTAGGGAATTTGTTTGCTAAGGCAGAGATATATATACATATATCTGTGTCCCTGCAGATTTGTGTGTGTGTAAAAAAAAAAAAAGAGAGAGACATGGGGAATAGACTCTGCAAAGGTATTTCTTGCGCTTGTTTGTGTTGTTGCTGTGTACCAAATGTACAGAGTAGAGCAGAAAGTAAAGCTAAATCAAACCAAAGGAATAAATCCCAAATGCAGTTGCCTTTGGTTGATGGAGAAGATGATACTATGTGTGCAGCAACCACCGCCCTATCATGCCCCGCCCCCTCCACAGCCAACATATCCCACCCTGCCACAGGGTGCTGGAACTAACCCCTTCATCCTGCAGTCACACCCTCTTCCCCTTCAAGCCTCCACCCCCAAGAAGGGACCCAACCAGCCCCCACAGGATTGCTTGGGCGTCTCCCCTATTGCACAAGCAGCCCATGACAGCCCTAGGTTAAACAGATCCATGATAGAGACATTAATGGAAGCCATTGCTAAGGGGTGGGCACAGGTGGGAGAATTAGCCCGAAATCGAAGAGCTCCCACAAGATACCCTGGGGAGGACGAGGAGGAGATTGCAGGTAAAAACATAAATGGATGAGTCCAGCCTCTTACTATGACCGTATATCGGCCCTGGACTAAAAGTGGTGTGCATAAAGCCACCGAACATATTAAGCACCCCAAATTAGGTCCAGCAGAATTTGTTGAAAATATTCAAGGGCTACGAGATAGCTATAAATTAAATGGGGTGGAGGTAGAGCGGGCAATCAGACGTGTATTGGGGCCAGATTGGGCCTCAGTAAAAGGAGACTGGGAACCATGTGCAGTGGACCACCAAGGGAATAGGGGACTCCCTCTTGCTCCAAATCACGCAGATTTAAATGCGAGAGTAAATAATCTTCTCTAACGAATAACAAATAGATTCATCCAGTGCACAGATTGGCAAAAGATCAATATGACTGCACAAGAGGATAAGGAAAACGTTAACGATTATTTAAATAGATTAAGGGAAATGTTCAAATCATACTCCGGGTTATCGGAATCAGAGGACATTAATAGTGCATATCAGCAACAGCTGAAGATTACTTTTTGGATTAAAACCAGAGCACAAAGAGTATATCACAAATAGTATGGTCACATATAGAACAGCTGGAGTGTTAGACACGTTACAATGTGCAAAACATAATGAAAGGTGGCTTAAGGAGAAAGGAAAGAAGAATGTGAAAGTGAAAGTTTTCTTGCAAGGTGACAATAATGAAGATGATGGGGAGGAATATACTGTTGATGCCGTGCCCGAGAACAGAGGGAGAGGTCGGGGCGGCAACAGGGGGAGAGGAAGGGGCAGGTATAGAGGAAGAGGTAGGAATAAAGGGAACAGTGAAGGCTGACATACAGTGGAATGAAGAAAGTGAGACAGCTTTTACTGAATTAAAAAGAACATTAACAAGCACCTCAGTGCTGGGACTACCCAACTATGAGAAACTGTTTGAGCAAACTGTAGATTCAAGAGATGGACACATGACATCAGTACTGACACAGACACATGGGGGTAAACAAAGACCAATCGCATATTACTCCACTAAACTTGATAATGTGACAAGAGCACTTCCCCCATGTGTGCAGGCAGTGGTCGCAGCAGCAGAAGCAAATAAAGCTTCAGCCTCCATTGTACTGTATCACCCACTCATATTAAAGGTCCCACATGCTGTATCAGTAATATTACTACAACAGATCATTTCACACCTTAGCCCAGCAAGACACTTATCCTGTATGACTGTGCTTTTGACACAACCGCATATAACCACCCAAAGGTGCACTACTTTAAACCCATCCACACTTCTGCCAATACCAACAGATGGTGAAAAACATGATTGTACGGCCGCTATTGCTGAGAAGGTATTACCTAGGAGTGACCTTAAAGACACCCCATTACCATATTCTGACATGACACTTTTTGTTGACGGATCCAGCAGAAAGAATCCTGATGGCACGAATGCTACTGGATATGCAGTCGTCACACAAACAGAGGTACTGGAAGCTGAAATGTTACCTAGTCATTACTCAGCACAAGTAGCAGAATTAATCGCTCTTACAAGAGCATGTACCCTAGATGAAGGGAAAAAGGCCACCATCTACACAGACAGCCAGTACGCATTTTCTACAGTGCATGTATTTGCCCAGCAATGGAAAAACAGGGGAATGGTCACTTCTGGGGGCAAACCCATTTCACATACTGATTTAATTTTAGGATTACTCGATGCTATCCAGCTTCCAATGGAGCTGGCAATATGTAAATGTCAGGCCCATACAAAAGGCAAAGACCCAATATGTGAGGGGAATAAAAAAGCAGACAAAGCTGCTAAACAAGCAGCCAATCAAGCTACACAAATCTTAGTACAACAGGAAGATATACAATTAGATCACACAATTTTGAAGGATATGCAAAGTTGTGCACCCCCATCTGAAAAACAACATTGGGTCACAAAAGGATGCACTCTCCAGGAGGACATATATATCTCTCCAGAGAACAAACCAGTCCCGCCAAAGACTTTATTTAAGTATGCAGCATTATTGACCCATGGAGTAACACATGTGTCAAACAGGGGGATGAGTGAGATACTAAATAAAGTGGTAGCAGCCTATGGCTTTACAAACTACTAAAAAACTTTTTGTTCTCAATGCATTATATGTGCAAGACACAATGCTCAGAGAGGCATAAGACCATGGAAAGGGACGTTCCCCACACCTCAATATCCATTCCAACACATTTGCATGGATTTTATTGAATTAGACAAATGTGAAATGAAGAAATATTGTTTGGTAATCATTGATGCATTGACCAAATGGGTAGAGATATTCCCCACAGGAAGTGCTGATACCTTAACAGTAGCCAAAGCCTTACTAAAAGATATCATTCCACGATTTGGGATACCAGAGAAGATTTATAGTGATAATGGTCCACATTTTGTAAATCAGACCATAAAACACTTGACAGAAGTGATGGGTATAGAAGTAAAGAATCACTGTGCATATCACCCTCAGTCAGCAGGGATCGTAGAAAGACATAATGGGATATTAAAGAGCAAGCTAAAAAAGGCTATGGCAGAGAAAAATTGGATGTACTGTCTCCCACTAGATATTTTAAGCATGCACATCACCCCCACTAAGGAGGGGCTGAGTCCATTTGAAATGATGTATGGTAGACCTTATAAAATACCTTTATTACCAATTCAAACCCACACAGAGGAAGTGGAGAGAACCTCAGCAGAATACATACTAAGATCATTAAAATAGAAATAAATTAACCAAGTGTATTCCATTCCAGAAGGAGAGTCCATAGGAGAAGATAAAGTACAAATCGGAGACTGGGTCCTCATCAAGGTGATCAAAAAGAAGCACTGGCACTCCCCTAAGTGGGATGGTCCATATCAAGTACTCCTTACTACTCCCACCGCAGTAAGAATTGCTGAAAAGACTACCTGGATTCACCAATCCCACTGTAAAAAGGTAGACATAGGCAGAGTAGGGACAGAAAGACTGAAGGAGGGGGGAAGTCCAACTACAAAGGGAGGCAGATAAAAGGTCTGCTTGTCTCAACCTTGGTGAAGAAAAGGCCCTATTTAGGCCCCCCTCACTTCAGATGGGATGGTAGGGATTTTGTTCCTCATGGCAGCATTGGTGACTCTAGGAGAGGTCTCTATACGGGGAGGTAGGAGACACGGGAGGATAGTGGAACCAATCAATTGGGAAGAGACAGGAAGAGCATTGAACCTCACCTTTGTTGAGGGAACCACCAGTACTATACAGGTGGATTTCTGCCAGATGACAGATTGTGGAGATAAGGTAGCGGTTAAGCTGACCTGGGCAGACTAATACGTGTGCTACTTGACTGGGACTACCGGGTGTACTACTTGGGATTCAGTCATGTGGACAACTGCAGCCCAGGATTGGGGATATGAGATCCCAGCAACAGGAGATTTAAAGAATAGATTAACCATAACTAAAGCGGCCCACTCTCCCTGTACAGAACCAAGGAATTGCAATATATTATTGTTATACCTTATAGGAGCTTGGATATCAGGAACTGACCCTTTGGGAAAATTCTTCCTTGAAGTCAAACCAAAGAATGGGACAAACAAGAAGAAAGAATTAGCTAATAAGGACCAACTTACAGTAGAGGTATTAGGACCCACCGTGAGATTCAATCTCACAGTGGAAGAAACTATAACATTACAAACAGGATACCAGGATAAGAATGAATGGCTTGAATGGTTAATATATACTGCTAATACCCTTAAAAAAGAAAACTGCTGGGTCTGTGCAGGGGCCAGACCCCAGCTAGCTACAGCGCCCTTTCCCTTAAATAATAATACAGATCCAGATGGCTTAGGGTGTATGCTAAAGCTGTATCAAAAAACATACAAAACTGACACTAACACTTCCTGTCACACGTTAAGTTTGTTGTTTCCCCAGGTTCAGAGACCTCAGATACCCCCAGCTGTCATGGCATACCCTGGCAACTTTACTTGTTTTGCACTTCCAGGGAGTGAGAGTGGCACAGATTTGGGGTCTTTACCGGATGACTACTGCATGGAGAGGATTAACAAAATTGTAAAGGGAGAGGGTGACGACTGGGTTGAGCACGACACCCAGAGGGCGGACGTCTGGTGCTTATAAGGAGATAAGAGGCCCGGAGCGAAAATCCCAGCCAATTCCCGAGGGGATTGTGCCCTGGTACAGCTGGCAATACCTCTGAGCTTACTGTCAGAGTCCCCTTGGAAGAAAGGTCACCAGAGGAGCAGAAGGGACACCTCTCCTGCAGGGTCTTTTGACCCCCAGATCTACATGGATGAGATTGGGGTTCCACGTGGAGTGTCAAGCGAGTTTAAGGCTAGGAATCAAGTGGCAGCTGGATTTGAGTCTCTTCTTTGGTGGGTGACAGTAAACAAGAATGTTGACTGGATTAACTATATATACACTATAACCAACAAAGGTTTGTAAACTACACCAGGGATGCAGTTAAGAGATTAGCAGAGCAATTAGCCCCTACCTCTCTGATGGCATGGCAGAATAAGATGGCATTAGATATGACCCTAGCAGAAAGAGGAGGGGTCTGTAAAATGTTTGGCGGTATGTGTTGCACCTTTATTCCTAACAATACAGCTCCTGGAGGAACCGTGACTAGAGCCCTCGAAGGATTGACAGCTTTATCGAATGAATTTGCAGAAAAATCGGGTATTAATGATCCATTCACAAATTGGCTTAAAGGTTGGTTTGGGAAATGGACTGGACTTGTCACCTCATGTTTGATCTCTATTGCCGTGGTTTTACCCATCTTAGTCATTTGTGGATGTTGTTGTATTCCCTGTATTCGAGGACTCTCTCAAAGATTAATTGAGACAGCCATGACCAGGACAATGTACCACACAGTTCCCCAAGGAGAAGATATCCATGATGATGAGAGTACTCCTCTGAATGAAGTAAGGTCTGAAAACCCAGTTGTGGAATGGACCTGCACTGAGATAATAAATTGAGGAGGCAAATATAGATATCAGAGGAGGGAATGATAAGAAATATGCAAAGAATTACAGGTGATATCGATATTTGCCTTGTTCCTTATATGTACTTTGTGTAGCTAAAAAGGGCGCTGGCTTATTGTTTATGCAACTTTCTTAAGTCCTGACCAAGGCCTGGGGCAATACTTAAGAAACTAGCAGATATTACCAAATAAGGAAACCTTGTAAAGGCACTCTGGCTTTGGCAATAAAGCTGACAATGCACCATGAGTCACCAGTGTGCCTTAGCCAATGGCAGGTTGCCAAATACTACTATAAAGTAACTGTGTACATATTTCCTGGTGTGATTTTGCTGTGGACCTTCTGCTGGAAGGGTCCCTCATCCGTTTGTACTGTACATCTGTAATAAATCTGTCTTCTAATCAACATGACCGGAGTTGACTGATCAGTAAGAGAATGGAATTTTACTGACAGACCTTTATAACTTGCATTATGCAGGCATGGTCCACTTTTGTTGCCATTCAGAAAATCACCCCAAGCAATAACATGCAGTCATTGTTGGGGTGCATGAAGTAACAAAGTAGCTGAAAAGAAGCTGCAGGAGATGAACAGCTCTGAAATGCAGTAAATAATAAAATAGGTGAAAACAATTAAAACGTGAATAAAGTGGTAATAGTTTGTGATACACAGTGCTTTAGCAAAGCTAAAGTCATTCATTTAGGGTTTACATATATCTTAATACTGTGAGAGGCATTCTGCATCAGCAATTTAGTTGTAGGCTGGTGCTTTTAATTTTGCCAGATTGCTAACAGCAGGGCCTGACTGGTTGTAGATGCATGTGTTGTTTCCTGGCAACACATCTGATTCTTTTCTACAACTGTTAATATAAGAAAATAAATTATATCAGTGCCTAATGCTTAACATACTACAAACTGAAGTCCTTGTGCATTTGCCAAATTACTCACTCAGAGGGCTGACAGATTTACATTTTGTATTCTGAGAAAAAAACTGTAATTGTATCTAAGGTTCACTCATCAGACTGTAGTTCTTGTGCTTTGTGCCAAACTTCTTACACGGGAGATTGATAGTCTATAGCTGTTTTTTCTTACTAAAAAAATTACCATTTCTTTTTTTCTTTTTTTTATATGCTAAAGTATACATATTAAAGCAGACCTCCCTTGAAAATTCTTACCTTAGTTCAACCACACTTTTATGACTTTTACTTTCTAGAATTTGAGAACGTGAAAATTGGTGAGAACGTGCTACTGAAATGTGTTGGAGCATATTTCAAGGATATTTGACAAAAGGCAGTGCTGCTGTCAGTAAAACTTTATGCAAGGTCAGCCTTATGTTTATGACATTCTTTCTCAACTGGAAATGACAGCCCGGGAGCTCTGTCCCACTCCGGCTGCTGAGCACTCCCTGGAACCAGCGGCATCTCCCAGCACATACCTGCTCTGCTGCCCAATGGTGGTGACTCTCTTGGGGTCCTCTAAATGTCAATAGGGACAGCCCATTGGGATCTACAGGCTCAATTCTTGATTTCCAAGATAGCGGCGGCTCAGTAACTCCACAAAGTAGATCCAGCTGGGGACATCACTTGGGCCTCTCTGCAGGGCCCCCAGCAGTCAATCTTAACTGCAGGAACACCTATGAGTACCAACTACATGGGCCCCACCTCCCCAGCCTCCATTGAGTCCCTCATTGAACAGACATTAGGCCTGGGTATGAGTAGAGGCATACCAGAAGTGACGCAGCTAAGAATGGAGTTTGGCACTCGTGGATTTTCACAATTTTCTCCTATTTAATGTGAATGTTATACTGCTATTTTTTTTTTAATAAACCTTTTACAAATGGTACTCTACTACAAGAGTGTTCTCCTTTCTTTACACATCCCCATTGGGAGGATATTGAAGAGGATTCCCTCTGAATAACAGAGACCCAGCACTATCACAGTAGAGAGCAGAGCATTGAAAACATCTATAGGGGACCCCTAGAGGTGACCCCATGGCATGACATGCTCTCTGAGAGATAACATCTTATGGTGGTACAGTTGTACCCCCACAGAAGCTGCTGGTTAAGTTTGTTCTTTCTGTTACTCTGCCCTTCAACCCCAAGAATGGCCTCAGACCCTACTGGCACACCTGCCAATGTGATTAATAGAATATCACAGCAATGACACACTGACAAAGTTCAACTATTACTGTTTTCTTCAATTTACTTAGGCAGCAAGAAACTCAAGATGGTATTGGTCAGCCAGATCCTGGACAAACAACCAGGATTTAGTTAAAGTGATTCTCACAGTGCTCAAACAAATTTATAAGATATGCAACGTGACATGTCAAATCGCATGTCAAATCATACCAATGTGAACTAGGGCTTAGACACAGAATTGCACTTCATACAGTTATTTACATGTAATTACATGTAATTGACATTACATCACTATCTTTATTTTTAGAATCACATTCATTAGCCATGGATATGCTATTTGAGTGAGGGCAGCTGTCTTGAAATGTTAGACTGTGGCTTATCTCACACGGTGACCAAAATTACATCTGGCATAAAAGTTGATATTCGAGATTTTTGGTTCTCGCATTGAAGCTATTAAGTCCAAACTGGATGCCACTGTCACTAGAGCCAACCAGAACACTGACCAAGATCTGCACAATCAACTTGAGACTGTCCTAGCTAAAATTGATGACCTTGAAAACAGGTCCAGGAGGTATAATTTCAGAATTTGGGGTCTGCCAGAAACCGTTACTGATATACCTGATACTGTATGTTCTCTTATTAAGAACTTATCCCGGACATTCGACCATACTGGTTTGAACTTGATTGAGCCCATGGGGCCCTTGGTCCTCCTCGCTTGGAGAGCCTCCCTCGAGGTATTGTGGTGAAATCACATTTTTATGCGGTCAAGGAAGAAGTTCTGAAGAGACACCATTCAACCCCCAAACTTCAGCTACAGATCTATTCAGATCTTCACCGACATCTCCCCCTCCACAATCCAGAGGAGATGCAGAGGGACATCAAGTACTGGTAGCTCTTCCCCTCCTTAAATTTGAGTTTAAAAATAAACCATTCAGATTATTTTCATTCTCTGAGGATGAAAACCTACTTCTGAGACTGGGCATTATCTCCAAGGTGTCATTTTCAACCTCATCCGAATCCTCCTCTGGTGCTGCAAAGCACCAGTCCCCCTCTAGTCCACTTACCCTGGTATTGAAAAAAACAGAGACCAAGAAGGCTAAAGAAGGACAACCCCCGTGATGCAGATCTCTTCGAAGTGTGAATTATCTATACCTTCTTCACTTAGGGTCATACCCCTATTTTTGATCACCCTACTTTAGGACTTGGACAGAGTCTTTTTTCGGATTCTTGTTACTCACCATGTGCGCAACAATTTTTTCCAACTTATTTTTCATTGTTACTTCATATAGATCTACTACCCTCTCCACATTGGTTAGTTCTACTAAGTGCCTGACTCAGCTGGAGCTGGTCAGACAGGTCCGCTGGTAACTCAGTTTGCTACATTGATATTTGGACTGTTTGCGGGGATTGGCCTATTTGCTACTCCTATTGGTTTGTTAACATTCGCCTGTCCCCTTAGACAGCTATCCCCAGATATTTCCGATATGTCCCTGTTTTGTTACTTTCAATTTAGATGGGCTTCTTGAAACTTTGGACTACCAGCTTACTGAGTGACAAGCTGATTTCATATACAGGACACTACGTCCCCCCCTTTCCCCCAACCCCCAAGTATTCCCTTCTCCACTCCCCATTTTCTCTACCCTTTCCTCCTTTCCGCTTTACTCCCAGTAACCCCTTAATCACCTCACCTGGGCCATATGATTACTTGTTGTAGTTGATGGAATTATTTGTGATGCCCCCATTCTTTGTGCTACTAACCAGTTTATTCTACAGGGGAGTGCTGCGGCTGGAGTGGTACTCATGCACCTCTTCCTGTTTCGGAGACGCGGCTATTGCTTCTTCTCCTGGTCAGAAATTCTCTTTCTGTATTAGTGAAGGAACTTTTTTTGTATCTGAAGGTGAGTTGGGCCAGGTCCCATTCCAACTTTTGTGCTCTGACGTGTCTTCTCTTCATTCTTTTCCTTTTCTTTACTTTCTCTTTCGCAATAAATGTACTTTATTTCTAGTGATCCATATGTGCTTGCCCAGTCTCTGGTGTGCAGCTCGAGATAGGCCTTCCCATTTGCTTCAACTTCATCTCAAGATCTTCTGTTGGTTCTGGGTAAGTCACAGTATTTCATTAGAAATTGCTCCCTGGTTGCTTCATGGAAAATCCTACCTCTCTGAGCCCCTACTTGCACGTTGTATCTCACAACACGCAAGGACTGAACTCCCCAGTTAAGCACTGGAAGATTTTCCAATATTACCACAGCCAAATAATAGATTTTATTTTCCTTCAGGAAACAAATTTTCCTCGAAAGTACAACCATTCATTCATCCTTCCCAAGTTTCCTACCTTTTACCTGACAAATTTGGAGGATAAAATCAAGGGGGTGGCAATATTTTTCTCGTATAATTGTAATTTTGGATTTCACTATGAATCTAACGATCCAGAGGGTAGATTTTCACTTGTTAAGGGTCTTATAGAGAACCAACTTTACTCTTTCATATCATATGATGTGCCTAATCGGGGTCAGGCCCAGTTGTTTAACTCTATGCACCAATCCCTGAGCTCACTACTTGAGGGCATAGTTACCTATGGTGGGTACTCTAATACAGCTTTCAACATGGGGTTAGACAAATCCTGCCCTCTGGGTGGAGGTCTTATCCACCTATCCAAACAGAGCCTCTCCAGTGCTAGACAGATTTACCAACAGGGACTAGTTGATGGCTGGAGAGAAGTTAACATGACTGTGCGGGACTATACTCACTACTCCAGCCCACACAATTCCTTTGCTAGGATTGAAAATGTTTTCATTACAACGGTTCACACCCTCTTGGTCATGAAGTCTTTCATTAGGGACTCCATTTGGTCAGACGTCTCTTTGGTTTTCATGATAATCAAACGGCCCTCAGGTCCAGCTGAAGGTGGTGGCTGGAAACTGAATGCTTCAATCCTTAGTAACTCCATACACCCTCTAAAAATTGAAAAGGCTATACAGGAATATTTCCTCCTGAATAATGTAGAAGATGTCTCCCCGGGTACTTTGTGGGCAGCCCACAAAGCCACCATCAGGGACAAGATTATACAGATAGCGTCACGTTTGCATAGAGAACAACAAGCAGAAATCGAAAAACTAGAGCAGGACTTTCTATCCTTGAGTAAACAACATAAGCGTAATCCCAAATTAGTAGCAATGGATAAATTAGATGCTGTGTGTACGGCTCTAAATCTAGTTCTTACTTCCAAAGCAGAAAATATCTTATGATGGAGTGGGGCTCATTTCTACTCCCAGAGGGATAAAACAGGATCCATGTTGACTGCTAGATTGACCCTTAAACTGCAATCTCACACTCTGCCTAAAATCAAGCTTGCAGGAGGTAGTCTCTTTCATAACCCTGAACGCCTTCCATGCATTTTTATAAGAAACTATACAGTGCTGATAAGGAGGTCTCCAGCAACGCATTAGACTCCTTTCTGGGCTAAATCCGTGTCCCTAAACTTGAGAACCGGCATCAAGACTGACTTGAATCATCAATCTCTGCTGAAGAAGACTCTTAGATTATTAAGGATCTCAAAAGTAATTCTGCCCCGGTCCTGATGGTTTCTCAGTACCCTACTATAAAAATGTCTCTGCCACTCTGGCCCCTTACATGGCACGCTTCTTCAACGCGTTATAAAAGAGAACCAATTTAGACAGGTCATTAAACTCTGCATTTATCTCTGTAATCCCCAAACTGGGTAAAGACCTGAGCTCAGTTGCTAACTACTGACCATATCTCTGATAAATAATTATCTAAAGATTCTGATAAAGATCCTTGCTGACCGCATCTCCTCATTTATTAGCCTTCTTGTCTCTCTTTTGAGATCTAGATGGGATGGAGGTCCCTCCCAAGAAGGCTTCCTCCTCTCTTTAGATCTACAAAAAGTATTTGACTGTGTCTCTTGGCCCTACCTATCTACGATCTCACAACAATGGGAATTCTGTTAAAGCTTTCTTAATGACATAAATATGACCATTCCGTATCTAAGCTGTGTTGGAGATGCCTAAGAGATGAGGGCACCCATTACCATATTTTCTGGAGCTGCCCTTTGATTATACCTTTTTGGTCTATGGTCCAATCCCTACTACAATCTGTTTTGGAGATAGATGTCCCATTAGACCCTAAACACTACTTGTTAGGCCTACCTATTGCGTTATCTAAACACGCCAATAAACTGACAGCTTATATTCTGCTAGCTGCTAAGAGAGTGATTCCTGCCCTTTGGCTGCCCTTTGGTTGTCCCCCTCCCCTCCGTCCCATTCGCAGCTAATTTCTGCAATTGCATACATACGCAGGATGGAACATATGACTGCGCTTGTACAAGACTCCCTACCCAAGTTTTCTAAAACATGGGACAGGTGGGACAATTCCGCGTTTAACCCTGAGACGACACCTTAATCTATGGCTACTTACTCTCAGGAATGTTTTTCTCAGGTTTAACCTTGGGATTCATACTCTACGTCCCCTCCCGCAAATACAAATACATCTCTTGGTCTATTTATGTATCCTTATTGGTAGATTCGTGGTGTGTCCTTTTTATCTTTTGATATGCTGTATTAAAATGTTAACATTTTATATTCCGCCTGCGGCGGTTTTCTTTGTTGCTGTTACATTGTCAATCTTGATTGTCTGTATCGGAATGTACGAATTTATCTGCTGTACAAAAATCTTTTTTCAATAAATATACATTTAAAAAAAAAAGCTTTCTTAATGTGATAGGGGCTTGCTACTCAAATCCTGAAGCAAAGGTGTGGCTACAGGAATGCTACTCAGATTCTTTCCCAATATTTAGGAGGACAAGACAGGGTGCCCCTTGTCCACCCTACTCTTTGTCATAGCCATCAAAACATCAGCTATTGCAATAGGAGAACACCCAGAAATTCACAGGGTTCAGTGTGGGACACACATTCAAAAATCTGCTCTTTTTGCAGACAATATCCTTTTATTCCTCCCTGCCCCCTCACCTCTCTCCCCAATATATGTAGCCTGTTAGATATATTAGCATATTATGGAATATAAAAGTATCCAAACCTTTAGTTACGCGTTTAAATGAATATTTTAGGTTCAAATGGAGGGACATGCACATTCCATATCTGGTGGTCAATCTAGCTGCCACTGTGGATCATTTATATGAGGCCAACTTTCCTCCACTATATTATACGCTAGAAGAAGAGCTCAAACACTAGGCCAACTTGGAGTTATCTTGGACAGGCAAAGTTAACTCGGTGAAGATGACTCTGCTCCCACGCATCCTTTATCTCTTTATATCCCTACCCATTCCAATTGTCAAAGATCATTTGCGGCACATCCAGTCAAGGTAATCAAATTTATCTGGTGTGCAAAGGGACATAGAGTCTCCAATGAAACTTACTCTTAGTCAGCTCATCCTGACTGGGTGCATATGGAAAGGCAGGCGGTCCCACATTTCACATTGGACTACTTACTATGGTGCGCTCCCAAGGCCAAACCTGCTATTTTGGCCCCAACACTCTCTCACTCTATTGCACTTTGGGATTCACTCAAGACTCTCATGAAAACATTGAAGTTATCTGGGAACTCTGGGCCCAATATATGCAGTTACCTCTTTTGCTTTGAGGTTGCCCTTTTCTCATGGGGTCGGGTGTGGTCCATTCGGTCAATATTCTTTTTCTCTTATTCTTTCTTATCACTGTTTCCCATCTTTCTCGCCTTACTTCTTTCTTTTTGGCTCTGCCTTTTTTCTTCCACTGTTCTCTAGTTTGGAACTCAGCTCTTGGAGTCTTACTGTCCCCGGTTTGTTGAAGCCCATGTTGTAGTTATAACTAGGACCCAAGAACTGTATGTACTCCTTGCTCTTTGGTTCTACATATAGTATAGCCTAGAAACACCATATCTGAATATATGTACAGACCACTCTTCTTTTTAGAAATTCTGTTGTTCCTGATTTTGATTATCATTGTTAACTGTTATTATTAATAAAAACGATTGAAAGAAATTTAATGTTTGGTTGTCTATTTTAAAGTTTTTTACTGTGCTTGTTAAGCAGGGTAGACACCTTAATATTAATTTCAGTTACTTGTCAGGAATCAGTAACTAGGAGACCAGATATATGTTGCTATCCAAGAAAACTGGGACCAGACCATGTATGTATATGTTAAATTGAGAGTTATTTACAGTGAAACAAAAGATAAGCATACACCAACAAACAGTAAACATGAATGAACCCCAGTGACAAAAAAACAAATAAACCTAACAACTAACTATATACAAAATATTTACAAAATGAGGGACACGGGTCACAAGGAATACAAGGGTTATGAGGAAAGGGGAATCAAGATTCGGTATAGGAACAAGGAGTTGGAGTAAGCAGCAGGCTACACAAGCATAAGGATCTGGCAGCAAGGATGGCAATCAAAACACTGACACAAGGAGCAGTAGCAAAGGTGGTGGAACTTGCCTCCCAGCAGGTCTGGCCAGGTGGAGCTGACCGATGGAACCTGCTGGCTGCTGGGAGACACCTACTGGTGAATATTAAAATTACAGCTTTCTGCCCAGAGTACCACAGTGCCACCAGCAGGCAAACTCGGTCCTAACACTACTCAACATGTGTGCGAAAGGTGAAGGTGAGAAAAATTACTCTCCCTGCTCTTGTATCTACATCTACATCTGCATATTCTGCCCAGAATACCGTCAGCTCAAAGGACGGATGCAGGCTTAGCTTCTTCCACACCATCCACAAGCCCAGTCGTACCAAACCCCGATTAACACAAGCAGAGGATCCAGCAACTGAGGTAGACCTCCCTCCACAGCCCTCACTCACAATCACAATGCTGCACAACTCCATAGCAGCATTCCCCATCACCTTAAGAGATATGCTAATAACTGTGCAAAGCGCTATTAATTCTAAAATAGCTAACATGGTGTAGCACCTCTCATCTGAAATGTCATATATGGGAAATAGAGTATCAAATATAGAGACCAAAATAGGTGAAATTACATCTTCCTGCAATGAAATGGTGAATGCTCAAGGAGAGGAATCAGATTATATTGAATGGTTAAAGGCCAAGGTGGCAGATTTGGAGGATCGTTCCAGATGGAACAATGTTAAAATAAGGGGGATCCCAGAGACTGTCCCACAACAACACGCAACTTTTAGCGGCATTCCTCCCTAATTCCCAACCGGGTGACCTGGTAATCAACCGCATCCACTGTCTTCCTAAACCAATTCACTTGCCAGATACTTTCCTGCGGGACACCATTGCCCGCATTAATTTTTTTCATGTCTTCATGTCAAGGTTGTGTCAGTAGAGACCAAAGTTCCATCCCCCGATATCGGCTCAAGCTGCAGTTGTGTGTAGGGGCCAGTAGCATTCTGCCCTGTTAGCACTTCAGCTGAGGACCCCACATCATCCACTCTGGCTAACTGTTGGGGAGTGACTGTCACCTTCTCACCATGGGCCCCTAGAACTACTGCAGATGTGGGGCAGAGGTCTTGGACCCTCTGTCTGATTGCCAGCACTTCAGCTGGAGGAGTCTCTTGTAACTCTACAATTGCTGGTGCTGGGCAGAGGTTGGTAGCACTCTGCCCTGTTGCCAGCACTTCTGCTGAGGACTCCACATCCTCCACTCCGGTTAACCGTTGTGGTAGGAGGCTGGCTTCCTCCACTGCCAAATGGTGTAGCTGCCATTGGGGAGGTGAGCCGGCTGCTTCCTTTTCCGTTCTCTCATCTGGCTGCTGGGATGACATTTCTCTATCACTGTCATCCAGGTGCACGGATCTTTGTTGGGGAGGAAAGACTGCTTCCTCCACCCTGGCCAACTGTTGGGGAGGGACGACAAACACGTCCTCTCCTTTCTCCCCCTGTATCCTGATCCGCTGCTATGAAGTGACCACCACCTTCTCACCCTGGCCCACAGACATAGGGCAAAGGCCTTGGACCCTCTGTCTGGTGACCAGCGTTTCAGCTGGGGAAGTTCCTTGTAACTCCACAGATACTGCTGTTGGTGCTGGGCAGAGCACTGTGAAGTTTGGCCCTAATACCAGCTCTTCTGCTGGGGGCTCATCAGGTTCTTCTTCCTCAGCAGAAAAGTCTATCAAATACCCTGTCTCTGCAACTGCTGTCTGGGGATAGAGGTTCACCATCTCCTGTCTGTGGAACCCAGAAGATGCTGAACGTGTTCTAGCAGTTTCCTCTATGCCCTTTCCAGATGCTGTTTCTTCCTTAGCAAATGGTCAAGATCAGATTTAAGCTCTGAGACCCCTGTATGACCGAGCATAGCCTCTCTATATTCTCGCAGGTCCTCAAGGGACGGTTCCCCTTCATTGCCAAACACAAAATGATCTGTAAGGCTCTCCCTCAGCAATCCAGGACCACCAAAGTCATATCCCTCCGGAGAGTATTCTGTTGTTTCCCCTAAATATTCCTGCTCTGCGTGCCATTGCAGAGCCCGATAATGATTGTCCAGCGCTATCTCCTGCTGGACGAGCCTGTCCAACTCAGTCACCCATTGCTCCTGGGGCCGCTCTCCCAGGAATGCCATGCACAATGCCCGTTGGTAACTGACCCATTGCTCTTGTGTTGGAAAGTATTTGCCATGTTTTATACCAGCGAGCTGGAGAGCTCCACCCAAATCTGCTGCCTGAGCTCCAGGTATTCTTCCTCAGACACAGACCTGGTGTATGCTGAAAGGACAATCCACAGCAGCCCCGGGAACTCTGATGCCAGGTCCATATCTCCACTGGGGTGACCAAAGTCTGCTAACCTGATTTTGGATCCAGGTGGAGGTTTGGATGTTCCAGACTGCAGGAAGCATCCCACTGGTTGCCACCAATGTGACGGACCCCCGTACACCAGATGTCACGGTAAATGCTTCCTCTGTCTGGTACCACACAATCAAAGACCCCTTAGCTCACCCAGTCATCAGACAACATCAGTGTAAGGTAAAAACCAACAGACTCCTTTATTCCAACACATTATACAGATCCCACTTTAAAACACTTCCCTCCTCCCTTGGAAAACAGGGTGGGTTAAACTGTCCAATGACAATGGACACACAGGTCAGGTGTGCTTAATGTCTCATCAGTAAACAGTCTTAGCAGGGGGCTTCTGGAGGAATCCCCCTTCCCTCCATAGAGATAAACATTCCATAATATCTAAGGCAGACAGACACAATAGAACATTGGAATACAGCCACACCCCAAACGACTCACAGCAAATAGTCCAACAGCATGAGACACACATTATATATACATATATACAGCACTAAATCTGACTAGCACAGATTATAGTGGGGTTTTCATTCACCCTGTGCCCCTTAAAATCCAGGGCCCATAATCGGTCGCAAGAGGCTAGCATTCAGTCTTCTCCAAAAGCCTGTGTCCCGGCTAGGTCTGTCACACCCTCCATAATACTCATTCAGCATGGGCAATTATTACTACAACATTTAAAATCTCCTTTAAATGTCAGCAAGTGAGTTCCCCCAGTCCTATTGCTGGAGAAATTACTGGCGGACAGAAATTTGCCTAGGGATGGAGCTCATCTATAGACTACTCTAATGCCTTTATTCAAAATCTTTGTGTAAATGTCATCTTTATTTAACACAGGGATATGCCGTTCCATTATATTCCTGACTTTAGAGAACTCCAAACTGTATGGGGTAGAAAAAAATGGTATATCCTGTTCTTTTTTCTTCTTCCTCTTCTCTTCTAATAGGAATACTCTAGGTGTGCTTGCAGCAATATCCAAAGCCCTATTAGGATCTGGTTGAGTAGCCTGACTGGATAACATGATTGTATATTGGCCCTGACTCCTGTATAAAATTCCTGTCCTGAGGAAATATGGCAAATTCTTAAGAGCTTCCTAACCATAGTGTTTCTGAGGTGACCTTAATTTGCTCTAAGGAAAGTATTGCCCAATGATGGTTTTCTATATAGGTTAGTCATGGCCATTTCTTTCAGTTAATTGAATGTTCAAAAAGGATTTTGTATGCTCATCCTTATTTCCTGTAAAACCCCAAATTATGAGTGTTGTCATTAAGATATTCAGCAAAATGTTGTAATGAGGATTTGGGACCTTCTATAACAAAAATCAATTCATCAAAATGTAGCAACTAGGGATGGTCCCGATGTTCGAATCGAACGTAAGTTTGACTCAAACATCGGGTGTTCATTTGTTCACAAAGAATCCGAGCATATGGGGTGTTCACAGTAAATTCGAGCCACGTGGAGCACTCCATAATGAACTGCAAGCACACAGTGCATTGAAGGCTGCTGATTGGCCAAAGCATGCACCTGACCTGCCACCTTTGGCCAATCACAGTGTGATCTGCTGTGAGAGCCATGATTGGCCAAAGACAGGTGGCCAAAGTCCATGTCCCACACTATATAATGCTGCTTACACGGCAGCCATATGTAGTGTGCTTCGTGGAGGAGACTGAGAGAACTTGAGCTAGATTAGTGGTTAGTTAGTGGTATACAGACAGTTTAGTGCAGTAGATAGATAGATAGATAGATAGATAGATAGATAGATAGATAGATAGATAGATAGATAGATAGATAGATAGATAGTGCATTCAGTGTAGACTATATATGCAGTGCATTCATTGTAGACTATACAGTATTACAGTATATATGGTTCAGTCAGTATAGAATATATATACAGTGCATGCAGTCAATTGGTTGTTGGGGTCTGCGGGTGGGGGCTTATATACCACCCCCCCCCCTTATGTGAATGGGTAGGGGTACATTGTACCCCTACCCATTCACCAAAAAAGTTTCAGAAAGTAAAAACCACAATAGACAGTTTTTGACAATTCCTTTATTTAAAAAATAAAATAAAATTGTCCTGCAATGTCCATCCATCTTCAATCATGCGGCTCAACAGACACGAAAAATAGATAAAAAAGTAACTGCTGTCTCTTGGCTGCAACAGCTGTTATATAGGCAAGGGTGGGGCCAAACAGTGACCCCACCACTTCTGATGTCATGTGACGTCCTGTGACATTAGAGGGGGCGGGCGGGGTCCTGTCCTTGCCTATACAACAGCTGTCAAAGCCAAAAGACAGCAGTCGCTGGGAAGCAGAGTTTTTTTTTTTTGCTTTTTTTGCCTATTTTTCGAGTCCATCAAGTGGTATGATTGAAGATAGATGGATAAAGAAATTGTCAAAAATTTTCTATTGTGATTTTTACATTTAGACACTTTTTTGATGAATGGGTAGGGGTACAATGCACCCGATACCCATTCATATAGGGGGCAGGATTTGGGGGGCTTCCAGAATCCAATAAGCCCCCCACCCGCAGCCCGAACAACCAATGACCAGGGTTATCGGGAAGAGGTCCTTGTCCCCATCAACAAGGTGCACAAGGTGGGCTGGGGGGTGGGGACCCACACCAATTTTCTCCTTCATTTTTCATCTATATTGCAGGGAGCTGGCAATACATTAGAGCTGCGATCAAGTTTAAATTACTTTTTTTCCTTTAGAAATGTAACTTTGCTGTGGCACTGTTCTACACATCACGCAGATGCGCCACTTTATAGGCATATTAATGGGGCCTCCAGGCACAATATTTAAAGGAATATTTCATTTTTATGGTTTCACTTTAAGCATTATTAAAATCAGTGCTCCTGAAAAAAATTTTGTTTTAAAAACTTTTTTTTGCATTGATAAATTGATAGGGCAGTATCCGGGTCCCCACACACTTTTTATGGCAATAACTTGTATACAAGGCTTTAAAATAATCACTTTTGATTTCTCATGTTCGTGTCCTATAGACTTTAATAGTGTTTGCATGTTCGCTCAAACTTTTTGCCTGTTCGCATGTTCTGGTGCAAACTGAACCGGGGGGTGTTCGGGCCCATCCCTAGTAGTGACAAAATTTTTTATCTGATGATGAAAAGGGTTCCCCTCACCATAGATATGCGTCCTCTCCAACCAACTAATATACAGGTTGGCGAGAGAAGGGGAAAAATGTAGCGCCCCTTGGATGATCCACACCGCTTTCTTTCCTGTTAAAGGAATCTAGAATGCTCAATAGCTGTTTGGTATTTCTTAGAAAACTGGGTAAATATTTCCCCAGAGGTTGTAACTGAGTATGGACCCACTGGCTCAGCCTCCCATTTAGGGACTCAATACCAAATACAGTGGGTCTCCCCACTAGAGGATCCATGCCTTTGTGGGGTTTGGGAAGACGGTAGAAAAACTGTCATTATTGGATAATGTGGTATAAGGACCTTAACCTCCCCTTTACATAAGACACCAATTCTTACTCCCCTCTCCACTAAGGTGGTTCGTTTTTCTTTGTATATTTTTGTAGGATTACTATTCAGTCTGCAGGGCCTCATTTTTGTAAACATCAGCATCCTGAATGACAACCAGTCCCCCTTTATCCGAGTTCTTAATAACTATACTCAAATCTTTGATTAAATTAGACAAAGATGCACATTCTTTTGGAGACATATTGTCATTCACAATAAAGCCACACGCTGAAACATGTGAAGCTAGCCTAGTGAAGTCTTGTTCCACCTACCTCTGATATTCATCCATGACTTTACATTTATAATTACCGTATATACTCGAGTATAAGCCAAGTTTTTCAGCACATTTTTATGATGAAAACCCCCCACGACTTATACTCAAGTAACTTACCCACTTAAGAAAAAAAGTCCCAAAAATGGAGCCCGAAAAAGGGGCGTGGCTGTCCCACTGGGCAGGGCCGGATTAACATAGGGGCTATTGGAGCTGCAGCTCCAGGCCCCTTTCTAAAAAAAAAAAACAAACAAAAAAAAAAGATCGACTTTGAGAATTGTAGCTTGGTGATCAGGAGTCACAGAGACCCCACATTTGGGGGGTAGGTATCTAAATACCCACTCCAGCACTGGTTAAAATATGGGGCTGCTGTCATCTATGGTTCTGGAGATACAGGGCTCCTTGTGCAGCCTGTCAGAAGCTACATACAAAGCGGCCAGTTTAAATACAAGCTGGAACACTCTGCAGCAGACTGAGAGGATGAACTCACAGTGCTTATAATAATTATTGGTATATTACTTATGATAATTAACAACTTGCCACCCAGGCCCATTCTGAGACTTCTCTCTTACATGTAAAAATCATCATTTTTTTTATGCTAGAAAATTACTCAGAGCCCTCAAGCATTATATATTGTTTTAGCAGACACCCTATGGAATAAAAGGGTGGTCTTTGCAACTTTATATGTTACACAATATTTGCACAGCAATTTTTCAAACTTTTTTTTGGAAAGAAACTGTTTCATTCATAAAAATAAAACACTAAAGTTAGCTCAATTTCTTGTTGTATACTAAGCCATGCTTTACATTTTTTTACAGGTTACATGTTGAGTTACAGAGGAGGTCGAGTGCTAGAATTATTGCTCTCGCTCTACCGATCATGGCGTGTGTAACCTGTGTGTATCTGGCTCTGATTCTAACCAGTGCCTACCCAGGGACTGGCTAGTATCTCTCCCCAGCCTGTCCCCACACACCCTCTCACCTGCTGACCTGTGAATGGGGCAATCACTCCCGCAGTGTTATTGTGTTCTGCCAGTGAATACAATGATTAGTGTTGCTAACTATAGCTGGCAGCACTGATTGTTTTGGCGAAAACCTGACAGGCTGGTTGTACTCAAGTCGGTTAATAGGTTGACTTGTGTAAAACCAGCTAGCCCATACATAGATCGACTATGGCTGGTCTCTGCTTAATTGGTGTAATTTCAACCCATGTATGGCCCGCTTAACTACTACACAGTCTCTAAACATCATTCCACAAACCTTTACATTTTTCCTTCCCAGATTACTTCATCCTCCTCTCATATACATAGTGCCCACTGTCATACTCTCCACACTTATCTCCTATTCATAGTGCCCACTGTCATACTCTCTACACTTCTCTCCTATACATAGTTCCCACTGTTATACTCTCCACACTTCTCTCCTGTACATACTGCTCACTGTCATACCCTCCACACTTCTCTCCTATACATAGTGCCCACTGTCATACCTCCAACACTTCTCTCCTATACATAGTGCCCACTGTCATACTTGCCACACTTCTCTCCTATACATAGTGCCCACTGTCATACTCTCCACACTTCTCTCCTATACATAGTGCCCACTGTCATACTCTCCACACTTCTCTCCTATACATAGTGCCCACTGTCATACTCTCCACACTTCTCTCCTGTACATACTGCTCACTGTCATACCCTCCACACTTCTCTCCTGTACATAACGCCCGCTACCATATCCTCCACAATCCTATGTTGTACATTGTGCCGCTGTCATACACTTCTCTCCTCTACATAGTGCCCACTGTCGTACCCTCCACACTCCTCTCCTATACATAGTGCCCACTGTCAAACCCTCAACACTCCTCTCCTATACATAGTGCCCACTGTCATACCCTCTACACTCCTCTCCTGTACATACTACTCACTGTCATACCCTCCACACTCCTCTCCTATACATAGTGCCCACTGTCATACCCTTCACACTCCTCTCCTGTACATAGTGCCCACTGTTAGACCCTCCACATTCCTCTCCCTCACCTGCACATACTTCCCACTTTTATACCATCCATACTCCTCCCCTATGCCTCTTAACCCACAAAAAGTGTTCTTTAAAATTATACTGAATATCCTCAATGTTACCACCTCTAGAATGGGCACTTTTGTTAGTTTAACTAAAGGAAATCTCACAGTCCTCATATTTGTTCTGCCCCATTATCAGTACTTATTTAATTTTGTAATTACTATTGTGATGTATAGCGGAACATAGGGCATGTCAGCTACTCGAAATATTGCACTTTTAAAAAAAGCATCCCTGAAAATATTTTTGAAATGTTGACAACTGTACTTAGGCACTGCCCAAGGGCCACAGGGTCAGTAGGGGGCCCCATGAGAGGCTCCTGTGATATTAAAGCGGTAGTAAATTTTTCTAACATTACTACTTTTTAGAGGCCCTGGGGTAGGTTATGCCATAATGTACAAGTATGCCCAGTATATTAGCACATGAGGGCACACTTAAATTGTCAGACTGAACCGAGCCCTCCAGTGCTGTGCTGTGATTAATCCAGCAGGGCCCGGGCACTTCCATCTTCGCCCGGTCTTCCTTCTGGGTTCTGTGCCTTCGGTCACTTGCCTTGGCCAGGCTGCGTTGATGTCATTCTCACACATGGACATGTGCATCCTTTCTCTCTCATCCTCCCTCCCTTACCCCTCACACCTCTTTCATCCCCTTTCTCTCTCTCTCTTTCTCTCTCTCGCTCATCCTCCCACTCTCTCTTTAATTTAATTTGTTATAACAAAAAATAGCATTTTTATTAATTTATTGTTTATAAAAGGTCCCACCAAAATCCTCAGCACCAGGCCCATGATGTTCTTAATCTGGCCCTGCCGCTGGGTGCTGCACATGTATCATCCTGGTGCGCCCCTGTCAGTTTCCCCTCCCTCCTGCTCTTCTCACAAGTGTCATGGGCAGCCTCCCCAGTGGCTGGTAGCATGATCTCATGCTGTGTGTCAGATATCTGAATTGCCGTACAGCCACTGTAACAATGTCCTGCCTCCTAGACCGCCTCTTGTGATAAACAGCACACTTATCCAATGCTAGGAATCATTGTGCCCTGTGTCATAGGAGGCAGGACATTTCTACAGCTACTGAACGCCGATTAAGATCCAGCTCCGACACATAGAGTGACATCACACTACCAGGAATTGGCAGGCTGTACCTCATGGGCACTGGTAGGTTGTACTAGATGGGCACTGGCAGGCTGTACCTCATGGGCACTGGTAGGCTGTACCTAACGAGTACTGGTAGGCTGTACATGATGGGCACTGGTAGGCTGTACCTGACGAGTACTGGTAGGCTGTACATGATGGGCACTGGTAAGCTTTACATGATGGGCACTGGCAGGCTGCATGTCATGTCATAGCATGATCTCATGCTGTGTTTAAAAGATCTGAATCGCTGTGCAGCCACTGTAACAATGTCCCGCCTCCTAGACCGCCTCTTGTGATAAATGGCACACTGATCCAGTGCTAGGAATCATTGTGCCCTGTGTCATAGGAGGCAGGACATCATTACAGCGGCTGCATGGTGATTCAGATCCAGCTCTGACACACAGCGTGACATTACCAGGCACTGGCAGGCTGTACCTCATGGGCACTGGTAGGTTGTACTAGATGGACACTGGTAGGATATACATGATGAACACTGGCAGGCTGTACCTCATGGGCACTGGTAGGCTGTACCTGATGAGCACTAGTAGGCTGAACATGATGGGCACTGGCAGGCTGAATGTCATGGGCACTAATAGGCTGTACATGATGGGCACTGGCAGGCTGCATTTCATGGCACTGGTAGAATATATATTTTGAGCCCTAACACAGGCTGCTCTATGCAAACACTCATGTCATCACAAAATCATTTAACCTACTGATGCCTCAATTAATGTAATTTTATTGGTATCTATTTTTATTTTTGAAATTTACCAGTAGCTGCTGCATTTCCCACCCTAGGCTTATACTCGAGTCAATATGTTTTCACAGTTTTTTTGTGGTAAAATTAGGTGCCTCGGTTGAGATTCAGGTCAGCCTATACTCGAGTATATGCGGTAATGGGATAAAAATCAGATCTAACCTGGAAGTTCACTGGGCTAATATTGGAGGCCTCTTTATCTACTACCTCACCAGATTTGCCCAAAAGCTCCTCCAAGTTGATAATGCTACATTATTCAATAAAGTCAGGTACCCATGTATCAGACCTATCCAGTTCATCACTACACATGACATTCTCTAGTTGACTGTCTGCAGAATAGTAATGTTTACTCAATTGCTCTCACAAATTTATTTACATCAAGTATTGTGTTGGAAAGATTCCAATTTATTTATGGACAGAAATGTAGTTCTTTAGAGAGGAGAGTAATGTCCCCTGTAGTCAGTTCCTTTGTAGAGAAGTTTAATCACTTCAGCCCCAGAAGGATAGAATTATGGTATTTTTATTAATATATATATTTTTTTTACTAGTAATGGCGGCAATCAGAGATTTTTATCATGACTGCGACATTATGGCGGACACATCGGACAATTTTGATACATTTTTAGACCATTGGCATTAATACAGCGATCAATGCTTGCATTGATTACTGTAAAAATGTCCCTGGCAGTGAAGGGGATAACCAGGGGAGGGGTTAAGTGTGTTCTGGCGCAAGCTTCTAACTGTCTGGGGGATGGGCTAGCAGTGACATGACACTGATCGCTGCTCCCGATGACAGGGAACAGATGATCGGTGTCCTGTCACTAGGCAGAACAGGGAGATGCTGTGTTTGCATCGGCATCTCCCCGTTCTTCAGCTTTGTGACATGATCGTGGGTATCGATGGCACGGAGCTCGCGGCAGGCATGCACATGTGCACTGTGGGAAATTCAAAGTAACGTACGGGTACGCTACTTTGCCCAGCCTTGCCATTCTGCCAACATAAATATACAGGTGACGGTCGGCAAGCGGTTAATACATTACAGCTCACCTCCTGTTCAGACCTATCAGGGCATAGCCACCTTTTCCTTCAGTTTTTCTGTCCCCCTTATCTTGTTTTATTATAAGGTGATTTTTTTTTCTTTTTCTTGATGCCACTGCATTGATTCCCCTTTAAACAGGCATCATTTGGTGTGCTGGCAGTGGCTCCTTCTGTTGAACCTGCACAGGAGAACTCACCACCTGAAGTGCCCCAGGTTTAATCACAAGCATTTGCCTCTGCATCTGAAAAGCTCACTCTTTTGCCACCATTACCAAAGTGATTTTGTTTCCTACGTCACTTTTGAAATTGTTGGGGCTTTCTCCATATATGCATGGAATTCATTTCGTAATTGATTTTGTCTCTTGTGAATTTTTCTTTTCCTACAGAAAGGCTTTCATTTTATTTTTTATTAAGCCGTACGTCCAAGTCTTCAAACAGCCTGGTATCCTTAAGCGGGGTGATCTCCTTTTGTATATCCGCTATTTCTTCCTGTAATTTTTCTAGTTGGAAGATGTAACACTAGTTTTAGATTTAGCTGTAACAATAAACCTAATAAGCTCAAATGAGCATGTAGTCAGTATGTCAAGCCATTTATTTTTAAGTGCTTCATCTGTGATATCAAATGTTGGGAACTTCTTAATTCTGAGACCTCTTGGGATAATTTCAGCAGTTAAATATTCAGTCAGTGTGCATTAGTCCCAGTGTGCTCTAATTTGTCTCACTATCAGTTGCTCCAGCAGAATCAGAAACATCAGAGCTGCGAGACTGTAATGGTAGACCAGCTTCCAATCTAAGCGTCTCATCTTTAAGATTCCGCAAAGTTCTACTGTATTTGTTCCCCACACTATTGCCTTGTGATGTACTCATAGTCTTTTTTAGGAGTTGTGGGCTTAAACAATTGTATAGTTACTAAAAGTTCACACTCGAGCTGGTCTAAATGAGATCTGGACAACCACCACTGAAGAGAAAGCCGCTCCAGATGAACACATTAGCCACCCATCCACAGCATAGCCAGGGTTTAGATGAAGGTACTAGCACATCTTGTCAGTCTTAAATCACAACCCGACATTGGGGAAAACTAATATGGATTGTCCATGCCGTGTTCTTGTCAGATTGCATGATCCAATTGCTCTTTGTATTGTTTCCAATGGTGCAAGTATTTGGAACAAGGGCTTGAGATGTAGATACAGTGGTGTGAAAAAGTGTTTGCCCCCTTCCTCATTTCCTGTTCCTTTGCATGTTTGTCACACATAAGTGTTTCGGAACTAAACAATAGTCAAGGACAACACAAGTAAACACAAAATGCAATTTGTAAATGAAGGTGTTTATTATTAAAGGTGAAAAAAAATTCAAACCAACATGGCCCTGTGTGAAAAAGTGATTGCCCCCTAAACCTAATAACTGGTTGGGCCACCCTTAGCAGCAACAACTGCAAACAAGCGTTTGCGATAACGTGCAATGAGGCTTTTACAGCGTCCTGGAGGAATTTTGGCCCACTCATCTTTGCAGAATTGTCCCAATGGTCGGACATTCTCCTTCAGGATCTCTTGGTAGACAGCAGAATTCATAGTTCCTTTTATCACGGCAAGTCTTCCAGGTCCTGAAGCAGCAAAACAGCCCCAGACCATCACACTACCACCACCATATTTTACTGTTGGTATAATGTTCTTTTTATGAAATGCAATGTTCCTTCTACGCCAGATATACTTGGACACACACCTTCCAAAGAGTTCCACTTTTGTCTCATCGGTCCACAGAATGTTGTCCCAAAAGTCTTGGGGATCATCAAGATGTGTTGTGGAGAAATTGAGACAAGCTTTGATGTTCTTTTTGCTCAGCAGTGGTTTTCTCCTTGGAACTCTGCCATGCAGGCCATTTTTGCCCAGTCTTTTCCTGATGGTGGAGGCATGAACGCTGACCTTAACTGAGGCAAGTGAGGCCTGCAGTTCCTTGGACGTTGTTGTGGGGTCTTTTGTGACCTCTTGGATGAGTCTTTTTTTTTTTTTTTGGGGAGAGACAAAACGTGAATTCACGCGCACCGGGTCCCCCCGTAAGAGATCACTCACTGGTGGAGACCATCCAGCGAAGGACTCCAAAAAAGGCAAGAAAACGGGTAAAACCGTTAAAACAACTTCACCAGCACACTTAGACTCACAAGGTCAAAGCACTAGTACACAAATATCCATCTTGCATAACATTATCCCGAAAATATTGCATACTAATACACAGGCCCCACTTCCAAACCCTAGTGGTTTTTTTCCACCGGCCACACCCGATCCACACCGACGAGGGAGTCTAGATGCATTCATGCTAAGGACCCCTCTACCTCACTAGATGTAAACCATTCTAATATTAATCCTCAGATGGATAACCTAAACATTGTCAATCTTACTCCCTACCCCTTGACTTATGATGAAAAATCAGTCCTTTAATTGGGGCTTGGGTTCAGTCCTTCTGAACCCATAAATGTTTATGAAACGATCAAAGATATATACCTCTTTGCCCGGAATTTAACTTACAAATTCATGTATGATAAAGACAGACGAAATCTAAATTTAGAAAAAGAACTAGCAGAAAGAACTAAGGACTACTCCATGCAAGAATTCAGAGCCCTACGCGATCTCATGTTACTATATGATGAGGGACAGGTCGAAGTTGAGGCAACCTCAGAGGCTTCATGGACCCCTGCACCCGCGATCCAACTTCTAACTGAAAGCACCCAGCCACAAAAAAACATCTTTAAATTAAGTTCGCGAGCATTTCCCGACCTTATGACATGCCCCACGATTTGGGCTTTTTTGACTGTAGTAATTAAATCACTGAAAAAACAGGATTGGCCTGATACTCATGTTAATTTAAATTACAAACAAAAACAGGCACTACAAAAGCTACAAAAAAACCCTGATATTATTATTAAAAAATCAGACAAAGGGGGCAATTTAGTCATAATGACTCACTAGCAGTATCAATCAATGTGCCAAAAAATTCGAAGGAATCGGGCATGGTATACTCCATTAAATTTTTCAAAAGTCGAAACTTTTACAATCGAGTTCAGATCCCTGGTTACAGGGGCATATGAAAAAGGGCTGACAGATGGTGAAACTCTGAAATATATAAACACAGCCAAACCTCGTATGCCTACATTTTACGCACTCCCAAAAATACATAAGGATGAAAAAAAATCCCCCGGGGCGTCCAATAGTCTCGGGAATGGGTTCTTTAACAGAGAACGCAAGTAGGCTAGTTGATTTGTATTTGATTCCTCACGTCACAAGTCTACCTTCATACATAAAAGACACTACTGATCTTCTGCGACACCTTGAGGATGTGCAGTTCCCTCCGGATGCCCTCCTCGTGGCGCTAGATGTTGAGGCTTTATACTCCAGCATCCCCCACGAGCAGGGCGTCCGGATGGCCAGCACTTTCCTCAAAAAACAAGACCATACAACCTGGCCTCTAAATGACTTCATATTGCATCTTTTAGATTTCATCCTGAGTAAAAATTTCTTTACATTTATGGACCAAATTTATTTGCAAATTCAGGGTGTGGCGATGGGGACAGCTTGCGCACCCTCCTATGCAAATTTATACTTAGGGGGTTGGGAGCGATCAGTGTTCACCGATGAATCTTTACAAATTTATCTTGATTGCATCCTTCTTTGGTATAGATTCATAGATGACCTTCTAATTGTCTGGACAGGTACTGTCCAGGCATTAGAAGAATTTGTCAAAAGATTAAATGTAAACACGTTTAACTTAAAATTTACATATACATATCATTTAACCAAAATTGCCTTTTTGGATCTTAATATCATTAAAGACAACTCTGGAAAACTAATCACTGACCTTTACCGTAAGCCATCATCTGGAAATACTTTATTACACGCTAAAAGTTCGCATCCCCGCCCCCTAATACGTAGCATACCATACGCCCAATACCTACGAACAAGAAGAAACTGTACCACAGACCAAAATTTTCTTTTTCAAGCAAAGAATTTACAGGAGCGTCTCCTCAATAGAGGTTACTCACGATCTAATTTGAGAAAAGCATTCAACAAAGCTTACGGGCGCACACGAGAATCTCTACTTTATGGCCCCCCCAGGCCAGCCCACCCCTCCACAGTTAAGATTATCACAAAATACTCTGCACATCAAAATACCCTTAGAAATATCTTATCGCAACATTGGCACCTCCTAACGGACCATCACACTTTGAATAAGTATATTAGACAAACTCCGGAATTGGTTTTTAAAAGAGCGGCTACCCTTGGGGACAAACTCACCAGAAGCCATTATCAAACCCCCGTATCAAATCGGCAAGGTCCCCGTGGCACTCACCCTCGGTGTCCCTGGATTTCAGAGGGAACTACCTATAATCTCCCAAACGGAGAAGTTTTCATTCCACCCTTTCATGCCAGTTGTGACACGAAAGGTGTTGTCTATATAATGGTGTGTACCTGCAAGGCATTTTACGTAGGTAAAACCATTAGGGAGTTCCGCCAACGTATAGGAGACCACCTTTATTATTCATCGGGCGGCAAGCTCACTGCAGTTGGTCGCCATATAGGTATTCATCATCGGTACCAGCCCCAAGTGGTCAAATTGTTTGTCCTCGAAGTAATTCGCGAGGACACCCGCGGTGGGGATTGGGATAGAGAAATTTTAAAACGAGAAACCCTATGGATAGAACGTCTAGATGCCCTGGTTCCGCCAGGCTTGAATGAAACAAAAACATATAAGTACTTTCTCAAATGAAAAAAATCTATCATATGGGCATTTCTGTCTCTTCTTTCCCCTCCCCCCTTTTTTCTCCCTCTCCCCCCTTTTTTCTCCCTTCCCTCCCTTTCCCCCCCCTTTTTTCTTCCTCCCTCCCTCTCCTTTCCCCTTTTTTTGTTCCCCTTGTAATTTCCCCCCCTTTCCCCCCCCCCCCTTTTTTTCTCCTCGTTCTCCTTCCCCCCCTCCCTCCTCCTCCCTCCCCCCCCTTTTTTATCTTTCCCTTTTCCCCCCTTCTTTTCTTCCTTTTCTTTTTCTTTCCCCCCCCCTATTTTTCTTGTTCTTTTGTCTATCATTTGTTTCCCCTTATTTATCTTGGCCCTTCAGTCTGTCTGGTATCCCGAGAGCTCGACTCATTGCTTCCTTTCTCTGACACCCCCACGAATTTCTGGTGCTAGTCAACAATGTATCATATGGACAAATTGTCCGTTTTGTCTTAGCACCTTAATATAGTCTATTTATTTAATTATGATTTTGTATTATCTCTCCACAGATAAGCTTAACGTAATGGTGAGAATTGCATATATAACAATATGTAAAAAATGTTGCCAATGTAATAGCTGCAAAGCTTTTCCTTTCTGTTTACCTTCTATATTTATTTATTTGTATTGCAAAACGAGGTGTGCGGTACTCAAGCCATGTGATATTGAGGCATAGAATGGAGTATGGGAGGAGACTCCCAGGGGCGGGCACGCGCCTCTCCGGCGGCCCTGTAAGGCCCCCACTTGTGGGCGGCACCAGGTCCGCTTTAGCAATGAGTCACCGAGGGTTTCCATGGTGACTCTGGCTGATGCGCGTCGCCATGGTTTGGCGCATGCGCAGTAGGAGCGGCGGACCCGGCGACGTCATAGCCCGGTGCCTGCGCCGGGCCTCTGACGCCGCCGGGTTGGAGGTTAAAGGTGCGCCATTATGGCGCTCCTTCACAGCAGGCAGAACGAAGGACGTAGAGCTCCCTTATACACTCTGCACCTTAGAGTCATATCTATATAATATATGTTTATCTGGCTGATTGAATCATATATATCTTTACTAGGCTAACACTGCACATCTACGATAGACTGGGCAAAGATCTGGATCCCCTGCTTTACCTGATATAGGCACAATGTCCACCGTGTACCAGATCTAATATAAGTACACCTTTCCCGGTTTTCTTGGTACACCAATATTTGTACCTGGGCCTCGGCGTTATTGAATTGCTGCACTTTTACCCATGCTGCATCACCTAAAAGCATCTGGTTATACCGGTATGTGGTTTTTATACCCACACTGTGACATAAATGTTATGCCTTAGCTGTGTAAACTAGTTATATATATATATATCCATTATCTAAAAATCTCTGATTATTGTTTTGTAGCTGACTTTGAACCTCCCGTGTCCGCCCCAAAGGGTGGTCAAAACCTGGCTTGGCAGGGACTACCCGAATTAAAAATTCCTTGTGATATCTGCATGGTGGTGAGCTGCATACTTGGCGTTTTTACCCTTTTCCCCCCTCTAACTGATTGTAAAATAATACATCAAATATCTTGAAATATGTTCTTTTTGTTAAGTAATTTGTGATAAATTTCGTTTTAGACAAACAAGGTCTCCTGAAGAAGCGACAGAATAGTCGCGAAACTAGTAGAGAAACCAAAGACCGTATTGGACACATAATACTGTCGTAACAGATTTTGTCTATGTTATAGCTATAATATGTATCTATTTATGTTTGTATAAATTTTCCTTTTTCGAAAAAAAACTTTTTATAATTAATAATAAATATTTGTATTTTTATATAAACTTGGTATCAAGACAGTCCATCATTCTGTTGGGTGACTTCAAGGCAAATCATGGTTATGATGTTTCATGTATGAATTCCTTTTGTCTCTCCCCAAAAAAATCTCTTCTGTAGTTAATATATAAGGATGAGGATACCATATACTTTTTTTCTCTGTAAATCAGGCACAACAGTATAACTCTCTTGGATGAGTCGTCGCTGCGCTCTTGGGGTAATTTTGGGCGGCCGGCCACTCCTGGGAAGGTTCACCACTGTTCCATGTCTTCGCCATTTGTGGATAATGGCTCTCACTGTGGTTCGCTGGATTCCCAAAGCTTTAGAAATGGCTTTATAACCCTTTCCAGACTGATAGATCTCAATTACTTTCTTTCTCAATTGTTCCTGAATTTCTTTGGGTCTCGGCATGATGTGTAGCTTTTAAGGATCTTCTGGTGGACCTTACTGTGTCAAGCAGCTCCTATTTAAGTGATGCCATGATTGTGAACAGGTGTGGCAATAATCAGGCCTGGGTGTGGCTATAGAAATTGAACTCAGGTGTGGACAACCACAGTTATAGTATGTTTTAACAAGGGGGGCAATCACTTTTTCACACAGGGCCATGATGGTTTGGATTTTTTTTCACCTTTAATAATAAACACCTTCATTTACAAATTGCATTTTGTGTTTACTTGTGTTGTCCTTGACTATTGTTTAAATTGGTTTGATATTCCGAAACACTTAAGTGTGACAAACATGCAAAGGAACAGGAAATGAGGAAGGGGGCAAACACTTTTTCACACCACTGTATACAGAATTCAACATTCAAAGTATTAGCTTTTTTCACATAGTTGCATTCTTTGTCTCTGAACAACGCTTTCAGTATACATTTCTGTCACATCAGTATTCATTTTCCCCAATGTACTGTAGGGTTGTGATTTGAGACTGACCAGAAATGACATTCCTGCTCCCTCTACTGGCCTCTGTAGGGATCTTGACCTCTTAACCCTGGTTCCTCTAGGTGTGACAGAATGTAATTTGATCCATATATAGTTCTGGTAGATTTAGATTGGACATGGTGATTGTCTTGTGTGTGGAGGATATGTTAACACACAGAACAGTGACCAGGCTATTGTGGTATTGTTGACTTATACTTAAATAATAAATTGAGATACATATGGGGGTTTATTTACAAAAGGCAAATCCACTTTGCACTACAAGTGCACTCGATTTATACCCGAGGGAGACATGCAAGGAAAATAAAAAACAGCATTTTAGCGTAACCATGATTGGATGATAAAATCAGAAGAGCTTCCACTCATTTCAGATCTATCCCTCAGATCTACAGCGACTGCACTTCCAAGTGCACTTGTAGTGCAAAGTGGATTTGCCTTTCATAAATAACCCCCCATGTCTTCTTCTTGTAGACATTTAGGTCTACTGTAGATAGAGGAATGAACCTTACACTCTATAGGTAGACATTCAGATCCTGATGGAGTAATTAACTATTGGATTTTTGCTGATGGATTTTGGCCAAGTGCTATGAAAGTAGACACAAAACAATTCACGAATACACAGGATTATAATGGTTTGTAAAGCCAATGAATCTTTTTCTATTCCCATTACAGTATGTTCCTACATATTAAGGTTTTATATATTGTACAAATATATTATAAGAGCTGTGAAGTCTGCGTATGAGTGCTGCAGTCTGTAAACAATTTTTTATGAAGATCAGCTTTTTTTATATTTATGCTAGTCGTGCTGTTTACATGGCCATATCATATTGAATTATAAAAAAATTATGTGGAATGTTTTTTATAGATTTCTTTTTTATTTTTATGAATGCAGATTCTTCATACATCAGGGTCATTGAAATATACTGTATGTTGTTTTGATTTTGATTATTATTTGTGATTTTTCTTTCTTGCATTTACTTTTTACATACCGTATATACTCGAGTATAGGTCGATCCGAATATAAGCCGAGGCCCCTAATTTACCACAAAAAAACTGGGAAAACTTATTGACTCGTATATAAGCAGAGGGTGAGACATGCAGCAGCTACTGTTACAGCTTAAAGAGTGGAAAAGAGGGTCAACAATGCCCATCTGCAGCTGCATACCTCCCTGTGTACCTCCCTGTGTACCTCCCTGTGTCCATCCCTGTGTCCATCCCTGTGTTCATCCCTGTGTACCTCCCTGTGTCCATCCCTGTGTCCATCCCTGTGTACCTCCCTGTGTCCATCCCCGTGTCCATCCATGTGTCCATTGCAGCCTACCTGTGTCCTGTGCATGCCTCCGTGTGCCAATCTGCAGCCTCTTTGTCCTTCTGCAGCCTCTGTGTGCCATTTTGCACCGATCTGCATGTATAAAAAACATACGGCGGCCATGCCAGGTTTCAAAAGACGCACCTCTCCTCCTCGTCTGTGACAGACGGCGGCCATTCCACTGTTCAAAAGCCACGCCTCTCTGTCTGTGATAGGCGGAACACTCAATTTCTCAGCAGTCAGTGTTCCGCCTATCACGGACATCCTCTCATCCTCGTCCGTAGTATGAGGATGAGCGGATGTCCGTGATAGGCGGAACACTGACTGCTGGGAAATTGAGTGTTCCGCCTATCACAGTCAGGGAGGCGTGGCTTTTGAATAGTGGAATGGCCGCCGTCTGTCTGCACGACACGCAGATCAGGTAGGTGACTCGAGTATAAGCCGAGGGGGGCACTTTCAGCCTAAAAAAGGGGGCTGAAAATCTTGGCTTATACTCGAGTATATACGGTACATGGATTATCATATACTGTATGTTAGAAAGGTGGTAGATTATTCCTGTACTAATTTCTGCTGTATTACACAGTCATATTTTCATTAGTGTGTTACCTGAGGGCTGACAAAATTGGCCCACACCTAGCAGCTAAACTTTCACCCAAAATAAAAACATTCTCCCTCCCTAAAATCAAATCCCTGTCCGGCACCTTAACCTAGAATCTCCAAAAATTTCTGGAAACTTTCCACTCCTTCTATTCCAAACTTTATTCCGCACCTGACCCGGATAACTCCAACTCCATTAACTCATTCCTGGAGGATATCATCATCCCCAAACTCTCAGATGCTCACCGCTCTATTTTGGAGCCACCCTTCCGGGTAGAGGAGGTCTGAGAGGTTATTAAGAACCTTAAGAAAAGTTCAGCCCCGAGCCCGATGGCTTTTCTGCTCATTATTACAAAACATTTTTGGTACAGATGATCTCATACACTTGACGTCAGACTCAGTTATACATGACATAGCGATTTCAGACCATGCTCCAGTAGCAATCTCCCTAGACAGGCTGGATCTCCCTCCCCACCCTAATCTCTGGCGCTTCCCGGCCTTTCTGGCCAATAATTCAGATTTCTACACGTACTTGGACAAGGCCTGGGCAGAGTACTCCTCCACAAATGCCCTCCATGCAGCCAACCCTAACCTATTCTGGGATGCCGGGAAAGCGTATCTTAGGGGGCGCATTATTAGCTATGCCACTTCTTTTAAACGCAACGCTATCCAACATTACAAATCGGCTAGCGCCAAACTGCACGCTGCCCAACAGCAGCTATCCTCCTCTAGCTCCTCTATTCATCATGATGAATGGGTAGCAGCCAACTCAGCTTTTGATAATTGGGCTGACACCCTCGAACGTACGAAGAAGGCTCACTTGGATGCTACCCTTCACAGATACGGTAATAAGGCTGGGAAACTTCTCTCCAGATTGTGTAAAGGTGGCCATCGCCCCACACACATCACCTCCCTCTGTGACCACACGGGACGCACACACTCCTCCCCCCAAGCCATCAATGAGATAATGTTGTGATACTACACGGATCTATATACCCCAGACCCCATTGTACAAGAAAAGGCTCGGCCCTTTTTAGACAATTTGTCACTTCCTTCCGTCTCGAAGGAACAATTGGAGACTCTCAATGCCCCCATCACTCTCCCTGAAATAGAGAAAACCATCCGCCATCTCCACTCACATAAGGCTCCTGGCCCTGACGGCTTCACCAGTGATTTTTACAAAAACCATATCTATATTGCAGCACCCACCCTTCTCTCAGTTTATTCATCTATCTGGATGGGAGGCCCGTATCTCCCTTCCGGGAATCAAGCTGTCATTAAACTCCTCTCTAAAAAAGGGAAAGACCCGCTACAGCCCGGTTCGTACAGACCTATCTCCCTTCTTAATTTAGATGTGAAAATCCTCTCCAAGATCGTTGCCACTAGATTATCCGATATCCTTCCCCACCTTATCCATCCGGCCCAATCGGGGTTTGTCAAGGGTCGAACGGCCACTTTAAACATCCGTAAAGTTTTACTAGCTCTTGAATCAGCCAAACAAAACCCCAAGGGTACCTATGCCATCATTACTTTAGATGCGGAGAAAGCCTTCGATAACGTCAGTTTTGACTGGCTCTCCATGACCCTCTCCAATTTTGGTTTCTCAGGCCCCTTCAACCACCTCATTTACTCGATGTACTCTTCCCCCACCGCCAGTCTGGTAGCGGCCGGCCTCCTTTCTCCAAGATTCCCCCTACACAAAGGGACCAGACAGGGCTGCCCCTTATCTCCTCTCCTTTTTAACATCGCCCTCGAACCACTCTCTAGATACCTATCCCATACAGCTCCCCTACACGGCATTCAAATAGGAGGCATGGAACTCCACACATCTCTGTTCGCAGATGATATACTTATCTTTACTTCTAATCCTGCCACTGACATACACACCATTAAAACCATTTTCGATGAATATAGGTTATGCTCAGGGCTCCGCATTAACTATTCCAAAAGCGAGATCTTACCCATTGGCACCCATTCCACCCTGTCCTGGGCTAGTGGCTCTCTATTTTCTGTTGCCCCTTCCTTCATCACTTACCTGGGAATTAAAATCGGGAAATTGCCTTCCTCATTGTATCAGCTGAACTATCCACCCTTGCTATCTAAAATATCCCAAGAATTGACCAACTGGATGGATCTGCCCCTTTCGCTCCTGGGAAGGTGCCACCTTGTGAAAATGGTCAGCTTTGCCAGACTCTTATACACTATGCAAACTCTCCCTCTATTGCTCAAACACAAAGATGTTACTTCATTAGATTCTGCTATCTCCAAATTTCTATGGCACGGCAAAAGACCACGTATTGCCTACAAAAAATTGCACCTTCCCAGGGGCAAAGGGGGTATCAGTTTACCCAATGTTCGACTATATAATTTAGCTTGTTTGCTTAGAACTAGTTTAGATTGGATCACCCGCTCATCCAGGTACTCTAACTTTGAATTGGAATCCGCTATGGCTCACCCATTCTCTTTGGCTGCCCTATTGCATTGCCGCTGGAAATCAGTACCCTCCCCCCACCAACACAACCTTGTCTTCAGAGACACAGCGATAGCATGGAGGGAGTCTAGGAAACTGGCCAGACTTCCACCTTTTATATCCATCCATCTGCCTATTCAAGGAAATCCTTGCTTCACTCCAGGTCTCCACTGTAAAGCCTTCTCAGATTGGTCGGCAAGGGGCCTGTCCCTCTTCTCCTCCCTGTGCGACCCGAATACTGGCAAACCTCTTCCCTTTCGGAGGGTGATGGACTCATTTTCAATTCCCACCTCACATTTTCTCTACTACCGTCAGTGTATTAGTTTTATCACCCAGAACTGCAAAGAAGATTCTCTTCGTTTCCAATCTAGCTTCATTGATCAGCTGATACAAGACAAATGCTTTAGAAACTCTGATGTTTACAAGCCTCTTTTGGAACGCTCGACACCACCTGCATCCTCTACTTCCATCGCAAATTGGTCCTCTGCCTTCCCGGACCCCGACCTCGTCCACAAGATTTGCTCAGTCTCAATAAAGTTTTGCGACTCACACCCAACGAAATCTGGAGGGAAACCCAGCTCAAGATTGCCCACAGGGCCTACGTCCCTTTCATTTCCCCCAAATCCAAGCGAGACGGGGCATCCTGCCCCCACTGTCAACATTTGAAGCCACCCCTTTTTCATCGCTTTTGGTCTTGCCAGACTATATCTACTTTCTGGGACCAGGTCTTGGCCTTCATCTTTGATGTCACCCTGCTGAAATTACCCAAGGAATCTCTGCTCCTAATATTTGGATATTGGGACCCCTTGCTGCTGCCATGGTCTGCCTCCTCCGATGTTGGATCCATACTGGGGCCCCACTCTCAGCGAGCTACAGTTGACTGGATTCTACTATGTCTACTTCTAGCCCGCTGCCTCATACTCCATTATTGGCTATCGCCTTCTGGCCCTCCAGCCTCCCAACTCCCCAAGGATCTCCTATCCCTCCTGTACAAAGAGAGACTCACGACTGATTTCTCCCATGTCAATCAAAAAGCGGCTTTCCTCGCCAGATGGCGGTTGTTCATAACCTCAACCATGTCACTACCTGATCAACGTGCATTGGATCAACTTTCTTTTACATACAATGATTCGTTTCACTTTTAATACCACTCTATGACTTACTGCATAGCCCAGATTGCCATGGAGCCCTTCCCCCCCCCAGGTTTCTTTTATATGGTCGATACCTATGAACCCCCCTTTACAATGTTTCTGTGCTTGTAATCTGCCTCCTCTCCCCCCCCCCCCCATTCCCCTACCCTCCCTTTATCCTCCCCTTCCCCCTCTCCTCCCCTTCTCCCCCCCCCCCCTCCCTCCTTCATTACCTTGATTTGTAAGTTTGTAGTCAGGCACTTGATCCTTTGGGAGCCGGTTTTAGCGCCTGCTCTGATTAGGGTTCAAAACATCATTCCCCATTCTGAAAGGTACCAGACAGCGGTTGCCCTCTCTCGCCCATCCTTTTTGCCATTGCGATAGAAACATTGGCATTGGCTATCAGACAAAACCGGACATACATGGAGTTAAATGTGGTCAACAGATTTACAAATGTGCCCTTTTCCCCGATGATGTCCTCCTGTTTGTCACTTCCCCTCTCGTCTCCACTCTCAACATTCTTCAACTCCTGTACCCTTTCAGATTGGTTACCAGCTTGCAAGTCAGTATGTCCAAATCAACAGCCCTCAACATCTCCCCATAAGCGTGAAGGGGGAATCTCCCTGATCTATTCAGCACTAGCTGACCCCTTGGAGAAAGCAACAAATATGTTGAATTGGGAGCGAGACTTCAGATGGAGTGAGAACTGGAGACTTGGCACACAAACTTTGCCCTCTCTTACAGGGGAATATTCAATATCCCCCTTGTGGATGCAAGCCTCAATGTGATATCCCGGTGGTACCTGGTTCCCATCCACCTCACCAAATTTTACCCTCAGTCCTCTCCACACTGCTTCAGAGGATGTGGCCACTTAGACTCTCTCCTACACACCATTTGGGAGTGCCCCAAAATCAGGGTTTATTGGAACAGAATCTTTAATGCCATCTGCAAGTCCACTGGATACTCTGTGAAATAAGATCCAGTGGAATCGCCTTGAGGCGATTCAGTTCGCATTGTGCGCTATACAAGTATTTGATTGATTGATTGATTCATCCAACCATAGCACTTCTTAATAGCCAAATCCCTGGTGTACCCAAATTGACTCAATCCCCAATCCACTTTATCCTACTGGGAGCCAAGATAACAATAGAACACTCATAGAAATCCCCCTCTGTCTCCTTTTACCAGACTAAACAGAAGATCTTCTAAATAATGGCGCAGGAAACATTTTTGGATACTTCGGAGAGATTTAAACTCACATGGGAACCCTGGGCTAAATACATAGGGGCCTCTTTGCTCCACTAAAGCACAGAGGCCTCTATTATTCCACACGAGTCTCCCAACTACCCGGTTTTTGCTCCTAACCGTGAAGGTTCCCCACCTCTTCTCTCTTCCCTCCCCTCTCCCCCTCTTACAGACTCATTCTATCCCCCCTCCTCTCCCTCTTCCTATAACTTTTTTCTTCTTTCCTTTTTCTGCTCAGCCTTAGGCTGAACTGTCCTACTACATATTCTGGAGTAGACATATACTCTAGAATGGTTTCCTTGTTGAACACTTTGACTCATTTGAGTACAGGGGGGACTCGCTCAGGCCCCCTTAATATTCACCATTTGCCATCTCTGAGCATGTTTGCCTCCAACAGGGGGTCTCAGAGCTCAGGAGGGAGAGTGGCCTAACCCTCCCTTTATGGCTCCTGGTCTTCATCTCAGTTTACCCAGGTACAGCAGACTCCCAGATGGGGTGCGTGGTGTGACTGGAGGGGATCCATGAACAGTGCCCTTTTTAAATTGCTTGTATTTTAACCTCCTGCTCATTCCTTTGCATGGAGTCTGATTGGTTCATGTTGGAGACTATCTGTAATTTGTTGTTCTTTCTTCCTACTACTCATTTGGTACTGTTCCATTTTTGTACAATTGCTATATATTGTGTTCCAACGTTGTACATGGTCGTTTTTCATCTCTGTGCATTGGTTATACACTTCCTTTTTTGGAATAAACTTCTTTGAAAAAAAAAAAAACAGAATCCAAAATATTTATTAAAGGTTTACTATTACTGTTACTGTAATTATTTTTACTTTTTAAGTTTATACTTAACAACATATATGTATACATTTAAATTTGTATACTTTTTTAATTACAAAATCTGTGCTGTGCTATCATGAAGCAAACAACAAATAGGACAAAATAACATAAAAAGTCAATGTGCATAACTATTCACCCCCTAAAGTCAATAATGTGTAGATCCACCTTTTGTGGCTATCACAGCTCTAAGTCACTGTGGATAAGTCTCTATGAGCTTACCACATCTTACCACTGGGATTTTTTACTCCTTGCAAAACTGCTCCAGCTCCTTCAAGTTGGATGGTTTGCTATTGGATTGAGGTCTGGGCTTTGACAAGGCCATTCCAACACATTTACATGTTTCCCCTTAAATCACTCAAGTGTTGCTTTAGCAGCATGTTTGGGGTCATTGTCCTGCTGGAAGGTGAACCTTTGCCCTAGCCTCAAATCACACACATAGTGGTATAGGTTTTTCACAGGAATATCCCTGTAATTAGCACCATCCATCTTTCCCTCAACCCTGACTAGTTTCCCAATCCCGACTGGTGTTCTTTGGGTGATGTGAAGTGTTGTGTTTGCGCCAGACATAGTGTTTTCTTTGATGGCCAGAACGTTCCATTTTAGTCTCATCAGACCAGAGCACCTTCCTCCATACATTTTGGGAGTCTCCCAGATGCCTTTTTGCGATCTCAAAACACGCCATTTTGTTTTTTGCTGAAAGTAATGGCTTTCTTATGGCCACTCTGCCATAAAGCCCAACTCTATGGAGCGTACAGCTTATTGTTGACCTATGTACAGATACTCTAGTCTCTGCTGTGGACTCTTCAGCTCCTCCAGGGTTACCTTAGGTCTCTGTGCTGCCTCTCTGATTAATGCCCTCCTTGCCTGGTCCATGTGTTTTGGTGTGCGGCCGTCTCTTGGCAGATTTGCTGTTGTGCCATGTTCTTTCAATTTGGTTATGATAGATTTGATGGTGCTTCTAGGGATCATCAAAGATTTGGATTTTTTTATAACCTACTGTAACCCGGATTTGTACTTCTCAATAACAGTGTCCCTTTCTTGTTTGGAGAGTTCCTTGGTCTTCGTGGCAGTGTTTGGTTAATGGTGCCACTTGCTTAGGTGTTGCAGCCTCCAGTGCCTTTCAAAAAGGTGTGTATATGTAATAAAAGATCATGTGACACTTAGATTGCACACAGGTGGAAATCATTTCACTAATTTATGACTTCTGAAGATAATTGGTTGCATCAAAGCTTTTTATGGGCTTCATAACAAAGGGGTGAAAACATACGCACATGGCAATTATCAGTTTTTTATTTCTGAAAAATAGTTTTATGTATATATTTTTGTAATTTTACTTTGCCAACTTAGACTAGTAGACTATTAGCCCTTGTTCACATGGTCAGACATTCTGACGGAAAAAGTCCGATTGGACCGTGTTTCCGTCGGAATATTAGACGGACAAAGTTTTAGAGCTGGGCTATAAAACTTTCCGCCAACATGACTTTGTCCGATTGTGTGTAGAGAATTCTGATCAGACAAAGTGCCACTCATGCTCAGATCAAATTCATAGACCAAAGCTATTGGCTACTAGCCTAAACGTAGTCCAGTCGCAACGAAATAATGTTGTCACTTTATGTACGATTGGATTTTCCGACAACTTTGTCCGACCGTGTGTATGCAACACAAGTTTAGGACAAAATCCGACAGATTTTGTTGTCGGAATGTCCGACCGTGTGTACAAGGGCTTAGACTATTGTGTTCTGATCCATCACATAATTCAGATAAAAAAAATAAAAAAAAACATTGAACCAAATGCTGTAATGAAACAAAATAGGTTAAAAGCCAAGGGGGGGGGGGATACTTTTGCAAGGCACTGTAGGTACTATCTGTATTATGAGCAGAATCACAAGATATATTTTGTTACTTCTAGCAGTCAGATACAACTTAAGAAATTAAGAAATGCCATTTATGTGTGCACAAACTCTGTTATATATAGATTTTTTGATTTTTGTTTGTAATTATTGACCACAGATAGGAAAGGAGACAAAACATCAGCTACAGTACATCTGTGATGGAAGAAAAAATACAGTGGGATCACTAAAATGAAAACTGGACACAACACTTATGTTGAGGGAGATGTGGATGTAGCAAATCTTTTTAAACAATTATTTCTATTCAGTCTTTTCAGAAATAAATTCCACTAACATTAGCACATTGGGAAATAGGTTTTGTTGCAGTAATAACAGTTCTAATCCGGAGACAGGTAGCAGAGGAACTGGCTCAGATGAAGTTTAAAAAAAACATGGTATTCATTTCAGAGTTTTAAGAGAACTTTGAGGTATAGTTGGGCTATTAGCAGTTCTTTTTAATCAATGTTTTCTGACAGGAGAAGGTCCCCATGACTGGCGGACAGCTAATATTTGACATATCCACAAGAAGTGTAGCAAGGTAGAAGCTGGCAGTTATAGGCCAGTGAGTTGTAGTGCCATCTATTGTAGTTACGTTAATGGAATCACCCCTAGAGGAATCATTGGTTACTTAAAAGCACACAAATATTCCTGGACCCAAAGCAACATGGCTTTACTGAGGGCAGATCATGTCAGATTAATCTGATTGATTTCTTTTTACTATATCATTAATGTTTTGGACCAGAGTGGTGCTGTAGACATAGTCTAACTTGATTTAAGCAAGGCATTTGATACAGTTCCAACTAATGATTCAATAAAAAAAAGTTATATAAGCCAGGACTTAACCCATGGGAGGTTTAGTGGATATGCATTTGGCTAAAGCATAGATGGCAGAGCCTTCTGAACAGAGACCAAACCCTAATGGTGTACCACAAGGCTTTGTACTAGGTCCTGTTCTATTTAATGTATATATAAGCTGTGACTGAACCTATCCCCCCACACTCTGCTTGAGCGATTCCATCAGTATACCGCTTCCTAAGTCCAATGGATCTGGCTATAGGGACCCCCAAGAACTAGACAACACCAGTCTTGGAGTACATCAGGATAGCCTTTTATTTGAGATCTCCCACAAATATATACAGCAGGATGACTAAAACCTAACCTAATTAGCATGAGCTAATTATCTAATCAATGATCCAGACTAGTTGACTAAGAGATAAGACTTTTCAGGTTAAGACTTTACATCTCCTAGCTCACTGACTGACTATTCAATACACATTACCATAAACATCAACACAGGGTTAATTAGCACAAACAACAATGTGTTGAATACTCTTACAAGCCAGACTAGACTCATTTACACATGACATTAGCATCTAACAGTTTGTGTCCCAACAGTGTGATTCAGTCTATTGCTAATATGGCATATACATATCCAGAGTCTGTGTGTCTTGGGGGGACATGGACCTGAATCCAAGTAACACCACCTCAGGGATCCCTAAGCATACAGATCACAAAGAGCACCGTTCCCCCAAATGCCAGGGCCCATAATCAGTTGCCAAGAGGCTGGTATTCAGTCCCCCCCCCCCAAAAGCCTCTGTCCTGGCTAGGTCTGTCATATAAGCAATTTAACTTAACCACTTCAATACAGGGCACTTTCACCCCCTTCCTGCCCAGGCCAATTTTTGGCTTTCCATGCTGTCACACTTTGAATAACAATTGAAAGGTCATACAGCATACTCCCTCAAACTCAATGGATCCAAAACAGAGCTTCTTCTCCTCGATACAAACCGCACAAGACCCCATGGACACCACCCACCAGCCTTGGAATGTCTATCTCCCCAAGCACCAAAGCCAAAAGTCTCTGAGTCATGTTCGAGATGTCGATGGATGCACAAATAGGATCAGTAGCCAGTGGATCTCACCATCTTCTCCGTCTGCTACGTAGACTCATCCCCTTCATTCCAGAAGAAGAAAAAGCAGTAGTAGTTGGAACAATCACCAATTCGACTACGCAAACTCCTTCTACATAGGACTACCCAAATACCAGATCACACGCCTAAAAATTGTCCAAAACATGGCAGCAAGACTAGTCACAGAAAAAAAAAACCCGGGAATCCATCTCCCTATCCCTGAGGACCCTGCATTGGCTAACCGTAAAGGATCGGATCACTTTCAAGACCCTCTGCCTCACCCACAAATTCACACAAGGAAACGCTCCTCAATACCTATGCGAGAAAATAAAACACTACACACCCAATCGCAACCTCTGATCAACTAACCAAAACCTCCTCCTCATGTCCAAATCCCCCTACAAATCAAAGGGAGAAAGAAGATTCGCAGTCCAAGGACCACGGCTATGGAACGCTCTACCCACTAACATCCGCTTGGAAGAAACCCAACGGGCCTTCAGAAAAAAAAAGTCAAGACCCACCTCTTCTAAGAAGCAGGACAACACAGGACAGATCAAAGCACCTTGAGGGGATTCAGTTCTCAATTGCAGCACTATACAAGTCGTCCATTTATTCATGCATTCATACAGCACTGTACCCATATTACATTTTTATAGTTTTTTAATAGATAGAGCTTTCCTTTCGGGGTATTTAAGCACTACTGGGCTTTAAATTTTTTGCTAAACAAAATAAAAGACAGAACATTTTGGAAAACAAAAAAACAAAACAATTGCATGGGGGTACGCCCAAATTCCTTACCAGACCCTTAAGGACTGGTATGGATTTTAAGGGGAACCCAGCGCCAACATTAAAAAAAAAATGCTGTAACCGGGTGGCCCCACCCCCTCTGATGCTATGGGGAAGCCATAGGGATGTCCCCGGCGAAATCACCGTGTGGCCCCGCCCTCAGTTATAAAAGAGCTGTCATCTGAGAGGATGGTCATTATGGCGGGTGCCTCCCATGGAAACGGATCGGCGGCAGCTCGTTTTTTTTTTCTTTTCTGGTCTGTCAGCAGACTTTGTGGGACAGTTCTATTTTTTTATTTTTTAATAAAGGGCTTGTCCCCAAGCCGTGTCATGTAATTTTTACAATTTTCACATTTTTTTTATGAAATGGTAGGGGTGCATTTGTACCCCGTTACCATTTCACATAGGGGGGAGGCCGGGATCTGGGGATCCCCTTGTTAAAGGGGGCTTCCAGATTCTAATAAGCCCCCCACCCGCAGACCCCCACAACCACCTGGCAAGGGTTGTTAGGATGAGGCCCTTGTCCCCATCAACACGGTTCTTTGGCTTCACCATGTTGAGGGCATGTGGCCTGGTACAGTTCAGGAGAGGGGTCGCTCTCTCACCCCCCTCTTTTCCAGCGGCCTGCCAGGTTATGTGCTCGGATAAGGGTCTGGTATGGATTTTTCGGGGACCCCATGCCATTTTCTTTTCATTTTGGCGCAATATAATATTAATATTCATACCAGACCCAAGGGGCCTGGTAATGGACTGTGGTGGAATCCCATGCCTTTTTTTCCAATGTCTTTTATGTGTATTGCTGGGACCAACAATTCATTATAGCCACGAGTACTTTTAAATTACTTTTTTTCCTTTAGAAATGTTACTTTGTGCAGGGACTGTTCTAAACACTGGAAACATGCATCACTGTACAGGCAAGTTATAGACACCCCCCAGGTACGAAATTGAAAGGGATCCTTCACTTTTATTGTTTCACTTTAAGCATTATTAAAATCACTGCTCCCAAAAAAACTTGAAATTTTTAAAAAACATTTTTTTTTTGCATTGATACATGTCCACTGGGGCAGGAACCAGGTCCCCAAACACTTTTTATGACAAGACCAAGCATATAAGCCCTAAAATTAGCACTTTTGATTTCTCCCATAGACTTTTAAAGGGTGTTCCATGAACAAGCGAACATCGGGCTCATCCCTAACCACAATTTTGGCCTGAATACTGATAGACCTGTTTAATTGAGAAATCACATAAATAGAAGCTGTCAGACCAAGTGAAGCAAGCTAACAGATCACAAGCCACACATCATGCCACAATCTAAAAAAAATCAAGAACAGAAACAAACATGTATCAGTCTAGGAAGGGTTTCAAAGCCATTTCTAAGGCTTTAGAACTCCAATGAATCATGGGGAAAGCATTATCCACATGTGGAAATAACTTGGAACAGTGGTGAACCTTTCCAGGGGTGGCCGGCCTACAAAAAATACTCCAAGAGCATGAAGATGACTCATCCAGGAGGTCAGAACAACATCTAAAGAACTGCAGGCCTCACTTGCCTCAGGTAAGATGAGTGTTCATGATTCAACAATAAGAAAGAGACTGGGCAAAGAAGGCATCCATGGGAAATTTCCAAGGCCAAAGTGTCAGGGCTGGGCTCAGCCCTTCCTATTCTGAGCTGGCCGCTCAGCTATCGGCTAATTGCCAGCTCCTATCTCTCTCCACAGTTACCCAGCTATTGTTCATATCCTGCTCGTCAGTCCTGCCTTTTTAAGAAGCTTTCCACTCCAGAGGGCCTCTGCTTTTGCCTTCGTCAACATCACAAGAAACATCTCCTGTGTTCCTGTTTAACCACTTCAGCCCTGTAGAATTTGGCTGGCCAAAGACCAGAGCACTTTTTGCGATTCTGCACTGGGTAGCTTTAAATTACAATTCCGTGGTCGTGCGACATGGCTCCCAAACAAAATTGATGTCCTTTTTTCCCCACAAATATAGTTTTCTTTTGGTGGTATTTGATCACCTCTGCGGTTTTTATTTTTTGAGCTGTAAACAAAAAAGAGCGACAATTTTGAAAAAAAAACACATTATTTTTTACTTTTTTGCTATAATAAATATCCATCAAAAATATAAACAAAATATTTTTTTCCTCAGTTTAGGCTGATATCTAATCTTCTACATATTTTTGGTAAAAGATGTGCAATAAGCGTTTATTGATTGGTTTATGCAAAAGTTATACAGTAGCATCTACAAAATAGGGGATAGTTTTATGGCATTTTTATAAAAAAATTTTTTTACTAGTAATGGCGGTGATGAGTGATTTTTATTGTGACTGTGACATTATGGCGGACACATTAGACACTTTTGGTGCAATTTTTGGGCATTCACATTTATACAGCGATCAGTGTAATTAAAAATGCATTTATTACTGTGTAAATTTGACTGGCAGTGAAGGAGTTAACTAGGAGGGGGCACTGCAGGGGTTAAGTGTGTCCTAGGGAGTGATTATAACTGTGGGGGGGAGGGGCTGTGTGTGACACATCAGTGATTACTGCTCCCGATTACAAGGAGCTGGGATCAGTGACAATGTCACTAGGCAGAATGGGGACATGCTTGTTTACATTAGCATTTCCTCGTTCTTCCTCTCCGTGAGATGATCGCGGGTATCCCCACAGACATTGAGTCCACGGGACCTGCATTCAGACTCACGGAGCTCACGGCGGGTACATGTGACTGCCTGCTGGCCAAGCCTCGCAATATAATGTACAATAACATGATTTCATGCAGCGGAGCCAACCTGCCACAGTAAAACTGTGGCGGCTGGTCCGCAGGCGGTTAAAGACTGGCTTTGCCTTCTGGCTCCAGATCCTGCTTGCTGTTCCACTGCTTTGATCCCCGACTTCTGGCTTGACTGATTATCCATTCAGTTTACTGAACTCTGGCTATGTTTTGACTATGTTTGTTCTTTTTACTTTTCTTATTAAACAAGTGTGATTTAACTGTACTTCTGTCTCGCTCTGATTTCATGCTTTCTGACACAAAGCCACTGCTGACCAAAAAGAACACAAAGGCTCATCTCACATTTACCAAAAAACATCTTGATTATGCCCAAAACTTTTAGGCAAATACTCTGTGGACTGATGAGACAACAATGTAACTTTTTGGAAGGTGCCATTACATCTGGCATAACACAAATATAGCATTTCTTATCAAGAACATCATACCAACAGTCAGACATGGTGGTGGTAGTGTGATGGTCTGGGGCTGCTTTGCAGCTTCAGGACCTGGACAACTTACCATAATTGATGGAACCATGAATCCTGAGCTCTACCAGAAAATCCTAAAGGAGAATATCCAGCCATCAGTTTGTGACCTCAGGCTCAAGTGAACTTAGATTATGCAGCAGGACAATGATCTGAAACACAACAGCTAAACCACCTCCAAATGGTTCAAACTAAGCAAAATGTAGGTTTTGGAGTGGCCTAGTCAAAGCCCAGACTTAAATCCAATTGAGATGCTGTATCATGACCTTACACATGCCATGCATGCTGGAAAAACCCTCCAATGTGGATGAATTAAAACAATTCTGCAAAGAAGAGTGGACCAAAATTGCTTCACAGCAATGTGAAAGACTCATTGCTAGTTATTGCAAATGCTTGATTGCAGTTGTTGCCGCCAAGGGTAGCATGACCAGTTATTAGGTTTAGGGGCCAATTACTTTTTCACATAAAGCCAAGCAGGTTTGGACAGCATTTTTGCATTAATAAATAAAACAATCATTTAAAAACAGCATTTTGTATTTACTTGGGTTATCTTTGTGTAATAATAAAATGTGCTTGATGATCAGAGTAATTTAAGTGTGACAAATATGCAAAAAAAAAATCACAGCACTGTATATACGTGATCTGGCTCTTCCAGGTAGGGGGTGTGCATGTGCGCTTCCCACTATGATCATACACAGTGGGAGCCCAGAGGCAGGCACGGCAGGCTCAATGTCCACTGGCACCCACCAATCATTGAACAGGGAGGCAGAATGGTGGTATGTAAACAAGGTAGTTCACCCTTCTGACAGGAATGGCGGCATGGATCCTCTGTTTATGCAAAGCAAGGACTAGGATCCATGTCTTCTAGTAAAAGCATCTCCCACAGTTTAGTAAAACACGGTGACAGTGCATATATTTTTTGCACTGATCACTGTATTAGTGTCACTCGTCCCCAAAAAGTTTTAAAAGTGTCAGTTAGTGTCAAAATGTCCACTGAAATATTGCAGTCCCACTATAAGTCGCTGATCATCATCATTACTAGTAAAAAAATTATAAATAAATACAAATAAATAAAATATCCCATAGTTTTTAGTTGCTATAACTTTTATGCAAACCAATCAAAATACACATGTTGGTATTTTTTTTTACCGAAAATATTTAGCAGAATACATATTGGCATAAATTTATGAAGAAATTTTATTTTCTAATTTCATATATTTTTATTGAGATTTGCATGAAACAGAATACAATACAATACATGTAAAGAATGTCATATAATGATAAGTGAAAATAAAGAAAATAAAGAAACAGTCTGTTGCCATTAATTCTCTTACACTACTCAGACAGCTATAAACACATTTTCATGTGAAACAATTTCAGCGTGAAAACAAAGCAATGGTATATCCAACTGAAGCTTGACAGATAGGGTCCAGGAAGGAGTCAACTCTGTTGAAAATGAATAATTTTTAATGATTTATTCCTTAGCATACCAGGTAAGCCATGAGAAGCACAGAGGCAGCCATTGCTGGAGGCAAACATACATTCATATGAGTAATGCAGCTGAGTGAGAGTAACTGCTTTAAGGAAAATAGGATAGGTAGTAGAGAGACAGTTGCAGATGATGACTAGCCTTTTAGATAACAGATTGTTAATAACTACACATTTGAGTGAGGGAGGGAAATCTTTAATAACCAAGTTTAATATGGCCAGCTCAGGTGATAGAATGATTTATCAAAATATGTCCGACCAATAGTCTGATAGGGTGTTGCAAGACCAGAGTATGTGTATGAGAGGGCCATGGGACCCGCAGCCCCTTCAACAGAGAGGTGATAACGATGAATCTATTATATGTTATAAGTGGGGAGTTCTGTACCAGTGGAAGGCAATTTTGTAGGATAGTTCCCAAAGACTAGCAGATTTAGAGGCCTTCAAAAGGGCGTTTAGTGGGGCTACCCATTGTATATCTGCAAAAGAGGTTCCTAGGGCCCGTTCCCATTTAATCTGGCAGTTGAATTTGGTGAAGGATAGATTATCCTGTAAAAGCTGATAGAAGAGGGAGGTATCTTTCATATGAGAGTAATCATCTGTTCAGAAATTCTATGTTAGCTTGGGTATGTGTTGGAATATGTTAGGGGAGTGTAAAAGGCAAGGAGTTATTCTGATGTACCGGAAGTAGTTAATAGAAGGTAAAGTGAATTATTTTTGAAGTGTTGGAAATAGTTTCAACACCCCAGATGCAAATATGTCTGATACTCGTGTAATGACTTTTGCTTCCTACAAATGAGTGTTGATATCGGGAGTCAGTAACTTGATGGTGGTTAAGGGGATCAGCAATTGGAACATAGATTTGCTTTGTGGTGCTTTGGACACTAGATGGTGAAATGCTCCAGTATGGGGGGTGACAGGGATTTGTCTTCATTGCATAACTGAAGAGTGCTACTAAGCCGGTCATAAAGAGTACAACCAGGGACTTGAAGAGCTTCTAGATCCCTCCATATACTCTGTGAGTGGGGTATAAACCAAGGTTTAAGTTGTGCTAGTAATGAGGCATAATGGTAATCCTTGAGGTCAACATAGCCTAGGCCTCCTACTAACTCGTGCATTATAAATATATTGTGAGAACATCCAGCGCATTTTCCTTGCCAGATAAGCCTAATAGTACTTATAGTTTCTTTAAGTAAGAAGCAGGTATTGGGATAGGTAGGGATCTAAAAAGTTACAAGAATTTTTAAGCATCTTGAAAGTGCCCAATCTACCCCGCCAGGATAGAGTCAATTTAGAGCAGTGTGATACATCTGTTTGTAAGTATTCTAAAACAGGGATAACATTTTTCTGAAAGATTTGGAGTTAGTTGTGACCTTCATTCCTAGATATTTAATGTAGTGTTGAGCCCAAACATAGGGAGAGCATGTGATGAGGAGGTATTGAGTAACTGGTGGTGTATTGAGGCCTAGTATGTAAGATTTGGAATTGTATAATTTATATATTTGACAAAATTTAATTTTTTATTAGATATGTTTTGTAGCAGAAAGTAAAAAAAAAAGTTATTTTTTTCAAAATTGTCAGTTTTTTTTCTGTTTACACCACAAAAAAATATCTATTTGTGGGAAAAAAGGCATACATTTTATTTAGGTACAGCGTCACATGATCATGCAATTGTCAGTTAAATTAACACTGTGCCATATTGCAAAAAATGACCTGGCCATAAAGGAGGGGGGGAGGGGGGTAAATACTGTAATTACATTTATAGACTATTATTCAAAAAATATTTATAATTTCCTGTAACTTTCTATTACAAAGACAAAACCACACAGTTTCATATGACACACTGGATTTACAGCATAACAACATCTTTTACAATGTTGCAAACAATACTTTGAGCTATTGAGCTTTAGTAAAATAAAAAATAAAAATAAAAATAATACAAGAAAGAGAATTTTGAGCTTCAAATTGTTGCCTTATATGTTATCTGTTACTTTCTTGCGAGTAATTTTAAAATAAAGTAACATGTTTCTATAAAGCATTAGTAATGGTAATAATTGTATACAAACTGAGAAAGTCAAAACAAGTTGATGAGTTTAATGATTTGTATATTTATTTTTATTTATGAAAGCCAATATTTTTTTTGGCAGTACATTACATAGCTGAGTAATGGACAGTTTTGTCATAATGTTGACAGTTCTCACTAGCGTGGTTCTGCACCACAAACACTGAGATTGTTCCTACTGAGATAGACCGTCTGCTTTCAGAGAAATAAATCCAAACTGTTATAGATTTTATGCAAATGAAGATGATTAAAAAGAGAATTTTCATATCCAGTCACAAAAAGGTCAGAACAAGTTCTGACCATTAAATCATGTCTATTAATTTTAATAGTCCTGGCATCCCAGCTGTACAATAACATATACATACAATTGCTTTATACGAAGTGATCTAGATGTCATGGTTATTTTTTTTCCAACACGTGCAATATCGTGGAGCAGACATGTTGTCTGCCTAATTTCATTTTAATGGGATTAGTCAGATGTCTGATCTACATTTGCATTATTTATTGGAACCTTTAAAATGTTTTTATTGGCTGAACTATAACTCAGATATATATGGATGTAATTAAACAGCAGGTACATTTTTAGAAGAAACTGAAATTTTTATTGTGTGCCTAGTGTAATTATATTGCAGCTTTCTGATAAAGCACTTTTAAGATAATCTTTATATATAATACATGAATGCTCAGTGCACTGTTGATAATTTGAAGAGCACACAACCCTGCTTAAACAGTGTGTAAGGGCCATTTCCAACGGCATTTCTTTACATATAGAAAACAATAAAGTACAACTAAAGACAATAAGGTTGATTTACTAAAGGCAAATATACTTTGCAAAGTTCAGTTGCACTCTGTAGGGGCAATTGCAAAGTGCAGAGCCTTTTTGCCTTTGGTAAATCAACCCCAATATGTATATTTTTAAATAATTACCAATAAACTCCATCAACATTTCCCATATTTACAGTATAATTATCAACATAAAATGTAATCTTACTCATTAAAAATGCATAGCTGCAATGTCTGATTGTCCCCTCCTTGCCTCTGATGCTGGATCGAGATAGTGTTGCTGGTAGGAGTTTCTCGGACTTGTAAGCCCTGCCACTCAAATTACATTTTACACAATGCTGACAGTGCAGTAAAAAACAAACAGAGACATGTTTTGCATATGACAAAGATTTATTGAATTTTGGATTTAATGCTTTAACCACAGTTTCTATTTTAAGTATACTAGCATAGGGACAATTCCACTATTCCCATGACAGAGTGCATATTGTGTGCTCTAAAATACATTGCAAGTTGCATTTTCATCAAATTTATCCTATTGGGTTTGACTTAAATTTAACCTTACAGGTCCTCATAAAATGTGGAAACTAAAAATACTGGTAAAATGGATGTAGCACCCTGGTGTTTAGGCAGGGTTGCTAAAACATTTAGTTTGTCAGATATTAATCATAATGGCTGATTGTTAGAAGATCCACTAATTCCTCTCTAACTCTGGATTGTTGTACCTTCTCTCTTCTGTCACCAGGTGGTACTTGCTGGGGGTATTAAATTGACAGGGGTGTAGCAAGGTCAGACTATGGATCATTGGGATGTCTCAGCCAATTGGCAGGGGTATCTTTGGTCCCTTGGCCTGCTGGGACAGCCTATTTATTTGGGTGGAGCAGGTAATCAGGGTTTCTGTGCCACCTGGACAGCTGTCTGGGTGGATGTGTGTAATGTCGCCCTGGGCTGCTAGGCTGGAAGCCTGAGGCCTATCCTGGGGACACCTGGTGGCTAGACTCCCTGAAGCCTATCCAGAAGCAAGAGAATCAGTGTAGGGTTGGGACTGTAGGATTGGAGTCCAATTGAGTTGTGAAGGTTCAGCCAGATAAGGAACCAGTTGCTGTCAGAAGTAGAGATGAGCTTGGTTTTCGAGTCCAATGTATGTTCGGCTCGAACATCGGCTGTTTGCACATTCAGTGAATACCAAACGTTATGAGCCGTTCGTGCCAAATTCGTGTGGTGCTCACAGCCCAAAATGCACTGCGCAATTGTGGTGCATTGCTGGCTCATGATTGGCCAAGCATGCACTGTGACCCTGCATGCTTGGCCAATCACAGCGACGGCAGCGAAGAGAGCCATAATTGGCCACAGGCAGGATGCCTGTGGCCAATTATAGCTCAGGGGGTTTAGTACACGCCCCACACTATATAAGGCCACCAGCGAGGCGGCCTTGTGTAGTGTGTTCTGGCGTGCAGGGAAAGAGTAAGATAGGCAGGGACAGTGTGTTCTTTTCTCAGGCATCTGCAGGAGTTAAAGTGGGTGTTGTGTGCCTCCAGCACAGTATACACCTGTATCTACCCTTCATTGCTGGTGCTCTCTAATACAGGCATCTGCAGGAGTTAAAGTGGGTGTTGTGTGCCTCCAGCACAGTATACACCTGTAGCTATCCTTTATTGCTGCTGTTCTCTAATACAGGCATCTGCAGGAGTTAGTGGGTGTTGTTTGCCTCCAGCACAACACAGTATACACCTGTATCTACCCTTTATTGCTGGTGTTCTCTAATACAGGCATATGCAGGAGTTAGTGGGTGTTGTGTGCCTGCAGTGCAGCACAGTATACACCTGTATCTACCCTTTATTGCTGGTGTTCTCTAATACAGGCATCTGCATGAGTTAAAGTGGGTATTGTGTGCCTCCAGCACAATATACACCTGTAGCTACCCGTTATTGCTGGTGTTCTCTAATGCAGGCCCTGTGTGGCTCATGTCCTTAACCTGGTGTTGCAGCGGTTCTTGGGCAGGTACCTGGGCTTACAGGATGTCCTGAGGCAGGCCAGGAAAGTCTATGTGCATTTCCGCTAATCATTTAATGCCAGTGCTCGGCTGGCTGAGCTCCAAAAGGAGTTGAACCTGCCCAAGAACCACCTTATAGAGAGGTTGCAGTGTTGTGGCACCAGCACCAGTGCCTAAGGCCCAATTTTTCAGCCCCTGTTTAACAGGAGCATGTAATTAAAATTTTTGATGCAATGCTTTGCAGCAGGGCTCATTCCTGCACTCCAACTAGAGTATCTGGGAGAGGTTGCAGTGTCGTGGCACCAGCAAGCAGTGCCTAAGGCCCAATTTTTCAGCCCCTGTTTAACAGGGGCATGTAATTACAATTCTTGATATAATATTTCACAGCAGGGCCCGTTCCTGCGCCCACCGAGAGTAACTGTGAGGACTTATAGTGTTGTGCACCAGCCCCAACACCACAACCACCAAAGGCCCAATTTTTCTACCACTGTTCATAAATGGCATATAATTACAATTCTTGATATAATCGTTCACAGCAGGGTGCTCCAGCTCCCACTAAGAGTCATTCTGAGAGCTTACAGTGTTGTGGCAACACCAACACCTTAGGCCCCCATTTCTGCAGAGCATATAGGGCAGGCCCCTACTTTCAAACATCCAACTTACAAACGTCTCCTACTTGCAAGCGGAAGGAGACAACAGGAAGTGAGATGAAAAAAGACGGATGGCAAAAAAATGATACAGGGGTGATAACCCTTCCCTATGTTTTCCAAAAAGCTTAAAAATGGATTTTTTGACTGGAGCTACAATTTAAAAATGTACCAGTTAAAAATTACAAACAGATTCTACTTAACACAACAAACCTACACAGTCAATGTCTTGTTTGCACCTCCTGTATACTGCTGTTCTGAGTATATAGGACCTGGGGGCCCCACGCCTTTCATTTTTTTAATTTGGGTATGGGGTTCCCCTTAATTTCCATACAAGACCCAAAGGGGCTGGTAATGGGAGGGGGGGGGGGCTACCCATGCCATTTTTCTCAATGAGTTTCATCCGTATTGCTGGAACCAGATATTACATTAAAATCATAAGCAGTTTTAAATGACTTTTTTCCATTAAATGTCATTTTGTGCAGGGACTGTTCTAAACACAGGAAACATGTGCCACTTCACATGCATACTATAGACACCCCCCTGGCACGATATTTAAAGGAATATTTCACTTTTTTTTTCACTTTAATCATCATTAACCACTTTAATACCAGGCACTTAAACACCTTCCTGCCCAGACCAATTTTGAGCTTTCAGCGCTGTCGCAATTTGAATGACAATTGCGCGGTCATGCTACACTGTACCCAAATGAAATTTTTATAATTTTTTTCCCAAAAATATAGCTTTATTTTGGTGGTATTTGATCACCTCTATGGTTTTTATTTTTTGCTAAACAAATAAAAAAAAGACCAAAATTTTTATAAAAAAATGTTTTTTTTTTTGTTTCAGTTTCAAAACTTTTTAAATAAGTATGTTTTCTCCTTCACTGATGGGCACTGATGGGGCTGCACTGACGGGCACTGATAAGGCGGCACTGATGGGCACTGATGAGGTGGCACCAATGAAGTGGCACTGATGAGGTGGCATTGATGGCCACTGATATGTGGCACTGATAGGTGGCACTGATGGGCGACACTGATGTACACTGATAGGTGGCACAAATTGGCACTGATAGCTGGCACGGATTGGCATGGATAGCCAGCATTAATGGACATGGATAGGCGGCACAGATGTGCATGGATAGGTGGCACAGATGGGCATGGATGGGCACTAATAGTTGGCATGGATGGGCACTGATAGGTGGCACGGATGGGCACAGATAGGCAACATTGTATTGTATTGTTTTGTATTGATGGATGCCAATCAGTGCCAAACAATAATGCATGCCAATCAGTGATGCCCATTGTGGGCAATGATTGGCATCCATTGTGGGCACTGATTGGCATTCATTGTGGGCACTGACTGGAATCCCTGGTGGTCTAGGGTGGCATACCTGGTGCTGGGCATCACTGGTGGTCTGGTGGCATCCCTGGTGGTCCAGTGTCGGCACCCTCGGGGGGTCTGTGCTGATAATTGATCAGCACAGACCCCCCCATCAGAGGAGCAGCCGATCTCTGTTGGAGACTCTTTACTGAGATCATAGTTGCGGGGTGTCAGACTGACACCCTACAACAAAGATCGCCGCGATGCGCGCCCCCAGAGGCACACAGAGGCTCAAAATCCTGAGGACGTCCTATGATGTCTGGTCAGGATTTTTAAACCACTTTGCAGCCATCATTTGCCTATTGGTGGACGGCCAGTGGTTAAAATCAGTGCTCCGGAAAAAAAGGGCCGTTTTAAAAAATTTTTTAGGCATTAACCCTTGTCCCCTGGGGCAGGAGCCGGGTCCCCAAATCCTTTTTAGGACAATATCTTGCATATTAGCCATTAAAATTAGCACTTTTTATTTCGAATGTTCGAGTCCCATAGACTTCAATAGGGTTCTAAAGTTCACAGGAATTTTCGGTCCGTTTGAAAGTTCTGGTGTGAACCAAACTGGGGGGTGTTTGGCTCATCCCTAGTTAGAAGTAGAGGGGAAGCTGTTGCCACTAAGGGACCATCCACCTTGTTACTGGAGACTACAGTGAGAAAGCTGGAGCCAGTACCAGAGCAGTTTTCTCACTAGCCTGGGATGGTGAAGAAGGGAAAAGTTTCAGCAGGTGTCAATCAGGGATGCAGCAGGACAACAGGGGTGACGCTTGAAGAGCATCAAGTACCAAGCTAGGGACCCAGCAGGACAGTAGGGGTGATGCTTAAAGATCATAGGCTGTATTCTAGGCTTTGGTTTCTGTCCAACTCCACACAGTTCTGTCCCTTTCCAGCCCAAAAACGACCCAGTGCCATTTAATTAACCAATGTCGGATGTCAATGATCAGTAGCAATCAATAGAGGTACTAAAATTTGACTGTTTTCCATCAGGGTCCTAGACTTAGTCTCTTCTCCATCCCTGATACATCCCACTACTATAGTCATCATAAAACTTCCGAAGGTGACAAGACTTGTAGCTGAAGTCAGTGGTATAGATAGTGAAGAAAAAGGGAGATATATTGCTGACAACCCTATCTGTCACACAGTTCTGCAAATGCACATACTGTGGTCTTCCAGTCATTTAGTCAACAATCCACAACACAAGGGAGACATCAACCTGCATCACTGTTAATTTCTCACCCTGGAGAGCTGGCCTGGTGGTATCAAATGCATTGGGGAAGTAAAGAAAAAAATGACCCTCACTGTGCTCGCCGGATTATCCAGGTGTGTATACATGTGATTTCGCAGGAAGATGATAGAGTCTTCAACTCCCAATCTAGGCTGATAGGTGAACTGTAGCATGCCTAAATATATACTAACCATGGCCTGTAGCTGATGTCAAATCAGTCTCCACAAGGCCTTCATAATCTGGGAGGTCAAAGCCACTAGTCTGTAGTCCTTGGAGCCTCAAGGACACTGTATTTTCGAAACAAGAACAAGGCAGGACATCTTCCACGACACAAGGACCTTTCAGAAACTCAGGCTCAGGTTGTAGATTCATAAAATGACATCCCTCAGTTGATCTGCACACACCTGAAGCAACCTGGTGTTAATGCTAACAGGACCAGATGATTTTCCTGCCTTGAGTCCCCTCAACTATCCACTCACCTGATCAGCTGTAAAATACGTGAACGAGGAGTAAATTTGTTCCTATAAAAAGGAAGGAGGACGTCTCATATGAGGAGTAGAGGTTATTTGTCTCAATACCGTTTGTCTACAGCTCTGCATTAAATCAAGGCAAGGGCCACTGTATCAACCCTGTTAAGTTAATTTGTTTCCACCGTACTTCCACCAGTCCCTCCACCAACTGGCTTGAAACCTATGATGATTTATTTTTCATACATCACGGGACACAGAGCACCAGTAATAACTGTATGAGTTATACGCCACCTTCAGGTGATGGACACTGCCATAATTACAGACAGGAAGTCTCCCTCCCTATATAACCCCTCCCACACAGGGAGAACCTCAGTTTTTTTTGCCTGCGTCTAAGGTGTTGGTCATGGTTAAGATGTGTGCTAAAGAAGCTCCCTGGAAAGGCCTGCAGGGTCAAGGGGCTACACAATCTGATCCATTCAAAGGTCACCATCAAAGGCTAAAGTGAATGGTACTAATGGTTGATAGCAGCATATTAACCATTGCTAAGACTGACCTGAGCAATAGATGCATGGTAATAGTACCTCTGCTGTGTGCTTAGGAGTAAGTATTCCCAAAAAGAGGGACAAAATTAGGGAGAAGGAGCTCAAATGTGCATCGGTCAGGGTCTGAGCACCCTAGTCATGCCTCCACAGTATCATCCTTACCTGAAAGCACCGAAGTGGCTAAGCAGGCTGATTTATTGGAGCCATCAGGCATTGTAGTTACCGCCAACATTTGAACCTCTGCCTATGTCACTAAAGATGATTTGGCTACAGCCCTGGCTGATTTGGAAGGAAAGATAGCTAGTTTGCACGCATCCTGCCCTGCCCTGGACTCCGCATCTGCAGATCAGGAGTAGGTAGAGGATTTGTATTTGCCCCTGGGGGGCCCAAAAGAGGGGCAAGAGGATGGTTACTCATTGGAGGACTCTATCCCAGAGGATTCGGTTTCAGCTTCACAGTCGCAAAGGTTGTTAGCTCAATCACTCACTGAAACGGTGCGTTGTTATAAGTTAACCTTAGCAGAAACGGCTGAAGCACCTTTCTCCTCTTTGGGTTCAATGAAGCCTCCTCAGGGTTCACATGCTTTTTCTATGCACCCATTGCTGGAGCAGCTTATTTATGCTGACTTGAATCACCCAGATAGGCATTTTATCCCTCCTAAAATATTCCCTCAGATTATCCTATGGAGGAGAAATTGACAAAAAAATTGAGTTTGCCAGCAGTAGATGCGGCTGTTTCTTCTCTGAATGGTGCGGGCATCGGTGGTAAAGTGGCACTATTTTTAGTGCTGCTTTACTGTCATTTTAGTGGCGCTATTCGGCCACTAGCGGAACAGTTTTAACCCCTGCTAGCGGCTCTAAAAAGGGTTAAAACTGACTTGGATAAATGTATCCAAAAGATATCTGGTGGAAAAAGTATGTTTTTCTTTCAAATATTCTGCCTCTCCATCGCCAGGGGTAACAGCCTCCAGATAGTTACAATGGCCTCCACCATCAACTCCAAGAGGAAGACCTCAGAACCAAATGCAGGGCCAGAAGAAGCCCAAGGGACAGAAGTCTACAAAGCAGAGTCCCAAGACCTCCTTATGACAAGGCGCCCCTGCTAGATTGAGTGGGGGAAGGCTTTGGCAGTTCTCAGGGGTCTGGTGGGAGGAAATACAGGACAAATGGGTCCTCTCCACAGTGTCTCTCGGGTACAAACAAGAGTTTTGGGAGTTTCCATCACCTCACTTCTGAGATCGAGCGTTCCCAAGGACCCAATAAAAAGAAAGTGCTTATTTCAGGCACTAGACCAGCTGCTATCTCAGGGGGTGATCATAGAGGCTCCCTTAACCACTTAACCACTTCCCGACCAGCGCACGGCGATGTACGTCGACAGAATGGCACGGGCAGGCATATTGGCGTACAGGTACGTCCAATATTCAATGCCGCCCTGCCATCGGGAGCGCACCGCCGGCGGCGCGCTCCCGCGCTGGTCGGGACCCCCGTGAGTCCGGTCGCGGGACCCGCGGACTCGATCGTAAACAGCATTTCTCCATTCTGCCTAGCAACTAGTGACGCTGATCTCTGCTCCATGTGATTGGAGCAGAGATCAGTGTTCACTAAATGAAAGCCCAACCCCCCCACAGTTAGTAACACACCCCTAGGAACACTTAACCCCTACACTGCCACCCACTGTTAACCCCTTCACTGCCAGTGTCATTTACACAGGAATCACTGCATTTATATAGCAGTGATTACTGTATAAATGACAATGGTCCCAAAAATTTGTCAAAAATGTCCGATGGGTCCCCCACAATGTCGCAGTCACAATAAAAATCGCTGATCGCCGCCATTACTAGTATAATAAAAAATTATTAATAAAAATGCTATAAAACGATCCCCTATTTTGTAAACACTATAACTTTTGCGCAAACCAATCAATAATCGCCTATTGCGATTTTTTTACCAAAAATATGTAGAAGAATACGTATCGGCCTAAACTGAGGGAAAAAAATGTTTTTTTATATATTTTTGGGGGATATTTATTATAACAAAAAGTAAAAAATAATGCGTTTTTTTCAAAATTGTCGCTCTATTTTTCTTTATAGCGCAAAAAATAAAAACAGCAGGGGTGATCAAATACCCCCAAAAGAAAGCTCTATTTGTGGGAAAAAAAGGATGTCAATTTTGTTTGAGAGCCACGTCGCATGACCGCGCAATTGTCAGTTAAATCGACGCAGTGCCGAATCGCAAAAAGTGGTCTGGTCTTTGACCAGCAAATTGGTCCGGTCTGAAAGTGGTTAAGGACCGCCTTACGCTGATATAAGTCGGCAGAATGGCACGACTGGGCACAATCACGTACCTGTACGTGGCTCTTTACGTGCCCAGCCATGGGTCGGGAGCGCGCCGCCGGCGGCACGTTCCCGACCCGGTCCTGAGCTCCATGACCGTGGCTGTGGGACCAGTGGACCCGATCGCCGCTGGTGTCCCGCGATCGGGTCACTGAGCTGAAGAACCTGCTTCCTAGCGTGGCTGTGACCGATCGTCTGTTCCCTTTTATAGGGAAAGACGATCAGTGACGTCACATGCCTGGCCACGCCCCCTACAATAAAAAAACACATAACGTCACACATAATCCCTACACTGCCCCCTAATGGTTAACTCCTTCACTGCCAGTGTCATTTACACAGGAATCAGTGCATTTAAATAGCACTGATTACTGTATAAATAACAATGGTCAATGGTCAATGGACAATGGTCCCAAAAATGTGTCAAAAATGTATGATGTGTCTGCCATAATGTCACAGTCACAATAAAAATCGCTGATCGCCGCCATTACTAGTAAAAAAAATTAATAACAATGCTATAAAACTATCCCTTATTTTGTAAACGCTATAACTTTTGCGCAAACCAATCAATAATAATAATTGCAATTTTTTTTACCAAAAATATGTAAAAGAATACGTATCGGCCTAAACTAAGGAAAAAAATGTTTTTTATATATTTTTGGGGGATATTTATTATAGCAAAAAGTAAGAAATATTGCATTTTTTTCAAAATTGTCTCTCTATTTGTGTTTATAGCGCAAAAAGTAAAAAACATAGAGGTGATCAAATACCACCAAAAGAAATCTCTATTTGTGGGAAAAAAGAACTCCAATTTTTTTTTGAGAGCCACGTCATTCAACTGAGCAATTGTCAGTTAAAGAGACGCAGTGCCGAATCTCAAAAAGGTGCCTGGTCCTGTGGCTGCAAATTGGTCCGGGGCTTAAGTGGTTAAGAGAACAGGGGTTGAGGTTTTATTCAAACCTATTTACAGTGCCAAAGCCAAATGGAAGTGTCAGGCCCATTTTAGATCTCAAGGCTCTGAACCAATTCCTAAACATTTGTTTGTTTCGCATGGAAACAATTCGGTAATTGGTATCCACCCTTCGGGGAGGAGAACTTCTAGCATCAATAGACATCAAGGATGCATATCTCCATGTTCTGATTTTTCCTGCTCATCAATGATTCCTGCAATTCGCAGTAGAACAGCAGCATATTCAGTTTCTGGCCTTGCCCTTCAGGATGGCCATTGCACCTCAGGTGTTTACAAACACCCTGGCTCTGCCTTTGGCAAGATTGAGAGCCCAAGGTTTAACAGTGTTCAGATATCTGGAACATTTAGGTTGGGTTCTCAACCTAGAGAAATCGTCCTTACGACCAGTAAAAAGATTGGAGTTCTTGGGTTTAGTCATAGATACTACCCACACGAAAGTGTTCTTACCCTAGGCAACGGTTTGCGCAATAAGAAATCTGGTACTCTTGGTCAGGACAAAGGGAGAGGCCTTCCGCCCACCTTTGCATGAGGTTGTTAGGGAAGATGGTAGCCTCATTCGAGGTGGTTCCCTATACCCAATTTAATTCAAGGTTTCTGCAAAACAGTATCCTGGCTGCCAAGTGTTTGACTCCAAGTGTTTGTCAAAGTCTCAATTGGTGGTTGTCAGATAAAAATTTACAGAAAGGGAAGACTTTCATATCCGTCACTTGGAAGATAGTGATGACTGATGCCAACTGCTTGCGCAGGGGAACAGTCTTGGAAAAAGACACTGTCCAGGGGAAATAGGTAGATTCCAAAAGGAGCCTTCCCAACAACATTCTAGAAATTTTGTGCAGCACGCTTGGCCCTGAAGGCCTGGATAGACAAGCTACGATACTGTCCTGTCCGGGTTCAGTCCAACAATGCCACGGCAATAGCCTATATCACTCATCAAGGCGGCACAATGAGCTGTGCTGCCCAGAGAGAGGTAAACCATATTCATTCTTGGGCAGAAATACACGTGCCCTGCCTATCTGTTGTGTTTATCCCAGGAGTAGAAAATTGGCAGGCAGACTTCTTAAGTTATCAACAGTTGCTCCCAGGAGAATGGTCTCTGATGTCTTTCGAGCCATATGCCAAGGGTGGGGCACCCCAGACATAAAACCTGTTGGCATCCAGGTTAAACAAAACGTTGGACAAATTTGTGTCAAGGGCAAGGCATCCACTGGCTTCTGGAACAGATGCCTTGGTAACTCCTTGGGATCAGTTTTATCTAATCTATTTATTTCCTCCAGTTAGCTTGCACTTATGCAGATTAACACCTTCCGGACCGCCGCATGCCAATATACTTCCTCACTTTGAGGACGGATATCATTGTTATGGCAGCATCTAGCTGCCATAACCCCGGTATCACTGTGTTCGGCCAGTGGTCTGGTACAAGATAAAAGTGGTGCATTCCTTGTGAGATCACTTTTATCAGTGCTGCTGATTACTGGAGGCATTGGCGGAGGAAATCAGATCCTTCCCATGGCTGTGCATGGAGACGAGTGAGGGGAAGATGGCCCCCACCCATCTCTATGACATTGCAGGGCAGAAGCGACGTCAAAATGTCACTTCTGCCCCTAGTTCTTAAAGGGACATTTTTTTCATTTTTTTTTAATTACAATTTTTTTTTATTGCATTTGAGTGTAAATATGAGATCTGAGATCTTTTTTCCCCCAGATCTCATATTTTAAGAGGTTCTGTCATGCTTTTTGTCTATTACAAAGGATTTGTGGGAGTTTACATTCCTTGTAATAGGAATAAAAGTGACACAATTTTTTTAAACAGTGTAAAAACAAAAAATAAAAGGTAAAATAAATAAGATTTTTTTTTTAAACACACCCCGCCGAGCTCGCGTGCGGAAGCGAACACATACATGAGTAGCACCCGCATATGAAAACAGTGTTCAAACCACACATGTGAGGTATCGCCGTGATTGGTAGAGCAAGAGCAATAATTCTAGCTCTAGACTTCCTCTGTCAAAGTTTGTCGCCGTTCCACGAGTGGGTGTCATTTTGAAGTGTGACATGTTGGGTATCAATTTACTCAGTGTAACATTATCTTTCAGAATATAAAAAAATTGGTTACTTTACTGCTGTTGTATTTTTTAATTCAAAAAAGTGCGCTTGTAAGACCGCTGCACAAATATGGTGTGACAGAAAGTATTGCAATGACGGCCATTTTATTATCTAGGGTGTTAGAAAAAAAAATCTATAATGTTTGGGTGTTCTAAGTAATTTTCTAGCAAAAACACCTGTTTTTAACTTGTAAACCAGTGTTTACAACAGTGGTCATCAACCCTGTCCTCAGGGCCCACTAACAGGCCAGGTTTTATGTATTATCTTGGGGAGATGCAGACTAGAATACTGAAATCACTGAGCAGCAAATTATATCACCTGTGATGTATTTCAGTTATCTTGCAAACCTGGCCTGTGAGTTGGCCCTGAAGACAGGATTGATGACCACTGTTTTAAACAAAACATCTAAAAAAGAGGCCCGGTTCTTAAGTGGTTAAAAGAGGAACGGAAACTTGTAATCCTAGTGGCTCCGGGCTTGGCCCAGGAGATCCTGGTATGTGGAAATTGTGAGGATGGAAGTAGGGGATCCTTGGACTCTCTCGTCCTGCCCAGATTTGCTCTCACAAGGGCCAGTGTTCCATCCTGTCTTACAAACACTGTTGAGACCCTTGTTCTAGAGTATCATGGGCTTTCAGATACAGTAATAACTACCCTGATTAATGCAAGAAATCTAGCCTCTAGAGCTATCTAGAAAGCCTACATCTCCTGGTGCAAGAGTAGGGGTTGGCATCATCACAAGTATGTTGTAAGTAGGAATTCTTTCCTTCCTTCAGGAGTAAAGATGAAATTAGCCACAAGTACTATCAAGGGTCAAGTCTCGGCTTTGTCAGTTTTCTTCCAAAAACCTCTTGCTTGTCATTCTTTAGTTCAGGCCTTTATTCAAGGAGTATGGCGTGTAAATCCTCCAGTCAGATCACCTCTGTGTCCATGGGATTTCAACCTGGTCTTGTCGGTCCTTCAGGAACCTCTATTTGAACCAATATGTGATACTCCATTGGTCCTTGTGACAAAGAAATTGCTTTTTTTTAGTAGCAATAACCTCCACAGGGAGAGTTTCTGAGTTAGCAGCCTTCTCTTGTAAACAGCCATACTTGATCATTCATAAAGATAAGGTGGTCTTACATCCTCTCCCATCCTTTTTACCTAAGGTAGTATCCAGTTCTTATTTGAACCAGGATTTTTCTCTACCTTTGTTTTTTCCAGAACCACATTCTGCAGAGGAAAATTTAATACACTCCGTTGACATTGTAAGGGCAGTTAAATTCTATCTGGAGGCAACAGCTCACATACGGAAAAATGATGCTTTGTTTGTGCTACCAGAAGGTCCCAGAAAGGGGCAAGCAGCATCAAAATCAACAATTTCTAGGTGGATCCGTCAGTTCATTATTCAGGCTTATGATTTAAAAGGGAAAATTCCACCTTTTCATCCTAGGGCACACTCTACCAGGGCAGTTAGTGCTTCTTGGGCAGTTCATCACCAAGCCTCCATGGCTCAGGTTTGCAAGGCCACAACATGGTCATCCGTACATACATTCACAAAATTCTGGTGGATGTTATCAGGTAGATGTAGGTCAACAAGAGGATACCGCCTTTGGGCGCACTGTTCTGCAGGCAGCAGTATAGGTCCTCATGTCTGAAGGCGGTCTGCATTGCTTTTTTATGTCTCCCTCCCCTCAGATGGTATTGCTTTGGGACGTGCCATACAGTTATTACTGGTGATCTGTGTCCCGTGATGGACAAACAAATAAAATAGGATTTTTATAACAGCTTACCTGTAAAATCCTTTTCTTGGAAGTACATCATGGGACACAGAGGTCCCTCCCCTCTTTTTTGGGATATGTATGTATTGTTTTGCTACAAAAAAACTGAGGTGCTCCCTGTGTGGGTTATATAGGGAGAGGGACTTCATGTCTGTAATTATGCCAGGGTCCATCACCTGAAGGTGGCGTATAACCCATACAGTTATTACTGCTGCTCTGAGTCCTGTGATGTACTTCCAAGAAAAGGGTTTTACAGGTAAGCTGTTATAAAAAGCCTATGTTTCTTGCCACTCTTGACATCTTTCACATTGTTTTCATATAGTTTACACTCCAGCTTCCTCCTATATTTCTATCTAATCTTCATTTTTCAGGCTCCTCTGAATAATTTTTAACACCCCCTTATTACCTATTCTAAAAGCAATCTTCTTGGAGTTATGAATTTCCTTAACCACTTGCTGACTGCCTGCCGTCAATCGAATGGCACTCCTGTGCAAATCACCATAGCTGTACGGCCAGTGCTTTAAGCAGTAAAGGAGTAAAGTACATACCCCTTGATGTCCCCCTAGTATTAAGCCCTTCTCTGCCAGTGACTTTTATATAGTAATCAATTCATTTTTATAGCACTGATCGCTGTATAATTGTCAGTGGTTCCAAAAGAGTGTCAAAAGTGTCCGATCTGTCTGCTGCAATGTCGCAGTCTTGATAAAAATTGCAGATTGCCGCCATAAATCTATCTCCTATTTTGTAGATGCTATAACTTTTGCGCAAACCAATCAATATACACTTATTGCGATTTTTTTACCAAGAATATGTAGAAGAATATATATTGGCCTAAACTGATGAATTTTATTAATTTTTTTTGCGATATTTATTATAGCAAAAAGCAAAAAATATTGTGTTTTTTTTTTCAAATTTGTCGATCTTCTTTTGTTTTTTTAGCACAAAGGAAAAACCACAGAAATTTTGTTTGGATAAAATGATGCACGACCGAGCAATTGTCAGTTAAAACGATGCAGTGTCATATCACAAAAAATGGCGTGGTCAGGAAGAGGGTAAATCCTTCTGGAGCTGAAGTGGTTAAAATCCCTCATTACCCATTGCTCATTATTTAACAATTCCTATTAGAACAACATAATCTACACAAAAATTGATACAATGTGTTATGCACACAGCAAGCTCATTAATGTCCCTTCCATGTGGCTCACTGAGTACATTCTGATCTGTCTCCCCAAAAAACCCTTGTATTCATTCAGAGGACTCCTCAGACCACCTTTTTACTGATTTGGTGGTCACAGGTAGGGATGGCCGAACAGTTTGACCGGCGGTCGGTTCACGGCGAATTTTGCATGTTCGCGATTCGCTCGATCGGCGGGCTATTGCCGCTGTTTGCCCGGCGGACTTATGTGTTTACAGTGTGAAAGAACTTTGACCCATGATGACACATCCATCATGGGGTACAGGACAGCCAATTGAGACATTTCAGCACATGGACAATTGGAGATTCCCCCTAACTTATAAATATACCCGATCCAGTGGCCATTTTACATTCTTTCTTCTTTCAGTATAGGGAGAGGTTGCTGTGTGGAGCAGGGATAGACTGCAGTGACACAAATCGCTAGCTATTAGGTCCACAAAAGTCCTTTTAAGGACTGGTATGGTATAGGAGTAGTACAGTATATAGGGTTGAGTGAACTGCTGTGCTTGTAAATCCAGCAGCCTGTCTTTAGTGAGTGCAGGGAGGGACAGGACGCTGTGTGTAGCAGGGAGGGACAGTCAGTTTAATCATTAGCTGTTACTATTAGGTCCACAAAGGTCCTTTTAAGGACTGGTATGGTATAGAGTAGTACAGTATATAGGGTTGAGTGAACTGCTGTGCTTGTGATTCCAGCAGCCTGTCTTTAGCAGGGAGGGACAGGACGCTGTGTGTAGCAGGGACAGTCAGTTTAATCATTAGCTGTTACTATTAGGTCCACAAAGGTCATTTTATGGACTGGTATGGTATAGGAGTAGTACAGTATATAGGGTTGTACACGTATAATAGTCTTTCTTCCAAATATAGAAAGAATATTATACTTGAATGCTGCCCTATTCTGCAGCAGTCCTTTATCAGTATAGGGACTGAGGTACAGTCTGCTAATCCCTAGCTACTAGTTCCACAAAGGTCCTTAAGGACTGGTATAGGTCCACAATATATAGGGTTGTGGTGCACTACTGCTGACTGCTGCCCTATTCTGCAGCAGTCCTGTATCAGTGTAGGGACTGAGGTACAGTCTGCTAATCACTAGCTACTAGTTCCGCAAAGGTCCTTATAAGGACTGGTATAGGTCCACAATATATAGGGTTGTGGTGCACTACTGCTGACTGCTTCCCTATTCTGCAGCAGTCCTTTATCAGTGTAGGGACTGAGGTACAGTCTGCTAATCACTAGCTACTAGTTCCACAAAGGTCCTTATAAGGACTGGTATAGGTCCACAATATATAGGGTTGTGGTGCACTACTGCTGACTGCTGCCCTATTCTGCAGGGGTGGTAGGGGTAGGGCAGGAGCAACAGGCTTGAGCCAAAGTGGGAAGTTGCAGAAGGTGCGTTCAATTACTTTAAAGGAAGCACCAGACTTGGTTGAGTGGCTCACTCAGCCTTACTGTTCTGCACCCTCCTCATCCTCTCGATCTGCACCCTCTTCTTCACTCTCTGCTATGTGCACCCCCAAAGACACTACCACCAACACCACCACCACCACATACCTTCCGCTTTAGTCACAGGAATTATTTTCCGATCCATATCAAGCCATTTCTGATTCGCAGCCACTCTTGGCATTGGATCAGGAAGAGGAGGTAGCAACAACCGCCACTCAGCAGTCTGACGACAGTACCCAGATCAGCCCAAGAGGAGGTTGGTCCCCGGTGTTGCTGCCTACTCCGAGATCTCTAATTATAGTGGTGGGGAAGGTGACGTAGATGATGATGTGTCTAGTGATGTCATGTGGGTGCCCACAAGAGAGGAAGAGGAGGGGAGTTCAGAGGGAGATATGGACCAGCAGATAGGGAGGAGAAGCAGGCGGAACTTACATTGCACAGGAGGGACAAAGCAAACTGCTAATGTATCAGGAGCGAGGCATCGACCATATACGGTCACATCTGGCGCTCCCAGGGCGCCGACACATGGCTCCGCAGTGTGGGCTTTTTTTAACGTGTCCGCTGCTGACAATAGTGTTGCCATCTGCAATCTTTGCAGTCAACGCATAAGTCGCGGTAAGCCCAACACTCAGCTAGGGACGACCGCCTTAAGAAGGCACATAAGCTGCCATCACCGAGCCCAGTGGGAGCAACAGAACACACAAAGCCACACTCCAGGCTCTCACCATCCAACCTCGTCTTCTACTTCTTCTCCTCTCTCCTCACAATTGTCCTCCACTTCCAGGCCTTGCTTCGAGAAATGCTGCATTCTGCTTTTGCGTGCGCTGGCAGAGGAGCAATTTCCACTCCCAGAGAAGGAGTTGTGGGAACCAATCCAACAGCGCCTGCAAGAAGAGTCCGGTTTGAAGATGTGTTGGTGACTTCGGATATGAGGTCATTCTTTCAGCCGACCCATCGACAGGTGTCATCCGGATCCAGCATCAGGGAACACCTAGACCGACAGGTGTCCGACTACATCGGGTTAACGGCCGATGTGGACGCTCTGAGGAGTGATGAACCCCCTGGACTACTGGGTGGGCAGGCTTGACCTCTGGCCAGAGCTTGCCCAATTTGCAATCGAACTGTTGGCTTGCCCCTTGTCCAGTGTCCTGTCCGAAAGGACGTTCAGCGCAGCAGGGGGATCGTGACCGATAAGCGTACTCGCCTAGCTGACGACAGTGTTAACTACCTCACATTTCTAAAAATGAATGAGGCATGGATCTCAGAGGAATTCAACACATGTGAGCAGTAGACCATGTATATCTCTATAAATGATTTTTTTAATCGAGCACACAGACCTTCTTTCTACGTTTGGCTCACTTCCTTGTACAAAAAAGCACACCGTGCTATATGCCCCTACCCTCCTATTTGAAGAGGCTCAGCGGTGTCATATTTTTGGGGCCCAGCAGCAAGTTGCTGGTATCAGTGCTGCTGTTAGTGCTCTCTATCTAGGTGCTGGTGTCAGTGCTCTCTATCACGGTGCTGGTGTCAGTGCAATCTATCACGGTGCTGGTGTCAGTGCACTCTATCACAGTGGTGGTGTCAGTGCACTCTATCACAGTGGTGGTGTCAGTGCTCTATATCACGGTGCTAGTGTGAGTGCTTTATATCACGGTGCTGATGTCAGTTCTCTCTATCACGGTGCTGGTGTCAGTGCACTCTATCACGGTGCAGGTGTCAGTGCACTCTATCACGGTGCTGGTGTCAGTGCTCTATATTACGGTGCTGGTGTCAGTGCTTTATATCACGGTGCTGGTGTCAGTGCTTTATATCACGGCGCTGATGTCAGTTCTCTCTATCATGGTGCTGGTGTCAGTGCACTCTATCACGGTGCTGGCGTCAGTGCACTCTATCACGGTGCTGGTGTCAGTGCTCTATATCACGGTGCTGGTGTCAGTGCTTTATGTCACGGTGCTGATGTCGGTGCTCTCTATCACGGTGCTGATGTCAGTGCTCTCTATCACGGTGCTGGTGTCAGTGCTCTCTATCACAGTGCTGATGTCAGTGCTCTCTATCACGGTGCTGGTGTCAGTGCACTTTATCACGGTGCTGGTGTCAGTGCTCTATATCACGGTGCTGGTGTCAGTGCTTTATGTCACGATGCTGATGTGAGTGCTCTCTATCACGGTGCTGATGTCAGTGCTCTCTATCACGGTGCTGGTGTCAGATCACTCTATCACGGTGCTTGGGTCAGTGCTCTATATCACAGTGCTGGTGATCATCTCCTGCACCCTCTTCTTAGCCTACCCTGACCTTCCCTCTCCTCCATTGCCTTCATGCGCTCCTGAGTCCTGAATTGTCAGAATTTCAGATATAAAAAAAGAATGCTTGTAGTTGTCGATCCCAAATTCACTTCATACATGTGTTACGTCAGTGGCCAACTATGTGGTGGTCAGTGGTGGGACTATGTGTGCACAGCTAGTAATTATTTTGTGGCTGGCAATATGACCTGTAGGTTTTTAAAGTTCGCCTGCCATTGAAGTCAATGGGGCCCGCCGCGAACTTTGCGGTTCGCGAACTGTCGGCCACATTCGCGTTCGCGAAACGTCCCGTCGGACGTTCGTCCATCACTAGTCACAGGTTGTCTCCTAACCAGGGGCACATAACACAGATTGAAGTAGATCAAAATATGATCTTCTCTGCCCAAAGGTGTAAGAGGAGAAGAGATGTATGCATTCTTCAATTGGCGTAAAGTAGTGATGGGCTGTCTGTTCGAGTCGAATTCATGTTCGACACGAACATTGGCCGTTTGCTCGTTCGCCGAACACTGAACAATTTGAGGTGTGCGCGGCAAATTTGAAAGTTGCTGAAAACCCTTTAAAAGTCTATAGGAGAAATCAAAAGTGCTAATTTTAAAGGCTTATATGCAAGTTATTGTCATAAAAAGTGTTTGATGACCTGGGTCCTGTCCCAGGGGACATGTATCAATGCAAAACAAAGTTTAAAAATGGCTGTTTTTTTCAGGAGCAGTGATTTTGTTGCCTTAATGCTTAAAGTGAAACAATAAAAGTTTAATATTCCTTTAAATTTCGTACCTGGGGGTATCTATAGTATGCCTGTAAAGGAGCACATGTTTCCCGTGTTTAGAACAGTCTGACAGCAAAATTACATTTCTAAAAAGGAAAAAAAAAACATTTAAAACTACTCACGGCTACAATGAATTTTTGGGTCGCAAATACACATAACAGTTCATTGATAAAAATGGCATGGGGATTTCCCCACAAGGGAACCCCAAACCAAAATTAAGAAAAATAATGCGTGGGGGTCCCCAGAAATTCCATACCATGCCCTTCAGGTCTGGTATGGATTTTAAGGGGAACCCCACACCAAAATAAAAAAAATGGCGTAGAGTCCCCCTAAAAATCCATGCCAGACCCTTATCTGAGCACACAACTTGGCAGGCCACAGGAAAAGAGGGGAGGATGAGAGAGCATCCATCCTCCTGAACCATACCAGGCCACATGCCCTCAACATTGGGAGGGTGCTTTGGGGTAGATTATCAGAATCTGGAAGTCCCCTTTAACAAGGGAACCCCCAGATCCCGGCCCCCCCTGAGTGAAATGCTAATGGGGTACAAAAGTACCCCTACCATTTCACAAAAAAAGTGTCAAAAATGTTAAAATTACAAGAGACCGTTTTTTTTACAATTCCTTTATTTAAAGTCTTCTTCTTTCCATCTTATTCGGGTCTTCTTCCTTCCTTCTTCCTTTGGTTTCTTCCTCCATCTTCTTCTTCCTCTGCTTCTTCCTCTGATCCTCTTTTTCTTGCTCTGGTGTTCTCGTCTGGCATCTTCCTCCACGGCGTCTTCTTCCCCGCTTCTTGGGCCACTCCGCATCCATGGGAGGCTCCCGCTGTGTGACGCTTCTCTTCTTCTGACATTTCTTATATAACGGAGGGTGGGGCCACCCGGTGACCCCCCCTTTGATGCATGGGGACTTGATGGGGACACCCCATGGCTTTCCCTGTGACGTCACAGGGGGTGGGGCACCCGTATAAGTTGTATAAGTGGAGGATCTGAAGGGAGAAAATATGGATGTTACTATTGGAGTCCACAGTACTAGAAAATAAGAACAGGGCTCCATAAGAGTGTGAGATAATGCAAGATAGTCCAAAAAAAGTTTGAAGTGATAAAAATATATAGAAAGTGGAAAAAAAGGTTCCCTAAAATTGATAATGTGACAGAACCTATCCCCCACACTCCGCTTGAGTGTTTCCTCAGTATACCGCTTCCTAAGTCCTTGACGACGCCAATGGATCTGGCTATAGGAACCCCCAAGAACTAGACAACACCAGTCTTGGAGTACATCAGGAATAGCCTTTTATTCTAGATCTCCCACAAATATATACAGCAAGATGACTAAAACCTAACCTAATTAGCATGAGATAATTATCTAATCATTGACCCAGACTAGTTATATTATCATAAACATCAACAGAGGATTAATTAGCACAACAACATTGTGTGGAATATTTTTACAAGCCAGACTGGACTCATTTACACAACAGACACGTGGTTGAAGTTCATGACATTAGCATCTAACAGTTTGTGCCCCAACAGTGTGATTCAATCTTTTGCTAATATGGCATATACATATTCAGAGTCTGTGTGTCTTGGGGGGCAGCATGGACCTGAATCCAAGTAACACCTCAGGGGTCCCCAGGCATACAGCTCACAAAGAGCACCATTCCCCCAAATACCAGGGCCCATAATCGCAACGCAAAAGGCTGGCATTCAGTCCCCTCCAACAGCCTCTGTCCCGGCAAGGTCTAGGGCTTTACTACATCAGCTTGTCAGTGGAGAGAGGGGCCAACTGCCCCGGCATCCTGGAACTCCACAGTTGTTGCCGGTGCTGGGCAGAGGTTGGTAGCACTCTGCCCCTGTGGCAGCACTTCTGCTGGGGCCTCCACATCCTCCGCTCTGGTTAACCATTATGGCAGGAGGCTGTCTTCCTCCATTCCCAAACTGTCTAGCTGCCATTGGGGAGGTGAGCTGGCTGCTTCATTTTCCATCCCCTCATCTGGCTGCTGGGACAACATGTCTCTGGTACTGTCTCCCAGGTGCACACATCTTTGCTGGGGAGGAAAGACTGCTTCCTCCACCCTGGCCAACTGTTGGGAGGGATGACAAACACCTCCTCTCCCTTCTCCCCCTGTATCTGCTGCTGGGAAGTGATTGCCACCTTCTCACCCTGAGCCTCTGAAACTGCCACAGGTGTGGGGCAGAGGTCTTGGACCCTCTGTCCGGTGACCAGCACTTCAACTGGGGAAGTTCCTTGTAACTCCATGGATACTGCTGTTGGTGCCAGGCAGAGCACAGTGAAGTTTGGCCCTAAAACCAGCTCTTCTGCTGGAGGCTCATCAGGTTGTCCTCAGCAGAAAAGTCTATCAAATCCCCAGGCTCTGCAACTGGTGTCTGGGGATATAGGTTCACCATCTCCTGTCCATGGAACCCAGAACATGCTATCAGTGCTAAACAGAGGTTAGGGGAGCTCTTCCTTGTTGTCAGCACTTCAGCTTTGGTGATGGAAATCTCCAGATTTTCCACTGCCGATTCTCTGGCATGCTGCTGGACAGGCACATTTCTCCATCCAAGATCATCCCATGCAGAAACAGGATCATCAAGGTCAGTCAGCACTTGCTGCATCTGCCATAAGACCTCCGCGTCCGTAGCTGCAGGGGAAGGTTGGCAAAGCACACTGTTACTTTGCCACATTGCTGACTCTTCAGCCAGGATTTCAGAGTTGTCCATTGGTATTTCCTTATAGTCCCAGGCAAGGGGTGCCCAGCCCTGGCACTGAGCAGAGTCTAGCAGCCGTCTGTAGGCGATCTCCAGCTCCCATTCCTCAATGGCCAGAAACTCTATATATTCCAGTGACCAGTGCATTTCTAAGATGTTCAGTAGCCCTTCTCTGAAATCTATAATTTCATCCAACCGCCACTCCAAATCACTCCCAAAGTTGGAGTCCCCTGTGAGCTTCACATACAACAGTCCCAGGCCGTCGTAGCTTAAGCCTTTTGTTGGGCTGTCATCTGCTATCCAGGGACATGCTTGGGATGCATGTCACCGGAGGGCTCTGTAACTCTGATCCAGCTTCTGCCCAGATCAGCCTGACTAATTCAGCTATCTGCTCCTTGTGTGGTTTTTCTCCTAAAAACAGCACCCAGAATCCATACTGTGACCTGAACCTTTCCTGGTTGGAGGGGAGAACTTTTCCCTGGTGACAGGCTAGCGCTTCCTTCCAACAACATTGTGTGGAATATTCTTACAAGCCAGACTAGACTCATTTGCACAACAGACAGGTGGCTGGAGTTCATGACATTAGCATCTAACAGTTTGTGTCCCAACAGTGTGATTCAGGCTATTGCTAATATGGCATATACATACAGTATCCAGAGCCGATGTGTCTTGGGGGGCGGCATGGACCTGAATCCAAGTAACACTTCAAGGGTCCCCAGGCATACAGCTCACAAAGAGCACCATTCCCCCAAATACCAGGGCCCATAATCGCAACGCAGGAGGCTGGCATTCAGTCCACTACAACAGTCTCTGTCCCAGCTAGGTCTGTCACAGGCAACTTACCTATTATGTGTCCTAAAAAATATCAATATGGCATGTGCTCAAGATGGTGGAATAAATGAAGTGTCACATCTACTTCAAATGTATATACCTACTAGGACAGATAATTAAAGAAGGATGGCATTCCCTGAGACTAATCCCAGCTCCCGGGCAAAAGCTAGAACTGGACCAAATGCTCAGGGGGGGAGGTAAAATATATGCCCCATTTTCAGGTGGCATTTCATGTGCAGTGAGCCCCTCCATCTGCCTCTATGTTGGAGAGAAGAGACAAGGGGATGGTCCACCCTCCAGAAGTGACCTAGGTTAATTCCCGGCCGGGGATCGGAGATGGCTTTAGGATGTCACGAAAACCAGAAGTGACGTCGCCGGAAAGGACACCATTTCCGTATATGGCAGATGTGTTTAATGGACCAGAACCCTCTGTAAGGGCACAGGATGATGGTGGAATGGGTTGGGTTCTGATAGACCTGAACAGGACCAGCCCAATACTCCCCCCTACAAGTCATGGAGAGACAACGACCTGGCAGGGAGCCAATCACCAACACACAAACCACAAGTGGCATTAATAATATAAAGATACATACCATTTGTATACATATCTATAACTAAAGAAAGGAATACATAGATACCTGAGATTACATATTCACAAAGGTTATGTGTGTATACTATACTGTATATGGACCTAAAAAACTCCATCCTTCTATGGCAAAACACAGTAGATTTACAATTCAGACCAATCCCAACAACCAATGTCATATCATAAAAATCTATAGCGTAAAAGAAAAAAAAAGGAAAATATTATTTCTGCATATTTTCTAATCTATAAAGAAGAAGAAACCCAAATAGGGTCATTAAGTCCTGTGGGCTAGTAGCCCTCAATTTGAATGTGTAAGATATTTTTTATCAAAATCACCCCTTCTTTGGGGGGGGGGGGTAAACGCTGAGCCATGTAGTCAGTAGTGTATGATTTCTCTCTGTATTGAAGGTCATCTTGGAAGTTCATGAAAGACACAGTTGATGCTGGTCTGCTTATTTCTGCAGGTAAAGTTACCTGAATATTTGGATTATAATTGTGGAGGGGTTGCTGCCATCATCTCTGCTGCACTCATAGTTACATTACCATTTTTTTGCTGGGATCTTGAACTGAGTTGACAATGTTTAGAATACACTCTTCTAGAAAATCGGGGGCACATTTAAAATTGCAAAAATAGTTTCAAAAACAAATTGTGTGAAAATGCCAATGGCAGATAATGGGTCACAGATTATGTTAAGATATGTAAGATATGCAAATTATTGATTCTTAAAACACACTTTATTTCAGTACCTTCTTTATTTCATGCATGACCATTTCATCAGGATTGGGGGCTAAATAATTTGTGGAATGAGATAAGAAGGAATAGTATCAAGAAAAGAGATTGAAATTAAGGTTGAGTGATTTTTGCTAAATTTATTTAAATATCCCAATCCATTAAATCTTGCCAAGGAAACCTCTTAGTTTCACTCATTGAGCTGCTTAGATAACATAATAATAATAATAATAATAATAATAAAAATGTACTTGCCGACTTGCCGACCGGCGCACGACGATGTACATCGGCAGAATGGCCGACCGGCGCACGACGATGTACATCAGCAGAATGGCACGGGCAGGCAAATTGGCATACAGGTGCTGTACGTCCATTTGTATTTGCCTCCCTGCCATCGCATGCGCGCTGCCGGTGGCACACACGCGTGTCGGTCGGGACCCCCCTGAGTCCGGTCGCGGGTCCCGCGGACTCAATCGCCGCAGGGGGGGACTCAATCGTCTCATGGGGAGGCTGAACAGGGAGATGCCGATGTAAACAGCATCCTGCCTAGCAACAAGTGACACTGATCTCTAGAGATGGCCGGTCGGTTCTCGGCGAACTTTGCTCGTTCGCGATTCCGGCGGACTTCTGATGCTGTTAGCGGCGGCCATATTAATTTACATTGTGAAGAACTTTGACCCATGACACATCCATCATGGGGTACAGGACAGCCAAATGAGATATTGCAGCACATGGACATACCCCCACCTTATAAATAGACCTGATCTGGTGGCCATTTTACATTCTGTCTTTTGTCAGTGTAGGGAAAGGACGCTGTGTGGAGCAGGGACAGTCAGTCTAATCACTAGCTAGCTAATTAGCTATTACTATTAGGTCAACAAAAGTAATTTTAAGGACTGGTATAGGCGTACAGTATATAGGGTTGTAATACACTTATAATATACTTTCTTTCAAATATAGAAAGTATATTATGGTGCACTGCTGACTGCTGTGCTGCTGAGTGCTGACCGATTCTGCAGCTGTCTTTTATCAGTCTAGGGACTGAGGGACAGTTTGGTGTTTGGAGCAGGGACAGTCTGCAAATCACTAGCTACTAGGTCCACAAAGGTCCTTTTAAGGACTGGTATAGGTGTACAGTATATAGGGTTGTACACGTATAATATACTTTCTTTCAAATATAGAAAGCATATTATACTTCACAGCCGTGCTGCTGAGCTGAGTGCTCAGTGACCGATTCTGCAGCTGTCGTTTCTCAGTACAGAGAGGGACAATTTGGTTTTTGGAGCAGGGACAGTCTGCAATTCACTAGCTACTAGCTTGCTACTACTAGATCCACAAAGGTCCTTTTAAGGACTGGTATAGGTGTACAGTATATAGGGTTGTAATACACGTATAATATACTTTCTTTCAAATAGAAAGCATATTATAGTGCACTGCATGCAGTGCTGCTACACGATTCTCCAGCTGTCGTTTCTCAGTGTAGGGAGGGACAGTTTGGTGTGTGGAGCAGGGACAGTCTGCAATTCACTAGCTACTAGCTAGCTACTATTAGGTCCACAAAGGTCCTTTTAAGGACTGGTATAGGTGTACTATTTTGTGTGCTGTATATAGGGGTGTAATACACGTATAAAATACTTTCAAATATAGAAAGCATAGTATAGTGCATTTCCACTGTGCAGCATTGTGACTGCTGAGCGGTTCTGCAGCGATACTACAAAGAGTGACAAACGCAATTAGAAAAAAGTATTATAACTGGTGTGATAGACCAGTGCCCCCCCAAAACGACAGATTGAAGTGGGGTGTTATATATCTTCTTCCACATACATACTGCACTTCTGTAGAGACTTTTGTCACAGGGTCATTTAAAAAATGACAGGCAGAGGAAGAGGCAGGCCCTTCCGCAGGGGTGGTAGGGGTAGGACAGGAGCAACAGGCTTGACCCAAAGTGGCAAATTGCAGAAGGTGCGTTCGATTACGTCAAAGGACGCACCAGACTTGGTTGAGTGGCTCGCTCAGCCTTACTCTTCTGCATCCTCCTCATCCTTTCGATCTGCACCCTCTTCTTCACTTCTGCTGTGTGCACTCCCAAAGACACTACCACCAACACCACCACCACCATATACCCTCTGCTTGAGTCACGGGAATTATTTTCCAATTCATCACAAGACATTGCCGATGCGGAGCCACTCTTGGCATTGCATCAGGAAGAGGAGGTAGCAACAACCGTCACTCAGCAGTCTGACGACAGTACCCAGATCAGCCCAAGGAGGAGGTTGGTCCCCAATGTTGCTGCCTACTCTGAGATCTGTAATTATAGCGGTGGGGAAGATGACGTTGTTGATGATGTGTCTACTGATGTCACGTGGGTGCCCACAAGAGAGGAAGAGGAGGGGAGATCAGAGGGAGATATGGACCAGCAGATAGGGAGGAGAAGCAGGCGGAACTTACATTGCACAGGAGGGACAAACCAGACTGCTAATGTATCAAGAGTGAGGCATCAACCATGTAGGTCACATCTGGTGCTCCCAGGATGCTGGCACATGGCTCCGCAGTGTGGGCTTTTTTAACGTGTCCGCTGCTGATAATAGTGTTGCCATCTGCAGCCTTTGTAGTCAACGCATAAGTCACAGTAAGCCAAAAACTCACCTAGGGATGACCGCCTTAAGAAGGCACATGAGCTGCCATCACTGAGCCCAGTGGGAGCAACGGAACCCACAAAACCACACTCCAGGCTCTCCCCATGCAGCCTCATCTTCTACTTCTCCTTCTCCTCTCTCCTCACAATTGTCATCCACTGCACCTTCCATCATGCCGTCCTCACGTTTTTCTTGAAAAAGGCAGGCTTCCGTGGGCCAAATGTTCGAGCGTAAAAAAATGATGATTCCGGATAACCCTCTTGCCCAACGGTTGATGACTGGCTTGTCAGAACTCATAGCCCGCCAACTACTGCCATATAAACTGGTGGACTCGGAGGCCTTTTGAAAAATTTGTGGCCATTGGAACACCACAATGGAAGGTCCCAGGAAGTATTTCTCACAGAAGGGCATCCCGGAGCTATATGGCCAGGTTCAGCGGCAAGTGAATGTATCTCTGGCACACAGTGTCGTGCCAAGATACATCTGACCACAGACACGTGGTCTAGCAAACACGGGCAGAGAAAGGTATATAACTTTTACTGCCCACTGGGTGAACCTTCTGACGGCCGTCAAGCATGTAACCCGTGGCACCCATGTAGATTTGGTTTTACCACCATGGATTGCATGCAGGCCTGGCTCTTCTTCTCCTCCTCCTACTCCATCCTCCCTCTCCTCCTCGGCTGACTCCTCCTTTTCCGCTGCTAGCGTCTCTTCTGCTGCACTGCCCAAGATCCCCAGAACCTATTCGACATGCAAGATGAGACGTTGCCATGCTGTGCTGCGTCTGTTGTGCCTGGAAGCCAAGAGCCACACTGGCCCGGCACTCCTTTCAGCTTTGCGTTCACAGGCAGATCAGTGGCTAACACCGCTCAATTTGACAGTTGGTTAAGTGATGTGTGACAACGGTGCCAATCTGCTTAGCGCATTGAAACAGGGCAAAATTACACACGTGCCATACATGACACACGTCTTAAACTTGGTCGTGCAGTGATTCCTTGTCAAATACCCTGGGTTCCAGGACATCTTGCAGCAGGCAAGGAAAATTTCGGCCCATTTCAGAAGATCTTACACGGCCATGGCTCGCCTTGCTAACATTCAGCAGCGACACAATCTGCCAGTCAGATGTCTTATTTGCGACTGCCCGACGCGATGGAACTCAACCTTCTATATGCTTGATAGACTGCTCCAGCAGAAACGTGCAGTTAACGACTACCTGTACGAACTCTGCGGCAGAACAGGTTCTGGGGAACTTGTTTTTTTTCACCACGCCAGTGGCTGCTTATGCGCGATGCATGCAGACTTCTGCAGCCATTTGATGAGATCACCAAACTGGTCAGTCGCAGCCATGGTGCCATCAGTGACTTTGTACCTTATGCCTTCTTTATAGAGCATGCATTATGTTGTGTCATTGGTCAAGCCGTGGAGGAGCAGGAGCAGGAAGATGAGGAAGTCGCAATGCTGGATGAATTCCCGGGGGGGGGGCTACTCTATCTGAGACAAGTCAACAACAGGAGTCTGAAGAGGAGTCAGAGGAGGATGGTGCCGGGGCGGATGAGGAGGAGCAAGAAGAGCATGCTTTAAACCTTTCTGGGATCCTTGTTGTTGTCTGTGGATGGGGAGAGGAGAACGAGGAGGTCGACATTATCCTGGATGATGAGCAGGAGCCAGGTCACCACACCGCTTCCAGTTTAGTGCAAATGGGGGCCTTCATGCTCCAGTGTTTTAACAGAGACCCCCGTATAAAAAGCATAAAGGTCAAGGACCAGTACTGGGTGGCAACGTACTTAGATGCCTGGTACAAACACAAAATGGTGGAAATGTTACCACCCTTACAGAGGGCTGTCATAATGGAGCTCTTCCAGGCCTTGCTTCGAGAAATGCTGCATTCTGCTTTTGCGTGCGCTGGCAGAGGAGGAATTCCCACTCCCAGAGAAAGAGTTGCGGGTACCAATCCAACAGCGCCTGCAAGAAGAGGGCAGTTTGAAGATGTGTTGGTGACTTCTGATACGAGTTCATTCTTTCAGCCGACCCATCGACAGGTCTCATCCGGATCCAGCATCAGGGAATGCCTAGACCGACAGGTGTCTGACTACATTGGGTTAACGGCCGATGTGGATGCTCTGAGGAGTGATGAACCCCTGGACTACTGGGTGGGCAGGCTTGACCTCTGGCCAGAGCTTGCCCAATTTGCAATGGAACTGTTGGCTTGCCCTTCATCCAGTGCCCTAACCGAAAAGGACGTTCAGCGCAGCACGGGGGATCGTGACCGATAAGCGCACTCGCCTAGCTCATGACAGTGTTGACTACCTCACATTTATAAAAATGAATGAGGCATGGATCTCGGAGGAATTCAACACATGTGACCAGTAGACCATGTATATGCATAACTATATAAACTATTTACTTAATCTAGCACACGGACCTTTTTTCTACCTTTGACTCACTTCCTTGTACAAAAAAGCACACCGTGCCACATGCCCATACCCTCCTGTTTGAAGAGGTTGAGGGGTGTCATATTTTTGGGGCCTGCAGCGAGTTGCTGGTGTCAGTGCTCTCTATCTCGGTGCTGGTGTCAGTGCTCTCTATCACGGTGCTGGTGTCAGTGCTCTCTATCACGGTGCTGGTGTCAGTGCTCAGTCTCTATCGCGGTGCTGGTTTCAGACAGTGAGGGAGATAGCAGCAGAGAAGCCAATCAGCAGGCAGTGCCAGCACCATGGCTGAGGATCAGTACTGGACTGGCACCTCCAGACCACCGCAGTGGAGCCCTGCATAGGTGGGGGTAAGGGCCGGGCAGAGGAAGGGGCTCAAGCACAGGTTGGCACACTGGGACACTGGCACAGGACTGCGCTGCCCTGACTGTGGCACTGATCATCTCCTGCACCCCCTTCATAGCCTGCCCTGACCTGATAAAAAAAGAATGCTTGTCGTTGTCGATCCCAGATTCACTTAATACTTTTGTTATGTCAGTGTCCATGTTGTGGGACTATGTGTGCACAGTTAGTAAGTATTTTGTGGCTGAAAATGTGACCTGGAGGTTTTTAAGTTTCGTCTGCCATTAAAGTCAATGGGGTCTGCCCCGAACCTTGCAGTTCGGGAACTTTTGGTCATGTTCGCGGTTCGGGTTTGTGAAACGTCCCATCGGAAGTTCGTCCATTACTACTCTGCTCCATGTGATTGGAGCAGAGATCATTGTTCACTAACATATAGCCCAGCCCTCCACAGTTAGTAACACCCCCCAGGACACACTTAACACCTACACTGCCACCCCCTGGTTAACCTCTTCACTGCCAGTGTTATTTACACAGGAATCAGTGCATTTGTATAGCACTGATTGCTGTATAAATGACAATGGTCCCAAAAATGTGTCAAAAATGTCCGATGTGTCCGCCATAATGTGGCAGCCACTATAGAAATCACTGATCGCCGCCATTACTAGTAAAAAAAAAATATTAATAAAAATGCCATAAAACTATCCCCTATTTTGTAAACGCTATAAATTTTGTGTAAACCAATCAATAATCGCTTTTTGCAAATTTTTTTTACCAAAAATATTTAGAAGAATACGTATCAGCCTAAACTGAGGGAAATTTTTTTATATATATATTTTTGGGGGATATTTATTATGACAAAAAGTAAAAAATAATGCATTTTTTTCAAAAGTGTCGCTCTATTTTGTTTATAGCGCAAAAAATAAAAACCACAAGGGTGATCAAATACCACCAAAAGAAAGCTATATTTGTGGGAAAAAAGCACGTCTATTTTTTTTTGGGAGCTACGTCGCACGACCAAGCAATTGTCAGTTAAAGCGACACTGTGCCAAATCTCAAAAAGTGGTCTGGTCTTAAGCTAGAAAAATGGTCCGGGTCTGAAAGTGGTTAAAGAGTTTTTTTTTAAGTGGGTTTTGTGTTTTATTCTCCTTTTCTGTGTGTATTTGATTCCTATTTGTGCACTGTCACTAGATCAGGATATTCCTATGGAACCATTTATGTCAATTGCAATCTTAACAATTTGCAGACCACTTTTATGTCGGTGCTTTTACATAGAATACTGGGATTATGGCAGTAGATACGCTGTTTCCCCAAAAATAAGACCTAGCGTGATTGTTGGTAATGGCTGCACTATAAGCCCTACCCCCAAATAAGCCCTAGGTAAAGTAATTGTAGGGATTATTTTCAGGGTAGTGCTTATTTTTGGGGAAACAGGGTAAGGTTTATTTAAGGGGGTAGGGCTTATATTGCAGCCATCACTGACAATCATGCTAGGTCTTATTTTCGGGGGAAACAGGGTAGCTGCCATAACCCAACTATATTCCTAAACGTCTAAACGCTGATATCGCTGATAAAAGTAGTCACTGCAGTGGATTCTCCGTAATACCACTTTTATCAGGGGCGGGAGAGGCCCCCCCCCACCATGCTCAGGTCATCTCCGCCACTTACCAGAGCCATTGGTAGCAGCAGAGACGATCGGCCCTCTCCCATCTGAGACATGGAGCCAAGTGAGGGAAAGATTGCCCTTGCTCAGCTCCATAACAATGGATGACGGAAGCAACGTCAAACATCCCTTCCGCCTAATAGTCTAGGGGGAATTAAATTTAAATAGACATTTATTTATTTATTTATCATTGCAATTAAGTGTAAAGGTGAGATCTGGGATCTTTTTGACCACAGATCTCACATTTAAGGGGTCCTATCATGCTTTTTTTCTATTACAAGGGATATTTACATTCATTGTAATAGGAATGAAAGTGACCCATTTTTTTTCAAAAGGACGGTGTAAAAATAAAAAATAATAAAGTAAAATAATCAAGTAAAAAAAAAAAAGTAAAGTGTCCTATCCTGCCGAGCTTGCATGCAGAAGCGAACGTATATGTAAGTTGCACCCGCATATGAACCACATATAAGGTATCACCATGATCGTTAGAGTGAGAGCGATACTTCTAGCAAAAGACCTACTCTGTAAATCAAAACTGTAGACATATTTAAACGTCACCTATGAAGATTTTAAGGGTCAAAGTTTGTCGCCATTCCACAAGCAGGCTCAATTTTGAAACATGACATGTTGGGTATCAATTTACTTTGCGTAACATTATTTTTCACAATATAAAATTGGGGTAACATTACTGTTGCCTTATTTTTTATTCAAAAAAGTGTATTTTTTCCCAAAAAATTGTGCTTGTAATGTTTGGGGGTTCTAAGTAATTTTCTAGCAAAAAAACAAAAATGATTTTAACTTGTAAACACCAACTTTGAAAAATTGGCTTGGTCTGTAAGTGGTTAAAGAAAACACAAAACAAATTCATTTTACCTTTCTCATTGATGCACCTTCTTAAAACAAAATACATTTTTCTGAAATTTAAGGGTAATGAAATCCCACTTTCTCTCATCCCCAAGAATTTGATGATTTTTTAAAATAAAAAAATTAATGAATAACACAATAAGTATTGAAAGAATACTTACAAACTCATAATAATTTACACTGTATCATTAGCTAAATAAAAAATTCTGAAAACTTGCAGATTACTGTGTTTGGCATTTACTAAAAGGAGTGAAAGGACCATAATTTTTCCCAAATAGATTTTCTGTTCTTAACATGATTGCACAGTAATTCTTTCCCGATGAAGATATAATCACTTCTTGTTGAATAACTATGCACAAAACATTCACAATGTTAAAATCCTTGCAAGAAATAAAATATGTTGAAATACATTGCCTCTGGCAATGCTTGTGGCAAGGGTATAATACATTAATTTGTTTAAAATACAAGAGTCACCTATCATAGTTTTGAGTGTCAATATAGAAGGACATACATTTTAAATAGTTCATTGAAATTATAGTCATTCCCAGTATAAATGACAACTCATTGTCACAAGGTTATTTTTCAATTTTCTGTTTTGTTTATCCTAGTTAATTCAATATTATTTTATTTTATTTTTAGATACAAAAAAAAAGTCATCACATTAAGAAACACCATGCAGAAATGGAAATAAAGGAATCATTGTATTTATTTGTCTTTTTTTACTGTGAACTTTATTGAGATATATGCATATCATATCAATTTATCTGACTTGATATATTGTATTTCTTTTATAGAATATAATAACTTCTTTTAAAGGATACACCTGTTATGTGGATTCTTGCAAAAAAATAAATAAAACACCATTAGTGAATGCTTTACAGGAAAATGAAAGATGTCTAGACACATGAGGATAGTTGATCAGATATGCATGATCCTGTTCACACATGTTTGGTATTGTTAGTTAAATATAAATTAAGACTGCATTTTTGGCACACATGTTTTTGCTCATGAAAAAGGAAAGGCAAAGAAGTGTGCAGACATTCCCAAAACTTTTCTGCCACATAAGAAAAAAAAATATTGGATAATGCTTTCAAACCTGTTCAATGAATCTTTTCCACTGAAAAAAAATTATCGTAACAGCTGGATTGGGCAGTGGCACATTATATACTATATCACTCACAATTACAAAAAGTATTTTCACATAATACTACTACTAATACTAAAAATCTAAACACTATAATATTTCCTGAGTTTCATGTTTACTTTTTGTGTATACCTTGCAGTGTGCACCAGGACCTACCGGTCATTAAACTAAGGTGTGCAAGGATCAACTATTGTTTGTGGTTTCATGCAAATATTTGAGTTTGCAGGGAAAAATAAAGATCTCCTGGAATTCTCAGAAGATTGCACCAGTAATTACAATGCATTCAAGATTTGTTTTTGTTTCAATATTTTTTATTGAGTATTTCAGAAATAAACAAAATACAGAAGAAAGAAAGTAAGTACTGTGAAATGCACATATACATAGTAAACATCTGTGAAAACACTTTTGTGATTCATTGTGTTTAGAACAACCAATAATCAATAAACACAACTTAAGTCAACTCTGCCTATGCTCCTTTTGTTTAGTCAGAAGCATTTGGGCCATATAGACCATTGCTTGTCAAATGCTGTGCAATTCAGAGAGTTTATCGCTATGAGACAGTCAAAAGTGTAATTTCTGTGCACAGCTTTAGTGATGTCTGAGATATTTATGGTAGTAGTGGATTTCCAATCACATAGAATCAATAAACGTGTATCTAATGGCACGTACACACGATCGAATTGTCCAGCGGAATTGGACCGGCAAACAATCTGGCAAATAATCCACCGGACTTGGCCACACATGGATGCTCCGAAAGTCCGGCGATTTCTAAAGCGATGATGTACAGCACGTATGACGGGACTAGAAAAAGGAAGTTCAATAGCCAGTAGCCAATAGCTTCCTTCTCGTACTTTCTTCAGAGCATGCGTCATTCTTAGTCCGCCGGACTAGCACACTGACGAATGGATTGTCCACTGAAAGCCAAGTCCAGTGGACAAATGTTGAGTCAAAACTACTTTTTAAGTCCGCCGTACTTTACGATGAAAAAGTCAGCTGGAGCCCACACACGATCGGATTGTCCGGCGTGTTGTGGTTCGATCGCGTGTAAGCAGCATTAAAATATGTAGGAAATGATGGGTCTGCAGCCTGTATGGAATTTATCTATGTTCAGGTTGAAAATTGCCAAAACTGGGTCTGGGGTTGTGAGCATTCCTGTAATAGGTGATATCATTTGAAATACTTGATTCCATAGGCTTTTTACTGTGGGACAGTGCCGAAGCATGTGCAATAGGGTTCCTATTTGTCCACACACTCTCCAGCATTGTGGCATTGCTGGAGGGAAGTAGTTTGCTATTCTATATAGAGTGTAGTGCCACACGTTTGCCATTTTAATTGTTAGCTCCCAGTGTTTAACACAATGTGAGGCTTTATGTATTTCTTTGAATGATCATTGCCATTGCTCTACTGAAAAGGTAGTGCCCAATTCTTCCTCCCGTTTTTTCATAGCTATAGTTTTAACAAATGTTAGTTTGTTCCTTATAATGTTGTAAAAAAAAGGATATACCGTTTGTGTCATGTTTGGCTGTGGAGTAGAACTGCCATATTTTGTGTGGAAGGGTTACAGTCAGATGCGCTTGGGATTTAAGGAATTGCAATATTCTTAAACATTTAAATACCTTGTCATCCGTGAGTAGGGATGAGCCGAACACCCCCCTGTTCGGTTTGCACCAGAACCTGCGAACAGACCTAAACTTTGTGTGAACTTTAGAACCCTATTAAAGTCTATGGGACTCGAACTTTCACAATCTAAAGTGTTAATTTTAAAGGCTAATATGCAAGTTACTGTCCTAAAAAGTGTTTGGGGACCTGGGTCCTGCCCCAGGGGACATGGATCAATGCAAAAAAACAGTTTTAAAAACGGCCGTTTTTTCAGGAGCAGTGATTTTAATAATGATTAAAGTGAAACAATAAACGTGTAATATTCCTTTAAATGTGGTACCTAGGGGGTGTCTATAGTATGCCTGTGAAGGGGCGCATGTTTCCCGTGCTTAGAACTGTCCCTGCACAAAGTGTCATTTGTGCAGGAAAAAAAGTCTTTTAAAATCACTTGCGGCTATATTGTCGGCTCCCCGTAATACAGAGAACACTCAATGAGTCTTCTCTGTATTAGCCGACAATTCATTCATTCATTGATAAAAAAAAAAAAGCATAGAGGTTCCCCTCAATTCAATTACCAGGCCCTTCAGGTCTGCTATGGATATTAAGGGGAACCCCGTGTCAAATTTTAAAAAAAAATGACGTGGGGGTCCCCCTAAATGTCCATACCAGACCCTTCAGGTCTGGTATGGATATTAAGGGGAACCCCGCATCAAATAAAAAAAAAAATTTGACGCGGGGGTCCCCCTAAAAATCCATACCAGACCCTTTACCCGAGCACTCATCCTGGCAGGCCGCAGAAAAAGAGGGGGCGACACGAGAGCGGCCCCCCTCCCTCCTGAACCGTACCAGGCCACATGCCCTCAACATTGGGAGGATGCTTTGGGGGTCTGTGACCCCTTAAAGCACCATGTCCCCATGTTGATGGGGACAAGGGCCTCATCCCCACAAACCTGAGCGGTGGTTGTGGGGGTCTGCGGGTGGGGGGCTTATCAGAATCTGGAAGCCCCCTTTAACAAGGGGAACCCCCAGATCCCCCCCCGTTTGAAATGGTAAGGGGGTACAAACGTACCCCTACCATTTCACAAAGAAAGTGTAAAAATGGTTAAATAAGACAAACACACTTTCTTATTAAAAATTATTAAATTAAATTATTAAATTATTAAAAATAAAAAAAAGATTCCAGCGGTGCTAATCCACTCTTGCTATCCAGCGACGGATCTCCGGGGTTCAGCAATGGATGATCATATCCAGCAACGGGGGATCTCTCAGTCCAGCGCTGTCCATACATCCGTCTTCTGTCTCCACTGCGGAGACACTGCGGGCATCCCAGCGCTGACGTTTCTTGTATTAGGAGGGCGGGGCCACCTGTCATCTGATCCCGCCCCCTCTGACACTGGTGAGGGAAGCCAGGGGTTCCCCAGTGACATATGGGTGACCCCGCCCCCTCTGATGTAACGCAGGTTTCCGTTACATCAGAGGGGGCGGGGTCACCCATACGTCACTGGGGAACCCCTGGCTCCCCTCACTAGCGTCAGAGGGGGCGGGGTCAGGTGACGGGTGGCCCCGCCGTCCTAATATAAGAAACGTCAGCGCTGGGATGCCCGCAGTGTCTCCGCAGTGGAGACAGAAGACAGATGTATGGACAGCGCTGGACTGAGAAATCCCCCGTCGCTGGATATGATCATCCATCGCTGGACCCCGGAGATCCGTCGCTGGATAGCAAGAGTGGATTAGCACCGCTGGAATCTTTTTTTAAAAAAAATTATTTTTAATAAAGGAATTTTTCAAAAGTGTGTTTGTCTTATTTAACAATTTTTACACTTTCTTTTTGAAATGGTAGGGGTACTTTTGTACCCCCTTACCATTTCAAATGGGGGGGTGAGATCTGGGGGTCCCCTTGTTAAAGGGGGCTTCCAGATTCTGATAAGCCCCCCGCCCGCAGACTCCCACAACCACCGCTCAGGGTTGTGGGGATGAGGCCCTTGTCCCCATCAACATGGGAACATGGTGCTTTGAGGGGTCACAGACCCCCAAAGCATCCTCCCAATGTTGAGGGTATGTGGCCTGGTACGGTTCAGGAGGGAGGGGGCGCTCTCTCGTCCCCCCCTCTTTTCCTGCGGCCTGCCAGGTTGTGTGCTCAGATAAAGGGTCTGGTATGGATTTTTAGGGGGACCCCCACGTCAATTTTTTTTTTATTTGATGCGGGGTTCCCCTTAATATCCATACCAGACCTGAAGGGTCTGGTATGGATATTTAGGGGGACCCCCACGTCAATTTTTTTTTTATTTGACATGGGGTTCCCCTTAATATCCATATCAGACCTGAAGGGCCTGGTAATTGAATTTAGGGGAACCCTCACGCTTTTTTTTTATTTTATTTTTTTATCAATGAATGAATGAATTGTCGGCTAATACAGAGAACACTCATTGAGTGTTCTCTGTATTACGGGAGCCGACAATATAGCCGCAAGTGATTTTAAAAGACTTTTTTTCCTGCACAAATGACACTTTGTGCAGGGACAGTTCTAAGCACGGGAAACATGCGCCCCCTTCACAGGCATAATATAGACACCCCCAGGTACCACATTTAAAGGAATATTACACTTTTATTGTTTCATTTTAATCATTATTAAAATCACTGCTCCTGAAAAAACTGCAGTTTTTAAAACTTTTTTTTGCATTGATCCATGTCCCCTGGGGCAGGACCCAGGTCCCCAAACACTTTTTAGGACAGTAACCTGCATATTACCCTTTAAAATTAGCACTTTAGATTTCTCCCATAGACTTGTATAGGGTGTTCCGGCTTTTCAAATTTGCCACGAACAGCCCAAATTCTTCACTGTTCGCTGAACAGGCAAACAGGCAATGTTCGAGTCGAACATGAGTTCGACTCGAACTCGAAGCTAATCCCTATCCGTGAGTCAGTATTGTGTTATAATCTGTTCTACAGACTTGTGTTGAGTTCCAGTGTACAGGTCTGGTATGTGTGTTATTCCCTTTTGTATAAGGTCACTGGCTGTCAGCATTGGTATTTTTGCTTCCAGGAGGATCAAGGGTAGTTGTATTTTGTGTCTTGTATGTCCGTGTGATTCTGTTCCAGGAGGTATCTCCATGTCCTTAATGAGATTTGCATTGGGGGAGGCAATTTGTTTATGTCCCATGGTGACCATCTGTCACTCATAATTAGATGCATCAGTTTTTTTGTCGGTGCTATTGTCATTTCAATATCTACCCATAGTGATGTGTCCTCTTTTTGGAACCAATGTTTGATCTGATCTAACAAAACAACCCAGAAATAATTGTATATATAACCACTAGACCTGCCCCTCTTGCTTTTTTATGGGAAGTGAGGGTGTTTCGGGAGCACCTGGCTTTTTTACTATTCCATATATATCTCCACCCTAGAGTAGCTATATTTTTCCTGTACCGGTGAGGAATGTGGATTGGTAAAGTGTGGAACACAAATAATATTTGTGGTAATATCAACATTTTATACGCTGTTATTCTACCAAGCCATGATACTTCCTTCTTTGACATAGTTTTGATTTGGACTTTTAGTTTGGCTATCAGTGGAATCATATTAGCTTTAGCAAGAGCGGAAGTTTTGCTCATAAGTATTATTCCTAAATATGTGATACCTCCTTTGCTCCACGTATAAGGTAGTTGCGCTTTAAGATTATTTCTTGTTCTAGGTGGAACTCCTAGATCCAAAATCAATAATTTGGTAAAATGAATCTTATAATATGATATGTCACCAAAAACAGTAAGGAGTTTGTCGGCTTCAGTTAGAGATGTACTCAGGTTAGTTAGGATCAGGATTACATCATCTGCAAATAGATTAATGGTATTAGCTCTAGAGCCAAACTGGAAACCCGTGATTGAGGGGTGTGTTCTTATAGCTTCAGCTAGGGGTTCAATCATCAAATTGAAGATGGTTGGAGATAGGGGGCACCATTGTCTTGTACCATTATTGATATTGAATGGTGTAGATAAAGTATCTGCAGAGTATACCTGCGCTGTGGGACATGAATATAGTGCCATAATAGCCATAGCATAAAATGTAATATAGAGCCGTTAAATCCAAACTTGGTTAGAGTCATTTTCATATAGGTGCAGTGGACTCTATTAAACGCCGTCTCTGCATCGATGGATAACAGCAGAGAAGGCGTTTGATTCTTTTTGGCATGATGGATCACAATGACAATTCTCCTGGTTGCATCAGAGGTTTGTCTCCCCCTCACAAAGCCCATCTGGTCACGCTTTATAATTGAAGACATAACAGTCGAGAGTATTTTGGCCAGAAGTTTTGTGTATACTTTGGTATCTGAATTAAGAGAAATGGGCCTAAAGTTGGCCGGTGTGTTGGGTTCCTTGACTGGTTTTGGTAGCGCCACTATGTGTGCCCTCAGCATTTCTGGAGGAAGGGTTGCGATCTCAGCAGCTTTATTGTATATAGTCACCAGGTGTGGTGATAAGATATTTTTGAACGTTTTAATATATTCGTTAGAGAATCCGTCGGGTCCGGAAACTTTCCCATTTGGAAGTGTGTCCAACGTCTTCTCTAGCTTTTGAGCCGTAAATGGCATTTAATAACTCTAGTTGTTGTTCAGAGAGAGTTGGCAGGTTAATGCTCTGCAGAAATTTTTTTATTTTTTCTTCAGTTGGTTGAGGTGTATTGGGATCCCTATGTAAATTATACAGTGAGCTGTAATAATACGCAAATTGGTTTGCTATATCTTGCGGGTTTATTATTTTGTGTGCTAATGTAGGATGTTTTAGGTATGCTATTCTTGTCTTTGTACGTACCACTTTTAATCTATTTGCAAGACATTTTCCTGCTCTGTTAGCATTTGTATAGTAATTTAGTTCTAAGATGTTTGTGTTAGTATCTCTCTGAGTTTTTCGTGGAGAGAATTTAATTTGTTAGCTACAGGTGTTGTTGGTGCTTTCTTATTTTGGGATTCTAGGTTATGAATGTCTGAGAGAGTAGTTTGAAGCCGCTGAGACCTTAATTTTTTTTTCTGTAGCTCCCATTTGAATTAAAATTTCTCATGAGGGCCTTATGTGTATTCCATAATGTGTATGGATCATTTACTGATCGGAAATTGTCTGAAAAAAAGTATTAAGGTGCTGGGAGAGTGACTTGCAAGAATGTGGTTCTTGGATTATGTGGGTATTACATCGCCAGATGGGGGGTGATTACGAGATTCCCTTTTCTGTTATAGACATAGATCGTGATCTGATCATGTAATGTCATGAATATTTGTTGTCTCCACGTTTTGCAAGAGCTATTTATCCATTAAGAACATGTCTATGCAGGAGTAGGAGCAGTGCCTGTTGGAGAAAAAGGTGTAATCTTTTTCATTGGCGTGAAGGCACCTCCAAGTGTCAAACAGTTCCTCCTTGTGAAGAAGTGTTTGAATAGCTGGTGTAACTTTGGATTTGCCGGAGGATGTGTCCATTGTTGGATCTGATGACACATTAAAGTCTCTGCAAATCAAGATCTTACCGTATTTCAATGAGTTAACTTTGTGTAGCGCTTTCTTAAGGAGTTGGATTTGGTGTGTATTCAGGGCATATAGCGTGACTATCGTATATGGTTTTGAGCTTAAGTTTTCTAAGATAATAATGTATCTGCCTCCTGCGTCAAGAAAGATATCTTTGTGTTGGAAGGATAGAGAGTTTTTAATGGCTAGTAAGACACCTCCTTTTTGTGCTTTGGAGTACAGGCCATGTAGATGTGCGGGTATTCCTTATGCGTACATTGTGGTACTCTGTTAAATTGCAAGTGCGTTTCTTGTACGCAGAGAATATCCGCCTTATGTTTACTGGCTTCTTTGCAGAGAGAAAACCTTTTTACTGGGTGGTTTAGGCCTCAAGCATTAATTGATAGACAGGGGATTGTCATTGTAGAGGATAAGTGATATTTTATAAGTTGTGATGGACGAACTTCTGATGGGATGTTTCGCGAATGCGAACCGCGAACGTGGCCAAAAGTTTGCGAACCGCATTGACTTTAATGGCAGGCGAACCTTAAAAACCTCCAGGTCATATTTTCAGCCACAAAATGCTTACTAGCTGTTCACACATAGTCCCACAACATGGGCACTGACATAACAAAAGTATTAAGTGAATCTGGGATCGACAACGACAAGCATTCTTTTTTTATCTGTGAAATTTTGACAATTCAGGAGCGCATGAAGGCCATGGAGGAGAGGCAAGGTCAGACCAGGCTATAAAGTGGGTGCAGGAAATGATCAGTGCCACAGTCAGGGAAGCGCAGTCCTATACCAGTGTCCTAGTGTGCCAACATGTGCTTGAGCCCCTCCCTCTGCCCGGCCCTTACCCCCACCTATGCTGGGCTCCACTGCGGTGATCCGGAGGTGCCAGTCCAGTGCTGATCCTCAGCCATGGTGCTGGCACTTCCTGCTGATTGGCTTCTCTGCTGCTATCTCCCTCACTGTCTAAAACCAGCACCGCGATAGAAACTGAACACTGACACCAGCACCATGATAGAGAGCACTGACACCAGCAATGATAATAGAGAGCACTGACACCACACCAGCACCGAGATAGGGAGCACTGACACCAGCACCGAGATAGAGAGCACTGACACCAGAAACGCGATTGAGAGCACTGACACCAACACCGTGATAGAGAGCACTGACACCACACCAGCACCGTGATAGAGAGCACTGAGGCCACACCAGCACCGAGATAGAGAGCACTGAGACCACACCAGTACCGTGATAGAGAGCACTGACACCACACCAGCACCGAGATAGAGAGCATTGACACCAGCACCGTGATAGAGAGCACTGACACCACACCAGCACCGAGATAGAGCACCAAAAATATGACACTGCTCAACCTCTTCAAACAGGAGGGTACGGGTATATAGTATGGTGTGCTTTTTTTGTTCAAGGAAGTGAGCCAAAAGGTAGAAAAAAGGTCTGTGTGCTAGATTATATTAATTGTTTATAGAGTTATGCATATACATGACACTACTGGTCACATGTGTTGAATTCCTCTGAGATCCATGCCTCCTTCATTTTAATAAATGTGAGGTAGTCAACACTGTTGTGAGCTAGGCGAGTGAGCTTAGCGGTCACGCTCCCCCCTGCTGCGCTGAACGTCCTTTTGGACAGGACACTGGACAAGGGGCAAGCCAACAGTTCCATTGCAAATTGGGCAAGCTCTGGCCAGAGGTCAAGCCTGCTCACCCAGTAGTCCAGGGGTTCATCACTTCTCAGAGCGTCCACATCGGCCGCTAACCCGATGTAGCCAGGCACCTGTCAGTCTAGACGTTCCCTGATGCTGGATCCGGATGAGACCTGTTGATGGGTCGGCTGAAAGAATGACCTCATATCAGAAGTGACCAACACATCTTCAAACCACCCTCTTCTTGCAGGTGCTGTTGGATTGGTACCCACAACTGTTTCTCTGGGAGTGGGAATTCCTCTGTCAGGTGGCACGGTCACGATCCCCCCTGCTGAATGTCCTTTCGGACAGGACACTGGATGAGGGGCAAGCCAACAGTTCCATTGCAAATTGGACAAGCTCTGGCCAGAGGTTAAGCCTGCCCACCCAGTAGTCCAGGGGTTCATCACTCTTCAGAGCATCCACATCGGCCGTTAACCCAATGTAGTCAGACACCTGTCGTTCTAGGCATTCCCTGATGCTGGATCCGGATGACACCTGACGATGGGTCGGCTGAAAGAATGAACTCATATTAGAAGTCACCAACACATCTTCAAACTGCCCTCTTCTTGCAGGCGCTGTTGGATTGGTACCCGCAACTCTTTCTCTGGGAGTGCAAATTCCTCTGTTAGGGGGCACGCAAAAGCAGAATGCAGCATTTCTCTAAGCAAGGCCTGTAAGTGCACCATTCTGACAGCCCTCTGTGATGGTGGTAACATTTCCGCCATTTTGTGTTTGTACCGGGGGTCTAAGTACGTTGCCACCCAGTATTGGTCCTCGACCTTTATGCTTTTTATACAGGGGTCCCTGTTAAAGCACTGGAGCATGAAGGCCCCCATTTGCACCAAACTGGAAGCGGTGTGGTGGCCTGGCTCCTGCTCATCATCCAGGATAATGTCGTCCTCCTCATTCTCCTCTCCCCATCCACGGACAACAACAGGGATCCCAGAAGGGTTTAAAGCATGCTCTTCTTGCTCCTCCTCATCCGCCCCGGCACCATCCTCCTCTGACTCCTCTTCATACTCCTGTTGTTGACTTGTCTCAGATAGAGTAGCCCCCCTGGGAATTCATCCAGCATTGCGACTTCCTCATCTTCCTTCTCCTCCACGGCTTGATCAATGACACGACGCAATGCACGCTCCATAAAGAAAGCATAAGGTATGATGTCACTGATGGCTGCGACTGACCAGTTTGGTGATCTTATCAAATGGCCGCAGAAGTCTGCATGCGTCGCGCATGAGCAGCCACTGGCACGGTGAAAAAAAACCAAGCTCCCAGAACCTGTTCTGCTGCAGAGTTCGTACAGGTAGTCGTTAACTGCACATTTCTGCTGCATGCAGCCTTTCAAGCATATAGAAGGTTGAGTTCCATTGCGTCGGGCAATCGCAAATAAGATGTCTGACCGGTAGATTTGCGTCACCGCTGAATGTCAGCAAGACGAGCCATGGCCGTGTAAGATCTTCTGAATTGGGCCGAGATTTTCCTTGCCTGCTGCAAGATGTCCTGGACCCCAGGATATTTGACAACGAATTGCTGCACGACCAAGTTTAAGACGTGTGCCATGCATGGCATGTGTGTAATTTTGCCCTGTTTCAATGCGCTAAGCAGATTGGCACCGTTGTCATACACCACTTTACCAACTGTCAAATTGAGCGTTGTTAGCCACTGATCTGCCTGTGAATGCAAATCTGAAAGGAGTGCAGGGCCAGTGTGGCTCTTGGCTTCCAGGCACAGCAGACGCAGCACAGCATGGCAACGTCTCACCTGGCATGTCGAATAGATTCTGGGGATCTTGGGCGGTGCAGCGGAAGAGATGCTAGCAGCAGAAAAGGAGGAGTCAGCTGATGAGGAGAGGGAGAATGGAGTAGGAGGAGGAGAAGAAGAGGCAGGCCTGCATGCAATCCGTGGAGGTAAAACCAAATCTACATGAATGCCAGGAGTTACATGCTTGACGGCCATCAGAAGGTTCACCCAGTGGGCAGTAAAAGTTATATACCTTCACTGCCCGTGTTTGCTAGACCACGTGTCTGTGGTCAGATGTATCTTGGCACCAACACTGTGTGCCAGAAATACATTCACTTGCCACTGAACATGGCCATATAGCTCTGGGATGACCTTCTGTGAGAAATACTTCCTTTCTGGGATCTTCCATTGTGGTGTTCCAATGGCCACAAATTTTCGAAAGGCCTCAGAGTCCACCAGTTTATATGGCAGTAGTTGGCGGGCTATCAGTTCTGACAAGCCAGCCGTCAACCGTTGGGCAAGAGGGAAATCTGGTGTCATATTTCTGACTGCATAGGCTGCAGATGGCAACACTATAGTCAGCAGCAGACACGTTAAAAAAAGCCCACACTGCAGAGCCATGTGCCAGCGTCCTGGGAGCGCCAGATGTGACCGTACATGGTTGATGCCTCGCTCCTGATACATTAGCAGTCTGGTTTGTCCCTCCTGTGCAATGTAAGTTCCGCCTGCTTCTCCTCCCTATCTGCTAGTCCATATCTCCCTCTGAACTCCCCTCCTCTTCCTCTCTTGTGGGCACCCACATGACATCACTAGACGTGATCATCGACGTCACCTTCCCCACCGCTATAATTAGAGATCTAAGAATAGGCAGCAACACCGGGGACCAACCTCCTTGGGCTGATCTGGGTACTGTCATCAGAATACTGAGTGGCGGTTGTTGCTACCTCCTCTTCCTGATCCAATGCCAATAATGGCTGCGCATCGGCAATGTCTTGTAATGGATCAGAAAATAATTCCTGTGACTCAAGCGGAGGGTATATGGTGTTGGTGGTGTTGGTGGTAGTGTCATTGGGGGTGCAAACAGCAGAGAGTGAAGAAGAGGGTGCAGATCGAGAGGATGAGGAGGGATGAGGAGGGTGCAGAAGAGTAAGGCTGAGTGAGCCACTCAACCAAGTCTGGTGCATCCTTTGACGTAATCGAACGCTCCTTCTGAAATTTGCCACTTTGGCTCAAGCCTGTTGCTCCTGTCCTACCCCTACCACCCCTGCAGAAGGGCCTGCCTCTTCCTCTGCCTGTAATTTTTTAAATGACCCTGTGTTTCCAGCGCGATCGTGTCGCACTGGTTCCCGGCGACAGGCTTCTCTAACCAGAGTGATCCTGGTTCTTGCGCTGGCTGCAATAGGAAAATGTCATTTTCCTATAGTAGCGAGAGCGAGAGAGTGGCGATAATGTCGCCTCACTCATGAAGCCTGCATGCCTTCTCGGGGGCATACCAGGCCCTTAGGTCTGGTAGGGATTTTAAGGAGAATCCCCTATCCCGAAAAAAAAATGGCGTGGGGTCCCCACCAAAATCCATACCGGACCACTATCCGAGCACGCAGCCCGGCCGGTCAGGAAAGGGGGTGGGGACGAGCGAGCGCCCTCCCTCCTGAGCCGTACCAGGCCACGTGCCCTCAACGCGGCCCCCCACCTCAAAGCACCTTGTCCCCATGTTGATGAGAACAAGGACCTCTTCTCGACAACCCTGGACGTTGGTTTTGGGGGTCTGCGGGCGGGGGGCTTATCGGAATCCGGGAGCCCTCGGATAGCAGCCCCCCACCCTATGTGAATGAGTATGGGGTACAATGTACCCCTACCCATTCACCTGTGAAAAAAAAACACAACACAACAAGGGTTAAAATAGTTTATTGCACTGCTCCAGGGGTCTTCTTCCATCTTCGAGGGTCTTCTCGCCCGGCTTTCTTCTTTGTCGCCGCCCTCTTCTTACGACTTCGGGGGTCTTGTCCCCCTATTTGGTTCTTCTTGCCGGGCCACCGCTTCTTCTTCCAGCTCTTTTACTAGCAGTGGCCCGGTCTTCTGTCGCCGCCGCCGCTGCCGCCCCCACCTTCCATTCTTCTTCTTCTTCTAGAGATGTTGACTCAAAGCTCTCTCCGGCCGCAATGCCAGGGACGCGGTGTGCGGCGACTTATATAGGGACAAGGGGCGGGGTCACCGTTGATGTCACATGGTGACCCCGCCCCCTTATGATGTCACAGTCCCAGCATCCTGGTATGGCTCGGGGGGGGGGGGCGCTCACTCGTCCCCACCCCCTTTCCTGACTGGCCGGGCTGCGTGCTCGGATATTGGTCTGGTATGGATTTTGTGGGGGACCCCACGCCGTTTTTTCCGGTGTAGGGGATCCCCCTTAAAATTCCTACCGGCCCTAAGGGCCTGGTGTGCCTCCCAAGGGGGAACCCATGCCATTTTTTTTTATTTGGCGTGGAGTTCTCCCTTAGGATTCATACCAAAAACTGCCTGGTATTGGCGGGAATCCAATTCGGATCCCCGCACCAGTGTCAACCCGGCCAGCGATGCTTGTCGCTTATCGGGAAAGGAAAATAAACATTTTTCCTTTCCTGATGCGAGCCAGCTCGGCGCTGGATCCCACGATGGGGCTCGTAGGGTGTCAATCTTGCCGATAGAAGCGGCGAGATTGACACAATATCGCGGTCACCTACGGTAGTTAGTAGCTAGTGAATTGCAGACTGTCCCTGCTCCAAAAACCAAACTACTCCTCCCTACACTGAGAAACGACAGCTGCAAAATCGGTCAGCAGCACTGCATGCAGTGCACTATAATATGCTTTCTATATTTGAAAGAAAGTATATTATAAGTGTATTACAACCCTATATACTGTACATCTACAAGTCTAAAAGGACTTTTGTGGACCTAATAGTAATAGCTAGACTGACTGTCCCTGCTCCACACAGCGTCCAAATGGCCTCCAAATCAGGTCTATTTATAAGGTGGGGGTATGTTCATGTGCTGAAATGTCTCAATTGGCTGTCCTGTACCCCATGATGGATGTGTCATGGGTCAAAGTTCTTCACAATGTAAATGCATATGTCCGCCGCGAACAGCGCCAGAAGTCCACCGAATTGGCGAATTGCGAACGAGCAAAGTTTGCCGCAAACCGAACGTCGGGTGAACCACAAGGCCATTTCTATTTGTAAGGTGTTGTTATTGGAATACTCACTGTGCCCATAGGACATGCCTTGTGCAGTTGTTGTGCCACTGTTGAGGAATGTTTTGGAGTGCCGGTTTCAGTGGAGGAGTTGACCATGCTTTGGATGGAGCTGTGCATATCAAAGAAACAATAAAAGGAACAGAGGAAAAAAAAAAGAGAAGTCAACAAGGATATCATAATAAATGGATCCAGAAATGATCCTCGAGCAGACGTAACTGCTATTGGTAGTATGGGGGTATTGAGGAGAGTTAATGTATGCAACTCATCCCTGGAGACAAACTTATGGGACTCTGAATAACATTTATGAGCTTCCACCGGCATTTTTCTTAGTGGAGCGTTTGTGAGATACAATTTGCCAGTCATTTTGGATGGCTGACGGCCCAGCTGGGGGTGAGTGATGATTGACCTGGTCAGGGAGAATATCCCATCTTCGTAGGGCAGTGAGCCCTTCCTCTATTGTGGATATTGAGATTGTGGTACCGTTATGGGTAATAGAGAGTGTTGCAGGGTACTTCCATTTATGAGGATTTTATGGTTCCTCAGTGCTTTGGTAATAGTCATTAGATAACGGCAGCGTTGCATGGTATGCCTGGAAAGATCAGGGAGCACTCTAATGTTGGCATATTGCTGGGGAGTATTTTCCGGTTTACGAGAGGCTTTCAAGATTTGGTCTTTTATGTGAAAATAATGCACTCTCAGTAAGACATCCCTGGGGGTGTCAGCAGGGAGGAAGGATAGTTTAGAGATTCTGTGTATCCTGTCCACACTAAGGTCTTGTGCTGTTGCCGCAGGAAGTAGGGTGGAGAAGAGGGTCTGGGTGAATTGCAGGAGCTGATAAGGGGGGACAGCTTCTGGTATTCCCCCCAGCTTGAGGTTATTCCTCCTGGATTTGTCGTCAAGGTCAGCCAGATTATCTTTAATCCAATCTATGTTTTCTCCCTGTGCTGCGTGTGCTTCAACCATTACATTGTATGATGAAGTATATTCCTCCATCCTGTGCTCCACCTGGTTCACTTTCTGGCCTAGTGTGTGCATTTCCCTCCTGCATTCAGTTATCCCCCTGACCATGTCTACCTGTAGAGATGATCACAGAGACAGTAACATGTCCTTCATCATCGTATCTGAGACTGGTCTGTCAGCTGTTGGGAAATCTCTTATGTGGTCCCCCCCAACTATTCTGATCAGTAGTGGCGTGTTGAGGCCCACTTACCTCCATACCTGGATCAGCTTGTGGCCTGCTCGGGGAGTCCCTCCGAGGCTTCGATTTGCCCATACTCCTCATTGAGGGGCTGGGTGGCCCAAAGGAGGATTCGCTGGGTGGGTTTGTGGAGCGGGATGGAGGTGGATGGGAGCCCGTTATTTCTGCCGCTCACACCGTGCCTCTGCTCTGGCCTGAGCTCCCGGGCGCTGCCGCTATTTTTCTGGGGTCTACACGCGGCATAATAGCTGGTCATCTTTTGCGGCTGTTGAGGATGCTTTCGGTGCCCAGCCATCCTCAATCCGCTCTGTGGGTATTCGTCTCCGAGTTGGCGGTGATTGTAGATTCGGATGGTGCCGGTGTGCTCCGATAGCTGTGGATTGTCTCCTATGGACGAGTGGAGCCCCAGATCACGCATCCATCTTTGAGTCCGATCGCCATGCCCCACTTCCATTTAAGATTTGTTTTAACGTTTATATCAATGCGCAGGATGCAGCTTGTACTTTTTGAAAACACACACTAAAACTTTATTGGTTGCACTAACAATTATTGAAAACGAAACCTAAAATTAGGTTCAAACATTCAGTACTATATATTGGTGCAAACAGAATATATCAAACAAAACTATTTAGCAACAGCAGTAAGGATTAGATCAGGCACTATTTTGGCAATTGATACTGCAACAGTGGCTTTCATGAAAGCTAAGGTGTCTTTGTAGCAGAGTTCAGAAATATTGGATTTTTCTCTAGTCTCAGTCTCTAGTCTAGATGCAGTTTATAACAAAATCAACTTATCTGCATAATTTGGTTTGTGAGTTCCTGTGTCCCAACAGGGGGTAGGACATGATGCTGACCAGTCGCCTATCCTTTATTGAACAATGGACATTGTTCAGTCAAATTGCTAGAATCCATTCTCTGCTGCTCATCAGACAAACATTAAATCAGAAACTTTTTGTTCTAATACCTCACCACTTTTTTGTTGGTGCCCATCTACACCCCCACTGGCACAGTCGCTTCACCCATTTTTCTTCTATGGAATCATTTTGCATGTAAACATAAATTATGACTATACTTACTCATATCCTATACCTCTGATAAAGGTGTTTAACCAGAAACAAGTTCGGTACCGGCAGATTAATATATACCCAAGAGTATTATTTTGTTGTCATATTTTTCATTTAAATTGTTGTTTTTTGTTTTTGTTTGTGTATTTTCTGTACAAACTTTGATTTTTTTTAATTATCAATCATTTCTATGATCGTATACTTTTATGTATATCCAATAAACTTAATTTTTTGCTTAACACAAGTGTATGTTGCCTTAAAAGTCCCAATGAAGGGGAAACACTCTTTTTCTTAATTATATATTAGGGATGTGGTAACTACACTTCTTTGATATGATATGGTGAAACCCCCTTTTTTTTAGGCTGACCTTAGTAAGAACACATGCATTATTATTTCCTGCTTGAGGATCAAGCCAGATGTCTCGGAACTGGGAGGTGTATGGCTGAATTAAAATGACCAAAGATAACAATGGACGGGGGTCAGACTGTTGAAAGCCTCTTCATTGATAGACAGACTGGTTGATGGCTGCAGGTCTCACTAGGAGGCTGGAAGATGCATTGAACTGTGGAGACAGATAGTTCTGTATAGGCTGTGCTTTGCTCTCTGCACTGCTGGGACTTGTAGTTCTGCATTTTCTGAGTGGTTCAGATGCTGCAGCCAGGACACACTGCTCCATGAGGACCTGTGATGTGCCTGCCAGACCTCCTTTTCCCTGCCAAGCTGCCTGGAATTCCTCTACTGAGGTCATTGTTTGCTGGTGAGTCCCTGACACAGTTGCTGCACTGTGCCCCTGGATACTGTACTAGATTGTGGCTTGTAAATATAAAGAGAGAGCACTCCTTTGGCCACATATGTTTCAGATATTGATAAAAGAGAAAAAAGGGCAGAAAAACTGCCCTAAGATCAGATTTTAAAGGCACTTTTGGACGAGAGTCAGAGTTTAAAAATATTATTTTTTATTTATAACAATTCATAAGGCAGCAGAACAAAAGAAAAGAAAAAGGTTAACAATATCATATAATGGATGAGAGTGGATGGCGCAACAATTGAAATCTGCACCACATGAACAACAGTGAGCCCCTGTGTGTCAATGCATTTGACCGTTTTGCTTCGTCAGGATACATTCAAGGGTTGTTGGAAAGAGTGGGACTCGCTATCTACAATAAAACACATGAATAAGGCAATGCAGGTTCACATATATAAAAAACATAGAAAACATGAAACTTTGAAACAGCAACATATCCGGTTAACACGCATAGCATGAATGCAACTACCTTGTCAACAGAGTTCACTGAGGAGTCCACTAAACATCAAGTGGCACCATATATAGTGTACAAATATATCTAACCAGGGGTAAGCTGGAATAATTTATATACCAATACATATTAGCTTCATGTATTTGATCTAGTGATATTTTAAATAAAATATTGCAAACCACATAGATATACTCACTGACCAAAAGCATCACTTCCAGTATATATTATTACTTTACCATTCCTCCAAAATCGATAAGGGGGAAGACCAAAAATATAGAAAGGAGGGGGAGGGACACAAACCTAGCAGGCTATCATTCAACAACAGTAGTAGTATTCATATAATATATGTATCTGTTGGCTCAACAGAACCATATTTTCATAAGCAATGAACAACCCGACCTGCAATTGTTAGGTATTTGTAGAGAATAACTAACTCCTTAAAGCGGTTGTATACCCGCTAATTTTTATTTATTTTTTTGCCACCTGCAAAGGAAAAGGCATAACGAGCTAGTATGCACCATATACTACATAACCGTTTGAGAACCCCCATACTTGTCATGCATGCGTAGCATGTGGTAATAGGGCACTAGCAACGTTTCACCCCATGTAGGTGAAAAGGCAGCACACTGCAGGCCCTGTCTGTAAAGTGAACTGCCATAGACACCCCAAACCCCAGCCTAAAAGCATGCCTAAAAAGTAACCCCAGGATGTCCCCCCCAACCGCCATGCCCCCCTGTGAACAGGCTGAACTCTGAGCAGCTGGAGGGGTGTGGTTTACAGGTGGGCTGGTGGAGCTAAGACAGGACACATAGTGTTGGCATCAGAGCTATTCGCACTGTCTGTAGACAAGAGGAGGAAAATGAGCAAGAGAGGTATGGTACACAGAGCAGTGGGAGGGGCTAAGCTGGCCTTTAAAACAACTCCAGCTGTGTTAGTAAACGAGAGGCCTGAGCTGGAGGAGCCCGGGATGTCATGATTGACAGGTTGCTATAGCAACAAGGTGGGCACATCCGCTGACGTCGCCATTGCTATGGCAACCTATCGGGAAAAAAGAAAGCCGCGTAACCGAACCACGACCCCCGGCAGAGAAGACCGGTCAGATCTTACAGCCGACCGCACTGCCGCTCTGTAGCCGGAACCGAAAGTGACGACGTGACCTAACCTGGAAATTACGCGATGGCTCACATGAGAGCCAGCGACCACGAGAGGGGGGGGCAGAGGAGGGCAGGCTTTGTACAGCCTGACTCCTCCTACAAACACAGGCTGACCTGTGGTCAGACTTACACTTATATGCTGCTGGAGGATGCACAGCAATGTGAAGGCACCAATGTTGGTTCACAGGTTGAGGAAGGGAGTAACGTGGGCCTAGAGAGAGGGGGTGCCACAGAAGGAAAAGAAAATGGCAGTCATGCTCTCCCTAGCTGCAGCATACTGACTATTTTTCTCCAGTGACAGGGAGGGAGGGGATGATGAGGTTACTGGGTGTACTTGGGTGCCTGAGAGAAGAGAGGAGGAAATGAAGAGGAGGGGGGTGGTACAACTCCAGCAAAGAAGGATGTCCTCTAGGGGGAAGCTTAAGGGCAGCCACCCTATTGCATCACACTGCAGAGCTCCACAGGTGCAGGGCGCTGCTGACTCCCCACCGACTTTTCAAAGTTCCTTCGTATGGGCCTTTTTTGACACCTGTGCAGCAGATTGCACCATTGCTGTCTGCAACCTATGTCTGAAGCGGATCAAGCATGCCCAGAACAACAGCTGTTTGGGCACCACATGCTTGACCAAACACACTCTTCCCCCTTTTGTGAATTTGTGGAATGTGCCGTACCTCAGTGGCAGGTTCCAAAACACCATCTTTTCATGGAAGGCCTTTCCAACATGTGTAAGGCAATGTTTTGGCCTTGTTGGACAGGCCATCAGCAGTAAGGTTCATATTACCGCTGACTCATGGTCCAGCAAGTAACTTTGCTGGCAGCTGGGAAGGATGCAGGACAGGGTTCGGTGTTGTTAGAGCTTTTTCCACCACCACACCAAAATGCTAGTGGTGATTCTGCCACAGCTCTCTCCTCCACCCACTCCTCTTCTTCTTCCTCTATGGCCTCTTCTGCAGATTTGTTCTCTGAAACAACAGTGCTTCATAAGCGTTCAAGGGGCTACGCAAACAGTCAGGCTAAAAGATGCCATGTGTTGCTTGAGTTGGTTGCCCTAGGGGACAGGAGCCACACTGGGGCAGAAATTATGTCTGCTGTGCAGGGGCAGGCTCAGAGGTGGTTGACGCCATACCAGCTTCATCCAGGAATGGTTTTATGTGGCAATCTTCTCTCTGACCTCTGACAGGGAAACTTGACCCATGTTCCCTGTTTGGCATACATCCTGAATTGGGTGGTGCAGCGGTTTTTGACCAGGTACCCAGGCTTACAAGATCTCCTGAGGCAGGCCAGAAAGGTCTTTGTTAATTATCACTGGTCATACTCAGCTGTCTGACATTCAAAGGGAATGCAACCTTCCCACCAGCCACCTCATTTGTTACATGCCCACCAGGTGGAACTCAACATTGACAATACTGCAGCAGCTGCACACACATCAGAGGGCCATCAATGAGTACCTGTGTGAGTATGGCACCAGGAAAGGGTCAGGGGAGCTTGGCTACTTTTTGCTACACCAGTGGCTACTAATCAAGGATGCATGCACTGTCCTGTCAACATTTAAGGAGGCCGCAAGCATGGTAAGCAGTGACAATGCATGCATCAGTGAAACTGTCCCTCTAGTCTTCCTGCTGGAGCACACGCATTGTGGAATCATGGACAGGGCACTTGAGGCAGAACAGTGGGAGGAAGAGGAGGACTTCCTTTCCTCTCAAGGTCCTGTTTATCCAAATTTCATTCCTTGAGGCCAGCCAAACACTTGGAAAGAAGAGGAAGAGCAGGAGGATTGTGTCAGCATGGAGGTTAACACTCAGCAGCAGTCTTCAAGGGATGGTTTTCAGTCCTCAGAAACCCAAGGAGTTCTACGTATCTGGGAGGAGGTAGTTACGGATAATGTGATCCTTAGTGACTCAGAGGACTCAGAATCAAATGCCTCTGCAAACTTACGCTGCATAGCCTCCCTGATTCTGCAAAGCCTGCAAAAGGACCCTAGGATTTGTGGTATCAAGGAGAGGGAGCATTACTGGCTGACAGCCCTTCTTGATCCACATTACAAGGGTAAAGTTGCAGAACTCATACTGCCCTCGCAGAGTGAGCAGAGGAATGAAACATCTTCAGGAAGCCTTGAAGAAAGTTTTTTTGTAACATTTACAGACCCTGGGAGGTTATCATTTCCTGGTGCTGGACAACATGTTGCTGAGGCTTCATTCAGTCAGAGGAAGAGCAACGGAGAAGGTGGCTGGCTGACCGATGCCTTCAAAAAATGTTCAGTCCTTAGCACCAAGGTCTGATTGGTTCAAGCAACCATTGCCAGCATATGGTCAGAAGGATCTGGTGATCAGGCCTGCTGATAAAGGGGGTGGCATTGTGATTCTTGATAAATCCGATTACCTTATAGAACTTAATAAGTTTGTTGGTGATAAGGAAATGGATATACCACCCCCTACCAACCCACGTTTCAAATTTAAAAAAGAGTTGGAGCAAATTGTCAGCCATGGCTTTAATTTAGGGATTGTCAACAAAAAGGAAAAATCATTTCTGGTACCAGTATCTTCTAGGATTCCCATCATATTATGTCAAAGATACTAGACATATGATCAATCTCTTGAAAGATTGCGAATATAGGGAAGGTTTTTGGATTGTTACAGCGGACGTGATGGGGGCTGGCATCAGTTAACCATTTTTTTTGGAAAAGGATACCACTCTGTCAAGAAGGCAAAAGAGCTTCATCATGGAACTTTTGGAGTATGCTACTACACATAATTTTTTCTGGCATGCTAATAAGTACTACCTTCATAAAAAGGGTGTGACCATGGGGGCAAAGCTTGCCCCTAGTCTGGCCAACCTTTTTATAGGGAAGTGGGAGGAGGACGCCATCTATGCCGTTACAAGACCAAAGTTGGCCCTTTGGGCAAGGTATATTGATGACGTCCTCCTCCTATGGAATGGCACCTTAGAATCTCTGGAGAGATTTATGATGGGTCTAAATATGAATGACAGAGGTATAGAATTAAAACATGTAGCTAGTCAAAATACTATTTACTTTCTAGATTTGGCTATATGGAATGAAGGTGATGTACTGATGACGTCCACTCACTTTAAGACTTATGATCGCAATTTGTTCATTCCTCTGGACAGTTGCCATCATAATTCATGGATAGATTTTGTTCCTAAGAGTCAATATATATGTATGAGACGCAACTGTACCCGCATTGAGGACTTTGACGTACAAGCCAAGATCCTCACTGAAAGACTATTAGCTAAAGGATATAATGCTACAGTGTTACACGAAAAATGTACAGAAGTATGCTCTATGTACCGTGATCTTTTGCAGACAGAGAGACAAGTTATGGAAATACGGGGGAGACAATGCCAACTTTTCATGTTCCTTCATTACTGGCTTTTCTCAGCAACATTTTTATATCAAAAAGCTTATACGCAAGCACTGGCATATAATTAGGAATGACCAAATACTGGGTTTCTCTCTCCCAGAGAAGTCACAGGTTGTATTTAGAGGGGCACCTTCAAGTAAATATCATGTGGCATCCAATGTTTGTTATCCACCGATTAATAGACCTATGTTTTTTCAAAATGTAATAGGTTTTTATAATTGCAATAACTGTGCTGTTTGTTCCATCAATGTGATCAAAGAAAGGAAAACCACTCAATTAACCTCTTCAAATACCAATCCGATTTCTCCTATTAAATCATTTATAAATTGTTCTACTCCCAGTGTCCTTTACCTTCTGACCTGTTCATGTGGGTCACATGGCATGCCCACTACAGGTCAGATTGAATGAACACCTGGGGAATATTAGGAGAAGCTTTAAGGGTCACCCTGTCTCTAAACATTTTCCAGAGACACACCATCAAAATCCTAAGGGTACCTCCCTGATAGGGATAGATAAGCTCAAACTACCATGGAGGGGTGGACCAAAGAGGAGGGCTATTTCCAAACTTGAAATGAGTTGGATTTATAAAATTAGAAGTCGCCGACCCTTCGGCCTAAATGTTGATATAGAGATTAATGCCTTGATAACGCTTGAGGCCCTAACCATATCTCTCCGTGATTATTATTAAGTACTTTAGGGTGGCCTTTTTTTATTTTATTTTTATTTTGTGATACCAGACCTCCGGGTGTAGGTTATGGATATTCACCTTTATTTTCATTAAAAGATTATTATTACTATTCATTATATTATTTTGGTGATTGATATTTGCCTTTATTTCAACTAAAGGTAATTATTATTTTTATTATTTTTTCTGAAGGTCGTTCCATATTCCACATACGAGAATGGCTATATCTAAGTAATGTTTATGTTTGGATTGTTGCTATGGAATCATTATCACATCGAGGTCTGGTTCACTCCTGTGCCATACTGACTATATGAATCACAATATGGTTGAAACTGAGGCTTGAATCGTGGTGTGGGATATATAAGTGATGGATCAGCACATCACTCGTGCCCCAGGAAGATGCAAGGTATGGCGATACAAGTAGGGCGGTTATATGCTGACACTATCACGTTACATGTGACCGCTTTGCATGAATGTTTGTTTCTGTTTTTAATTTTGCCGGCTTTTTTATACTTATATTTATCTTTGTGCATAATTTATGATGTATTACAGTTTATTCCGCCTGTCCTTTTTTAAGCATTAAAGGCTTTTTTTAGCAGTATTTCACAATTGGAGTCCATTTTTTTTCCTTTTTACACTCGTGGCCTTGAGCCCGGATGCATCTTTTCAAGATCAGTGGATTTACTGGCCGCACTTTTGCATTCACCGCCTCTTGCTGGAGTGATTCCCTGTCTATCAGTGGAAGATGCTGAACACATCAGGGACTGACGAGCCTATCCCCTAGTTCATCATTACACTGCCCTCCATTGATGTGTCTCTTCGTCTATCTTGGGAAGCTGCCCGCCAGACTCCAAGCATCAGAGATCCATCCATCCCTGCAGAGGGCTGAATCTGCTTGAGATTGGCTTGCAAGGGAGTCCACTCGCTCTGGTAAGGGCCATCACTTACAGATTTCTCCCTCTACAGAGCTGAAAGTGGATGTTTTTTGAAGTGGACTGAAGTGTATTTCTTTATTTTTCATTACAATATTCTTATATTTTTCACTATCCTTATTAGTCTGCTCTTTATGATGAAGGTTTAGATTTTATGATGTTCCTGTAGGGTCCTTCTCCTGTATCCTCCCAATGGTAATGTATGAAAAAGAATACTCTCACAGTGTGATAACATTCCAACAAATTTATTAAAAACAAACAGCTAAAAACACACATTTAAAAGCCGTGAAAAGGCGAAAATCCATGAGTGCCAAACTTTTTTCCTTAACGGCGTCACTTCTGGTATACCTCAACTCACTCCCTACATGTTAGATCATGCCCACATGACTTCTTCAGGGTCAGGAAACTCACTTCTGCACAGGAGGGTCCTTCAAATTTGTTACCAAACATTTTCCTAATGCCTATGTGGCCTCTATCCCATCAGGGAAAGCAGGCATGGCAATCTTGGTCAAGCACGCCTGTCCCTTACGATTCAAATCTTTATACCTGGAACCCCATGGACATCACCTCTCCACAAAATATATTTTAGATTAGAACATGTCTTCATAACTGCCCCCTTGTTATTTATCACCCACGGGTGCCTCTGAAATCAACCCAACCATGTGGTCAGATCACTCCCCTGTTCACTTGGATATTGCCTTTCATTCTCCTACTCCTTCTCCTACATGTGATTGGCATCTCAATGACTCTCTTCTCCACATTCCATTTGTTGAAGACCAATTATTAGAAGATCTGAGTGAGTTTTTCCAGTTCAACAAAAACAGTGTCTGAGGCCTCCACCCTATGGGAAACACATAAAGCATACTTTTGAGGTCAATGTATTTCTGCTGGCTCTCAATTGAAGAGGGAGACAGCTCTTCAGCGGCCTTCCCTCTTGTCCCAATTACGTAAAGCTGAAAAGCTTCTGCTCTTTTCCCCTACAGTGGCTCACCTACGCACTGTTACTTCTATTAGCAATCAGCTGGATATGAAAAAAGTTACCAAATCTCTCCTCTGGGTCAAACAAAAATTTTATGAATACTCAAATAAACCTCATAAGAGTGTGGGACAGATGGCTGGAAAGACGTACAGCATCTTCACTGCATGTTTCCGGGAAGCGGTACAGTTGATATTTCCCATTGTGCTTTTGCCCTTCCATAACACAGGGTCCACCCATTGTGGTAAAGGCACATCCAAACGATATGATTGGAACACTGTAATATCACAAATAACAATGATGCATTGATTAAACCATCAGTGGATTAGATTGATAAATGAATCAAAATGGTGATAAAAAATATGGACTAATAATACATAAAAAATCACGAGAGTGAAAAAAAATGAAAATCCTTAATGGAAAAAAATATAAATAAAAGACAATATATAAATTCTTCCGTCCATGACAACCATCCAGATTAATAGATCAAGTATTTCCCGGGAGAAGTAATGAAGTGTTGAATGAAAAACACAAATTGATATTACGTGACAAATCCACCACCATATGTGACCACCATACAAAATGAAGGCTTACCAACTAGCAAGCAGAAAAATCTTGCGACCTAAACCCGGGCAGGGCCTTTCACTGAGAGGTATAGTGGATGCCTCTAATCCTACAAACATATCTCTAGGGATCCACACTCCACCGATTGTAAGAAATATTCAACAGGCTCTCCTGAGCAATGAAAACTCCAGTGGCAGTCATAGGTAACCAGTATATGAGCCTAGGAGAATATAAATTACAGTGTTGGATTGGCAAACAGCTGTATTATTACTAGACTCAGCTGGGCAGTCTCCTGCTCCACAAATTGTTTGATTTGGAGCATCAATTCCTCTCCTCATCTGCTCAGACTAAGAACTAAGAACTCTTAAGCCGCGTACACGCGGGCGGACTGTCTGGCCAACTTAGTCCGCCGAAACACATTTCAGCGGACAGTCCGCTCGTGTGTGGGCTTCAGCGGACTTTTTCAGCGTGCAATCTGGCGGACTAAGTATTTCGGAATTTCCGTAATACTGTCCGTCGGACTCGCATTTCGGCAGACAATCCGCCCGTGTGTATGCCAGTCCGCCGTACTTTTGAAATGAGCGGACTTTTCCCGCCCGGAGAAAAGTCCGCTCATTTCGAGTGGGTATCCAGGTAGGCGGGGCCCGCGAAGGAGACGTCGCTGGCCTCGCCGCCTGGTATGGACTTAAAGGGGAACCCCAACGCCGAAAAAAATTGGCGTGAGGGTCCCCCCCAAGTCCACAACAGACCCTTGTCTGAGCACGCTACCTGGCCGGCCAGGAAAGGGGGGCGAGCGAGCGCCCCCCCCTCCTGAGCCGTACCAGGCCGCGTGCCCTCAACATGGGGGGGTGCCCCCCCACCCCAAAGCACCTTGTCCCCATGTTGATGAGGACAAGGGCCTCTTCCCGACAACCCTGGCCGTTGGTTGTCGGGGTCTGCGGGCGGGGGGCTTATCGGAATCCGGAGCCCCCTTTAATAAGGGGGCCCCCGGATACCGGCCCCCCACCCTATGTGAATAAGTATGGGGTACAATGTACCCCTACCCATTCACCTGTAAAATAAAAGTACCAAAAAAAACACAACACACGAGATAAAATACTTTATTGCACAGCTCCGGGGGTCTTCCGTCTTCGGGGGTCTTCTCACCGGACTCCTCCGCTATCTTCTTGTAGCTCTTTTGCTAGTGGAGGAGTCCGGCTTTCTTCCTCGCCGCCGGCCTCTTCTCCCGACTTCCGGGGTCTTCTTATAGCTCTTTTACAGGCGGTGGCCCGGTCTTCTGTCGCCGCCGCCGCCTTCCGTTCTTCTTCTTCCTCTTCTCCAGGAGATGTTGCCTCGATGATCTCTCCGGCCGGAATGCCAGGGACGCACTGCGCGGCCACTTATATAGGGACAATGGGGCGGTGTCACATGGCTTTATGTCACATGGGTTGGTGTCACATGGTGACCCCGCCCCCTTACGATGTCATAGTCCCCATGTGACATCAACCCATGTGACCAACCCATGTGACATAAAGCCATGTGACACCGCCCCATTGTCCCTATATAAGTGGCCGCGCAGTGCGTCCCTGGCATTCCGGCCGGAGAGATCGTCGAGGCAACATCTCCTGGAGAAGAAGAAGAAGAAGAAGAACGGAAGGCGGCGGCGACGGCGGCGGCGACAGAAGACCGGGCCACCGCCTGTAAAAGAGCTATAAGAAGGCGCGGTGGCCCGGCAGACGAACCGAAGAGGGGGACAAGACCCCCGAAGTCGGGAGAAGAGGCCGGCGGCGAGGAAGAAAGCCGGACTCCTCCACTAGCAAAAGAGCTACAAGAAGATAGCGGAGGAGTCCGGCGAGAAGACCCCCGAAGACGGAAGACCCCCGGAGCTGTGCAACAAAGTATTTTATCTCGTGTGTTGTGTTTTTTTTGGTACTTTTATTTTACAGGTGAATGGGTAGGGGTACATTGTACCCCATACTCATTCACATAGGTTGGGGGGCCGGTATCCGGGGGCCCCCTTATTAAAGGGGGCTCCTGGATTCCGATAAGCCCCCCGCCCGCAGACCCCGACAACCAACAGCCAGGGTTGTCGGGAAGAGGCCCTTGTCCTCATCAACATGGGGACAAGGTGCTTTGGGGTGGGGGGGCCGTGCGGCCCCCCTTTCCCAAGGCACCCCCCCCATGTTGAGGGCACGCGGCCTGGTACGGCTCAGGAGGGGGGGGCGCTCGCTCGCCCCCCTTTCCTGGCCGGCTGGGTAGCGTGCTCAGACAAGGGTCTGTTGTGGACTTGGGGGGGACCCCCACGCCGATTCTTTTCGGCGTTGGGGTTCCCCTTTAAGTCCATTCCAGGCGGCGGGGCCAGCGACGTCTCCTTCGCGGGCCCCGCCTACCTGGAGACGCGCTCGAAATGAGCGGACTTTCCTCCGCGTGTGTGGGCGAGTCTGTTCATTTCAAAAGTAGGGCGGATAGTATGGCGGACTTAGTACGCCGTATTAGTCCGCTCAAATAGTGGTGTGTGTGGTCAAGTCCGTTCATTCGAAAGTATGACGGACTGTCCGTCGGATTGTCTGACGGACTAAGTTGGCCAGACAGTCCGCCCCGTGTGTACGCGGCTTTAGTCACCACATATTCTTCTTCACCCTGTACCTCAACAGGTGGAGGAGGTGGAAGAATTCTTCCCGAAAAAGTATTTTTGTGAAAAAGTAGAGATATGTGAAACAGAGGGTGAATATTCATACTGGCTGGAAGTTTTAGGTGAAAGGTGACTGGGTTGATCTGAGCCAAGATCTGGAAAGGTCCCACAAACTTTTGTCCCAACCTTGCCGATGGAACATGAACCTTCAGATTTTTAGCAGACAACCAAACTTGATCCCCCACATGAAAAGTAGGAAATGCTCTCCGATGTCTATTGGCAGCCTTCTTGTAACTTTCCTGAGCTTCCCTAAAAGTCTCGATCAATTTCTCCTGGATCTCCTGTAAAGCAGTTAATCTGTTGGTAATAGCATGAATTTGAGTTCTCCTGAAAAGAAATGGATCTCTTAATTGCATCAACCCTTGAGGTTCAGCTGTGTCAGAATCTGGATAAACTCTTGGATCCTTCTGAACAAATTGAATAGCAGAGAAACACATGCCACCATTACTTCCAAACATTCCCAGCATCTCCTTCCTTCTTTCTGTGAGCCTCTGATCAGCTCAGATACATAGTTGGATGAAGGCTTCAAGATCATTAGGAGTCTCTACTCTGGCAAGCTCATCTTTTACTTTTTCAGAAAGCCCTTGGCTGAACTGACTTTTTTGCGCTGCTGGGTTCCAAGTGGTATCTGTCATCCAACGTCTGAATTCAGCTGTGTACTCAGCAACAAAGTGTTTAGCCTGCCGTAAATGATGCAACTTTGCTTCAGCCATAGCGCAGTGGTTGAGATCATCAAAAACTTGATTCATCGCACCCTCGAAAGTCTGGAAATTATTCAGCATGGCACTTTCTTGTTTTATATACGGGGAAGCCCAGGCTAGAGCTTCCCCAGTCAGGAGGTTAATAACAAACATTACTTTCTGTCTTTCAGAAATGAATGCAGTGGGTCATATTTGGAAATACACTCACCCTGGCAGATGACACAGGCTCACCTGAGGTGCGGAGTCTAAGTACTAACCGGTGTTCATCAGAGCTCCAGATGGTGGAGATGGATTTAGTTGCATGTTAGTACCAGGTGGCAGTCCTCAGGATCACCCCACCAGGAGGTGAGCAAGCCGGGGTTCAGTAGCGGATGATCAGGTAGGATCAAACAGAAGCGTGGTCAGTAAGCAAGCCAAAAGGTCAGTAACGAGTAGTTGCAGGTCGGGATCAGGCAGAAGCATAGTCGAGAAACAAGCCAAAGGTCGATAACAAGCAGTAGCAAATATGAATGGCAGCAGGGAAAACAAGAGCAATATACAGGCTGGAGATAGCACAATATTCTGGCAAGGAGGAAGTGCAGAGACGTGGCTTACATCAGGAAGTTCGTGGGAGGAGCAAAGAGTTCAAGGTACAGCTGAAATCAAGGTACAGGGCAGGGCTGTCTAAAGGATCTGACAGGGTGCTGTCCAGCATCTTGGCTAGCTCAGTGAGATGATTCATTGCCAGACACAGCTGAAGTCCCAGGTTCAATTCCAGGTCCTGGCAGGCAATTGCGATAAGACTTAACCCAGACAATCACAGAGTTCATTGTGGCCATTCAACCCAAAAATATGCACTTTTTGCAAATGATGTCCTCCTCTTTGTTATGTCCCCCCATAGCTCAATCCCTAACATATAGAAACTACTAAATGTGTCTCAGGCCAAGTAAATATGACCAAATTGATTGCCCTCGATGTATCAACCCCCCAGGACCTGGTGCATTGACTGAAAGACCAGTTTACCTTTGCCTGGAACCCTACGTCCATCCCATATCTAGGCATAAATCTCACGTCCAAAATAAATCACCTATACAAACATAATTTCCCCCCATAATAAAAAAATGAACAGAAGACCTCCTCCAATGGTTGTTATACAAAATGTCCTGGCTGAGTAGAATAAATGCAATCAAGATGACTCTGTTACCCATAATCCTGTACCTGTTCTGTTCCCCTCCTATTCCTGTCACCAAACTACACATCAACAAACTTCAGTCAGCAATCATTCTCTTAATTTGGTGCAAAAAAGGGAACCGCCTCTCTAAAAATGTCCTTTTTAGACCCAGAACGAAAGGAAGTTTAGGCCTACCCAACCTGTGGGGGTACTATCAGGTGGCTCAACTCAGCCAAATATCAATTATTTACTTCAGGGGTCCAAAACCTAACTGTGTGAGTATGGAACGACAAGCAATCCCTAAACACAACTTATATTTCTTGCTTTGGAGCCTACCCAAAAGCCGCCCCCCAATTCTTGCTCCTACACTCTCCCACTCGATAGCATTATGTGACTCTTTACACAAATTTCATTTCCTGACTTCCCACTAGGGCTACCCACTAGCCCATATTTTCCACAACCCCCAGTCCTCCCCAGGGTTAGAATCAAAGCCTTCAAGTGGTGGCTGGACAAAGGCCTATATAGAATTGGGCACTATTTCAACTCAAACGGTCCTCTTACATTAAGCTACTGTGTTTCCAAGCTCAAAATACGCCCCTTTGAAAAATTTGAAACTACCAATTGGCACACTTCCTAAGCTTGTTACATAGTAGGTGAGGTTGTAAAAAGACACAAGTCCATCAAGTCCAACCTATGTGTGTGATGATATGTCAGTATTACATTGTATATCCCTGTATGTTGCAGTCATTCAGGTGTTTATCTAATAATTTCTTGAAACTATCAATGCCCCCCGCTGAGGCCACCACCTGTGGAAGGGAATTCCACATCCTTGCCGCTCTTACAGTAAAGAACCCTCTACGTGGTTTAAGGTTAAACCTCTTTTTTTCTCATTTTAATGAGTGGCCATAAGTCTTGTTAAACTCCCTTTTGAGAAAAAGTTTTATCCCTATTGTGGGGTCACCAGTATGTGAGGTAATTGTATATTGAAATCATACCTTCTCTCAAGCATCTCTTCTCCAGAGAGAGTAAGTTTAGTGCTTGCAACATTTCCTCATAACTAATATCATCCAGACCCTTTATTAGCTTTGGTGCCCTTCTTTGTACTTGCTCCATTTCCAGTACATCCTTCCTGAGGACTGGTGCCTAGAACTGGACAGCATACTCCAGGTGCGGCCAGACCAGAGTCTTGTAGAGCGGGAGAATTATCATTTTATCTCTGTAGTTGATCCCCTTTTTAATGAATGCCAATATTCTGTTTGCTTTGTTAGCATCAGCTTGGCATTGCATAGCATTGTTACATAGTTACATAGTTAGTCAGGTTGAAAAAAGACACAAGTCCATCCAGTTCAACCTTAAAAACAAATAAATAATATAAAAAATAATCGTACAATCCAAATACCCAATTTTATGCCCACAGTTGAGCCTATCATCTACTAGGACCCCCAGGTCATTTTCCATCCTAGATTCCCTCAGAGGTTCTCCCCCCAGTGTATAGATTGCATTCATATTTTTGCCACCCAAATGCATTGTTTTACATTTTTCTACATTGAACCTAATTTTCCATGTAGTTGTCCAACCCATTTATTTGTTCAGATCTTTTTGCAAGGTTTCCCCATCTTGCAGAGAAGTTATTGCCCTGTTTAGCTCAGTATTGTCTGCAAATACAGAGATTTAACTGTTTACCCCATCCTCCAGGTCATTTATGAACAAATTAAATAGGATTGATCCCAGCACAAAACCCTGGGGGATCCACTACCCACCCCTGACCATTCTGAGTACTCCCGATGCATTGGCTAATGTCCTTATTTAATATGCTTTTAAAGCAAACCCATCTCTCCTCCGTGTTCTTTGTTCCTAAGATTTTATCCCAATTTATGCCTTCTAGCAAGGTTCATAGTTTAAAGAAGTTGGCTCTTTTGAAATTCAGCGTCTTTGTATTCCCCTTATGTTTCCTATTTGTGTGATTTATACTGAAGCCAATTGACCTGTGATCGGTGTTACCTAAATTGCCCCGTATTTCCACATCCTTGATCAAGTCATTATTGTTGGTAATCAGTAGATCCAGTAACACTTTATTTTTAGTTGGTACGTCTACCATCTGTCCCATAAAATTGTCCTGCAAGACATATAGGAACTTGATTTGGAAAACTAGCCCGAAACCGCTATCTGTAACCCCATATGAACATTGGTGCTCCTCAGCCATGGATACGAGAGGGGATAACTCCCTGATATATTCAGCCCTAGCTGGGCCTATGGAGAAAGCAACCTATATGTTGAGCTGGGAACACGACCTTGACATGTGGCATTCTAACTTTGCACGTTCATTTTAAGGGGATCCTGAATAATTCCCTAATAGAAGCCAGTCTCAAGGCCATGTCCTGTTGGTACCTAGTTCCTACCTGCCTGGCCAATATTACCCCCAAACCAACCCTCTGCTTTAGAGGATGCAGCCACCTGGGCACACTTTCCCACATTTTGTGGGAGTGTCCCAGAATCAGAGGCTACTGGAACAGAATTTTTAACCTAATCCGCAAGACCATGGGAATTGCGATTATGCAAGTCCCTACAATTGCACTCCTCAAATGTCAGATCCCAGAAACTCGCAAACCAACCCAAACCCTAATTCGCTTCATTCTTTTCAGGGCCCAAATGACTATTGCCTGGGTATGGAAATTTCCTACAGTTTCCTGCTGATTAACCAAAACAAAAAATATCCTGGATAATGTCCCAGGAAAAAATTTATAACGCCATACGTGACTCAGTTGATAAATTTAAAACCACCTGCGAACCTTGGACCATACATATCGGGGGTTCCTTTTTGACCTTGGAATGGAGGCCCCAGGGCACTCACCTTACTGACGCCATGGCCAAGCCCTCCTTTTCTCCAGCCTTCCGTGAAATCCATATTTTCCTATCCTTATATTATTCACCAGCCCCCCCCCCCCCCCCTGTTTTCAAACCTTTATTTTTCCTCTTCCTTAACATTTTTAACCCCTCGCTGCACTCAGTGCAGGAATGAACCCATGCAGGCCATCACTCTGGATTGTCTAGGCTAGGGTTCACCTTGTAATTCCTACGAGTTAGCCCAGGTGAGCTAAGGAGGGAGGGAGTTCACTTTTCTCACCCGGGCTCACAGTTCAAATGGTTTAGAAGCTCTGGGTTCTATAGGTCCAGAGCTTCAAATTATAAGTTCTTTACTCTTTGACCACACTCTTGCTATTTTTGATGCACTAAATGATTCAGAAACCTCAGGCAGACTAACCTGGCTCCTCTCGCACAGTCTGATCCCATACGGGTTGCAAGAGGTGAAAGGGTTGGAGACAAATCTTTAAGGATGTGTATAATGTATTTTTGCCTTATATTGGTCATTGTCTTTTGTATACAAATTAGTTTTGGATTTTGATGTTCGTCCAGTCTTGTATTTTTTTTATATTTTCAATAATTATACATTATACAATTTTCATTCCTTCAACCACAATTTGAAAAAAAAACTGGCTGTGTTGATGGAGGAATCAAGCAGTGTTCTTTCCTTCAACCTGTGGTTGATGAGGGAATCCCTCTCGCTGCTCTATTGTATTCTGGCAGCTGGAGGTTTCCCCACAGAATACAATGATCACTGTTTGCGGCTCTAGCCTCTGGCAGTGAATGAATGAAAAAACTTGACAGGCTGTAAGGTAAACCAGATTCTCAGCACCAGAAAACAAGGTGTGCTTGCAGAGTAACCCACTTATCCTTAAAGTGATACTAAAGTCTCCTTTTTTTGTTAAAAATAACAAACATGTTAGGCTTACCTGCTCTGCGCAGTGGATTTACACAGAGCAGCCTGAATCCATCTCTTATCATGTCCCTTTTCAGCTCTCCTGGCCCCTCTATCCTGTTAAGTGCCCCCACTGCAAGCATCTTGCTATGGGGGCACCTGAGCCGAGCCACAGCTCAATTAAGACACAGAGCCAAGGCTTGGCCATGCCCCCTTTATCTCCTCATTGGCTGACTGATTTTGATATCAGTGGGAGCCAATGGCGCTGCCTTAATCCCTCAGCCAATAAGGAGGGGAGCCCCGAGCAGCCGAGGCACTCCTACAACATCGCTGGATCGAGATGGGCTCATATAAGTATTGGGAGCTGAAGGAGGCTGCTGCACAGAGAAGGCTTTTTATCTTAATGCATAGAATGTATTAAAATAAAAAAAAACCTTCTGCATTTACAATTGCTTTAACTGCCTAAGGGGCTGCTAGATTCATTTTTCCTTTTAGTTTATTCTCTAACAGGGTGTGAGCTTTATTCTCCTTGTCATAAAATAATTATGATGCTGCCAGAATCACTGTTTGTGGTTATAGTCTTTGGTAGTCATGGAACAAATAAAGCCTGACAGGCTGTAGGGAAAACCAGATTCCAAGAACCAGAAAATAAGTTGTGTTTGCAGAGTACCCTGCTTATCCTTAACTGCCTGAAGGGTTGCTAGGTGCATTTTTTATTTTAGTTTATTCACTAACAGTGTGTGAGTTTCATTCCTCTTGCCATAAAATTATTCTTGTTGGTGGGTGAGAATTTTCTTAACTTTACCTGGGGCCAGTGTTTTAACAATTGTGCACAATAAGTATACCAACAGTGTGGAATGTAAACAGGTCTCAAGGGTACAGAGTTTAGGTACAACCTGGCATTTAGGAAGATACAATGCCATATTGGTGGTGAAAAGTTATTATGTACCAGATTATTGATGATGACACAACATTTATAGGATATGCATGGGGTTAGAGAATATCCTTGGGAGTGGTTTTGCTTTAGGCTGGGTTCACATTTGATTCAGATGCAGCTGACAGCGGGGGTCTGGTGTGTTTGTTCTCCGTTTCAGGGATGAATTTTTCACCTGAATTTGGACCTGAAATGGAGTCAAAAATGCACAGCTGCCCCAGACATTATGTGAACGGTCACAGTCTCCTGTCATGTGAATTGGATATGGGGAAACCCGCATCCAATTCACATACATGTGAACCCAGCCTTGGTGATAGACTTTAGGGGTAAAAGCATCAGAAAATCTTAAAACAAAAAGAAAAACATAAAACTGCAGAAAAATATATATGTTTAAAAAAATACATTTTTAAATGGTGTAAAATAGCTGACTGTATAATAAAATATTCAGCTGACAATAGACATTAGAAATAAAGTCACCAAATAAATATACAGTACATTAAACACATGCACGCACACTGATACGGGTATAAAATCTACACATTTTCTGATGGTCTCAGAGTGTATAATCTTGTTTAGTAAATAGCTATTTAATCAGGAGGCATTCAGTGAAACTCCTGAATCCACATTACCAGACTAACAATTCATCTTATTTTTCCTCCAGTTCATATTCTGTACTGCATACATTAGTAAGACATTTTATCATAATAATACAAAATCAGTTAATTTTACCAATTAGTCAGAATGCAGTGATATCTGCCTATTGGGAGAAATTAAAAAATATACAAAAATGGCAAAAAACAATTATCTAAAAATCTCCTTGTTTTATTTGTTGTACTGTTAATGCAAACAGATGAGATGTTCCTGCATACATTTTCAGAAGATCAATTAAAAATTACTATAAGCTACCCCTACTAAGAGTGGGTTATCAAAAGATCAATTAAATAAATATATTTATCATATGTCCACTAGATAGTGTTATACATTCTTTTTTCTTTTTCTCAGCTTTTTTTCAGATATTTTGGCCATAAACACTCCCCTGTTTCAAGAGGAGGTGCTGTTCCATTGTATCACAAATCATGGGATGGAAAGCCATCTATTTAATATTGCCTGTGTGCGGTGTAATAGCGGGTATGCTGCTCTTTGGGGGAATATATCTATTTTACTCTATTGGTAGCGTTTACTAAAAACTATTTTTATATACTTAACGGCATACATTGACTATGCATGTAGCAATCTAGTTAATTATTTTTTATTGTTTTTTTTATCCCTTTTTTGATCATAGAATCAATTTGGGTACACTCCAATGGGTGCAACACATGTGGTTAGGATACGCCCTGTGCCCAGCTTGAATGTCGAGTCTGCGGTATCTTCCAGACATCTTACACTGGCTCACTGATCTGATCCCTGCAGGCAGATTTTCATCTCTCCCCTATTTTTTATCATGCTGTATGCTCTTTGAACAGTGATGTACAACAATATACGGTTAGAACACATTATATAATATATCTGATAGTTATGTGCTGTTATGGTACTCTCTGAACCACAGTTGTCAAATATAATTATTGTTTGTTTATTATTTCTGTTCTCTTACAATGTTTACAGATGAGGATATACTACACCATCAGACCCTGAAGAAGAAGTTTTACCCTTTGACAACCTTGAAATGCGTCGGGCCTTTTTGGTCCTAGTTTCACTACTTAGGATCTATAAGTGTGGTGTTATGATCCCTATTGTGTTTGTATATATCACTTTGTACATCATGTAATAGTAATTGTGCATCCATATGTTATTATTTTTTATGTTTTAGCTTTTCTAATAAAATAAGAAATGTATACTTTGATATTATTTTGGAGACTCCTGCCTTTTACAAGTCCCACAAGAGAAAAAAATCGATCAATTACATTTTTACTGTTTACTAGGGATTTGGGCAGTTGGTCTCCTTTCATTTAGTTTTTGGCATCTCTAACCCTTATAATGGCATATTAATGACTCTCTATTAACAGACTCCACAATCACCCAACAACTTACAACACAATTAGCAGATTACTTTACTCATAATATAACTCCAGACATACTTTCTACCACTTTATGGACAGCACATAAGGCAGTTACGAGAGGTCACATAATTAATACCGCCTCAGCCAAAAAATAATCAGAATTACTGGATATTAATACCCTAACTAAAGAATTAGACAAAATATATTACAAAAATGTCCAATCCCTATCTCCAAATGTATATAATCACATCCAAGATAAAAGAAGAGCCCTTGACACATTGTTGTCTACTGACACAAAAAATGCCTTGAGATGGTCCAAAGCGAAATTCCTATTATATGGCAACTCTGCCTCTACAATGTTTGCTAGAAAGCTGAAACAAACCCCCCACATGTCTATAAATTACGCAATTCTAAAGGAAATGTAGTCTCTCACCCTAAAGAAGTTATGGAGATTTTCTCTACAAGAATTTCTGCTCTTCATTCTTCACCAAACCATTCTTCTTTGGCTTGGCTTGGGGATGTTTTGCTTCCCACTCAAATTGAGAAACTGAACGCTCCATGAATCGCTATTGAAATAAGTGAGATTATCTAGTCCCTAAAAACTTTCATAACACCTGGTCCAGATAGATATTCTACTTTATATAATAAATATTTTTACCATATTTTGGCTCCTCATTTATCCAAACGGTATAATTATATTTTACAAGATAATTTTGAGGGCATGTAGCCTGGTATTTTTCAGGAGGGAGTCACTCACTCACCCCCCATTTCCTAACCCACAAGGCTGCATGCCCTGATATGGGGACCCATGCCATTTAAAAAAAAAAAAAATTTGTGTGAGGTTCCCCTTAAAATCTGTACCAGATCCGAAAGGCTTTACAAATATAATTTTTGCTACAGCATGCTCTTTGCATGTTACAGATGTGCCACTTTACAGGCAGACTAAGGGGACCACCCATACACTATATTTAAAGGAATTTTTAGTTTTTATTGTTGCACTTTAAGCACCATTAAAATCACTGCTCCTGTAAAAAACAATTGTTTAAAAAAATGCATTGATACATGACCCCATGGCAGTATCTGGACCCCCATTTTTATGACAAATTACTTGCATATAAATCTTCAAAATGGGCACTTTTGATTTTTTCTATTCGGCTCCCATAGACTTCAATGAGATTCGCCGTTCGGGTTATATCTTTTCCCCTGTTCGGGAGTTCTGCTGCAAATAGAACAAGGGGGTGTTTGACCCATCTCTAAGTACAGTATATGGGGGTTTGTGGGAGGAAACATTGGAATCTGGGAATACCTTTAGAATAAGGAAGGCCCAAATACCTAGCCCTCTCAGGTTAATGACTAAGGGGAACAAAGTACCCTTTGTTACTTAGTTACAAGAAAAAGTAAATACAATTAAAAAGTCCTTATTAGAAGAAAAAATATGTTGTCTGGTAATGTGGATCCTAGTCAATCACAATGACTTACTGACACAACGACCTACTGATCCCAACTATGTTCACCTTCTACTACTCCTGTCATAAATGATAGATCCCCAGCTGGCTTATAAATGTAAACAAATGAGTTGGGCAAGCTGGGTGACATTATTGACTTCATATTGACATGAACATATTTGGTCAGTGATAGTATGCAGGATTCCTGGGCCCATTTATTTACAAACAAGATGAAAGGGATCTCTCATTTAGTGCTGGTAATGCTACCAATGCTAAATGACAGATCTCTTGGTTTGCTGACAAACACAAGCTGGACGTGGTTTTGTTGTTTACTGATAGCAATGCTACTGCCACTAAATGAAAGATCTATGGCCACTATTTGAATTTAAAAAATCCTCTTTAAGGCCTGATTCACAACTATGTATTTTTAGTGCTTTTTGCATTTTGCAGATTTGCACTACAGTCCATTTAACATGTTTTTCTACATGTGCTGTAGTGCAAATCTGCAAAATGCAAAAAGCACTAAAAATGGACAGGTGTGAATCAAGCCTAAATGACTATATCCTACTGCTCTGAGACTTTAAGGCCTGGTTCACACCTATGCATTTTAGTGCATTTTCAGTTTTAAAAAAACACACCACAGTCCATTTAACATGGTTCACATCTGTGCCTTTTATTGAAAGGGCCAGGAGGTTTTTTTTCAGGTTTCTGGTTCCATGGACTTTGATGGTTCAAAGATGTATATTGAAAAATGCACCTGCAATATGCGAATTGCAACCTGCACAAGTGTAAATCATGCCGCAGGCTAGATTCATACCTGTGCAGTTTTAGTGCTTTTTGCATTTTACAGATTTGCACTACAGTCCATTTAACATGGTTTCCTATGGAACACGTTCTGTAGTGCCAATCTGCAAAATGCAAAAAGCACTAAAAATGCATAGGTGTGAATCCAGCCTAAAGCCTCATACACACGATCGGACTTTGTACAAACTTTACAGTGGACTTTTGTACAAAGGGTGTAGTCCACAAACTGGTACTGCATACACACGATCTGACTTTTGTGAAACAAACACGAACTTAGTGATGTTACAACGTACTTACAAAGCTTCAAAAGAGGACGTTCAATTCTCTGGCATCACCCTTCGGGCTCCTTCTGCTAATTTTGAGTTAGTAGACGTTTGGTCGGTGCTGATTCACGTCTTTTTGTTCCGCGCGTTTCATGTTAATTTCCGACCGTTTTGGCCAACTAGCCATGTTGAGCGATCCTAGGAGAGAGCATGCTATTTATGGGCTTGGAGTTGTTGCTGTGACTTTAGCCCGGTCTAGGAATAATCGGAGTAGTAGGGTGAGGAGTATTTGGGCCAAAACCTGGCTACTTAATTGTGACCAATTTAGCCATATGCCCTTATTGCGTGAGCTGCAGGAGAATAATCCGAATGATTATCATAATTATCTCCAGATGACGGACTCCTGCTTTCAGCAACTATTGTCCTTGCTGTCCCCCTATATCATGAAGCAGGACACCTGCACGAGAGCTGCTATTCCAGCAGAACAAAAGCTCATAGCCACCTTGCGTTATTTGGCGACAGGGAGGAGTCTCCAGAATATCAAGTTTACCACTGGTATCTCTCCCCAGGCTCTGGGAGTCATTATTCCTGAGACATGTAGTGCCATCATCCAAGTCCTGCAGAAGGACTATGTTCGTGTAAGTTTTTTGCTTTAATATCACCTTCATGTTTTCCAATTCATTTTATATTTTTTGTATTCCATCCTTCCAATTTTTGTAATATTTGTAATATGCTGTGAATGAATGTCCTGTTTGTCCTCATGCAAGCTGTAACATTTTTTGTGGCCTACGTGCATATTTCCATTCACTAACCTCCCCAGCATGCTACCCTGGGCCCATACACACCTAATTTAGTACTTAACACGGCATTTATTATGCTTCATTCATTACCCTAAACACCACCTAAAATGTGTCCCAATCTTATTCCTGCCCTTAAATTCATGCAGAGTGCAAGAGTCCCTTTTTTGTGTTTCACACACTTATTTTGAACCCCCGCCCAAAAAAAAAAAAAAAGAAAGAAAAAAATAAATAAAGAAAACAATACTAAAAAATGCATAGTAAACCAATACAACTACTCTATCTGCATATTTACCTAAACACATACACTGTGTGCCTTATTTTTTTGAGTTAAGATTGCTGCCTAAATTATTAAAATAATGTAGTCCAAGGGCCTGCCTGATTACCTTCAAAATATACAAATTATACTTTGGTTATGATTAATTTACCATTATGGATACCTCCCACCATCCCTGTGCTGTGCCAGCTTCCTCAACTTGTTTTATGCCACTTCTTACCTGTCCACTGGCCTGACAATCTTGTAAAGATGGATGGGTTGGCCAAATTAAACTTACATTTTAATGCATTTAGTTCTTATGGAAGTGTTTACTTGTCCAAAACATCATACCCAACTCCCCCCTCCTAAGATTTTTAGAATGTTCCACCAGAGGGAGTGAGGGAGCATAAAATTGTAACTTATCATTTTTATTTTAAATACACATTAAATGTTAGAATATTCTGTTGCTCCACAATGTTTGTGTCAAATATGGTTGTAATTTTATGTACTCAGGTACTCATTTTTTTTGATTTGTTTGATTCCACAGTTTCCTTCAAACACCCAGCAATGGCACGATGTGGCGGCCTAGTTTGCCAATTTATGGAATTTCCCCAACTGTGGAGGTGCCATTGATGGCAAGCATGTGATGATACTTCCACCGCCAAACTCAGGATCATATTATTTCAATTATAAAGGATTTGCAGCATAGTTCTGCTGGCTGTGGTGTCAGCCAAATATGATTTTTTATATGTTGATGGGATGAATGGGCATCACTCTGATGGAGGTGTGCTGATGCATATAGAATTTTTTTGACTGTCTGTGTTCATGGCAGATAATGCCTTTTCTTTGGGGGAACATATTCTAAAATCCTTTCCAATGAGCAACCTAACCCCAGAACAACGGATTTTCAATTATCGCCTCTCTTGTGCCTGAAGGGTAGTTGAAAATGCCTTTGGCATTCTTTCCATCAAATTTCATCTCTTTTTAACTGCCATAAACTTGGCAGAATATAAATGTAATCATGTGGTGTTATGCTGCTATGTTATGCTGCTGCATCCTCCATAATTTTTTAATGAGGAATGCTTCCAGCTATATTGCCTCAGGGTAAACCGATGAAGCTTTTTCCGGACCAGCTGAAGTGGCTGTGATGCCAGCTCTTGAAAGTGCATGTGCTGTTGGGCTCCTAGAATGGCCATCTTGTCCGTGAACAATATATGGACTACATTGTCGGTAGAGGGGCAGTGCCTTGGCAGCAAAATGTTCTCGCTAACTTGTAAATAGTTTACTTATATCTAAAATAATATTTAATTTCAACTACTGTTTTCTGTGTTTCTTATGTTTGCAAATAACCATGATTGTTGTCCTTTTTGCCACTAGTTTAAACCAACCTGATGTGCAACATGAGGTGACAATCTCTCTTTGAGCTAACTTTTATATTGTGCTGTATCTCGGCTACACACATTTTAGAGTACATGGTCAATGCAACTATAACTTAACAAATATACTGGTACTGAGCATTGAAATAAGAAGCCACACATTGTTTTTAGTTTAACTTTAAATCTGTGCACATTCACATGTGCTTTTTTTTATCACTTTTTTTAACATCAAAATATATAGATATATTTTTTTTGATCACTTTTTTTAACATCAAAATATATAGATTTTTTTTCAACTTTTTTTATTTTTAACATCAAAATAGTATAAATATATATTTTTTTTAGGTGTTTTATTAAAAAACATAAAAAAAAAATTAGAACAATAAAATTGGAATGTTGACATCGCCTCAACATCATGCAGCAGGAAATGAAAATAATGATTATTTTTTTTAATGGAAAAAGGGATTATATTATTCCCAAAATATCTATTATGTTCTTCATTTCCTGCTGCATGATATTGAAGCGATTGCGCATGGCATCAATCTCCCTATTCCATGCCATGATCTGGCCGATGAGCCTCTGTGTCTGAAAGGTTCCGCTTCCTGTTCCACAAACAGCACATCATCTAAAAATGGGTTAAAAAACATGTATTTAGAAATATGCATATATATATATATATATATATATATATATATATATAGATTACGTGGAGGTAGGGTTGTCAGACACTCACCTGGTGGAGTGTACATCCCTGTCACTTCTTCCACCTTTCTTTCCTCCACCTCCTCTGGATTGCTGGTGCTAATTTGCCATTCAAGCTGGCGAGGTTGGGGGTCCTGTCAAGGTTGAGGGTCCTGGCCGGGTTGGGGGTCTCGGTGAGGTTGGGGATCCTGGCAGGGTTGGGGGTCCCAGTGAGGTTGGGGGTCCTGGCAGGGTTGGGGGTCCTGGCGGGGTTGGGTGTCCTGGTGAGGTTGGGGGTCCTGGTGGGGTTTGGGGCCCTGGCGGGGTTGTTGTCTGAGTTTTTTCTCCCCTATGAGAATCAAACAAAAGGTATACTTTAGCACACAGATATGAAACATTGCTTTGAGGTGGTGTACAATTGTCTGTTTATGAAGAGATCCAAGTTGAAGACATAATTAAATTTCTCTTTTAACTGAAATACTTAACTTTTCTTGCCCAAGTTTCTCTGATGTCACACACTAGTGCTCCTGAGTCCAGATGTGGAAACAGCTACTGTATGCCCTCTCCTTACATTCCACTGAATCTATTTAGCAATTAATTCAAATTTCAAAGACAGCTAAACAATAATGTTAGAAACTTCACTCAATATGACAAATGATCCCGACCAAAACAGTTATAACCCTGTATCAGCTAATAACATCGTATCCACTAATAAACAATCATCCTATGAACATGGTTCCTGACTATGAACGTTGGTTCATACATAAGAACGGTATGCAAGTGCATACAAGTTGCTATTTATAATAGGAACGCATGACAGGTACTTACTTTTGAAGCTCCTTCTTTATTTTGAGGTACTGATCCGGCTCCCTCAGTCTAATGTCGGACTAGTGCTTCCTCAACTGGTCTTTGGACCGTCGCACCCCAAACTTCTCCTCCAGAGTGTTCACCACTCTATTCATGATTTGGTCCTTCAATAAATTTGGATGCAGGTATGGGCCATGTTTTCATCATAGTCCTCCCTCCTCAAGATGTCCACCATCTCCACCATTTCTTCAAAGGCCATGTTGGTGGCCTTGAATCTCCTCCTCCTAGATCGGGATTCCTCCTCACTAGATGACACATTAACCTGCATCTGTGTCTCAGCTATGTTTACTCCGACTGCACAATGAAGGGAGAAGGGGCGGGGAATATTACAGAAAGGGAACATCAGGGGCGGGCGACGCGAGCGGAGTTTCATGCATGCACAGTGTATGTCAAGCTTAACACACGGCCTGTATATAGGTCCGATCGGAATATATGATTGACTCCACCTCATACACGATAGAAAATTTTAAGCACTGAACTTCTTTTTTGCTAGATACGTGTATGGAAAGTTTATCTAATATATATATATATATATATATATATATATATATATATATATATATGATAATTAAAATAGTATAATATACTAAATAATATTAAAATGGTACATGAACGGGGGGGCGTGGCTACCGCGCTGCTGAATGGACGCATGAGACGGTAGCTCCGCTACACCGAGAGCTAAACTCAAACTCCGGAGTGCTTCCTCGACCTGATACTGGCATCCACCGAAGCTGTATCGCCTCCACATACAGCAGGGATGACCCGCAAGCGCAAAAACTTACCGCAACTGAAGAAACTACCGCAATTCTTCCCGCGGAATCCTCAAGGCCTACTCCAAGATGGCGCCGGCGCCGCCTCGCCGTCGGCCTCCAGCAGCTCCGGCTCAGAGGCTCCTACCCCAGACCACCGCTCACCTCGTGGATCCCCGGGTATGTCCACACCGCTTTCCCTCAGTCCAGCGAAGTCCAAGCCGCGGATGGTGGAGGATCCTGACGCAATACAGGTTAGTGGAGAGGGGGACCGGTTAGATGACACCAGGGAAATCTCGGACACCATAGATTCGTTCCCCACATCGAACCAACCGGTATCCGACACTACCTTAAAAGACATGTTGGTCTCCCTGCGTAGCACCCTGCACGCTGACATAATGGACTGTATGCGGGGGTTCAAATCTGATCTTAATGCTGTGGAAGAGCGGATAGACCATGTCGAAAACAAAATGGGCGAATTCGCCTCTACAATTAACGCAGTAGTAGATGCCCAGAACGGTCAATCGGAGGAGGTGGCGTGGCTAAAAGCCAAAGTCGCGGATTTGGAGGACAGGTCCCGACGCAACAATATTAAGCTGAGGGGCGTCCCGGAACTGGTATTACCGACTCAATTACTCCAATATGCTCAAGAACTGATAGGGGCCTTCCTACCGGACCTGCCTGCCTCAGATCTGGCGATTGACAGAATCCATCGCCTTCCGAAGCCATCGCACCTCCCGGACAACATTCCGAGAGACGTTCTGCTGAGGGTCCATTTTTTCCAGGTCAAGGAGAAATTCACCTCTGCCTTCCGTACCAATAAGCAACCCCCGGAACGATACGCCAACCTCCAAGTCTTCGCAGACTTGTCGCAGCACACCATGCAGAGGAGGAAAGCTTTGCTTCCCATAACTAAAGCACTTCGCAACCATGCCATCGTTTATAGATGGGGATTTCCTTGTAAGCTTACTATCTCCAGGGAAGGTCATACCACAGTGATTGACAACTTAGAGGATGGTCTGGAGCTTCTCAAACAGTGGAACATTCTCCCAGTACAAGCTGACCCTGTTCCGGCCTCTCTATCAAAAATCTCATCGCCAGACAACTGGCAGGTGGTGTCACGCAAGAAGAAAAATCTGAATCGCAACAATTGAAGCACCCGGACCCTTTTTTTTGTCTGAATACTACTTCTTTTTATACTGTTGCTCTCGGTACCTGCGGACCTTTATGAACGTTGTTGTTTCCCCCCAGTTATATGATGGGCAGGATCACTGCCTACAGATTCCATGTTGAATCGTTTTTTTTACCTTTGTGGCTTAAGCCTACACTCTGGATTTCTAACTTTCTCTTTATTTGTGTTGTTTCTTTTTCCCTTTTCTACTATGCTACTTCTCCCCCCTGGACCCCTCCCCTCCTTCCCATGAGATGGACTCTGCGACGCTCTAGATGTGTCAGCCAGAGATGTGGCACCAGACTGACCAGGTCACCTACACGTCTTCCGCATGTCTCTACAATCAAGAAAGGTATGAGAACTAACATACTCATCATACACCCCGGCTCTCGATGGTTAAGATAGTTTCGTTTAATGTGCATGGGTTAAATCACCCAGCAAAAAGAGCATCTGTCTGGAAAGAAGCCCAGAAGTTGAGGGCGGATGTACTTTGTCTACAAGAATCGCACTTTTTAGCTGGTAACCCACCGCCCTTTCGCAACAAGCACTTCCCACATCTGTTTTTTGCATCTGCCTCACAAAAACGTAAGGGTGTGGTGATAGCTATCAGAGACTCGATTGCTTTTTCTCACATCCTCACCATATCCGATCCTGAGGGCAGATATCTAATTTTAATAGGTTCCCTTAATAATAAGATCTACACTATTGTGAATCTCTATGCTCCCAACTCTCACCAACTTAGATTTCTCAAGAGACTCCTGACCAAAGTTAGAGAAGTGCGACAAGGAGCTCTGGTGATGTGTGGAGATTATAACATAACTGTGGACTTCCGAATGGACACGACCACCAGATCTCGTCGACCTCTTCCCTCCTTGCGGCACTTACTGCAGGAGGAGGGGTTGTATGACGTCTGGAGGTGTCAGCACTCTACTGAGAGGGATTACTCTTTTCACTCCTCTAGACACAACATGTATTCAAGAATTGATATGATTTTGGTAGATAGATTTCTGTTGCAAGCAGTGTCCTCCTCCGCCATACACGGTATATCTTGGTCCGATCATGCACCCATATCAGTAGTGGTGGCGGAGGGGAACACTCATACTGTGTCTGGGATCTGGAGGGCGAGTGCTGGCATATTTGGTTCACATGAACAAATGGTAGAAGTTCATAAGAGTCTAAAAGAATTTTTTGTAACTAACACTGGTTCGGTTAACGACCCAATGACTCTTTGGTGTGCACATAAGGCCTTCATAAGAGGCATATTACTGCAAGCTAGTGCTAGACTTAAAAAACAGAGGTCTCTTAGGCTTGACCGAATTCTAACTGATATTGACTCACTAGACAGTCAGAATAAGATAACCCCTTGCCCCAAGACAGCCCATAGGTTAGACGCTCTTCGATCTGAACTCAGACTTTTGCTCCTAGAAGACCACAACAAATTTGTCCACTACCTTAGACTGACTCATTACTCGGCGGGTAATAGAGCAGGTAAACTTTTGGCCCAACGTTTAAGAGAGCAGAGGACTAGAACTACTATTCCTTACTTAATTAACTCTTCAGATAGCAGCAAGATATATAATCCTAAAGAAATTGCTGATTCCTTTGCCAGGTATTATTCCTCATTGTATAATATCAATACAGACCCCAATACCCCACAACCAACAGAAGCTGACAGTCAGGCATTCCTTGATGGTGTCTCACTACCCAAGCTCTCAGAGGAGCAACTTTCCGCTTTAAACGCCCCTATTTCCCAGGCGGAGATACAAAAAATCATTAGAACACTGCCATCGGGCAAATCTCCTGGCCCTGATGGTCTTCCTGGAGAATATTACTCCAAATTCGGCGAACTTCTAACCCCAACGTTACAAGAAATTTATTCGAAGGCGATTACCTCCTCCTCTTTCCCCTCAGAAATGTTAGGTGCCTATGTTGTTACCATACCTAAACCAGGAAAGTCCCCGGATACCCCAGCCAATTTCCGCCCAATTTCGCTTCTCAATACCGATGTAAAAATGTATGCTAAAATTCTGGCTCATAGACTATTGCTTATTTTGCCCACTCTTATAAATCCCGACCAAGCAGGATTTACAATTGGAAGGCAAGCTTCCGATGCGACTAGACGGGTGATCGATGTTGTCTGCCACGCGAGGGCCTGTCGGACGCCTTCTCTGCTCCTTTCTTTGGATGCGGAGAAGGCGTTCGACAGGATACATTGGGGATACATGAGATCTGTTCTGAGTAAATTTGGATTCCAAGGCCCTATTCTGTCCGCAATTTTAGCTCTCTACTCCACTCCTTCTGCAAGGGTCTATACCTCTAGCATCCTATCCCAACCTTTTACTATAACAAATGGTACCCGACAGGGGTGCCCATTGTCCCCCTCCATCTTCAACTTGTTGATAGAACCCCTGGCGGAAAAAATTAGAGCCCATCCAGATATCCATGGTTTTACTTTTAGGGGGAAGTCACACAAAATAAATCTATTCGCGGACGATATAATCCTCTTCCTTACATCCCCAACGTTTTCTTTAATACACGCTCAGAGCATTCTAGACCAATTTAGCAATATCTCCTACTACAAAGTCAATGATTCTAAGTCCCTTATCCTTCCCCTTGATATCCCATCACAAACTATGCTTAAACTACAAAAATCTTTTCCGTATTCCTGGAAAAAAGACAGCATAACATATTTGGGCCTGCAGATTACAGCAGACCCTAACAGATTAGCTGAGGCCAACTATTCCTTACTACTCCAAAAACTAACCTCTGAGACCAGACGCATTTCTAAAACGGAACTAACATGGTCAGGACGACTAGCCTCTTTCAAAATGTTATTACTCCCACAGATCCTATATGTATTTCGCACATTACCAATACCTATCAAACCCATGTACCTTAGATTACTTAACTCCCTTCTCAATGGGTATATATGGCAGCAGAAGAAACCTAGGTGTGCTAAAGGCTTACTAATAAAACATAGAAAGGTGGGAGGCATGGGTTATGTGGAGCTCCAGGACTATTTTAAGGCAGTTCTGCTCACCCAACTAGCAACTTGGTTCCACAAAAAAACGTCTATCCCTTGGAGGGATATTGAGCAGTCTATGTCCCCGACAGGGGACCTCCCCTCTTTGCTCTGGCTTGATAGGCTGAGGCCCTTTAATCTGAGACAACTACCGCTGATGATCCAGGCCTCTCTTTGGGCATGGAGGGACCTCGGGCGGATCGAGCCTGCGGAGGGGGGAGCATTGGAGGTCCCCATAGATATTGATTTACTTGGTAGAGCTATCCCTGGTCTTACTACTCACGCCTGGAGGCTCAAAGGTATCGAATTTCTCTCTGACCTGTTCTGTGACGGTCGAATTAAAGACTTCAAAACGTTGCAAGATGAATATGGCCTAGAGAGGGGGGAACTATATAGATACGGTCAGATCTCACACTTTCTACGCTCCGTGCCCACAGCCCGAATTTTCATGCATGCAGATGTCTGGAAGTTTTATACAAACAAACTTGCGCTAGTAAAAGGGGTTTCGTTTTTCTATGGCATCCTCCAGCACAAAAATGTATTTATCAAATCCCCCCCATATTTAAAATGGGAGGGAGACCTGGGAAGGGTATACTCACTGACACAGTGGCATCAAGCCATCAATTCGATCTATAAGGCATCCCGCTGTGTTAACCACTGGGAGTTACACCAAAAGATAGCATTGGGGTGGTACCTTACCCCATATAGATTATCTAAATTTTCCGAAGGGATTTCTAATCTGTGCTGGAGGGGCTGTGGAGAGGTGGGTTCACTCAAGCATATTCTTTGGTCATGTAGGCACTTGACTAGTTTTTGGAATAGTGTATTTAGACTGCTATCCTCCCTCACAGGGATTATTGCCCCCTCCGATCCAGGTTTAGCCTTATTGAATTTGGGCATTGAGAAATATCCCCCCCAGTATAAAACGATGGTGACACACGTTCTTCTAGCCGCCAGATCACTTATAACTCGAAAATGGAAAACAGATGCTGTTCCTTGCCTTTCTGAAGTCATTACTATTGTGAAAACCAATTGTATATATGAAACGTTACTACTTTCTAGGTTAAGTAAGAATATGAACTGTACAGATCCCTGGAAAGCATGGAAAATTAAATACCATTAATCGGTCTCCACACTCATAACATATTAGAAACATCGGGTCCATCTCAATTCCTTCTATCCTCACTCTGCCCTTCCTCTTTCTCTTTCTTCTTACCTATCCCTTTCCCCGAAGCTACTCTATGCCTATCTTAGTATGAAATCTCTCTCTTTCTTTCTCTTCTGTTTGATCTTTCTGTTCTTCTTCGGCCTTTTCTTCTTCACAGTTCTTGGTTCTATTTAGTTCCTACTTGCCCTCTCTTCATTCTCGAACCACTCACAACATGCATATTCTGAAGGGGCTTAGTTATAAGTTTCAATTTGCTATCTTAGGAACAGTCTGACTAGTTATATGTTGAAAGATTACATTATTGCGCTTCCTGTTCTCTATACAGTATAAGATCTGTAAATCTGTGTATGGCATAGCACTGTTGTAATTCCTATCATATACATAATGTCAATAACTGTCTATTTTCTTTGTTTGTGAAAATTTCTAATAAAAACTAAATTGAAAAAAAAAAAAAAAAAAATGGTACATGAACGTGAAATATTAACGATGCATTGCAGAATCTGTAATATGGTCACGGGCCAACGGCATGACGCTCGGAGAGCGGAGGTTTGCCACGTATGCCGTGTATAAAACACGAACATGTGATGAAATGTAACGTTCAGAATAGGCAGGAGACGAACACATGCTGACGCAAGCCGTTGCAAGTTGAAGGTAGACAAGAAAGGAAGGTACGTTTATTAAATTTGTCACTACCGCTGGTACTGTTAAATGACTCTTTTACTTTGGAAATATAATTTTGCTCTTGGACTGTTTTTATACATGGGAAACATGTGCAACTTTATAGATATACTATAGACATTCACACTTAACCACCAGCACCCCCCCCCCCCCCCAACACACATCCAGGTACGAAATGTAAAAGAATATTTCACTTTTCTTGTTTCACTTTTAAACATTAAAGTCCATGGTCCCAATAAAAACGGCCGTTTGTTTAAAACTTTCTTTTGCATTGATACATGTCCCCTGGGTCACAAAAAGTTCTTTAGGACAATAGCTTGCATATTGTTGATTAAAATTAAGACTTTGGAATTCTCATATAGGCTTCTATAGGGTGTTCTGTGGATTTATAACTTGTCATAAACAACCAAAATGGTTTGCTATTGGATGAACAGCCAATGTTCAAGTCAAACTCATGTTCGGCTCGAACATACAGCCCTTCCCTACTGCTTAAATAAAGGCTCATATTGTGAGCAGCTTATGAGCTATATGCTACCCATTATGGTTTATTTTTTATTATGTTTTGCAGAGATCAAAATGGCAAAGTCAAGTTTAAATTTTCACTAATTCCTTACCCAATTTATAGAAAAATACAGGGAGCTCACGTGTCTGTGGCAAGTCAAACATAAAGCCTATTGCAATAAAACCAAGAGGATAGCAGAAATTGAGCAACTGGTAGAATTAGCAAAAACGGTGTACCCCAGAGGAACCTACAGTTTGATCAAGACAAAAATTGGGGGCTTCAGAAGCATGTATTACAGGGAATGAAAGAAGATAGAGGAATCCAAAAAACTGGAGCAGCAGCTGAAGAGGTCTATGTTCCCAAGCTCTGGTATTTTAATAGCCTCCATTTTTTAAGGGATCAAACAGTACCACGTAGATCGTTCTCTACACTGCCCTCCGCATCAGCTGAGGCCACCAATACCGAGCCTGATCCTACACAGGATGAAGAGGAGGAGTAGCTCAGCTTGGTATAACATTGTATAGCATTGTTTAAAAGCTTGGCAAAAAAAAAATAAAAAAAAAATATAATATTTATATATAAAAAAAAGCTTGGCTAAAAAAAAAGTGAGTTCCATATCAATAGACAAGTAGTGGCCAAAAAGAAATTGGACAAGAATGAGAAATGCTGGAGTCATATTGATAGTCTTTACTAATTTTACACATTCCAAATTAAAAAAGTCATGATCTGAAAAGTATTTGTGATGGATGACCAAACATTAAAATGTTTTTTCACACACGTGAACTTTTGAGCCAAGAAGAGGTTGGGCCCAGCAGCCAGACAACGGAGTGCAGAATCCCTCCCCTGCGTCCTCACAAAAAATGGGCCAGCAAGAGTCACCACCCGGATGAGGCCACAGCTGACTTCCTAAGTAGGGCTACTTCTGTCATCACCACAGCACCCGATAGCGCTGAAGGGTTTGGCTGTTTTACAGCTAATAAGCTCTGCAAAATTGACCCAGATCAAAGGGAGCTCTGTGAGGGTATCATAATTCAGCTATTCAGCAGGGCCATAAAACGTGAGCTAACCAACAAATCTCATGTGTGTAATTTGGACCACACAACTTTACCTACTCCACAACAAGCCTACCCACCTCAGAAAGCCTACCCACCTCAAAAAGCCTGCCCACCTCAGCAAACCTACCCACCCCAGCAAGCCCACCCACCTCAGCAGCATGGTGGTCAGTGGCAAAATCCGCCCCAGGATGCACAACAAGGCCAGTGGTCTGGGGAGTTTAGGGGCTACTAATTTAGCATGTTTGATTTTTTTATTTAAGTCTGATTTAATAGGCTATAGTTTTGGTTTTTGGTGTATCATTTGCTCTTTTGGTTTATAATTTTAAATTTACAATTGTGATGACAGAAAATATGTCTAATAATTTAAGAATTGTATTTATGTTGTGAATGCACAATAAACAAAATGGCCAAAAAAAATAAATGTGTTTTTTGATATCATTAGAATACAAGTCCTATGTAAAATATGTTTGTTAGTACTTCGTCAGTATCACCAGCAAATCATATTTATTATTATTAAGCCATTAAAAATTAAGAGAATGTACGCTGTATTTAGAAAATTCCGAATTTGACACGAATGTGCTATCTACATTACAAACGCTAGTTTTACAAGATCAACCTTTTCGTGCTGGTCCTTGCTCCCGAGCATGCGTGTTTGTACTTTGTACTAAAGTCTGATGGTTTTGTGTACACACGATCAGACTTTGCTCCATCGGACTTATGTTGTCAAAAAATGTGTCCGTTCGCACAGCCAACAAAAGTCAGATGAAAACTGAAAAAGTTTGTCCGATGGAGCATACACACGGTCGGATGTTGCTCCAAAACAGCTAATTTGCATGTTTGTTGTCAAAAAGTCAGATCGTGTGTATGGGCATTTAGGCTAGATTCACACCTATGCATTTTTTGTGCTTTTTGCATTTTGCCATTTAACATGAATTCCTATGGTAGTGCAAGTCTGCAAAATGCAAAAAGTACTAAAAATGCATAAGTGTGAATCCAGCCTTAGGCATCCCTGGGCATATTATTTACATTTTTTTTATTTTACTAATGTGGACTTTTAGGCAAACTAAAAGATCCTCTCCCACCTGAACAGTATTTTCCTTTCATGTTTTTGCATTGGCTTTAAAAAAAAAAAAAAAAAAAAAAAAAAGCTGGCACATTTGCCTTGAAAAAAGACAAAATAAAAACAAGATCCAGAAACTAGAGATGTCAATGTCAGTGCGATATTCAGGTTTAGAGGATTTTTCCTGGGTTCATCAAACCTCCTGTGTAATCTACATGCACATCCAATCCTGTAATGCAAACATGCCATTTGAATTTATATCTCTTCTTGTTCATTTCTCTTCAGTAAATCAGACCCACTGCCATGTATCTATAAAATATAGGGGAATAAAATAAATAGCTAATGCATATGTGTTTAGTTTTTGTAGTTTGTAAATTGTATCATCTTTACTAAGCAAATAATCTAAAAATGGTTTCAAGCTATGGCAGAGTCAAATTTTGTAGTCTCCTGCTGGGTAAAAATAATAACACCATTTCTCAATAAAGACAACAAGGAAAGGGAAATTTTAAACAATGTTATTTAACTTTTGTTTTAGTTCTCACTGAACAACAAATAGGGATTTTTCATTTCTTCAAAACACAGATCTACTTTTACTATAATTACAGATCCACTGCATTTGGGTTGAATTCAAAACTCTATACCTAAACACATGTGTAGAAACATTTTTTTGTTTGTTTAGTACGTACAGTCCTTTCAAATATATATAAAACTTTTCTAAGCTATTGTGTTACAAGTACATTTAGCAATCATCTAAATGGCTTGTTTCCAGAAGGTAGCATTGTTTACAGATCACTTTTGTCTCATTACATACTGAGTATCTATATCTATACATTTCTGCACTGAACACTATCACATCTTAGTGTATAAAGCAAAGTAAAATTAGGAGCCTGAACTAGCCTATGGCCTAGCCCTAGTACTGTATGTCCAGTTAGCCCCTACACTGTCTGACTTTAGGCGTTCCCCACCTCCACTTAAGAACTGTACCTGAGTCCCCTTCATCAGATCATCCTCCACAGCTACTAACTTTTGTGCCACCACCCCTCCCTTTAGACTATAAGCTCCATGAGCAGGGCCCTCCTATTCCTTCTCTATTGAACTGTATTGTAATTGTACTGTTCCCTCTCTACATTGTAAAGTGCTGCATAAACCTTTGGCGCTATATAAATCCAGTATAATATATATATATATATATATATATATATATATATATATATTTTTTTTTTTTTTTTTTAATGGTATTAGCAGGACTGGCAGTTACCATTGATGCTCAAACAGCCTACAGCCTAGAGATTAGTTTTAAAGTTATTATTTAAGTACTGTATTTATTGGCATATAACACTCACTTTTTCACCCTGAAAATTGGGTGCAAATAGTGTGTGCCTGTTATATGCTGATACTGCAATCTGGGCTAGCTAGGAGGGAACGTGGAGGGGGGTGGTACAAGAGCCATCAGATTACATACAGTGAGAATCTCTTGCTTACTCAGTGGCCTCTGTAATAGGAAGTCCCCCTCCTAAAATTAAGGTGTGTGTTAAATGCCTGTGTGTATAAAACGTCAATCCGTGGCCATCATTGATCTTAAACAAAATCCATCCACAATAAATGATAGTAATATATTAACAATCAGAAATGAAACAATTAATATCAAAATCTATGTTTAAGCCTGTTGGTACTAAAACTTTAGTCTCATGTATCCAATAAGATTTCCTGCAGCTTAAATGACAAATAAAATTACCTCTTCTCCAATGTCTCATGACCCCAAAATTTTGATTATGAACTAATCTAAAGTGTCTAGAGACATTATGGATCTTCAATCCTTTTTTAATATTGCTTACATTTTCTCCTTTTGAATGCCTGCAGGCAGTACACCACCCAAAAGCATAAAAACAGTGAGAAATTAACCACTTAAGGGCCAAGCTGTTTTTCAGACTCAATGTTTACAAGTTAAAAATGCATTTTTTTTATAGAGAATTACTTAGAACCACTTAGAACCACTTTTTTCACTTTTTTGAATTAAAAAATAAGACAACAGTAAAGTTAGCCCAATTGTAAAAGATAATGTTGCGCTGAGTAAATTGATACCCAACATGTCATGCTTCAAAATTGCGCCCGCTCATGGAATGGCGTCAAACTTTTACCTTTAAAAATCTCCATAGGCGACATTAAAAAAATGCTACAGATTGCATGTTTTAAGTTACAGAGGAGGTCTAGGGCTAGAATTATTGCTCTTGCTCTAACAATCGTGGAAATACCTCACATGTAAACATCCCTTGTAATAGAAAAAAGCATGAAAGGTCCTCTTAAATATGAGATCTGGGGTCAATAAGTCCTCAGATCTCATATTTGGACTTCAATGCAATAAAAAAAAATTGTCAATTGAAAAAAAAATTACAACAAAAAATAATCCTTTAAGAGGTTTGGGCAGAAGTGATATTTTGACATTGTTTCTGCCCTGCTATGGTATGGAGACGAGTGGGGACCATCACCCTCACTCGTTTCCATACTAAGGAAGGAGAAGGACCCAATTGCCTCCAACATTACTGATGGCTCCAAGACCACCATTACAATAAACAGAAGCGCCCACTGAAAAGATGGATACCTCGGTTGTGTGCTGCTGCCGTTACCAAAATATCCATCTTTAAAGTGCCGATGTATATATACAGTGGGTGTGGTTAAGTAACAACCTATTTTCAGTTTAATTATTTTTATAGCTTTTTATATAAACATAAAAAAACACACATACACACACACACACACACACACACACACATATATATATATATATATATATATATATATATACAGATACAGATACACACAAATCATTATATATATATATATATATATATATATATATATATATATATATATACATATTCACAGAAATCATTCAAAAACATAAAAGTGAGTACACTCCTAAATGAAAATGTCCAAATTGCACCCAAAGTGTCAATTTTTGTGTGGCAATCATTATTTTCCAGCACTGCCTTAACCCTCTTGGGCATGGAGTTGAGGAGGCCTCACAGATGCTTAATTGGGTTTAGGTCTAGAGACTAGACATGTGCAAAAGGAAAAAATTAGTTTAGTTTTGTTTCGTTTTAATTTGTTAATTCATTAATTTAGTTTAGTTATATTCGTTAACTTCCTTAAATTCGTTTTCGGATTTCGTTTAGTTTTCTACCGAATTCGAAAAATCGGCCACATTCGAAATTATTTCAACCAAATTCGAAAATATTTCTACCGGATTCGAAATGATTTCAACATGATTCGACATTATTTCAACCGCATTCGACATTATTTCAACCACATTCGAAAATATTTTGTGACCCGACTTTAGGGCCATGTATCTCGGGGTCACTTGGTGCTAGACACTTCAACTTTGGATATGTTGTAGTGCTAGTACAAATTTGAATTGTCTAGCACCAAGTGACCCCAAGTTACATGGCCCTAAAGTCGGGTCACAAAATATTTTCGAATGCGGTTGAAATAATGTCGAGTCATGTTGAAACCATTTCGAATGCAGTTGAAATAATGTCGAATCATGTTGAAATAATTTTGAATGTGGTTGAAATAATTTCGAATCATGTCGAATTCATTTGAATTAATTTGTTATATTTCTTTCGTATTCGTTGTAATTTGTTATTTTTTTATTCGGACATTCGGATGCATCCGAATGCCCGAAAGATGCAAAATTCGGCCGAATTTCGATTCGTTACGAAACGAATTGTACAAGCCTACTGGAGACATGCTTGATCATCTTTACCCTCAGCTTCTATAGCAATGCAGTGGTCGTCTTGGAGGTGCGTTTGGGTTTGTTATCATGTTGGAATACTGCCCAGTCTTTTGAGGGAGGGGACCATGCTCTGCTTCAGTATGTCACAGTATATGTTTGCATTCATGCTTTCATGGTTCCCTCAGTGAACTGTAGCTCCCCAGTGCTGGCATTGACCATGATGAGGCCTGTTCTGAGTGGAATCTGTACTGGTAAACTGCTGTATGATCTTTGCCACTGTACTGCAGCTCAGTTTCAGGGTCTTGGCAATCTTCCTATTGCCTAAGTCATCTTTATGTAGAGAAACATTTTTTTCAGATCCTCAGAGAGTTCTTTGCCATGAGGTGCCATGTTGAACTTCCAGTGACCAGTATAAGAGAGTTAACACACCTGCTCTCAATTCACACCTGAGAACAAGTCACATGACACTGGGAAGGGAAAATGGCTAATTGGTCCCAATTTGGACATTTTCACTTAGGGGTGTACTCACTTTTGTTGCCAGCAGTTTAGACATGAATGGCTGTGTGTTGAGTTATTTTGAGGGGGCAGCAAATTTACACTGTTCTACAAGCTGTACACTCACTAATTTACATTGTAGCAATGTGTAATTTCTTCTTCGGTGTTGTCACATGAAAAGGGGGTATACTCACTTTTGTGAGATATTGTATATTATATATTGATAGTGATTAATTTTGTTATTACATTTTTAATTTAAGAGGGTGGGTCTATGGCCAGAGGCTACTTATAGCCTTCCCCTAGATTCCATCCCAAATACTGTGATTTATTAAAAAAGACAAAAAATGAGGGGGTCCAGGGAAGGGAGGGTTAGCTTCTAAATTATATTATCACTGCCCATATAACTCAAGTTAAACAAATATTGTTTGAAGTCTAGTCAACTCTTCTAAGTCCTATTGAATTTTAATTCCAGATAATTTTGTAAATAAATTAATTCTTCCATTAGCCTAGTTCTATCCACTTCCCTAAACAAGTACTTTCTTGTTGGTATTTTCTTTGCTTTCCATTGGTTTGGGGTTAATGCTTTCGCTATATTTAACAATAATGGGGTAATAGCTGCTCTATCATTTGTCCTTGAGTCACCTAATGCATGGAATAGACACTGCCAAGGTTCATACCTGACTTGCTACAACTTTGCTAAATTGATTAATTACAATACTGCATTCCATTATGACTGAATCAGAGGGCATTGCCAAAAACAACAAATTCTCCTGCGCTCTGGTGTCTTGGTCTTTGAAGCGTGATATAGACAGTTTAAGATGGTATTGTCAAAAGGTCTTGCAGCCCTCCTTTAGAACATTGGGTGAGAAACAATACAAAAGAGAGGAAGGCGCACTGACCTAGTGCATTACCATAAAAAAGAGCTTTATTTAAAAACAAAACAAATAGCAAAATGGCTACTCACAAATACTTAATACTCGTTTGTGAGTAGCCATTTTGCTATTGGTTTTGTTTTTAAATAAAGCTCTTTTTTATGGTAATGCACTAGGTCAGTGCGCCTTCCCCTCTTTTGTATTGTTTCTCAGAGGGCATTGCCACCATATATGGGCACATTCCCTCCAGCACAGAGGTGAAGCCTCAGGGTTGATTTTATGCAATTTTAATGGGACATAATACCACTTGGTTAACAATTTATAATGTTTTTATTTGGTCCTTCTGTCCATTGAAGTTAAATGTAAATAATCAATAACTTTGCATTTCAATATTTCTGGTAGAGGCAAGTTCAATTAAATTTCCCAACTCTCCAAAGACACACGGACCCAGAATCTGGAGGGTAAATCAACACTTTATATATACTGTACTTAACATACCATGTCTATTTATTTCCCCTAGGTCCACAAGTCTTTCCAATGGGCTAAGTTTGCTAATCGAGCGAAGGAATTTTCAGAGGGAGTCCACAAAGTGTTGGAGTTGTCTGTATCTCCAAACATCCCATGGCAATGATCCATAACCTTCTCATAGTTCTGATAACTAACAAAGGTTGTTTCCTTTCCGAACATCTTTTAGTGTCAGACTAAAACAAAAAAAAACTATTTTCAGACTGGATGGAGGATCAATGACTCCTGGAGCTAGATGATCACCTAATGAAAAAGCTTTTTTATAAAAAATTGCAGTCCTAAAGGTAACATAAGGCCTAACATTTTATCCTGTTTAAGCACTTAAGGATGGGAAGGATTTACCCACTTCCTGACCAGGCCATTTTTTGCGATACGGCACTGCATCGCTTTAAATGAGAATTGCGCGGCCATGTAACATTATACCCAAACAAATTGTATGTTCTTTTTTTTCCCAAAAATAGAGATTTATTTTGGTGGTATTTGATTATCAGCTCTGCTGTTTTTATTTTTTGCGCTATAAACAAAAAAAGAGTGAAAAGTTTGGGGAAAAAAACATTTTTTTTACTTTTTGCTATAATAAATGTAGCACTAACCCCCGGAGCTGCTGGTTATTTTTGGGCTTACTGCTACCTTCTGTTCTCCTTGTGGCACGTCTAGGGGATGTCCCGTGGTAAATAGCCCAGTAACTCGAGACTGACAACAGATCCATTTAAATGGATTTTATTTGCAAAACTCAGTCAACTGAACAGTCTTTCAACTTGGGATCAGAGGATCGCAAAGGAAGTTTAGGTACTCTTAGTGTCAAAGTCAAAAACTGTAGAAGAACGTGCTTACTATGACGGCATCCAGAGAATAGCCATTCATAGCTGGAGGGTCGCCAAGGTTGGACAGTCCCTCTCTCATCAGCCAGCAAGGTGCTCACTCAGGAACAAGTCACTGCCACAGACGTTGTTGTAGAACATGTAGGGAAACTAAACTTGAAACACGTGTAGAATACATGGATCTTTTAGCCTGCTTGGCGATATCCACAAGACCGGATTCTCTCGGTTGCTTCAGCCCTCCCAGGCTCTTGTTAAGAAAACCAACCCGTACCTGGTGTTCTATTAAAGAGTCCCCCCCTGGAATGCTCAAAGTAGTCTGGGCCTCTCCCGTACAAGAGGCGGCACCCAACCACCTCAGAATCCTCCTTTCATTTCCTTGCCTCAGGCTAGCCAGCCTCGAGGCATTAAAGTCAGGTGGATCCACACCCCAGGCCATAGCCTGGGGGGCTGGTCAGGAGGACCACGACCATGAAGTCAGCACATCATACTGGATTGGAAACCCGAACCACGCGACATCCGCAACTTAAATACCCTCTCCCAGAGGGCACAGCGAGCGAGAGGGTCACTCCCACCGACCTGGCTCCGAAAGAGAGTAACTCAAGCACCTAACCAGACCATAGTCCCATGCCTGCCACAAGAGACAGTGCCCACTGTGGCCAGGCTGAACATCTCACAGTCCAGTCAGACTGATGTAGAGGTCCAATTTAGACAATTAAACCAAAACCAAATCGAAGTTTAGGCAAAGTTTAACTTTGAAAAACGCATAGCACATGCTCTTCAGAAGCCGCCGCTACATAAATATCCCCAAAAAAGTAAAAAAAATTCTAAATCAGTTTAGGCCAATTTGTAATCTACATATTTTTGGTAACAAAAATTGCAGTAAGCATTTATTGATTGGTTTGCACAAAAGTTATAGCATCTACAAAATAACGAATAGATTTATGACATTTTTATTATATATTTTTCTTTACTAGTAATGGTGGCGATCAATGAGTTTTAGCGGGACTGCGACATTGCGGTGGACAGATCGAAACCCTACCTAACATTTTTTACACTTTTTTGGGAACCAGTGACATTATTACAGTAATCAGTGCTAACAATATGCACTATTATTGTACTAATGACACTGACAGGGAATAGGTTAACATCAGGGGTGATCGAGAGGTTAAATGTGTTCCCTTACTGTATGATGGACTGTGTGATGGGGAACACACAGATCCGTCTTCCTGCTTAGCAGAAAGACAGGGTCTGTGTGATCTCCTCGTCACAATGGAGATTTGCCTTGTTTAAACAGGCAGATCTCCATTCTGTCACTGTGGGGAACGATCACAGGTGGCTAGCAGATGTCAAGTCCGCCGGACCCACTGACTGGCTCCCATGCTGGCCAATGGGAGCTTGCACGCATACAAAAGTGAGCTACCATGCCGGCTTACACCCACGCCGATTTGTGTGATTGTGCCACATTGCCACAGTATAATGCTGGTTGGCAAATGGTTAAATATGGACCAATTTTTTGGACCATTTTTTCACATTTTTTGTATTGGACATTATATTCCCATGCTTGTTACTCTATCTCTCCATCAAGGATGGTTTTATCATTCTCCTTCTGCTGAAATCTAGAGGATAGAACTTGAGATTGAGAAATTCTTCAAGAGTGCAATTATGTCTAAGCCTAATAAATTGACCCCTTGGGATATTACACAACCATAACCTATGGTAACTCTCCAGGGGTATATAGGCTTCCGTTCAGTAGGCTTAAAATAATTGTATAACCGGAAATGATCATTGTTCTTAAAAATCTCCAAGTTCAGGAACACCATGCGTTCTGAGCTAAAATTCGATGTCAAAATAATATTTTTGGTGTTATTACTTAACCACTTGCTTACTGGGCACTTAAACCCCCCTCAGTCCCAGAGCAATTTTCAGCTTTCAGCGCTGATGCACTTTGAATGACAATTGCGCGGTCATACAACACTGTACCCAAATGAAATTTTTATCATTTTTTTCCCACAAATAGAGCTTTCTTTTGGTGGTATTTAATTACAGCTCGGAGTTTTATTTTTTGCTAAACAAACAAAAAAAGATGCAAAAAAAAATCATGTTTAAAAGTTTGTTATAAAATTTAGCAAACGGGTAATTTTTCTCCTTCATTGAAGTGCGCTGATGAGGCGGCACTGATAGGCTGCACTGGTGGGCACTGATGGGCTGCATTGGTGGGCACTGATAGGCTGCATTGGTGGGCACTGATAGGCTGCACTGGTGGGCACTGATAGGCATAGTTAAGGCGGCACAAATAGGCACAGATAAGGCAGCACCGATGGGCACAGATAAGGTGGCACTGATGGGCAAAGATGGGCACATAAGATGGCACGGATGGGTGGCACAGATGGGTGGCACTGATGGGTGGCACAGATGGGTGGCACGGATGGGCACTGATAGGTACCACTGATAGATGGGACTGATGGGCACTGATAGGTGGCACTGATAGGTGGCTCTGATAGGTGGCACTGCTGGGCACTGATGGGCGGCACTGCTGGGCACTGGTAGATGACACTGATGGGCACGGATATGTGGCACGGGTGCAGCACCTTTGTTAAGGCAGATTGTGGGCACTGCTGGGTGGCACTGTGGGCACTGCTGGGTGGCACTGCTGGGTGGCACTGTGGGCACTGCTGGGTGGCACTGACGGGGGGCACTTACTTTTTTTATTGTTGCACTGGCAGGGGGCAGGTGGGCACTGACAGGGTTGCAGGTGGGCACTAGCAGTGCTGGCCATGATCGGGACTGATGTCCCGATCACGGCCGCCGGTGATCGGCTTTTTTTTTGTCTCCTCGCGCTGACAGCGCGAGGAGGAATAATAGCCGATTACCGGCTCCGTTATATCACATGATCAGCTGTCTATGGCTGACAGCTGATTAGGTGATAAGGGGTCGGGATCGACCCCTTGCACGGATCGGTGATCAGGCGAGTCTCGTAGACTCGCCGATCACAGAGCGCGCCGCGCGCGCCCCTCAGGGGGCACGCAGGCCGCTCGTGCACGGGACTACATCAATAGACGTAGTCCCGGAAAAGGGGATCCACGCTGTAGCCGTCAATTGACTATAGCGCGGATCTCAAGTGGTTAATGTCTGCATGAACACTATGAATAATAATAAAAATAATAAAAATCTATGAATCTTTTGTAACAGACAAGTTCAGTGGGCGATTTTTGAAGACCTATTCTTCCCCCCAGTGGGTCCTAAAGAGATTGGCTACACTGGGAGCAAAATGGTTCCCCATTGCCACCCCTCTAGTCTGTGGATAGAACTGTCAGGACCTGGACTTGAAGCCGGGACCTCAGCTGTGTATGGAAATGAATTTTCTCTCTGAGCTATCTGAGGTGCTGGACAGTGCCTTGTCAGATCCTTTAGACAACCCTGCCTTGTACCTTGACTTCAGCTGAACCTTGAACTCTTTGCTCCTCCCATGAACTTCCTGATATAAGCCATGTCTCTGCACTTCCTTCTTGCCAGAATATTGTGCTATCTCCAGCCTGTATCTCGCTCCTGTCTTCCCTGCTGCCGCTTATATTTGCTACTGCTCGTTATCGACCCTTGGCTTGTTCCACGACTACGCTTCTGCCTGATCCCAACCTGCAACAACTCGTTACCGACCTTTTGGCTTGCTTACTGACCATGCTTCTGTTTGATCCTTACCTGCTCATCCGCTACTGAACCCCAGCTTGCTCACCTCCTGGTGGGGCGATCCTGAGGACCGCAACCTGGTACTAACACGCAGCTAAATCCATCTCCACCATCTGGAGCTCTGGTGAAAACTAGTTAGTACTTAGACTCCACACCTCAGGTGAGCCTGTGTCATCTGCCAGGGTGACTGCCTGTGTTCCTATCCTGCTGGTTAGTGGTAATCCTGCAACTGCAATAGCAATTGGTCTTCGAGCCTAACCCCTGATCGTGACAGAATATTCTGGCCCAAAACATGGAGGTCGCTGTAGCAAATGCTGTGGCTCCATTCAGGCAGCAAATTGCAGAGTTGCAGGAGTTCGGTGTCACTTACCAAGAAAAATTCTCCATACTGGAAGGTGTGGTGAAGGAGCAGCACGAAGAGATCCGTGCTCTGACAAAACAATTGCTGGATCTACGTTCCTGAGATGATACTAACGCACATATGCCTCACCCACCCAAGTTTAATGGCGACCGCCACCATTACAGAGGTTTTCTTAACCAGTGTTGCATCTATTTCCAAATGCGACCCACTGCATTAATTTCTGAAAGACAGAAGGTAATGTTTGTTATCAACCTCCTGACTGGGGAAGCTCTAGCCTGGGCCTCCCCCTATATCGAACAAGACAGTGCCATGCTGAATAATTTCCAGACTTTCGAGGATGCAATGAATCAAGTTTTTGATGATCCCAACCGCTGCGCTACGGCTGAAGAAAAGTTGCATAGTTTACAGCAGGGTAAACGCTCTGTTGCTGAATACACAGCTGCGCAAAAAAGTCAGTTCCCTCAAGGGCTTTCTGAACAGGTAAAAGATGAGCTTGCCAGAGTAGAGACTCCTAATGATCTTGAAGCCTTCATCCAACTATGTATCCGAGTTGATCAAAGGCCTACAGAAAGGTGGAAGGAGAGGCTGGGAATGTTTGGAAGTAATGGTGGCATGCATTTCCCTGCTAGTCAATTTGTTCAGAAGGATCCAAGAGTTTCTCCAGATTCTGACACAGCTGAACCTAAGCAGGTTGATGCAATTAAAGTAAATTCTCCACTGTCTCATTTTGTCATCCCTATTAAGCTTATTTCTGAGGGCCGTAAAATCCCCTGCTCTGCTATGCTGAACTCTGGGGCTGGAGGTAACTTTATAGACATAGAGTTTGCCCACCGCAATAACATTCAAGCCAGAAATACATCTGCTCTTATTGAGATGGAGACAGTTGATGGTTCACCCTTATCCTCAGGACCTGTTACACATAAAACAGTTCCTCTGGTAACCCAATTTGAGGCTGACCATCGTGAGACCATCAGCTTTCAGTTGATTACATCACCCAAATTTCCCGTCATTTTGGGCATTCCTTAGTTCTCCACTCACAATCCCTCTATCAAATGGGGAATACGGACCATAGATTTCACATCTTCCCACCGCAAGGAACACTGTAGGGAATCTTACCAAACAAGTTCTCCGCTGGTCAAGGAATTGCAAGTTGGTGTGGTAACTACCCAGTCATATCACAACTTGCCTCCACAATACCATGCGTTCCGGGATGTCTGTGATAAGAAAAATGCAGATAAATTACCTCCTCACTGCCCACCACCCATACGATTGCCCCATTGAGCTGCTCCCAGGGGCTGAAATACCTTTCGGATGTCTTTTTAATCTGTCAGAACCTGAATTAAAAGTGCTCAGGGAGGGGCTTGATGAAAATTTAGAGAGGGGTTTTATTAGACACTCAACATCTCCTGCTGGAGCAGCCCTATTCTTTGTTGAAAAGAAAGACTCCACCTTGCGTCCATGCATTGATTACAGGCACATAAATAAGGTCACTATTAAAAACCGTTATCCATTCCCTTTGATCTCGGAAATGTTGGAAAGACTTCGTTCTGCTAAAGTGTTTACAAAACTTAACCTGCGGGGAGCATATAACCTGGTCCGTATTCGTCCAGGAGACGTAAGGAAAACCGCCTTTAGAACCAGATATGGACATTTTGAGTCCTTGGTCATGCCTTTTGGTCTCTGCAATGCCCCTGCGACCTTTCAACACTTCATAAATGATGTTTTTCGAGATCTGTTGGACCAATTTGTCTTTTCTTATCTGGATGACATCCTTATCTTTTCCGATAACCTGGAAGAGCACCGCAGGCATGTTTGCATTGTCTTTGAAAGATTAAGGCAGAATCAACTTTACATCAAACTGGAGAAGTGTGAGTTTGTACAAGCCCAGATCCAGTTCTTAGGGTATATTATTTCTCCAGATGGAGTGAGCATGTATCCCGAGAAGATTAAAGCAGTGGTAGATTGGCCTGCCCCTGGAAACATTAAGGAAATCCAATGATTTGTCAGGTTTGCCAACTTTTACAGAAAATTCATAAGGAACTTCTCTAAGGTGATAGCGCCAATTACCCAACTAACACAGAAATGGGTGCCCTTTGTGTGGTTATCTGAGGCACAGGCTGCTTTTGGAAAGTTAAAAACTCTTTTTACTTCTTCACCAGTATTGGTACATCCCAATCCTGAATTACCTTTTATAGTGGAAGTGGATGCTTCGGACTCTGCCGTGGGAGCTATCCTCTCTCAACGACATGGTGAAAAAATGTAGCTTCATCCTTGCGCTTACTTCTCTTGTTTAATGTCTTCAGCCGAAAGAAATTATGATATTGGGAATAAGGAGTTACTGGCAATTAAGGAAGCATTTTCTGAATGGAGGCATTTGCTGGAAGGCGATAAGCATCCTGTGACCGTTCTCACAGATCATAAGAATATGGAATTCATTCATTCTGCCAAGAGAGTGTCTGTCTTCTAGATAAGCACCTTGGTCATTGTTCTTTTCCAGGTTCAATTTTATTATCTCATATCGACCTGGGTCAAGGAATGGTAAGGCTGATGCCTTATCATGAATGTTGTCTGGACCTCTCCAGGAAAACAACTCTGAATACACAGTCCTGCCTCAAAAGAACTTTCTAGGTGCCACAAGAGTCTCCTCAAGAAAGGGTATGAGAATGACCCACTCCTCAAAAATCCTCCTATGAACATCATTCTTGAGTACAAAAATGGCTTCTGGACTCAAGAATATCGCCTCTATGTACCTGAAGTTGCTCGAGTTGAAGTCCTCAAGTTGGTTCATGACTCCAAACTTGTTGGACATTTTGGAGTTTCTAAGGCCGCGTACACACGGGCGGACTGTTCGTCCAACTTTGTCCGCTGAACAGTGTTTGGGCGGACAGTCCGCTCGTGTGTGGGCTTTCAGCGGACAGTTTCAGCGGACAGTTGGACGGACAAGGTTTTTCGGAATTTCCGAAAAACTGTCCGCTGAAACCTTGTTTCAGCGAACAGCCCGCTCGTGTGTAGGCTTGTTCGTCAAACAAAGTTGCGCGCATGCTCAGAAAGGATTTTCACGCCGAAAGCTATAATGCAGTGTATAGGACGTCGTATTTTGCGTCCCGTCGTACGTGCCGTTCACGTCATCGCGCACGGTTTCAGCAAACTGTTCGTTCGTCGTGTGTGGCCATGTCCGTCCATGTTAATTTTGAGCGGACTGTTTGCCGAAACTGTTGGACGGACAAAGTTGGGCGAACAGTCCGCGCGTGTGTACGCGGCCTTAGACAGAGGAACTTTTATCCCATTCCTTTTGGTGGCCTGGGTACAAAAGAGATGTCAAAGGTTATGTAACCTCGTGCCTGGTCTGTGCTCGCATTAAGACACCCCCCAAGCTTCTCCTTTTGGGTTGCTCCAGACACTCCCTGTCCCATCAAGACCATGGGGATCAATTTCTATGGACTTTGTAGTCAATTTACCCCCCTCTAAAGAAATGACTACCATCTTGGTTGTTATTGACCGCTTCACAAAGATGGCTCACTTTATACCGGTCAAGGGGGTACCCTCTGCAGAACAAACTGCAAATCAGGAACAAACAAATCTTTAGACTACATGGAATGCTTTTGTTCAGCTCTAGGAGTAACAATTAATCTATCTTCTGTTTTTCATCCTCAGTCTAATGGTCAGACCGAGCGGACCAATCAAACGTTAGAGTAGTACCTTCGATGTTTTGTTAATTATCTTCAGGATGACTGGGTGGACTATCTTCCTACAGCGGAGTTTACTTATAACAATTCTAAACATAGCTCCACCTCTCAGACCCCTTTTTTCCTAAATACTGGGCATCATCCAGCTTTTATCCCTGATCTCCCTATCTCAACTCCGATTCCTGCTGTTACCAACAGATTAACTGCTTTACAGGATATCCCGGATAAATTGATCGAGATTTTGAGGGAAGCTCAGGAAAGTTACAAAAAGCCTGCAGATAGACATCGCAGAGCACTTCCTACCTTTCATGTGAGTGATCACGTTTGGTTATCTGCTAGAAATCTGAAGGTTCATGTTCCATCTGCAAAGTTGGGACAAAAGTTTGTGGGGCCTTTCCAGATCTCGGCCCAGATCAACCCAGTCGCCTTTTGCCTAAAACTTCCAGCCAGTATGAAGATTCACCCTGTGCATCACATATCTCTACTCAAACCTTTTCATGAAAATACTTTTTCAGGAAGAATTCATCCACCCCCTCCACCTGTTAAGGTACAGGGTGAAGAAGAATATGTGGAGGAGAAAATTCTTGATTCCAGGATCTATAGGAACAAATTGCAATATCTGGTTCAATGGGAAGGATATGGGCCAGAAGAAAATTCTTGGGAGCCAGAGCAGAATGTTCATGCTCCTAGATTAACAAGAGAATTCCACCAGAGGTTCCCTCACAAACCGGGCCCTAAGGCGTCCAGTAGATGTCCTGGGAGGAGGAGAGTACTGTCAGGACCTGGTCTTGAACCTGGAACCTCAGCTGTGTCTGGCAATGAATCTTCTCTCTGAGCTATCTGAGATGCTGGACAGTGCCTTGTCAGATCCTTTAGACAACCCTTCCTTGTACCTTGATTTCAGCTGAACCTTTGCTCCCCCCATGAACTTCCTGATATAAGCCATGTCTCTGCACTTTCTCCTTGCCAGAATATTGTGCTATCTCCAGCCTGTATCTCGCTCCTGTCTTCCCTGCTGCCGCTTATATTTGCTACTGCTCGTTATCGACCCTTGGCTTGTTCCACGACTACACTTCTGCCTGATCCAAATCTGCAACAACTCGTTACCAACCTTTTGGCTTGCTTACTGACCACACTTCTGTTTGACCCTTACCTGCTATCCGCTACTGAATCCCAGCTTGCTCACCTCCTGGTGGGGCGATCCTGAGGACCGCGACCTGGTACTAACACGCAGCTAAATCCATCTCCACCATCTGGAGCTCTGGTGAAAACCGGTTAGTATTTAGACTCCACACCTCAGGTGAGCCTGAGTCATCTGCCAGGGTGACTGCCTGTGTTCCTATCCTGCTGGTTAGTGGTAGTCCTGCAACTGCTATAGCAATTGGTCTTCAAGCCTGACCCCTGATCGTGACAGAACTGTCTGTCATACCAAAAATAATTTCTGGACAGACAGAAGTTCAAACTACTTAAAATAAACTTTTTATTTTTCCTGGAAAGATCTGAAGAGGATAAAGCCCACTGGACCGATGCTATAGCATTCTCGTGTACAATGATGGTTTCCAGTATAACCAGCTAACATTGGCTTTGACAATAATACTCGACAATGAACACCCCAGGGCTTCGGTTCGCATACAGAAAATGCAAACAGGCAAAAAAATTGTTTGAACACGTGAACACCATTAAAGTCTATGGGACACGAACATAAATAATCAAAGGTGTTACTTTTAAAGGCTTATATGCAAGTTATTGTCATAAAAAGTGTTTGGGGACCCGAGTCCTGCCCCAGGGAACATGTATCAATGCAAAAAAGTTTTAAAAACTGCCATTTTTACTGCAGCAGTGATTTTAATAATGCTTAAAGCGGAGGTCCACCCTAAAGTGGACCTTCCGCTCATCGGAACCCTCCCCCCCTCCGGTGCCACAATCGGCACCTTTCAGGGGGGAGGGGGGTGCAGTTACCTGGATAATCCAGGTAACTGCACCCACTTCCGGGACAGCTCTCTGCGGAAAGGGGCGTAACTTACGCCCCATTCCGCAAGTGCCCGCCCCTTCCCGCAAGTGCCCTGCTGCCTGCTGGGAAACACACAGCTCCCAGAGGCAGCGGGGAGCGTCCTTATTGCGCAGCGCAATTCGCGCATGCGCAGTAGGGAACCGGGAAATGAAGCCGAAAGGCTCCATTTCCTGATTCCCATACCCAAGATGGCGGCGGCAGGACCCGACAGACGACCTAGCGATTAGACATGTGCAGAGTAAAATATTTCGTTTCGGAATTTCGTTTTCGTCTGAAAACTTAATTTATTTAGTTACTCCCGAAATTCGTTTTTATTTATTTCGTTTTTCGTTCAAAAATTGCATTCGTCCGAAAATCCACATGAATTACGGTCGAATCTGTCTTGGAAGGCTTATGGTGTCTGTCGAATGTATAAAGAAGATTCGACGGAGCTAACTATATAGCATACTTTAGAACCCTATTAAAGTCTATGGGACTCCAACGTTCAAAATCTAAAGTGCTAATTTTAAAGGCTAATTTGCAAGTTACTGTCCTAAAAAGTGTTTGGGGACCCGGGTCCTGCCCCAGGGGACATGTATCAATGCAAAAAAAAGTTTTAAAAACGGCCGTTTTTTCGGGAGCAGTGATTTTAATAATGATTAAAGTGAAACAATAAAAGTGTAATATTCCTTTAAATTTCGTAGGGGGGGGTTGTCTATAGTATGCCTGTGAAGGGGCGCATGTTTCCCGTGCTTAGAATTGTCCCTGCACAAAGTGTCATTTATGCAGGAAAAAAAGTCCTTTAAAATCACTCGCAGCTATAATGAATTGTCGGCTCCCGTAATACAGAGAACACTCATTGAAAGTCATTGATAAAAAAATAAATAAATAAATAAATAAATAAAAAAAGCGTGGGGGTCCCCCAAATTCAATTACCAGGCCCTTCAGGTCTGGTATGGATATTAAGGAGAACCCTGCCTCAAATTTAAGAAAAAATTTGACGTGGGGTTCCCCCTAAATATCCATAACCAGACCCTTCAGGTCTGGTATGGATATTAAGGGGAACCCCGCGTCAAATTAAAAAAAAAATTGACGTGGGGTTCCCCCTAAAAATCCATACCAGACCCTTTATCCGAGCACGCAACCTGGCAGGCCGCAGGAAAAGAGGGGGGGACGAGAGAGCGGCCCCCCCTCCCTCCTGAACCGTACCAGGCCACATGCCCTCAACATTGGGAGGATGCTTTGGGGGTCTGTGACCCCTCAAAGCACCTTGTCCCCATGTTGATGAGGACAAGGGCCTCATCCCCACAACCCTGGCCGGTGGTTGTGGAGGTCTGCGGGCGGGGGGCTTATCAGAATCTGGAAGCCCCCTTTAACAAGGGGACCCCCAGATCCCGGCCCCCCCCCTGTTTGAAATGGTAAGGGGGTACAAAAGTACCCCTACCATTTCACAAAGAAAGTGTAAAAAATGTTTAAATAAAACAAACACACTTTTTAAAAATTCCTTTATTAAAAATAAAAAAAAGATTCCAGCGGCGGTAATCCACTCTTGCTATCCAGCGACGGACGGTCATCTCTCCAGCGATGTCTAATGTCATCCAGCGCAGCGCAGCATCCTTCTTCTGTCTCCTCCACGGAGACACTGGAGGCATTCCGGCGCTGACGTTTCTTATATACGGAGGGCGGGGCCACCCGTCACCTGACCCCGCCCCCCTCTGACGCAAGGGGAAACCCGGGGTTCCCCGTGACGTATGGGTGACCCCGCCCCCCTCTGATGTAACGGAAACCTGCCTGTGTTACATCAGAGGGGTGCGGGTCACCCCTACGTCACAGGGAACCCCGGGTTTCCCCTTGCGTCAGAGGGGGCGGGGTCAGGTGACGGGTGGCCCCGCCCACCCTATATAAGAAACGTCAAGCCGCCGGAATGTCTGTAGTGTCTCCTCCACGGAGACAGAAGAAGGATGCTGCGCTGCGCTGGATGACATTAGACATCGATGGAGAGCTGACCGTCCGTCGCTGGATAGCAAGAGTGGATTACCGCCGCTGGAATCTTTTTTTTATTTTTAATAAAGGAATTTTTCAAAAGTGTGTTTGTTTTATTTAACCATTTTTTACACTTTCTTTGTGAAATGGTAGGGGTACTTTTGTACCCCCTTACCATTTCAAACAGGGGGGGGCCGGGATCTGGGGGTCCCCTTGTTAAAGGGGGCTTCCAGATTCTGATAAGCCCCCCGCCCGCAGACCTCCACAACCACCGGCCAGGGTTGTGGGGATGAGGCCCTTGTCCTCATCAACATGGGGACAAGGTGCTTTGAGGGGTCACGGACCCCCAAAGCATCCTCCCAATGTTGAGGGCATGTGGCCTGGTACGGTTCAGGAGGGAGGGGGGGCCGCTCTCTTGTCCCCCCCTCTTTTCCTGCGGCCTGCCAGGTTGCGTGCTCGGATAAAGGGTCTGGTATGGATTTTTAGGGGGAACCCCATGTCAATTTTTTTTTTAATTTGATGCGGGGTTCCCCTTAATATCCATACCAGACCTGAAGGGTCTGGTTATGGATATTTAGGGGGAACCCCACGTCAAATTTTTTCTTAAATTTGAGGCAGGGTTCCCCTTAATATCCATACCAGATCTGAAGGGCCTGGAAATTGAATTTGGGGGACCCCCACGCTTTTTTATTTATTTATTTTTTTATTTTTTTATCAATGACTTTCAATGAGTGTTCTCTGTATTACGGGAGCCGACAATTCATAATAGCTGCGAGTGATTTTAAAGGACTTTTTTTCCTGCATAAATGACACTTTGTGCAGGGACAATTCTAAGCACGGGAAACATGCGCCCCTTCACAGGCATACTATAGACAACCCCCCTCCTACGAAATTTAAAGGAATATTACACTTTTATTGTTTCACTTTAATCATTATTAAAATCACTGCTCCCGAAAAAACGGCCGTTTTTAAAACTTTTTTTTGCATTGATACATCTCCCCTGGGGCAGGACCCAGGTCCCCAAACACTTTTTAGGACAGTAACTTGCAGAATCTTTTCTCTCTGTCAAATCTTTTTTCTCTGTCGAATATTTTCTCTATATAATCTTGGACTAATAGAGGTAAGGTTAAGCACATTCGACCACAGGTTCTATAGACAGATTGTTATCGTCAGAGTCATGTCGAATCTCCTATTCTATATCGAACTGTTGTAACAATGAAAACGAAAATAAAGCATTTATTTATGTCGGATCTTTCGTTTTTCGGATTTTGTGCTTTCGTTATCGTTTGTCAAAACGAAAACGAAAATAGCTGAAATTCGGACGAAAATGCATTCGGACGAAAACGAATGCACATGTCTACTAGCGATCGGCTTCGGGTGCCGACATCGCGGGCGCGCTGGACAGGTAAGTGTCACTATTTTAAAAGTCAGCAGCTGCAGTATTTGTAGCTGCTGGCTTTTAAAAAAAAAAAAAAACGCGGAGTCCCGGTGGACTCCCGCTTTAAAGTGAAACTATAAAAATGTAATATTCCTTTAAATTTCATACCTGGGGGGTGTATATAGTAGCCTGTAAAGTGGCGCATGTTTTCCGTGTTTAGAACAGTCTGAGGAAAAAAAAGTAATTGAAAACTACTCGCAGCTATAATGAATTGTCGGTCCCGGCAATACACATAAAACTCATTGAAAAAAGGAAGAGAGAGGAAGAAGCCGGGAAGAACAAGATGGAGGAAGGATAAGAACACCAAAGGAAGACCAGAAGAAGATGGAAGAAGAAGCGGGGAAAGAAGAAGACATTAATAAAGGAATTGTCAAAAACCGGCTATTGTCTTTTTTAACATTTTGACACTTTTTTTGTGAAATGTTAGAGGTACATTTGTAGCCCATTACCAATTCACACGGGGGGGGGGGATCTGGGGGACCCCTTATTAAAGGGGCTTCCAGATTCCAATAAGCCCCCCGCCCACAGACAGCCACAACCACCGGACAAGGGTTTTGGGGATGAGGCCCTTCTCCCCATCAACATGGGGACAAGGTGCTTTGGTGGGCTAACTCAAAGCACCCTCCCAATGTTGAGGCATGTGGCCGGGTACGGTTCAGGAGGGGGGGAAATCTCCCCCCCTTTTCCTGCTGCATACCAGGTTACGTGCTTGGATAAGGGTCTGGTATGGATTTTTGGGGGACCCCATGCCATTTTCTTTAAAATTTTGGTGCAGGGTTCCCCTTAATATCCATACCCGACCTGAAGGGCTTGGTATGGAATTCGGGGGACCCCCACACATTTTTTTTAATTTTGGTTCAGGGTTCCCCTGTGGAGGAATCCCATGCCATTTTTTTCAATGACATTTATGTGTATTGCCGGGACCGACTATTCATTATAGTCGCAAGATCTTTTAAATTACTTTTTTTCCTTTAGAAATGTTATTTTGCTCTAACACTGTTCTAAACATAGGAAACATGCGCCACGTTACAGGCATACTATAGACACCCCCCAGGTATGACATTTAAAGGAATATTACACTTTTATTTTTTTTCACTTTAAGCATTAATAAAATCACTGCTCTCTGAAAAAACTGCAGTTTTTAAAACTTTTTTTGCATTGATACATGTCCCCTGGGGCAGGACCCAGGTCCCCAAACACTTTTTTTGACAATAATTTGCATTTTAACCTTCAAAATTAGCACTTTTGATTTCTCCCATAGACTTTTAAAGGGTGTTCCGTAGCTTTTGAATTTGCCGCGAACACCCAAAATTGTTTGCTATTTGGCGAATGGGTGAACAGCCAATGTTTGAGTCAAACTCATGTAAGACCTGAACATAAAACCCACCCCTAATGACTAATGGCTGAAGGAAGGAATCAATATATTTTCCCAATCTAGCTTAGACAAAATTGATCCATTCACAATATGTTTACCCAAAGGGTTGACCCTATCTTTCTGTATTTTGGGTAGAAAATAAATTATAGGGGGTTCTACAAACAAAGAGTCTAAATAAGTCATCTCCTTCTTGGTAAGAACACCCTTATTTTTACCAACCTCAACTAGCATATGCAAATCATCTTTGAATTCTAACATAGGATCCTTGTTCAATAACTTATCGGGATCCTGGTTGCTCAACAAGCGACCCATCTCTGCCTGGTAATATGATTTATGTAGGACAACTAAATCACCTCCCTTATCAGCAAGGCGTATAATGATTTCCTTCTGATTCTTCAGTGACTCCATACCATTCCTAATATATTGGGGATCTGCTAATTTCTTCACTTTCAGCCTCTCCAAATCCTTAAACACCATATTCTTAAAAACCTCAAGGTATTTGTTGTCAGTGTTGAAGGGGTTAACCAGTTCCCAACCAGCTCATGCAGATATACTGTGGCAGAATGGCTCTCCTGAGCGAAATCCTGTATATATACGGCTTTGCCCAGGAGAGCCACCACAGCCATGAGAGCCAGTACGGGGATTTGTGTGTGTAAACACACAAATCCCCGTGCTGTCAGAGGAGAGGAGACAAATTGTGTGTTCCGAAGAAGTAGGAACTCTCCTAGTTAGTCTTATCCCCACAGAATTAGAACATAGTGAGAGAACACACAATTAACCCCTTGATCGCACCTTAGTGTTAACCCCTTCCCTGCCAGTGACATTTTTACAGTTATCAGTGCATATTTATAGCACTGATCACTCTATAAATGTCAGAGGTCCCAAAAATGTGTCAAAAGTCTCCAATCTGTCTGTCACAATGTCGTAATACCGCTAAAAATCGCAGATCACCGTCATTGCTAGTAAAAAAATAATAATAAAAACATTCCATAAAAATGCCATACATCTTTCCCTTAGTTTGTAGACGATATAACTTTTGTGCAAACCAATCAATATACGCTTATCGTGATTTTTTTTTACCAAAAATATGTAGAAGAATACATATTGGCCTAAACCGATAAAGAAATTTGTTTTTTTTATTTGGGGGATATTTATTACAGCAAAAAGTTTATAGTGCAAAAAATAAAAAACACAGGGGTGATCCCATACCACCAAAAGAAAATTCTATTCGTGGGAAAAGGGGATGCACATTTTGTTTGGATACAGCATATAACTATGCAATTGTCAGTTAAAGTGACGCAGTGCCAAATTGTAATAAATGCTCTGGTCAGGAAGGGGGTAAACTCTTCCGGGGCTAAAGTGGTTAAAGGTAGACTTATTATGAAGGTTTGAACAAACACCTTCGTCAGCCACAGCATTCCTGATAGGATTTGAAAGGAAATATTTTTTTAATATTTAAGCTCCTAATGTATTTGTATATGTTGACATATGTCTGAAATTTGTTGAGACTTCATGTAGGGGCAAATTTTAGCCCTCTAACCAAAACACACATCTCATCATCATGCTGGTAAATATTGCTAAAATTGTGAAATTGAAAGATTTCCCGATGTTGTTTTAGTGGCAGCGAAAAATTAATTAAAGAAAATTATTCTCTCTTCCTTAGAAAAAATATAAATATTTTATTGAGTGAAAATACAAGAAGGACATTGATGTATTGACATTGATGTATTAAAACATGAGTTCTGGACATCTAGCTAGTACATGTACATAAAAATACAGCCATGAGTGCATACAAAAAGACATATCATGATATAAACATTTGTATTATGATACTATGCTCCCCAACCCCAATGCGTTTTGACCTTGGAAGTGGGGGTCTTCTTCTGGGGGAATGCTGAGGGAAGAACTCTAAAAGAAAATGCACTGTAACAATGAGATTATTTCAAAGACAATACTATCAAGGACAGAACATATTTAGTGCTTTTACAAACAATTCAAATGTATTTATTTTTACCACTGAGCAGAAAAAGCTCCTGATAGCTGTGCCCAGAGATTGCCAAAGGATCCAACCAATGTGATGAGCACTCCAGTCCCAATGCGTGGACTGGCGGAGATGCACAGAAGGGAATAAACACCCCCAAAGCCCACAAGAGGCCGCACTGACTCCCAGCAGCAAAAAAAAGGGGGTGAGGGAGTAACAGGGGAGGGGGACCCAATGAAGAAGGAACCCCAAAAACAGGGGAGAGAGCAGAGCAGGGAAGCCACAGGAAAACCAAACTTCACATCAAATAACTGTTGAAATATAAAAAATAAATGAAAAATTTGAATGAATAATGGATTAGAAAAAGATAATAGGTTATATGTGAACACGTTGATGAAGGGAAGATTTGTGTGGGGATGGAAGTGCAGATGTGAGTAAAGTGGAAAGTGCACAATAGGGGTGCAAAGAGGATAAGATGGAGAAGGAAAATTGATGCAAACGCATGTGAATGTGATAAGACCCAAAGAAGAAATGGGGACAAAACAAACAAAGAAAAAAATAAACAAAGGCAACCACAAAAAGAAAAAAAAAGGGGTAAGTGATAAAAGAAGTGTAGGGGTGCATGGAAAAGTGAGTGCATGAGGGGTGTGGTGAAGGTGGGAAGAAGCTGTAATATAAGACATGAATGTGATATCTGAATGGTAATAAACTGCTCAAATTTTAATCACCTGTCCCTATTGGAGTTTTGGTCTTTTGTAATAGCCCCCTGTATTTCCTCTCTTTCTTTTATTTTGCGCTGCTGACCAATTTCTTTGGATCATTTGTTGAGGAGAGTGCCTCCACCAGTCCCCCAAATTCAGCTGGTACGATGGAGGTCCCCTCCCTAGTCCACTCTGTGCCCCCGAAAAATCCCCCCTTCATAGGAGACATAATTCTGTAGGGGTGAAAACCTGTTAGAAATGGGTACTTGTCCACCTTGTGGGCATTGTGATCTCCCTCTATTTGGATAGCTCACATGGGGTTTAGAACACCAATGAGTATTTTCCCAATTTTGAGATGACTCAATTATAGGGAATAGGTTGTTGTGAATTATTCCTGGATATCTCTCTGAGGAGTGAAATTTCCCTCTTGATCAGGGTATTCATAAACATGAATGGGATTCCCTCTAGGGGTTGGTAATGGAAAGACAACAACTCCTCGATTAGGTACAGTGGTGTGAAAAAGTGTTTGCCCCCTTCCTCATTTCCTGTTCCTTTGCATGTTTGTCACACTTAAGTGTTTCAGAACATCAAACCAATTTAAACAATAGTCAAGGACAACACAAGTAAACACAAAATGCAATTTGTAAATGAAGGTGTTTATTATTAAAGGTGAAAAAAAATCCAAACCATCATGGCCCTGTGTGAAAAAGTGATTGCCCCCCTTGTTAAAACATACTATAACTGTGGTTGTCCACACCTGAGTTCAATTTTTATAGCCACACCCAGGCCTGATTATTGCCACACCTGTTCACAATCAAGGCATCACTTAAATAGGAGCTGCTTGACACAGTAAGGTCCACCAGAAGATCCTTAAAAGCTACACATCATGCCGAGACCCAAAGAAATTCAGGAACAATTGAGAAAGAAAGTAATTGAGATCTATCAGTCTGGAAAGGGTTAAAAAAGCCATTTCCAAAGCTTTGGGAATCCAGCGAACCACAGTGAGAGCCATTATCCACAAATGGCGAAGACATGGAACAGTGTTGAACCTTCCCAGGAGTGGCCGGCCGCCCAAAATTACCCCAAGAGCGCAGCGACGACTCATCCAAGAGGTCACAAAAGACCCCACAACAACGTCCAAGGAACTGCAGGCCTCACTTGCCTCAGTTAAGGTCAGTGTTCATGCCTCCACCATCAGGAAAAGACTGGGCAAAAATGGCCTGCATGGCAGAGTTCCAAGGAGAAAACCACTGCTGAGCAAAAAGAACATCAAAGCTCGTCTCAATTTCTCCACAACACATCTTGATGATCCCCAAGACTTTTGGGACAACATTCTGTGGACCGATGAGACAAAAGTGGAACTCTTTGGAAGGTGTGTGTCCAAGTATATCTTGCATAGAAGGAACACTGCATTTCATAAAAAGAACATTATACCAACAGTAAAATATGGTGGTGGTAGTGTGATGGTCTGGGGCTGTTTTGCTGCTTCAGGACCTGGAAGACTTGCCGTGATAAAAGGAACTATGAATTCTGCTGTCTACCAAGAGATCCTGAAGGAGAATGTCCGACCATCTGTTCGTGTACTCAAGCTGAAACAAACTTGGGTTCTGCAGCAGGACAATGATCCTAAACACACCAGCAAGTCCACCACAGAATGGCTGAAGAAAAACAAAATGAAGACTTTGGAGTGGCCTAGCCAAAGTCCTGACCTGAATCCTATTGAGATGTTGTGGTATGACCTTAAAAAGGCCGTTCATGCTCGAAAACCCTCTAATGTAACTGAATTAGGACAATTCTGCAAAGATGAGTGGGCCAAAATTCCTCCAGGACGCTGTAAAAGCCTCATTGCATGTTATCGCAAACGCTTGGTTGCAGTTGTTGCTGCTAAGGGTGGCCCAACCAGTTATTAGGTTTAGGGGGCAATCACTTTTTCACACAGGGCCATGATGGTTTGGATTTTTTTTCACCTTTAATAATAAACACCTTCACTTACAAATTGCATTTTGTGTTTACTTGTGTTGTCCTTGACTATTGTTTAAATTGGTTTGATGTTCCGAAACACTTAAGTGTGACAAACATGCAAAGGAACAGGAAATGAGGAAGGGGGCAAACACTTTTTCACACCACTGTACTTAGGGACAAGATTAATGCCATAAGCCGATATACAGATTTAGATGTCAACACACAAGTTTGTGTTTGCATTACAAAAGTCCCATTAGGCTATCTTGCTGTGGACTTTTTACTATATAATGTTAATGTTTATGGACACTTCCTGGCAGGTTCCAGGAGAGTGCAGAGTTGCCTTGGTGATACACCATGTGATAAGGCTCCTTGTTCCCATAGTTACCCACCAAAACTATATTAAGTGGGTGCTTTAAGTCATTCCGTATCCACTGACGAAGTCTCGCCCCTGGGACATAACGTGTACAGAAGGGAATGAGGTGACGTCACCCGCGGCCATCGCTGATCCATGTGGAGTTGTTTATACATGTTTGTATATCAAGCACTGAGTTGCAGTACCATACTTGTAAGTTTTATTCTTCATCAAAATAAACAGTCTTACTTGCAGAGAGCACTATATACTCCTTTTTATTTCATGTGCCCCGTAAACTGGAGTTCCTGTTCATTACACTCAGAAGATTGCAGATTGCCGAGCAAGAGATCCTTCCTATCAGCTCAATTCAGTGAACGTATTTACCCAGTGGAAATTGTATCAACTGACACAGTATCACATACCCTTAAGAGGGAAAAGTGCTTGTGACCCATCTGTTCATTCAGGGGTCCACTCATTGAGGTGAGCTGCTAGCATCTTTAGTGGTGGATCCTTGGCATGGATTCACCTTTATGATCATACATAGAAACTCTTTTTTGGACACTTTCTCTTGGTGCTCATGTGTTCTGCTGCCTATGAACTTTATGAACTTTATTTTATTTGTTTTACCTTTGTTTATATGTTTTAGCTCTGCACTGCCTTTTATCATGTTTTTTATTGGGATTTGATGATTTGACCCTGTGTTCAGCTGCTCTTTATGTTATTTTTTAGGGTTTTATTGGTCTGATTGAATTTCTTTCTTAAATGTATGAAGTGTGTTATTGACAGAGTCTTCACTCTAGGTGAAGTGTGTTATGTGCAGGATCATCAGGTGAAAAAAAGAGAAAAGACCCTTGAAAAAGAGACTGCAACCATCATAAGAACTTGTAACCTGCAATAGATTACATTTTTGCTTTTGGGCTTAGATACATTACACTTTAAACAGGAATAAGATCGTGGGCACAACTGTAGGAAGAAGTTACAGGTATCACAATTAAAATCATGTATTATGAAACAATTATTTCACTTGTTAGCTGATTGCAGTGCCAGTTTTCTGACAAAAACTGTCTTGCCTTCATTTAAGAGAAAAATGTGAGTCGTGTTTGAGTTGTGTTTGTGCAATTAGAAAGCAGTAGCTCAGAATATAGTGATTCCACCCAACTAGTCCTTGAGCACAACAGTATTAAATTAATATTCAGTATAATATGCTATATATATATATATATATATATATATATATATATATATATATATATATATATATATATATATATATATATATATATATATATATATATATATATGCAATATACAAAATAATGTTTATGTATTGACATTTTTGTATCCCTCCTATACTGTGCTCCCTGTTTCTTTAAAAATATATTCAATGTGTTAACAGATTTCAGAATATAGGAGTAAATGTAAGAATTGAACATTTTAGTGTGTCTTATAAGTTATATGCATTTCAACACCAAGCTATTGGGCTTAAGTGCTTCTCTGTACTCTTTTTTTTCCCAAATAGAATAGCTCCTCTGGGATTCATCAGAAAAACCCATTAGTGCACTCCCTGGCTTAAAATTTCATGAGACTGTAAATCATTTAACAAAATACTTTTGAAGATTTTTTTGAAGGTTAGATGTGTTAGCTAAGCTTCACTACATGAACCTCGACACAAGCCTTTATCATTACCCCTTTTGACATTTAATAAAACAGGGATAAAAAAGATGCCCTCTGAGGCTATGTTATTGCAACACATGATAAGTGAAATGAATGGGATATTTTAGAGTTATCTCAGCTTTAAATCCAATCAAATATGTTTCAACGTATCTACAATTTAAATATTAGCCTTTTTACGAATCCTTAGCTCAGGAGAAGTATATCTGTAAATGCTGCCATTTGAGATCCCCTGTAAAATTTCTATGCACAAAAGATTAAAGGTAAACAACATGCATTTTAAGATAAGGTTATGTAAAAAAAGAATATAGATAATCAGCTTTAGTAATGTAAGCAAGGGTAACTGCACTAACTTCCACACTTTGCTATTTCAAATGATTAATATCAAAGTCAAAACAATAAATCCTATTAAAGTCCCACTCACAATCATCTACAGTATTTATCATGATATGTCAATAAAGAAGTCAATAAGAACAGGAGTAGTCCCAAAGTCAAACAAACGAACATACCCTAGGCATTAAAGTGGCAAATTCTATACTGAGAATAGCTAAAACAGCCAAAATGATGTCCATATCTGTTATCACAATATTAGTATTAATATTACCCTGGATAAGTGTTTTCAAAATTTTTGGGAGCTAGATCAGGACCTCTGTTATTAGAGCTGCAATTAAGATACTAATGTTTCTCTGTTAGCGCTAGGTATGCAGAAGATACAAAGCCCCCTGGTAATCTAAAAGAGAAAAGTATGATGGGCCAAATTTTATCTAAAATCTAGCATTTCTGCTAGGTGTATTATTCGTAAAAAAAACAAAAAAAAACATGCTAAAACCTAAAACATGAAAAAGACTGTATAACAGACACTTTTTCGTGTGTATTTTGGAAAAATAAAACTGTGATTTAAAATTAAAAAGTTGTTATTTTGTGGGACAAAAGCTAATTTGTTGCATTTTGTGCATCATGCAACCTTGGATTAACATTGTGCAATATGTTTACTTCTTAAACCCTAACTATGAAGGACATACTGTATTATAAGGATGTTTGAATGGTTCGGTCTGAGCATAAGTTCAGACCGATGTTCTGCAGAACCCTGAACAATATGCGGTGTTCGGCGGAACACTGTTAAAGTCTATGGGACATTAACATGAAAAATCAAAGGTGTTAATTTTAAAGGCTTATATGCAAGTTATTGTCATAAAAAGTGTTTGGAAGAATATTTCACTTTTATTGTTTCACTTAAAGCATTATTAAAATCACAGCTCCAAAAAAAAACAGCTGTTTTTAAAACTTTTTTTGCATTGGTACATGTCCCCTGGGGCAGGACCCAGGTCCCTAAACACTTTTTATGACAATAACTTGCATATAAGCCTTTAAAATTTGCAATTTTGATTATTCATGTTCGTGTCCCATAGACTTTAATAATGTTTGTGTGTTCTGCCAAATTTTTTGGCTGTTTGGTATGTTCTTGTGCGAACCGAACAGGGGGTGTTTGGCCCATCCCTACTGTATAATAGGTTATCACAGAGTATACAAAAACCACAGAGTATACAAAAACCACAGGATACACAAACCACAGGACCAAAGTAGCAATTAAATGCTACTTTTACATTTTACCAGCTGGGCTGAAAGAGGAACCAAAGGCAGTTATACTCACCTGTCCAGTGGTTTCTCTGGTGCCAGCATCTTCTCCAGTTTGCCGGTTTTCAGGTCTCTTCATTGGCTGGTACAAAATGACATCATTCCTGGACATGAAGGAGGAGATAGTCATCCAAGCACACAGGATACTCAGAATGTGCAGCTCAGCTTACATTCTGGGTATTGCTGTAATCAGGCAGCTAGGTCTAGTTTATTGCAGAAGAGACATTGCATTTTACTTTTTCAATAAAAAGCCTGCCTATTACAGCAGACCTTTAGTTTCACTTTAATGTAGTTCTGATTTGATTATTCCTGTAGTATTTACAATCAAAACTCTTCCTCATGACAACCGTCACTGCTCTGTCCAAATTTTGCTCTAAAATAAACATTTTAGCCTAACCTACCACTTGGCAGCTGCAGCACTATATGAAATATGGGCATTGTTCCTCACACAGAATTCAGGTTTGAATTTGTTTTTAAATAGAGAAGAATTAAGAAGCAAGAAGATCACCATGGATTCATTTTTATTAGTTCATCAATCAAATGGTTAATGAGAGCAGTGGTAATAAATATGTGTTTATGTTTTATAAACATTTTAAAATCTGCTGTCTATCTCTTCAAAACCTTTAATTTGAGTTTTAGCAATTAATTAAAGTCTGTGCTAAAGCCTAACCTGAACTTGTTTACCTGAATGCATTATCTGCATTAAGGTAAAAACCTTTTGTGGAGATGATTACGCCCACCCTCCTTATTATACTTATCTGAGCTTGATGTTGATTCAGCACTGTGCACAAGAGCAGTGGCTCTCTCTTCTCTTTCCTTTTGCACTGGGCAGATTCTAGTCAATCAAATCCTATGATGAGGGAGCAGGGCAAAGCCCAGCTGTCCTTGTCTTTGGATGCAGGCAGTGAGACTCGGGAGCTAGCCTGAACAAGTAACCCTCCAGCAAGCCATTTGGTATGGGGGTACATCTCATAATTGGGGAGGAGCCATTAGCACTAACACGGGACCCAAGAAGAGAATGATCAGGGCTGCTCTGTGCAAAATAATTGCATGGAGCAGATGCATGTAACATGTTTATTACTTTAAAAAAATAAAGGTTTACAATCACTGTAAGGAGATATGTGCCTTTTACAACCTGGCCAGGAGAGGTTACATTTTTACCTGCTGTCTTTGCAGGCAGGTAGTGTACACATGAGTTAGAGAAATGTTATCTGGCATCTTCACTTTTCTCTTATTTCCAAATGCATACATGCAGTTACTATGCAAACATGTGCAGCAAGAAAACACAGAAAAACATCCCACTCTTTATCACTCTGCTTTGAAACAAAAGTTTTTATTGCTGTCTGTCCCCAGTAGATAGATTTTGCACACCTTCTGTGCATTCTTTTCTTTCTTAAAACGCCACACATTGAAAATCAGCAATAACCTTGCCTAGACTTTAAAACTTTCCTATATCCAATTCAAAAGGATAACATGCTCAAAAAGAGTTATACATGCATTCTTAAGTTCCTTTTTAAATGTAAATGGAGTTTATTTAAGGCTAATGCACTGACTATGGGAAATTAAAATATAGAATAGAGGTGAAGAATACACATACATGTAGTAAAATAATTTCCATAGAGAATGTCAATTCTCTTCATGCTTGTTGTTGGCAGCCAACCCACACCCACAGAGTAGCAAATCTATCAAAATGTTGATCCTATTGAAAAACATATATATTTTATGTGAGACACTGGTACTTTACCATGAGAGGAAACAATCTACTTAAAACAGGTGCAAATGTGAGTAATTTCCAACTCTTTTCCTATCTATAAATTGCAGGAAAATAACATTAGATTGCTTTTTGAATTTCTTAACTGAAGAGCACATTCTTCCAAGCTGAGCAAAATGACCACAGTTCATACTTTTAACAGCATGCTGGGGATGCCAAGAATAGAAAATTAATGTATGTATTTTGAAGTTAAAATATAAACTTCAAATTCAACTTATTTTCATTAAAAAGTTTAACTGTCTTCTGCAATGTAGCTTTTATCAGGAAAAACTAATAAGAGGAGCACTTCCTCCAAAGACATGATTGTTAAAAAAACAGAGTAATAAAATAGACAATAACATAATAGCAAGTGTAGATCCTATTTCATTTTATAAGTCTTCCCACTGATGTTGTTGGTCGTCATTGTCCAGTGTTACAACTAAAAATGAGTACATTTCTGAAAGTTTGATTAGACAAATTCACTAGCCTCCAAAGTTCAGTTTCCCAAGCTAGAAGCCCCAACAAATTCAATAGGAATCTGAACCAGGCTACTAAAAGTGTGTTTTGCCGACCAGGGAATGATGCAAAATTAGGAAGCTCCTGGCAGAAGATGAGGCAACAAGCTGAGAAATTTGGATACAATCTGGGTTGTCTGAAAAACCTGTAGCAGCACCTAAGAACCCTAAAACCCCTTACCTTTGAAAATAATTTATTGTTTGGCACGTTTGCACATGAGAAGTAGTGTTAGCCAGGCATAGTATTAGAGATGAACTAATCTTTCCAGTTTCATTTTGCTGGGGGGTTGAACTTAAAAACAAACCCCACTGAAGTGTTGTTGGTTGAACCTTAATGCCTGTTTCTAAGGCTATTAACCACTTTCAGACCGGACCATTTTGCTGGTCAATGACCAGAGGTCTTTTTACAATTTGGCACTGCGCTGCTTTAACTGGTAATTGCGCGGTCATGCAATGTTGTATCCAAACGAAATTTGCGTCCTTTTTTTCCCACAAATAGAGCTTTCTTTTAAAGGTATTTGACTGACTCTGCGATTTTTATTTTTTGCGATATAAACGTAAAAAGACCGCAAATTTTGAAAAAAAATGATATTTTCTACTTTTTGTTATTAGAAAAATCCAATAAACTCAATTTTAGTCATACATTTAGGCCAAAATGTATTCAGCCACATGTCTTTGGTAAAAAAAAAGTCAATAACTGTATATTTATTGGTTTGCGCAAAAGTTGTCACATCTACAAACTAAGGTACATTTTCTGGAATTTACGCAGCTTTTAGTTTATGACTGCCTATCTCATTTCTTAAGGTGCTAAAATGGCAGGGCAGTACAAAACCCCCCAAATGACCCCATTTTGGAAAGTAGACACACTAAGGAAATTGATAAGAGGCATGTTGAGCCCATTGAATATTTTATTTTTTTGCCGCAAGCGATTGAATAATGACAAAAAAAAATATTTTGCCATGGTTATATGTGGAATTGTACCCCAAAATACATTCTGCTGCTTCTCCTGAGTACGGGGATACCACATGTGGTCGACTTTTTGGAAGCCTAGCCACGTACGGGGCCCCGAAAGCCAAGCACCGCCTTCAGGATTTCTAAGGGCATACATATGTCATTTTACTCCTCACTACCGATCACAGTTTTGAAGGCCATAAAATGCCAAGATGGCACAAAACCCCCACAAATGACCCCATTTTAGAAAGTAGACACCCCAAGCTATTTGCCGAGAGGCATGGTGAGTATTTTGCAGCTCTCATTTGTTTTTGAAAATGAAGAAAAAAATTGCTGAGAGGCATGTTGAGTCCATGGAATATTTTATATTTTGCCACAAGTTGCGGGAAAATTACAAACTTTATTAATTTTTCACAAAGTTGTCACTAAATGATATATTGCTATGTGAAATTACACCCCAAAATAAATTCTGCTGCTTCTCCTGAGTACGGGGATACCACATGTGTGGGATTTTTTGTGAGCCTAGCTGCGTACGGGGCCCCCGAAAGCCAAGAACCGCCTTCAGGCTTTCTAAGGGCGTACATTTTTGAGTTCACTCCTCACTACCTGTTACAGTTTTGAAGGCCATAAAATGCCAAGATGGCACAAAAACCCCACAAATGACCCCATTTTAGAAAGTAGACACCCCAAGCTATTTGCTGAGAGCCATGTTGAGCCCATGGAATATTTTATATTTTGCCGCAAGTTGCGGGAAAATTACAAACTTTTTTTTTTTTTTTTTTCACAAAGTTGTCACTAAATGATATATTGCTCACGCATGCCATGGGCATATGTGAAATGACACCCCAAAATAAATTCTTCTGCTTCTCCTGAGTACGGGGATACTACATGTGTGGGATTTTTTGGGAGCCTAGCTGCGTACGGGGCCCCGAAAGTCAAGAACCGCCTTCAGGCTTTCTAAGGGCGTAAATTTTTGATTTCACGCCTCACTACCTATTACAGTTTTGAAGGCCATAAAATGCCAAGATGGCACAAAACCCCCACAAATGACCCCATTTTAGAAAGTAGACACCCCAAGCTATTTGCCGAGAGGCATGGTGAGTATTTTGCAGCTCTCATTTGTTTTTGAAAATGAAGAAAAAAAAATAATGTATATTTTTTTTCTTTTTTTCAATTTTCAAAACTTTGTGACAAAAATGAAGGTCTGCAAAATACTCACCATACCTCTCGGCAAATAGCTTGGGGTGTCTCCTTTCCAAAATGGGGTCACTTGGGGGGATTTTGTGCTATCTGGGCATTCCATGGCCTCCGAAACTGTGATAGGCAGTGAGGAATAAAATCAAAAATTTACACCCTTAGAAATCCTGAAGGTGGTGCTTGGATTTTGGGGTACCGTACGCGGTTAGGCTCCCAAAAGGTCTCACACTTGTGGTATCCCCATACTCAGGAGAAGCAACAGAATGTATTTTGGGGTGTAATTTTACATATAACCATGGCATGTTTGAGCAATATATCATTTAATGACAACTTTGTGCAAAAAAAAAAAAAAATATATAATAATGTCTTTTTTCCACAATTTTTATTAAAATATAAAATATTCCATGGACTCGACATGCCTCTCAGCAAATAGCTTGGGGTGTCTACTTTCTAAAATGGGGTCATTTGGGGAGGTTTTGAACTGTCCTGGCATTTTATGCACAACATTTAGAAGCTTATGTCACACATCACCCACTCTTCTAACCACTTGAAGAAAAAGCCCTTTCTGACACTTTTTGTTTACATGAAAAAAAATGTTTTTTTGCAAGAAAATTACTTTGAACCCCCTAACATGAAGTGTTTTTTTAAAGCAAAAGCCCTACCGATTAAAATGGTGGGTGTTTCATTTTTTTTTCACACGGTATTTGCGCAGCGATTTTTCAAACGCATTTTTTGGGGAAAAAACACACTTTTTTTATTTTAATGCACTAAAAATCACTATATTGCCCAAATGTTTGATGAAATAAAAAATATGATCTTAGGCCGAGTACATGGATACCAAACACGACATGCTTTAAAATTGCGCAGAAACGTGCAGCGGCGACAAACTACGTACATTTTTAAAAGCCTTTAAATGCCTTTACAGGTGACCACTTTAGATTTACGGAGGAGGTCTACTGCTAGTACCCTCGATCTGACCTTCGTGGTGATACCTCACATGCATGGTGCAATTGCTGTTTACATATGACACCAGACCAACGCTTGCATTCGACGTTGCGCCTTAGCAGGGGGGGACAGGGGTGGTTTTTTTTTTGTTTTTTTTTATTATTTATTTTGCTTTTTTATTTTATTTTTAAACTGTTCCTTTAATTTATATATATTTTTTTATGATTTTTATTGTTATCTCAGGGAATGTAAATATCCCCTATGATTGCAATAGGTAGTGACAGGTACTCTTTTTTGAAAAAATTAGGGTCTATCAGACCCTAGATCTCTCCTCTGTCCTCAAAGCATCTGACCACACCAAGATCGGTGTGATAAAATGCTTTCCCAATTTCCCAATGGCGCTGTTTACATCCCGCAAAATCAAGTCATGAAATGCTCGTAGCTTCCGGTGTCTTAGGCCATAGAGATGATTGGAGCCATCCTGGTCTCTGATCAGCTCTATGGTCAGCTGGCGGAACCACCGGCTGCATTCTCAGGTTCCCTGTTGGGACAGAAGAGCCTGAGAAAACCATGGAAGATGGTGCGGGGGGGGGGGGACATTCCCTCCCACTGCTTGTAAAAGTAGTCTAGATGCTAATTAGCCACTAGGATTGCTTTTACATAAAAGCCGACCGCTGGCTGAAAAGAATGATACCAAGATGATACCTAAACCTGCAGGCATCATTCTGGTATAAGCACTCAAAGTCCAGCAACATACCAGTATGTTGCTGGAACTGGTTGGGCATATATTGTAATTTTTTTTTCATGCAGCCTGTGGGCTGAACGAAAAAAAAATATTGATCGGTGGGTATGCCCACCATTAGATACCTCACTTCATCCACCCACTTCTAATGGTGGGCATACATGCACCATTTATATATGCCGAAGCATGGGGGCATCCTCCCGCAAAAGGTAGGAGCAGATCGCTCCTCCACCCCTTATGCCCCCATGCTTCGGCATATATGCTCTTTTTTAACTGTGGTGGTGAAATCACCCCCGACAGTGCTGGAGTCGCGGCTTTATGTATCGTGGGAGCAAAACGCTGTTGCTGTCAAGATAAATAAATCCGCGCTGCAGCAGAATGGCGTACCTGCTAAGCAAATGATGGTTAACAATAAAACAAAGTAACATTACAGTATAACAGTAGGACTTACCATACCTACAAAGCAAATACAAAAAAAAAATAGCAAAAAATAACACATTTAACACAATCTGTGCCTAAAATATATATATGCCGAAGCATGGGGGCATCCTCCCGCAAAAGGTAGGAGCAGATCGCTCCTCCACCCCTCATGCCCCCATGCTTCGGCATATATGCTCTTTTTTAACTGTGGTGGTGAAATCACCTCCGACAGTGCTGGAGTCGCAGCTTTACGTATCGTGGGAGCAAACGCTGTTGCTGTCAAGATAAATAAATCCACGCTACAGCTGAATGGCGTACCTGAAAACAAAAAATGGTTAACAATAAAACATTGCAGAATAGAATACAGTACAAAGGAGCAGAACAATAGAGAGAGAATAGAGAGAGAGAGAACAATAAAACGACAACTATTTTTGGTTTTTTTATTTTATATTTTTTTTTTTTTTTTTTTTTTTACTTTTTTTTTTTTTTTTAAACACTTTTTTATGTAACTTTAACACTTCTGTTATAACGTTTCCAGTGGTTTGGGTCTCTCAAAATGTGATGGCATCTTGGGAGACCCTGTGAACGTGTGCCTAGCCTGTGCAATGCTGTACTCTACTCTAAAACTCAACTAGTTCATGGTAGCGTTCAAAACATTCACCAATGCAAAGACCAGGATTGTCAGGACAGCGGGGACAATAATGACGGGTGTCACGCCTATATCCGCGCTTTCTGCAGACACGACATTTTCTTTGGGGGGCTCGTTGGGTAGGGGTACTCGGGATGACATAAGAATAATGCTTCTCATGCAGCCGGCTTACTGCATCTGGTTGGGGAACGTGAGGTGGAGCACCGCCTGGATACAGAAGGGCTCTGACGATATCCTCCTGGAATTTAATTGGACCGTCGTGTCTGCATGAAGGGAGGTAAGAACGAAAACATTCTTATTTACCCTCCACTTCATAGCGAGCAAATTATTACTGCGCAAGCAGGCTCTCTCTCCCAGCCTAAGACGGGACTCTACAAGCCGCTGGGGAAAGCCCCGGCGATTAGGTCGCACGGTGCCACATGCTCCAATCTGCTGATCAAACAAGTGACTAAACAGTGGCACGCTTGTGTAATAATTGTCCACGTACAAGTGGTACCCCTTTCCGAATAAGGGTGACACCATGTCCCACACTATCTTGCCAGCGCTTCCTATGTAGTCAGGGCAGTTCTCCGGCTCTACGTGACTATCTTTACCCTCATAAACCATAAAACTACATGTATAGCCTGTGGCCCTGTCACAGAGCTTATACATCTTGACCCCGTATCTGGAACGCTTGTTGGGGACGTATTGTTTGAATGACAAGCGACCAGAAAACTTAATCAGGGACTCATCAATGCAGACAACTTGATGGGGAGTAAACAAGTCTGCAAAACGTTGGTTGAAGTGGTTTATGAGGGGCCGAATTTTGTAGCCGATCGTATTCAAGGTCTCCACGAGGACGACAGAGTTCATTGTCGCTGAAGTGCATGAACCGCAAAATCTGCTCGTATCGTGCCCTGGACATGGAAGCAGAGAACACGCGCATATGGTGAATTGGGTCAGTGGACCAATATGACCGCAACTCACTCTTTTTGGTTATGCCCATGTTGAGGGAGAGGCCCAGAAAGATTTTAAATTCGGAAACCGTAACTGGTTTCCATTGTCTGGCAAGGGCGGACTGGGGAATAGTGGCGATGTGTTGACCAGCGTACAAATTGGTTTGGTCCACAATAGATCTATAGAGATCTTCGGTGAAAAACAGTGAGTAAAAGTCAAGTGTCGTAAAATCAACTGTTTCCACGTTAATGCCAGGTTGGCCAGTGAATGGGGGAAGTACGGGTTCTGCAGAAGTGGTGGGCACCCAATTAGGATTGGCGAATTCTGCAGGAAGGGCACTATGGGTATGACGGGCCTGTCTTTGTCTTCTTCTTGGTGGCAGCGGGACACTAGTTGTGCTTGCCACCACGCCAGCTTGAACTGCACTTATGGGACTCGCCACGTCACCACGTGTTACTGCAGTGCTGGATGTACGTCCAGGGTGTACTAGAAGGATGAGCGGCTCTAGTACGTCTCTGCTCCATACGAGTGACCTGCGGTTCTTGCACCTGAACCCTGAACAACCGAATACATTCGGGATCGGGCACACCTGTGCTTAACACCTGTCCTTAACAGGGACCTCATCTCCGTCGCCAGAGCTATCTGTCATGGAGCCGCTGTCCTCTACAGGATCGTATTCTGAGCCTGAATCTGACAGATGAGTGACGTCCTCTTCACTATCTGTCATGCTCAGAAACGTGTAGGCCTCTTCACTAGTGTACCTTCGCTTTGCCATTTTGGGCTCTAAATTTAGGGGTACACTAGTGAGACTCACAGGTAAAAAAGCACCTAGCCTGTCAGCGACTGTTTCAAAACGCTACAAAAAAAACTGTTAGCGATCGCAGGGATCAGGCCTGACTCTGCGAACGCTGCAGTTATGTGTGTTGTGTTTTGTAAGTGACAGTGATCGATCGATACTGCACTTGGGTGGGCTGGGCTGGGCTTGGCGGAGGGGCTAAACGCAGGTGCTAGCAGGTATCTGGGCTGATCCCGCTAACAATGCGTTTTGGGAAACCTAAAATGCTGGCAACGCTAATATAGATCTGATCAGATACTATATTACTAAGGGAGGTGTATGCTTTGCGCGTGGGTGTTAGTGGTACTGGCACTAACCTGACGCTGGGGCGACGCAGACCTTATCTGACCCTCAAACTTATATCACCCGCTGGGTGATCAGGGGGTTAAACCTTTATTAGGTAATAAATGGCGGGTGCCCTGAAACAAAAAAAAAATAACTAACCAACCAGCGTCACCTGTAACAGTTATATGGTGATCACTGGTGAAATGGTTAACTAGGGGGCAATCAGGGGGCTTTATGCGGTAGTATACGGGGGTCCCTGACGCTATAAAAAGCTGCGGCGAACCTAAATACTTACCTGCCTAACTAGCGTCACCTGTGACACTAATACAGCGATCAGAAAAACTATCGCTTATTAGTGACACTGGCGACGGGGGGTTATCACGGGGTTAAACCTTTATTGGGGGGGGTTAGGGGGGTACCCTAGAGCTAAAGGGGGCTAACCCTAACTGCCCTAACAGTTATTACAGTCACAAATGACACCAATGCAAAAAAAAAAAAATGCTATTGGTGTCACTGTGACTGGGGGTGCAGGGGTGATTGGGGGGGGTGATCGGGGGTGAAGGGGGGGTGAAAAGTGTGCCTGGCGTGTTCTATTGTTAGTGTAGTGTTAGGTGCAACTCACCGATCCTCTCTCCTCGGTGCCGGAACGAAAAAGACCGACACGAGGAGAGATTACATCACTTCCTCTACCTGTGTTTACATTACAGGAGAGGAAGTGATGTAGGAGGGATTTCATTCGTCAGGAGCGATCGCGAGGGGGTGGCCATGAACGCTCCTGAACGGATACCGACCGCCGCTGGCACCGGGGGGGCCCGATTGGGCCCCCCACCTGCCGGAAGGCAGGGATGTACATGTACGCCCATATGCCTGCCCGTGCCATTCTGTCGACGTACATCGTCGTGCGGCGGTCGGCAAGTGGTTAAGCAAGATATTGACAATAACAGAACATGAACTGCATTCACATTGGAGTCTGGAATCTTTACCATGACACATATAGTGAGGATAAGGCTATATTGTTCTTCTATAACCTGTTCCATGACATTGGAGTAGGGTGTGTTCCATCTTCTCTTTAAGAATCTCAAGAATCTTAACTGACCCCAAGCCACCCCTGGCTATTTCAAATTTAGGTATAGATAACTATCCTCCTAACTTTGGTAGGGTGATTGGTAGCATATTATTGACCGCCAGATGTGTCATAAGGCATCGGAAGGGAAAGATGGTGCCAAATCAGAAAGTTTGCCATATGTACACTCACTTTATAATTTTGAGAAATTATTAGCTGTAAGAAATAACTCCTTAAAGCAGTGGTCATCAACCCTGTCCTCAGGGCCCATTAACAGACCAGGATTTATGTATTACCTTGGGGAGATGCAGACTAGAATACTGAAATCACTGAGCAGCAAATGATATCACCTGTGATGTATTTCATTTTTCCTGAAACCTGGCCTGTTAGTGGGCTCCGAGGACAGGGTTGATGACCACTGCCTTAAAGGCCTTTGAGAAGGCGTGGTTGCTGTCGATGCAATGGTTCACAAATAAAGAACTGATGATTGCAACATCTCTAGGTTCTGTTTTATTCCTGTATAGTTTAATATTGTAACTGCGGATACTAATTTGCATGCGAGGCATCAGTATATCTTTGTTGTTTATTCTTTCTCTTCCTCTGTATGACCTGCGTGACAGGTTTTTGTACTTTTAAATACTCCAATAAACATATAATGAAACAAAAAAAAACAAAAAAAAAACAACATAAATAGCTGGGCACCTCCATGGGGGACATATATCAATGTTAAATGGTAATAAAAAAGAAATAAATAAAATAACGTGGGGGTAAAGGTTTGTTTCTTTTTATGTGACTTTGAGGATGACTTAAGAAGACACAAATCCTTTCAAATTACATGTTTGTTAGATGCCTTTAGCCTGTATGTGGCATTATAGAAAAAAGAGCAATTTTCAGAACAGCATCGTGAAACCATATTCTGCCATCATATATTTCAGATGTCTAATTGATTTTTAACTTTACTTTTAGCTTGGCTTGAATGCAGCAACAACATCCAATCTGATTCATTATTACACGAAAAAAGGCTTTTTTAATTTTTTTGTTTTTGTTTTTGTTGTTCAGAGGTAATAGACCTGTATTGAATGGTGTAAGTAGCAGTCACAACAGATCAGAAAGCTATAGGAAAGTTTGTTCTTCAGAAAAACAAAACAAAACAAAAAAATAAAGCCTGCCCAGTGACATAACAGTTTAATAGTATGGTTTGTTGAGACTTATTTTTGACAGTATGACACTGAATTGTCTTAAAAGTGTAATAAAAGTAGGGTTGGCTTGGAAAAGCATGGAGTGATATACAGTCAGGTCCATAAATATTGGGACATTGACACAATTCTGATCTTTTTGGCTCTATACACCACCACAATGGATTGGAAATTAAACAAACAAGATGTGCTTTAACTGCAGACTTTCAACTTTAATTTGAGGGTATTTACATCCAAATCGGGTGAACAGTGTAGGAATTACAACAGTTTGTATATGTGCCTCCCACTTTTTAAGGGACTAAAAGTAATGGGACGATTGGCTGCTCAGCTGTTCCATGGCCAGGGGTGTGTTATTCCCTCATTATTCCATTTACAGGGAGCAGATAAAAGGTCCAGAGTTAATTTCAAGTGTGCTATTTGCATTTGGAATCTGTTGCTGTCAACTCTCAATACGTGATCCAAAGGCTGTCACTATCAGTGAAGCAAGCCAACATTAGGCCAAAAAAACAAAACAAATCCAGCAGAGAGATAGCAAAAACATTAGGTGTGGCCTGATCCCATGCCTAATGTCAACATGTGCTATCTCCCATCATGGGGGATCAATGGGTGGGTTTTGGGGGTGCAACCCCTTCCTCTCACCTACTAGAGGGACGAGGAAGGGGTTGCACCCACAAAACGCATACATTGATTTCCCATGATGGCAGATAGCACATGTTGGTGGCATTTGGAATAAATTCAGATTCTACCTAATACATCAATAATGTTCTTCATTTGTTGTTCCATAACATTGAGTTTCTTCCTTATGATGTCAATTTTACCATTCCACACCATGATGTCGTTGATTAGCCTTTGTGCAATGTAATTTGTGAAATGTTCACCTTGCACTTCAACAACCAGCACATCACCTAAACATTTGAGTAAAAACATGTATTATAAATATGCAGGTATGCATATAATACCTGATGCTGGGGTGTCAGGCACTCATCTGTTGTGGCGACAATCTCACCGACTTCCTCCACCTCTCCTTCCTCCGGATCTTCGTGGGTGAGGTGTTGTGCTGAGTTCCCCTTCTTTCTCAGGTAGGGGTTCCTGGTGTCCTCTGAATGGTGTCCTCCGAGTCTTTTCTCCCCTATGCGAATGAAACAAAAGGTATATTTAGCTCACAGATAGAGAGTCCAGAAATAGGAATAGGAAACATTGTTGGGAAGTGGGGTACAATTGTCTGTTTTGGGCAGAGTTCCAGGCTGAAGACCTGATTTCTTTACCTTACTCAAGCTGGAATACTTACCTTTTTCTGTCAATTTTCACAGATGGAGACACCCCATGTATCCACTGTAAGTTTTTCCTTGCGTCCCACACTAATGTTCCTGAGTCCAGATGTGTAAACAGCTGCTGAGTGTCCTCTTCTTACATTACACTGAATCAAGCTTGCAATTCATTCTTGTTACAAACACATCTAGACATCAATGTAAAAAACATTTTTTTAGACAAATAGGCGTGACCAAATGTATTTAACCTGTATCTGCCCAAAACATTGTATTTAATGAGTGAACAATGTGCCCATGAATATGAAAGTCACCATTTTAAACTCTACAACAGTAACGAAAATCACATGGCGCAGCATGCAAGCAATAAAAATAATCGGAACACACGACAACTACTTACTTTTTAGAAGCACTTTCTTAATCCTTCTATACTGATCCTCCTCCCTCAGTTTCAGGTCTGACCGGCATTTCCTTATTTGAACCTTTGCTCATCGTACCCCAAAATTTGTGTGCAGACTCTTCACAACTTTCATCATGATTTTGGCTTTTCTCACATTCGGGTTGGTGTACAGTCCATTCTTGCCATCATAGTCGTGCCTCCTCAAGATGTCCACCATCTCCGCCATCTCTAGAAAGGCTGTATTTGAGGCCTTAAATCTTCTCCTCTGGGATCGGCATGTTTCAGCCTCCGGGCTTTCCTCCTCCTCGTTATTGCTCTTATCGCACACCTGCTCTGTCTCTGCCATATTGCTCCTACTGCTCGCCAAACGAGAAGGGACGGGGAATATTCTAGAAAGAACGTTGGGGTGGGCGACGTGGGCAGAGTTTCACACATGCGCAGTGTATATCAAGCCAACATGCACGTACGATCTGTGTGCGGAGGAAGGAGGAACGGAAGTGGCATGCTAAACTAAGGTAAAATTTGAACTTGGGCCATCCGTGGCCTATACTGATTCAAGATTGAGGCCTATATTGGGATAAGATTATGAGAGTTTAGGCTGACATTAGTGTTTTTGTCTTGTATATTGTCTTACAGCAAATATGAATCACTTTAAGGACCCAGAATTCATTGCCAGTTTCATAGACAAATACATGGAGAGGAGGAATTTGTGGGAGGTGAAACGCTGGAGAAACTTCTGGAATTTGTGAAGACTCGGGTCCCCGATGCAAGAGGCTGACGAGGAACAACCTGGGCCTTCCATCCTGGAAGAAGTGGATGCGCTCAGCTGGAGCCAGGTATATTATTTTTAGACATATTTATTGTCCTAATATTAATGATATTAACTAGATGTTATAATTGATAACAAATGAATGATTTAAAAGAGATTTACATATCAATAGACAGTAGTGGCCAAAACTGTTTTGGACAAGAATGAAAAATGCTGGGGTCAGAATGATAGTCTTTTCTATTTATTAACATTCAATTTAAAAGTCATGAGCTGAAAATTGTGTGTTATTCATGAACCTAAAACTATGTCCCTTTTTTATACACAGGATGAGGTCAACCAGGAGGATGGTCTGGAAAGTGTCAGCCAGGAGGAGGCCGTGCCCAGTGTCAGCCAGGAGGTGGCCGGGCCCAGTGTCAGCCAGAAGCTGGGCGGGCCCAGTATCAGCCAGGAGGTAGGCGGGCCCAGTGTCAGCCGGGAGGTGGGCGGGCCCAGTGTCAGCCGGGAGGTGGGCGGGCCCAGTGTCAGCTGGGAGGTGGGCGGGCCCAGTGTCAGCCGGGAGGTGGGCAGGCCCAGTAGGCCTCACCCAATCCTAGGTGCCTCCCCTCTGCCTTACAACAAAAAAGGCCCAGGAAGGGGGCAATGACAGAGGAGGCAGCACTGGGCCTCATTAGGTCCTCAGGAGCCCCACCAACGCTGAAGAGGCCAATAGCGGCTATCTAGTCACTAGATTGATGAAATTGGAGGAGGGCCAACGCCTCCCCTGTGAGGGAAGTTTTGAGGAGGCCCTTCAGAAGGGGTTAAGGGGCCAGCTGACTGAGAACAGCCATGTATATAAGGTTCGCCCACCCTCCTCCTCCTCCTGCCACAAGTCCACCACCAGAGCCACAGCCTCCATGGAAGGCTGCAGGGAAGGGTGCAGGGAAGACTGCAGGGAAGCGTGGGGGGAAGGCTGCAGTGAAGAGAAGAAAGTGATGACCTGGATTTAGTCTGGTCTGACAGAAGATGCAGGCTGGTGTAGTACCACAGCCTGGGGACATATATGTCATCTTCTGCTGGTCCTGATCTCTGGGAGTCCTGGACCAGATTGGGCTCCAAACTATATGGAATCCTCAAGCTAACACTTTTATTTTACACAAAATTGATGTGTTCCCTGGGGGCTAAAATGCTTTGCAAATTCCAAAAGTTTGTCTAGCATTGACTTCCTCTTTATTTTGTTGCCCAGAATAAATGGAGATTTTATTTTCTGAAAATACTTGCCTATGGGGTTTTCTACAAAAAGGATAGTTTGTTTGTGAGTAGGCAGATACATTTCTAAAAGACAATTTTACATTTACAAGGGACACCAACCTCCTTGAGGTTAATAAAAAATACTAGATAATAATGTTATTGTGGTAACTTGACACACAAAAAATAAAATTATATATGGAGATCACTAGAAAATATTTTTTCAATAATCCAAAAAAGGGAGATCTTGATGAAATAAAAAAAAAAAGACTATACAAAATAATTCTAAACATTATTATGGAGATCCGGCTTTTAAAAATTCAAAGATTATTCATGAGATCACGAGAAATAATCAAGAAATTTGTTTGTGAGAACTCTTTGTGAATATCAGCAGCAAAACAACTTCATTATTCTAGCATTATAAAGAACAAAAGAATGCACTGCATTAAAAGATCACAGAAATTGCTGTGTGAGGAATGTGCTATCTCCATTGCAAACAATAGTTTTACCACACCAATCGCTTCTGTCTCGTAATTGCTTCAGAGCATGCGTCGTTTTTGGTACGTCGGAACAGCATACAGACAAGTGGTTCCATTGGAAAAATATAGAACATGTTCTCTTTCAAGGTCAGTCAGAATTTTCAACATAAAAAGTCTGATGGGGCATACACACAATTGGAATATACGATGAAAAGCTCCCATCAAACTTTCCGTCGGACAATCTGCTCGTGTTTATACGGCATTAGAGCTTTGTTGCAGCATGACTAGAATCGTTAGAGGAATATTTTTGTTACTTCAGTCTCAAAACTGAAATATATATATATATATATATATATATATATATATATATATATATATATATATATATATATATATATATATATATATATATATATATATATATATAGATATATATAGATAGATAGATAGATAGATAGATAGATAGACAGATAGATACAGTATACAGTATGTATGTTAATATATACTTTCGTTTTGTGTTTACATTTTCAGAAAAATATGGCAAATATGTGGAATAGTATTTTGTTTATAAACATGCATTAAAACAACAAAGGAAAGATGGTTAACAGGGTGACCAAGAACAAGAACAACAGTTTACAAATTTAAAACCTGTGTGATCTAGGTCACAATATACTTTTTTTGTGAAATACAGAATAATGCTATAATTTTGTTTTGAAAACTAAAAAAAAATGATAACATACCCTCTCACATTAATGGGTATGGACTGGCTATAAAAAAGATAGAAAGAAGGGCGTGGTCTGACCTCAGCTGAAGATGGCAGCTTAGTCTCTGAGCTCCCGCTGACGGAGAGGAAGAACAGACTATCACCCTCACCATCTATCAAACACGGATAACATGGGGACATCATCCCGCAACTCCTCCGCATCTCGCTACCGCTCCCCGAGAGACGAAGCCGGCTGGCTCAGCCAGAACATCCCGGAGATGTTCCGGGCACACTCGGGAAACATGGCGTCCTCACGAGGCCCGCCACATCCAACACATCGGCAAACAGGAGCAAGCCAGTGGCTCTCCTCAGGGGATGACATAGTACTGACCCCACAATTACAGCCCAGCCTGCAGGATCTTAGATCAGTGGCGATTGACATCAAGGAGACTCTCACTGCAGCTCTTACATCTGCCATTTCAGAGCTCCGGATTGACATCCAAGCCATTGCAGGGAGAGTTCAGGAAGTGTAAAAAATTACAGCAACGCACTCCTCCATCTTGCGCCGAGCCTGTCAGACTATGGACACCCATACACTCCAACTCCGCGAACAAAACCGCCACCTAGAGGATTTCGATAACTGTGGTAGGCGGCATAACATCCGCCTGAGAGGCCTCCCAGAGTCGATAGATGCTGAGTTATTCAACCAACTGCTTGAAAGGCCTATGACCACACAGATATGTATGGAGCGCATACACCATGCCCTACGCCCTAGAGGTAAAGAATCCGACCCCCCCGGGAAGTAGTCTGTTGCTTAATTGACTACCAACTCAAAGAAGAAATTTTACGGAGAGCCCGCTCCAGTACTCAATAGCACATAACGGAGTTAACATCCAGATTTTCAAGACCTGTCCACCATCACTCTCCAACATCGACGAGAGTTGCGCCCCCTTCTGGAAGTCCTAAGGGCGAGGGGGATCCCCTACCGGTGGAGATTCCCATTCTCCCTATCCGCCATGGCAGAACGACCTTACTCAGAGTGCCAGAAGACCTATGTCACTTTTGTGACACATTGGAGATCCCACTTACTTAAAGAGGAGGGCCGTTTAAAAGAAAAAAAAATTAAAAGTCAGCAGCTGCAAACACTGCAGCTGCTGACTTAATAAGCACACTTACCTGTCCAGGGCGCCCACGATGTCAGCCGCCTGAGGCCGACCTGTCCCTCGGCTCTCGGGTCCCGGCGCCGCCATTCCTTCTAAGGGAAACAGGCATTGGAGCCTTACGGCTTCACTACCCATTTCCTACTGCGCTTTGTGAACGGGACGCGCACACAGTTCCCAGAACACAGCGTGACCCATTACCCAGAAGACAACGCGACGAGGAAAGAATAAAGAAGATCTTCGTGGAGGAGGAAGAGGAAGATTAGGATTATGTACCTAGCAACAGGCATTTCTGGTAAGTAAAAAAAAAAATTTTTTTCATTTTTTTTTAGATTTTTTTGTCATTTTTAATATTTTTATTTTTCAGGGTGGCCCTCCACTTTAAGTACAAGATTGGTACGCAGAATTCCACCCGCCGCAGACGAGAACTCATCCACCACACAGTGAGCCCATGGAGTTCCAAACACACCATTCTAGAAGAAGGCGTTCACCCTCGGATCCCAGTGCACACTGCACACCAAGCGCCCAGGAACATGGATCTAGTCCATCAAAAGCTCTACACACAAGGAGGGCACACCGAGACAAATAATTAGTGCCTCATGCTCCCACCGTGGACTAGACATGGGCGCCGTCAATAAATTAGTTTTGTTCTGTTCCGTTTCGATTCGTAATAAAATTAATTCGTACTTCGTATTTCGTGTCCGAAATTCAGTTCTGTTTCGTACGAAATACGAATTGTCGTTAGGTTCTTTACAATGAATTTAAAGGCAAAAATATACCTCAATATGACAGTCGATGCTGATGGAAGTTTGGTTTTTATCTGAAATACGAAATTCCGTTGAAGAATTTCCTATCCGAAATACAAAGTTTCATTAGATGAGAAAGAGAGAAGCGGATTGTCTGCCATGCACCGCTGGTCCAGTTTGCGCTTGCTCCTCCTGGGGCTGCTTATTATGAGGGGCTCCCACCATCCCTGTGCTATGCTGACTTCCTCCTGGGGCTGCTTATTATGAGGGGCTCCCACCATCCCTGTGCTATGCTGATTTCTTCCGGGTGCTGTACCTCTGCTGTGCATATTATGAGGGGCTCCCACCATCCCTGTGCTGTGCTGACTTCCTCCTGGGGCTGCTTATTATGAGGGGCTCCCACCATCGCTGTGTTATGCTGACTTCCTCCTGGGGCTATACCTCTGCTGTGCATATTATGAGGGGCTCCTACCATCCCTGTGCTGTGCTGACTTCCTCCTGGTGCTGCTTATTATGAGGGGCTCCCACCATCCCTGTGCTATGCGGATTTCTCGGGTGCTGTACCTCTGCTGTGCATATTATGAGGGGCTCCCACCATCCCTGTGCTATCCTGACTTCCTCCTGGGGCTGCTTATTATGAGGGTCTCCCACCATCCCTGTGCTATGCTGACTTCCTCCTGGGGCTGCTTATTATGAGGGGCTCCCACCATCCCTGTGCTATGCTGACTTCCTCCTGGGGCTGTACCTCTGCTGTGCATATTATGAGGGGCTCCCATCATCCCTGTGCTGTGCTGACTTCCTCCTGGGGCTACTTATTATGAGGGGCTCCCACAATCCCTGTGCTGTGCTCACTTCCTCCTGGGGCTGTACCTCTGCTGTGCTCAGTATGAGGGGTTTCCACCATTCCTGTGCTGTACTGACATACTGAGCACAGCAGAGGTACAGCCCCAGGAGGAAGTCAGCACAGCACAGGGATGGTGGGAGCCCCTCATAATATGCACAGCAGAGGTACAGCCCCAGGAGGAAGTTAGCATAGCACAGGGATGGTGGGAGCCCCTCATAATAAGCAGCCCCAGGAGGAAGTCAGCATAGCACAGGGATGGTGGGAGCCCCTCATAATAAGCAGCCCCAGGAGGAAGTCAGCACAGCACAGGGATGGTGGGAGCCCCTCATAATGAGCACAGCAGAGGTACAGCCCCAGTAGGAAGTCAGCATAGCACAGGGATGGTGAGAGCCCCTCATAATAAGCATAATGACTGAGTCGTCGTCGATTCGACGACAACTGATCCGAAATCCGAAATTCGTAAACAAAAGTTTGTATTCCGTACAGAATTCGGACGCACGGCAATTCGTATTTCGGATCCTCCCTAATTTGAGATTCATACGAAATGAATCGCACATGTCTACCGTGGGCTGCAAACCTCAGGAGCTCCCCTTTCCTTCCCACTGGAGTCTTTTCTCTCCCCCTCCTACCTAGTAACAAAGACTCATCCCAGGCAAAAAGGCGCCGCTCTTTCTTGAGACTCACCAACATGTTCAGCATCGTTGCTCCAACTAGGCAGCCAAACAGACTCACTCAATGCTCGCTCCGAAGGGCTATCCTAAAAGCGTACGACTTTGGACTTGGCACTAGCTAGTATGGCTAATGAGCATATCACAAACGTATCACCCTAGCAAACATATATATGCCCCCAACACAGGCCAAGTAGCATTCCTTAAATCCACGCTCCAGTCGCTATCTACTTTTCAAGAAGGCCTTTTGGTCCTGGGTGGAGACTTCAATGTAGCCCTCAATCCGCTGCAAGATACCTCCACAGGCACCTCCACCATACCCTACAAAGCATTAAAGGCCATAAAAACATCCCTACAAGACCTAACCTTACATGATATGTGGCACACTCTCTAACCAAATGCTAAGGACTACACATTTTTCTCTAATCCACATAATAAGCACTTCAGACTAGATTACCTATTTTCTTATCCCAAAGAGACCTCCCTCTCCTCACTGCCACCACCATTGACCCCATGTACATCTCTGACCACCATCCCATTTCCATGACACTGCGACTAACAAACACAACTCCCAGATCCTCTATCTGGCGACTGGACCCCTCTCTCCTCACAGACCCTGATGTGGTACACAACATAAAAGAACGCTTACAACTATATTTTCAAGAAAACACCTCCCCAGAAATATCTCCCATGGTACTATGGGAAGCACACAAGAGTACGATTCACTGAGAATTTCTTGCGATCTTGGTCAAATGACACAAAGAAAAGACTGCATACATCAAGCGGCTCACCTCGCGTATTCAAACGTTAGAAAGGGCACACAAAAGCTCACAAGCAAAGGACACTTACCCCAAACTAATTCAAACCAGACAAGATCTCTTGGAGGTGCTAAATAAACAAATCAAAAGAAATTATATACTGTCACGCAAAACCTTCTATGAATTTGGTAATAAGTCCGGAAATCTTTTGGCCAGAGCTCTCCATAAACAGAAGGCTTCCAAGACTATCCACTCGCTAACAGACGCACACGGCCACAAACTTGTGATGAACACTCAAATCGCTGACCAATTTGTCCAATACTATACAAGCCAGTATAATCTACACCCTGCGGACTCACGAATGACCTACTCCCAACGACACCAAAATTGTGTTCCTATGAAAATTTATTAGCTAAGATTTTGTTGAGAAAATAATATTATTGCGTTTTTTTTTTGTTTTTATTTAACAGATCCAACCCTAGTTCTAACCATAACTCTTATATTACCTTTAAAATTGGGATAACTGTGTCCACATTGACATAGTGATCAGTGGCCTTCCTTACTAACAAATCCATTGATCACCAAGGGGGGAGGATGACAGAAATCTAAATGATCTAGACAACCAACTTTTTACACCTAATTAATGGGGATACTGCCAATAGCAGTCCAGTGCCTGAAAAGAAAAGATATGGGTTTCAGAAGAAGACCAGAAAAAGATGGCAGAATCAATGGACAGAGTAACACGGAGGAACACAGGCCTGTTATCGCTGGAGGACGTTTAACTTGGGGATGCATCTACTATAGTGAGAAACTATGTTGTGCATACTTGCATATTATGGAAATTGCTCTGGGGACCCATAGTAGAGTTTAGTAGTCTTTAAAATGGTTTTTAACAAAACAGCCAGGTTAGAACTTAATGTTTGCCTAACCACAAATGTAGAAAAATACCTTCGGTAGGCACAAGCTAGATTTAATCATCAAACATAATACATTGCTGGCTAAACAATTTACCCCCAGACAGCTTTTGTTTCCCATCCCTGAAATTAGGAAGTAAGTTGGCTCTTTTAAGCAGAACCCACAATTGGTTTTGAAGGAGTTTCACTCATTTTATCAAACTTTGCACATATATGTATGAACCTTGACCCATCAGGCCTTTGACAACTACCTCTCCCTAACCATAGATCTAGGATCTATAATTGATCTATAATTGATCTATATCACTATAGAATAAGTTCTTGTGGCTATAAAGCAGGCTCTGTCTGATAAAGCTCCAGGACCTGATGGGTTCACAGCTCTATATTATAAAAAAAAATTGCCTTCGGCGGTGAGATTGACACGTCGCTGGCACCCTCACCTGGTATGGACTTAAAGGGGAAGCCCTACGCCAGAATAAACGGCGTGGGGGTCCCCCCTAAGACCATATCAGACCCTTATCTGAGCACACTACCTGGCAGGTTAGGAAAGGGGGTGGGGATGAGCGAGCACCCCCCTTCCTGAGCCGTACCAGGCAACGTGCCCTCAATATGGGGGGGTGCTTTGGGGAAAGGGGGCCACAGGGCCCCCCACCCCCAAACTGCCACGGTCCAGCGATTATGCTGAATGAAAAAATTGTTAGTACACTCCAAGAAACAATCACTGTTTTCAATTAAGTTTGGAACCCTTGAATGTCTTACCTACAGATAACATCTGAATAGTGACAGACTGGCCACTGGGAGGATGGCCTTCTACTTTCTCCTCTTCACCCAATTTCTTCCTGTACACTCTTTTGTACCCCTTTATTTTTATTTTTGTACTCAGTTGTACTCAGTCACTTTTTTCCTTTATCAGTTCCTTATTGTTTGACATGCTGCTTAAATAAGCATTGTTCTTTTAGTAAGTGTTACTGACTGCCTGGCACACCGTATGGGTGCTTCTGCCAAGATACATATTCCTCCACTCTGGCACAAGGAACCAGGTATTAAAGCTAAGCATTGCACCCAAGAACTAGACAACACTAGCTTAGGTGCAAACTGGAACTTTATTAGAAACTCACACAGACTATACCACACAAAAGCAGATACAAGCTTGATCCCATTATCCTAAACAAGGCAAACTTTAAACAGTAATATCATCTATACATCTAACAGTACATCTAATGAACAACTGACAAACAGTAAGCTAATCAACAGCTAGCAACTAACATCTAACAGTGATCTAACAAGCCTAGGTGACTCAGGTTAGTGCCTGCCCAGACAATTTGTCACCAGTATTCAAGAAGTCCCAGGGCTCTTCAGATCTCATTAACCAGCTTTCTTTTCACATCCATCTTCTGGGTTTACAGTTAGCAGAGACCATCATGGCTTCTTTGACTGTTAATGTGGTAATGGTATCTTTCATTATATTACAGGACATATTCCTGAGCTTGTAGCTCCCTCAAATGCCAGGGCTCATCGTCAAGAGGCTACCCTGGAGTTCTCTGCAAAAGCCCCTGTCCCAGTTGGGTCTGTCACAGTAGGGTCATATACTCTTATCTCCATTACATTCTAAATGTCCTGTGAATGACAACTAATAATAGATTTTAATTTCCAGATAATTATGCTTGATTTTCCTGTGTATTGATGTACACTTTGCTCTTAGGCACTTATTTGAATGTTTTATACCTATTTCATTGTTACTTTGTACACCTCTACACTACCACAAAGTGTTGTAGTTTCCTCTTTTGGAAAAAAAAATCATACAAAATGATTGAAATAGAAATGGCTCTTGGACAGACCCAGTGTTTTTAGTCATTTAAATGTTTATACACAGAATCTTTCCAAATAACTGTTCTGCTTTATTATGACGCAATTGAAGATTTTTATAGGCATGATTACGTAGGTATCACATTAATATTACAATTGTACTTTTACAGTAAAGGGGCGTAACATAGGCAGGCTAATTCTAATCAGGATTTAAAACAAAGCAACATGTAATGAAAACATTATTAGTGCCATGTGCACAGTGAGTGCAGTGTGCAACACATATAAATTTCAATGCAATTATATGCAGAACTTACAAATGTTCTTTACAGTTAGCTAGGTTTTTAATAAAGGTAAAAAGAAAGCATCAATTTTGTCTCCTGCTTGCTTTTCTAGGGACTTGTCTATCACACCTACTGGTAATTCTGTATAAAAAAAATAAAATAAAAAATAACATATTTTCTAAATACTTTTCTAATTTAATAACACCTATTACTGAATGCAAACGTCATAGAAACAGAAGCATTAGAATGTCTTAACAACTTCTGTGGCCAGATAACATAGTTAGTAGGTCTAATGCCCCGTACACACGAGAGGACTTATGTCCGACAGACTTCCAAAGGAGTTCCGCCGGAATTCCGCCGGAGTTCTGACAGACTTTTCGGCCGAACGGACTTGGCCACACACGATCACACTAAACTCCGACGGATTCGAACGTGATGACGTACGACCCGACTCGAATAAGGAAGTTCATAGCCAGTAGCCAATAGCTGCCCTAGCGTCGGTTTTAGTCCGTCGGAGTAGCATACACACGAGCGGATTTTTCGAAGGGGACCGGGTCTGGCGGAGTTCCGTCGGGAAAATTTGAAGCATGCTTCATTTCTAAAGTCCGTCAGACTTTTGCGAAGCTAAAGTCCGTTGCAGCCCACACACGATCGGATAGTCTGACGGACTCGGTCTGACGGACTTTGGATGTTGAAAAGTCCGCTCGTGTGTACGGGGCATTAGAGAACATGAGCATATGGGGCACAACACTGATGACTGACATTTCAGCAAAACCATCAGAATTTAATCTTCTTTTGTAATTTTTCTTCATTATTTCTTGTACCCTTCTGAGCTGCAGTTAGTAAAAATGAAACATCTGGCACTTAATATTAAGCAAACAGTTTAAGAAATTTGAATTGTTCACAGAGCATACAACTTACATACCCTGTATACAGTTTATCTGAATATGAACTGGAATTAAAAAAAAAAACACTAATAAGAGATGAATAATATATATATTTTTTATTTAATTGTAAATGAAGCTTATTTTGTTGCAGCTCCTGAATTTTGTTTACTGAACTTTCAATATTTCAATATTTCAAACTCATGCCGGTTCATTTATTAGAGGTATCTCTATATACAGATACACATTTTTTCACCTAAAATATTTAAAGGGGCATTCCAGCCATTTAAAAAAAGTCAGCAACTACAAACACTGTAACTGCTGACTTTTAATAAGGACAATTACCTGTCCAGCGAGCCCGCAATATTGGCTGCCCCGAGGCCAATCCATCCACCGGATCGGCAGCTAGTGCCGCCATCCTAACTAAGAGAACCAGGCAGTGGTTCTGCCGTCTCCTAGTGCACATGCGCAAGCCGCGCGGCGCTTTGTGAATGGGCATGTTGTTCCTGGGACACACACATGTCCCAGAAGACAACAGGGCCACTCGCCGAGGAGGAAGAATTGAAGAAACAGCGCAGCGTAATAGGAAGAGGCAGATTAGGAAGACTGCCTAGCAACAGGGGTTTCTGGTGAGTAATTTTTTTTTCACATTTTTTAAAATATTTTTTTAAGAATATTAAAGTATTTTTTTTATTTTTAGGGTGGCCCTCCACTTAAACCTATTTTATTCCGATCTATGGAAATAAGAACCACTCCAAGCAGCCACTTTCTTGCTCCAAAGCAATGTCCAGCCCCTGAAAAATGAGCCTGCAGTCCCAGAAAATAGCGCCCAAATAAGACCAAGTAAGACTTTCAACTCTCAGAAACTGAACGTCAATGCAAATGGCAAGCAGAGCTATTGTGGGCAAAAATGCCTGTCAGATCACATATGCGGGAATTCAATGGGGCTCGAACCTGCAAAATCTAAAGTTATCACTGAAGCCTTATATGCAAGTTCTTTGCCATAAAAAGTGTATAGGGACCTGGGTCCTGCCCCAGGAGACATGTATCAATTAAATTTTTTTTTTAAAGCGCCCATTTTTTCGGGAGTAGTGATTTTAATAATGCTTAAAGCATAGGAGTGCACAGCCTATTGCATTAGAGTGTGCACCCCAAAGCTCAAACACATATATATGTGTGTGTGTATATATTTTTATTATTATTATTTTTATTATTATAATGCACATATACACACGCACTCTTATAAATAAATGTGAACAAACATTTTAAAACGCACAAAAGCACTTCTATAGGATGTATATTGCAATTGTGCATCAGTATATAGTAATTTAATCCAAATAGCATTTTTGTTACATATTTTCAAGCACGGTTTATACTGTTGGTTGAAAACTGCACTTAAGGATTTTTATTTTCATTCTATTTTATATTCATTTTTTTCACATGTCAGCTACTAGGGGATAATTTAACAATAAGGTGAGACTATTGCAGACACCTAGTAGATATAAAAACAGGAGAGCGCCATAACTACCCCCTTTTTTATATTTGTCTATGTTTTTCAACCTCTGGGTTGGATATTTTAGGTAGTGGCAGCCCCTCATTCCTACGTCAATTGTTATTTGTTTTTAAGGCCTCACATATTGGGCTTAATCACATTTTACGTCCATAGCGCACCTTGACCCCCCCCTTTTCTATTAAACATTTTAAAATGTATTAAAACATTTTTGAACACTTATCAATGTTAAAAAAAAAATAAAAAGCTTTATTTTTTTAACTTATTAAAACATATAACTGTTTACACTAGTGGTTGAGGGGCAGGAAAACTCTGCAGCTGAGACATTCTTTTACTGCCTCTTAATGGCTACCACCTTTTAGCTGCAGAGGTTGGGCATGTTCACATGCTGCATCTGCAATTATACCCCTTTTTGCTTTTAGCAGGTGTAGTACCTGCTGACTGTGACCTATTCAAGTGAATGACTGAACTCTGCAAGTGCCCCGCAACTGTATGCAATGTGGAGTTCAAGAGGTTAAAGCAGGTGGTGTGGAGGCGATACAACGCCTCTTCGTCACCTCCCAAATGCTCTATGAAGAGTGATTTGTTTGTGGATCGCTCTTCAGAAATCAAAACATTTGTGAATGTGCCTACATATGCCACAGTGCTCAAATCTAAGTGCTCCTTAACATCAGAGTCCAGAGCATTCCCCCTTACACCAGAGTCAACATTGCATTAATTACATCCAACATTAATAGCATTAATTAATTAATTCATTAATTAATTCACACTAATAACATTAATTAATTAACATTAATGTTACATCGTATATCACAGTTCCCCCCTTACATCAGAGTCCCCAGATTTCCCCTTTACACTAGGAAACTTCATGTAAAGAATGCTGTGGACTCTGGTTTAAAGAGGAACTTTCCTTTCACTAGAGTCCCCAGCATTTCCTCTTATGTCAGGGTTCCCAGAGTCCCCACTTTCATCAAAGTCCCCCTTTATATACACTGTAAGGGATATATTGTGTTAACTCTAACACAAAGGGGATCTCTTCTGACTATGATGTAGGGGGGGGGGGGGGGGGCTCTGATCTGAGGAGGTCTCTGGTTACCACAGTGTCCACTAAGATTTTCGCCCGAATGCATTTTTGTCCGAATTTCGGGTATTTTCGTTATCGTTTTAACAAACGATAACGAACGTGCAGAATCCAAAAACAGAAAGATCTAACATAAACAAATGCTTTATTTTCGTTTTCGTTGTGACAACAGTTCGATGTAGATAGGAATTTCGACATGACGCTGACAATAGCAATCTGTGTCCATCGAACCTGTGATTGAATGTGCCTAACCTTTGCACTATTAGTCCAAGATTATTCTACACAGAGAGAAAAGATTTGATTTAGATAAAAAAGAGTTCAACATTATAGAGACAATAGCAAAAAAGGTTGAATGTGCCTAACCTGGCTTCTTCTTCCCTCCGCTTTTCCTCCATCTTCCTTTGGTCTTCTCCATCTTCCTCCAGTCTTTCTCCTCCACTGCTCCGGCCACTGACCTGCTATGAAAATGAACCTCCTCCGATGCTGTGGCCAGCTGATCTGTCCACTTCCATAGCGTCCATTTCATATATAACTATGGGGCATGGCCACCAGGTGACATCATCAGGAGACCCTGCCCCTTGTGGGGGTGGTCTCAGAATCACGTCACCCACCCCATTGGAGGAGGTTCATTTTTTGAATGCTCAGTGCGGGAGCGGCGGAGGAGAGAGAGTGGAGGACAGACCGGGGGAAAAAGAAACCGGAGGAAGATGTAGAACACCTGAGGAAAATGGGGGGGGGGGGGGTGGAGAAGAAGCCAGAGGAGGATGGAGAAGACCAGAGGAAGAAGCGGGCAAAGAAGAATAGATATAAAGGAATTGTCAAAAACCAGCTATTGTCTTTTGTCAGATTTTTCTGGTACTGGTACTGGTGAATGTGTAGGAGTACATTTCTCAAATCCTACATTTGGCCAAAACCATGTAGTGCTCTTGCACTACATGGTTTTGGTAAATCAGAAGGAAAAAAATCCCCAGAAAATCTGATAATGTGTATGGGGCTTTAGGGCATCAGCATACCAAGACTTTTTGGACAATTTCATACTCCCAACTTTGGGAACAGTTTGGGGATAGCCCCTTCCTGTTCCAACATGACTGCACAAAGCAAGGTCCATAAAGACATGGATGAGTGAGTTTGGGGTGGAGGAACTTGACTAGCTGACCTCAACCTGATAGAACACATTTTGGCTGAATTAGAGCAGAGACTGCGAGTCAGGCCTTCTCATCCAACATCAGTGCCTGGCCTCACAGATGCACTTCTGGAAGAATGATCAAGCATTTCCATAGACACACTAAACCTTATGAACCGCTTCCCAGAATCTTTTCTAGCTGCAAAGTTTTTAACCCTATGGACTAAAACTGGTCTGGCCATTAAAGTTCATGTGTGTAAAGGCAGGTGTACAAATACTTTTGATTGGAAAGCATATCTGGCAAGAATTCCAGGGGGGTTGGAACCCTCCTACACATAAATACTACATTTAGTTTAGACCCCCTTAAAGACATCACTTCATATATTTTTTTGCTTAATATGATCTACTGAAATGTGAGTGTTCATATTTTATATTCTTTTAATAAAAACTCATGAAAAGGTATTACGCTATGCTGGTTTTCTATTTGCATGGTTTATGATCTGTGATACCAAGCTTCTACCTCTCGTTTGATGTGTGGATACCTATGGTGGTTACAATCAATGATTTGGTGGTTCGATGTTGTTTTGAGGACGAGATATAGGACCTGTCATCTCCATTGGGCTGACCATAACCAACAAGCTTTTTTGACTCGGGTGGCGTAAGCCTCACCAGTTCAACACTATCTGGTAAGCCTCCTCCCTTATCACAGTGGTGGTGTCACCTTCCTAGTCCCTAAAGGGTCACACCAGTGGTTGGATTTTCACATTTTATTTATCAGATCACCAGCTCCACTTTGGACTTTGTTTCTATTGTGCACTTGGGAGAGTGCTTTGAATACTCACTGGAGAAGCAGCAACAGACTTTTGTTTGTCTTTTCTGTTTTTGCTCACGTTCTGTTCTTGGGTGGACTTATTTATTTTTTAATATTGTTTATTTTTTTGAGTGGATTTATTTTTCACTTAATATTTATATAAATGATATATATATATATATATAATTATGTTTTTTTTCTCAATCAAAAGCTTAATTAAGGTGAATTCAGGTTTACAATAAAAAAAAATAAAAAAAAATCTTAATAACAGAGAAAATGATGACATTAGTATGGGTACAATTCTTGGTACATTTATATAATGTCTGGATAATGGCATAATAAATGCCAGATTAAGAAGCTTACAATTAACAACAGAAAGGTAAAATTAAAGGGTATTGTTAGCAACAGTATATATGGGATTGGGGGTTTGGGAAATGAGGGAGAGGGGGGAGGGATTGGGAAGGGGGGGACCTCAGTGTTCAAGAGTTCTTGGTTGCGTTGAATATACAGATCTCAGTTATTTATGACATCCCAGCAATATTAAAAATAATAGGAGTGGACATTTCACTGAATGAGTGATTGGTATTCAAGAGAAAGAGTGAATACCAACCAGGGATGCCATGTTTTATTGAAATTTGTGCTATTTTCTCTCTTCATGGCCATTATTTCTTCCATTTTATAGATATACTGTACTCTAACCAATCCCTGATGCCTGGGACTTTCATAGATTTCCAGTAAATGGGTATGAGAGTTTTGGCGGCGATAAGTAGGTGTCGTGAGAATGACTTTTTATATCTGCTTAGAGTGATAGGAACTATGTTAATCAAACAAGCAGCTGCATTCATTTCTAGTTTGGTATCTGTTATATGTTTTATCCAGATCTTAATTTCATCCCAGTAGACAAGGATGGATGGGCACTCCCACCAAATGTGCAAAAATTATCCTTTGTGAGACTTACAGCGCCAGCATGTGTCCGAGGCTGAGTGGAACCATCTCCCTACTCTCTGTGGGGTAATATACCATTGTGTAAGGATTTTGTAGGATATTTCCTGATATCTAGAGCTTAAAGAGCATTTATGTGTCATAACACATGCCTTTTCCCATTGCTTCTCAGAAATCTTAATTTTGAGATCACGTTCCCACTTCTTCTTATGCTTATCATTATCTGCATGTGGCGCTTGGTTCAGCCAAGAGTATGCAAGAGATGTGGTATTCGTTACTTGAGATCTCTTAAGGCATAGGGTCTCTAAGTGTGTCATTGGAAGGCGGTATTGAGATTTGTGTTTGCTGTTTATCTGGAAGTCCTGCAGTTGTATATAGAACCAAAAGCCGGGAAATTACTCACCCACCTCAGAGCGGAGCGTTTCAAGTGACTTAATGTTCGAGTCAGCCATGCAGTGATAGATGAGAAGATCATGTGGTATATTATGTTGCATACCTGGCGTAAAATCAGGATTGTTGGCGATTGGTGTCAGGGGCCCTGGAACGGAGGCAATTTTATGTGCACCAACTATTTTGTGCCAAATATGGATTGTGCTAGCAATTAGTGGGTGGTTTATTTGTTTGTTTTTCTTGGAGTGAAGGGTCCATGGATAGAAGAGGTTTTGATATGAAGACAGGTTGCTTTCCCATTGAACCCAATCTTTATTTGGACCATGGCAATGCCAGTCTATCAGTCTGGTAATATGTGAAGCCTAATGATATTTTTTAAAATCTGGTAACCTTATACCCCCTCTGCTCTTGTGTAAAGTTATAAGTCAGATATTAATTCTTGTTTTTTTTGCCAGCCCAGAGAAAGTTTCTTTGTACTGTGAGGAGTTTCGTAAATAAAATTTCTGGGATTCTGATGGCAAGGGCATTACACAGATAAAGGAGTCTGGGGAGTATTGTCATCTTCAGCATTGACAGTCTGCCAAACCATGAGAACATTTTTGGGGACCACCTATGAAGGTCTTTCGTTATTTTGGCTAGTAAAGGTTTGTAATTAGTGTTATATAGTGAGTCAAGGCTATTAGTTTTATCCCTAGGTATTTAAGTGTATTCTGTTCCCATTTAAAAGGATAGTTATCCTTCAACATTGTTAGCTGGTCGTGGGGCAGAGTGAGGTTGAGTGCATCAGACTTTGATTGGTTTACTTTAAAGTTAGAGATGAATCCAAAGGTTTTGAATATTTTATGGAGATTAGGTATGGAGATATGGGGATTAGATACAAAGAATAAAAGATCATCCACATATGCGGCCATCTTGTACTCTCTGTTGTTTACTGTGAATCCTTTTATGTCATTATTTAAAGTAATTGTTCTTATTAGGGGTTCTTGGGCTATAATAAAGAGTAGAGGAGAAAGAGGACAGCCTTGGTGAGTGCCGTTGTAGATTCTTAGGGGTACAGAGAGAGTATTATTCACTTTAATTTTTTCATGGTGATTTCGATAGAGGGCTGAGATCCATGTTAACATGTTTTCATTTAAACCAAGGTGGGTACATGTGGACAACATGTAATCCCATGAGAGTCTATCAAAAGCCTTTTCGGCGTCAGTAGAGAGTAATATTCCTTGGGTTTTACAGTGTTTGGCAAAGTGAAATAGGTTTAAAGCTTTAAACCCGACCTGTTCAGGGCCAATAATCTTTGCTAGGAGGGGATTTAGTCTGTTAGCTAGTATTTTGGCAAGGAGTTTTTTTCTGCTGAGAGCGAGGGGATTTTGCTGTCCTCTAAGAAAGATTGAATTATATCTTGTTTTGTTTGCGTTAGGTGGGATGGTTTATGCTGAGGTGGTAGGTTATATCATTTGGAATAAAATTTATGAAGAGGTCTGCAATTTCTTTGGATTTATGTTTTAGTGTCCCTTCCATATTCTTAATGGCATGAATGTGGCCTGATATTGTTGTGTCTTTCAGAGCCCTCACTAATTGTTTCCCATTCTTGTCTCCATGTTCATGAAATATGTTTTTCTTAAAAAAAAAAGGGATAGTTTGGTTTTTAGATCTAGGTTAAGCCTCAAGGATATTCTGCTTTGTGTCAATTTTCCCTCCACTATGATTGACTGAGATTGTTTGTGTTGTAACTCCAGAGTGGTAATTTGTTGGGATAATGTTGCAATTTCTTTTTCTCTTTCTCTCTTTTTCCTGGCTCCCCATTCCCCACCTCTTATAACTGCTTTGTGCGCTTACCAGTTGGTTAGTGGATTTGTGTCGGCGTCGACATTGTTGCTGAAATAGGTGTTGATAGCGCTGTGTATTTCATCTTTTATTGTTTGATCGGTAAGGAGAGTGGCATTGCGTTTCCAATTAAAGGTGGTTTGATGGGGTGCATCTAATTTTAATGAGATGGCCGTGGGTGCGTGATCGGAGAGAGCTATAATGCCGATCTCGGCTGAGATTAGATTGCCAAGATCTCTTTGTGAGATAAAGATAAGATCAATTCTTGAATATCTTCTAGGTGGGGAAGAGTAAAACGTGAAATCTTTCTCTGTAGGATGTGTGGATCTCCATGTATCGACCAATGTTAGGGATTGTTATAAGGATTTTATTGGCTTAAGGATCTTATAGGTGATATAATGATGTTTACACGTGTTTATATTCAATATTTAACTTAAGCGCCACACTTTTTTTTTTTATATACATTTCTACATTTTGTTTTAGAACTCAACTTTATATATATATATATATATATTTATTATTATTATTCAGGATTTACATAGCGCCAGCAATTTACACATCACTTTACAATATAAAAAGGAGACAATACAGTTACAATACAATAACATAAAATAGGATTAACAGGGCCCTGCTCAGAAGAGCTTACAATCTAATAGGGTAGGGCAGATGGTACAAAAGGCTATAACTGTTGGGAATGAGCTGATGGAAGTGGTAGGAGATTAGTTTGAGACGTGATAGGCTTCCCTGAATAGATGAGTTTTCAGATATCGCCTGAAGGGAGCAAGAGTAGGGGATAGCCAGACCAGTGGAGGTAGCGAGTTACAGAGGATTGGAGAGGCTCTGGAGAAATCCTGGAGAAGAGCATGGGAGGAGGAGACGAGAGAGCTTGAGAGTAGGAGGTCTTGAGAAGAACGGAGGGGACGATTTGGGTGATATTTGGAGACAAGATTGGTGATGTAGCTTGGGGCAGAGTTGTGAATGGCTTTGTATGTTGTGGTTAGTATTTTGAATTTAATTTGCTGGGTGATTGGGAGCCAGTGTAGGGATTGGAGGAGAGGGTTGGCAGACACTGAGCGGTTGGTAAGGTGGATAAGTCTGGCAGCAGCATTCATGATAGACTGAAGAGGAGATAGCCTATGGAGAGGCAGGCCAATGAGAAGGAAGTTGTAATAGTCAAGGCAAGATATAACAAGGGAGTGAATGAGGAGCTTGGTGGTTTCATTTGTTAAAAAGGGGCGAATTTTAGAGCTGTTACGGAGGTGAAATCTACAAACCTTTGACAACGATTGGACTTGGGGCTGAAATGACAAGTCAGAGTCTAGGGTTACACCTAGTACCCTGGCGTGAGGGGAGGGCCTGATGGTTGCATTGTTGATTTTGATGGAAAAGTCATGGAGGGGGGCATGTGAAGGGGGGAATATTAATAGCTCCGTTTTAGAGAGGTTTAGTTTAAGGAAGTGGTGTGACATCCATGCTGATATGTCAGTTAGCAGGTTAGTAATGCGAGAGGAGACTGAAGGAGTGAGGTGAGGAGTAGACAGATAGATTTGGGTGTCATCGGCATATAAGTGGTATTGGAAGCCGTGGGCAGTTATCAAGTGACCAAGGGAGGAGGTGTAAATAGAGAAGTGAAGGGGTCCAAGAACAGAGCCATGGGGGACCCCCACAAAAGAGGCAATGGAGAGGAGGATACAGAGTTGTACGTGACACTGAAGGAGCGCTGTGATAGATAGGCAGAGAACCAGGAAAGAGCAGAATCTCGGAGGCCAAGGGAATGTAGTTTATTGAGGAGGAGCGGGTGGTCAACAGTATCAAAGGCAGAAGAGAGGTCAAGTAGTAGGAGTATGGAGTACTGGCTGTTGGTTTTAGCAATTAGTAGATAGTTAGTGAGTTTTAACAAGGCAGTTTCTGTGGAGTGCTGCGAGCGAAAGCCAGACTGTAATGGGTCAAGAAGGTTATTTTGACTGAGGTAGGAGTTAAGATGGTTGTAGACTAAGCATTCTAGAAGTTTAGAGGTGAATGGGAGCAATGAGATAGATCTTAAGTTGTTCAGGTTGGTGGGGTCCAGTGAGGGTTTTTTTTAAGTATGGGGGTGATCTGCACATGTTTTAGAGGGGAGGGGAAAGTGCCACTTGAGAGGGAGAGATTGAAGATGTGAGTGAGGGAGCATAGAATAGAATTATAGGGTGACCTTAATAGTTGTGAGGGAACAGGGTCCAAGGGACAATTGGTTAGGTGAGCATCTGAGAAAAGATTTGCAACCTCTTCAGTAGTAGCCAATTCAAAAGAGGAGAGTGTTGAATGTGCTATTAGGCCAGGTATGTTGGGTGGGGAAGATGTACGCACAGCGGAGGTGTCCTCACAAATTGCATCAATCTTGTCTTTGAAGTGATTAGCAATCTCTTGGGCAGTGAGCGAGTTCGTGGGTAGAGGGGGTGGGGGACGAAGCAGAGAGTTAAAAGTTGAGAAGAGCCAACGGGGACTGGATGACAAAGTATTAATACGAGATACAAAGTAGGCTTGTTTGGCAGCATGGAGGCAGGAATTGTATTTTAGAAGGGCAGATTTATATATGGTGAAGTCTTGGAGGCATTTGGTTTTACGTCACATTTTACGTCATATTTATATATAAAGGGGCAGAGTCACAAGTATCAAGCAGTTTTTCACAGAAGTTTATTTAACCACTTGAGACCCGCGCTATAGCCAAATGACAGCTACAGCGCGGATCTCCTTTTCCGGGACTACGTCTATTGACGTAGTCCTGTGCGCGAGCGGCCTGCTTGCCCCCTGAGGGGCACGCGCGGCGCGCTCTGTGATCGGCGAGTCTGCGAGACTCGCCTGATCACCGATCCGTGCAAGGGGTCGATCCCGACCCCTTATCACGTGATCAGCTGTCAGCCAATGACAGCTGATCATGTGATATAACGGAGCCGGTAATCGGCTATTATTCCTCCTCGCGCTGACAGCGCGAGGAGAAAAAAAAAAGCCGATCACCGGACGGCCGTGATCGGGACATCAGTCCCGATCACGGCTAGCCCTGCCAGTGCCCACCTGTCCCCTGTCAGTGCCCACCTGCCCCCTGCTTTGCCTGCCTAAATAAAAAATGTGTCCCCCCTGTCAGTGCCACCCAGCAGTGCCCATAGTGCCACCCAGCAGTGCCCACAGTGCCACCCAGCAGTGCCCACAGTCTGCCTAAACAAAGGTGCTGCACCCCAGTGCCACATATCCGTGCCCAGCAGTGCCGCTCATCAGTGCCCAGCAGTGCCGCCCATCAGTGCCCAACAGTGCCACCTATCAGAGCCACCTATCAGTGCCACCTATCAGTGCCCAGCAGTCCCATCTATCAGTGGTACCTATCAGTGCCCCTTAGTGCCACCCATCCATGCCACCCATCTGTGCCACCCATCCGTGCCATCTTATCTGTGCCCGTCTTTGCCCATCAGTGCCGCCTTATCTGTGCCCATTGGTGCCGCCTTATCTGTGCCTATTAGTGCCGCCCTAACTATGCCTATCAGTGCCCACCAGTGCAGCCTATCAGTGCCCACCAGTGCAGCCTATCAGTGCCGCCTCATCAGCGCACTTCAATGAAGGAGAAAAATGACCTGTTTTCAAAATTTTATAACAAACTATTAAACATGATTTTTTTTTTTTGCATCTTTTTTTGTTTGTTTAGCAAACAATAAAACTCCCAGCTGTGATTAAATACCACCAAAAGAAAGCTCTATTTGTGGGAAAAAAATGCTAAAAATTTCATTTGGGTACAGTGTTGTATGCCCGCGCAATTGTCATTCAAAGTGCATCAGTGCTGAAAGCTGAAAATTGGTCTGGGACTGAGGGGGGTTTAAGTGCCCAGTAAGCAAGTGGTTAAAGCAGAAAGAAGAAACAACAAAATCCATGGTCCACTTTGGAGAAACTGCACGTGAACCAATATTTTACAAAGCATTTTTTTCCTTCTAAAGATCACCACACACTTTACAATCTGGCTCTGCAGTACCCTTAGGTTTTACTAATGCAGCGTACACACAACGACTTTCTGGCAGAAAAGGTCCAACGGTCTTCCCGATGAACTTTCAACTGAGTTACGACGGACTTCCAAACAAACGGACTTGCCCACACACGAACAGACTAAAGTAAATTCGAAAGTCAGTTCATTTTGAACGTGATGATGTATGATGGGACTAGAAAAGGAAGTTCAATAGCCAGTAGCCTATAGCTGCCCTTGCATTGTATTTGGTCCATCGGACCAGCATACAGACAAATGGTTTTCCCAATAGGAATTGAGTCCGTCAGATTTGAAATATGTTCTATTTCTAGGTCCTTCTGAATTTTTTTAAAGAAAAACGATCGGACTATCCGACTGAATGATTCCATCTGACCTATTCTGCCGGAAAGTCCAGTCATGTGTATGTGGCATAACAGTTATGTAGTGCAGAGACCTGTCTGAATAGGTACAAATTGATAAGATTAGATCCTCATATCATATTACAGTATATGGTTTTGGTGGATCTGAATTTGTTTGTACAGCGATTCTATGGCGTTGTATTGTGTTTGTTGACCATGTGTTTGCATACTCTTTCCACACTGTAATATGTTCCTGTTACTTTTCCTTCTCACATTAGTGTTTTAAGGAAAGTCTTGCTAATAGACGAGATGAATCCTCTGGACAGACATCTGTGCACAGATTAAAACATATTCCCTTTTATGCTTGCAAGAATTGGGTACTGGCTAATGCATATGCACAAAGTTGCACGCACACACGTGCCGCCACTCATTCTTGTGCGTGACAGCTCTTGGATGCATCTGTGACCGATGTTGGTGCCAAATGGGCTATTTAAACTTGCCCAGTGCTCAGGATCAATGCTGCTTTGTCTGCAGCCTCCTGTGTATCCTGTGTCCTGTGATTCTGTATCCTGATTTCAGTTGTTTACCCGGCTTGTCTTGACCACTCTCTTAATTCTGCCTGTACTGACCTCATCTTGTCCCTTAACCTGTGCTTCTCTTTTGTCTGCTCCATTGGCTCCTGCTTCTCTGATCGGTTCCAGACCCAGCTTGTTTCCTGACCATACTTCTGCCTGTGTCCTTTACCCAATCAACCTTCCTGTATATGATCCGATCTGCCTGACCCTGCTACCCTGCCTGCTGTCTTCGGTACCCACCTATCACCCTGCTGTTCTGGCTGACCTACTATCTGTTACCAACAACCGTCTCAGCTGCCCGCTGTCACTCATGCCAGCCTGCCTCAGTCTGCTGCCCACTAGCTGCCTACCAGCTCGCTTGCTTACTAGAGCCTTCTGAATACTTCAACTGCCCACCATGGACACCTGCTCTGCTGCTAGCAAGATTACAATTATGAATTTTGATTCTGAATTCTGAATATGTATTATAACAATTTGCACTTTATTGAATAAGTTGCACTTTAAGGAATTATTTTTATTGATAGTGTGGAGATTATATCATAACTTTTGAGACACTTAAATGTTTACATATAGCACTGCTCCTTTGAATGTATGAAGACATACAGGCACTCGTGCCACTCTGTACTCTAGTGCCTCCTGTCTACACTTTTAGGGGCACTCTGGTAAGGCTGCATTTCATGGGTTCTGACTCTGGTAAAGCTGTGTTTCATGGGCACTCTGGTCAGGCTGAATTTCATAGGCACTATGGTCAGGCTGTATTTCATGGGCACTCTGGTTAGGCTACATTTCATGGGCACTGACTCTGGTCAGCCTCCATTTCATGGGCACTCTGATCAGGCTGCATTTCATGGGCACTCTGATCAGGCTGCATTTCATGGGCACTCTAGTTAGGCTACATTTCATGGGAACTGACTCTGGTCAGGCTGCATTTCTTGGGCACTCTGGTAAGGCTGTATTTCATGGGTACTGACTCTGGTCAGACTGCATTTCATGAGCACTCTGGCCAGGCTGCATTTCATGGGCATTATGGTCAGGCTGCATTTCATGGGCACTCTGGTCAGGCTGCATTTCATGGGCACTGACTCTGGTCAGGCTGCAGTTCATGGGCACTCTGGTAAGGCTGTAGTTCATGGGCACTGACTGTGGTCAGGCTGCAGTTCATGGGCACTCAGGTTAGGCTGCATTTCATGGCACTCAGGTCAGGCTATATTTCATGGGCACTCTGGTAAGGCTGCAGTTCATAGGCACTCAGGTCAGGCTGCATTTCATGGACACTCAGGTCAGGCTGCATTTCATGGGCACTCTATTAAGGCTGCATGTCATGGGCACTCAGTTCAGGCTGCATTTCATGGGCACTCTAGTAAGGCTGCATTTCATGGGCACTCTGGTAAGGCTGCATTTCATGGACACTCTGGTGAGGCTGCATTTCATGGGCACTCTGGTAAGGCAGCATTTCATAGGCATTGACTCTGGTCAGGCTGCATTTCATGGGCACTGACTCTTCTCAGGCTAAATTTCATGGGCACTGACTCTGGTCAGGCTGCAGTTCATGGGCACTCTGATCAGGCTGCATTTCATGTGCACTATAGTCAGGCTGCACTTCATGCATTTCATGGGCACACTGGTCAGGCTGTATTTCATGGGCACACAGGTCAGGCTGCATTTCTTGGGCACTCAGGTCTGGCTGCATTTCATGGGCACTCAGGTCAGGCTACATTTCATGGGCACTCTGGTAAGGATGCATTTCATGGACACCCAGGTCAGGCTACATTTCATGGGCACTCTGGTAAGGATGCATTTAATGGGCACTGACTCTGGTCAGACTGCATTTCATGGGCACTCTGGTCAGGCTGCATTTCATGGGCACTTGGGTCAGGCTGTTTTTCATGGGCACTCTGGTAAGGCTGCATTTCATGGGCACTGACTCTGCTCAGGCTGCATTTCATGGGCACTCTGGTAAGGCTGAGTTTCATGAGCACTCTGGTAAGGCTGAATTTCATGGGCACTGACTCTGATCAGGCTGCATTTCATGGGCACTCTGGTCAGGCTGCATTTCATGGGAACTCTGGTCAGGCTGCATTTCATGGGCACTATGGTTAGGCTGCATTTCATGGGCACACTGGTCAGGCTGCATTTCATGGACACTCTGGTAAGGCGGCATTTCATGGGTACTCTGGTATGGCTCCATTTCATGGGCACTGACTCTGGTCAGGCTACTTTTCATGGGCACTCTGGTAAGGCTGCATTTCGCGGGCACTGACTCTGGTCAGGCTGCAGTTCATGGATACTCTGGTAAGGCTGTATTTCATGGGCACTGACTCTGGTGAGGCTGTAGTTCATGGGCACTCAGGTCAGGCTGCATTTCATGGGCACTCTGGTCAGGCTGCATTTCATGGGCACTCTGGTAAGGCTGCATTTCATGGGCACTCTGGTATGGCCACATTTCATGGGCACTGACTCTGGTCAGGCTGCAGTTTATGGGCACTCAGGTCAGGCTGCTTTTCAGGGGCGCTGACTCTGGTCAGGCTGCAGTTCATGGATACTCTGGTAAGGCTGTATTTCATGGGCACTGACCATGGTGAGGCTGCATTTCGTGGGCACTATGGTTAGGCTGCATTTCATGGACACTCTGGTAAGGCTGCATTTCATGGGTACTCTGGTAAGGCTGCATTTCATTGGCACTGACTCTGGTCGGACTACATTTCATGGGCACTCTGGTCAGGCTGCATTTCATGGGCACTGACTCTGGTCAAGTTACATTTCATGGGAACTCTGGTAAGGCTGCATTTCTTGGACACTCTGGTAAGGCTGAAATTTCATGAGCACTCTGGTCAGGCTGCATTTAATGGGTCCTGACTCTAGTAAGGCTGCATTTTATGGGCACTCTGATAAGGCTGCATTCCATGGGCACTGATCATGTTGCAGCTCATGGGCACTGGTAAGGCTTCACATCATGGGTACTCGTAAAGCTGTATTTCATGGGCACTGATCAGGCTGTATTTCATGGACAATGGTAAGGCTGCATTTCAAGGCTGAGTCACACCTCAAACAAAATATATAAAAAACATGAAAAGTGTATTTGCATACATTTAAAAAACATATACAGTATAACAACTTGTTAATGAACATCAATGCATAAATAGTGTATCACAAAAAAAAAAAAAACCCTTTTTGATAGGACCTACAAATTTTTTGTATTGTACAAAAAGTATACTGTAATGTATTCAACTTACAGTTAATTTCAAGATGCTTGCCAACTCACACCATGGTGGTCAGGCTGCAAAGGATATGAAAACACTCATATATAACCATGTATATGGTAACCCATAAGGGAAAAAGAAAAATCAATAGAGTCTGCCAAGAGGTCCACTGATCTTTCCCGGGAGCTGTGAAGGGGTGGAAAAATGACAAAAAAGTGATGTGCTCACAAACGGGAGCCCTGGTGATTTATGTTGGATCCAGCAAGGGAAGAAAAATGCCACACACCTAAAACAATCAATAATAATGCTACATGAAGTGAAACATATATGTGTCTGTGTACAAAGAAACAAATACCCAAAACCAGTATTATAGTTGTATGATGATTATATGTGATGTTGCACCGTGAACCTATGTGTAGATGGGAGGAATATATATATATATAGGATATACATATATAAGATATATGTGTGAAGTCAAATAATCCAATAATAAAGCTGAGTATAGTAATGAATTGTGCTGATAATAAATTACAAGTGGCTAACTGATTGATAAATAAGAAAACAGTAATACAGTAATACAAATGAGCAAGCCACATAGGTAAAACGTATATGGTGTATAATAATAATGATGATGCAGATTAATCCGGAAAGATAAAAAATACATATAAAATGGTATGTAAAAATCTGTATATGTGAATTATTACCAATGTTGGTGTAATTATAAATTACAGTATATGAATGAATGAATGAATGAAATACTTGTATAGCGCACAATGCGAACTGAATCGCCTCTAGGAACTTCACTTCCTATTTTACCAATATATCTTTAACATATTCAAACAAGCATATTATTCATGTAGGGGAAAAAAATTACCCCATATTCAGAATGCCAACCTATACACATACAAGTTGGTCATGTTGGCTTAAGCTAAAAATTGGTAGAACACTTTATCTATCACTTCCTGGCTGTTTGTTGGAACTAATGCTTTAGGAACTAATCCCAAATTAATCTTAAAGGGGTTGTAAACCCTTGAGATTTTTCACTTTAATGCATTTTATGCAATTAAATCAGGAGTGGGGTATCTGTGCCAGAAGAGGGAATGTTTGTGCTAGGAGGGGGTAGGGGGTTAGTGCTGGGGGGTTTTGGGTAGGGAGGACAAATTTGTTCTGGGAAGGGTAATTTAGAGGGGGTTGTGCTAGGAGGAGAGATTTGTGGAAATTTGTCCGGGGGGAGGGGGGGATTGAAGAAAGAAGATTTGTGCTGGAATGGGAGATGGGGCATTTTGTGCCAGGAGGGGGTGGGGGAGTTTGGACTAATAGGAAGGATTAGGGGGATTTGGGAGAGAAGATTTGTGTTTGGATTGAAAGCTTGAGTAGAAAGAGAATATGTGCTAGGCAGGTAATTTTTTGTGGTGAGGGAGATTTGTGCTAGGAGGGAGGATTTTCATTTTAAAATTTTTGCACGGTGGGGGTTCGGTATGCTGTATGGGGCCCAGTGATTTCTAAAAGGGGCTCTGAATGAAACTGTAACCTTTTTTTATTTTTTAGAGAAGCCTATCCTGCTTCCACCTAACAACCATACTTCTGTTTCTCATCCCCCATAGCTATTACCTTTTGTATCACTTGACACTCCCTTCTAGATTGCAAGTTCTAGCAAGCAGGGCCCTCTGATTCCTCCTGTATTGAATGGTATTGTAACTGTCCTGTCTGCCGTCATGTTGTAAAGTACTGTGCAAACTGTTGGTGCTATATACATTCTGAATAATAATAATAATAATAAAAATAATAATAATAATAATAATAGTTATAATTTGTTTCTTTCTAGCTAATGTTAAATTTGTTTATTTTTTTTATAATGCTCCCTATTGGGGTTATGATCTATCTCAGTGTTTTGTACCAGCACTTTATGTAACCTTAAACATCCAAGTCTATATAACAAATGTAGGATACAATGTATCATCTATTACTTGCATGTTATCCCTTCACAAGGTACTATTCTTTATGCACTTATAGTTATAATCAATAAAGTGATAACATTAGAAAAAAAATTAAGGTTTAGCCCCAGGGAAAATAATGTGTGCATACCTGACCCTTATCCTTTACACAAAAAGAAATTGTGGGGGCATCTTCAAATTCAATATCAGACCCTTCGGATCTGGTATGAATTTTAAGGGGGAACCCCATGCATAAAACAAGAATGAAATAAGAGTCCCTCCAAAATCACACCAGACCCTTATTTTGGCTTATAGCCTGGCTATCCGGGAAAGTGAGCAGTGAGTGTACAGCCCCACCTCCTGTACCATACCAGGTCAATGGCCAAATATTCACTGGATAAGGACAAGGGTCTCTTCCCTACATCCCTGGTATGGTGGTTATGGGGATTTGGGATGGGGGGCAACTTATTGGAATCAGAAAGCCTCCTTTACATATATAAGATAGTACTTCTCAATACCTATTCTTCAAAAAAAATGTAAATAAATCCACACATTTTAAAAAGGCCATTATTAATCATTTCAATACTGGATGCTTTCACTTCCTTCCTACCAAGGCACATTTTTAGATTTCTGCACTGTCACACTTTGAAGGACAGTTACTCAGTCATCCAACACTGTACACAAATTAAATTGTTATTTTTTTTGACAGATAAAGATTTTTTTTGGTGGTATTTAATCAACTCTATTTTTCACAAAGCAAGGTGCATAAAGACATGGATGAGCGAGTTTGGGGTGGAGGAACTTGATCGGTCCTGAATCGAACCCTTTGGGATGAATTAGAGCAGAGAGTTCTTCTCATCCACACCAGTGCCTGACCTCACAAATGCACTTTTGAAAGAATAGTCAAACATTCCCATAGACACATTCCTAAACATTGTGGATAGCCTTCCCAGAAGAGTTGAAGCTGTTACTGTATAGCTGCAAAGGGTGGGCCAACTCAATATTGAACCCTTTGGACTGATGCCACGTACACACAATCGCACATTCTGACAACAAAGTCCATGGGGTTTTTTTCAACCGATGTTGGCTCAAACTTGTCTTGCACACATACGGTCACACAATGTTGTCAGAAATTCTTTGTCAAGAATGCGATGACGTACAGAGGGTTTATAACTATTATCTGGGAAGAGCCAGAAGAGTGGTGTTCTGTTTTTTCAAAGTTATTTACATATGAATAGACAGTAATAGCCACAAATGATTGGGACAAGAATGAAAAATGCTGGGGTCAGAATATAGTCTTTTCTATTTCTTGAACATTCAATTTGCAACAGTCATGAGCTGAAAATTGTGTGTGATTGATGAACCAAAAACTAATACTATGTCCTTTTTTCATACACAAGAAAGTCTCAGCCAGAAGGAGCCCATGGAAATTGGAAGCCAGGAGGTGGCAGGGGTAAGTGGCAGCCAGGATGTGGCCGGACCCAGTAGACCAAATCCCAGGTTCCTCCCCTCCGCCTTCCAAAAAAAAGCCCAAGAAGAGGATTAACCTGAAGGAGGCAGCACTTGGCCTATTTTGGAAAGGCTACTGTGGCCCTCAGAACCCCCCCCAATAATGAAGATGATTATGCCTACATGGCAGCCTGCAAAATGCAGGAAATGGAATAGGGCCAATGCCTCTTATGTGAGGAAGTTATGTTACTAGCCTTAAATAAGGGGTTGGGGTGAACTCACAAGCCAAAGCCAGGTTTGTTAGTTCAGCCATTGTGATGGCCTGGATTCAGTCTGGTCTGACAAAAGATGCAGGCCGCAAGACCACAGCCTGAGGACAGATATGTCATCTACTGCTGTTCCTGATCTCTTGTAGTTCTGGACCAGATTGTGCTCACTATTATAAGGACTCCTCTGGACACCAATTTTGACTATAAAATACTTGATGTGTGCACTGGGGTAAAAAGGCTTCACAAATTTCACCAGTTTCTCCAGCATTGCCTTCCTCATTATTTTGTTATGACCCAGAATAAATGGCTATTTATTTTTGAAAAATACTTGGCTATGTGTTCTTCAAAAAGAATAGTTTTTTGGTGAGTAGGCAGGTACATTTAAAAAAGACAATGTCAAATTAACAAGGGACACCAACACCAACCAACCTCCTTGAGGTTAAAAAATAAAAGATGATATTGGTGTTGTGGTAACTTGACACAAAACGAAAGAAAAATGATGGAGATCACTATAAAAAAAATAGAAGACCTAGATAAAAAAACAAAAAAAAACACTATAAACAAAAATTCTAAACATTATTATGGAGATCTGACAAAAACAAAAACTAAAAATAGAGATCACAAGAAATAATAAATAAATCAGTTTGTGAGAACTCTGTGTGAATTTGAGCAGTAAAACAACTTCATTATTCTAGAATTCTAAAGAAGAAGAGAATGCGTTGCATTAAAAGATTTAAAAATTTGCAGCGTGACAAATGTTCTATCTCCATTACAAACGCTAGTTTTACCAGACTGAGTGATTCCATCTCGTACTTGATTCTGAGCATGGGTGGAACTTTATGCATCGGACCTGAGTACACACAATCCGAATTTACGAGAACGGATTTTGTTGTCGGAAAATTTGACATCCAGATCTCAAATTTTGTGTGTCAGAAATTTTGACAGAAAATGTCCGATGGAACCTACACATGGTAGGAATTTCCGACAAAAGGCTCCCATCGAATATTTTTCATCGGAAAATCTGACCATGTGTACACGGTATAAGATTGGGATTCCATTAAATTTCATGTGTGTGTGTAAAGGCAGGTGTCCCAATATTTTTGGCACTATAGTATATATTGCTAGAAGGCATAAATTAGGATAAAATCGTAAGAACAAATAACACGGAGGAGAGATGGGTTTGCTTCAAGAGCATATTAAATAAGGGCATTAGCCAATGCATCTCATTGGGTAATACATTTAAAAAGTGAACAAAAGTTCTGGATGGCTTAGCTCCAATGTAAAAATGCATATAAAAGCAAAGGAGAAGGCCTTCAAAAAATATAAGGATGAAGGATCATAATCAGCATTCATACTTTATAAAGAATGCAATAAGAAATGTAATGCTGTGTACACACGACCGAACTTTCGGGCAGACTAGGTCCAATTGTCTTCCCGACGGACTTCTGGCGGAGTTAAAATGGACTTTCCGAACAAACAGACTAGGACACACAAAATCACACCAGTGATTCCAAGTCCGACGGATTTGACCGTGATGACGTATGACGGGACTAGAATAAGGAAGTTCATAGCCAGTAGCCAATAGCTGCCCTAGCGTAGGCTTTCGTCCATCGGACTAGCATACAGATGAATGGATTTTTCGACCGTACTCGAGACCGTTGGAAAGATTTGAAACATGTTCTAAATCTGTCTGATTTTTCAATAGCAAAGGTCCGATGAAGCCCACACACGGTCGAATTGTCTGACGGATTTGTTCCATTGGACCTTTGCTGTTGAACAGTCTGGCCATGTGTAGACGATATAAGGGTGCAATAATGATATAACATGAAAGACACATAGCGGAGGAGAGAAAAAAAATCCCAAGAAATTCTTTAAGTATGTAAACAGTAAAAAAAGGAGGACGGACCATATTGTCCCCATAAAGAATGAGGAAGGACATCTGGTTACAAAGGATGGGGAAATGGCAAAGGTATTGAATTTATTATTATGCTCAGTCTTCACGAGGGAATTGGGGGCTTCAGTAACCACAACTTTAGTATTTATCCTCATGACACATCATAGGAAGCACCTCCATGGTTAACAGAGGACAGAATTAAAATTAGACTTGGGAAACTTTACATTAATAAATCACCGGGACCAGATGGCTTTCAGCCGAGGGTACTTAGGGAACTCAGTCAAGTAATTGCCAGACCATTGTTCCTAAACTTTACTGACAGTCTACTGACTGGAATGGTACCAACTGATTGGAGAAAAGCCAATGTAGCACTAATATTTAAAAATTGCCCAAAATACATTCCTGGAATTACAGACCAGTTAGCCTAACATCAATAGTATGTAAACTCTTTGAGGGGATGATAAGGGACTATATACAAGATTTTAGTAATGAGAACGGTATCATTAGCAGTAATCAGCATGGATTCATGAAGAATTGTTCATAGGGCAACAAAGCTAATAAAGGGTCTGGAGGATATTAGTTATGGGGAAAGGTTGCGAGCACTGAACTTATTCTCTCTGGAGAAGAGACGCTTGAGAGGGGATATGATTTCAATATATAAATGCCATACTGCTGACCCCACAATAGGGATACAACTTTTTCTCAGAAGGTAGTTTAACAAGACTTGTGGCCACTCATTAAAATTAGAAGAAAAGAGATTTAACCTTAAACTAAGTAGAGGGTTCTTTTCTGTAAGAGCGGCAAGGATGTGGAATTCCCTTCCACAGGTGGTGGTCTCAATTGATAGTTTCAAGAAACTAATTGCGATTCGTTTCGAACGAATCGAAAATTTGTACATATTTCCATAAATTCGTACATTCGGAAGCATCCAAAATACAAATTTCTATGCTTCCGAATTATGTACGAAATACGAAATTTCGTTTACGAATTTTGGATCCAAATTCCGTTACAACGGAAACGTGAATGACGTTTTGTTGACAAATCAGAGGTTTTCTTCTGCTGCTGAGTTAGGGTTGGGAAAATTACCTTTTTTTAATATGGGAGTGGGAGACTGGTACTGGTAGTCAATGGGACATTCAGAATCAAAAAATCAATAATCAAAATAAGAAGTTTTGTTAATTGCGATTATTCATTATGATGAAGTTAAAAACCCAGGAAGTCAGCACAGCACATCAATGGTGGGAGCCCCTCATAATGATAAATTCATCATAACGAACGTTCATAATTGTTACGAAAAGTTAACAAACCTAACAAAAATTTGTATTTCATACGAATCCAAATTGAATTTCGGACACAAATTACGAAATATGAATTAATGGCTAATAGGAAACAGAACGGAACGGAACGGAACAAAACAAATTTATTGGCGGCGCACATGTCTAGAAACGATTAGGTAAGAACCTGAACGACCGCAACATACAGGGATATACAAGTTAATACTGACATATAATTTAGATTTGATGGACTTGTGTCTTTTTTCAACCTCACCTACTATGTATGTATGTTATATATATAATGTTCTTATTTTTACATGAATAGGAGATATTTTGTATTTATTTTCTATTGAAAAACTGCAATAAAATAATGCATTATGTACATGTCACATGTAACATCTCTTGGAAATGTAGTAAAAATCAGTCAATGAAACCCCCTATAATGTATGCATTAGAGATTTGAGGCAAAAGAGTTTCTAAGAAAAAAAAAGAATATATGTTATCAAGTGAAGGTGCCAATAGCATAGACACACCAGTGGAAACTTCCCGGCTTTAGTAAAACAGCCTGTTATTTTGAGTTTGCTAAAAATTTACATTTGAATTAGATATTCTCCTGTTTTCGTGTCCTTGATAATAAATTCACAGACAATATGCTAAGTGCATATGAAAATAAGTACTGTTGCCAGGAGTTAACTGTAGTGGTAAATACGTAAGATTCTCCATAAAATTCCCTCTGGTGTTTGACTTTACAAGTCATATTAAAATACAAGTGTTTTTATATTAAAGTTCAAAATAAAGACACCCCTTTAGACTTTCATTTTGTTAAGTAAGGTCCGAATGGCTCAGAGCTATTATGGTAGATCACAGAACAGGTATATTTATCATCTTTAAACCTTTGTGATGAAACTCCTCCAGCATTTTGGAATGACAAACTTTTATTTTACATTATTTTAAAAGGTGACAGATACTAAATTTTACCATTTTTAAAATGGGAAAACATGCTCATAGACGTAACTTGGTTCATGGTTTCTTTTACCACAGACCTAAAATAAATATGTTAAAGCATAACTATCCTTACTGCAAAGCAAGAACTATACATATACTAAGGAGTCCATATCTGTATGAAGTTACCACCATTAAGACCAGTGGTTAAAAGGTGTGCATGTGTTTATGCTTGTTTGTGTAAGGGTCAGATTGTATATTTCACTAGTGCATGTGTGTTATTTTCAATAAGGTTGCACAGGATACAAATAATAATCAGGCCCTTCATTACCAGTCACTTGCTGGCTGTAGAAGTGATAGAATAAACTTGCCACTAAATCTGTCTATACATGGCTAGCTTTTTTTTCAGTAAGCCTATTGGTTGAATTAAATAAAATCAACAGATTCCATCATCCACACAAATAAGGTGGATGTAGGAATTCACCTCCCTTGGAACTTTGTATTTTGACAGCAGCGATAGACTGCAACAGCTCATTGAGAAAAATCCTCTAACTTGTTTGTTTGGCAAAAGTCGAATGAACTTCTGATGAACTGGAGGGCCCTGCTGAACCAGCCAAATTTTGATCTAAGTGTCTATGGCTAGCTTTAATCAAAATAACAGCAACAACAAGAAGATGACAATATATGTACATGCCTGTTGCTGCAAAAATATTCATCCTAGATCCTCTCAACATTGAAATTCAGTTTTTCCATGAATACATTATTGTTGCCATCAACAACCAACATCAGTTAAAGTAGTTGTAAACCCTTTTTGTTGATTTTTACCTATAGCTAAGCCTAGAATAAGGCTTACCTATATGTAGTGGAAATATCTCCTAAATGTGTGCCGTTTAGGAGATACTTCACTTGTAGTGTGCTGATGTCAGCATTGGCACATGCACTGTGAAGAAACGAACCACCGCGCTGTTCCTTCCCCCAGCATGTTCCATGACCGACGGCTCCTGCGTGCATGCACAGAAGTGACGTCATGGGACTCTGGCCAGTCACAGAGCCAGAGTGCGTGGCCCTCAGAAGGACGAGGGGCAAAGATGGACGCGGCCTGCTCAGGGGACAGTGCAGGCTTCGTTTGCAGGTAAGTGTCATATAATGGGCTAGTATGTGATGCATACTAGCCCATTATGCTTCTCATTTGCAGATCTTGAGAGGATCGAAAGATAAAAGTAAAAACTATCAGGGTTTACTTCCTCCTTAAAAAGCTAATGCTATAAAAAAAATCTTAATACACTAATACTTAGCAAAAAAAAAAAGAACACATTGTGCTGCTCATCATAACAACAAATGCCATCACTCCCTACAGAAAGTTAGAAATTAAAACAATCGTTTGACCAATCACCATGCTTAACAAGAACCAGAAAATGTTACTAATTTCAATTTTTACAGCTTGTAAAATGACAATTTTTTAAAGCAGCACAAAGATTTTTCCTAGTGATATATCACAGTTAGTTATGCAGACACATATATCAGACTAAAAGGAGATAATAACGGGAAGGAAAGAGGACAGAGCAAATTAACCCAAAGGCTTATATTTAAAGCGCATCTAAATCCTAAACTTTATAACTATTATGGCAAGAGTAAGAGGTCTATACAAGTTTTATTGCTGCTGTGTCTTTTTTTTTTTTTTTTTTTGGTGATCACTGTCATTGGGACTGAATGTGAGAATAAATATAAATATTTCAATTATCACTAGAATAAATATAGAATGGGTCCATTCTCACCCTTATTTCAGTGACAACTGACTAAGAGGGAACACTATTGTAAAGTCTCCCCTTACCTCCTGTGGAGTCTACAGGACAGGAAATGAAATAAAATCTTCCCAATGGGAAGATGGCAAAAAACAAACAAAAAACAAAAACAAACAGGGCACCTCTTTATCCTCTACTTTATTCTTTAATGTAAAAAGATGCTTTCCAAATCCTAGAGTTTTGTTATGTCACTATGTATGAGAAGAAGAATAGAGGGGAGTAGTACAGTTTTAAAATAATTTTCCAGAGAACCCCAAGACACAAAAAAATGGATTTGAGCAGCTAGCAATCAGGTAATAATAACAGTAATTGCATTTGTCATCATATTTTAACTACTTTTTTACTGACTGGAATCTTATTTGGTTTCATCTGTTTCGTTTTATATATTTTTTTACTTAAATAAAACAAAATTAGAAAATTATTTAAACAAAACACTTATACTGGATTCTTCACGTGTAGCGCATTCCATTTATACCGTGACAGCATAATGATATATTTTGAAAATTTTAGATAATAGAAAAGCATTTTCATTATAATAGAGCTCCCGGGTATCAATTCAAATCTGTTGCAGGCCATTAGTAGTTTAAAGTCTTTCAATTTAGTAGTAGACAGGTGTCTTCATCATATTTGACATAATAGCTTTAAGCCACATATAAAGGAAGAAGATAAAGGTTGATCACACAGCCTCGCTGCTTTGCTCTGCTGTCCAGCTGTCTGTTTTATATTGTTACTGAATAAGTTAAACACTGCATGCAAAGCCTGGACAAAGAGAATACAGCACACACATTTACTAATCTTTTGACTCCCAGTGGTAATTGCAATTATAAATTTAAACTTGTAATATCATATTATCATTCAGGTGATACCATATAATACTCTACATTTTTTTTTTTCATTTTCTTTTATAAATTATAGTGTTGTATAGTATAGTTTTAGTGATCACAAAGTTTGAGCTATTTTTGAAGGGTTTACCTTAGTAGGTTGTGATGGGCGTATCTGCTTGAGTTTGATTCACATGAATCTTTGGTGAACGTGGCAAAAATACAAACATTTAGAACTTTTCATAGCTAAAAGGCAAAGGATCACCAAACGAAGGAGATGTTGAAAACAAGGCTTACAGTAAAACATAAAAAAATGCACAAATCCTTCAAATAACATGCTTAGGGGATGACTTGAGTTTTGAAGTGGTGTACCTGTAAGAGAAACTAAAATAAACCTGATATTTAGAAAGATAAAAAATACCATTTGCTACTACTTGAAATTTCCCTGCCACTTTGTTCTATTTGTAAACAAAGCTATTTTCAAGGATCAACAACAGATTATAAAACAAAAAGCATGGGAAGCTGGACACTGCCCGGGGGCATATACCAATACAAAAAAAAAAAAAAAAAATACCACTCAGGAGCAGCTATTTTAACAAGGCTGAAAGAGCAACATTAACCACTTCAGCTCCGGACCAATAAATACCTTAAGGACCAGAGGTCTTTTTGCAATTTCGCACTGCGCTGCTTTAACTGGTAATTGCGCGGTCATGCAATATTGCACCCAAACGAAATTTGCGTCCTTTTCTTCCCACAAATAGAGCTTTCTTTTGATGGTATTTGATTGCCTCTGCGATTTTTTTTTTTTGCGATATAAATGGAAAAAGAGCGAAAATTTTGAAAAAAAAAGATATTTTCTTCTTTTTGTTATAAGAAAAATCGAATAAACTAAATTTTAGTCATACATTGAGGGCAAAATTTATTCAGCCACATGTCTTTAGTAAAAAAAATGTCAATAAGCATATATTTTTTGGTTTGCGCAAAAGTTATAGCGTCTACAAACTAGAGTACATTTTCTGGAATTTACACAGCTTTTAATTTATGACTGCCGATCTCATTTCTTGAGGTGCTAAAATGGCAGGGCAGTACAAATCCCCCCCAAATGACCCCATTTTGGAAAGTAGACACCCCAAGGAAATTGCTGATGGGTATGTTGAGCCCATTGAATATTTATTTTTTTTGTTCTAAGGGATTGAATAATGACAAAAAAAAAATAAAAATTTTTTTTTTACAAAAAGTTGTCACTAAATGATATATTGCTCACACATGCCATGGTTATATGTGGAATTGCACCCCAAAATATATTCCGCTACTTCTCCCGAGTATGGGGATACCACATGTGTGGGACTTTTTGGGAGTCTAGTCGCGCACGGCACCCCGAAAACCAATCACCACCTTCAAGATTTCTAAGGGTGCAAATTTTTGATTTAACTCCTCACTACCTATCACAGTTTCGAAGGCCATAAAATGCCAAAATAGCACAAAACCCCCCAAAATGACCCCATTTTGGAAAGTAGACACCCCAAGCTATTTACTGAGAGGCATGTTGAGTCCATGGAATATTTTATATTTTGCCACAAGTTGCGGGAATATTACAAACTTTTTTTTTTTGCACCAAGTTGTCACTAAATGATATATTGCTCACACATGCTATGGGCATATGTGAAATGACACCCCAAAATACATTCTGCTGCTTCTCCTGAGTACGGGGATACCACATGTGTGGGACTTTTTGGGAGTCTAGTCGCGCACGGCACCCCGAAAACCAATCACCACCTTCAGGATTTCTAAGGGTGCAAATTTTTGATTTAACTCCTCACTACCTATCACAGTTTCGAAGTCCATAAAATGCCAAAATAGCACAAAACCCCCCCAAATGACCCCATTTTGGAAAGTAGACACCCCAAGCTATTTACTGAGAGGCATGTTGAGTCCATGGAATATTTTATATTTTGCCAAAAGTTGCGGGAATATTACAAACTTTTTTTTTTTTGCACAAAGTTGTCACTAAATGATATATTGCTCACACATGCTATGGGCAGAAGTCAAATTACACCCCAAAATAAATTCTGCTGCTTCTCCCGAGTACGGGGATACCACATGTGGGGGACTTTTTGGGAGCCTAGCCACGTACGGGACCCCGAAAACCAAGCACTGCCTTCCGGATTTGAATATAAAATGCTACCAAAAAACCTGTTAGCGATGGCAGGGATCAGGCCTGACTCTGCGATCGCTGCAGTTATGTGTTTAGTGTTTTGTAAGTGACAGTGATCGATCGATACTGCACTTGGGTGGGCTGGGCAGAGGGGCAAAACGCAGGTGCCAGCAGGTATCTGGGCTGATCCCGTTAACAATGCGTTTTTTTGGAACCCTAAACTGCTGGGGACGCTAGTATAGATCTGATCAGATCAGATATTGATCTGTTCAGATTCTATACCACTACGGGAGGTGTATGCTTTGCGTGTGGGTGTTAGCGGTACTGGCACTAACCTAGCGCTGCCTGGGGCGACGCAGACCCTGACCCTAAAACCTAATTGATATCACCCGCCGGGTGATCAGGGGGTTAAACCTTTATTGGGTAATAAATGGTGGGTGCCCTGATGCTATAAAAAACAAACTAACCAGAGTCACCCGTAACACTTATACGGTGATCAGTGGTGAAAGGGTTAACTAGGAGCAATCAGGGGGTTCAAATTTTTATTAGGTAGTATATGGGGGTCCCTGGCGCTATATAAAAACCTGACGGGGAACCTAAATAACTAACTGGCTAACCAGCGTCACCAGTGACACTTATACTGTGATCGCTGGTGAAAGGGGGTGAAAGGGTTAACTAGCAGCAATCAGGGGGTTAAAACCATTATTGGGTAGTATATCGGGGTACCTAGCGCTATAAAAACCTGGCGGTGAACCTAAAAAAATAACTAGCTACCTAGCGACACTAGCGACACTGATGCAGCGTTCAGAAAAATTATCGCTTAGTGACACTGGCAAAAGGGGGTGAAAGGGTTAACTAGCGGAAATCAGGGGGTTAAAACCATTATTGGGTAGTATATCGGGGTACCTAGCGCTATAAAAACCTGGCGGTGAACCTAAAAAAATAACTAGCTACCTAGCGACTGTAGCGACACTAATGCAGCGATCAGAAAAACGATCGCTTAGTGACACTGGCAAAAGGGGGTGAAAGGGTTAACTAGCGGCAATCAGGGGGTTAAACCCATTATTGGGTAGTATATCGGGGTACCTAGCGATATAAAAACCTGGCGGTGAACCTAAAAAAATAACTAGCTACCTAGCGACACATGCAGCGATCAGAAAAATGATCGCTTAGTGACACTGGCAAAAGGGGGTGAAAGGGTTAACTCTAGGGGCAATCAGGGGGTTAAATCTTTATTGAGGGGTGATAGGGGGCTACCCTGGACCTAACACTAACTGTCCTGACAGTTTTTACTGTCACAACTGACACTGAATGCATTGATCAGTAAAGAAATGATCAATGCAATCAGTGACACTGTGACTGGGGGGGGGAGGGGGGGCGGGGGGGCATCGGGGGGCGATCGGGGGGGATCGGGGGGGGTTTGTGTGCCTGTGTGTACCTACATGTCAGTGTAGTGTTGGTGCACACTTACTTTTACTCTTCTCCTCGTAGTCCGGTCAAAAAGACCGCCCCGAGGAGAATGACATCACTTCCTCCTTCCTGTGTAAACAATACACAGGGGAGGAAGCTTCTCATTGGCCAGGAGCGATCCAGAGGGGGTGGCCGAAAACCAACGGCCATCCCCTCATCACGGAGCGCTCCTGGACCGAATCGGACCGCCGTAACCAGCGGGAGGGGGTCCGATCGGACCCCCCACCCGCTGGAAGGCAATCACGTAGATGTACGTGATTGTGCCTGCCTGTGCCATTGTGCTGACGTACATTGGCAATACGGCGGTCCTCAAGTGGTTAAAAACGTACAAGTCTTTTAACCACTTCAGCCCCGGACCAATTTTTAGCCTAAGGACCAGAGGTCTTTTTACAATTTCGCACTGCACTGCTTTAACTGGTAATTGCACAGGCATGCAATGTTGTACCCAAACGAAATTTGCGTCCTTTTCTTCCCACAAATAGAGCTTTCTTTTGATGGTATTTGATTGCCTCTGCGATTTTTATTTTTTGCGATATAAATGGAAAAAGACCGAAAATTTCGAGAAAAAAATATATTTTCTACTTTTTGTTATAAGAAAACTTGAATAAACTCAATTTTAGTCATACATTTAGGGCAAAATTTATTCAGCCACATGTCTTTAGTAAAAAAAATGTCAATAAGCATATATTTACTGGTTTGTGCAAAAGTTATAGCGTCTACAAACTAGAGTACATTTTCTGGAATTTACACAGCTTTTAATTTATGACTGCCTATCTCATTTCTTGAGGTGCTAAAATGGCAGGGCAGTACAACCCCCCCAAATGACCCCATTTTGGAAAGTAGACACCCCGAGGAAATTGCTGAGGGGCATGTTGAGCCCATTGAATATTTTTTTTTGTCCCAAGTGATTGAATAATGACACAAAAAAAGAAAAAGTTTACAAAAAGTTGTCACTAAATGATATATTGCTCACACATGCCATAGTTATATGTGAAATTTCACCCCAAAATATATTCTGCTGCTTCTCCTGAGTACGGGGATACCACATATGTGGGACTTTTTGGGAGTCTAGCCGCGTACGGCACCCCGAAAACCAATCACTGCCTTCAGGATTTCTAAGGGTGCAAACTTTTGATTTCACTCCTCACTACCTATCACAGTTTCGAAGGCCATAAAATGCCAAAATAACACAACTCCCCCCCAAATTACCCCATTTTGGAAAGTAGACACCCCAAGGAAATTTCTGAGGGGCATGTTGAACCCATTGAATATTTTTTTTTTTTTGTCCCAAGTGATTGAATAATGACACAAAAAAAAAAAAAGTTTACAAAAAGTTGTCACTAAATGATATATTGCTCACACATGCCATAGTTATATGTGGAATTGCACCCCAAAATATATTCTGCTGCTTCTCCTGAGTATGAGGATACCACATATGTGGGACTTTTTGGGAGTCTAGGTGCGTATGGCACCCCGAAAACCAATCACTGCCTTCAGGGTTTCTAAGGGTGCAAATTTTTGATTTCACTCCTCACTACCTATCAAAGTTTCGAAGGCCATAAAATGCGAAAATAGCACAAACCCCCCCCCCCCCAATGACCCCATTTTGGAAAGTAGACACCCCAAGCTATTTACTGAGAGGAATGTTGAGTCCATGAAATATTTTATATTTTGCCACAAGTTGCAGGAATATTAAAATTTTTTTTTTTGCACAAAGTTGTCACTAAATGATATATTGCTCACACATGCTATGGGCATAAGTCAAATTACACCCCAAAATAAATTCTGCTGCTTCTCCCGAGTACGGGGATACCACATGTGGGGGCCTTTTTGGGAGCCTAGCCACGTACAGTACCCCGAAAACTAAGCACTGCCTTCCGGATTTAAATATAAAACGCTACCAAAAAAACTGTTAGCGATCCCAGGCCTGACTCTGCGATCGCTGCAGTTATGTGTTTAGTGTTTTGTAAGTGACAGTGAGCGATCGATACTGCACTTGGGTGGGCTGGGCAGAGGGGCAAAACGCAGGTGCTAGCAGGTATCTGGGCTGATCCTGCTAACAATGCGTTTTTTTGGAACCCTAAACTGCTGGGGACGCTAGCATAGATCTGATGAGATCAGATATTGATCTGTTCAGATTCTATACCACTACAGGAGGTTTATGCTTTGTACGTGGGTGTTGGCGGTACTGGCACTAACCTAGTGCTGCCTGGGGCGACGCAGACCCTGACCCTAAAACCTAATTGATATCACCCGCCAGGTGATCAGGGGGTTGAACCTTTATTGGGTAATAAATGGTGGGTGCCCTGATGCTATAAAAAGCAAACTAACCAGAGTCACCCGTAACACTTATACGGTGATCACTGGTGAAAGGGTTAACTAGGGGCAATCAGGGGGTTCACATTTTTATTAGGCAGTATATCGGGGTCCCTGGTGCTATATAAAAACCTGACGGGGAACCTAAATAACTAACTGGCTAACCAGCGTCACCAGTGACACTTATACTGTGCTCGCTGGTGAAAGGGTTAACTAGGGGCAATCAGGGGGTTAAAACCATTATTGGGTAGTATATTGGGGTACCTAGTGCTATAAAAACCTGGCGGTGAACCTAAAAAAATAACTAGCTACATAGCGACACTAGCGACACTAATGCAGCGATCAGAAAAACGTTTGCTTAGTGACACTGGCAAAAGGGGGTGAAAGGGTTAACTCTAGGGGCAATCAGGGGGTTAAACCTTTATTGGGGGGTGGTAGGGGCTACCCTGGACCTAACACTAACTGCCCTGACAGTTTTTACTGTCACAACTGACACTGAATGCAGTGATCAGTAAATAAATGATCTGTCACGATCTGGAGTCAGGCTCAGAGACCAGTAGCTATAGCAACAGAGCAGATATTCACACAGGTCACCCTGGCTGATGGCACGGGTTCACCTGAGGTGCGGAGTCTAAGCACTAACCGGTATTCACCAGAGCTCCCAAAGGTGGAGATGGGCTTGGCTGCGTGTTAGTGCCAGGTCGCGGTCCTCAGGATTAGTGATGGACGAACTTCCGACGGGACGTTTCGCGAACGCGAAATGCGAACGGACCCAAACGTTCGCGAAACCGACCGTTCGCCGCGGGCCCCATTGACTTCAATGGGAGGCGAACTTTGCAAACCTTCATGTCGAATTTGCGGCCACGTGGTAATTATTAGGGGGTAAAACGTAGTCCCACCATCTGGACAATGACATAATACATGTATGAGGTGAATTTGGGATCGATAACTACAAGCATTTTTATTTTATTTGGGAAATTGTTCTAACAATTCAGGACTATGGAGCTAATGAAGGCAATGGAGGAGAGGGAAGGTCAGGGACCAGGGTAGGCAAAGAAGAGGGTGCAGGAGATGATCACCAGCAGCGTGACATACCGGAATGACACATGCACCGTGATAGAGGCATCTGACAGCAGCACCGTAATACAGAGCACTGACAGCAGCACCGTGACATACAGCGCTGACAGCAGCACCGTGACATACAGCGCTGACAGCAGCACCGTGACATACAGCGCTGACAGCAGCACCGTGACATACAGCGCTGACAGCAGCACCGTGACATACAGCGCTGACAGCAGCACCGTGACATACAGCGCTGACAGCAGCACCGTGACATACAGCGCTGACAGCAGCACCGTGACATACAGCGCTGACAGCAGCACCGTGACATACAGCGCTGACAGCAGCACCGTGACATACAGCGCTGACAGCAGCACCGTGACATACAGCGCTGACAGCAGCACCGTGACATACAGCACTGACAGCAGCACCGTAAGCAGCCCCAGGAGGAAGTCAGCACAGCACAGGGATGGTGTGATCCCCTCATAATAAGAACCCCCAGGAGGAAGTCAGCACAGCACAGGGATAGTGTGATCCCTTCATAATAAGAACCCCCAGGAGGAAGTCAGCACAGCACAGGGATATCATAAGCAGCCCCAGTAGAAATATGACACCGCTCAACCTCTTCAAAGAGGAGGGTAGGGGCATATAGTACGGTGTGCTTTTTTGGGTCAAGGAAGTGAGCCAAATGAATTAAGAAGGTCTGTGTGCTTGATTAAAAAAATAGTTTATAGACATATACATGGTCTACTGGTCACATGTGTTGAATTCCTCCGAGATCCATGCCTCATTCATTTTTAGAAATGTGAGGTAGTTAACACTGTGGTGAGCTAGGCGAGTACGCTTATCGGTCACAATCCCCCCTGCTGCGCTGAACGTCCTTTCGGACAGGACACTGGATGAGGGGCAAGCCAACAGTTCGATTGCAAATTGGGCAAGCTCTGGCCAGAGGTCAAGCCTGCCCACCCAGTAGTCTAGGGGTTCATCACTCCTCAGAGCGTCCACATCGGCCGTTAACCCAATGTAGTCGGACACCTGACGGTCTAGGCGTTCCCTGATGCTGGATCCGGATGACACCTGTCGATGGGTCGGCTGAAAGAATGACCTCATATCCGAAGTCACCAACACATCTTCAAACCGGCCTCTTCTTGCAGGCGCTGTTGGATTGGTACCCGCAAATCCTTCTCTGGGAGTGGGAATTGCTCCTCTGCCAGCGCACGCAAAAGCAGAATGCAGCATTTCTCGAAGCAAGGCCTGGAAGTGCTGCATTCTGACAGCCCTCTGCGACGGCGGTAACATTTCCGCCATTTTGTGTTTGTACCGGGGGTCTAAGTACGTTGCCACCCAGTACTGGTCCTTGACCCTCATGCTTTTTATACGGGGGTCCCTATTAAAACACTGGAGCATGAAGGCCCCCATTTGCACTAAAGTGGAAGCGGTGTGGTGGCCTGGCTCCTGCTCATCATCCAGGATAATGTCGTCCTCTTCATTCTCCTCTCCCCATCCTCGCACAACAGGGATCCCAGAAAGGTTTAAAGCATGCTCTTCTTGCTCCTGCTCATCCGCCCCGGCACCATCCTCCTCTGACTCCTCATCAGACTCCTGTTGTTGACTTGTCTCAGATAGAGTAGCCCCCCCTGGGAATTCATCCAGCATTGCGACTTCCTCATCTTCCCGCTCCTGCTCCTCCACAGCCTGATCAATGACACGACGCAATGCACGCTCCAGAAAGAAGGCATAAGGTACCATGTCACTGATGGCGCCATGGCTGCGACTGACCAGTTTGGTGATCTCCTCAAATGGCCGCAGAAGTCTGCATGTGTCGCGCATGAGCAGCCACTGGCGCGGTGAAAAAAAACCCAGCTCCCCAGAACCGTTTCTTTCGCAGAGTTCATACAGGTAGACGTTAACTGCACGTTTCTGCTGGAGCAGCCTATCAAGCATATAGAAGGTTGAGTTCCATCGCGTCGGGCAATCGCAAATAAGACGTCTGACCGGCAGATGGTGTCGCCGCTGAATGTCAGCAAGGCGAGCCATGGCCGTGTAAGATCTTCTGAAATGGGCCGAGATTTTCCTTGCCTGCCGCAAGATGTCCTGGACCCCAGGGTATTTGACAAGGAATCGCTGCACGACCAAGTTTAAGACGTGTGCCATGCACGGCACGTGCGTGATTTTGCCCTGTTTCAATGCGCTAAGCAGATTGGCACCGTTGTCACACACCACTTTACCAACTGTCAAATTGAGCGGTGTTAGCCACTCATCTGCCTGTGAACGCAAAGCTGAAAGGAGTGCCGGGCCAGTGTGGCTCTTTGCTTCCAGGCACAACAGACGCAGCACGGCATGGCAACGTCTCACCTGGCATGTGGAATAGGTTCTGGGGAGCTTGGGCGGTGCAGTGGAAGAGACGCTAGCAGCGGAAAAGGAGGAGGCAGCTGAGGAGGAGAGGGAGGAGGATGGAGTAGGAGGAGGAGAAGAAGAGTCAGGCCTGCATGCAATCCGTGGCGGTAAAACCAAATCTACACGGGTGCCACGGGTTACATGCTTGACGGCCGTCAGAAGGTTCACCCAGTGGGCAGTAAAACTGATATACCTTCCCTGCCCGTGTTTGCTAGACCACGTGTCTGTGGTCAGATGTATCTTGGCACCGACACTGTGTGCCAGAGATACATTCACTTGCCGCTGAACATGGCCATATAGCTCTGGGATGCCCTTCTCTGAGAAATACTTCCTTCCTGGGACCTTCCATTGTGGTGTTCCAATGGCCACAAATTTGCGAAAGGCCTCCGAGTCCACCAGTTTATATGGCAGTAGTTGGCGGGCTATGAGTTCTGACAAGCCAGCCGCCAACCGTTGGGCAAGAGGGTTATCCGGCATCATCATTTTTTTACGCTCAAACATTAGGCCCACGGAAGCCTGCCTTTTTGCAGAAAAATGTGAGCTTGGCGTGATGGAAGGTGGAGTGGAGGACAATTGTGAGGAGAGAGGAGAAGGAGAAGTAGAAGACGAGGCTGGACGGTGAGAGCCTGCAGTGTGGCTTTGTGTGTTCCGTTGCTCCCACTGGGCTCGGTGATGGCTGCTCATGTGCCTTCTTAAGGCGGTCGTCCCTAGGTGAGTATTGGGCTTACCGCGACTAACGCGTTGACTGCAAAGATTGCAGATGGCAACGCTATTGTCAGCAGCGGACACGTTAAAAAAAGCCCACACTGCGGAGCCATGTGCCGGTGTCCTGGGAGCGCCAGATGTGACCGTACATGGTCGATGACTCGCTCCTGATACATTTGCAGTCTGCTTTGTCCCTGCTGTGCAATGTAAGTCATTGCTGCTTCTCCTCCCTATCTGCTGGTCCATATCTCCCTCTGAACTCCCCTCCTCTTCCTCTCTTGTGGGCACCCACGTGACATCACTAGACACGTCATCATCAACGTCACCTTCCCCACCGCTATAAGTAGAGATCTCGGAGTAGGCAGCAACACCGGGGACCAACCTCCTCCTTGGGCTGATCTGGGTACTGGCGTCAGACTGCTGAGTAGCGCTTGTTGCTACCTCCTCTTCCTGATCCAATACCAAGAGTGGCTGCGCATCAGAAATGTCCTCTTGATATGGATCGGAAAATAATTCCAGTGACTCAAGCGGAAGGTATGTGGTGGTGGTGGTGGTGGTCGTGTTGTTGGTGGTAGTGTCTTTGGGGGTGCACATAGCAGAGAGTGAAGAAGAGGGTGCAGATCGAGAGGATGAGGAGGGTGCAGAAGAGTAAGGCTGAGCGAGCCACTCAACCAAGTCTGGTGCATCCTTTAAAGTAATTGAACGCACCTTCTGCAACTTCCCACTTTGGCTCAAGCCTGTTGCTCCTGCCCTACCCCTACCACCCCTGCGGAAGGGCCTGCCTCTTCCTCTGCATGTCATTTTTTAAATGACCCTGTGACAAAACTCTTAGTCCCTATACCGCTGAAGGACTGCTGCAGTATAGGTGAGCGGTCAGCAGTGGTGCACGTCAACCCTATCTATTGTGGACCTATAGCGGTCCTTACAGAACAGCAGACTGTACCGCACTCAAGCCTATGTACCGTAGCACCCTATACCAAGTTACCAGTCCTTATAAGAACTTTTGTGGACCAAGCAGGTTGTGTATTAGTGTTTAGCAGACTGTACGTCAGTCCCTATACCGCTGAAGGACTGCTGCAGTATAGGGCAGCGGTCAGCAGTGGTGCACGTCAACCCTATCTATTGTGGACCGATAGCGGTCCTTACAGAACAGCAGACTGTACCGCACTCAAGCCTATGTACCGTAGCACCCTATACCAAGTTACCAGTCCTTATAAGAACTTTTGTGGAACAAGCAGGTTGTGTATTAGTGTTTAGCAGACTGTACGTCAGTCCCTATACCGCTGAAGGACTGCTGCAGTATAGGTGAGCGGTCAGCAGTGGTGCACGTCAACCCTATCTATTGTGGACCGATAGCGGTCCTTACAGAACAGCAGACTGTACCGCACTCAAGCCTATGTACCGTAGCACCCTATACCAAGTTACCAGTCCTTATAAGAACTTTTGTGGAACAAGCAGGTTGTGTGTTAGTGATTAGCAGACTGTACGTCAGTCCCTATACCGCTGAAGGACTGCTGCAGTATAGGTGAGCGGTCAGCAGTGGTGCACGTCAACCCTATCTATTGTGGACCGATAGCGGTCCTTACAGAACAGCAGACTGTACCGCACTCAAGCCTATGTACCGTAGCACCCTATACCAAGTTACCAGTCCTTATAAGAACTTTTGTGGAACAAGCAGGTTGTGTATTAGTGTTTAGCAGACTGTACGTCAGTCCCTATACCGCTGAAGGACTGCTGCAGTATAGGTGAGCGGTCAGCAGTGGTGCACGTCAACCCTATCTATTGTGGACCGATAGCGGTCCTTACAGAACAGCAGACTGTACCGCACTCAAGCCTATGTACCGTAGCACCCTATACCAAGTTACCAGTCCTTATAAGAACTTTTGTGGAACAAGCAGGTTGTGTGTTAGTGATTAGCAGACTGTACGTCAGTCCCTATACCGCTGAAGGACTGCTGCAGTATAGGTGAGCGGTCAGCAGTGGTGCACGTCAACCCTATCTATTGTGGACCGATAGCGGTCCTTACAGAACAGCAGACTGTACCGCACTCAAGCCTATGTACCGTAGCACCCTATACCAAGTTACCAGTCCTTATAAGAACTTTTGTGGAACAAGCAGGTTGTGTATTAGTGTTTAGCAGACTGTACGTCAGTCCCTATACCGCTGAAGGACTGCTGCAGTATAGGTGAGCGGTCAGCAGTGGTGCACGTCAACCCTATCTATTGTGGACCGATAGCGGTCCTTACAGAACAGCAGACTGTACCGCACTCAAGCCTATGTACCGTAGCACCCTATACCAAGTTACCAGTCCTTATAAGAACTTTTGTGGACCAAGCAGGTTGTGTATTAGTTTTTAGCAGACTGTACGTCAGTCCCTATACCGCTGAAGGACTGCTGCAGTATAGGTGAGCGGTCAGCAGTGGTGCACGTCAACCCTATCTATTGTGGACCGATAGCGGTCCTTACAGAACAGCAGACTGTACCGCACTCAAGCCTATGTACCGTAGCACCCTATACCAAGTTACCAGTCCTTATAAGAACTTTTGTGGAACAAGCAGGTTGTGTATTAGTGTTTAGCAGACTGTACGTCAGTCCCTATACCGCTGAAGGACTGCTGCAGTATAGGTGAGCGGTCAGCAGTGGTGCACGTCAACCCTATCTATTGTGGACCGATAGCGGTCCTTACAGAACAGCAGACTGTACCGCACTCAAGCCTATGTACCGTAGCACCCTATACCAAGTTACCAGTCCTTATAAGAACTTTTGTGGAACAAGCAGGTTGTGTGTTAGTGATTAGCAGACTGTACGTCAGTCCCTATACCGCTGAAGGACTGCTGCAGTATAGGTGAGCGGTCAGCAGTGGTGCACGTCAACCCTATCTATTGTGGACCGATAGCGGTCCTTACAGAACAGCAGACTGTACCGCACTCAAGCCTATGTACCGTAGCACCCTATACCAAGTTACCAGTCCTTATAAGAACTTTTGTGGAACAAGCAGGTTGTGTATTAGTGTTTAGCAGACTGTACGTCAGTCCCTATACCGCTGAAGGACTGCTGCAGTATAGGTGAGCGGTCAGCAGTGGTGCACGTCAACCCTATCTATTGTGGACCGATAGCGGTCCTTACAGAACAGCAGACTGTACCGCACTCAAGCCTATGTACCGTAGCACCCTATACCAAGTTACCAGTCCTTATAAGAACTTTTGTGGACCAAGCAGGTTGTGTATTAGTTTTTAGCAGACTGTACGTCAGTCCCTATACCGCTGAAGGACTGCTGCAGTATAGGTGAGCGGTCAGCAGTGGTGCACGTCAACCCTATCTATTGTGGACCGATAGCGGTCCTTACAGAACAGCAGACTGTACCGCACTCAAGCCTATGTACCGTAGCACCCTATACCAAGTTACCAGTCCTTATAAGAACTTTTGTGGAACAAGCAGGTTGTGTATTAGTGTTTAGCAGACTGTACGTCAGTCCCTATACCGCTGAAGGACTGCTGCAGTATAGGTGAGCGGTCAGCAGTGGTGCACGTCAACCCTATCTATTGTGGACCGATAGCGGTCCTTACAGAACAGCAGACTGTACCGCACTCAAGCCTATGTACCGTAGCACCCTATACCAAGTTACCAGTCCTTATAAGAACTTTTGTGGACCAAGCAGGTTGTGTATTAGTTTTTAGCAGACTGTACGTCAGTCCCTATACCGCTGAAGGACTGCTGCAGTATAGGGCAGCGGTCAGCAGTGGTGCACGTCAACCCTATCTATTGTGGACCGATAGCGGTCCTTACAGAACAGCAGACTGTACCGCACTCAAGCCTATGTACCGTAGCACCCTATACCAAGTTACCAGTCCTTATAAGAACTTTTGTGGAACAAGCAGGTTGTGTGTTAGTGATTAGCAGACTGTACGTCAGTCCCTATACCGCTGAAGGACTGCTGCAGTATAGGGCAGCGGTCAGCAGTGGTGCACGTCAACCCTATCTATTGTGGACCGATAGCGGTCCTTACAGAACAGCAGACTGTACCGCACTCAAGCCTATGTACCGTAGCACCCTATACCAAGTTACCAGTCCTTATAAGAACTTTTGTGGAACAAGTGAGTTGTGAATGTTTAGCAGACTGCAGCAGAAGGGCAGCAGTCAAGTATAATATCCTTTCTATATTTGGAAGAAAGAATATTATACATGTACAAGCCTATTACTGTACCACTGATACCAGTCCTGAAAAGAACCTTTGTGGAACTAATAATAACAGCAAGTCTTTAAAATTACCCTCACTGCCTGACAACACTGCTTCCTTCCTGTCCCTATACAAATTGGCAAAAAAAGAGAACGATTAGTGGTTACTGGAACAGCTCTTTTGTGGACCTTGATAGTAACAGCTAATGATGATGATGATGATGATGATGATGAAAGACTAATCTGGCTGTCCCTGTAGCATACACCGTCCTTTCCCTTTCTCTAAACTAACAAAAGACACTCAGGCTGCTGCAAGAATCAGCAGCACAGCAAACCTATCAACACCTAACACCTATACCAGTCCTGAAAAGAACTTTTGTGTACCAAATAGCTAGTGGTTTATCTCTCCCTACTCCACACAGGAACCTGTCCCTATCTTAACAGAAGAAAGAATGTAAAATGGCCACCGGATCGGGTGTATTTATAGGTTAGGGGGAATGTACAAGTGTCCATGTGCTGTCATGTCTCAATTGGCTGTCCTGTATCACATGATAAACGTGTCACCAAAGGTTAAAGTTCTTGTATACATTAAACACGTAAGTCCGCCGCGGCGAACGACGGAAAAAGGCGTTCGAACGTGCGGACCGCGAATGTCGGAAATTCGCCGCGAAACGACCGCCGGGCGAACCGTTCGGCCATCACTACTCAGGATAGCCCCACCAGGAGGTGAGCAAGCCGGGGGTCTGGTAGCAGATATAGCAGGTAGAGATCAAGCAGAAGCGTAGTTGAGAAACAAGCCAAAAGTCGGTAACCAATAGTTGCAGGTTGGGATTCAGCAGAAGCGTAGTCCAGGAGCAAGCCAAATGTCGGTAACGAAAGGTAGCGAGGATACGGTCGGCAGCAGGAGAGATAGAAGCAAGATATTGGCTGGTAAAGGCACAATATTCTGGCAACCAGGAAGTGCAGAGACATGGCTTAAATCAGGAAGTTCATGGGAGGAGCAAAGGGTTCAAGGTTTAAGGCAAACAAGATTCAAGACAAGATCACTAAAGGGATTGTCCAAAGAGCTGTCCAAGGAGCTGTCCAAGGAGCTGTCCAGCATTCTAGGTGGCTCAGCAAGCAGAGTCACTGCCAGACACACCAGAGGTCCCAGGTTCAAACCCAGGTCCTAACAGTGCTCCCCTCCTCCCAGGACGTCCCCTGGATGTCTTAGGGCCAGGTTTCTAAGGAAACCTCTGGTGGAATTCCCTTGTTAATCTAGGGGCATGAACATTCTCCTCAGGCTCCCAAGAATTTTCTTCTGGCCCATATCCTTCCCATTGAACCAAATATTGCAATTTGTTCCTAGAGATCCTGGAGTCAAGAATTTTTCCCACCACAAATTCTTCTTCACCCTGTACCTCGACAGGTGGCGGAGGAGGATGAATTCTTCCAGAAAAAGTATTTTCATGAAATGGTTTGAGTAGTGATATATGAAACACAGGGTGAATCTTCATATTGTCAGGAAGTTTTAGGCGAAAAGTGACCAGGTTGATTTGAGCAGAAATCTCAAAAGGTCCCATAAACTTTTGACCCAACTTAGCACATGGAACTTGAACTTTAAAATTTTTGGTAGATAACCAAACTTTCTCACCTACTTGAAAAGTGGGAATAGACCTACGATGTCTGTCAGCAGCCTTCTTGTAATATTCCTGCACCTCCTTCAATGTATCAGTCAATTTCTCCTGGATCTCATGTAATGAAGTTAGTCTGTTGGTAACAGCAGGAATTGAAGTTGAGATGGGGAGATCAGGAATAAAAACTGGATGTGGAACTATGTTTAGAGTTATTATAAGCAAATTCTGCCGTAAGAAGGTAGTCCACCCAGTCATCCTGAAGATAACTCACAAAGCATCGAAGGTATTGCTCCAGAGTTTGATTGGTCCTCTCGGTCTGACCATTAGACTGCAGATGAAAAGCCGAGGACAGATTAACTGTTACACCCAAAGCTGAGCAAAAACTTCTCCAAAATTTTGAGGTAAACTGTACCCCTCTGTCAGACACCACATCATCAGGAATTCCATGAAGTTTAAAAACTTCTCTAACCATTACCTCAGCAGTATGTTCGGCGGAGGGTACCCCTTTAACTGGAATAAAATGAGCCATCTTAGTGAGACGGTCAACGACTACCAGAATGGTGGTCATCCCTTTTGAAAGAGGAAGGTCAACCACAAAGTCCATAGAAATTGACCCCCATGGTCTTGATGGAACAGGTAGTGGTAGAAGTAACCCCAGAGGAGAAGATCAAGGTGTCTTATTGCGAGCACAGGTTAGACATGAAGCCACATAACTCTTAACATCTTTCTTGTACCCAGGCCACCAAAAGGAACGTGATAAGAGTTCTTCTGTTTTAGAAACCCCAAAATGACCAGCAAGCTTAGAGTCATGTACCAACCTGAGGGCTTCTATCTGAACTGATTCAGGTACATAGAGGCAATGCGCTTGAGTCCAAAAACCATTGTTGTACTTGAGGTTAACGTCCTTAGGAGGATTATTAAGAAGTGGGTCATTCTCATACCCCTCCTTGAGAAGATTAAGAAATGTCTTTGAACTCATGGCCCCTAGAAAGTTCTTTTGAGACAGGATTGTACATTCAGAGGTGCTTTCCTGGGAGAGGCCCAGACAACATCCGTGATAGGGCATCAGCCTTACCATTCCTTGACCCAGGGCGGTATGAAATAACAAAATTAAACCTGGAAAAGAAAAGGGTCCAACGTGCTTGTCTAGATGACAACCTTTTAGCAGACCTAATAAATTCTAATTTTTTATGATCGGTGAGAACGGTTACAGGATGCTTAGCTCCTTCCAGCAGATGCCTCCACTCAGAAAATGCTTCCTTAATTGCCAGCAGCTCCTTGTTTCCAATGTCATAATTCATCTCGGCTGAAGACATCAGTCGAGAGAAATAAGCACAAGGATGAAGCTGCATTTTTTCTCCCATTCGCTGAGAAAGGTTAGCTCCCACAGCAGAATTAGAAGCATCAACTTCTACGATGAAAGGTAGTTCTGGATCTGGATGTACCAGTATTGGTGCAGAAGTGAAGAGAGTTTTCAGTTTACTAAAGGCAGCCTGTGCCTCAGGTGACCACAAAAAGGGCACCCCTTTCTTTGTCAACTGTGTGATTGGAGCAATTACCCTAGAGAAATTCCTTATAAATCTTCTGTAAAAGTTGGCAAATCCAACAAATCGCTGTATCTCTTTAACATTCTTAGGGGCGGGCCAATCCACCACAGCTTTGATCTTATCGGGATCCATGCTTACCCCTTCAGAAGAGATTATGTATCCCAAGAACTGGATCTGAGTTTGTTCAAACTCGCATTTCTCCAATTTTATGTAAAGTTGATTTCGCCTTAATCTCTCGAAAACAATACAGACATGCTTGCGGTGTTCTTCCAAAGTATCAGAGAAAATGAGAATGTCATCCAAATATGCTATTACAAACTGATCAAGCAAATTTCGAAAAGCATCATTAATAAAATGTTGAAAAGTTGCAGGAGCATTGCAAAGCCCAAAGGGCATGACCAAAGACTCAAAATGTCCATATCTGGTTCTGAAAGAAGTTTTCCATTCATCACCGGAACGAATGCGGACAAGGTTGCATGCCCCCCGTAAATCTGATTTGGTAAAGAGCTTGGCAGAGCGGAGTCTCTCAAGCATTTCTGGAATCAGTGGGAGTGGATAGCGATTCTTAATTGTGATCTTATTTAAATCTCTGTAGTCAATACACGGACGCAGGGTGGAGTCCTTTTTCGTCACGAAGAATAAGGCTGCGCCAGCAGGAGAGGTTGAGTGTCTGATAAAACCCTTCTCAAGATTCTCATTAATACACTCCCTGAGCACTTTCAGTTCAGGTTCTGATAAAGAATAAAGGCGACCAAATGGTATTTCTGCCCCTGGAAGCCATTCAATGGGACAATCATAAGAGCGATGAGGAGGCAGCTGATCTGTGTTCTTTTTATCACAAACGTCCCGAAACTCAAGATATTGTGGAGGTAGCTTGTCGTATGACTGGATAGTTGCCAAAACTGCTTGTAAATCTTGGGTTGGTGGAGGGCTTATTTGATAAGATTCTTTGCAATGTTTCTTGCAATGGTCAGATGTAAAGCTTAAAGAACGTGTCTCCCAGTTGATGGAGGGATTATGGATAGAGAACCAAGGAATGCCCAGGATAATAGGGAACTTGGGTGATGTAATCAGCTCAAAGCTGATAGTCTCCTGATGGTCAGTTTCAATTAGGAGTTTAAGTGGGATTGTCTCGTGGGTAACAGGGCCTGAAGTCAAAAGGTGAGCCATCCACAGTTTCCATATCAATTGGGGCAAGTTTATTTCTTATTTGAATGTTATTACTTTGGGCAAATTCGATGTCGATGAAGTTTCCCCCAGCCCCTGAGTCCAGCATAGCAGAGCAAGGTATTTCATTGCTTTCAACAATAAGCTTTATAGGGATGACAAAATGAGTTGATAAAGAATTAACTTTATTTGCTTCCTGAATCAAAGGAGAGATGGACTGAGAAATTGAGTTTATTTGTTCAGATACTGTAACATCCATTGCTGCAATTGTTCTTTTAAATTTATTGGGACAATTAACTGCATAATGTCCAGAGTCTCCACAATAAAGACATACGTTTTCTGAACGTTGTCTTTCTTTCTCCTGAGTAGTAATAGATCTTTTAATAGCATCCACCTGCATAGGTTCAGGAGTGTCAGAATCAGGAAAAACTCTTGGACCCTTAGGAGGATACTGAGTAGTAGAAAAACGCATGCCACCATTACTGCCTAGGATTCCCAGTCTCTCCTTTCTCCTTTCTGTAAGTCTCTGATCAATTCGAATACATAATTTAATAAAAGCTTCAAGGTCATCAGGACTTTCTACTCTGGCAAGCTCATCTTTTACTTGTTCCGAGAGTCCTTGACGGAACTCACTCTTCTGTGCTGCTGGATTCCAATTGGTATCTGAGATCCAACGTCGGAATTCAGTTGTGTACTCTGCAACAGAGCGTCTTCCCTGCCGTAAATTGTGCAATTTTGCCTCAGCAGTAGCACAGCGGTTAGGATCATCGAAAACTTGGTTCATCGCAGCCACAAAAGAATCAAAATTATCCAGGATGACATCATCTTTCTCCACATAAGGGGAGGCCCAGGCTAAGGCTTCCTCAGTCAGGAGGTTGATAATAAACAGCACCTTTTTCCTGTCAGAAGTGAATGCAGCAGGTTGCATCTGAAAGTATATACGACATTGATTAAGGAATCCTCTATAATGGCGGCGGTCTCCGCTAAACTTGAGTGGTAGGGGCATTCGTGCATTAGTTTCTATGGCAGCAGTATCTCGGGCATGAAAATCCCGCAATTGTTTGTGTAGATCAAGGATTTCCTCTTGTAGACCTTTCACTTCAATTTGTAACTCAGAAATTTTTTCCTGGTAGTCAACACCAAATGCCTGTAACTCAGCGATTTGAACCCTGAGAGGACCCACGGCAGCTGCTACAACGGCCTCCATGTTTTTGGCCAGAATATTCTGTCACGATCAGGAGTCAGGCTCAGAGACCAGTAGCTATAGCAGCAGAGCAGATATTCACACAGGTCACCCTGGCTGATGGCACGGGTTCACCTGAGGTGCGGGGTCTAAGCACTAACCGGTATTCACCAGAGCTCCCAAAGGTGAAGATGGGCTTGGCTGCGTTTTAGTGCCAGGTCGCGGTCCTCAGGATAGCCCCACCAGGAGGTGAGCAAGCCGGGGGTCTGGTAGCAGATATAGCAGGTAGAGATCAAGCAGAAGCGTAGTTGAGAAACAAGCCAAAAGTCGGTAACCAATAGTTGCAGGTTGGGATTCAGCAGAAGCGTAGTCCAGGAGCAAGCCAAATGTCGGTAACGAAAGGTAGCGAGGATACGGTCAGCAGCAGGAGAGATAGAAGCAAGATATTGGCTGGTAAAGGCACAATATTCTGGCAACCAGGAAGTGCAGAGACATGGCTTAAATCAGGAAGTTCATGGGAGGAGCAAAGGGTTCAAGGTTCAAGGCAAACAAGATTCAAGACAAGATCACTAAAGGGATTGTCCAATGAGCTGTCCAAAGAGCTGTCCAAAGAGCTGTCCAAAGAGCTGTCCAAAGAGCTGTCCAAAGAGCTGTCCAAAGAGCTGTCCAAAGAGCTGTCCAGCATTCTAGGTGGCTCAGCAAGCAGAGTCACTGCCAGACACACCAGGGGTCCCAGGTTCAAACCCAGGTCCTAACATGATCACTGCAATCAGTGACACTGTGACTGGGGGGCGGGGTGGATTGGGGGGCAGTCAGGGGGCAGTCAGGGGGTGATCAGGGGGGTTGTGTGCCTATGTGTGCCTACATGTTAGTGTAGTGTTTGGTGCACTTACTTGTAGTCCGGTCAAAAAGACTGCCCTGAGGAGAATGACATCACTTCCTCCCTGCCTGTGTTTACTATACACAGTGGGAGGAAGCTTCTCATTCGCCAGGAGTGATCAAGAGGGGGTGGCCAGAAACCAACGGACATCCCCTCATCCTGGACTGCTCCAGAAGCAAAACAGACCACCGCATCCAGCGGGAGGGGGTCCGATCGGACCCCCCACCCGCTGGAAGGCAAGCATGTACATGTGCCTGTACATGCCATTCTGATGACATACATACATACATTGGCATGCAGCGGTCCTTAAGTGGTTAAATAACATGTTTGGGGGATGTCTTAAAGCAAATCTGAACTCAAAACCAACCCCCTTCCTAACCAGACTAATTTTCAGTTTTCAATGCTCTCACATTTTGAATGACAATTACTCAGTCATGCAACACTGTACCTATATGATTGTTTTGTCCTTTTTTCACACAAATAGAGATTTCTTTTGGTTGTATTTAATCACCACTGTATTTTTTATTTTTTGCGCTATAAAAGAAAAAAAGACCAAAAATTCTGTAAAAAAATGCATTTTTCTTTGTTTCTGTTATAAAATTTTGCAAATTAGTAATTTTTCTTCAGAAATTTTGGCCAAAATTTATACTACTACATATCTTTGGTAAAATAACCCAAACCAATGTATATTATTTGGCCTTTGTTAAAGTTATAGAGTCCACAAGCTATGGTGCCAATCTCTGAAAATTGATCACACCTGATGTGCTGACGGCCTATCTCATTTCTTGAGACCCTAACAAGCCAGGACAGTACAAATACCCCCCAAATGACCCATTTTTGCAAAGTAGACATTCCAAGGTATTTAGTAAGAGGCCTGATGAGTTTTTTAAAGTTGTCCCTTTTTCCCACAATTCTTTGCAAAATTGAGATTTTTTAGTAGGTTATTTCTCACACACAGCATATGCATAGCACAAATTACACTCCAAAACACATTCTGCTAATTCTCTTCAGTATGAGGATACCACACGTTTGAGACTTTTACACAGCGTGGCCACATACAGAGGCGCAACATGCAGGGAGCACCATCAAGTGTTTTTGGAGCATAAATTACACATATATTTTCTAGTTGAAAATAAAGGGAAAACTATGAAGCGAAAACGATGTAGATACCACATACTATACTATTGGAACGCTGCAATATATTAACCGCTTGCCAACCGCGCCATAGCCAAATTACGGCTACAGCAAGGCTCAATAACTCTGGGAGGGTGTACATTGAAGTCCTCCCAGAATCTTGCTTCTGCATGCCACTAGGGGTGCGCACCCAGGGATATCCATGGCCGGCAGGTCCGCAGGATCACAGATAACAGTAAATGGCCGCGGACAGCGGCCGTTTACCACGTGATTGCTCCATAAAATTATAGAGCGATGACTTGTAAAAAAAACCAGGGTCATATCCAGTTCCTCTCTTCCCTCTCTGTACCGATCGGTACAGTGTGAGAGGGGAGAAATCAGATGCTGCAGCACTGTGGGCTGGATGTGTAGTGCCCACAGTGCTGATAAGTGACAATACCTGCCTCATCTAGCCATCCATGCTCAGCCATCCCATCTATCCCCATCCATAATCAGCAATACTCAACCAAAATATATTGGTTTTATTTACTATCTAAAATGAATATTGTGCAAATTACAGGCATTAAATTATATTTACATACCAAACACTTCATATTTGCTCTCTCTAAGGCTGGGTTCACACCGTAGCGATGCGGGAACGCCGCAAATCCACGGCGTTTCCCGCATCGCATGCCTCCCGCCGGCAGTTCACACTGCCCTATGCGGACTGCTGGGAGTGTCAATGAAATCTTAATGACACCCCCAGATCCATCCGCATATCGCAGTGCGATCTGCACACTCGGACAGGAATCGGATCGCATGGTGTGAACACCCATGCGATCCGATTCTGCTGCGATTCTGCTGCGGACCAAAAAAAGGGTCACGTGCGAGTTCCATCACCAATTTAGGCTCAAAATAGGTTTGGGTGCATCTAAACTATGATAGTTCAGTTTATGTTGCATCTGTTTCATTAGCTGTTTTGTTACTTTAGCAGGGGTTGATTTACTAAAACTGGAGATTTCAAAATCTGGCACAGTTCTGCAGAGAAACAGATCAGCTTTCAGTTTATTTTTTGTCAAAGCCTAATTGAACAAGCCAAAGTTAGAAGATGATTGGCTACCATGAACAGCGGCACCCGATTTTACACTCTCAAGTCTTAGTAAATCAACCCTACTAAAGAAGTAGGGAATCCACTTAACCTAGTGAATTATGTTCACTCTGATGCCTAATAATTTTGACATAATTAATTAATTAATTAATTAAAAAATAAAATTTCTCTTGCCCATGACTGGATACTCGAAGTTTCTTCACTTGGCTAAATAAATGTTATTTTTGTTTATTATTCTCACCCCATAGCTCCCCTATCAGAAGGTAAGTTTAATCCCACCTTCCACTAGCCTCTGATTTGTGCTACATACACAGAAATAAGCAAAATAATAATAATTTGCTGGCATTTGACACCAGTCAGATTTTGCTAATCTGTATGTATGTTAACCTCTTGCCATCCATATAATGTATATGTGCAGCAATAAAAAGGATGAACTTTAATGTTTAAACACTGCATATATGCATCCATGTGAGGCCACTCACTGGGCAATCTCAGCACAGAGACTGAGTTAGCATAGATAGCACCTGGTCTCTAGTAATGATTGGGAGCTGGCAGAACCAGCTACCAATCATATAACCACTTTAACAGCCAATAACAGTGGTCGCATGATTAGGTATTTCTTCCTGCCCCCTGGGCAACATTACCCTGTTAAAGGAAGGCCAGGGCTGGGTGGGAGGGGTTAACCACTTGCCAACCACCACACAAACATTTACATCAGCAGAATGGCACAGACAGGAAAATGGGTGTACAGGTACGACCCTTTAAATTTGCTGCCTTGTATTTGTAAACAAGCATTTCCCCGTTCTGCCTAGTGACAGGACACTGATCACAGCTCCCTGATGAGTGATCAGTGTCATGTCACACATAGCCCAAACCCCCCACAGTTAGAGCACATCCCTAGGACACACTTAACTCCTGCAGCGCCCCTCCTGGTTAACCCCTTCACTGCCCATCACATTTACACAGTAATCAATGCATTTTTAATTGCACTGATCTCTGTATAAATGCGAACGGTCGCAAAATAGCGCCAAAAGTGTCCAATCTGTCCACCATAATGTCGCAGTCACAATAAAAAAAGATGATCGCTGCTATTACTAGTAAAAAAAGAATATTAATAAAAATGCTATAAAACTATCCCCTATTTTGTAGACACTATAACTTTTTTGCAAACCAATCAATAAACGCTTATTGTAATTTTTTTTTTACCAAAAATATGTAGAAGAATATATATTGGCCTAAACTAAGGAAAAAAATGTATATATTTTTTTGGGGATATTTATTATAGCAAAAATTAAAAAATAATGCATTTTTTTTCAAAATGTACGCTCTTTTTTTGTTTATAGCGCAAAAAATAAAAACCGCAGAGATGATCAAATACCACCAAAAGAAAGCTCTATTTGTAAGGAAAAAGGACATCAATTTTGTTTAGGAGCCACGTCGCACGACCGCGCAATTGTCAGTTAAAGCGACGCAGTGCCAAATCGCAAAAAATGCTCTGGTCTTTGGCCAGCCAAATGGTCTGGGGCTTAAGTGGTTAAAAGATAACTCCAGAAACAATGTAAATTTAAGATATAAGTAAAACATAAAGGTAGCCGCAGTACTTGTATTTGATGCTCTGTTTATGTTTAGAAAAAAATAAAGTTCTGTAAAGTTTTGGAACAAACTTACACAGGAAAATTCTATGCAAGCTTTTAGTCATTTAAATATTTTAATCCTATAGTGTGAATGTACTGCTGCAGCTTACAATCAAAGAAAGAAACAGCAAAACCATACAACTTAATATATTGTGATTTTACTAGTGATATTATCTTGTCTGGAGTTTTTCCATAACATTTTTTTTATAATGACACGTTCTTACAAAGCTCCAGTTGTCTTATTAAAATTAAAATGATGAGATTTGTTAACTCCCAAACAAATTCATGTTATAATTACTTTGTTGTGAAATGTAACTTTATTTGTAGCACTGAATCCCCACACCCTCCAGATGTGAATGTCCTAATTGCATAAATTATTACATACTTTTCACATTCTTCAAAATGACAACAGTACAAGAAATCACTGGTTTAATATTTGTCTAGAATAACAAAACAATTTGAAAAAGAATTTTGACATTCAGTTGCAGATTTATTATTGATAACGATTTAAGCATCCTACTATCCTTGAAATGGAAACTATGATTATGTTAAGCATAACTGTGTAATCTCAGCTGCTCTGTATAGTGGTGATAAATGTAGACACGATAAGGAGCTGAATTGATGTGATTTAGATGCCTAGTGTTAACTGAAATTCTGCCCACAGGCTTTCACTATAACATTTTGGTAGCTAGACAGGCTTACACATAAAGAAAAGGTGACCTTGAAACTTTGTTAAAGTAACTTGGGAAAAATAATTGCAGCACATAAATATTTTGGTTGGTAAAACAGCAGCTATACAAATTATTTTGCAATAATTTAGTAGATGTTCTTGTTAAGCCTTTTACTTTAGTTTTTGAAATGTTTCTATATTTCAAATAAAACGTATAAAACTTTAATTTATATAATTGCAAGTTGTTGCAGAAATAAAAATTTGGAAACAAATTGTTATACCACGCAACATTCAAAATAAACACATAAATCCTATCTATGACTGAATTCAAATCTCTGTGTTGCATTATGTTAAGCATTACCTGCATTGGATTAAAACTCAACTCCGAAAATCTAGCCGCTTTGTAAAATGTGCTGGCATACTATGAGTTAAGTCCAAAGAGGTGCATCAACCTCATGGACTTGTCTCTGCCCACCCATCCCTCCCCCTCTCTTGTTCATCCACAGAAAGCTTTTTATATTATAAATGAGTTCACACAATATAAAACACATCAGAGCAGTGTATGTATAGCAATAGTTATGTTCCTGGCATTCAGTACAAATATAAATAATACATTAAAGAGATAAGTCCACAAGGTGGCATGCCCCTCCTTGGACTTAACCCCTAGTAATCCAGCACACTGTACAAAGTGTCTGAATTCCTGGACTTCAGCTTAGGGGTAGTCCATTTTTTATGACCTTACTTTTTGAACACAGTGGATACAGCACGTGACATTTGCATTGTGGTGCACTGAATCACCCGCTACTGTAATTATGCATTAGGATGAAAATCAAATGGCATAAGCTGTGTGTTTTGACAATGTGCATTTTACAACATGTTGCCTCAATTAATAAGTCTGAAAGGGCCCTAAACGTAACCTCTTACAATTACCTTAACCTTACTTTAACTTTAAACATAAATTTTCCCTTCCCAGAGGCCTCTCCCCAACCCAAATCTATATATATATATATATATATATATATATATATATATATATATATATATATATTTTTTTTTTTTTTTTTTTTTAAGTAGAATATCATTGGCTGTTTAGTACTAGGACAGCCATTGAGTGTACATAACAGGTAATACAGCACTGACCATTGAAAAGGCTAAAGGTGATGACATATCATACTATTGACCAGCAGTTGTGAAAATATTTAGAAAAAACTTTACAATGATGTGAATGTGTCTGAAGGTATTTGATAAGTTATACTGTTGATGTATTTGTAAGATATATGTTGCAGTTTTATATCAAGACTAGATTTGCAAAGATTGTATTTATCCTGAAAATGGCTAAAAGCCATGTGTGCGTATAAGAAAATGAGGGCGATTTAAAAATAATAATATGGAAAATAATAAATAATATCTATATTATTAATCAACACCCACTTCTTACCATTCGATAGGGTTAGCAATGAAACACACATCACAAATTGTAGGTGAAAAATAGTATATTATATTAAGAATTAGATATAGTTAGCCTAGTTATTGTTAAGAAAAGATTACACAAATATTACAGAACCAATTCTAAGTGGAATCTAAAATAATACAAAATACAATGATGTGCCCGCTTGCGATGTACATTGTACCCGTGTGTCGCTGCCTACGTCCTAGTTTAGGCATAAATTCGCACCCCTACCCAACATCTGCTGTGATTGTATGCAGCAAGAGCCTGTCAGCAAGTCTTGGTCAAAATTGGCAAGCACAGAGCTCTGTACAGAGGGAGTGATTTGTTAGTTTTTCATCCCTGCAAAGCAGTGATGAGAAACTGAAAGATCTCTTAGTAAAAGCAGCACACTATAAACATAGTTAGGCACATATTTAAACCCTTAATCACCCTAGATATTAACCCCTTCCCAGCCAGTGTCATTAGTATAGTGACAGGGTGTAGTATTATCACTGATCACTGTATTAATGTCACTGGTGATGTCAGTGGCAGTTAGTCAGTTCCCTCCAGTGTGAAAAAAATTATATAAATTTTGATCTTTCAGACCTTAGCTAGCCTGACCTCCAAGTAAGCCCCAGGTGTCTCTTTGTCAGTAGAGATGGGTCGAATGATCTCCCTGTTCGGTTTGCGCCAGAACTCCCGAACATCGAGAAAATTCGGAACCGAATTACAAACCACATTAAAGTTTATAGGATCCGAACTAGGCTGAAATGCAAGTTATTTGAGATACAAAGGGTGTGGGGGTCCAGGTACTGCCCTGAGAGATATGTATCAATGCAAAAAAAGTTGTAAAAAAACATCATTCTTAAATGAGCAGTGATTTACATATACTTAAAGTGAAACAATATAAATGAAAAATTGCTTTAACCACTTCCCTACCCGCCCATTATTATATGATGTCTGGAGGAAGACTCTGTCCCTCCCGGCAGGTGTCATATAACATCCTTGGCTTCCTGGTGGTATAGGGGGCACTTGCTGCGTCACTCTGAGCAGATGCGCGTGTCCAGTGACCACGATGTCCACTGGGCACCCACGATTGCTTGTGAAGGAACAGAAACATGGATCTGTGTGTGTAAACATCCTGTCAGGGGAGAAGAGACAGATTGTGTGTTCCTAGTATATAGGAACACCGGTCGGTCTCCTCCCCTAGTCACTCCCCTCCCCCCACAGTTAAGCCTCAAGTTTACCAATGGCATCTCCCCCCAGGCTCTGGGACTTATTCCAGACACCTGCTCAGCCATTATTCAAGTGCTGCAGAAGGACTATATCCGGTTACATTTTTCCCTTAAAGATCACATTCTATGTATTAATGTTTGCTAATGTATTGTATTTATCTGTTGATTACATAATTATTAGACATGTGCACACTGAAATATTTCATTTTGGAATTTCGTTTTCATCCGAAAAATAAATTTATTTAGTTACTCCTGAAATTAGTTTTAATTTATTAAATTTTTCATTAAAAATTGCATTCAGTACACTGATCTGTCTGTCTGATAATAGACATAAATATAAAAATGTTTAACTTACATTTATCACTCCAGTTTTTCTGCGACAATAGATCCCACCAGTGACACCACTTCCACACTCCGGCTCCGCACCAACACACTCAACAACACATTCAGACTCACTACCACACACATTCACTCTACCAAAATCACACAAAAGCTCCTGCAGATGCAAAGACACATCACCAACATCAGCTGCATTTCCATCTGCATCATCCACATTCTTCTCACCCTCACACACACCTGCCTTCTCCTCACCAGACATCCTGCACACCAAACACACACAATCACAAACACAGAGCTCACTGTCTGCAAACACAAAAACAAAACTTAATAAAATGCAATACAAGATTAAAGTTACTAGTAGCAGCTAGCTTAGCTATATCTCCCCTCTCCTTCACACAAAATGGCTGACACAGGTGCATCCTGGACCTGGAGTCCTCGACCTGTTAGTGGTGCAAAAAAAATGCTTCTCAAATAAGATAAATTAAGTAATTTTTTTATTTAACCACTTTCAGACCGGACCATTTTGCTGGTAAATGACCAGAGGTCTTTTTACACTTTGGCACTGCGCTGCTTTAACTGGTAATTGCGCGGTCATGCAATGTTGTACCCAAACAAAATTTGCGTCCTTTTCTTCCCACAAATAGAGCTTTCTTTTGATGGTATTTGATTGCCTCTGCGATTTTTATTTTTTGCGATATAAACGTAAAAAGACCGCAAATTTTGAAAAAAAATGATATTTTCTACTTTTTGTTATTAGAAAAATCCAATAAACTCAATTTTAGTCATACATTTAGGCCAAAATGTATTCAGCCACATGTCTTTGGTAAAAAAAAAGTCAATAATTGTATATTTATTGGTTTGCGCAAAAGTTGTCACATCTACAAACTAAGGTAAGTTTTCTGGAATTTACACAGCTTTTAGTTTACGACTGCCTATCTCATTTCTTGAGGTGCTAAAATGGCAGGGCAGTATAAAACCCCCCCAAATGACCCCATTTTGGAAAGTAGACCCCCTAAGGAAATTGATAAGAGGCATGTTGAGCCCATTGAATATTTTATTTTTTTGCCTCAAGCGATTGAATAATGACAAAAAAAAAAATTTTTTTTTTTTTTTACACAAAGTTGTCACTAAATGATATATTGCTCACACATGCTATGGGCGTATGTGAAATGACACCCCAAAATAAATTCTGCTGCTTCTCCTGAGTACGGGGATACCACATATGTGGGACTTTTTGGGAGCCTAGCCGCGTACGGGGCCCCGAAAACCAAGCACCGCCTTCAGGCTTTCTAAGGGCGTAAATTTTTGAGTTCACTTCTCACTACCTATTACAGTTTTGAAGGCCATAAAATGCCAAGATGGCACAAAACCCCCACAAATGACCCCATTTTAGAAAGTAGACACCCCAAGCTATTTGCTGAGAGGCATGTTGAGTTCATGGAATATTTTATATTTTGCCACAAGTTGCGGGAAAATTACAAACTTTTTTTTTTTTTTTTTTTTTAACAAAGTTGTCACTAAATGATATATTGCTCATGCATGCCATGGGCATATGTGAAATGACACCCCAAAATAAATTCTGCTGCTTCTCCTGAGTACGGGGATACCACATATGTGGGACTTTTTGGGAGCCTAGCCGCGTACGGGGCCCCGAAAACCAAGCACCGCCTTCAGGCTTTTTAAGGGCGTAAATTTTTGAGTTCACTTCTCACTACCTATTACAGTTTTGAAGGCCATAAAATGCCAAGATGGCACAAAACCCCCACAAATGACCCCATTTTAGAAAGTAGACACCCCAAGCTATTTGCTGAGAGGCATGTTGAGTCCATGGAATATTTTATATTTTGCCACAAGTTGCGGGAAAATTACAAACTTTTTTTTTTTTTTTTTTTTTTCACAAAGTTGTCACTAAATGATATATTGCTCACGCATGCCATGGGCATATGTGAAATGACACCCCAAAATAAATTCTGCTGCTTCTCCTGAGTACGGGGATACCACATATGTGGGACTTTTTGGGAGCCTAGCCGCGTACGGGGCCCCGAAAACCAAGCACCGCCTTCAGGCTTTCTAAGGGCGTTACAGTTTTGAAGGCCATAAAATGCCAAGATGGCACAAACCCCCCCCAAATGACCCCATTTTGGAAAGTAGACACCCCTAAATTTAGGGGTACACTAGTGAGACTAGGTAATAAATGGCGGGTGCCCTGAAACTATAAAAAAATAACTAACCAACCAGCGTCACCTGTAACAGTTATATGGTGATCACTGGTGAAAGGGTTAACTAGGGGGCAATTAGGGGGCTTTATGCGGTAGTATATGGGGGTCCCTGGCGCTATAAAAAGCTGCAGCGAACCTAAATACCTACCTGCCTAACTAGCGTCACCTGTGACACTAATACAGCGATCAGAAAAACGATCGCTTATTAGGCTGGGTTCACACTGGAGCGATGCGGGAACGCCACGAATGCGCGGCGGGTTCCCGCATCGCATGCCTCCCAGCGGCAGTTCACACTGCCCTATGCGAACTGCTGGGAGTGTCAGTGAAATGTTACTGACACCCCCAGATCAGTTCGCATATCGCAGTGCGATCTGCAAACTCGGATCGCATGGTGTGAACACCCATGCGATCCGATTCTGCTGCGGGCCAAAAAAAGGGTCCCGTGCGAATTTGCGGCGGGTGCGGCGGGTGCGGCGAATGGCTGAACTCGAATCGCACAGAGATCGGATGTGATTTGCACTGCAGTGCGGTGCGAATCACATCCGTTCTCATAAACCGCTGCAATGTGAACCCAGCCTTAGTGACACTGGCGACGGGGGGTGATCACGGGGTTAAACCTTTATTGGGGGGGTTAGGGGGGGTACCTTAGAACTAAAGGGGGCTAATCCTAACTGCCCTAACAGTTATTAGTCACAAATGACACCCGCCGGGTGATCAGGGGGTTAAACCTTTATTAGGTAATAAATGGCGGGTGCCCTGAAACTATAAAAAAATAACTAACCAACCAGCGTCACCTGTAACAGTTATATGGTGATCACTGGTGAAAGGGTTAACTAGGGGGCAATCAGGGGGCTTTATGCGGTAGTATATGGGGGTCCCTGGCGCTATAAAAAGCTGCGGCGAACCTAAATACCTACCTGCCTAACTAGCGTCACCTGTGACACTAATACGGCGATCAGAAAAATGATCGCTTTTTAGGCTGGGTTCACACTGGAGCGATGCGGAAACGCCGCGAATCCGCGGCGGGTTCCCGCATCGCATGCCTCCCGGCGGCAGTTCACACTGCCCTATGCGAACTGCTGGGAGTGTCAGTGAAATGTTACTGACACCCCCAGATCAGTTCGCATATCGCAGTGCGATCTGCAAACTCGGATCGCATGGTGTGAACACCCATGCAATCCGATTCTGCTGCGGGCCAAAAAAAGGGTCCCGTGCGAATTTGCGGCGGGTGCGGCGGGTGCGGCGAATGGCTGAACTCGAATCGCACAGAGATCGGATGTGATTTGCACTGCAGTGCGGTGCAAATCACATTAGTTCTCATAAACCGCTGCAATGTGAACCCAGCCTTAGTGACACTGGCGACGGGGGGTGATCACGGGGTTAAACCTTTATTGGGGGGGTTAGGGGGGTACATTAGAACTAAAGGGGGCTAACCCTAACTGCCCTAACAGTTATTACAGTCACAAATGACACCAATGCAAAAAAAAAAAAAAAAAATGACATTGGTGTCACTGTGACTGGGGGGCAGGGGTAATTGGGGGGGTGATCGGGGGGTAAAGGGGGGGTGTGAGTGTGCCTGGCATGTTCTACTGTGTGTGTAGAGTGTTGGTGCAACTCACCGATCCGCTCTCCTCCGTGTCGGAACGAAAAATACCGACACGGAGGAGAGAATACATCACTTCCTCTCCTGTGTTTACATTACAGGAGAGGAAGTGATGTCACCGGGGATTTCTATTCGTCGGGAGCGATCGCGAGGGGGTGGCCATGAATGAATGGCCACCCCCTCGTCCCGGATCGCTCCCGGACGAAAACCGACCGCCGCAGGCACCGGGCGGGGGCCCGATCGGGCCCCCGACCCGCGGGAGGCAAGGGACGTACATGTATGTCCTTATGCCTGCCCGTGCCATTCTACCGACGTACATCGGCGTGCGGCGGTCGGCAACTGGTTAAAGTCATTTTTTTAATTGTCAGACTGTATAATTCTATTCTTATATGTGAAAAATTTCACAGACACATTTAACAGGAAACTGAATTCATTTGAAATATTATTGAATCAGGTTGAAATATTTTCAAACATGGTTGAAATAGTTTGTAATGTGGTTGAAATCATTTCAAATCATGTTGAAATCATTTAGAACCCGGTAGAAATATTTTCGAATTCGGTTGAAATATTTTCGAATGCGGCCGATTTTTCGAATTCAGTCGAAAACGACACAAAATCCGAAAACAAATTTAAGGAATTTAACGAATCTAACTAAACGAAACTAATTAATTAACGAATTAAAACAAAACAAAATGAAACTATTTTTTTTCCTTTCGCACATGTCTAGTCCCTTTGTATTCAGAGGCAGGTGAATATGTGGAGGACCAGTAAAGACCAAATGACAAACAGATGACTTCAAATACCATGGGGAGATCTTGATCAATATTGGATAGTCATCACATCAAAAAAGGCTTGAGTTACCATGGAATCATTTTCATGAGAAGGATACGGTTGTGCTGTTTGGACCTATCAGAGATTTCTCAATGACAGGGAATGAAATAGAGAAGCACATTGGGGAAGACCTGATGGAGAGATGTGAGGGAGAGGCCTGACAAATAGTGTTGGGTGAACAGTTCGGCCCGGGTGTAAATTTGGGCCGAACATTGGCTGTTCGCCCATTTGGCGAAAACCCGAATTGTTGGGGCATTCGACCATTTGTTCGGCCCACCGAGCACCCACAATGCACTGCACACTGTACAGTGCATTGGAAGCCCTGATTGGCTGAAGCAATGATGGATTTTCCCGATCAGGGCACAGAACACTGTCAGAGCCATAATTGGAGAAAGTAATGATGATTGTGCCCAATCATGGCTCATAGACCCATCCCCTGCTGTAAAAGGATCCTTCCCAGAGGAGACATTTTCAGTGTGATATTGGACTGGAGATATAACAGGGCTATGTTCATTGCTACTAGCAAGTTAGCATGCAATAGTGTGCTATTGTAGAAAAAGGAATGTGTTGCTTAAAAATACAAATACAATTATATAAAATATACAATATATGTGAATGGTCCAAAATCAGAAAAGATTCCACCAATCAGAAGCAGATCACCATCCACCAGAGAGGTAGTAGGATCCCATCATCTTCACCCAATTATACTGACTCTGTAAGTTAAACATTTTTATATTTATGTCTGTTATCTTTGACTAGGCATGATGGTTGTAGTTCCATATTTTTCCATACAGAATAGGTACCTGCCACAAGTTGTGTATTGTCCACTTGCCACGTCACCTGCCACAAGTTTTGTATTGTCCACTTGCCACCTCACCTGCCACAAGTTGTGTATTGTCCACTTGCAACATCACCTGCCACAAGTTGTGTATTGTCCACTTGCCACATCACCTGCCACAAGTTGTGTATTGTTCACTTGCCACATCACCTGCCAAAAGATCAGTATTGTCTACTTGCCACGTGACCTGTCACAAGTGCCACGTGGCTTGCCACAAGTGCCACGTGACTGGCCACGAGTGTCACATGACCAACCACATGACCAAGTTGTGTATTGTCCACTTGTCACATCGCCTGCCACAAGTTGTGTATTGTTCACTTGCCACATCACCTGCCACAAGTTTTGCATTGCCCACTTGCCACGACACCTGGCAAAAGTGCCATGTGACCGGCCACAAGTGCCATGTGACCGGCCACGAGTGCCACATGACTGGCCACAAGTGCCACGTGACCTGCCACATGACCAACTTGTGGATTGTCCACTTGCCACATCGCCTGCCACAAGTTGTGTATTGTCCACTTGCCAAGACACCTGCCACAAGTGCCACGACACCTGCCACAAGTGCCACGTGACTGGCCATGAGTGCCATGTGACTGGCCACAAGTGCCATGTCACCTGAATATATATATATATATATATATATATATATATATACATATATACATATATATATATATATACACATATATATATATATATATATATATATATATATATATATATACACATATACATACATATATATATATATATATATATATATATATATATATATATATATATATATATATATATATATATATATATATATATATATTGTGGCAGCACGCAGGTAAAATCACCTGGTTGTATTCAGGATGGGAAATATGTGTGTCCTAGGTTCAGGCTTTATGCAGACTTTTACAATTAGAGGGGAAGAGTTAATGAGCCCAGCTGTAGTAAGTGGGCTCATTAAGGTCTCTACAAAAAACCCCAGCATGCATAGGGAGATGCTCCATCCTGGAACCAGTTTTGTGTGTATAGACTGGGGAGTCTGAGATCTGTTCTGTGCGGTGAGTTAACGCCTGTGTGGCAAACCCCTACAATAGAGACAGGGACTGGGGCAGCACAAGGCTGCACCCAGTTGTTAGACAGGGAGTCTACGTGTGTAGTTAGAGGTCAAGCTGACCAGGATTTATTTTCTTGTTTTATTTTGTTTGGCTGTTATATGTATCACTGCATGTAGCCTAAATAAACCGGATCTTTTGTTTTTTGCACCTACACCGCTATCTGCTGTGCCTGACTTTGTGTTGTGAACCCATCCAGGGGGTCCCACACACCCGCTACCGAGCGAACCCCCTCACAATATATATATATATATATATATATATACATATACATACATACATACATATATACATATACATATATATATATATATATATATATAACCATCCTATCGAATAGAAAAGATTAGAATAGAATAGAAAATATTGGGAAGAATTGAATAGAAAAATAATAGAACAGAATAGAGTAAAATATAATATATATATATATATATATATATATATATATATATATATATTTTTTTTTTTTATTCTATTCTGTTCTATTGTTTTTCTAGTCTATTTTCTATTTCTATTCTAATCTTTTCTATTCAAATTTGAATTCATTCTATACGAAATTCAAATTTCGGAAGATGGTTTAGTTTTATATATATATATATATTTTTTTTTTTTCTGATTTGTTCTTTTGTCTTTTTTATGACATTGTTTTCTATTAGTTTAGAATTTTTTCTATTCAAATTCAATTTAATTCTATATGAAATTCGAATTTATGAAAATGGTTATAGATATATTTATATGTATATATATATACCATCTTCTGAAATTCAAATTTAGTATAAAAATGTGGATACAATTTGAATAGAAAATATTAGAATATAAAATAATAGAAAGAAAAGAATAGACTAAGAATGGACTATAATAAAATAAAATATAAATTATTTTAGTTTCCATTGTTTTGAGTTATGTTCAAATCTATTCTCGAATTAGAATTTTTACTATTTGAAATTATAATTTCAGAAGAAGGTCATATTCTTCTATTGTATTTTATTACATTCCCTTAAATTCTATTCTGTTCTTTACTATTTTTATTTTCATTCTATTGTGTTATTATTTCATATTCTATTTTACTGTATTCCTTTTTAGAAATGGATTTAGATTTTTTTGATTTTTATTCAAATTTGTTTTCAATTTCGATTTGAATTGTTTCCAAATTTAATTAGACTAGAATTTTTTTTGAATTCGAATCAAATTTTGTCCATTGTTTTTCGATTCAAAACACTATTTGGGATTCGGTTGAATTTGTAATTCAGTAATTCGGATGCATCCGTATGTCTGAATAATGAATTTAAATTCGGAACGAAATGAAATGCACATGTCTAAAAGAGACAATGCTAATTATATTGTGTTGATAGTCTTGTAAATAGTGATGGGCAAAGCATACGTTTGGGCCGGACTTTCGCTGTTCAGGTGTTCGGTGAACATCCGAACAAAGGCGTTGTTCGACCGTTTGTTCGCCTCCCCCCAAACCACAATGCTTTGCAGCGTTGAACAGTGAATTGCAAGCCTTGATTGGCTGAAGCAGTGAACGCTTCAGCCAATTAGGGCGCATAGCTGTGATTGGACAATGTCATCATGTTTTATCCAATCATGGTTCATTCTTGCCCCACAGTATAAAAGTATTCTTTCAATGGCAGCCATTTTTAGTGTGATTTTGGTGTGGAGATAGATAGAGAGGGCTCTATCTATAGAGCCCTCTCTATAGATAGATCAATAGATAGATAGATAGATAGATAGATAGATAGATAGATAGATAGATAGATAGAGAGAGAACAGGACTCTATAGCATACTGTGCTATTTTCTTCAATTGTCAGTGTATTAGTATTAGTTTAGTGTCAGTCCAGGGCTAGTGTGAGTGTGAGATGCAGTGTTCCAAGACCTCTCCTCAGGACTAAACCCTTTCCAATGAACGAGGTACTGAAGAATCCCTCTATGGCACCGGGAATCCATAACTTGACTAACCTCATACTTTAAATTATCCTCAGTGACCGAAACCGAGGTAGGGAGAGGACAAGAGGACTTATTGAAGACTAAAGGCTTCTTAGGAATGGGTAAGGGTATGAGAAGACCATCAGGAGTCTGAGCAGGGTCCCTCGGACCCTTAACGATGAGCTGGATATCCAGCACAGGATCATCAGACTGGGAAGAGGTCAGTGGATCCCTGAGCCCAGGTTGGTTAGAAGGTGATGTGTCACAGGAGTCAAGCTGGATAGCTGGAATACAAGCAGAATGCAGAGAGTCCTGAAAGAAAGGTTGAAAACCCCACCTAGTCTGTCCAAAGGATGGATTGAGCTTCTTAGACAAGTTTAATCAGATCAGCAGGGAGACTAATTCATCCTTCTCTCTAACAGAGAGGCCATGTAAAAAGGTTGCAACTAGGGCCTCATTATTCCAGCTCAATTGAGCTGTGAGGATATGGAACTGAAAAGCATACTGTCCCACAGAATCGGACTCTTGATGGAGACGTAAAAGAGCACTGGCCAATGAGGAGACATAACCTGGTTCCTCGTAGATATTCCAAAAAAGTTTCATGAAATCAGACAGGCTAGAAACCACTGGATCATTCAGTTCCCACAGAGGGGCAGCCCAAGCTAGTGCCTTGCCAGACAGGAGGGATATAATATAGGCTACTTTCGCCCAATTAGACAGGAAGTTTCGGGGCTGAAGTTCAAAATGAATTGTGCACTGGCTAAGGAATCCCCTGCAGGCCTTGGAGTCCCCAGAGAAACAGGAGCTGGCCGTTGTAATGAATGTGTGGCTGCGACTGGTGCGATAGGTGCAGCAGCAGATATCGGTTGAGGTTGTTGAACCAGGGGTCCTAATGAGGCCTGAACCTGTTCAAAACAGGAGGCCAAATCCTGCAGGAATCTCATCACCTGGGTCTCAAGTCTGCACTTCTGGCTTGCAGTGCATAGGTTAATATAGAGTTCCCTGATAGGGCGTGGAGCCATGCTTAGAGGAGAGGTTATAAAAGCAGCCAGGTGAGAGTGGCTGGCCTCTTAGTCTGAACACATGAGGAGAGGTAGCTGACAGAGAAAGATTACTGTATAACCATGACACATATCATTGCAATCTTTTACAGCAAGGCTAATTCTTGCTTTCATCAAGAGTACCTCTATAAGGTTATGGTGGGAGGGTGCCCCCAACACCCAAAGACTAATTTTTCTGCACCTGTTTCACCGGTGCATATAATTGCAATTTTTTACAGCAAGGCCAATTCTTGCTTTCATCAAGGTTACTTCTATATGATTACGGTGGGAAAGTGCCACGACACCCATAGACCCAATTTCACGCACCCGTTACTTCTATCCAAAGTCAAAGTGACACCAGAGTGTATACAAAAAATCTCTAATCTTGTTCCCAGTGTACTACATTGTGGCCTCATCATACACTCTGGCTTCCCAGCTGTTGCTGAGCAAAATAAAGGCAGCTTGCAGCTAAAATTTCATTTTTTTGGCTTTATAAATGCAATTATTGCTGCAACAGATTCTAGACATGGTACAGATCTGACACTTTACAGGTAGACTAAGGGGACCCCCCAGGCACTATATTGGAAGGATTTATTTATTTATTTTTTAATGCTTCAAAACCAAAAAAAAATCACTGCTCATTTAAAAATGACATTTTTCACAAACTTTTTTTGTATTGATACATGTCCCCCAAGGCAGGACCTGGACCCATATAACCATTGTATGCCAAATTACTTACATATAAGCCTTCAAAATGGGCACTTTTGATTTTTGACATTCTGGTCCCATTGACTTTAATGGAGTTTGTTATTCAGGTCCAAAATTTTCAGGTGTTTGAAAGTTCTAGTGCGAACCAGGGGTCCACTCGGCCCATCCCTACTTGTAAATAGGAATGCACGAATAGTTCGGCCTGAGCATAAGTTCTGGCCAAACTTTAGTTGTTCGGATGTTCTGGCAAACACTGAACAATATGCAGTGTTCAGGGAAAATTCAAAAGCCGCCAGAACACCGTTAAAGTCTATGGGACATCAACATGAAAAATAAAAACTATTCATTTTAAAGGCTTATATGCAAGTAAGGGATTGGGGACCCGGGTCCTGCCCCAGGGGACATGTAGCAATGAAATTATTTCTTTTTTAAACGGATGTTTTTTTCATAATGCTTAAGGTGAAACAATAGAAGTGAAAAATTCCTTTAAATTTCGTACCTGGGGGGTGTCTATAGTATGCTGTAAAGTTGTGCATTTTTCCTGTGTTTATAACAGTCCCTGCATAAAATGACATTTCTAAAGGAAAAAAAAGTAATTTAACCACTTCAATACTAAGGGCGTCATGTGATGTCCTTGACATTGAGTGGGTGATATCTGAATGATGCCTTCAGCTACAGGATATCAGATATCATTTTTTAAAGCTGCAGATTCTGTGCACGAAAAGAATGATCATAACGGCAGTTCCACCGCTCGATCACACTTATAGGCGATGGGAGGGCCCCCCTCCCGCCACTATCCGGTGCTTCTCTGGGCTCCCCTGTGCCATCAGGGGCCCAGAAAAAGAATTGGCTGGCGAAGGATGATGACAATAGAGATTTCCAGTGACCAGATGGTCCCCAGTCATCTCTATGACCATTGGCGGCTGTCAGCATGAGATCGGCGAATTTTTTTTCTCAATCTCATGCTTTCCAGCCTGGTATTATTGACCCCTCATCTCTCCATAAAGAGGACCTGTCACACACCATTCCTATTAAAAGGGATGTTTACATTCCTTGTAATAGGACTAAAAGTGATAAAAAAAAAAAAAGTGCAAAAATAAAAAAAATGAAGCAAAATAATAAAAAAAAAAATTAAAATGTCCCTGTCCCCGGTAGCTTGTGTTCAGAAGCAAACGCACATGTAAGTCCAGTCCACATATGTAAATACCATTCAAACCACACATGTGAGGTATTGTCACGTTCGTTAGAGCATGTGCAACAATTCTAGCACTAGACTCCTCTGTAACTCTAAACTTGTAACCTGTAAAAATGTTCAAAGCGTCACCTATGGAGATTTTTAAGTACCGAAGTTTGGCGCCATTTCATAAGTGACATGTTAAGTATCTATTTACTCGGCGTTACATCATCCTTCACATTATACAAAAAAATTGGGCTAACTGTTTTGTTGTTTTTTTAATTCATGAAACCGTTTTTTGCCAAAAAAAGACATTTGAAAAATGATTGCACAAATACCGTACAAGATAAAAAGTTGCAATGACTGCCATTTTATTCCCTAGGGTGTCTAAAAAACATATATAATGTTTGGGGGTTATGAGTAATTTTCTAGCACTAAAATGATGATTTGTACATGATGGAGAGAAATGCCAGACTAGGCCCGGTATTGAAGTGGTTAAAAGTAATAGCAGCTAAAGTGAATTGTCGGTTCTCAGCAATACAGATAAGTCATTGAAAAAAATGGCATGGGATCCCCAAGTCCAATACCAAGCCCTTTGGGTCTGGTATGAATATTAAGGGGAACCCTGAACCAAAATTTTTAAAAAAATTGCGTGGAGTATCCCCCCAAATTCCATACCAGGCCCTTCAGGTCTGGTATGGCTATTAAGGGAAACCCTGCACCAATTTGTTTTTTTTTTAAATGGCTTACGGGTCCCCCTCAAAATTCATACCAGACTCTTAAGGTCTGGCATGGATTTTAAGGGGAACCCTGCACCAAAATAAAAAAAAGGCGTGGGGGTTCCCCAAAAATCCATACCAGACCCTCATCCAAGCATGCAACCTTGCAGGCCGCAGGAAAAGAGGGGGACGAGAGAGCGCCACCCCTCCTCAACCATACCAGGTCACATGCCCTCAACATGGGGAGGGTGCTTTGAGGTAGCCCTCCAAAGCACCTTGTCCCCATGTTGATTGGGACAAAGGCCTCATCCCCACAACCCATGCCCGGTGTTTGTGGAGGTCTGCGGATGGGGGGCTTATCAGAATCTGGAAGCCCCCTTTACCAAGGGGACCCCCAGATCCCCCCCTGCATGCTGCCACTGATCCACCTCCATGGGAGACACCTGCCGTAATGACCGTCCTCTCAGGTGACAGTTCTTTTATAACTGAGGGCAAGGCCACAAGGTCACCCAGGTACATCGCCGCATGGCCCCCGCCCTCAGTTATGAAAGAACTGTCACCTGCGAGGTCACGTCATTATGGCGGGTGTCTCCCATGAAGGCCGATCAGTGGCGGCGTGCAAGGTTTTTTTTTCGGTGGAGCGAGAGAAGAAGATGAATGGACCTCCTGGGATATTTTTATTTTGTAATAAAGGACTTGTCCCAAAATGTGTCTTTTGTTTTTTTTTTAAATTTGCCACTTTTTAGTGAAATGGTATGGGTACAATGTACCCGTTACCATTTCAGACAGGAGGGCCGGGATCTTGGTGTCCCCTTGTTAAAGGGGGCTTCCAGATTCCGATAAGCCCCCACCCGTAGACCCCCACAGCCACCGGGCAAGGGTTGTGGGGATGAGGCCCTTGTCCCCATCAACATGGGGACAAGGTGCTTTGGAGGGGCACCCCAAAGCACCCTCCCCATTTTGAGGGCATGGGGCCTGGCACGGTTCAGGAGGGGAGCTCTCTCTTGTCCTCCCTCTTTTCCTGCGGCCTGCCAGGTTGCGTGCTCCGATAAGCATCTGGTATGGATTTTTGGGGGGATCCCCACATAATTTTTTTTTTTGGCACAGGGTCCCCCTTAAAATCCATACCAGACCTTAAGGGCCTGGTCTGAAATTTGGGGGGACCACCACACATTTTTTTTTTACATTTTGGTTCGGGGAATACCCTTAATATTCATGCCAGACCCAGACCCAAAAGGCCTGGTAATGGACTGGGGGGACAGCATGTTTGATATATGCTACAGATACCCCACTTTACACGCAGTCTAAGGGGACCCCCCCAGGCACTGTATTTAAAGGAATTTTTCATTTTTATTGTTGCACATTGGGCATCATTAAAATCACTGCTCCTGAAAAAAATATTGTTTTTAAAAACATTTTTTGCATTGATACATGTCCCCCAGGGAGGGACCTGGACCCCCATGCCCATTTTATGGCCAATTACTTGCATATAAGCCTTCAAAATGGGCACTTTTGATTTCACATGTATGGCTTCCATAGACTTCAATGGAGTTCACTGTTCGGGGAAGACCTTTTCCCCTGTTTGGGAGTTCTGCTGCAAGCCAGATTTTCAGCCCATCTCTAATCCTGATTGATGTTCCTCAGTGCTAGATCAGCTGTAAATTCATGAATTATGAGGGGAACCTGTTTCTTTGTGCATTGTGATTAGAAATAAATATATAAAAAGATTAGCATATGATTGCTACTGTTAGTAAAGATTACTATTGCTGTTTTTTTGTTCTATATGTTCAGCTTATGTACTGTTCCAGGAAAAATAGTCGTCTGGTAAAATTGTGAATCCTCATGACCTGTATACTTTTTTTGGGACATGCACCTCTTCCCACATAAGACATACAGTACCTATTTGGTGATTATTGTTCAGTAAAAGAATGAAGTTCAGCAAATCCATAATGAATAATCAGAACATAGTGGCTGAGTATCTTACTGGCCCTACAGTTATAATGTTGCCACAGAAATATCTACATGTTTGGTATTTATAGTTACAATTTGCAAACATTGCTTCAGTGAAATGACAAGAAAACGTATACGTGAATTAACAACTTTTTTAAATTGTTATATGTGACTTTTTGTACTCATATTTTTTTCTGCATGTCCCTCAAAATTTCTATAGAGATCCAAGTTTGATAAGATTTTACAATTAGAATAAAAACTGTTTACAATGAAATTTGTAGAGAATTATGTTATTTAATTTGTGGTAATTCCCGAACTGAATTTTAATGAGCTGACAGATGGTACAAACTCAACAAAATCCTTTTATAAACTAAGTGCGTGTATAAAAACTTTGGATGCAAACCTTAATTAAATTGCAATCATGTACTATAGCTTGGGGATATTTGTTTTGCTTACAGGGCTAGATTATTTTCAATTTTATTTTGTATGTACAGCCATTCATTTCAATGTGATTATGTATGAATATTCTTCATCCTTGCCTAAAGAAACTGCTTTTTTTAGAGTAAATTGTAATTAATAGGTAATCTAAAGCATACTGGCTTTGTTATTGGACCACCCGCTGTATTTTTATTTGGTTATTTCACATGTAAGCTACTTTACATTTATTATCATTTTGTTCTTTATGATGGTAGTTAAAAAATATGAAAATCCACCCAACATTTCTGAGCAAGGCATGGAGGCCAGTTAACTGTTGTACATAACCAGTCTTTTTTGTCATAATTAGGGTCATGTTTTAAAACTCTAGTGAATCCAAGCACCTTCATCAGCATGGACTGTGCTGGAACTCACAACACATTTTCTGACACTCATCTCTAACATTCATTCTAAAATACATGTACCATTGGATAACGGTGTAAGCTTAAATTTCTAGACAGGGCATGTTATAGTTTGCAATGGCTAGCCAATATATATCTGACCTCTAGCTTTGTGCCTGACATGTCAAATGCTGATCAGAACTTTTTTCCATATAGTGTGAGCTTGACCACTAATTCACCCTTTTTGGGTGACTGTAGTTGATGATATTAATACTGCCTATGATTTGACTCTGGGGTTGGATCCTGTGATATTTTACTATGCATATGTGATGTTATGGAAGTTGGCAGATATGTCAATTTTTTTGTTTTACTTTTATCCCTCTTTATACACCAGGAGGGAAATTGTTTTATGCTGGAAGTCACCCAATCAACCTACTTTTTTCTGCTTGGCATGCCTCTTTTAATACTACCCCGCCCCTTTATCAACTGACTTATGAGAGCAGGAGGTGCCAGAGAAAGTTTGACAGTCTGGAATACCTGGATTGATGTCTCTGGTATGTTATGGGAATCCTACTCATTTATACTCTTGCTTTTATAACTTCTATGCTTCCAGGATGGGGTTCTATGTTGGGTTGCATTGATACCAGCATAAGCATACTAATTATTGGTACTCAAGCAAATGCACTGATACCTGAAACCAATACTCTCAGGCTCCATTCTTTCAGCTGTCAGGGGAATTCCCCCACTGGCAACTGAAATGTAAAAAAAAAAAGAAAAAAGCCAGCAATTATCGATTGTTAAGGAGGGGAACCACTACACCCTTAAAAACCAATGACTCATTCAGATCTCAGTGGGGTTCTCCTATTGACATCTGAAGTGTTAAAGAAGTCCTGACAATTGGATGTGTCAAATAAAAGCAGCCGGGTAATGTTTAACAGCGACATTGCTCAGCCTCTGAAACAGAAAGATAAAAAGAAACATTGTTTAACCACTCAAATGACCATGCCATAACTGAATGACAGCTACAGCATGGCTGGATAACCCTAGGAGGGTGTACATTGCCCCCTGGGGCGAGCACCTGGGAATATCCATGACCGCCAGGTCCAGAGGACTCAGGACATCACGGATCACAGTAAATGGCCACTGACAGTCCACGTTTACCTTGTGATCACTCCGTCAAATGACGGAGCAATCACTTGTAAACAAACTGGTTCAGGTCTGGTTCCTCTCTCCCCTCTCAGTACTGATCGGTACAGTGTGAGTGGAGAGGGGAGAGATCAGGTGCTGCAGCACTGTGGGCTGGAAGTGTAGTATCCACAGCACTGATTTGTGCCTATTCCAGCACTCATCCATACTCAGCCAGCCATCCATACTCAGCCAGCCATCCCTAATCAGCAATACTCATCCATGCTCAGCCATCCATCCTTAATCAGCAATACTCATCCATCCATACTCAGCAATACTCATCCATTCATCCATACTCGGCAATACTCATCCATCCATGCTCAGCCATACCATGCACCCCCATCCATACTCAGTTATACCCATCCATACTCTGCAATACCCAGTCATACTCGGCCATACTCGGCCATACTCTGCCATACTCTGCCATACTTGGCCATACTCGGTCATACCCAGCCGTACCCAGCCATCCCATCTACACTTAGCCATACTCAGCCATACTCAGCCATACTCATTTATGCTCAGTCATCCCATCTATGCTCAGCCATCTCCATCCACAGCTCATCCATTCCCATTCATGCTCATTCATGCTGCATCAGTTCTCATCCATGCCAAATCCATGCCTTTAGAGGGCCTCACAAAAGTGTAATAGGGAGCCAAATTAGATTTAAATTAGATTTTAAAACATATGCCCCTAGAACACCTGATGGTGCTCCCTGGATGTTGGGCCTCTTGATGTGGCCAGGCTGTTTAAAAGTCTCACACATGTGGTATAACCATACTCAGGAGGAGTAGAAGAATCTATTTTGGGGTGTATTTTTTGTTATACACATGCTATGTATTAGAAATATTGTATAAATGGAAAACTGTGTAAAAAAAAGTTTTCATTTTCTTTACACATTTTACAAAAACTTGTAGAAAAAAAATACATGTTCAAAAGACTCCTTATGCATCATAGATTATACATTGGGCTGTTTTCTTTCCAAAATTGGGTCATTTTTGGGCATTTACATTGTCCTGATGCTGTAGGGCCTTCAAAAGTGTAAAAAGGTAGTCAGAAAATAATATGTGTCATTTATGCTCCAAGAATGCCTGATGGTGCTCCCTGGCCTCTGTATGTGGCCACACTGTGTAAAAGTCTCACATATGTGGTATCACCATATTCAGGAGGAGTAGTAGAGTGTGTTTTGGGCAGTGGCGAAACTACTGCCATAGCAACTCGTGTGGTTGCTATGGGGGCCGCAGCCGAGTAGGGCCCAGTGAGCGGGCGGTGGGTGAGCTGACTGTACAAGCGGACACAGCTGGGTAACTCAGTGGCGGCAGGGGGCTGAGAAAGTGCCAGCTGGGAGGCTCAGTGGGTGGTGGCCGATCAGCGGGTGGGGGAGCAGAGAGATGACATCATCTCTCACCGCCCGGAGCCCACCCTGCAAACTGGCAGTTCCGCCCTCACTCACTGTGCAGACAGTAGAGAGATTACATTATCTCTCTGCTGCCTGACTCAGACTGAGAAACAGACATGACAATCCCCATTTCCCACCTTAGCAGGAAAGTGACAATCCGCAACATGTGGCAGGTGACGTGGCAAATGGACAATCCGCAATGAGTGGCAGGTGACGTGGCAAGTTGGACAATCCGCAATGGGTGGCAGATTCCTTGGCAAGTGGACAATCCGCAGTGGCTGGCAGTTGAAGTCACAAGTGGACAATCTGCAATGGGTGGCGGTTGACGTGGCAAGTGGACAATCCGCAATGTGTGGCAGGTGACGTGGCAAGTGGATAATCCGCAATGGGTGGCAGGTGACATGGCAAGTGGACAATGCGCAATGGGTGGCAGGTGACGTGGCAAGTGGACAATCTGCAATGGGTGGCAGGTGACATGGCAAGTGAAAAATTTGCAACGTGTGGCAAGTGACAATCTGCAACTTGTGGCAGGTGATGTTGCAAGTGGACAATCCACAATGGGTGGCATGTGACGTAGCAAGTGGACAATTTGCAATGTGTGACAGGTGATAGTGGACAATTTGCAACATGTGGCAAGTGACGTGGTGCCGTGATGATTGAAGCGCCAACCTCAGCCATTGCCCCAATAAATTGCCCCCAAAAAATGTATTTTCTGTCAGTGCCCCTCCTGAGACTAGACTCTGGATCCACCCCTGGGGGATGGTGAGGGGGCCCATACAACATTTTGCTATGGGGCCCTGTGATTTCTAGTTATGCCCCTGGTTTTGGGGTGTAATTTGTTCTATGCATATGTTGTGTGTGAGAAAAAAACTGCTAATATAACAATTTTATGAAAAAAAATAAAAAAATCTTGATATTGCAAAGAATTGTGGGAAAAAATGGCAACTTTACAAAAAAACATGCTTCTTACTAAATACCTTGGAATGTCTACTTTCCAAAAAGGGGTCATTTGGGGGGTATTTGTACTTTCATGGCTTGTTAGGGTCTCAAGAAATGAGATAGGCCATTTTTACATCTGGTGTGATCAATTTTCAGAGATTGGCACCATACCTCGTGGACTCCAAAGATATGTAGCAGTATACATTTTGGCCAAGTATTAAAGTAAGAAAGTAAAATACTTTTTTTGTGTGTTTTGTATTAAATGTTCTTCTCTTTCACCTCTTATTATTATTATTATTATTATTATTATTATTATTATTAACAAGTAATGTACTCTAATCAGTCTTAATTAACTCCTTCTTTGCCTCAATTTTATCATTATTTTCCTGCAGAATTTTTTTTTGTTCACTTCTATTTTATAAACAATTAATAAGTTAAAACTTTTTTGCTTGCTTTGTTTATTAACCCCTTCCAGACCACTGCATGCCAATATACAGCCTAACTTTGAAGAGGAATATTGTTGTTATAGGAGCAGCTAGCTGCCATATCCCCGGTGTCCTCTTCTTCGGTTACCGATAATATTGGTCTCTGCGGCAGATTCACCGCAAGACTTTTATTGGTGGTGGTAGAGGGGCCCTCCTACTGCCGTGCTCCGATGCCCTTCACCGCTTACCAGAGCCGTCGACAGCGTCAGAGGTGATTGGATGCTCTTCCTTGCTGGGTATGGAGACAAGTGAGGGGAAGATGGGCCCCACCCATCTCCATAACATTGCAAGGCAGAAGCGACGTCAAAACGTCACTTCCGTCCATAGCTCTTAAAGGGCCATTTTTAACGTTTTTTTAAATGACACAATTTTTTTTTTATTGCATTGTGGTGTAAATATGAGATCTGAGGTGTTTTTGAGACGCTCTTTTATCCACACATGCAATTCTGCAACCATATACCATCGTGCAGCGGTCGAGAAGTGGTTAACAAAAGTGGAGCTGTAATACACTATGAATGGTCTTCCCTTCTCTTCATCACTGCATATTGTGAGCTGGGTAAAACCCAATTGCTGAATTTGACTGCTGTGTGCCACTGTGGGATCAGAGTGAAATTGCTGAGAACACACTCCATATTGGGAAATTCAATCAAAGGCACTGTTTTGCTGGTTTATTTGAGTACCAGTCAATACCTTTAATGATTAAAGGCGAAGTCCAGCCAAAGCTCGTTTGGTTGGGCTTCTCCCATGGATCACAGGAGTGTAATTCATTTTGCACTCCTGTGACCCATTTTCAGCAGAGAGCGAACTGAAGTCCGCTCTCTGCTGATGTCACGGATAATAGTCCAGGCACTGCATCATCACGACAATGAGAGTCTTGATCCACCAGGTGCCTGGACTGATACCCGTCTCAGCCTCTCAGTGAACTACTGAGAGCCTGAGATGGCCGATCTGCCCCTCCACAGCTCCAATGAGCATGGAGGGAGATGAGCAGGGAGATGAGCAGAGAGCGGTGACTGACAGTCTACAGTTCTCTGCTCATGGACCTGAGAAAACTGAGTGATCTGCGGTGTTCGATCGCTTGGTCTTCAGAGGTGACGGGGGACAGATGCAGCTTGCATCCGATGCTGCATCCACCTAGGTGAGTATAAATTTAAAAAAAAGAAACCCTTACTTCTCTTTTAACCACTTAAGACACGGACCAATTTGCAGCCAAAGGACCAAGCCTCTTTTTGCGATTCGGCACTGTGTCGCTTTAACTGACAATTGTACGATTGTACGACGTGGCTCCCAAACAAAATTGGCATTCGTTTTTCCCACAAATAGAGCTTTCTTTTGGTGGTATTTGATCACCTCTGCGTTTTTTATTTTTTGCGCTATAAACAAAAATAGAGCGACAATTTTGAAAAAAATTTAATATTTTTTACTTTTTGCTATAATAAATATCCCCCAAACATATATAAAAAAACATTTTTTCCTCAGTTTAGGCCAATACGTGTTTTTCTACATATTTTTGGTAAAAAAAATCGCAATTAGCGATTATTGATTGGTTTGCGGAAAAGTTATAGCATTTACAAAATAGGGGATAGTTTTTAAGCAATGGTGGTGATTTTTATTGTGACTGTGACATTATGGTGGACACATCGGACATTTTTGACCCATTTTTGGGACCATTGTCATTTATACAGCAATCAGTGCTATTTAAATGCACGGATTCCTGTGTAAATGACACTGGCAGTGAATGAGTTAACCACAAGGGGGCAGTGTAGGTGTTGTGTATGACATTATGTGTTTTTTTATTGTAGGGGGGCGTGGCCTGGCATGTGACATCACTGATCGTCATTCCCTATAAAAGGGAACAGACGATCGGTGACAGCCACAGTAGGAAGCACGGGGAGAGGTTTGTTTACACAGACCTCTCCTCGTTCTTCAGCTCTGTGACCTGATCATGGGGACACAAGCGGCAATCGGGTCCACTGGTCTCGCAGCCATGGTCATAGAGCTCAGGACTGGGTTGGGAGCGCGCCGCCGCGGGCATGCTCCCGCCCCACGGCTGGGCACTTAAAAAGCAACTTACAGGTACATTCTTGTGCCAAGCCGTGCCATTCTGCCGATGTAAGTGGTTAAGATTGTTTTCATTTGGTGGTGAAGGAACTATAGCAATCCAAAAATAATATTGTTAGAAAAGTAGTACCCCCCAAGGAATACTAAGGGACTTTAAAGGCAACTGATCAACAATTAATGAAAAAAAATAGAAATGTATTCATATAAAATTGTATAAAAAATACACTTGGTGCATGTGACACCAAACAGGATTTCATATACAACATAGACAGAGTCATATAATATAAAAATACAGATCATTCAGTACTGAGCCCAGCGTGTTTCTGGTCCTATGTAGAGTCCTTTTTTTCAGGGGCATTTTGTATGGAGTAGTACTGTTGTACTGATATTCTATAATGAGATAGTCACACGTCAAAATCATATTCATAGTTGCAGGAATGAGCATCGTTGAAGCCAAGTAAAACAAACATACCAATCAAAGTTGAAAGGATGCAAAAGAGAGAGGAAGAAACTGCCACAATGGGTATGGCCAAGTGTGGAGACATCTACGGCGGTGCAGTGAGGTCGGGATGGGTGCAATACTTAGCCCTTGTACACATTGTCGGAAATTGTGACGGAAACGGTTCAATTGGATTATATTGTCGGAAAATCCGATCGTGTGTGGGCTCTATCGGACTTTTTCCAGACGGAAAAAATTTGAGAGCAAGATCTCAAATTTTCCGACAACAAAATCTGATCTGACTTTTTCCAATCGTTTGTAAAGAATTTCGATAGGACAAAGTGCCATGCATGCTCAAATCAAAGTACGAGAGAAAAGCTATTGGCTACTAGGCTGAACTGGGTCCCGTTGGAACGAACGAATGTCATCACGTTCCGAACGATTGGATTTTCCGACAACTTTGTCCGTCTGCGTGTATGCACCAGTTCAGACAAAATCTGACAGATTTTGTGGTCGGAATTTACGACCGTGTGTACAAGGGCTTAGGAAAGTATTATTCCTCCAGATAAAAGGGGAAAGTTTTTGCAGGTGTGGTAGGCAGAAGAAAACCACTATTAGACCCAACATGGAGACCCAACCAGTGCAATGCTGCTGTGTGGTAATATCTGCCAATACCCCTAAGGGAGAGCAGAGACCCTAAGAGGAATAAAATATATTCAATAAATAAAATGCTTGCAAGCATATAATGAGCCAATATCCACAAGGGAAGATGTTTACTGTTCAACATTAATAATAATGATTACAAGCATCATAAGCAATTATATTAGATTGGGGTAGATGAATAGGAAGGAAAAGACAAATGGTAAGGAACAAACAAAAAAACGGAGTTAGTACAATTTTTTTTGTTTGTTCCTTACCACGTACGTGTCTCCATGCTTACCCATACCCATTGTGGCAGTTTTCTCCGCTCTCTTTTGCATTCTTTCAACTTGGTATGTTTGTTTTTACTTGACTTCAATGATGCTCATTCCTGCAACTATGAATATGATTTTGATGTGACTATCTCATTATAGAATATCAATAAAACAGCACTACTCTGTATGAAATGCTGAAGAAAGGATGGATTTCTATAAATTACAGAAATAGTATTGGAAGCACTTTTTTGAGCAATGCACACTTTATTTTTCTGGACACACACACATATTTATGTTACATGTTGCCCATAAGCACAGGAAACTTTATGAAGATGATTTTTTATTATCTTGTGATTTTTGTGTCACACTTTTTGTTTTTAGTGGGGGTTAATGCTGCCATATTATATTTTCTATATAAATACACGAGCCCCTCCACATGTCTCCCTTTGTCTTATGGGTGGGCTGTTCCCGCCCAGTTAGGGGGGGACACTTATTCCCTTGCCGGCGGCATCCTTGGACACTTCCGGACGCGTACCTCACGTGCGCCCGCATCAAGCGGACGCACATGACGTACTGACGTCACGCAGTTGCGACGGAAGTGACGTCATTTCGGGGCTGCTTTGCGACCTTCCGGGACGCCGGGGCGGCCACACACGGCTTGCCTGATTAGGCGACCATGTGGAATGAGGCAAGTACCGGCCATTAGACAGGTGGCCCACACCTGTGAGGAATCCCACGGTTTAATATAAGTATCCCTCCCTAACAGGAAGTGAACACTCATTGTCTATTATCACATGAGGAAGGACTCAGGAACCTCTAGCTCTCGGACTGTATGCTTGGCTATTTTCCCCCCTGATCTGCATTTATCTATTTACTATATTTATGTAACACTTTGAAATTCCTGTAGAATAATATTTTGATTTATTTATTTATTTATAAAATTATAGATTGGGTGACTCCATATAATTGAGTCAATGACTGCGTCTGTTACCTTTCCCGGGCTAGGTTTCTGGTCACAGTCCCCCCCTTCCCCATTTGGGAACCCTTTTACCAATCTTATTCATTCAGGTAATAGCCTCGATTTTGTTCACCTAATTAGGTTAGCATGTCCACCTTTGGTTTTTTTTTTTTTTTGTGGTTTTACTTTCTCACCTCTCCAGCACCTTTCTTTCTCTTATGTAATTTTTATGCATAAGTTAGCATCACGTTTACCAACACACACCTGGTTCCTTTTAGGCACCTTGTCACTTTTTGTCTTTTACATTACTTACATACTCTGCACTTTTATTCACCTTAGTATATATACAGCTTTGTTGCTTCATACACACATTAGTCACTTCCTCACTGGCACTCTTCTTATTCAGCGATCCTTTTTCTCACCTATTTTTGCTGTTTTTGTTTTTGTCGTTTTCTCTTTTCTTTTTTCTTTGATTCATTTATTTATCTATTTATCATTTTTTAATTGTTTTTTTCACTTTTTCCCCTTATTGGATATTTTTTTTTTTTTTTTGGATTTTATCAGAAACCGAGTCTGTGAGCGTTGTTTTCCTTCTCCCTTTTCTTCCTTCTCAAATTATCATATAGATATACCTAAACATTTAGGTGTGGTTATCCTCTATATACATAGATTATAGGTATGACAATAGTTTCATGCCGTATATACACCTTGTGTTCATACGTTAAAAATGTATGTCCCTAATTTTTTTTATACATTGGGATTCTATCGCAGGTGTGACTCACCATATTGTCAGGCTGCCAACGTCCGCACCCACTCCCTATACCCATGGGTGGTGAGGTATCTGTGTGACCTCCCGTGAGCCACGCCTCTGGACCTTTGACCTTTCCCTCCTGGCATTTGGTGATATTTTTGGATTTGGTAACACTCTTTATACGTGAAGTGAAATCGAGGCACCACCCCGAGGGGGAACTCCACTAAAAGCACTTTATTTATTTTATCTCCTTGGACGTGCAGTATTGGGTAAATTATACTAAAAAATATAAGGTATTCCCAGTATAATTAACATTTGATGTATTTATTTATTGCATCTTTGTTTTATAACAGACCATTTCTCTGAAGAAGACCCCTTGATTGGGTTGAAACGCGTTAGGACTATCCCTCTACTGTTGTTATATTGTACGTGTCATTTATAGTTGTGTCTGCTTGTGCACATCCATTATTATTATTGTACTCTTTATATAGGAGTCTCTTTTAACTGTTCAGGTGGAGCTTATGTTTTTACCTCTGTGCCATATTGCTATTTTTTCATGGTAATAAATATTAAAATATTTCTCATGTTACCCTGATATGCATTTATTATTGTTTTCTGCTGCCTAAAAACCCCCGATTGTGGGGGAACTTGTTCAATTTTTTTCATTCATGTGGGGTGAGCAGCACCCTCCAAGCCCTTTGTGGCCGTGTGTTCTTTTCCAGTAATTATAAATATAAGGGTGTGCTAATTTTAAGTATTACTATTATAAATGGGGTCAGTGTTAGGAGTTTCATTAGTCAAGATTCAAGTTATCTGTACGTTTTGGATATAGGACAGTGATAGCGAACCCTGGCACCCCAGATGTTTTGGAAAGACATGATGCTCATGCACTCTGCAGTGTAGTTGATTATCATGGGAAATGTGGTTACAATACATCTGGGGTGGCAAGGTTCACCATCACTGATATAGGAGTAAGCGGTTATAGTACAAAACATTTGAGACTACTAGTTTTTTATGAAAAAAAAAAGTATTTTTATTGAGATTACTTTTGGTTATACTTTCTAAAATTCACTGACAAACCAGATTTTTCTCTTTTTGCCTTCTTATACAATAAGCAGATGTGATTCCCTCGTGTTAAAAAGTAAATACAAACTATATATAAAACCATACACTATAAGGCTGATTTATAAAGCAGCAGTAAAGCCTTACCACAAACCCTTGCTTTAAAATAACTGCACAGCAATGTGGTTTACCATGGCCTACATTTATGATTGACTAAAATGTAGACACAGTGCAACACTGGGATGTTTATTACAGGGCACATGGTAAAGACAAATGAAGCTTATGTCTTACGTTACAGTCCACCCAGGACAGGCTGAAACAGCAGTGAAGTTTATGGTTTGACTAAACACCTCCATATTATCTATTTCAGATGCCATTAGTAACCAGCAGTTATAAGGGGGCTATTGCATGTCTTCAGACCATCAGCATCAGTACCATGGGTAATAGCTACAAGGAAACGAGGATGCAGCTATCAGACACCAAGTCATCTCAGCATAGCAATAAGGTTCCACCCCTTTGTCTTATACATGTACAAAACCATCTACATATAATCACTTAGTGACATGAATAGCTTCAGCGTTATAGAAAAGACAGAAATCATAAATCCGTCAGAAAGTCTCTTGAAAATAAGGACAAAACTATTCTTGCAGCTCTTTTCAGTAGATCTTGGGAATGATCCAGTCAGACATGCAGAGAAAACAGAACAGCTCAATAGGAGCTCAATGTCAGAGGGCACTGTTGTTGGTAAGCCCTAGTTACAATGGTACAAAGACCCACTTTTCATATGCAACCTTCAGCAGTATCTACAGCCATGTTCAAACACTCCACTGATTACAGACAGAACATTATAGCGGATGGTGGGTGGTGACACGTTTCTAGGGCACAACTCCATTTTCTTTTCAACTATTTTATTGGTTTTCAATAGAAAAAAGACAAACAACAATGTGGCATTGATTAACAGAGTACAATATGCATTTTAATATAAGACAATTATATAAAATAACATGCCATACCTGCTTACTACTTTATTAATTGAAGGACCTGCACATCCTACTACTCAATGTGGATGCTATCGCCCCTTAGTTGGTAAGGAGCAGGAAGGAAATATAATTTCTGTAAAGAGAGATATCAAAAAATTATCTTGTCTCTGATTAGTATATTATCATCATAAAGGAAAGGTTAATAGTGTATCAAACTTAAGTTATCATCAACAAAAAAGACAAAGAGAGAAATAAAAAAAAATACAAAAAAAAAGGAACTTAACTGTATCTAGGTTTGGCAGAGAACAGCAATTCCATAGGGAAGATTAGACTGTGTTAGAGAATCTAAATGTCCAAGTTACCCATTGGTTATTGAAGGTTAGTACCGAGTGAGACTGAATAGCGAAGTATTTTCGGTAGGAGTGCTGCAAATTTACCCTTTGAATTACTTCAGTAGTATTGGGTACTAAATTAGATTTCCATTTGGAAGTGATTGTTAGTCTGGTGGCAATTAGTACATGAAGTACTATGCTCCTGAATTGAGTTGGAATATTTTCAATTGTGAGGGAGAGAAGGGCCAGTTGGACAGTCGGTTTTATTAAAAAAACCTGTTATAGAAGAAATCATTTTGAAAACCGCATACCAAAAGCTGTGGATATTTTTGCATTCCCATAGTATGTGGTAGATATTGCCCTTTGAACCACATTGCCTCCAGCATAAGTTGGATTCTGAGGGAACGATCATGGCCAACCTTACAGGTGTGAGATAGGATCTATGTAGGATCTTCAGCATAAGATTCCAATGGTTTGTGCAATGGGAATATCTATAACACATTTTTATTGCTTTTCTCCACTATTCAGGAAAATTAGTGGTGCCTAAGTCCTTTTCCCAATTGGTCATATTAGAAGTTTTACTGAGTTTATTTTGGTTTTGTAGGAGATTGTAAAACCAGGACAGGCCCTTAGGCCTGTCATGGTTGGACAGTAGATAGTTCCACGTGCCATAATGTAAGTTGTATAATGTAGCTGGCCGATTGGATCTGAAATGTTAAATCTGAATCATAAAGTAAGTATGGGAGGTAGGTTTTTTTTTAAGATTAGTTCATTATAGGTGAGTATATTCTCTTTTAGCCATGACTGTATTTTAAGGTTAGGGATCAGGTATTCATATATTTGAAGATTGGTAATCAATTGATTTGATTTGGATTCAGGATCTAGATTAAGATGTAGTGTTTCCCCAGGTAGAAAGTTTTGCCATAATGGAAGGAAATATGGGACATACTAATGGTATGTTTGTTAGCTTAGCTAGTAGTAAGGAAGGGATGTCTTTGTTTTGTAATATTGAATTTTCTATTTGAACCCAAAGTTTAGTGGAGTACAGTTCGAACCAGGCCTTCATTTGATCTAAGATTGCTGCCCTATAATAGTTACATATGCTTGAGAATCCCATTCCACCATTGGTCCTGTCTTTTTGAATAATTGAAAAATTATTTTGGCCATTTTGCTTTTCCATAAATGATCATCCTACCTAATTAATTTAGGTAGGATGATCATTTTCATGGCAGCTATTCTGCCTAACCAGGAGAGCTCATAGAAGGCTATATGATGTAAATCATTTTTAACGGTTTCTTTTAGGGCAGGGAAGTTTACATAGAGGTATACATAGAAGATGTTGGGGGGGGGGGGGGGGTTAATTTGATGCCCAAATAGGAGATTGCTTTGGTCATCCATTGAAATGGGTACTTTTCTTTTAAAAGGGATAGTTGTTTTTTAGATAAGTTAATAGGTAATAGGCAATATTTTGTGACATTCAACTCATAATAAGACACTGCACCATATTCTTGCAATAGTATATGCACTCTATCCAGGGAAGAAGCCGGATTGGTAATTGTTAAGACCACATCGTCTGCGAAAAAAGACCAATCTTATGTACATGGTTTGCAACATTGATCCCTGAAATTCTATCGTCAGTCCTAATTGATTCTGCCAAGGGTTCCATCATTAAAGTAAAAATAATGGGAGATAATGTGCACCCTTGACGGGTCCCATTAGTGTTAAAAAATTTATCGACAAGGGTGTGGGATGAGAAAACTCTAGCCCAGGTTGTGGTATTTAGAGCAGAGATTGCAGATAGGATTATTCCTTGGAGACCAAACTTTTGCAGGGTCGCTTTGAGATAACCCCAGTGGACCCCATCAAAAGCTTTTTCTGCATCCAGCACCACAATTGCTGCAGGTGTTTTTCTAGTTTCTACTATATTTAGGAGATTAAATAGCTACCTTGTACCATCTGGAGCTCGTCGACCTCTAACGGAGCCTATTTGGCCAGCTTTCACTAAATTGGGGGTGATTCTAGCTAGTCTGTTTGCTAAAATTTTGGCATAGATCTTTAAATACGTATTTTGGAGTGAGATGGGTCTGAAATTTTGAAGGGAATCCAGCTTCTTACCTGGCTTTGGCAAAGTGACAATAATGGCTTGTAACATTTCCTCAGGGAATGAGGCTGAGGAGGTAACACTGTTGAACAAAATACTCAAGTATGGGACCAGGGTTTGCAAAAACGCTCTATAATATTCTGAGGAAAAGCCATACACTCCCCTGTTCGGTTTGCATCCAGAACACGCGAACAGGTGAAAAATTTGTTTGAACACGCGAACACCGTTAAAGTCTATAGGACACTAACATGTATAATCAAAAGGGCTAATTTTAAAGGCTTATATGCATGGTATTGTCATAAAAAGTGTTTGGGGACCTGGGTCCTGCCCCAGGGGACATGTATCAATGCAAAAAAAGTTTTAAAAGCGGACGTTTTTCCTGGGAGCAGTGATTTTAATAATGCTTAAAGTGAAACAGTAAAAGTATAACATTCTTGTAAATTTCGTACCTGGGGGGTGTCTATAGTATGCCTGTAAAGGGTGTTTCCCGTGTTTAGAACAGTCTGACAGCAAACTGACATTTCTAAAGGAAAAAAAGTAATTTAAAACTATCCGCGGCTATAATGAGTTGCCGGGTCCGACAATACACATAACAGCTCATTGATAAAAATGGCATGGCATTTCCCAACAGAGGAACCCCCAAACAAAATGTAAAAAAAATGTATGGGAGCCCCCCTAAATTCCATACCAGGCCCTTCAGATCTGGCATGGATATTTAGGGGAACCCAGTGCCAATTTTTTTTACAAAAATGGCATGGGGTCCCCCCAAAAATCCATACCAGACCCTTATCCGAGCACGCAACCTGGCAGGCCACAGGAAAAGATGAGGGGACAAGAAAGTACCCCCCCTCTGAACCGTAACAGGCCACATGCACTCAACATGGGGAGGATGTCCCCATGTTGATGGGGACAAGGGCCTCACCCCCACAACTCTTGTCTGGTGGTTGTGGGGGTCTGCGGACGGGGGGCTTATCGGAATCTGGAAGCCCTCTTTAACAAGGGGACCCCCAGATCCCACCCCCACGTATGAATTGGTAATGGTAATGTATCCCTGCCATTTCACAAAAAAAGTGTCAAAGGGGTTAAAAAACACAAGAGACGGTTTTGACAAGTCCTTTATTAATGTCTTCTTCTTTCCGCTTCTTCCATCTTCTTTCTTCTGGTCTTCCTTCAGTGTTCTTCTTACTCCATCTTCTTCATCTTCTTCTTCTCCATCTTCTTTTTTTTCTTCCTCCCCTTATATAAAGGAGGAAGAAGAAGATGAAGAAGATAGAGAAGAAGATGGAGAAGAAGAAGATGGAGGAAGAACACTGAACAGAAAAACAGAATAGAATAAAATACAATATATGTTTTTTTCTAGTTTATTCTTTTCTATTTAAATCTTTTCTATTCAAATTCATTCTATACGAAATTCGAACTTTCCAAAAAAAACAACTTTCCGAAAGTTGCGAAATTAAAATTTCTTATAGATTGAATTTGAAAAGACTATTATAGAATAGAAAATCATAGAAAAGAAAAGCATAGAAAAATAGAACAGAATAAAAAAAAAATGATATATAAATATATATATATTCTATTGCTTTATTATTTTATATTCTACTTTATTGTATTTTTAGAAAATCGATTTCTATTTTTTTTCAAATTCGATTCAAATTTGTTTTCGAATTTGATTTGAATTTGTTTTCAAATTTGTTAGCTTTTTTCAGATTCTTTAAAATTTGTTACTTTTGTTATACGGAAATTCGGATGCATACGAACTTCCGAATAATGAAAAATGTGTCCAAATTTCAATTCGGAATGAAACAAAATGCACATGTCTACTGCTACATGAGCACCCTTAGCTTGAATGCTAGTGGCTTCAGATCCTATACTTCTATCTTACTATCCCTGGTACAAACTTTGAAATAAGTAGGTCCTTGCAACCTGCTAGCCCCAATACCTAAGGAATATGCGTAAGGATAAGAATCTGGTTCTGAAATAACATATGTTTAGGAGGAACCTAGCTTGTTCACAGGTCCCACAGACTAATGAGTGATTTCTCCACCATAACAACCAGCTATCAAAACTGTATTAACTGGCCTTAGATCAGATGGCTTAGAAGAGCCAGTAAGGTGGTATTTGAATAAGCCAGCGCCCCTTATAAAAGTTGGGTTCCCAGCTTCCATATTAACAATGTGCTTAGCTTTGATAGGGAAAGCTTAGGAAGCATAATTAATAAAGTGAATAGGGCATAGTAGTGTAGGTCTTGTAGGCACTAGTCTTTCAAAATATATATATGAATCATTACTTAATGTGATGTAAATATCAAAATATTGTGTATCTTGGGGAGGTAATACTGTTAAATGGTAGTAAAGACTAATGCCACATACACACGATTGGAATTTTGGTCAGAAAAAGCTATGATGGTTTTTCTGACAGGATTCCGCTCAAGTGTGTCTTGCATATGCACAGTCACACCAAATTCCGACCGTCAAGAACGCAATGACGTACAACACAAATGACAGGACTATAAAGAGGAAGTTCAATAGCCAGTGCACCACCCTTTGGGCTCCTTCTGCTAATCTCAAGTTTATCTCGTGTTAGTAGAAGTTTGGTGCGAGGCGATTCACCCTTTTCAGAATCATGCTTTTCAGATCATTTTACTGCTGTTCAGTTTGTGCTTGTTGGTTTGTATCTGGTTTTCAGTGCGTGTAGTCAGTTCATATCTGTTTTTCAATGCATTCTTGTCCACTCGTTTCTGATTTTCAACTCGCTCTTCGCAGGCCTTGCTGATCTTCAATGCGTTCTGTTAGTTCGTTCTGACCAGCCGACCATTTTGAAGCCATGTTGCAGGTACGTTCTCCTTATAGATTTCGTACTGTGCTGGGGCTTGGTGTTGTTGTTCTTGCTTTGACTCAAGCCCAGTCCATGAACAGGGTGAGGAGGACCAAGAATTGGTTGCTCCAGTGTGACCAATTCTCTCATAAGCCTTTGCTGCGCAAGATCCAGGAGAATAACTCTGATGATTTCAGGAATTTACTCCGAATGAGGGACCCCCTTTTTCACCATCTGTTGGCTTTGCTTTCCCCTTATATTATGAAGCAGGACACCTGAACGTGGCAAACCATCACTCGAGCAGAGGCTAGTCGCCACGTTGCGGTATTTGGCGTCTGGGAGAAGTCTGCAGGACCTCAAGTTCTCTATAGGCATCTCCCCCCAGGGTCTGGGGATCATTATTCCAGAGACCTGTTCTGCCACCATTCAGGTCCTGCGAAAGGACTATATTAGGGTAAGTTTTCTCCTTTAACATCATATTCTATGTACTTAATGTTTTCTTATGTATTGTATTTATTTTATCATTCCCTACTTACTATGATTGTAATATGCTGTGAATGTCCCCTATATATGCATGCTATAAGCTTTTAATGCTTCTTTTTTGTCCTTCATGCATATTTTCCATCACTAACCTCCCCAGTATGCTATCCTGGGCCCACATACACCTAGCCTAGTCACTTAATGTATTTCCTCAGCTCCATTGTAGTGCTTTACCCTAAAATGTGTACAAATGTTATTGTTGCCCTTAAATTTAGGCAGAGTACCAGAGGCTTTTTTGGGGGTCCAAAACTCATTTATAACCCCCCTAAAATGTTTCCAATGGGCCATCAGAGGGGGTGAGGAATCTGATAAGTGGACCTTATATTTTTTTCTTTAAATACTCTTTAAAATAAATGTTATACTGATGTTGGCCAAGAATGTTTGTGTCTAATCTACTTGCAATGTTATGTGCAAAAGCATTTTTTTTTTCTTTTTTAACTCAACAGGTTCCTTCAATGACACAGGAATCGCAGACTGTGGCTTCCAAATTTGCTAATTTTTGGCACTTTCCCAACTGTGGAGGGGAAATTGATGGGAAGCACATTCACATCATCCCACCATCCCACTCGGGGGTCATACTATTTTAACTATAGGGAGTTTCATAGTATTGTGTTGATGGAGGTGCTGTCATACGAGTTTCTTTATGTGGACATGGGGAAGAATGGCCAGATGTCGGATGGTGGAGTCTTTCCACAGACCACACTCTACCAACGTCTCCAGAGTGGTGGATTGGGATTGCCACCTGCGCAAGAGAACGTGGAAGGACTCCCATTTGTTTTTATCACTGATGAAGAATTTGGCCTGGGTGATACCTGATGAGGCCATTCCCCCAGAGGACCCTCACGCTGGAGAAGAAGGTTTTTAGTTACTGGCTGACCAGAGCCAGAAGAGTCGCGGAGAATGCCTTTGGGATAATGGCCAGCCAGTTCCACCTATTTATTATGGCAATAAATATGGTGGAGTACAAACTTAACCACATAGTTCTAGCATGCTGCATACTTCACAACTTTTTGAAGAGAAATGCTCCAAATTATGTGGCCTCAGTTGGGCCTGAGGCCGGACTTCCAGAAAATCCACAGATAGCCCTGGAAACTGGCCGCCCTGGCTTGTCCCCCCCCCCTAAAGTGCCCGTGAAGTGTGTCAAAAATATGTTGATTATTTTACGGGTAGGGGGGCCATTGCTATGCCAGAGAATTTGTAATTATTTTAGATATTAAAAAAAAAATTGATCTGATCAAATCTTGATTTTGATTTACTGCTTGTGTTTCTTTTAACTGTCTCTTAGGTCCTCCTAGTGCATTGTAGTGCCAAGTGGTTTTTCCATTATTAAATAACACCTATTGTCACTGCAAACTCCAACTTAATACAAAAAGGGTGTTGAGCATTGGAAAAGGAAGCCACACATTGTTGAGTATAAAACCTTTTACTCTGTGCACATTCACATGTGTGTTGTAGATTTTTAGTTTATTTTTTACTTTTTTTAAGTTTTACCTTGAAAATATTTTTTTAGTACATAAACAGGCATGTTTCAAAACATAACATACACAACTCAGGAACTTACAAAGTTCAACATTAAAAAACTGAAGGCAGTATCAGACATTATAGTGCAAAAGTCAAATTTTGAAGATGCACACAAATTGGGAGTCAAACTGCGGATGTCCCTCTTGATCCCATGCCTAATGTCAACATGTGCTATCTTCCATCATGGAGGATCAATGGACCCGTTTTGGGGGTGCAACCACTTCCTCTCACCTACTTGAGCTACAAGGAAGGGGTTGCACCCATCCCCTGATGGCAGATAGCGGATAATCGGAACACACGAGAACTACTTACTTTTTACAAGCACTCTCTTGATGCTTCTGTACTGATCCTGTTCCTTAGTTTCCTCAATTGCTCCTTGGATCGTCGTACCCCAAAATTCCTGTGCAGACTTCTCACAACTTTAGTCATGCTCTTGGCCTTTCTCACATTTGGGTTTGGGGATGGTCCATACTTCCCATCACAGTCGGCCCTCTTCAATATGTCAACCATCTCCACCATCTCTAGAAAGGCCATACTTGAGTCCTTAAATCTCCTGTGGGATTGGGACGTTTCGGGCTCCGGGCTTTCCTTCTCCTCATTACTGCTATTATCATGGACCTGCTGTGTCTCCACCATATTCCTCTCCCACTGTGTCAGAAAACTCACAGAGCTAATGCCTGTCTCCGTGCAGCAGTGGCTAATTCCCATTCCGCTAATGCCAATGGGCATTGTCAGAGAACTCACAGTGCAAATGCTTGTTTTCGTGCAGCAGTGGCTAATTCCCATTCCGCTAATGCCAATGAGCATTGTCAGAGAACTCACAGTGCTAATTCCCATCTCCATGCAGCAGTGGCTAATGCCAATGGGCATGTGCAGCATCCCCGACAGAGAAAAACGTGTTCCAGAATGAACGTGTGCACTCGTGCACCCATATGAACATGTGCATGCACTCGTACACCTTTGCGAACGTGTGTGCGCACTAGAGCACACACATTCACATACACCAATCCTGAAGCGTGGCACCCTTATGGGCCTTATTAACCTCCCTGGCGGTATGATTATTTCAGATTTTAGGGGCTGAAAGCGGTACAATTATTTTGCATGAAAATTTAGCGTCTTATATTGCAGTCCTGTAATTCTTAGGAATAACTCACTTAAATCTGTCCAAACCAGAGTCTAGCAGACATCCCGGGTATGATAAAGTTTGAAAAATGAAATCATTAATTATAATATAATAAATAACTATAAATAATTGTACCAAATAATAATATAACAATAATAAAAATGATTCAATAATGTAATCAAATCAAAAACACTGAAATTTGCTCAGTTGCAGAATTATCACTGTCATTACTTTTCAGTATTTGATGACGGATCTCCCCACAAATCGCTATTCCTCAATTCTGCGAGTGATTCCAATTTATTATTGCTGTTTTCTAGCTGGCCTAAAACTATTTTTGATGTAAAGGGACAGTTTTGGTTGCTATGGACAATCTCCCTTTTCCAGGCATAAAGAACAGTTTTCATAAGATAAAACTGCGTGCAGGGCACTGGGAAGAACACTAGGGACAAAGGGGATGTGAAATAATTACATACAGCAATGTAATCTGTAAGATTACATTATACTGTATGTATACTGTGTGCTTCACTTTTTGAATTTGGCGAGCGTTGCAACGCACGGGGACGGAGATCGGCTCCGTGATACATTGAGAGGAGGACGAGCCAGTCGTACAGCGGCGGGACGTTGCCGGATCCAGGGGAGAAGGTAAGTAAACTCTCCCTGCATTCAGCGCTGCGGTCCTGAGTCTGACTCAGGGTTACCGCTTTTGGTATAAAATCTCAACCGCGAGCCAGACTCGGAAATACCGCCAGGGAGGTTAAAGACGCTGATGTGGTCCTGAAAACACCCCCTGGCACTGAAGAGGCCTATGGCTGCTATGTAGCTGCAAAATTGCAGCAAATGGAGGAGGGCCAATACTTCATGTGTGATAATCTTATCTTTCAAGCCCTTCGGAAGGGGTTGAGGGGCCAAATTAGTGAGAGCATGCACTTATTTGTGCTCACCCATCCTCCTCCTCCTCCTTCTTCTCCTCTTGCCACAAGTCCACCTCCAGAGCCACAGCCTTCAAGGAAGGCTGCAGGAAAGCGTGGAGAGAAAGGCTGCAGGGAAGAAAAGAAAGTGATGGCCTGGGTTCAGTCTGGTCTGACAGAAGACACAGGCTGTTGTAGTACCACAGCCTGGGGACATCTATGTCATCTGCTTCTGTTCATGATCTCTGGAAGTCCTGGACCAGATTGTGCTCCCTATTCTATGGACTTCTCAGGCTACCAATTTTTTGTTACAAAGAGTTGGTGTGTGCCCTGGGCTACAAAGGCTTTGCAAATTCCAGCAGTTTCTCCAGCGTTGTCTTCCTCTTTATTTTGTTATGAGCCAGAATAAATGTTGAGTTTTTTATATGAAAATGCTTGCCTATGTATTTTTATTCAAAAAGGACAGTTTGTGAGTAGGTAGGTACATTTCAAAAATATAATGTCAAATTAACAAGGGGCAATAACCAACCTCCATGAGTCTTAAAAATGCAAGATAATAATGTTGGTGTGGAAACTTGACACACAAAAAAATGAGATGACTAGAAAATAATTGAAAAATAATAAAAAAAAAAAAAAGGAGATCTTGATTTAAAAAAAAAAAGATGACTATAAAAAATAATTCTAAACATTATTATGGAGATCTGGCTTTAAAAACAAAAATATTATTATTATTATTATCCTAGCATTATAAAAAAGAGAATGCGCTGCATTAAAAGATCCAAAAATTTACAGCATGATGAATGTGCGATCTCCATTATGAACGCTCGTTTTACCAGAACGAGCGCTTCCATCTCATACTTGATTCTGAGCATGCGTGATTTTTTGCGTGTCAGAATTGCATACAGACGATTGCATTTTCAGATAGGAACTTTTCCTGACCAAAAAATAGAGAAAATGCTCACAATCCAGCAAAAGACTGATGGGGCATACACACGGTCACATTTTCTGACAAAATCTCTCATCTGAGTTTTTTCTGGAAGAATTTCCGGTCGTGTGTACATGGCATTATACTAACCAGGGCTTTTTTTCTGACAGAACACAGTGCATCTCAGATAGCTCTCTCCTCTGCAGTCTGTCACATAAAACAGAAGCTGGTAGAGGAAGTTTTCTATACCATTCACTTCCTCCACCAGCTTCTGTATGCTAGACATCCAGGGAATGTGCTCCACAGCTGACTAATTGGTAACCACAACTGTTGGCATTAATGGGGGATTTCAGAAACAGTTATCCCTGCCTGCTGTCTGTCATATCTGTGTAGCACGAAGCTGAGTGACGCTCTAAAACTCCTCTTTGGTTCTGTGCTACACTGATCTGACAAGTGGAACTCCATGGAGGAGACTGCACAGTAAGCTGAGGGAAAAAAAAGGCTGATCTGAAAGAACAGAATGGAAGTCTGCTGCACTGCCCTAATACCAATGCAGGTGAGAGAGCTGTGGAGGGAGAGGGGGAGGAAAGGGGGCTGGTTGTGCAGAGAGAGTAGAGACTGAAGTTGTGGATGTTCTGTAGAAGTCAGAGCTGGGGGAGGTTAGATTGTGCAAAGAGAGAGTTGTGGGCAGGGGAATTTGTACAGGGATAAGAGTGCTTGGGGGGCTTGGGGTGCATAGGTGGAAGATGGGGGTTGTAGAGGGTTAAAGCTGTAGATGGATGTGCAGGAGTGAAATGTGGAGGAGGAAGATAGGCTGTGGATGGGAGTGCAGAGGTGATTGTGGACTGTGGGTGTAAGCTGTGGATGGGGGTTTGCAGAGATGACATGTTGACAGAGGTTAAAAGGGGAATTGTGGATGGTGAATGTACATGCTAATGTGAATTGTGAAATGCGGAGGTAGATAGGTGTGCTAGCAGTGGGGAGGGGGTGAACTGTGGAGAGGGGGGAGAGAGTGAGCTGTTGTGGGGTGAGCTGTAGAGAGGGGGGAGAGGGTGAGTTGTGGGGGGAGGTGAAATTTGGATAAGAGAAGAGACGGTAACCTGTGGGGGATGAGCTATGGAGAGGGTGAGCTGTGGGGGGGAGGAGGTGTACTGTGGATGAGAGAAGAGAAGGTAACCTGTGGGGGGTGAGCTATGGAGAGGGTGAGCTGTGGGGTGGAGAAGGTGAACTGTGGACAAGAGAAGATAGTACCTCACCTATTGACATCATCCCCACAAAACTACTGAAAGAATGCTCCGACATCGTGGCTCCAACCATAACCCACCTCATAAACCGATTATTCCACGAAGGGATTGTTCCCAGCATCCTCAAACAAGGCATTGTCAAACCTCTACTCAAGAAACCAAACCTGGACCCTCAGGATCCAAACAACCGTAGGCCGATTACAAGCCTCAACACCATTTCTAAGATCATGGAGAAAGCTGTAGTACATCAGCTACAACTTCACCTGGATACTCACAAACTCCTGGACCCGCTGCAATCAGGCTTCCGCCCGGGTCATGGAGCAGAAACAGCTCTCCTCAAGATTTGGGATGACGCCCTCGAAGCAGCAGATGACGGAGAGCCGTGTCTCCTCGTACTGCTAGACCTAAGTGCAGCGTTTGATACAGTAGATCACAATACTCTACTCGTCCGCCTCACAGAAGTAGCCGGAGTCCAAGACATAGATCTCCATTGGTTCGCGTCCTTCCTAGGAAATCGGTCACAGACAGTGAAACTAGGAAAATTCCTCTCCGAAACTCGGGCAGTCACCTGCGGAGTCCCTCAAGGCTCTCCATTGTCACCCGTTCTCTTCAACATTTACATTCGCCCACTCCTTCAAATCATCAGATGCTCAGATCTCTGCTTCCACTCTTACGCTGACGATACACAACTTTATTTCCGGATCAATGGAAAAAAAGATCACCAACAACAACTTGAAAACTGCCTCAAATCAATAGAGGACTGGATGACCACTAACTCCCTCCAGCTGAACCAATCAAAGACAGAGCTTCTTATCTTACACCCAAATCATAAGCCCGCAACCAAAACCTCCTGGTCTCCACCAACCGTCTTTGGGCAGACTATCTCCCCAAAGACCAAAGCGAAGAGTCTCGGGGTTATTTTAGACGCACAAATGTCAATGGATGCGCAAATAGGATCTGTAGTCAGTCGATCTCACCATCTACTGCGCATGCTTCGCAGACTCATCCCTTTTATCCCAAAGAATGACAAAGCAGTGGTAGTTGGAACAATCATTAATTCAGGACTGGACTACGCAAACTCGCTTTACATAGGATTACCACAATATCAACTTGCGCGATTACAACTGATCCAAAACACGGCGGCAAGGCTGATAACAGGAAAAAAACCCTGGGAATCCATTTCTCCTTCACTGAGGAGCTTACATTGGCTAACCGTAAAAAATCGGATCACGTTCAAGACCCTTTGCCTCACCCACAAATGCGTGCATAGAGAAGCTCCGCAATACCTAATGGAGAAAATAAATCATTACACACCAAACCGCAGTCTTCGATCAGCCAACAAAAACCTCCTCCTCGTGCCCAAAGCCCGGTATAAATCCAAGGGTGATCGGAGATTCGCTGTCCAAGGGCCTCTGCTATGGAATGCTCTACCAATCAACATCCGCCTGGAAGAAAATCACCTGGCTTTTAGGAAAAAACTCAAGACCCTCCTCTTTTAGCAGATGATCAAAGCTCGCCACAGCGCCTAGAGGCGATTCAGTTCGCATTGTGCGCTATATAAGTATTTCATTCATTCATTCATTCATAAGGTAGCCTGTGGGGGTGATCTGTGGACAAGAGCAAAGCATTGCACTTGTAATCAGCAGATCACTGGTGCAATCTAGGACTTCTGTAGACTGTCTCTGTAAACTGTCTGCTCGTACCTCATATGAGCAGGCAGTTACACACTGACAGGAAGAAACCTTTGGGGACATTGGCTTGTAGTTCTCAATGAGCTACCAGGGTGCTGTTGAGCACTCTAAAGCCTTGTACACACGATCGGAGAATCCGTCGGAATGTGTCCTATCGGACCGTGTTGTCGGATAATCCGACTGTGTGTGGTATGCATCGGAATGTTTCCGTCAGAATATCCGTCTGACCCAAATTTCCAACTTGTTCGAAATATTTCCTGACCAACTGGTTCGATCGGACATACTCCGATCATGTGTAGAGAATTTTGATCGGACCAAGTGCCACGCATGCTCAGATCAAATTCCTACATCAAAGCTATTGGCTACTAGCCTGAATGTAGTCCCATCGTAACAAAATTACATCATCACGTTCTGAAAGATCGGATTTTTCGACAACTTAGGCCGCGTACACACGGGCGGACTGTTCGCCCAACTTTGTCCGCTGAACAGTGTTTCAGCGGACAGTCCGCTCGTGTGTGGGCTTCAGCGGACAGTTTCAGCGGACAGTCTGACGAACAAAGTTTTTCGGAATTCCCGTAAGACAGTCCGCTGAAACTTGGTTTGAGCGGACAGTCCGCTCGTGTGTAGGCTTGTTCGTCAAACTAAGTTCCGCGCATGCTCAGAAAGGATTTACACGCCGAAGGTTGCATTGCAGTGTATAGGACGTCATTTTTCTAGTCCCGTCGTACGTGCCGTTCACGTCATCGCACACGCTTTCAGCGGACTGTTCGTTCATCGTGTGTGATCAAGTCCGCTCATGCAAATTTTGAGCGGACTGTTTGTCGGATTGTTTGACAAACTAAGTTGGGCGAACAGTCCGCCCGTGTGTACGCGGCCTCAGTCTGACCGTGTGTATACAACAGTTTCGGACAAGATCCGACGGACAAAATCCGATGGGCAAAATCCGATGGATTTGGTTGTCGAAATCTCCGACCGTGTGTACAGGGGCTAATGCCGCGTACACACAATCAGACTATCCGACGGACAATCTGCCGGACTTTCCGAACGAGCAGACTTGCCCACACACGACCACACATGGCCGGACTTTTCCGGTGAACTTTCCAAATGAACGGACTTGCCCACACATGGAGTAAACTCTGTTCATTTTGAACGTGACTTTGAGGTACGACGGGACTAACGAAGGAAGTCAATGTTGCCGCCTCCATCGGTGAGATTGACACCCTGCTAGCCCCGTCACCTGGTATGGATTTTAAGGGGAACCCCTACACTGAAAAAAAACCAAAGTCCATACCAGACCCTTATCCGAGCACTCAGGAAAGGGGGTGGGGACGAGCGAGCGCCCCCCTCCTGAACTGTACCAGGCTGTGTGCCCTCATCATGGGGGTGGGTGCTTTGGGCGAGGGAGGCGACCCCCCACCCCAAAGCACCTTGTCCCCATGTTGATGAGGACAAGGGCCTCTTCCCGACAACCCTGGCCATTGGTTGTTGGGGTCTGCGGACGGGGGCTTATCAGAATCCGGGAGCCCCCTTTAATAATGGAGCCCCCAGATCCCGGCCCCCACCATATGTGAAGGAGTATGGCAGCTCCGGGGGTCTTCTTCCGCCTTCGGGGGTCTTCTCGCCGGGCTCCTCCGCTATCTTCTGCTCTTTTGCCGCTCTTTTGCTAGCGGAGGAGCCCGGCTTTCTCCTTCGTCGTCGTAGCCATCCAGGGGTCTTCTTCTGACTTTGTGGGTCTTCTTCCAACTTCAGGGGTCTTCTCCCACTCTCTGGTTCTTCTGCTGGGCTCCTCCACTATCTTCTTTCAGATTTTTTACTAGCGTTGGCCCGGTCTTCTCGTTCGACGCCGCCTTCTTCTTCTTCTTCCTTCTTCTCTTCTTCCGATGTTGACATGACACTCTCTCTGGCTGTAATGCTGGGGACACGTTGCGCGGCGACTTATATAGGTTTTTAAAGTAGTTTCTTAGGCAGCTCCGAGGGTCTTCTTCCACCTTCGGGGGTCTTCTCGCCGGGCTCCTCAGCTATCTTCTGCTCTTTTGCCGCTCTTTTTTGCTAGGAGTCTGGCTTTTTCCTTCCTCGCTAATGCCGTTCGGGGGTCTTCTTCCAATTTTGGAGGTCTTCTTCCAACTTCTCCCGCTCTTTGTTTCTTCTGCCGGGCTCCTCCGCTATCTTTTTCCAGCTCTTTTACTAATGCTGGCCCAGTCTTCTTGTTCGTCGCCACCGCTGTCTTCTTCTTCCTTCTTCTCTTCTTCCGATGTTGACACAATGCTCTCTCCAGCTGTAATGCTGGGGACGACTTATATAGGCATAAGGGGTGGGGTCACTGGGTGATGTCACATGGTGACCCCATCCCTTATGATGTCACAGTCCTGGGGGATGCGAAAAAACGGCATGGGGGTCCCCTTAAAATCCATACCAGGCCACGGGGCTCGCAAGGTGTCAATCTCGCAGCGACATTGACTTCCTTCGCTATTGCTTTAGCCTTACAGTATGTCATATTGTCTTGGCTCCTCCAATTTTTGACACTGGGCCATAATATGACCAAGTTGGTAACAGAACCAACAGCGAACCTCATGGGGTTATTTTTCCCCCTATCAGCTCTCAGGAGGGTTTTATGCTGGGGTGCTCCTGGTGGGAGTGTTATGCACCTGAGCAGACACCATATGCCCAACAGGTGCCATCTTGGCACTAGAACACACCTCCTTTTAATGGTCCATCTATCGAGTTGCAGAAGGGCGTTCACGCAAGCTTTTTACACAGATGTATTGTTCAACTGTGGCAGCCATCTCATCCAGGCACTGGGGCTCTGACTGAGCCACCCATCCTTGCAGGTACTTGGGAAGACCATGCAGATAATGGTTCTGGGCAACATTCTCCACAATATTAGGGGGTGTCATTTCCTCAGGTTTCAGCCAGTCCTGGAGCAGGTACATTAGATGATGCAGCTGTGCACAGGCAGGCTTAGTCCTGTCAAAGCTCCAGTCATTAACTCGATTCACTCTCAGCCTGGCTAGTATTTCTGCCTTAAGCAGTTTAGTGTCCCATGCAGATTCTGAGTCCAAGTCACAGTATGCCAGTTGGGGATCTGCTCAATCTTTCTCAGGCAGTCCTTCTCTTGTTGCAAACCACTCAAAAAGTGGCAAGTAAGCTTCAATGTTATTTGTGGCTGTCATCTTTTGCATAGCCTGCTACACAGCCTCCCCTGTGTCACTCTTTATACTGGGGCCACCTCTCACCAATTCAACTTGCTGGGTCACTGCCTTCTATAAACCTGCTATTTGTGCAATAAATAAGTGGTTTGTCTCTTGTTAAGCAGTGACTGTATGTGTTAGGATCTGCTCCTGGTGGGCTTGTGCCTGTGCCAGGATCTTCTTGTGATGGCCACGTTTTTACAGCATGTGTAGCTGTAACCCAGGACATGGGACTGGCTAACACCATTCATACTACACACTGCATTTCTCCATTAAGGATTTAGAATCCTTTTAGACAGTTCAATAAACTTAAAATCGATGTATTTATCAGTAAACCAAAAAGTAACAGGTTTTGTTTTCAGTGTCCCAGCCACAGCATACACAGTATTTCAAAGTCTCTGTTAAAGGTAAGCTCATCCAGCAGGTCAAAGACTTCTAGGCACCATCCAGGTCTCCTCAATACAGACAGCTAAACTGCCATTAATCAGCCTCTGACTAGCTAGTTAACCAATATGCCTGAATAGGAGGTACCTGCCTTCTATAATTAACCCCCTCCTAAACCTGTCCCAGCTCTTCTCTCCCCTCACTTTTGAGTCTAATGCCATGTACATATGAGCGGACTTCCTGGCAGACTAGGTCCGACAGTCTTCCCGATGGACTTTTCAAATGAACGGACTTGGCTACATACAATCACACCAAAGTCCGAAAAATTTGAATGTGATGACGTACAACTGGACTAGAATAAGGAAGTTCATGGCCAGTAGCCAATAGCTGCCCTAGCGTCGGTTTTCGTCCATCGGACTAGCATACAGACAAACTGATTTTTCAACCAGACTCGAGTCCATCGGAAAGATTTGAAACATGCTCTAAATCTAAAGTCTGTCTGATTTTTAGACCGCAAAGGTCCGATGAAGCCCACACATGATTGAATTGTCTGGTGTATTCGTTCTCTGTCAGACCTTTGCTGTCAGAAAGTATGGTCGTGTGTACACGGCATTACTGGCTTTGCTGGGACACCGGAAGCCACTAGCTCCCACTGCTGTCAATCAAAGCCATGGATGCAGCAGCAGGAGTTGAGAGCAAGCACACACATGTGGGGGCACAGGACAGAAAGGAGGGGCCAGGTGCACCAGTGGGGGTCCTCTTTATTCTCGGAGCAAAACATCTTCCAGTAGTTTTTTGTATCCCATTATTGGCTTCAAAATATGTTATCTTCTGACCTGCATACCTACAATAATCCCTAATGACATTAATATTGATTTTTCAGACATTTCTCCCTCACTGAGATTTCTAGCTGCTTGCCAAGTGTACAGTGTTGTGTCCTTTGCAGTATTTTAATTCTTCTGGTAAAATCCAGTCCTGTCCAGTCAAGCTTGTGCTTTTTGTCACTAGTAAATTGGGCCTAATCTTGCTATTTAAAATTGCCTTGCTGCTGGCCAATTTTACACTTCTCTGTTATCTACAGCGTCTTCATTTTTAGAGTAAAACACCTTCCTGTACTCTATAATAACTACAGTAATCTCTAATGACATTAACATTGACAGTTATGACTCCTGCAGTAATGTTTCTGCAAAACCTCACTCCATAACCTTAATTTGTCAAAGCACACAGTACTACACTGTCAAGCTTGTCTGCTGAATATTTTTTCTCTTATTCCACTCTTCATAATACCTTTATCATTCTTGGACACTATTCTATATTTCATATTCCTACATAATTTTTTTTACTTATCTGCAAAATCTGTTTATTTGTATACACATCTACAATCTAAACCAAATGATATATTCCCAGAGCCTGTCTTCCCAGAGTCTTACATAACTAGCTCCTAGCAAAGAGTACATTATCATTTGGTAAGAGTAGGGTTTTTCCATACAAATGACATTGCCCTTTAACATAACAGTCTTCAGCCTTGGAATATTTGAATGAAAACACAAAGAAAGGAGTTACCAGTTAAAACTCTGAGTTTGACTCTTCTTTTAAACAGGTAGTAAGGGAAAAAGCATCTCACCACATACTAGCTCATTATGAAATACTTACCTTAGAACGAGGCCCCGACATCTCGCCCGATGTGTTCCGGATATTGCGTCTGCCGGGCTTCCAGCTGAGCAACCCCTGTGCGTATGCGCCATTGCAGTCAGCGGCTCATTGCCAGGGGCTTATTATAAGCTTACTTGTAGGTAAAAGTAAAAAAATAGACTATACAACCGCTTTAAAGAAAGTAAATGTATTCTCCTTGTTCCTCCCTCTTGTCCAGTCCTTCAGTATGGATCAACCCACCCAGGTTTGGGGAGGTTTGGCTGAACTTTCTAAAAGTTTGGATTCTGAATCCAATCCCCATTGAGGTGAATAGGAACCAATTCTGGAAAATCAACTTTTTCTAATTTTAGGGCTAATAACTATACTTGTGCACAATGGAAAATGTTTTTTAGTTTTGGTTCGTTGTCATTCGTAAAATACATCATTTCATTCTGTTATATTCGTTATGTTACATTAATACGTTTTCGGATAATTAGTTATTATTCGTAGAGTATCGAATTCATTCATTCGTTCATAGTCGTTGAAATTCGCTATTTATGTATGTATAGACATTCGTGATAATGATTCGTAGTTTGGAAAGTCGTTTGTTTATTGAATCTTTTAACACACACAATGACAACGTCTCATCTCCTCGGCTCAAATACAATACAATACCCTTCTAACTCAGTTCTCAGGAATGCACTTTGCCAGTAATCCATCCTCCGGCACAAAATTAATTAGCTGATTGGACTATAAGATTTACTTTGAGCTGAACTTTTGTTTCATTAGATCTGTAAAGAATTACCAAATCATGTCAAATTCATTCAAATTCATTCGTTATATTTCTTTCATATTCGTTGTAATTCGTTATTTTTTTATTCGGACATTCGGATGCAAAATTCGGCCGAATTTCAATTCGTTACGAAACAAAGTGCACAAGCCTAATAACAAAGGGATTGGTAAAATAAAAAAGTGCATAGTGAATAGGTACAGCCTCAGGGGACATGTACCAATGCAATTTTCTATTAAATACTATTTTGCAGAAAGTAGTATTAATTCTTAAAGCGCAACAATAAAAATGCACTGTCCCTTACAATGCATAGGGGGGTCCTCAAAACCTGGCCATGAAGTGGGGAATATCCACTATGAAAGAAAAGTAGTATAGCAAAGGTTTATAAAGTTGTTTAAAATGAAGTTAATTCAAATTTTCCTGCAAGTTTCCTTAATTTAATTGTGTCCAGCAGGATTTTAAGGGAGAAATCCACACAGAAACACAAACGAAATCCATGCCAGATCCCTTTGAAGGTGGTGGGCATTGACAAACTTATTGCACATTGGCGTAGCAGTAACGTTATAAGAGAAATATCTCACATATGATCTTAGCACGCAAAGCAGATAAGAATCGTATATCAACAAATTCTGACTTTTTTGTGCGTTTTTCATGGCAGTAGATAGGTAATGTCATTTTTAATGCTTCCCAGAGTCTTGCTAAATGAAGTACATTTCTAATGAATGTAAATCTTGCACACATGAGAAATAGCTTTTCAATAGTTACGCTCGGCAATATGTTTGAGGTTAACTTACAACAATAAAAATAAATATGTCAAGGACAAGAACATTTGCAGTATGCCCCTATTTGCAATAATGCTAATTGGTTTCCCTGATCAACAATGTTTTATGGCTTTGCATTTGAACAAGATTGAAATTTTATTCATCTGACTGACCCATGGCATTTTAATTACCAGTAGATCCGGATCATTTTTTTTATTCCACTGTTACAAAAAAACTCATTAGTATTTAAAATAATTAATTGCTTTGCCAATCAATGTGATTCAGTTTTTATTCAGTTGGTTCCAATTTTCTTTTATATGTGTAATCATATAGAGGAAAATAAATTGAAATATGAATCCCATGTGTTTTATTTTTCCTTAACAAATTAGTGCAGAACTAAAATGTGTTTCAGGATATTTATTGGAACTTTCACACTGTGTGAATTCTTCACTCCTTTTTTATATAGCAAAAGATTTTCACATAAAAAAGGCATCCCCAAATCAATGGGAGTTAGGCCGCGTACACACGGGCGGACTGTTCGCCCAACCTTGTCCGCTGAACAGTGTTTGGGCGGACAGTCCGCTCGTGTGTGGGCTTTCAGCGGACAGTTTCAGCGGACAGTTGGACGGACAAAGTCTTTCGGAAATTCCGAAAAACTGTCCGCTGAAACTGTGTTTGAGCGAACAGTCCGCCCGTGTGTGGGCTTGTCCGCTGTACTTTCAAAATGAGCGGACTGTTCCTGCTCGGAAAGTCCGCCCATTTCGAGCGCGTGTACAGGTAGGCGGGGCCAGCGAAGGAGACGTCGCGGGCTCCGCCGCCTGGAATGGGCTTAAAGGGGAACCCCAACGCCGAAAAAAATCGGCGTGGGGGTTCCCCCCAAGTCCACACCAGACCCTTGTCCGAGCACGCTACCCGGCCGGCCAGGAAAGGGGGGCGAGCGAGCGCGCCCCCCCTCCTGAGCCGTACCAGGCCGCGTGCCCTCAACATGGGGGGTGCCTTGGGGAAGGGGGGGCCGCGCGGCCCCCCCACCCCAAAGCACCTTGTCCCCATGTTGATGAGGACAAGGGCCTCTTCCCGACAACCCTGGCCGTTGGTTGTCGGGGTCTGCGGGCGGGGGGCTTATCGGAATCCGGGAGCCCCCTTTAAGAAGGGGGCCCCCGGATACCGGCCCCCCACCCTATGTGAATGAGTATGGGGTACAATGTACCCCTACCCATTCACCTGTGAACTAAAGTACAATAAAAAACACAACACAGAGAAAAAATATTTTATTGCACAGCTCCGGGGGTCTTCTCGCCGGACTCCTCCACTATGTGTGTGTAGCTCTTTTGCTAGCGGAGGAGTCCGGCTTTCTTCCTCCCCGCCGCCGGCCTCTTCTCCCGACTTCGGGGGTCTTGTCCCCCTCTTCGGTTCTTCTGCCGGGCCACCGCGCCTGGTCCGGTGGCCCGGTCTTCTGTCGCCGTCTTCCGTTCTTTTTTTCGGCGTTGGGGTTCCCCTTTAAGCCCATTCCAGGCGGCGGAGCCCGCGACGTCTCCTTCGCGGGCCCCGCCTACCTGTACACGCGCTCGAAATGGGCGGATTTGCCTCCGCCTTACGTGGGCGAGTCCGTTCATTTCAAAAGTTGAGCGAACTGTTTGCCCAACCTTGTTCGTCAAACAGTCCGCTCGTGTGTGGGCAAGTCCGCTCATGCAAATTTTGAGCGGACTGTTTGATGAAACTGTTTGCCGAACAAGGTTGGGCGAACAGTCCGCCCGTGTGTACGCGGCCTTATTTACAAAAATCAAATCCACTTTGCACTTACATTGTAGATCTTAGGGGGACATGCAAGTAAAATAAAAAACAGCATTTTAGCTTGTATATGATTGGATGATAAAATCAGCAGAGCTTCCCCTCATTTCAGATCTACCCCTCAGATTTACAGCGATTGCACTTCCAAGTGTACTTGCAGTGCACTTGTAGTGTAAATTGGATTTGCCTTTCATACATAACCCCCAATGTTTCCTTTATAAAATGCATATAAATAACACCAACATAAATAAAGAATATAGTATGCAGTAAAGACATAAAATTACATATGTGACTTAAAAATGTACAATTGCACCAGCAATTACATTTTTGCAAGTTATTATTATTATTGTTATACGGGGGTCCCCGGCTTACGAACCCGTTAGCGACTTTCCTCCTGTTTGTAATCCGGAAATGTTCGTTAGTCGGCCACGCATGCGCAGAACGACAATTACAGACATTTTCGATGTTCTGTAAAATGGCGTTCGGCACATGCGTGGAAAATTACAGACATTTCTGTAATTATCCGAGGCTCCGTCTGGCCGCGCATGCACAGAATGACAGTTACGGACATTTCCAATGGTCCGTCAAATGCCGTTCAGTGCATGTGCGGCAAATTACGGACATTTCCAACATTTTCTGAGGCTCCGTCTGGCCGCACATGTGCAGAACGGCAGATGGTTAGCGCAGAACGGCAGAGGGTCCCCGCAGCACCCTGTTCGTAAATAGGAGTGGTTCGTAAGTCAGGCGTTCATAAGTTGGGGACCCCCTGTATTATTATTATTTATTTTGTTTTATTGAAGAATAGAATGTGTATACAGGGATGCAGCCTTGCAGTGGAATACGGTTTGCGGGAGATACATGCAAGAGGATAATGCAACATCTTATTTCTTACAGATGTAAAAGGCTATAAGTAACGGTATCATAATTACAGATACGTATGGTAGCAGAATCACTGTGTAACCTCTCACAAATTAATGCTCATGAGAGAGCAAACCTAGTGCAAAGCAAAATGAGGATACTAGGGTCTCCAGTGATTAAAACCAGATTAATGGGGGGATTTTCACCATCTTTAAAATGGACCATGGGTCTCCTAGAGTCATTGCAGATGATGCCCTGTCAAATATATACCTACTAGTGACCCAATGCTAGAGAGATATGTCACTTGTAATTAAAAATTAGTGGGAATTAGAAAGTTGTAAAAGAGATAGAGAAGTGGGAAACAGGATAGGGGGAGAGAAAGGAAAGAGTCAGCAAGACAAGAAGGGTTTGGGCCTGAATTATTATTATTTATATAACACCAGCAGTTTGTGCAGTGCTTTGCAACTTTTGGGCAGACAGTACAGTTACAATAACTTGTAGTTTACATTCTAAAAGGGAGGAGGGGGGGGGGTCAAGTGATACAAAAGGGAATAACTGTGAGGGGTGAGCTGATGGAAAAAAATTAAAAAGGTACAGTTGTTAGGTGGAGGCATGATAGGCTTCTATAAAGAGAAGGTTTTTTCGGGGATCACCTAAAAGTGGACAAAGAGGGAGATAGTAGGACTGAATGGGGTAGGGAGTTTTAGAGGATGGGGAGGCTATGGATAAGTCTTGGAGGTGAGCATGGGAAGAAGTGACAAAGGAGCTAGAGCAGGAGGTTGTGAATGTCTTTTTTAAGTTGTTAGAATTTTGAATGTAATTTGTTGCATGAGGGGAAGCCAGTGGAGGGATTGGCAGTATAGAGTAACAGGCACTGAATTGTTGGTAAGATGGATGAGTCTGCAACAGCATTCATGATAGACTGAAGAGGGGAAAGGAAGTTGAGTATTTAAGAAAATTGCTTAGCAAAAAATATTCTGGCATTTACCAAAATATATTATGTTTATAAACTAATGTGAGATTTAATAGACTATAGATACTCATTATAATATATGGGATTAATGTACATTTTGCATTAACACGCAACTATTAATAGAAGTGTTACCAATGCACAAACATCATTGCTCCACTTGGCACCATGTAGTCTTGCACATAACTGAGTAGTACATTTGGGAGTCTAATCTACCTCAGTCTGCTCATGCGCATGGGTACTGCAGAACATTCTAGAAAGCGCTGGTGGTTTGTCCTGCAGCCAAAATATATTGCATATTTTAAGTCTTGAAGTTCATTGCCCATCAACTTTGCGTCATTACAAAATACTCTGCAATATAATTCTTGCTTTTTTTCTCTTTCAGGGCTACTGAACAAACATATATTATGCCTTTTTTCTTGATTTTTACCTTCTACTTGCTCTCCTAATGCACCAGAATCAATATCCTTAGAATATCTTCCAATTTATAATTGTGTCCTATACCTGCTAGTGGATTAGAACCCTGTTGCTGCCTATTGCTCCCTCGCTTTTCATCAGTGGATTTTGGAGAACTACTTCCTATGAAAATACCTGTCTGTAATAAGTTCAACACTGTGTACACACTGTAAAACTTTTTTTTCTGGGGAATTAACATTGTTACTGAATGGGCATTAGATTAGACATATTCTTATAGTGACAACATTTGCCATGTTTTATGGATGTCACTACATACAGTATATAGCTCCAAGCAGAATTCAACCCATTTCAGTGTTTATTAAAAGTTAGCAGCTACAAAAAGTGTAGCTACTGACTTTTAATAAACAGACACTCACCTGTCCCACAGTCCAGCAATGTGGCTGCCCGGAGCCTCTCTTCTCTCCTTCTTGTCTCCGCGGCTTGTGACATGTCCCAGAAGATTGGAGGGAAGGGGGAGAGGAGAAATTCCGCTGTGTGCTGTGGTGCCATGAGCTTAAGTGGGAGTCGGGTACCTATCAAAACTAAGTACCTGCCCCCCCCAAATGTGGCATGTCAGGGGGTCAGGAGTCCTTAAACAGAAGTTCCTCTTTTGGGTGGAACTCCACTTTAATTCAAAATTTTAGCAAACAGCTTTATACCAATTTGAAACAGACATTTAACTGGATTACCGTTTAAAGGGTTTGCAATGCCATACAGATAATCGTGTGACTCACACACCTCTGCCATCTTCATTACCTCTCCTCCATCAGTTTGTTCACTGGTCAAAAAGTAAGTATGGGAAAAGCGGCAAAGCTACATCAAGAAACAGAAGAACAACCCTCCTGGCTGTACATTGTAAAGGAATTTAAATACCAATATCAAATAAATTACATATTTTTAAAGGTAAAACAGTAAACTTGCTGCAAATATTTTTGCCCAGAGTTCATTTTGAACATCTTAAAATAAAGCATTACTCATAATAGTATGATAGCAATTAATGTTCTTAAACAAAGAAAAGAACATACACATAAATAATGCTATATGCTACCAGATTTAGTATGTGCTGCAAATTGCTTCCAGGATTGCTTCTATGTCTTGTTGCTGGAGGCTGACATTTTTTTAAAGCCCAGATGTCAGGTCAACTGAGACCAGGTGACAGATGCACTCCTTAGTAGTTGAAAGTGCACTGCTAAGGTAGTGGACCTTAGGACTGACTGCTGCAGATTGTACCCAAGGAGATTCAGGATGCAGGTCTACCGGATCACTAACACAGATCCCAGTGGAAGCTAGAGCATAGATTCCCCAGGGCGCAGAGTCTAAGAGCCAGCAGGTGTTCACCAGAGCCTCCAGTGGTGAGGATGGACTGTGCTGCAGTCTGGCTCCAGGTTGCAGCCCCCAGGGTCTCACAGCTCACGCTAATGGTAGACTACAGGAGAAGGAAATAGCAGGCTGGAACAACAAGGATAGTAAAGGGATAAGGCAGAGGTCAGGGCAACTAGCAGACAGGAACAGAGTACCCGCCAAAGGTTCAGGTTCACAGGCAGACAGGGATGGTCGGGACACACCAAAAGGTCAAGGTCACAAGCAAACAGGAATCGTCGAGAACACGCCAAGGTCGGTAACAGAGAGAAACGTAGAGCACACAGCAAGCAGTAAACAGGAAGCCAAACACACAGTGAATACACAATGGTTGATCAGCACCACTGGCTTGCAGTGCACAGGTTAATATAAGGTTCCCTGATAGGACCTGGGGTGGAGCCATGTTTAGAGGAGAGGTTATAAAAACCACCAGGTGGAAGTGGCTGGCCTCTTAAGAAACACATGGAGAAGGTAAGCTGACAGACACACATCACTGCATAACCATGACACCAGAACAGTAATTTCCTTATTGGAAACTCTCCCCCTCTCCTTGATCTCAAAAACAAAATGTCACTTTCTGTAATGAAAATATGGACATTTAACCAGTTCTGATTTTCAGATAATAGAAGTACTACATCTGAGTTCACTATCTTAAAATAATTTAAAGTATCGGGTCGTTGGTCTTGTTAGAACTCTATGGAAAGTGCAAAATCAGGTTCACCTCTGCATAGAAACCAATGAGCATCCAGGTTTTATTATCAAAGCTTAATTGAACAATCTGGGGTTAGAAGCTCATTGGTTTCTATGCAGAAGTGAACCTGATTTTCTACTTTCCAGCTTTAGTAAATAAACCCCATTGTGTACTTAAAAGTGGGGTATGCCTGTACCGATAACCATAACCTATATGTAGTATAATGTTTGGGCTCAGTCCCCTGATGTAAGATTCCCCCCTTTGATCTTACTCATTGATCATATCTATGGTTTTTAATGGTTAGGAAGTTTCCCTTGCTGTTCCGGTTAAACTGAAGAATTAAACAGCAGGAGAAACTTTAGACAACAGTTCCCTGTTTTAATATAACGCGGTAATAGAATCTGAAATTCTATCCCATTAATGTACAAAAATTGTCTAACGAGTTGCCATTGCTTAGTATTGGAAGGGGTTGAATGACATGTTTGATTTTTTTCCATTTTGTATAACCTGCAATCCTTAAATAAAACAAAAAAAATAAAAGAAAATATGCACATTTCCCGTCTTTATTGTATGTCTTGGATTAGCTAGAGAGGAGAGCTGATGGAAGCTTTAAAGGTCCATGCACACTAAGCAACTGGAAAAATGCAGAAAAAGCATGATAGCAAAAGCAACATAAAAAATGCTCATAGTGGTTCATATTGCACAAGAGTTTATGAGAGATTATGAGCATTTTCTGTTATGAGCTTTTTTTTCAAAAACATTCCTCTCTGCTCATTTTCATGATAATCAATGTACACTTGAAAATACCAAATGCTCCTAAACCCTGCATGTATGCCTGTTAATGAGCATCAAATGTTTTTTCTGCCATTTGTCTTGCTTTGCTTTTCTCTCTTCACACAGTTTGTCATTCCTGATGCTTTCTTCCTACTTCCCAGCAACAGTAAATATTAAATAGGAGGTTGTGAATGGCTTTGTAAGTTGTTAGAATTTTTTATTTAATTTGTTGCATGATGGGAAGCCAGTGGAGGGATTGGCAGTATAGAGTAATGCCGCGTACACACGATCAAACAATCCCGTGGAAAAGTCCGGCAAACTCAAGTCCGCCGGACAATCCGCCCGTGTGTAGCCTCCGGTGGACTTTTTTTACCCGAAAGTACAGTGGACTTAGAAAGTAGTTTTGCACTCCAATCTTACAGCCGGACTCGCATTTCGGCGGACAATCCGGCCGCGTGTGCACCAGTCCGCCGTACTTTTGAAATGAACCGACTTTTCCCACCCGGAGAAAAGTCTGCTCATTTTGAGTGCGTCTCCAGGTAGCTGGGGCCAGCGAAAGAGGCGTCACTGGCCCCGCCACCTGGTATGGACTTAAAGGGGAAACCCCAACGCTGAAAAAAAATCAGAGTGGGGGTCCCCCCCAGATCAACATCAGACCCTTGTCCGAGCACGTTACCCGGGCGGCCAGGAAAGGGGGGGACGAACGAGCGGCCCCCCTCCTGAGCTGTACCTTGCCCTGAACATGGGGGGTGCTTTGGGGAAGGGGGGCCGCGTGGCCCAGATACCGGCCCCCACCCTATGTGAATGAGTATGGGGTAACCCTACCCATTCACCTGTGGAAAAAAGTAAAACAAAACACAACAAACAAGGGTTAAAATAGTTTATTGCACAGCTCCGCGGGTCTTCCGTCTGGTACGGCTCAGGAGGGGGGGCGCTCGCTTGTCCCCCCCCTTTCCTGGTCGACCGGGTACCGTGCTCGGACAAGGGTCTGATGTGGACCTGGGGGGGACCCCCACACTGATTTTTTCGGCGTTGGGGTTCCCCTTTAAGTCCATACGAGGTGGCAGGGCCAGCGATGCTTCCTTTGCTGGCCCCGGCTACCTGGAGACGCGCTCAAAATGAGCGGACTTTCCTCTGCGTGTGTGGGCGAGTCCGTTCATTTCAAAAGTACGGCGGATAGTCCAGCAGACTTAGTACGCCGTATTAGTCCGCTGAAAAAGTGCCATGTGTGGGCAAGTAGCTCGTTCGTAAAGTCTAGACTAAGTCCGCCGGATAGTCCGCTACATGTGTACGCGGCATAACAAGCACTGAATGGTTGGTAAGATGGATGAATCTGGCAACAGCATTCATGATAGACTGAAGAGGGGAAAGCAAGTTGAGTATTTAACCAGTTGAGATACGCGCTATAGCCAAATGACGGCTACAGCGCGGACCTCCTTTGCTAGGACTACGTCTATTGACCTATGAGACTCGCCTGATCACCGATCCGAGCAAGGGGTCGATCCCGACCCCTTACCACGTGATCAGCTGTCAGCCAATGACAGCTGATCATGTGATACAACGGAGCCGGTAATCGGCTATTATTCCTCCTCGCGCTGTCAGCGCGAGGAAAAAAAAGAGCCGATCACCGGCGGCCGTGATCGGGACATCAGTCCCGATCACGGCCAGCCCTGCCAGTGCCCACGTGCCCCCTACCAGTGCCACCCATCAATAAATAAGTGCCCCCCGTCAGTGCCACCCAGCAGTGCCCACAGTGCCACCCAGCAGTGCCCACAGTGCCACCCAGCAGTGGCCGCAATCTGCCTCAACAACGGTGCTGCACCCCAGTGCCACATATCCGTGCCCATCAGTATCATCTACCAGTGCCCATCAGTGCCACCTATCAGAGCCACCTATCAGTGCCACCTATCAGTGCCCATCAGTCCCATCTATCAGTGGTACCTATCAGTGCTCTTTAGTGCCACCCATCTGTGTCACCCATTCGTGCCACCCATCAATGCCATCTTATCTATGCCCATCTGTGCCCATCAGTGCCACCTTATCTGTGCCTATCGGTGCCACCTTAACTATGCCTATTGGTGCCACCTTAACTATGCCTATCAGTGCCCACCAGTGCAGCCTATCAGTGCCGCCTCATCAACGCACTTCAATGAAGGAGAAAAATGACCTGTTTGCAAATTTGTATAACAAACTATTAAACATGATTTTTGTATTTTTTTTATTTTGCGTTATTTATTTTTTTTGTTTAGCAAAAAATAAAACTCCCAGCTGTAATTAAATACCACCAAAAGAAAGCTCTATTTGTGGGAAAAAAATGATAAAAATTTCATTTGGGTACAGTGTTGTATGCCCGCGCAATTGTCATTCAAAGTGCATCAGCGCTGAAAGCTGAAAATTGCTCTGGGCAGGAGGGGGGTTTAAGTGCCCAGTAAGCAAGTGGTTAAGAAAAATGCTTAGCAAAAATTATTCTGGCATCTAACAAAATAGATTATGTTTATAAACTGATGTGAGATTTAACACTAAGATGCAATCCCTCACATTTCCGAGCTATTGAGGATGCAATCCCTCACATTTCCTAATTTTTTACAACATTTTTATGAATTCTATTGTATATTATTACTGTACTATTTCTTTGGAAATTTGTATAAATCTTCTTCCCTGTTATGATTATCAATGTTCTATATCATGTTTACTTGATATTCCGACGGGACGTTTCGCGAACGCGGCCAATAGTTCGCGAACCGGAACGTTCGCGGCGGGCCCCATTGACTTCAATGGGAGGCGAACTTCGCAAACCTACAGGTCAAATTTGCAGCCACAAAATAATTAATAGCTGTGCAAACCTAGTCCCACCACATGGCCAATGACATAACACATGTATGAGGTAAATCTGGGATCGACAACTACAAGCATTCTTTTTTTATATGGGAAATTGTTGTGACAATTCAGGACTGTGGAGCGCATGAAGGCAACGGAGGAGAGGGAAGGTCAGGGTAGGCAAAGAAGAGGGTGCAGGAGATGATCACCAGCAGCGTGACATACAGCAATGACACCTGCACCGTGATAGAGTCATCTGACACCAGCACCGTGATAGAGAGCACTGACATCAGCAGCGTGACATAAAGCACTAACACCAGCACCATGATATACAGCACTGACAGCAGCACCGTGATAGAGAGCACTGACATCAGCAGCGTGACATAAAGCACTAACACCAGCACCGTGATAGAGAGCACTGACATCAGCAGCGTGACATAAAGCACTAACACCAGCACCGTGAAATACAGCACTGACATCAGCAGTGTGACATACAGCACTAACACCAGCACCATGAAATGGAGCACTGACAGCAGCACCGTGATAGAGAGCACTGACATCAGCAGCGTGACATACAGCAATGACACCAGCACCATGAAATGGAGCACTGACAGCAGCACCGTGATAGAGAGCACTGACATCAGCAGCGTGACATACAGCAATGACACCTGCACCGTGATAGAGTTATCTGACAACAGCACCGTGATAGAGAGCACTGACATCAGCAGCATGACATAAAGCACTAACACCAGCACCGTGATATACAGCACTGACAGGAGCACCGTGATAGAGAGTACTGACACCTGCACCGTAAGCAGCCCCAGGAGGAAGTCAGCATAGCACAGGGATGGTGGGAGCCCCTCATAATGAGCATAGCACAGGGATGGTGGGAGCCCTTCATAATGAGCATAGCACAGGGATGGTGGGAGCCCCTCATAATAAGCAGCCCCAGGAGGAAGTCAGCACAGCACAGGGATGGTGGGAGCCCCTCATATTAAGCAGCCCCAGGAGGAAGTCAGCACAGCACAGGGATTGTGGGAGCCCCTCATAATGAGCATAGCACAGGGATGGTAGGAGCACCTCAAAATATGCACAGCAGAGGTACAGCCCCAGGAGGAATTCAGCACAGCACAGGGATGGTGGGATCCCCTCATAATATGCACAGCAGAGGTACAGCCCCAGGAGGATGTCAGCACAGCACAGGGATGGTGGGAGCCCCTCATAATAAGCAGTCCCAGTAGAAATATGACACCGCTCAACCTCTTCAAAGAGAAGGGTACGGGCATATAGTACGGTGTGCTTTTTTTGGACAAGGAAGTGAGCCAAAGGAAGAAAGAAGGTCTGTGTGCTCGATTAAAAAAATTGTTTATAGACATATACATGGTCTACTGGTCACATGTGTTGAATTCCACCGAGATCCATGCCTCATTCATTTTTAGAAATGTGAGGTAGTTAACACTGTCGTGAGCTAGGCGAGTACGCTTATCGGTCACGATCCCCCCTGCTGCGCTGAACGTCCTTTCGGACAGGACACTGGATGAGGGGCAAGCCAACAGTTCGATTGCAAATTGGGCAAGCTCTGGCCATAGGTCAAGCCTGCCCACCCAGTAGTCCAGGGGTTCATCACTCCTCAGAGCGTCCACATCGGCCGTTAACCCGATGTAGTCGGACACCTGACGGTCTAGGCGTTCCCTGATGCTGGATCCGGATGACACCTGTCGATGGGTCGGCTGAAAGAATGACCTCATATCTGAAGTCAGCAACACATCTTCAAACCGGCCTCTTCTTGCAGGCGCTGTTGGATTGGTACCCGCACCTCCTTTTCTGGGAGTGGGAATTGCTCCTCTGACAGCGCACGCAAAGGCAGAATGCAGCATTTCTCGAAGCAAGGCCTGGAAGTGCTCCATTCTGCCAGCCCTCTGTGATGGCGGTAAACATTTCCGCCATTTTGTGTTTGTACCGGGGGTCTAAGTACGTTGCCACCCAGTACTGGTCCTTGACCCTTATGCTTTTTATACGGGGGTCCTTATTAAAACACTGGAGCTAAAGTGGAAGCGGTGTGGCGGCCTGGCTCCTGCTCATCATCCAGGATAACGTCGTCCTCTTCATTCACCTCTCCCCATCCACGCACAACAGGGATCCCAGAAAGGATTTAAAGCATGCTCTTCTTGCTCCTCCTCATCCGCCCCGGCACCATCCTCCTCTGACTCCTCTTCCGACTCCTGTTGTTGACTTGTCTCAGATAGAGTAGCCCCCCCTGGGAATTCATCCAGCATTGCGACTTCCTCATCTTCCCGCTCCTGCTCCTCCACAGCTTGATCAATGACACGACGCAATGCATGCTCCATAAAGAAGGCATAAGGTACCATGTCACTGATGGCGCCATGGCTGCCACTGACCAGTTTGGTGATCTCAAATGGGCGCAGAAGTCTGCATGTGTCGCGCATGAGCAGCCACTGGCGCAGTGAAAAAAAACCCAGCTCCCCAGAACCTGTTCTGCCGCAGAGTTCATACAGGTAGACATTAACTGCACGTTTCTGCTAGAGCAGCCTATCAAGCATATAGAAGGTTGAGTTCCATCGCGTCGGGCAATCGCAAATAAGACGTCTGACCGGCAGATTGTGTCGCCGCTGAATGTCAGCAAGGCGAGCCATGGCCGTGTAAGATCTTCTGAAATGGGCCGAGATTTTCCTTGCCTGCTGCAAGATGTCCTGGACCCCAGGGTATTTGACAAGGAATCGCTGCACGACCAAGTTTAAGACGTGTGCCATGCATGGCACGTGCGTGATTTTGCCCTGTTTCAATGCCCTAAGCAGATTGGCACCGTTGTCACACACCACTTTACCAACTGTCAAATTGAGCGGTGTTAGCCACTGATCTGCCTGTGAACGCAAAGCTGAAAGGAGTGCCGGGCCAGTGTGGCTCTTGGCTTCCAGGCACAACAGACGCAGCACGACATGGCAACGTCTCACCTGGCATGTCGAATAGGTTCTGGGGAGCTTGGGCGGCGGAGCGGAAGAGACGCTAGCAGCGGAAAAGGAGGAGTCAGCCGAGGAGGAGAGGGAGGAGGATGGAGTAGGAGGAGGAGGAGAAGAGTCAGGCCTGCATGCAATCCGTGGCGGTAAAACCACATCTACACGGGTGCCACGGTTACATGCTTGACGGCCGTCAGAAGGTTCACCCAGTGGGCAGTAAAAGTGATATACCTTCCCTGCCCGTGTTTGCTAGACCACATGTCTGTGGTCAGATGTATCTTGGCACCAACACTGTGTGCCAGAGATACATTCACTTGCCGCTGAACATGGCCATATAGCTCTGGGATGCCCTTCTCTGAGAAATACTTCCTTCCTGGGACCTTCCATTGTGGTGTTCCAATGGCCACAAATTTGCGAAAGGCCTCCGAGTCCACCAGTTTATATGGCAGTAGTTGGCGGGCTATGACTTCTGACAAGCCAGCCGTCAACCGTTGGGCAAGAGGGTTATCCGCCGTCATCATTTTTTTTTACGCTCGAACATTAGGCCCACGGAAGCCTGCCTTTTTGCAGAAAAACGTAACCTTGGCGTGATGGAAAGTGAAGTGGAGGACGATTGTGAGGAGAGAGGAGAAGGAGAAGTAGAAGACGAGGCTGGGCGGTGAGAGCCTGCAGTGTGGCTTTGTGTGTTCCGTTGCTCCCACTGGGCTCGGTGATGGCTGCTCATGTGCCTTCTTAAGGCGGTCATCCCTAGGTGAGTGTTGGGCTTACCACGACTAATGCGTTGACTGCAAAGATTGCAGATGGCAACGCTATTGTCAGCAGCGGACACGTTAAAAAAAGCCCACACTGCGGAGCCATGTGCTGGTGTCCTGGGAGCGCCAGATGTGACCGTACATGGTCGATGACTCGCTCCTGAAACATTTGCAGTCTGCTTTGTCCCTCCTGTGCAATGTAAGTTATTCCTGCTTCTTCTCCCTATCTGCTGGTCCATATCTCCCTCTGAACTCCCCTCCTCTTCCTCTCTTGTGGGCACCCACGTGACATCACTAGACACGTCATCATCGATGTCACCGTCCCCACCGCTATAGGTAGAGATCTCGGAGTAGGCAGCAACACCGGGTACCAACCTCCTCCTTGGGCTGATCTGGGTACTGTCGTCAGACTGCTGAGTAGCGGTTGTTGCTACCTCCTCTTCCTGATCCAATACCAAGAGTGGCTGCGCATCAGAAATGTCTTGATATGGATTGGAAAATAATTCCTGTGACTCAAGCGGAAGGTATGTGGTGGTGGTGGTGGTGGTGTTGTTGGTGGTAGTGTCTTTGGGGGTGCACATAGCAGAGAGTGAAGAAGAGGGTGCAGATCGAGAGGATGAGGACGGTGCAGAAGAGTAAGGCTGAGTGAGCCACTCAACCAAGTCTGGTGCGTCCTTTAAAGTAATTGAACGCACCTCCTGCAACTTCCCACTTTGGCTCAAGCCTGTTGCTCCTGCCCTACCCCTACCACCCCTGCGGAAGGGCCTGCCTCTTCCTCTGCCTGTCATTTTTTAAATGACCCTGTGGCAAAACTCTCAGTCCCTATACCGATGAAGGACTGCTGCAGTATAGGGCAGCGGTCAGCAGTGGTGCACCTCAACCCTATGTATTGTGGACCAATACCAGTCCTTATAGAATAGCAGACTGTACCTCACTCAACCCTATGTACTGTAGCACCCTAGACAGACCAAGTTACCAGTCCTTATAAGGACCTTTGTGGAACAAGTAGGTTGTGTATGACTGATTAGCAGACTGTACGTCAGTCCCTATACCGATGAAGGACTGCAGCAGTATAGGGCAGCGGTCAGCAGTAGTGCACCTCAACCCTATGTATTGTGGACCTATACCAGTCCTTATAGAATAGCAGACTGTACCTCACTCAACCCTATGTACTGTAGTACCCTATACCTTACCAGTCCTTATAAGGACCTTTGTGGAACAAGTAGGTTGTGTGTGACTGATTAGCAGACAGTACCTCACTCAACCCTATGTACTATAGCACCCTACACCAGGTTATTACCAGTCCTTATAAGGACCTTTGTGGAACAAGTAGGTTGTGAATGATTAGCAGACTGCAGCAGAAGGGCAGCAGTCAAGTATAATATTCTTTCTATATTTGGAAGAAAGAATATTATACGTGTACAAGCCTATTACTATACCACTGATACCAGTCCTGAAAAGAACCTTTGTGGACCTAATATAGTAACAGCTACTGATTAAACTGACCCTCACTGCTTCAGACACTGCTTCCTGCCTGTCCCTATATAAACTGACAAAACAGAGGCTACTGGAACAATAACTGGAATAGCACTTTTGTGGACCTGATAGTAACAGCTAATGACTAAACTGACTGTCCCTACAGCAGACACACCGTCCTGTCCCTTTCTCTAAACTGACAAAAGACACTCAGGCTGCTGCAACAATCACTAGCACAGCAAACCTATATCCTGAACTACACCTAACACCTATACCAGTCCTGAAAAGAACTTTTGTGTACCAAATAGCTAGCGATTTGGGTCACTGCAATCTCTCCCTGCTCCACACAGCAACCTCTCCCTATAGTGACAGAAGAAAGAATGTAAAATGGCCGCCGGATCGGGTGTATTTATAAGTTAGGGGGAATGTCAAAGTGTCCATGTGCTGTAATGTCTCAATTGGTTGTCCTGTACCCCATGATGGATGTGTCATCATAGGTCAAAGTTCTTTTACACAGTAAACACGGAAGTCCGCCAGGCGAACGGCGGCAATAGTCCGCCGGGCGAACGGCGGCAATAGTCCACCGAACGGGCGGACCGCGAACAGCCGAAATTCGCCGCGAAACGACCGCCGGGTGAACCGTTCGGCCATCACTAGTATTGAACACTTATTGGTCACATAGAAACTCTCCCTGACATTCATGTATAATTGATAATAAAATTTCTACTCTTACATTGTTTTTGAGCCTGCCTCATTTAAAGTCCCATACTCGTTTTGTTTTTTGAATTTAGAATAGGGATGGAGACGCACTGCCCCCCCCCCTCCCCTTCCTTTTGTGTTTCATCTAAAGTCCCAGTATATGGAGATATACATTCCCCCCCTTTTTTGCACTTTTTATGACAATAACTTGCTTATAACCCTTAAAAAAGAACACTTTTGATTTTTCATGTTTGTGTCCTATATACTTTAATGGTGTTCATTTGTTCATCCACATTTTTTGCCTGTTCAGAAGTTATAATGTGAACTAAACGGGGGGGTTTCATCTCATCCTTAATATTAAAGCTGTCAGTAGGTCAGCCTTTAGTGGCACAGATTTGCTGGATGCTGGCACTGTGACATCATAATGGGCGGGGACATCATCCGGTGATGTCCCTATATAAGTCGCCGCGCGCCGCGCCCTTGCCACCGTGAGCGGAGGCAGCGACGAGGCAACATCTGAAGAGAAGAAGAGAAGAACAGAAGACGGCGACAGCGGCGACAGAAGACCAGGCCACCGCCTGTAAAAGAGCTAGAAGAAGGCGTGGTGGCCCGGCAAGAAGAACCGAAGAGGGGGACAAGACCCCCGAATTCGGAAGAAGAGGGCGGCAGCGGCGAAGAAGAAAGTTGGGCTCCTCCGCTAGCAAAAGAGCTAGCAGAAGATAGCGGAGGAGTCCGGCAAGAAGACCCCCGAAGGTTGACAGAAGACCCCCGGAGCTGTGCAATAAACTATTTTAACCCTTGTGTGTTGTGTTTTTCTTTTACTTTTTTTTTTTTACAGGTGAATGGGTAGGGGTACATTGTACCCCATACTCATTCACATAGGGTGGGGGGCCGGTATCCGGGGGCCCCCTTATTAAAGGGGGCTCCCGGATTCTGATAAGCCCCCCGCCCGCAGACCCCGACAACCAATGACCAGGGTTGTCGGGAAGAGGCCCTTGTCCTCATCAACATGGGGACAAGGTGCTTTGGGGTGGGGGGCCGCACGGCCCCCCACCCCAAAGCACCCCCCATGTTGAGGGCATGTGGCCTGGTACGGCTCAGGGGGGGGGGGGGGGGGCGCTCGCTCGTCCTCACACCCTTTCCTGGCCGGCCGGGTAGCGTGCTCGGATAAGGGTCTGGTATGGATCTGGGGGGGACCCCCACGCCGTTTTTTTTTTAAAATTTGGCGTGGAGTTCCCCCTCCAAAAAGTCACCTGGCCTGGGGCAACTTAAAGTCGTGTTGTAAGTCGCCCCAGGTCGTGTCTAAGTCGTGTTCAAGTTGTCTCCAAGTTGCCTCACAAAGTCGTCCTGGAAGTCGTGTCGCCCCTGTGTGAAGCGCCTCTTACACACCAAATCACAAAATATATTGTTTTATATGTTAACTACTGAACATTATCCAGGGAAGCAGAACATTTACTGATATATTCTAAATACAAAAAGTAAAGAAAAGCAAAACAGATTACCATATTTGGAATTCTATATATATCATCATAAAGAAGCAGCAACACGAAAACTAATGTAAAATGTTGTCAGTGTGTTCTAAATGATAGCCTAATAAATATACCTTAATGTAAAGCAATTCAGATTGTAACCTTAGTATAATGGATAGTACTACTATCAACATTGCGGAATGGTGAAATACATATTATCATTTTTTTCACATTATTGAGTACATAGAAATCATATTTGCTGAAAATGTCCTATATATAAAATTATCTATGGTGCATAAAATATTCACAGCTTTTCTTTCAAGTAATGTCACTATTAATTGAAGCAAATGTTCACAGAAAAAAGAAATAAGCAGTTATTGCAAAAGTGTTACTTTAAACAGCAAAAATAATTCAGTCCATCATTAATTATTAAAAAGTTTTAAATAAAATTCAAGTAGAAAATTGGACTATATATTTCTGAAGCACATTAGCAGTAACTTAATTCTGCCTTTTCACTAAACCATTTATCAGCCATTGAAAATGTATATTTTGTAGCTTTTAATTCACCAATTTTGGATAATAGATAAATAATTAAATCTTAAATTACCCTTTACTAGAATACAATTAAAGTAATGACTTTTCAAAGGAGTTGTCCTAATCAACCTTATTTAGTATATGTTTTACAGAATTTTAATGATGCGTTATAAGTATGATAAACTGTATCAAGTTATTTATGCAGATAAAGAGTAAGCAGAAATGTTATCACCACTTTTCCACTCCCACATTTACACAGTAACATTAAGGGCCAATTCACACTTAGCATTGCTTAAATCACATTCATTATCACTTTGCATTATCTTGTGCTATGGTGCACTGTATGCGCCCTGCTGCTGGGGGGGGCTGCAGAAAGGAGAATCTTGTTCTCTATGGGTAAGCAATGATCTCATTGCAGATTGCTGAAACGTTCCATACTGCATCAGACCTATAGTACTGCAATCAGCAAAGCTCATGCTCCACGCAAATTGGAAAGTGCTGACTCTAAGTAACATGTGAGTCAAAATCTTTGAAATTAGATCACTGCTTCCCCTGAAAGAGAAAAGGATCCACTCAGCAGTTGCTGGCAGGGGACACATACACCTTAAAGTGGTTGTAAACCCTTACAACACACTTTGACCTACAGGTAAGCCTAGATTAAGGCTTACCTGTAGGTCCAAGAAATATCTCCTAAACCTATACGGTTTAGGAGATATTTGCCCGAAGACAGGCACCACTGTCTACGGCGCATGCGCCGTAGACAGCGGCGCGCAGGCGCACTGAGCGCGGCATTTCCAACGACGGAGCTGTCGCGCGTCGGCTCTCGTGCGCATGCGTGGAAGTGACGTCATCGCGGCTTCGCCGAATGACAGCGCTGAAGCTGCGAGACCCACCGAGAAGATGGATGCGCTGGACTACAGGGGACAGTGGTGACATCGCTGGCTCCTGTGTCAGGTAAGTGACACATAATGGACTACTATGCGATGCATAGTAGTCCATTATGCTTTGCCTTTGCAGGGAATGAAAGAGGAAGTAAACTCATCAGGGTTTACTTCCTCTTTAAATTATTGAATACCTTTTGTTTTGATGCACCTGAAAGATATTTATTTTATTTAAACTGGGGGTTCAATTGGACTTCATAGAGAAACATAAAAAGTTGATTAGAAGTTGCTCCCCTTCTCCCAACCACATATGCCGAGTTCACCTCCGAGCAAATGTATCATTCATTCAACAGGACAAAATATTGTACATCACAGTTTGGAGAGTTCATTAATCTGGGCAATGTAATGCATAGCACAGTTTACAAAATGCTGTATTTTGTGTTAGCAGGTGTGCCATTATATTGGTGGTCAGTTGAGAAGTATGCCAGCAAAGTGGTTGTGGGTGGAGGATGTGTGTACATATGTGAAGTGGTGGGCAGTGGAATGTATGTATTAGTAGCATAGTATAGTAGTCCAAAGTTTGAAATGTACAGCACAGCACACAAGGTGCAGGAGTCCAGAGTAGGTAACATACAGCATGGGAACAGGCCACAGTGATCCAGAGTATGTAACATACAGCACAGCATATAAGGTGCAGTTTTCCAGAGTATATAATATACAGCACATCACACAGGGTGTAGCAGTCCAGAGCATATACAGTACAACACATGCAGGGTGCTTTGGTTCAGAGTATGTCATGTACAGAATGGTATACATTACACACTGTCTAAGGTATGTACTGTTTAGCTTTGTAGTGCTTGATGGCAAAGCATGCTGGACATGTTTTCTGATGCCAGTATTTTGTTCAAATAAGTTCTCTTTTTAGAAAAAAATAAATGCAAATTTTTGTTGCAGGTAAAAAAATGTGCATTTATTTATTTTGAGCCTGTAAAGCATTGCATTAGCAATCAGCAGATCATTGGTGCCATGTAGGACTTCAGCAGATCTGCCAGTGTATCTGTGTGTCCAAATATGCTATACGGGGAAGCAAATACAATCTGACAGGAAGAGAGAATGAACTATCACAGTGCTGTGTTCATTGAAAACTACAAGCTGACAGCAGCAAAGGCTGCTGGACCTTGTAGTTTTCCATTCACAGGACACTGTGAATGAGTCATGCGGTCAGGTGGGTGGACCCCCCTCTGCCACATTTTTTTAAATTCTGACAGCTAGCAGAGAATGTGTGTGGGGGGATCCTCACCGCCAGATTGGGGAATCGGTGAGGTGCAGGGGCCGGTCTGTTCGTAACATGTTACACCCTGAATATGGTTGTACAGTAACATGTTACGAAAGGTGAACTTATCCTGTAACCACTCGATCACTGGACACTTAAACCCCCTTCCTAACCTGACCAATTTTCAGCATTCATACAACACTGTACCCATATCAATTTTTTTTTTTTCACACAAATAGAGCTTTCTTTTGGTAGTATTTAATCACTGCTTGTTTTTTTTTATTTTTTGCGCTATAAAAGAAAATAAAGGCTGAAAATTTTGTAAAAATAAATAAAATTTTCTTCATTTCTGTTATAAAATTTTTAGCAAATTAGTAATTTTTCTTCATAAATTTTGGCCAAAATTTATACTGCTACATATCTTTGGTAAAAATAAGTACAAATTGGTGTATATTTGGTCTTTGTGAAAGTGTCAGGGCTGGCTTAGCCCTTCTTTGAGCTGGCTGCTCAGCTGTTTGCTAATTGCCAGCTCTCATCTCTCTCCACAGTTACCAGCTGTTCCTTATCCAGCTCGTCTGACCTGCCTACTTAAAGAGGAAGTAAACCCGGATGAGTTTACTTCCTCTTTGTCTCCCTGCAAAGTTAAAGCATAATGGGCTACTATGCATCGCATAGTAGCCTATTATGTGTCACTTACCTGACATAGGAGCCAGCAATGTCATCGCTGTCCCCTGTAGTCCGGAGCGTCCATCTTCTCCCGGGTATCGCTGCTCCGGCCACTCACAGTGCCGAAGCAGCGATGACGTCACTCACATACATGCTCATGGGAGCCGCCACTAACGGCATATCACCGTTAGCAGCGGCATGCTGCTAACGGCAATAGTGCGCCTGCATGCCGCTGTCTACAGTGTATGCGCCGTAGACAGCTGTCACTGTCTTTTAGTAAATATCTCCTAAACCATGTAGGTTTAGGAGATATTTCTTGGACCTACAGGTAAGCCTTAATCTAGGCTTACCTGTAGGTCAAAGTGGTTTGTAAGGGTTTAAAACCACTTTAAAGCTGTCCAGGTCACTTCATATCTGCCTTCGCCTTGGTTATTTTCACAAGAAACCATCTCCTGCGGGTTCTGTTTAAAGACTGGATTGCTGACATCCCTGCTGGCTCCTTATCCTGCTTGCTGTTGCTCCACTTGGATCCCTGACTTTTGGCCTGACTGATTACCTGATCTGGTTACTGAACTCTGGACTAGGTGACTATTCGATCCGGCTACCGGACTCTGGCTATGCTTTGAATATGCTTACTCTATTTACCTTTTATTTTTATTAATAAACAAGTGTGATTTAATTGTACTTCTGTCTCGGTCTGATTCATGGTTTCTGACAGTAGGCGAAAGGCCACGAATTCAGAAGATACAGTCAATCCACTTGTTGGTAATATTTTGGATTGGATGAGCAAGATCACCGCATGGATCGATTTGCCACGGCTCACCTGGAATCCCCCACTGTGGCTGCTCCAGTACAACCTGTGTCGCAGGCCGTCCCTGCTTGTGCGCCAGTCTCTGTGCAGGCACTCACCTCGAGTACTACCTCTATAAGAGATATGTCTGGTTCCGCTCCACTTCCCCAGCAATTTGGGGGCGATCCAGTTCAATGCACAGGGTTTCTCAATCAGGTTGAGATATACTTTGAGATGCTGCCCCAGGCATTTCCCACAGACAGAAGAAAAAGGTAAATTTTGTGATATCTTTGCTTTCTAAGAGAGCCTTGGCCTGGGCTAACCCTCTATGGTAGATGCAAAAACCTGTTGTCTTGAGTTACCCTGAGTTTGTTACCTTCTTTAAAAGGGTATTTGACATTCCCGCACGCTCCGCTTCTGCTGCCAAGTGCCTCATGTCCATCAAAAAGAAAACGAGAATTGTTGCTGACTACGCCATTGAATTCAGTACTCTGGCAGCAGAGGTTGCTTGGAACAATGAGGCCCTTGTGGCTGCTTTTTCTCAGAAAGACTTTCTCTTAAGGAGCGCCTCCTGTACATTTGCCTCCGAGCTTTGTAGTCCCACCCATGCCTCCCTCACCTCCCATGTCTCCTGGTACCGAGTCGGTCAGTGAAGATGAACCCATGCACCTGGGCTTACGCGTCTCTCTGCGGATGAGAGAGCCTTTAGAAGGAGGGAGAGATTGTGCCTTTATTGTGGCCAGGCAGGTCACTTTTTGAAGTCTTGTCCTACCCATTCAGGGAATGCCCAAGATAAAGGCACTAATCGACTCTGGGGCTGCAGACCTGTTCATTGATGCTGCATTTGTTTTGCAGCACTCGATTCCGCTGCAGCTGCGTGACACTCCACTTGCCATTGAGGCTCTTGACGGCAGACCTTTACAGCCTGCCCATGTGACTCATGAGAAGGTTCCGTTGTCCATTACCGTAGGGGCTCTTCGTCATGAGATAATCCAATTACAAGTTATTTCCTCACCCAGGTTTCCGCTGGTTATTGGTTATCCTTGGTTACAGAGGCACAACCCCTCTTTTGATTGGCTCCGTGCTGAGGTTCTCTCCTGGTAACCACAATCCAGTGAGACATGCTTCCTGAAGGTATCCAAGGTCCTATGCACCTCTTCACTCCCCTCCCTGCTGGAGAAGTACCGCGATGCCAGTAGTTTGCCTCCACACCGGCCTTATGATTGTGCAATTGACCTTCAACCTGGTGCCATACCTCCTTGTGGCCGGGTTTACCCTTTGTCGGTCTTGGAGGATAAGGCCATGGAGGAGTATGTTGCTGATGTACTTTCTCGAGGTTTCATCCATAAATCCTTGTCTCCTTCTGGTTTCTTCTTTGTGAAGAAGAGGAGCGGTGAAGTGAGACCTTGTATAGATTATATGGGTCTCAATCGTGTCGCGATTAAGAATGCCTACCCGATTCCATTGATTACAGAGTTATTTGACCACTTCAAGGGAGTAACGGTTTTCACAAATCTTGACTTGAAAGGGGCATACAATCTCGTGCACATTAAGGAGGGAGACGAGTGGAAAACTGCTTTTAATACCAGAACAGGCCATTATGAATACCTGGTAATGCCTTTTGGCATTTGTAACGCCCCGGCAGTTTTCCAGGAATTTGTGCTTTAAAAAAAAAAAAAAAAAGTAAAGTGAGCCCAAAGTTTTTGCATAATGTAAAAGATGAAGTTACGTTGAGTAAATAGATATCTAACATGTCACCATTCAAAATTGCACACGCTCATGGAATGGCGCCAAACTTTGCCACTTAAAAATTCCCATAAGTGACGCTTTAAATTTTTTTACTGGTTACATGTTTTGAGTTATGGAGGAGGTCTAGGGACAAAATGATTGCTCTTGCTCTAACATTTGCAGTGATACCTCACATGTGTGGTTTGAACACTGTTGTCAGGTCACCTTGAGGCGAGGTGACAGGTGCACACCGTAGGGATGCGGAGTGCACCGCGAGGTTGTGGACCCTACGGCTGACTGCTGCAGACGGGGACAGATCCCACTGGGGATAGAGCGTGAGATTCCCTGGGGAGCGGAGTCTAAGAGCCAGCTGGTGTTCACCAGAGCTTCGAGTGGTGAAGATGGTCTTGGCTGCAACTGGCTCCAGGTCGCGACCCCCAGGGTCCCCCAGCTCACACCCACAGTAGGGAACAGGAGGATAGGGATGGTGAGGGACAAAGCCAAGGTCGGGGGCCACAAGCAGAACAGAATAGTCGGGTACACGCCAATAGGTCAGGGTCACAGGCAAGCAGGGATGGTCAGAACACGCCAAGGTCGGTAACGGAAATCAGTAGCAGAGCACACGACAGGAAGCTAATACACAAAGGAATACACAATGGTTGATCAGCACTGAGCCCTGCAGTGCACAGGTTTATATAGGCTCCCTGATAGGGCCTGGGGTGGCGCCATGCTTAGAGGAGAGGTTATAAAAACCACCAGGTGGAAGTAGCTGGCTTCTTAGTCTGAAGACATGAGGGAAGGTAAGCAAACACAGGAAGATCACTGCATAACCATGACAACTGTTTTCATATGTGGGCAGACTTACGTATGCGTTCGCTTCTGCATGAAAGCACAAGGGGACAGGGACACAATTTGTATTTTTTTTATTGTTCATTTTACTTATTTATTTTAGTTTGACACTTTTTTCCCAAAAATACATTTTTGGATCACTTGTATTCCTATTACAAGGAATATAAACATCTCTTGTAATAGGAATATGGCACGACAGGTACTCTTTACAGTGAGATATGACCCCACATCTCACCTCTAGGCTGGGAAGCCTAAAATAAAAAAAAGATCCTGGCTTCGATCGTAGCTGTGAGTCAGTAGAAGCACCCTGCCATCCCCTCTCACCTCCCATAAAGAACAATCAAAGCAGTGGAACAGCTGCTATGATCATTCTTAGGGTGTAAGGTGGTGGCTGGCTAAAAAATGTGTTATCTTAAAGATGCCTGTAGCTGCAGGCATCATTCAGATATCCCCGCACAAAGTCAAGGATGTTATATGATGGTAAAAACACATTTTTTTTTAACACAAAGTTTTCCATTTATACAATATTTCTAACACATAGCATGTACATACCAAACATGACACCCCAAAATAGATTGTCCTACTCCTCCTGAGTATGGTAATACCACATGTGTGAGACTTCCACAATCTGACCACATACAGAGGCCAAGTACAGCCAAGTATGGCTCAGCATGGCCGAGCATGGCCGAACATGGTTGAGCATGGCTAGGTATGGCTGGGTTCGGCTGGGTATGGCTGGAGGATGGCAGGAGGATGGCTGAACATGGAGGGATGGCCGAGCATGGAGGGATGGCCGAGCATGGAGGGATGGCTAAGCATGGAGGGATCTCTGAGCATGGAGGGGTGGCTGAGCATTAAGAGATGGATGTGGCTCTGTGTCACAGAGCAGTGCTCTGGGCACTACAGACACAGCCCACAGCGCTGCTGCCACCGATCTCTCCAATCTCCAATCACACTGAATGAAGAGGGGAAAGAGGAACCGGATATCACGCCAGTTTGTTTACGTATGATGGCTCTGTCATTTGACGGAGCTATCACGTGATAAACAGCCGCTATCCTCTGGATCCGGCAGTCTCGGATGTTCTCAGGTGCGCGCCCCAGGGGGCACACGAGAGATGGATTTGAGGAGGACATCACTGTACGCCCTCCCAGAGTTATGCAACCGCTCTGTAGCCATCATTCATCTATGGACCCGTTGGCAAGCGGCTAAAGTGTATGTATAGCCAAAACTTTAATATTTCATTTTGGATAGGGTTAAAGGGTGTACGGTTAAAATCTTCATCAGTTTTTTTTTTTCCTTTTGTGATCGTTGTCCCATTTGGGGCACTTATCTGTCCTGGAGACACAAGAATAAGTGGGTGAAATTTCCCTCTTAGCCCTTGTACACACGGTCAGACATTCCGACAACCAAACCGTTCTATTTTGTCCGACGGATTTTGTCCGAAACTGTTGCATACACACGGTCGGACAAAGTTGTCGGAAAATCCGAACATTCAGAATGTGATGACATTATTTCGTTACAACGGGACTACGTTCAGGCTAGTAGCCAATAGCTTTGGTCTAGGAATTTGATCTGAGCATGCGTGGCACTTTGTCCTATCGTTTGTAGAGAATTCCGATTGGACAAAGTCCCATTGGACCATGTTGTCGGAAAATTTTATAGCCCAGCTCTAAAACTTTGTCGGTCGGATATTCAGACGAAAACAGTCCGATGGAGCCCACACACGGTCGGATTATCCAACAACATGATCCGATCGGACATTTTCCGTCGGAATGTCCAACCGTGTGTACAAGGGCTAAAACTTTGTCGGTCGGATATTCCAACGGAAACAGTCCGATGGAGCCCACACATGGTCGGATTATCCGACAACACGGTCCGATCGGACATTTTCCGTCGGAATGTCCGACCGCGTGTACAAGGGGTAAGACAGCTGTCACTTATACAAATGTCCCCATGGTTTACTCTCACTATGCTATGGTGACAACAATAACAATTTGGATTTCCCATCACTTTCTGTTTTGGTGACAATAATACCAGGTAGAGATCTAATCCACAAAACTTAACAGGGTTCAAACTAGATATATCGGCAGCTGAAAATTATTGGACAAAAATAGGATTATCAGCGTTTTGGCAAAAAAAAAAACAAACAAACAGATAATTGATTTTAATGTCTCTGACTTTAATGCAAAATTGCGCCCCATTGACTTCAATGCAAAAACGCCCCCTATCGACTTCAATGCAAAATGACGTCCCATTGGCTTCAATGCAAAAGATGCCAGCCACACTGATTACGTCCCCCCATATTAAACTATCCAAGTCAGTTTCGGTTTTTGGCCAAGTGCATCCTGAATTTTCAGTTTCGTACCAGAATTCTCATTTTGGTGCACCACTAGTTCAAACCATTCCGTATTGTGTCCACCGTTTAAAATAAAAATACATTATGACTGTACATACATTTTAAGAAAATAGGGGCCATACAGAGAGACCAAATTAGGCAGTCAGTGGGGATGTACAGAAGGGTTTTAAATTGTTGATTTTGGTGATGTGTGTGTTGTTACTTTACTGGTCAGTATGGTAGTGCATCATACCGTGGAACACCGGTGGCAAAATTAATAATTTCATTGGAGGTTGCTTATAAATTGTACCTTTATATTAGATGGTGGATAGGCAAATATATCTAGGTTCAGTTTGCAGGGTGTTTGGTGAACCTATTGAAAATTTCAAACTTTAATCCAAACTCCACCAAAATCTATAGTGGGGGGGTCTTAAAAATCGATTCTGCCTATTTTCAAGGGGAAATTTGCAAGAAGTTTTTAAACAAAGGTCATAGGAAGTTGGCCACTGGCTTGGGGCATATGTACCAATACAAAAAATATACAGTACGGCAGGGTGAAGGCCCCTTTACTACAACCTCATATATATATTTTTTTACTATTACATAATGTCTTAGCCTACATAAAGCAAGAGCAGCACTTGATTTTTTTATTCAAATGGTAATAGGCATGAATTGACAGGTAGAAGTAGCAGCCACACGAGATCTAAAAATTACATAAAAGTTTACTCTTATTAAAAAATAGAGATAAAGATTGTACAAATTGGCTAGTTGCAGATCAGTTTATTGTTATAGTTCATGAGGATTTTTTCTTTTAAGTATCACTCTGGCCTGCATTGTTTTAACCTCTTGCTGACCGGCTCCTGTACATATACACTGGCACTTTGAAGATGAATATCTCGGTAATGGCAGCAGCTGCTGCCACAACAGAGATATCCATCTTTTCAGGAGCCAGTCGTATTTATGATAATGGTTGTCTCTGCGGTGGTTTCACCACAAGATCACCGTTATCGGTGGAGGGAGAGGGGAATCTCCTCCCGCCACTCTCCCACTCCCTCCGCCACTTACCGGAGCCATCGGCAGCCCGGGTATGGAGATGAGTGAGGCTTAGATGGCCCCACCCGTCTCCATACCATAGCAGGTTGGAAGCAATGTCAAAACGTCACTTCCACCCATATGTCTTCAAGGCACAATTTTTCAATGTCCTTTTTTCAAATTATATTTTTTTAAATTGAATTTAAGTCCAAATATAAGATCTGAGGTCTTTTTGGCCCCAGATCCCATATTTAAGAGGACCTGTCATGTTTTTTTCTATTACAAGGGATGTGTTACATTTCTTGTAATAGTTATGAAAGTGATCCAAATTCTTTTTTTTCTTTTTTTTTAAACAGTGTAAAAATAAATAAAATAAAGTTAATAAGAACAAAAAAACATTTTTAAAGCGCCCCATCCCGACGAGCTTGCACGCAGATGCGAATGCATACGTGAGTAGGCCCGCATATGAAAACGGTGGTCAAACCAGACATGTGTGGTCAAACCAGATATGTGAGGTATTGCCACGATCGTTAGAGTGAGAGCAATAATTCTAGCCCTAGACCTCCTCTGTAACTCAAAACATGCAACCTGTTTTGGGGGCCCTATGTCATTTTTTAAATTTGGCGCAAGGTTCCCCTTAATTTCCATACCAGACCTGAAGGGCCTGGTATAGATTTTGGGGTGCCCCCATGCAATATTTTTTTGATTTTTGGTTTTGGGTCTGGTATGAAAATTAAGCGGAACTCCAAAGGGCCTGGTAATGGACTGGGGTGGACCCAATGTCGTTTTGTTCAATGAATTTTATCTATATTGCCGGGACCTGACAATACATTACAGCCGCCATCAGCTTTAAATTAGTTCTTTCCTTCAGAAATGTAATTTTGCTGTGGTACGGTTCTAAACATGGGATAACTGCGTCACTTTACAGGCATACTATAGACACCCTCCAGGCATGATATGTAACCATGTACGTCCCTTTTTTGAAGAGGGATATCTCAGAAACGGCAGCAGCTGCTGCCACAACCGAGGTATCCATCTCTTCAGGCGGTGGTTCGGTAAGCGATAATGGTGGTCTCTGTGGTGGATTCGCCGCAAAGTCACCTTTATCGGTGGCGGGAGAGGTGCCACCCCCCTCCCGCCACTCTCTCGCACTCTCCGCTGCTGCTGTCCCCAGGATCAGGTTTTAGGCCCCTTTCACATGGGTGGATAGAATTCAGCTTTTAGCTGTGGATAGATCAAGTTATCTACCGCAGCTAAACTCAAACAATGCTTTCATATGGCCCCATTCACTGCAATGGTTACTTTACATAGGGTTTTTTGAAGTTAGAAAAAAAAATTTGATTGTGTCCAGGACCAGTTTATTGCAGCTATCTACAGCTATCTGCACTTAACTGCAGGTAATCACAGTGTACTATTTCACCTGTGTATAGCAGTGGCAACAAGGAAAGAAAAACAGGAAGCACATCAGAAATGAGAAAGTTCCACCACAGCTAAACGCAAGTAAACACAGCTAATCACAATGTACAACTGCAAGTGATCGCTGTGCTTGAGTCTTGGGATTTAAAAATAAAAAAAACATGCTTTTAACAGTGGCAGAACAGATACCCCAGTGTGAAAGGGGCCTAAGACAACTGCATTTCTGATGTGAAAGAGAAAGAAAACATTTCCCCAAACCACCCCCATACCCAGCATCTTCATCGCCAACTTTGCCCAAAAAAATATTTATACAAGTCTGTGGCCTGTTCTATACTACAATATCAAACATTAAGCCACCATTATTTTGTACAGAAGGCCATATGCATGCCATCATTACTTTGCATCCATCCTTGGTCTCCACCAGGGTGGAGGAGGATATTTGGGGCGCTTGCAAAAAGGAGGGTGGGGGTGCTAGGGTACTGGTAGTGAGGAAGAGGCCTCCAGAGCTACAGTTTTGGATGCACACAGCTTCTGGCTCCTTGGACAGATTAATGGGGTGGGGCATGCATTTTTTTTTAAATTGGGTGTGGGGTTCCCCTTAACATTGATACCAGACCCAAAGGGCCTGGTAATGGACTGGGGGGGGGAGGAATCCATGCCGTTTTTTTTATGATTTTTATCTATATTGCCGGGACTTGACAATACATTACAGCCACAAGCAGTTTTAAATTACTTTTTTTTCCTTTAGAAATGTCATTTTGCTGTGGTACTGTTATAAACATGGGAAAAATGTGCTACTTTGCAGGCGCACTAAGAACACCCCCCCCCCCCCCCCCCCGCATGATATTTAAAGGAATATTTCATTTTCAAATTTCCGCATATTCTTCGCTGTTCAGCGAAAGGTCCAACACCCGATGTCCGAGTCAAACTTACGTTCAACTCAAACATCGGGCTGAACCCTGGTGTACAAATGACATTGTTGCAGCAACCAATACCTCTAAGCCCTTGTACACACGGTCAGAGATTTCTGACGGAATGTGTCCTATCTGACCGTTTTGTCGAATATTCCATCTGTGTGTGGCCTCCATCGGACTGTTTCCGTCGGAATATCTGACGGACATACTTTTCCAACTTGCTGGTCAAATTTTCAGACAAAATGCTCCGATCGGACATACTCCGATCATGTGTACCCTACTCCAACGGACAAAGTGCCACGCATGCTCAGATCAAATTCCTAGACCAAAGCTATTGGCTACTAGCCTGAACGTAGTCCCGTCGTAACTAAATAACGTCATCACGTTATGTACAATCGGATTTTCCGACAACTTTGTTCGACCGTGTGTATGCAACAGTTTCGGACAAAATCCGTCGGACAAAATCCAACTGATTTGGTTGTCAGAATGTCCGACCATGTGTACAAGGGCTAACACTTTTCCCCGCAGTGTCTCCATGTACCTTAACTTGTACCTCCTTCCGAGTCATAGAAAGCATCTCAGCTACTGCCATGTCCATTCTGGGCCCCTTCTTTTTGAGAGATTTAGCAAGTGAGACAGTATCTGTGCCCTCTATGATCACTGCTCAGCCGCACCTCAGACTACACCAGCAGAGATGTTGCTAGCCACCGCATCAGGCGGAGAGACCTCTGATGTTTCCAACAATTCTCCTGAGCACCTTCCATACCAATCAGTAACTGGAAGCTGTGGGGGAAACACCCAAATGTACAGTGAATGTGTTTTCATCAACGCCAGCATTTCAAGTAAGGTTTCTGTAATCTCTAAACATACCATGTCTAAATATGTGACCTCTTTAGGGACCTTCCCCCTGTCTGAGATGTGGGGGGCTCATCCATTGCAGTTTTAGAGGTTGAGATCTTTGAAGAGACCTCCACATCCATGGAGGTACCCATCATCACAGCCTATTTCTTCCCTGGAGCACTGTCAGACACATGTCTCTTCTTACCCTGTAACTCAACAACAATGAGCCTCTGCAGGTAAGCATTAGTCACACTGTCACCTTGACACTTGCCGTTACTTAGCTGCTGGGTTGTGGACAACTAATCTGCCATGCCAACACCCTGAACCACTGGCCGCTCTGCTATTCCTCCGTCTGGCATAGCAGTTGTTGTCTCCACACCCTTACACATCATTACTTTGTAATTCGTTGCCAGTTTGTCTAGTGTTGCAAGTGCTTCCTTACAGAATCATCCCAGTACCTTGTGGTTCCATCACTGGCGCTCCACAGCCCTTCATCAGCTGCTCTAGAAGGCCGCACAGGAACCTGGGACTCACTAGCCAAAACATCACTTGTGTCATTTCTATACATATACCCTTGGGATGACACATCATCTTACAAGGCAGGCTGTAATACATGCTTTTGCCCTACCTGCTCAGTTGGCACTGACACACACATCTCTACACTTTCAGCTTTTGCAGGCTGAATTAACCCCTTGCCAACTGGGTTACACTTTGGGTTGTGGGGCTGCACCCACACACTCTCACTGTGTGACTTAGTTCCCCCTTGTTCCACCAGAGTAGTGCCACAGCCATCCTGGACAGCCTCTTTACTCCAACACATGGAGACCCCATGAGACTTCCATGGAAAATCCTGTGCCCCTGCCTCTCACAGGAGATATCCTACTCCCCTAATTGGTAGTGACCACATTACTAACATTCTCAGACACACATTTTTCAATGTCATTGTCACCAATAACATTACATTTACCACTAGTAACATGCTTGTTAGCATGACAACCTGCATTCTCATTGCATGTGACATTACTGACGCTTTAGTAGGTTATCTCTTTCTTTTACCCACCATAGCCTGTGAGCCGCACCTCACAGCAACATCTATTTTTAAAGGGGAATCCTTTCCTCCTTGGGCGGCTCCATAGATGACCTGAGAAACTCTCTGCGAGCTCTTGGAAGTTTCCCTGGGCAACCCTACAGCATCTGTCACTAGGGAACATGGCACAAGGACAGTTTTGGTCACCCCTAGTACTTTGTTGGATTAAAACAGGCATGTGCATAGTCCCCATATCCTTTCCAGTCTTTAGCCCTGCTGCCAGTTGGGCTTTACGTTTTACCTCCCAACTGCTCTGGGTAGCACACTGCAGCAAGTCTATGTCCATTGGTGAAGAATACGAATGTTATATTCAGCGCCGCTCCAATAAACAGTAAACAATAATACAATGTATAATAAAGTACCTACATTAGTATAATAATTACAATAACATAGTTATTAATTATACTGGGTCCCCACTCACCAGCAATAATCTTTAAATGCACTTGGTATTAAATTTAGAACGGCGTCTCCCGTCAATGGCTAGGGCTGTTGGATGTAATCAGTATGTGGGTAAAAATATCACCTTCTTTCCACCAATATATTAGAGATGTCAAGTATATCCTAAATCCAGATATAGTTATCACCTTTCAAACTTTTCCAGTGATCGAATATCCATATTAGACATGTAGCAATGAAGAGAAAAGGATATATGGTGTAATACTGCTAATTTTATTCCTAAAAATCCAAAATCATTACACTTACATTAAACTTTAAAACTGTGTAAACAACCATCACTAGGACTCCTCACCTTGATGTGCTTCGCCACTGGGCATCTTCAGAAGCTAGTTGCGCCCGTGACTGGTGCATAGTACAATTTCAATCACTTCCTGTTTCTGCCGGAACCGGAAGTGCTGTTACCGCCATCTTAGTACTCTCATAGACTCAGTCAGAAGGTTTGCATATTGTACTTGGTGACTTCCTGTTAGGTCTCACTACATCCCACTAAGTGTGTGAGCAGAATAAGGTCACTTCCTGATTCCACAGGAAGTGCTTATATAGCTATCTTGGTACTAATTTCTTTGAGACATTATACCCACTGCTGTAATTACCTTGTATGTGATCACTTCCTGTGTTTACAGGAAATGTGGATGTCACAATTGTAATACTCAATGTAGTCCTTAAATTGTGTGTATGTTGTACTTTATTATAATATTTGCACAACGAGTTTCCTTCTCAGTATACCTGTATTATGTCTATCGGTTAATTTGTATTGTCTACACGCATTGTCTAGTCTGTTATGAATGTCAGTGTCTAAAAAATATCCCTAAATTGGGACTATACAATCAATAAATACAGTGTTATACTCTACATGTCAATCTCCTTAATGACCTCTTACATTTCAGGCATATAACACATTTAAAAAATCCTATCTGATCAAAAAAAGTGACCATCTTTTTAAGGGGATCAGGAATAGTTTTGACAATTCTATCCTTCAATAATCGGTATTTAATGTGCGAGTGTGTATATATATATATATATATATATATATATATATATATATAGAGGTTTAATGGATTCAGGTATGCCTCGGATTTTTACATTATTTCTCCTAGACCTATCCTCCAAATTTGCTAGTTTTAGCTTCATAAGCATCATTTCTTCTTCCCTGTCATTATGGGCATCCACCAGGTCATTGAATGTTGCTGCAAATTCTCCCATTTTAGTTTCAACATGGGTTACTCTCTGAGACACTGAGGCTATCTCTGACTTAAAGTTCCTAGTGAGGGTCTGAATGTCAGCATGTATTGTGGAGCGCAGTGACACCAGCATATCTTAATGTTGTGTCCAGAATGGGGGCATTAGCTGTGGGGAACTCTGACAGGGAATCTTGCAGCTCTCTGGTGTCCTCCAGAGAGGAATCTAAGCTTACTTCAGTCTCCTCTCAGTCACCACTGTCCAGTCTAGGCTTACTTTTAGCTGGGCTGGTTACACCAGATAGCGGAGGGGTGCTGGTATTCTTCCCCAAGTAGCGGTGTGGGTGTTCTGGAAGTTGTGAGGCCGGTACCTGTCTGTTGGGCACATTGCGAGCGCCATGCTCTCCTCCCCTGCGTGTACTGCCGCCATCTTGCTCCGCACACCGCCGCTGTGTGAGGAAATAGTCCGGTAGTTTATTCGGTTTGCCACCGCTTTTTCTTTTCCGCTGAGGCATCTCCAGGCTTGCCCGCACCTCCTAGGGTTGGTTTCGCCAGGAAACGAGGCTTGCAGACCGAGTAATCTCCCCCTTTTGGCCCGTAGATGCGAGGAGCTCTTCACTGAGCGTCCATCCGCTCCGCCAGCTAGCCACGCCCCCCTATATATATATATATTTTATTGTTTCTGTCAGGGCAAGCCTCAACCCTTCCTTCTCTGAGCTGGCTGCTCAGCTGTCAGCTAATTGTCAGTTCCTGTCTCTCCACAGTTACTCAGCTGTTGATGATATCCTGCTTGTCAGTCCTGCCTACTCAAGCTGTCCAGTCTGGAGGAGCTCTGCCTTTACCTTGGTTAACATCACAGGAACTGAGACGCTCTCCTGTGATCCTGTTTAAGACTCTCTTTGCTGAAATCCCTTCTGGCTCCAGATCCTGCTTGCTGTTCCACTACATTGATCCATGACTTCTGGCTTGGCTAACTAGTTTATGGTTACTAAACTTTGGCTATGTTTCGACTATGTTCTTTTTACTTTTATTATTAATGTGATTTAACTGTACTTCTGTCTCAGCCTGATTTCATGGTTTCTGACAGTAGGCGAAGGCCATGAATTCAGAAGATGCAGTCAATCCACTTGTTGGTAATATTTATTCCAGATTGGATGAACTGGATCACCACATGGATCAGTTCGCCATGGCATTACAAATGCTTCTGAGTCGCATTGCTCACCTGGAATCTCCCACTGTGGCCACCCCGAAACAATCTATGTTGCAGGCTGACCCTGCTGCTGCTACAAGCTCTGTGCAGGCACCCGCCTTGAGTATTACCTCTATAAAGGAGATATGTCTGGTTCCGCTCCTCTTCCCCAGTGATTTGGGGGTGATCCAGTCCAATTCAGAGGGGTTCTCAACCAGGTTGAGATATACTTTAAGATGCTGCCCCAGGCGTTTCCCACGGACAGAAGCAAAGTAGGTTTCATTATATCTTTGCTTTGTGAGAGAGCCTTGGCCTGGGCAAACCCCCTATGGGAGACACAAAAACCTGTTGTCCTGAGCTACCCTGAATTTTTGGCTTTGTTTAAAAGGGTATTTGATGTTCCCACACACTCCACTTTTGCTGCCAAGTGCCTCAAGTCCACCGAACTGAGTATGAGAACTGTTGCCGACTTCACAATTGAATTACATACTCTGGCAGCAGAGGTTGCGTGGAACAATGAGGCCCTTGTGGCTGCTTTTTTTCATGGTCTCTCGGAGACCATCAAGGATAAGATAGTAGCCCGAGATATACCACGGAGCTGGAGAAGTTGATCACGTTTGCCATCCTCATTGACTCCAGACTCAGAGAAAGACTCTTTTAAGGAGCACTTGTGGAAGACTCCTGTATGTTTGTCTCTGAGCTTTGCAGTCCCACCCATTCCTCCCTCACCTCCCATGCCTCCTGGTACCAAGTCGATTAGTGAAGTTGAACCCCTGCACTTGGGTTTCACGCATCTCTCTGCAAATGAGAGAGCCTTTAGGAGGAGGGAGAGATTGTGCCTTTATTGTGTCCAGGCAGGTCACTTTTTGAAGTCTTGTTCTACCCGTCCAGGGAACGCCAAACCTTGAGGTCCTGTCACGGACAGACCATAGATGGCGTTGTTTCATCCCCAGTTATCCAGAAGGATAAATTCCTGGTCCCAGGTACTGTTTCTTGGGCTGAGTCATCTATCGAGATACAGGCTCTAATCGACTCTGGGGCTGCAGGCCTGGTCTTTGATGCTGCCTTTGTATCAAAGCACTCGATTCCGCTGCAGCTGCATGACACTCCACTTGCCATTGAGGCTCTTGATGGAAACCTCTACAGCCTGCCCATGTGACTCATGAGACGGTTCCGTTGTCCATGGCCGTGGGGCCTCTTGGGAGCACCATGAGATAATCCAATTCCAAGGTATTTCCTCACCTAAGTTTTCACTGATTATTGGTTATCCTTGGTTACAGAGGCACAACCCCTCTTGACTGGCTCCATGCTGAGGTTCTCTCCTGGTCACCACAATGTATTGAGCCATGCTTCCAGAAGGTAGGCAAGGTCCTGTGTACCTCTTCACTCTCCTCCCTGCCAGAGGAGTACTGTGATTCCATTGATAATGGAATTATTTGACCGCCTCAAGGAAGCAATGGTTTTCACAAAGCTTGATTTGATTTGAGTGGGTTAAGGAGGGTGACAAGTAGAAAACTGCATTTGCTACCAGAACAGGCCATTATGAGTACCTTATATTGCCTTTTGGCTTTTGTAATGCCCCAGCAGTTTTCCAGGAATTTATTTTTATCTCGATGATATCCGCCATATTTTCCAAGTCCCTGAAGAGCCACCACACAGATGTCTGTCTTGTGCTTCAGAAACTAAGAGAGAACAATATCTATTGTAAATTGGAGCATAAAGTCCATTGTGAACAGGTTAAATTCCTGGGTTATGTAATTTCCACTGCTGGTTATTTCGATGGACCCAGGGAAACTTTCAGTGGCCCCGACCCATGGGTTTACGTCCTCTGCAGAATTTCTTGGGTTTACTGACCATGGTTATTGTTTATCCTTGGTTACAGAGGAACAACCCCTTTCCTGGTCGCCACAATGCAGTAAGACGTGCTTCCAGAAGGTAGCCAAGGTCCTGTGCACCTCTTCACTCTCCTCCCTGCCGGAGGAATACCACAATTTTAGCAATGTCTAGGTCATGGTCAAGCTGGTAGTTTGCCTCCACACTGGTTGTACAATTGCGCAATTGACCTCCAATCTGGTGCCATACCCCCCTCATGGCTGGGTTTACCCTTTGTCGGTGTTGGAGTGTAAGGCCATGGAGGAGTATGTTGCAGACGCACCCTTGAGGTTTCATCCGCAAGTCCTGGTATCCTGCTGGTGCTGGTTTCTTCTTTGTGAAGAGGAAGCGTGTGTAAATGAGACCTTGTATTGATTATAGGGGTCTCAATTGTTTCACAATTAAGAATGCCTATCCGATTCCATTGGATTACAGAGTTACTTGACCACCTCAAGAGAGCAACAGTATTCACAAATGATTTGAGAGGGGCATACAATCTTGTGAGGATTAAGGAGGGCAACGAGTGGAAAACTGCATTTGATACTTGATTTGATATTAGGCCATTATGAGTATCTCGTAAAGCCTTTTGGCCTTTGTAACACCCCGGTAGTTTTCCAGGAATTTATTAACAATGTCCTCTGAGATTTGTTGCAGTTATGTGTGGTGGTCAATGATATCTTCATTTTCCAAGTCCCTGGAGAGCTTCCACACAGATGTCTGTCATGTGCTTCAGAAACTCAGAGAGAACAATCTATATTGTAAATGGGAGAAGTGTGAATTTCTTCGTGAACAGGTTAAATTCCTGGGCTATATAATTTCCACTGCTGGTTTTTCGATGGACCCAGAGAAACTTTCAGCAGTCCTACAGTAGCCCCGACCCATGGGTTTACATCCTCTACAGCGTTTTCTTGTCAACTCTTATCTGAAGTTTATTTGTAACTTCTTGTCTCTGGTCAAGCCCCTGACTGATATGACCAGAAAGGACGGTAATCCACAGTGTTGGTCTCTGGAGTCCATTAAGGCCTTTAGATCATATTCTGGCTATGGTTTGCACCAGTCACACTTCTCCTTTGGGTGACAAAATTCTTGTTGTTCAGGTCCATACTCCTCCTGAAAAACCTTGTGACCGCTGCTTTGTCCCAGAGAGTCTCTGTTCTGCCGTGCTCCAGACTTACCATTCTCCCAGGGCTGCTGGCTACCCTGGGAAGAATCAACTCTTTTGGGCCACTTCCCAACAATTCTGGTGGACTAGTCTATTTGCTGATGTAACTGCCTTCATAGCTGCCTGTTCCATGTGCGCTCAGAGTATGACTCCACAACACCTTCCAGTGGGCCTCCTACAACCCATACCCAATGGAGAGAGGCCCTGGACCCACCTGTCTATGGATTTCATTGTGGAGTTACCCAACTCCCAGGGCAACACATTAATCCTTATGGTGGTTGATCTGTTCTCAAAGATGTCATTGTTTTCCAGTTAAGAAGTTGCCCACTTCTAAGGAACTGACTTCCATTTTTGCTTGGGAGATCTTTCGCATTAATAGGCTACCCAAGGTGATTGTCTGAGACAGGGGTAGTGAGTTTGTGCCCTGGTTCTGGCAAGCCTTTTGTGCATAGTTGGGAATTTAGCTTGCTTTCTCCTCTGCGTATCACCCACAGTCTAATGGGGCAGCAGAACAAGCCAAGCAGTCCTTGGAGCAATTCCTACATTGCTATATTTCTGACTATCATAACAAGTGGCCAGACCTATTACCATGGACAGAGTTTGCTCATAACAGTGCCTTGAATTCTGCTTCCCAATCTCCCCCATTTATGGTGAATTATGGTTTCCAACCCTTCATATTTATCTCCGTTCCCAGTTGATTCCTTCTAAGGGGAAACACGTCGGGTGGAGCATAAACCTATGACGTCATCATGCTGAAAGCCAGCAGGCTTATATTGTGGCTGTTTCAATCTCTCTTTTACCTTTGTGCTTTTATGGCTGTAAAGCTTGTGTCATCCATTTGAAATTAATAAAAACATTTTTCTTCTTTGGAACATACTACACCATGAAGCCCTCTTCTGTTTCCTACTAAATGAGACTTTTTAGTTCTTTACCATTCTGAGAGCGATTCCTGGAGTGGGCTTTCCTTTTGATGGTTTGTCTGCAGTGGGTGGATTATCCCTTCTTATGAGAACACCACAGGTGAATTGCGGGTCTGCCGGCAGGCTGATGCACAAGCGCTCTGATCTCTATTATATGAGATCCTACAAATCTGGTAAGCAGTTTGTGTTACTATACCTTATATCAGAATATTGGAATGAAGTTGTGATGCTTCTTCGAAATTCAGAGAATAACACATGTGCTCTTCGTTTATGATTTCATATATTTTTAGATATCTTTATATGGACTTTTTATTTATGTCAAAAATATTTTTACATATTTTTTCATTTTTACATAGAAGGAAGGTTTGATATTTTTTGAATTTTTTTTTTTATATGCACCACAAAGTTTATATCATTTTGTAGGCACAGAATTTTTTATATAGGTGTGTGTTTGCGTTCTCTCTTTTTCCATTTATCGCAAGCTTTTAGTATTTAAGCTATCAGAGCTGCTGCACACAGTCACATCAATTTTCTTGGTTAGCACATATATTCTCCCATTTTTTTATATAATCTTCCATGTTGCCTGATTCGTTTGTTCCGCAGAGTATTCCTGCATTAGAGGAGCATCTCAGTGGTCTTCATTCCACTTGGGCACAAGTCCAGGAGGCTTTGCAACATGCTAATGATAGGCACAGACTCCATGCTGACCACAGATGCTTGCCTGTGCCTTCCTACCAGGTTGGGAACAGGGTCTGACTGACATATTCTTCGCAGGATTAATCCAGTGCCTTATGCATTAGACCTTCCTTCTAATATGCATATTTCAAATGTATTTCACGTCTCCTTAATAAAACCTTTGGGCTGCAACCGCTTTATTACCTCGGTGCCATTTTATCACCCTGTACAGATTGAGAACCATGAGGAGTATGAAGTACAGTCCATTGTTGACCCCATAGGTTCCGTGGGTGCATACAGTACCTGGTCCATTGGAAAGGGTGCGGTCTGGAGGAATGCTCTTGGGTCTCATCCTTGGATGTTTCCTTCCCCCGGTCCTCTGTGATTTCCATAGATGTTTTCCCCTCAAGCCTGGTGGTCCTCCGAAGGGGAGGGGTCATTGAGGAGGGGTACTGTCAGGGCTGGGCTCAGCCCTTCCTTCTCTGAGCTGGCTGCTAAGCTGTCTGCTAATTGCCAGCTTACTTAGCTGTAGGTGATAGCCTACTCGTCAGTCCATTTAAGCCATCCAGTCCAGAGGAGCTCTGCTTTCCTCTTGGTTAACATCACAGAAACTGAAACCCTCTCCTGCAATCCTGTTCAAGACTTGCTTTGCTGAAATTTCTTCTGGCTCCAGATCCTGCTTGCTGTTCCATTACATTGATCCCGGACTTCTGGCTATCCCGACTATCCGTTCCAGTTACTGAAATTTGGCTATGTTTTGAGTATGTTTGTTCATTTTACTTTTATTATTAAGCAAGTGCGATTTAACTGTACTTCTGTCTCGGCCTGATTTCATGGTTTCTGACAGTTTCCTTGTTTGAAAAATTCTAAATGCAAGTAATTTACTTTTTCTTTATTATAACCTGCTGTGAAGGAGATATTGTATTTATTAATGTTAATATGTTGTAAAAACGATTTAAAAATATTCCCGTTACCCTCATAAGCTGGCCTTTAGATATACCACCTGAAATCCATTTTAGGATGATGGCCACTCGAGGTGGGAATATAACTATTCCTGTTAAAAAAACGTACGAGTGTGTGTGTGTATATATATATATATATATATATATATATATATACACACATACATATACATATATATACACATACATACATACATACATACATACATACATATACACACATTTTTGGGACAGAGGACATGGCAGAACCCCTTGGAGAGGCCAGAGGGGAAGGGGAGGTTATTGGGGACCCCCCCCCAATAACCTGTCAACAAATTTAGAACGTTTATTGATCTACATAAATTTATCAGAAGACTAAATATGAAAAAAACATTTTGCAATGAAAACCCAGGATGCCATTAGCGTAGATTCACCTTGTGAACATAGTGGTTTAAGGAATAAGTCTACTTTTAACCCTAGACATAGTAGCAAACAATGCCTAGATGTGTTTAAGATGATGGTGGAACAAGACATTGAAGCTATCCACATACATCCCATTAGAGGTAATAAACAAATACAACGGGGCCTTAAAGAATTGGAAAAAAAGAAAAAAATATCATTATAAGACCGGCAGATAAGGGGGGAGGGATAGTGGTACTGGGTTAAAAGATTACAAAAAATAATTAATTAATCCGCCCGATAGGAGGATGAAGAAACGTATAACAAGCTAAAAGGAGACCCCGTTAATATACTAAAAAAGTAAAAAAAGCCCAAGAGAAATGCATATTTGATAAAAAGGAAGCTAAATATCTTGTCTCAATAGCACCAAAGTCCCATATATATATATATATATATATATATATATATATATATATATATATATATATATTATAAACTCTGAGGCTGAGGGAGCCCCATTATTAATGGGGTGGGCTCCTTGTTTTCGAGGGTTGGTGAATATTTAGACCACTATTTATAACTCTTTGCCCAACAATTCCCATCCTATATGAAAGACAGTAGGAATCTTATTAATTACATTAAGGATATCCCGTTGAATGATCAATCTATACAGGCTAGTGTAGATGTTGATTCACTATATACTAATATCAGACAGAAAGATGCTACTGAAGCAATAAAATGGGCTTTGGAATCCAAAACAATTTTATAGAATACTCAAATAGACTTTATGTTGGATATATTGCAACTAGCAATAGAAAGCAACTACTTTTGGCATGACAAACAATACTATAAACAAATAAGGGGTGTTGCAATGGGAGCAAAATATGCTCCGATGGTGGGATCTTTATGAGCAAGTGGGAGTCAGAAGAAATATCTGGAAGAAACATTCCGGGATTGATAACATACAGAATGTACATTGATTAAATTTTTTTTTTAATTTGGGAGGGTAATGAGCATACTTTGAAAGAATTTTTACAACATATTGACATAAATAAATACAATATCTCCTTCACAGCAGGTTATAGTAAAGAACACACACACACACACACGTACATTTTTTAAAAACACAGACAGGAATAGTTATGTTCCCACCTTGAGCGGCCATCATCCTAGGCCAGCTTTTGAGGGTGAAAATAAATTGTGACTTCCAAGAGGATTATGATTAGGGATGAGCCGAACACCCCCCCCCCCCCCCCCCCAGTTCAGTTCACAGCAGAACATACGAACAGGAAAAAAATTAGTTCAAACACTGTTTACATAACCGCGTGACCCCGCCCCCTCTGGCGCTACAGGAAAGCAATAGGGATGTCCCCGTGCATAAGAGGGGGGCAGGGTCACCTGGCAACATCACCGTGTGGCCACGCCCTCAGTTATAAAAGAGCTGTCACCTGAGAGGATGGTCATTATGGTGGGTGCCTCCCATGCAGGCAGCTCAAACATGTTTTTTGTTTGTTTCTTCTTTTTTGGGTCCATCGGTGGAGCAAGAGAAGAAGAAGATGACTTAATGGGACAGTTTTATTTTTTAATAAAGGACTTGTGGGGATGAGGCCCTTGTCCCCATCAACATGTTGGGGCTATGTGGCCTGGTATGGTTTAGGAGGGGGAGCACTCTCTCGTTCCCCCTCTTTTCCTGCAGCCTGCAAGGTTGCATGCTCGGATAAGGGTCTGGTATGGATTTTTTGGGGATCCCCACGCCATTTTTTTTTACATTTTAGCGTGGGGTTCCTGTTAAAATCCATACCAGATCTGAAGGGTCTGGTAATTGATTGTGGGGGAATCCCATGCTGTTTTTCTAATTACTTTTATGTGTATTGCCCGTACCGACAATTCATTATAGCCGCGTACTTTTAACTTACTTTTTTTTTCTTTAGAATTGTAATTTTGCGCTCAGACTGTTCTAAACACGGGGAAACATGCACCACTTTACAGGCATATCATAGACACCCCCAAGGTATGAAATTTAAAGGAATATTTCACTTTTATTGTTTCACTTTAAGCATTAAAATCACCGCTTACGAAAAAACGGTTGTTTTTCAAAGTTTTTTTGCATTGATACATGTCACCAAACATTTTTTATGACAATACCATGCATATAAGCCTTTAAAATTAGCACTTTTGATTTCTCCTATAGACTTTTAAAGGGTGTTCTGTGGCTTTTGAACTTGCTGCGAACACCCCAAATTGTTCGCTATTTGATGAACAGGCGAACACCCGATGTTCGAGTCGAACTTACGTTTGACTCGAACATCCGGCTCATCCCTAATTATGAAGTACAATCTAATATATTACTAAATAGATATGAACAAAAGGGATATAAAACATCCACAGCTCATTAAAACACAAAGTAGGATTAATGAATAGAAAATAAACAATTATTTACCCCTAAAACAAAAAAATCATGAGAAATATGATTTAACCTTCTGTACAGAATTTAACAACACAGACAAATAGAAAAGATAGTTAAGACTCATTGTCCCATTTTGCTCAGAGACCCCGTGCTAGTCAAAACATTACCTAAACGACCAAAATTCATTTACAGACACCCACCGATAGTGAATGATATAATTGTCAAAAATATTCTTGATCCCCCTAAAAAGATGGTCACTTTTTTTTTGATAAGATAGGATTTTAAAATGTGGTAAAGGCCTGACATGTAGAATGTGCAAAGGATTTTTTTTTACACACTGCTGTTCATATCAGACTATACAATGTGTAGACAATACAAAATAACCAATAGACATAATACAGGTATACTAAGAAGGAAACTTGTGCAAATATTATAATTAAGTACAACATACACACAATTTAAGGACGGCATTGAGTATTAGAATGGTGACATCCACATTACTGTAAGCACAGGAAGTAATCAAATACAAGATAGTTACAGCAGTGGGTGTAATGTCTCAAAAAATGAGTACCAAGATGGCGATATGAACATTTCCTGCGGAAGCAGGAAGTGACCTCATACTGCTCACACACTTAGTGGGATGTAGTAAGACCTAACAGGAAGCCACCAAATACAATATGAAAACCTTCTGACTGAGTCTATGGGAGTACCAAGATGGCAGTAACAAAACTTCTGGTTCCTGCAGAAACAGGAAGTGATTGAAATTTTACTGTTCACTCAGTGAGAGTAGTAGGCATCACCAGGTGTAGTAGGTGGGACTTAACACATAAGGCAACCAGTCACAGGCACCACTAGCTTCTGAAGACACCCAGCGGGAGGGGCGAAACACATCAAGATGAGGAGACCTAGTGACCGTTGTTTTCACGCCAAGCTGAGTTTTTTTGCATGGTTTTAAAAGTTTGATGTAAGTGTAATGATTTTGGATTTTTATTAATAAAATTATGAACAGAAAACAAACAAAAATATCGCGCTTGGGGCAAAACCTAAAAGCTGCAATTAAAAACCAAATATCAAATTATGGATCAAATCAGAAAAAATTATACATAAAGTTGCGCTGGATATACGTGAAATCTATAGTGTAAAAAATAATAAAACTCAATATAGATTATATATAAAAAATAAATCGAAAAAAAACACCATATAAGAAATTCAATCAAAAGTCCTTATACAAAAGAAATCCTGGTTCTAACTAAAGTCCCCAAAAAATAGTGAACAGGGAAATCAGTCCTTCTCAAAAGTTTGATGACACCTTCCTGGTTTTGCCAGTATCACTTCCAGACCTGAAAAAAGTTGGACTCTTACCGCAATGGATAGACTCCAAACCAACGGAGTCTTTAGCGCTGGCAGACAACCCTCTGCAGGGATCACAGATGCGTACTCAGTTCTCACACGCCGCTGAGGGCGTGAGTATGTGCGAATCCTCCGAAGATTACCGTCACGGGCCGAAGAATTCCCGAACCAGCCGATTGTCCTGCTTTTCCTCTGTCGACACGAAGCAAATAGGCAAGGTGGCCGTCCAATCACTGTGAGTTTCTGGAGTTATCCAAAGCTCTCCAATAGGCTGTCATATACAAAGGATTTTCAGTGAACAAACCTGTAGTAAGACATAAAACACGAGCAAAGGGAAGGGGAAAACAAAAGTGGATTCCGATCGTGAACGTACCGTTAATCGACAAATTTATTAGATAAAAAAAAAAAAAAAAAAAAAATATATATATATATATATATATATATATATATATATATATATATATATATATATATATATATATATATATATATATATATATATATATATATATATATATATATATATATACACACAGCAGACCAGAGGTATGACCCAAAATGGCCAGGTTATAACGCATAAAAAAGAAAAGAAATAAAAAAAACGGTTAAATAAAGAACAAATATACACCCGTGCTGGGGAATATTCTAAACGTGGTGGTATCAGCAAAAACAGCCCGTCATGTTTCGTAATACCTTACCTCCTCCTGGGGCACAGGTGATATGCTGATCCATCACTTAAATAACATTACGGCCAAACCAAGCCTCAGTTCTGTTCGGCTGCCATTTACTCGGAGACCAAGGATTGAATCTAATCTCCTATGGGCTAGACCTGACCTTAACCACGTCCTGCCACCATTTTCATGGGGACCGAACGTGATCTGGGTCTACAGCCAATTAAAACACCAATCTTAATTTTTGATTAAAATTTTTAGCCTTAAACCCTCTGGACTCAATGTAGATATAGAGTTTAATGTTTTTATAGATAATGCATGAGAGGTATACAAAATGCTCAGAGTGTTACACTATCTATAAAATTAGGGTCGCGTAACCCCTTTAGAAATGTGTTGAATCTTAATTTTTGATTTAAATTTTTAGTCAGCACAGGGGTGTGAGAGTAGCGACAAGCACAAACTGGTCTGACTATTGTTTTGAAGAGTTTGTAAACACAATATTATCTTTCAATTTTTGTTTGTCTTTAAAATTGATTTCATTCTTGGAACCTTGTAATATAATGTATACTTTTTAGGATTTAAAAAGGATCCCCCCCCCCCCCCCCCTTGATATGTAGATTTGATTTATAATTGTGATACTAGCACAAATACGCACTTTTTACTTGAGGGGGTAAAACGTTTTTTCCTCTTAATTAATCAGATGAGGATAGACTATTTCCCTCTAGTCAAACTTAGCTCTTAAGGGGTTTGTTTGAACTGAGATCTGGTACTGTGTGACGTTTGTACGTTTTTAGTCACACATTTCCCGATGTAGGTTCAGTCTACAAAAAAATGGCGCTTGAGTTGAGGTGGGACCTGGCTGTAGACCCAGATCATGTTCGGTCCCCATGAAAATGGTGGCGGGACGTGGTTAAGGTCAGGTCTAGCCCATAGAAGATTAGATTCAATCCTTGGTCTCCGAGAAAATGGCAGCCGAACGGAACTGAGGCTTGATTCGGCCGTAATGTCGGCCTTAACTTTTTCCGAACGGAACTGAGGCTTAGTTAGGCCGTAATGTTATTTATTTTTTATTTTTTTAAATGTATATTTATTGAAAAAAAATTTACACAACAGAAAAAATATACTTCTGGTATAAACAAACAATCAATATTGTCATCGCAAGGTTAACATCAAAATCCGCCGCAGGCGGGTTACAAAGTATTAAGACACATATAGGTCACAGGGGGGGAGGGGGAGGGGATACACCACAGGTTTGGATAGAAAAATTGTATAGATAAAAAAGAAGATGTAAATTGTAAAATAAGTATGGAGTATGAATCCTGAGACTGAACCCTGATAATACACTCCTGGAGGTTTGTATCACTATATCAGGGTGCTGCCCCTGGGTTGAAGGGGGAGTTATCCCACCTATCCCATATCTTTGAGAATTTGGGTAAGGAATCCTGGACCAGTGCCGTCATGTGTTCCATCCTGCGTATTTGCGCAATGGTGGAGATTAGCTGTGAGTGCATAAGGGGGGTGGGAGACAACCAGAGGGCAGGTATTATTCGTTTGGCAGCTAAGAGAATAAATGCCATCAGCTTCTTGGTGTGTTTAGATAGAGCCGGAATTGGCAGGCCTAACAAGTAGTGTGTGGGGTTCAATAGGATATCTATCCCCAGCACTGATTGGAGTAGGGATTGGACCGAGGACCAGAAAGGTACAATTATTGGACAGCTCCAGAAAATATGATAATGGGTACCGTCATTTCGCAAACACCTCCAGCATAATCTAAATAATGAGGGATCATATTTATGTAACACTTCCGGGGTTCTGTACCAAAACATCAAAACCTTATAGGCCGTCTCTCTCTGCTCCATGCACCTGGAGACTTTAGAGGTGGAAATCCAGATCTCTTGCCATTGAGAGAGGGATAAATGAGTCGGTAGAATCTTGGCCCACCTCCTCATATAGAGGTGGGAATCCATGGTAGGTGACATTGAATTGTGGAGTATCTTATATATGGAGGATATGAGGCCTTTCTGATAAGGGTCCTGGGTGCACAAAGTCTCAAAGGCGCTAGGTTTATCTAAGGTCATGGTAGGTGATTTGGAATGGAAATAGTGTTTGAATTGGAGGTATGAAAAGAAGAGCTGGTTTGGAATGTCATGTTTATTTTGAAGCTCTGGGAAGGGCAGAAGTTTACGAGTCATCGGGTGCACTAAGTGGCGAAGTTGGAATATGCCCGATCTAAACCATGGGAACATATTCTTCGCAGAGAGGCTATCTGGCAGGTCGGGGTTGAAGATAACATTCAAAAGGGGTGGGCATGGAGAAGAGAGAGAGAACTTCCTATGACATTTTTTCCATATGTACAAGGTAAATAGCATTGGCCCAAGATTTATGCGTCTGAGTTGAGCTATGGAAGAGGTTAGATCCGATCACAACATAGAGCAGGGATGGACAGGACGGGTAACGCTCATCTCCAGTTCCGACCATCTACTGGTAGCAAAATACAATGACCAGGAGATGGTTGCTAAGAGGTGGGCTGCATAGTAATACTTCACAATGTCAGGTGCTCCCAGTCCTCCATGGGAACATGGGGCATAAACCACCGTGTGAGCAATTCTATGGGATTTATTCCCCCAAATGAATTTAGTGAAGGCCCATTGGATATTTCTGAGTTGTGGCATGGGGATAGTGATTGGCAAAGTTTCAAAGAGGTATAGGAATTTAGGAAGTATGGTCATTTTGAGTACATTAATCCTACCCAGAAGGGATAAAGGGCAATCTATCCATCTACGGAGTAAGCTGTGCGTTTCTGCAATTAGGGAGATAAAATTAGCTTCCTATAGAGAGCGATATGACGTTGTTAAATGAATGCCAAGGTATTTAAGGGACACTGGGCACCAGTGGTAGGGAAAATTGTGCTGCAAAGAAGCAAGGAGCGAGGGAGGTATATGGATGGGAAGCGCTTCGGTTTTAGCTGTATTAACTTTATACCCCGAGAGTTTGCTGAATGTGTCTAAAAGGGTGTGAAGGTTGGGGAGGGAGATGTGTGGTTTTGTCAGGGTGAGGAGTATATCATCGGCAAAGAGAGACAGCTTATACTCCTTCTGCCTCAGGGAGACTCCGCTTACATCGAGGCTCTCCCGGATGGCTGCAGCTAGAGGTTCAAGGCATAGTATAAACAGTAAGGGGGAAAGGGGACAACCCTGTCTGGTGCTGTTGCTGTGTGTAAATAGTGGAGATACATAAGATGCCAATTGAACCTGGGACGTGGGAAGAGAATATTAGACATGTGCATTCGTTTTCGTCCGAATGCATTTTTGTCCAAATTTCAGCTATTTTCGTTTTTTTTTTTTGACAAACGATAACGAAAGCGCAAAATCCGAAAAACGAAAGATCCAACATAAATAAATGCTTTATTTTAGTTTTCATTGTTACAACAGTTCGATATAGAATAGGAGATTTGACATGACTCTGACAATAACAATCTGTCTATAGAACCTGTGGTCGAATGTGCCTAACCTTACCTCTATTAGTCCAAGATTATATAGAGAAAATATTCGACAGAAAAAAAAAGATTTGACAGAGAGAAAAGATTCTGCAAGTTACTGTGCTAAAAAGTGTTTGGGGACCCGGGTCCTGCCCCAGGGGACATGTATCAATGCGAAAAAAAGTTTTAAAAATTGCAGTTTTTTCGGGAGCAGTGATTTTAATAATGATTAAAGTGAAACAATAAAAGTGTAATATTCCTTTAAATTTCGTAGGGGGGGGGGGGGGGCGGGTGTCTATAGTATGCCTGTGAAAGGGCTCATGTTTCTGGTGCTTAGAACTGTCCCTGCACAAAGTGTCATTAATGCAGGAAAAAAAGTCCTTTAAAATCACTCGCAACTATTATGAATTGTCGGCTCCCGTAATACAGAGAACACTCATTGAAAGTCATTGATAAAAAAATAAATAAATAAATGTAAAAAAAAAGCGTGGGGGTCCCCCAAATTCAATTACCAGGCCCTTCAGGTCTGGTATGGATATTAAGGGGAACCCCACGTCAAATTTAAAAAATTTTTTACGTGGGGGTCCCCCTAAAAATCCATACCAGACCCTTTATCTGAGCACGCAACCTGGCAGGCCGCAGGGAAAGAGGGGGGGACGAGAGAGCGGCCCCCCCTCCCTCCTGAACCATACCAGGCCACATGCCCTCAACATTGGGAGGATGCTTTGGGGGTCTGTGACCCCTCAAAGCACCTTGTCCCCATGTTGATGAGGACAAGGGCCTCATCCCCACAACCGTGACCGTGGTTGTGGAGGTCTGCGGGCGGGGGGGCTTATCAGAATCTGGAAGCCCCCTTTAACAAGGGGACCCCCAGATCCCACCCCCCCCCTGTTTGAAATGGTAAGGGGGTACAAAAGTACCCCTACCATTTCACAAAGAAAGTGTAAAAAATGGTTAAATAAGACAAACACACATTTGAAAAATTCCTTTATTAAAAATAAAAAAAAAAAGATTCCAGCGGCGGTAATCCACTCTTGCTATCCAGCGACGGACGGTCATCTCTCCAGCGATGGGTCATTTCATCCAGCGCAGCGAATCCATCCTTCTTCTGTCTCCGCGGAGGAGACACTGCAGGCATTCCGGCGGCCTGACGTTTCTTATATAAGGAGGGCGGGGCCACCCGTCACCTGACCCCGCCCCCCTCTGACGCAAGGGGAAACCCGGGGTTCCCTGTGACGTATGGGTGACCCCGCCCCCCTCTGATGTAACACAGGCAGGTTTCCGTTACATCAGAGGGGGGCGGGGTCACCCATACGTCACAGGGAACCCCGGGTTTCCCCTTGCGTCAGAGGGGGGCGGGGTCAGGTGACGGGTGGCCCCGCCCTCCGTATATAAGAAACGTCAGGCCGCCGGAATGCCTGCAGTGTCTCCTCCGCGGAGACAGAAGAAGGGTGGATTCGCTGCGCTGGATGAGATGAGCCATCGCTGGAGAGATGACCATCCGTCGCTGGACAGCAAGAGTGGATTACCGCCGCTGGAATCTTTTTTTTATTTTTTTTTATTTTTAATAAAGGAATTTTTCAAAAGTGTGTTTGTCTTATTTAACTATTTTTTACACTTTCTTTGTGAAATGGTAGGGGTACTTTTGTACCCCCTTACCATTTCAAACAGGGGGGGCGGGATCTGGGGGTCCCCTTGTTAAAGGGGGCTTCCAGATTCTGATAAGCCCCCCGCCCGCAGACCTCCACAACCACCGGCCACGGTTGTGGGGATGAGGCCCTTGTCCTCATCAACATGGGGACAAGGTGCTTTGAGGGGTCACAGACCCCCAAAGCATCCTCCCAATGTTGAGGGCATGTGGCCTGGTACGGTTCAGGAGGGAGGGGAGGCCGCTCTCTCGTCCCCCCCTCTTTCCCTGCGGCCTGCCAGGTTGCGTGCTCGGATAAAGGGTCTGGTATGGATTTTTAGGGGGACCCCACGTCAATTTTTTTTAAATTTGATGCGGGGTTCCCCTTAATATCCATACCAGACCTGAAGGGCCTGGTAATTGAATTTGGGGGACCCCCACGCTTTTTTTTATTATTATTTATTTATTTTTTATCAATGACTTTCAATGAGTGTTCTCTGTATTACGGAGCCGACAATTCATAATAGCTGCGAGTGATTTTAAAGGACTTTTTTTCCTGCATAAATGACACTTTGTGCAGGGACAGTTCTAAGCACCAGAAACATGAGCCCCTTCACAGGCATACTATAGACACCCCCCCCCCCCTACGAAATTTAAAGGAATATTACACTTTTATTGTTTCACTTTAATCATTATTAAAATCACTGCTCCCTGTAGGGCCGATATAAAGGAACCAGAGAACCAGAGAAACCAAAAACCAAAAAGCTTAAGCGTGGCAAACATGTAAGGCCACCCAAGCCTGTTGAATGCTTTTTGCACGTCTAAGCTCAGGATAATGGCAGGGCGGGATGTTTTGTCGAGCAGGTCTATGAGGTCAATGGTGCGTCTGGTGTTATCACCCGCCCGTCTTCCCAGGACAAATCCCACCTGATCCTTATGGACCAGGGTAGGAATCATAGAGGAGAGTCTGTTGGCTAAAATTTTAGTAAAAATCTTATAATCAGAGTTGAGTAAAGCTATGGGTCTATAGTTGTCCGATAGAGTGGGGGATTTGCCCGGCTTCGGGATAACTGTGATATGTGCATGTAAAAACTGGGGGTGGGGTTTAATACCTTTCCGTAGAGAAGTAAAAAGGTTCAGTAAATGAGGACTCAGGATCGGTAGGAAAGTTTTATAATAGAGATAGGGTAGCCCATCGGGACCCGGGGATTTATGGGAAGGTAGTTCTTTCACAAATGCCACTAACTCTTCTGGCGTGATAGTTGCGTTGAGGGAGTCAACTTGGGATGATGACAACACAGGTAGTTTTAAAGAGGCACAGAAAGAATCAAAATTCTCCTGATAAAACAGATGTTTGGGATCTGAGGCTAGGCAGTTATACAGTTTTTTATAAAACGCACTGAAAACTTTAAACATTGTTAAGGGGCAATGAGTTGGAGTGCCATCTGCCTGAATAAGGAGTTCAGGATAGGAATGGAACGGGCGGGGTTTGAGCTTGTCCACCAACATCCTGTGAGGCTTATTGGCGAACTCATAAAACTTCTGTTTTGCCCAAGTAGGGCTTTGGAGCATTTATGCATATCTAAGGACTTCAACCGTTCACGTAGAGAGGTCACTGTGTGCAGGCGCGCCGTAAAGTTATTTAAGTGATGGATCAGCATATCACCTGTGCCCCAGGAGGACGTAAGGTATTACGAAACATGTCGGGCTGTTTATGCTGATACCACCACGTTTAGAATATTCCCCAGTACGGGTGTATATTTGTTCTTATATTTGTTCTTAGAACGATCGGCTGGTTCCGGAATTCTTCAGCCCATGTCGGTAATCTTCGGAGGATTTGCACGTACTCACGCCCTCAGCGGCGTGTAAGAATGGAGTACACATCTGTGATCCCTGCAGAGGGTTGTCTGCCAGCGCTAACAACTCCATTGGTTTGGAGTCCATTCATTGCGGTAAGAGTCCAACTTTTTTCCGGTCTGGAAGTGATACTAACCGGCAAAACCGGGAAGGTCTCATCAAACTTTTGAGAAGGACTGATTTCCCTGTTCATTATTTTTTGGGGACTTTAGTTAGAACCAGGATTTCTTTTGTATAAGGACTTTTTTGATTGAGTTTCTTATATGGTGTTTTTTTTTCGATTTATTTTTTATATATAATCTATATTGAGTTTTATTATTTTTTACACTATAGATTTCACGTATATCCAGCGCAACTTTATGTATAATTTTTTATTAATAAAATTAGCAGTATTACACTATATCCTTTTCTCTTCATAGCCACATGTCTAATATGAATATCCGATCACTAGAAAGTTTGGAAGGTGATAATTATATCTGGATATAGGATATACATGAGGTCCCTAATATATCGGTTTAAGGATGGTGATATTTTTAAAGTCACTATTATACCTTTAATAAGGACTATATACTGATTATGTCCTTTTTTTTTTTTTGTAAATTGTTTTTATTAAGAGAATTTCACAATATAATCAAAATACAATCACAATGTAATCACAAAATAATTTCCACATCTCCCCAACCGTTGTATCATATCGGAAATAAAGAAATAAAGAGGGGAACCAGGAGCAAAGGGGGCACGAACGGCCCATACCGAAGAACAAGCCCATGCAGTATGTATGTCATTGTCGTCAATTAGGCTGTACATCCATATACAGATAAGCATATACTCCCAGTCCCTCCCCTCAGCCCCCGAATCCCGCCCACCCACCACACCGTAAAAGGATCAGCGTGTAAGGGGGGGCAGGCAGGGGGGCGACCGAGCCTCCCTCCCGCCATCCAAGTACTCCAATATTCAGTATTGAAATAATAAGCAGACAGGGGGGAGGAACGGACAATGATAGGGAGGTGGATAAAGTTTTGGGTGAACAAACTAGGAATTAAACTAAAACATAACATGTGGCAAGAAAAAAACAAAGAAAAGGAAAGGAAGAAAGAAACTGTCAAAGACTGGTCTGTCTTATGTCCATGGTTGAGAATTAGTAGGAATAAGAGTAGTCCCGTGCGGTCTCCGCATTCTATTAAGGGTAGTTAGCTCTCAGGTCATGGGTTCACGTAACTGGGGTTTTCCTATGCCATGTTTCCCATGTTTGCCAATTGTTATCAAACTTTATTTTTTTCCCAAGCCTAAGGGCTAGGATTGATTCATACGTGTAATGTAGATGGGTGGCCGCCCATACTTCTGAGGCATTGGGTGCTTGATTATTTTTCCAGAACCTAGCTATCAGTGTTCTAGCTACCAGAAGAATATAGGATACTAAAACTCTAAAATTAGGTGGGTATTTTTTAATGCCGAGGTTGAGAATTGCCAACCCCGGTTCAGGGGCGGAGAAGAAACCAGTGATACTGGAAATACCACAAAATATGGTGTTCCAGAAGCTTGTAAGGTGCTTGCAGGACCAAAACATGTGGAAGAGGTTACCTACCTCCCCACAGCTCCTCCAGCACAGGGGGGAGGACTCAGCAAGGCCAAATTTCGAAATTCTGTATGGTGTAAGGTACCACCTTAAGGCAATTTTTTGTGCTATCTCCCAGTGTCCTATGCATTTTGAGGCTTTATAGTTGGCTCTGAACGCGTGGCACCATTGTACCTCTGTGAAGGTCTTCCCCAAGTCCTCCTCCCAGCGCAGGTAGGGACGGGATTTAATAAAGGTAAGCTTTTGCTGGAAGAAATTTAGAATAGAGATATTCCTTTGGGTAGAGTAGGATTGGCGGCATAGAAGTGCCAAAGAGAGTCTGCTAGCACGACATGAGTAATCTTACTATCCTTCATTAGGTGAGAAATTTGGCAGTATTTGTATATATATCGGTTGGCTTTAGATGGAAGCGTGATCGTAAGGAGTGGAATGGCATCATTGAGGGTCCCTGAAAAAGATCCTGCAGCCTCCGTATTCCCTTCTCAGCCCACTCCTTTACCGTGAAATTAGGAATAATTAAGTCTAGGGCTTGTAAAGGAATAGGGAGATCAGCCAATTTAATGTTCTGTGGAGTGGATTTAAGAAGTTCTCTCCAAGCCTTCAGGGAGGTTTGAAGAGTATCAGAAAGCCGATGGAAGGGCCATGGTCTAATTGGGTCTATAAGAAGAAAGAGCCCTAAGTCCCGAGTAGGACAAAGGGCTTTTTCGATACAGCACCACTTAGGTTCCTGGGTAGAGTTAAACCAATGTTTTAGTTGGACAAGCCTGGATGCTAGATAGTAGTCTTTAAGGTCCACCATGCCCATACCTCCCGCCAACCTGTGTTTTATCAACAACATTTTAGAACACCTAGGTCTTCTGGAACACCAAACGAATTTATGCATTAGAGAATTAAGTCCGGAGAAATGTTTCCCGGAGGGGGTGACTGGCAATGCTCTAAAGATGTACAAAATTTGGGGGAGCATCAGCATCTTAAAGGATGCAAGGCGCCCTGACCACGAAAGCTCAGATCTAGCCAGTCTGCCCGCCTCCTTGGATTGCTTATCGATAAGTGGGGGGAAGTTGGCATCTGCTAGATCCTGAGCTGCCCTGGTAAGTTGAAGTCCCAAATAGGGGATAGTGGATTTGCTCCAAGTATATGGAAGTGTGGTCATCAAGTCAGTACGGAGGGAGGGTTCAATGCTTAGGTCCAGGATAACCGATTTTGAGAAATTTACCTTGTAGTAGGAGATCAGGCTAAACTGGGCCTGTGGTAAGGATGAAGCTGGGAGGGTTAGAAAAAGGATAATATCATCTGCAAATAAATTGATTTTGTGGGGGCCATCTTGCATTGGGATGCCTATGATCTGAGGGTGAGACCTATTTTTTTCTGCTAGTGGTTCAATCAAAATATTAAAAATTGTAGGGGAGAGGGGGCACCCTTGCCTGGTACCGTTCGAGATAGGGAAGGGAGACGACAACATATTAGAGGTGAAGACCTGTGCTGAAGGGGCGGAATAAAGGGCGAGAATAGCGGAGAGGATCGGTCCACCGAAGCCAAACTTCCGTAGGACCCTATCCATGTATCCCTAATGGATCCTGTCGAACGCCTTCTCCGCGTCCAAAGAGAGGAGCAGAGAAGGCGTCCGACAGGTCCCTGCGTATTGGATAACACCAATAACCCTCCTGGTGGCGTCCGAAGCCTGCCGACCAGGTGTGAAACCTGTCTGATCCGGATGGATCAGCGTAGGGATAAAGGGAAGAAGTCTCTGGGCAAGGGCTTTGGCGTATATCTTAACGTCCGTATTTAATAGGGAGATTGGTCTAAAATTGGAGGGGGTAGTAGGTTCCTTTCCCGGCTTGGGAATTGTGACCACATAAGCCCTAAGCATCTCAGGGGGGAAGGAAGCTGAGGCAAATGCCTCCGCATATACTTCTGAAAGCCTTGGGGTAAGTAGGTCAGAAAAGGTGCGGTAGAAATCATTAGTTAGGCCATCAGGTCCTGGGGATTTGCCCAGGGGGAGAGATTTAATGCATTTCCCTATTTCCTCCGGTGAGATAGGTCGGTTAAGAAGCTCCAATTGATCCTTAGTGAGAGAGGGGAGATTAATACTGGATAGAAAAGATTGTATGCTATCATCTGTGGGCTGGGGAGTGTCTGCATCCAATTTTAAGTTGTACAAGGAAGAGTAATAATCAGCAAAGGCGTCCGCTATTTCTTGTGGGTTAAGTTTCTTTTTGTTAGTTATGGGGTGGTAAATGAAAGGAATTTTGGCCTTAATCCTAGCTGCCCTCACCCTGTTGGCTAGATATTTGCCAGCACGATTGCTGGAGGAATAGTGTGACAGCTTGAGAGAATACACAAATTTATCGTACTTTGCAAGCAGTAAGCGTGGGAGGTCAACACGGAGCTGAGTAAGCTTATGGGCCGTGTCGAGATCCGGCTTAAGCTTGTTAGAGGATTCTAAAGCCCCGTACACACGAGCGGACTTTTCAACATCCAAAGTCCGACGGACTGATTCCGTCAGACTATTCGATCGTGTGTGGGCTGCAACGGACTTTTGACTCGCCAAAGTCTGAAGGACTTTAGAATATGGAACATGCTTCAAATTTTTCCGAAGGAACTCCGCCGGACCCGGTCCCTTCGAAAAATTTGCTCGTGTGTATGCTATTCCGACGGACTAAAACCGACACTAGGGCAGCTATTGGCTACTGGCTATGAACTTCCTTATTCAAATCCAGTCGTACGTCATCACGTTAGAATCCGTCAGAGTTTAGTGTGATTGTGTGTGGCCAAGTCCGCTCAGCCGAAAAGTCCGTCAGAACTCTGTCGGAACTCCGGCAGAACTCCGGCAGAACTCCTTCGGAAGTCTGTCGGACATAAGTCCTCTCGTGTGTACGGGGCTTTAGGTCCGAATGTCTGCCAAGATGGAGTTCAATTGCTGAGTCCTAGTTCTCTTCTCCCTAGAGCAGATTTGGAGCATAATTCCCCTTATGAAAGCCTTATGGGCACACCAAAGTGTAGTAGGACTTCGTATCGAGCGGGCATTCACCTCAAAGAATTCATTCAGGTTCTTGGAGATAGCAGCAACATGCAAGGAGTTCTGGAACAGCTGAGAATTTGCTCTCCAAACATAGGCTGAGCATGGAGCATGTCCCTCCACCACCTTAATAGATACAGGCGCGTGATCTGACCATGAGATGTCATGGATGGTGGAGGAGGACACTGCCTGCAGTAATAGCCTATCTACCAGAATCAAATCAATCCTGGAGTAGGTGTTGTGTCTAGCGGAGTGGAACATGCAGTCCTTCTCGCTCGCATGTTGGCATCTCCAGGCATCATATAAATCTTCAGCAGCCAAAAGGGGTTGGAGTCTCGGCAAGGATCGACTGGATCTGGATGTAGTATCCAGTGTGTAATCGACCGTCATATTGTAATCGCCACAGACAACCAATGACCCCTTATGACACTTATTAACCTTACAACAAAGTCTATTCAGGAACCGTAACTGATGCACATTGGGAGCATAAAGATTCACAATAGTGTATGCCTTTATTGTTCAATTCAGCTATCAGAATTAAATACCTCCCCTCAGGATCAATCAGTACCTCAGAAAGGGAAAAGGCCACTGTGTCTTTTATGGCAATAGCCACCCCCCTCTTTTTTTGTGAGGCGGAGGCCTGAAATATGTGAGGGAAGCTCTTGTGCTGGAACCTAGGAGCGGCTGAGTTTAAAAAAATGAGTCTCCTGAATACATAAGACATCCGCCCCTAGATTTAAGGCCTCCTTCCACACAGAGTTTCGCTTAACCGGATGGTTTAGGCCGTGAACATTAAAGGAGACAAAATTAAGCGTCATTGAATATGGCAGTCAAATGCAAATTAGGTGGGATGGAATTCCATTTAAGGTAAATACCGGAGTCATCTGAGGATTTGTCTTTCCTGGGGTGCATGAAAAGGAAGGACCAGAATGAAGTTAAACAGTTCGGACACAGACAGACCAGAACAGTGCTGTAACACAGCTGTAAAAAAAATAAAAAGATTGAAAAACAAAAGTTCAGAACAAGGAGTAATAAAAAGATGATCTCCAAGGAGATCTGAAGGCACTACGAATGCCCATTGATGTGGGGGGTATCAAGGGTGAGCACCAAAGTACATCCAGCGACTGGGAAACATCAGTCGATAATAGTGTTGCAGCAGTCCGCATCAGGGAACCTTTTTTTTATTTTTCTTCTTTCTTCTCCGCTGTACTGTCTGCCAGTCCCCCTGAGTATCCAACTTTGTAGGCGGGGACGAAGCCAGAGGTGCAGTATGTTCCTCAGGGAGAATGTCTAAACTGCGTAGCAGATCCAGCCCTTCTTGGAGGGTAGTAACCACGGAGGACTTGCCCTCGTAGGTGATCAGCAGTTTCAGGGGGTATCCCCACCGATATGGGACTCCATGATTCCGAAGGGCTTTAGTGACAGGCAGGAGTGCTTTACGTCTCTGCATGGTAAATTGGGAGAGGTCTGCGTACATTTGTATGTGAGAGAATCTATCTGGGAGCTGGGTCTCCCTCCTGAACGCTGACAACATTTGCTCCTTTACATGAAAAAAATGAACCCGCATCAGAACATCCCGCGGAATATTGTCCGGTAAGTGCGGAGGCTTAGGGAGCCGATGGATGCGGTCAATGATCAATTCTTGATCTGATAGCGAGGACAGCAAAGTTTTCATGAGGTCTTGGACATATTAGGCAAGCTGGGCAGGTAAGACATTCTCAGAGATTCCTCTCACTTTAACGTTGTTGCGTCTGGATCTGTCTTCCAGGTCCGCCATTTTGGATTTGAGCCACTCAATGTCCTCAGATTGATCATTGTGTGCATCCACTAGTGTATCATGGGCTACAGCAAAATCCCCCATTTTCTGTTCCACATGATCCCCTCTTCCAGTAAGCACTCCTACTTCAGTTTTGAAATTGCTAATACACTGCATAAAGTCTGTGTGTAGGGAGGCACGCAGGGAGACAAGCATGTCCTTGAGAGTGGATTCAGAGACAGGCTGGTTAGTGGCAGGGAAGGCAGAGATGCACTCAGTGAGTTCTCTGGTGTCAGCAGAGGAGTTGTGTTCAGCACTAACCTGCAATGCTGCTTCCGATAGCCACGGCCTAGATTTTGCAGGGCTGCTGCTCAGTGGTGTGGATGTCCCTGCAGACCTTCTCCCCTGTCCGATGCTGGGTGCTGGGCTCCCGGAGGAGGCTGTAGAGGATCCAGGGGAGGAGTGCACGCCGCCGCCATCTTGGCTCGATTCGCGGGCCACCGGTGGGAAGAAATCCGGCATTTTTTTGGGCTGCGCAGGACCTCTCCGCTTTGGCGACATCTCCGGAGGGTGGGGAGACTCTCCGGTGTGATTATCCGTTGTTTCGCCGGCTCGGGGGACCCCTAGGGCGGTAAGATTCCCGTCGCTGGAGCGGAGCTCTTCTCCTATGCGGCCATCCACCAGCGTGCGGTAGCCACGCCCCCCCTGATTATGTCCTTGATTAGGGGTCACTGTTATATGCATTATAACACTTTATGATTCATGTCTGTGATAGCATATATATAACTTTTAGAAGTTTGTTTATTATTTTTATTCTGTCTGTGGTAGTGATGGACGAACTTACGATGGGACGTTTCGCTAACACGGCCAAAAGTTCGCACACCTTGCGGTTTGCAGCGGACCCCATTGACTTTAATGGCAGGTGAACCTTAAAAACCTGCAGGTCGTATTTTCAGCCACAAAATACTTACTAGCTGTGCACACATAGTCCCACAACATGGACACTGACTTAACAAAAGTATTAAGTGAATCTGGGATTGACAACGACAAGCATTCTTTTTTTATCTGTGAAATTTTGACAATTCAGGAGCGCATGATGGCCATGGAGGAGAGGCAAGGTCAGGTTATGAAGGGGGTGCAGGAGATGATCAGTGCCACAGTCAGGGCAGCACAGTCCTGTGCCAGTGTCCCAGTGTGCCAGTGTGCCAACCTGTGCTTGAGTCCCTCCCTCTGCCCAGCCCTTACCCCCACCTATGCAGGGCTCCACTGCAGTGGTCCGGAGGTGCCAGTCCAGTGCTGATCCTCAGCCATGGTGCTGGCACTGCCTGCTGATTGGCTTCTCCGCTGCTATCTCACTCACTGTCTGAAACCAGCACCGTGATAGAGAGCACTGACACCAGCACTGAGATAGAGAGCACTGAGACCACACCGGCACCGAGATAGAGAGCATTGAGACCACACCAGCACCGAGATAGAGAGCACTGAGACCACACCAGTACCAGGATAAAGAGCACTGAGACCACACCAGCACCAGGATAGAGAGCACTGAGACCACAGCAACACTGAGATAGAGAGCACTGAGACCACACCAGCACCGAGATAGAGAGCACTGACACCAGCACCGAGATAGAGAGCACACCAAATAGTACACCTATACCAGTCCTTAAAAGGAGCTAATAGTAGCTAGCTAGCAGCTAGTGAATTGCAGACTGTCCCTGCTCCAAACACCAAACTGTCCCTCCCTACACTGAGAAACAACAGCTGCAGAATTGGTCTGCAACACAGGAGTGCAGTGCACTATAATATGCTTTCTATATTTGAAAAAAAGTATATTATATGTGTACAACCCTATATACTGTACACCTATACCAGTCCTTAAAAGGACCTTTGTGGGCCTATTAGCTAGTGATTTGCAGACTGTCCCTGCTCCAAAACACCAAACTGTCCCTCAGTCCCTACACTGATAAAAGACAGCTGCAGAATCGGTCAGCACTCAGCAGCACAGCAGTCAGCAGTGCATCATAATATACTATATACACCTATACCAGTCCATAAAGGGACCTTTGTGGACCTAATAGCTAATGATTAATCTGACTGTCCCTGCTCCACATAGCGTCCTGTCCCTACACTGACAAAAGACAGAATGTAAAATGGCCGCCAGATCAGGTCTATTTATAAGGTAGGGGGTATGTCCAATTGTCCATGTGCTGAAATGTCTCAATTGGCTGTCTTGTACCCCATGATGGATGTGTCATCATGGGTCAAAGTTCTTTCACAATGTAAACGCATATGTCCACCACGCAAACAGTGCCAGAAGTTCGCCGGTTTGGTGAATTGCGAACGAGCAAAATTTGCCACGCACCGACCGCCGGACGAACCGCAAGGCCATCTCTAGTCTGTGGAATGTGAGACTTAACACAGAATTGATCATCACAGCAATCATAAAATTCTATATACAGTTTTGGAATATATTATAACTTTTGTCAGTTTATCACAAGTTTTTATTATTATTATTTTTATTAATGCACAGTTGGTGCTATATAAATTGTGTATACTACTACTACTACTACTAATAATAATAATAAACCAATGTAGGCACTTTATTACCCCTTTCATGACTAAGCCTATTTTTGGCATTTGGTGTTTACAAGTTAAAATCCATATTTTTTGCTAAAAAATTACTTGGAACCCCCAAACATTATATATATTTTTTTAACAGAGACTCTAGAGAATAAAACGGCGATTGTTGCAATATTTTATGTCACACGGTATTTGCGCAGCAGTGTTTTAAACGCAACTTTTTGGGAAAAGGGACACTTTCATGAATTAAAAAAAACAAAACAGTAAAATTAGCCCAATTTTTTTGCATAATGTGAAAGATAATGTTACGCCGAGTAAATAGATACCAAACATGTCACACTTTATAATCGCACGCACTTGTGGATTGACGACAAAGTACGGTACCTAAAAATCTCAATAGGCGACGCTTTAAAAAATTTTTTACGGTTACCAGGTTAGCGTTACAGAGGAGGTCTAGTGCTAGAATTATTGCTCTCGCTCTGACGATCGCGGCGATACCACACATGTGTGATTTGAACACCGTTTACATACACGGGCGCGACTTCCGTATGAGTTTTCTTTGCTTCGCGAGCTCGCGGGGACGACGGGCGCTTTAAAAAAAATGTTTTATTTTTTTATTTATTTTATTTATTTTAAAATGACTAAATTGTTCAGTTTTATTGCTGTCACAAGGAATGTAAACATCCCTTGTGACAGTAATAGGTGGTGACAGGTACTCTTTATGGAGGGATCGGGGGTCTAAAAGACCCCCCACCCCTCCTTTACACTTCAATGTATTCAGATCGCTGAAAACGGCGATTCTGAATACCGTATATTTTTTTAAAACTGGCGCCATTGGCAGCCGAGTAAACGGGAAGTGACGTTATGACGTCGCTTCCGTGTTTACTATGAGGAGACTGGAACGAAGCTGATTACGGCTTCGTTCCAGTTCCTCCCCAGTGGCCAGAGGCAGCGGACACGGAATCGGTGCTCCCGATCGAACGGGAGCACCGGTAACAGTGGCGGGAGGCGGCGGGAGGGGGGACGTCCCCTCCCGCTCCTCCGGCATAACAGCCGAGCGGCTTTTAGCCACATCGGTTGTTATGCCTGGATAGCCAATCGCCTGCTGAAGAAAACGGTACCAGGATGATGCCTGCAGGTGCGGGCATCATCCCGGTATACCCCCGGAAGCCGAGTACGCAGATCTGCGTACGCTTGGTGGGAAGGGGTTATACATTGTATTATTGTTTATTGGTATAACATTCACATTTTTCATCACTTGGGATCTTTTATAGCAGCAGCCTAAAGCACAGATTTGCATTGTTATTTAATTTTATTTACAATTGTCTCCAAAGCACAGTTTTTTTTCAAATTTGTCCATTGGTTCTGCGGATCTCTCCCCTCTGGACATACTCCCACTTCACTGGGATCAGTCCCACAAACTGCAACGGTATTACCAGCTTCAGTAGCTGGCATCATAGCCTTCACTTGAATGTGCTGTCTCTCAGCAGCATCCATATCAGCTACTGCCTCTTTGTGGCCACCGGGTGACACTGCAGCCTTTCCATACTCTTCAGCGGTGTTCCAGAACCTTGGGCAAGTAAAGATTCAATGCCCTGCTTGACACTCTAAGCCCTTGTAAACACGGTCGGAGATTTCCAACGGAATGTGTCCGATCGGACCGGTTTGTCGGATATTCCGACTGTGTGTGGTCTACATCAGACTGTTTCCATCGGAGGTCGGAGTATCCGACGGACCAAGTTTTCCAACTTGTTGGTAAAATTTTCCGTCAAAATGCTCCGATCGGACATACTCCGATCATGTGTAGAGAATTCCGATCGGACAAAGTGCCACGCATGCTCAGATCAAATTCCTACACCAAAGCTATTGACTACTAGTGTGAACATAGTCCCGTCGTAACGAAATAACGTAACCAAGTCGGATTTTCTGACATCTTTGTCCGACCGTGTGTATGCAACAGTTTCGGACAAAATCAGACAGACAAGATTTGGTTGTCGGAATCTCCGACCATGTGTACAAGGGCTTAGCATGATAATGGATGCTGAACTTTACTTTCTTGGCATCTCCTCAATGCCTGGCTCTCTGTTGCCATGGGATATCATTCTTGAGGACCTCACTGGACACGACCATCAGCAGGCAAACTCCTTGGATCGCACACATTCTGGCTGGCCTGTACTTTGTTGCTATTGGCGACCATACTCCTCCTTTCCACACGCTGTTGTCCACGTGGCTTCCTGTTGCCAGGGATAATCTTTTTCACTTCCCCTTTAACTGGGGTGGTGTGATTTACCCAAAGTTACAGCGATTTCACACTCGGATGAATTCTCTAGCGTGGCTGGGGTGAAATACCCTCTAGCCATAGAAGCCTTTGCCTGGCTTCAGCAAAGATTGCCGCCTTTTTCTGTTTTGACCACCCCATCCTTGCGGTATTGCACACAGCAACTGGTAACAGTTCACAGCAGAGTAAAACAAATTTGATTTTCCTTTTCACAGGTACACAACCTGCATGCAACACAGTCCATCAAATGAACGTCTGCACAATGCTGTTCACCTGGCTATCACAAACAGCTAGCAGCAGTTCCTCACACAACGTACCACAGGAGCAGAAACCCGGATTTCAGCATCTATATGCCTGCATCTTTCAACACTTGTAACATGGGGAATCGTTTTGCTCAGTGATGCATGTATTTTTGTGCAGCGAGTCCACATTAGACAGGCATTTATAGTTAAAGGCCTGGTATCCCACATTTATTAAACATAAAAACAGAACAAAAGTCCAGTCAGGAATCCCATGCAGGGGTTTAAACGTCAGACATACCTGAAAATGCTAGCCCACCTGGTTACTCCTCAGCAGCACTGTTGCTATAGATACTGGTCCCTCAAACCCCCAGCTCTTCCAGAGCCAGTCCTGGATGCACACAGCTTTGGGCCTTAAACACACACAGCTTCAAGCCCTTCAATGCACACAGCGTCTCTCTCAATAGCAGCCACTGCTCCAACTTCACCTTCATCCACCTACTGCTCTCACCAGCCCCTCGTTATATGGGCTGTGTGCACCTGGGCACACACCCTGCTGGCTGTCCACAAGACCCGGACACAGGGTTGGAGATCCCCCCCCCCAAGACTCCTAGGGGGTCTGAAAACTACAGAGTCCCATTCAGCAATAGAAAAATCTGGAGAAAACTGGCAGAGCAGTTTCGAATCTACCTTCTGTAGTCTTGCAGTTAGCAGATATGAAAACTATGTGTCCCTTTCACATCCAATTTCATAGGGAAAGAGCCTTGCTTTGCTATATATATATATATATATATATATATATATATATATATAGCGGCGGGCTCCTGAAGAGCATGGGCATGTGTTTTTCAAAATAAAACTTTCCCTAAACTGCAGTTTGGCTTAGGTTTATTTGCCTAAATTTGACTTCTGTATCAGTCTGACTGGACTGTGAGATGTTCAGCCTGGCCACATGGGGCACTGTCTCTTGTGGCAGGCATGGAACTATGGTCTGGTCAGGTGCTTAAGTTACTCTTTCTCTGAGCCAGGTCAGTGGGAGTGACCCTCTCGCTGTGCCCTCTGGGAGAAGGAATTTAAGATGCGGATGTCACGTGGTTCAGGGTTCCGGTCCAGTATGATGTGCTGATTACATAGTCCTGGTCTTCCTGACCAGCTCCCAGGAAGGCTATGGCCTGGGGTGTGGATCCACCCAACTTTAACACTTTGGGGTTGGCTAGCCCAAGGTGGGGAAACTAGAGGAGGATTCTGAGGTGGATGGGTGCCGTCTCTGGTTTGGGAGAGACCCAGTGTACTTCAAGTATTCCAGGGGAGGACTCTTTAGAAGAACACCACATACGGGTTGGTTTTCTTAACAAGAGCCTGGAAGGGCTGAAGTTACCGAAAAAATCCAGTCTTGTGGATATCACCAAGCAGGCTGAAAGATCCAGGTATCCCACAAGTGTTCTACAGCTTAGTTTCCCTACGTGTTCTGCAACAACGTCTGTGACAGAGACTTTGTTCCTGAGTAAGCACATTGTTGGCTGCTAGACCTTGTGAGAGAGGGACTGTCCAACCTGAGTGTTTATCCAGCTGCGAATAGCTATTCTCTGGATGAACTTCCTTTCCAACCCTCTGATCCCAAGTTGAAAGACTGTTCAATGGTTTAAGTTTTTGCAAATAAAATCCATTCAAGTGGATCTATTGTCAGTTTCAAGTTACTGGGTCATCTAGCACGGGACATCCCCTAGACGTGCAACAAGGAGAGTGGAAGGTAACGGTAAGCCCAAAAATAACCAGCAGTTGCTTCGGGGGTTAGAGCTACATATATATATACATTATATATATATATATATATATATATATATATATATATATATATATATACACACACACACACACACACACACACACACACACACTATATTTACACTATATTACCAAACTTGAATAGGGGTATTGGGATGCCTGCCTTTACATGCACATGAACTTTAATGGCATAACAGTCCTTGTCCTTAGGGTTAAATATGGAGTTGGCCCACCCTTTGCAGCTATAACAGAGCTGCAGAGGAATGATAATAGATGAAGGTATCATGCGAGGCATGGAAGTCCCTAATCCAATGTACCTGCATGTACGGTCAACTGACCCAGTCAAAAGCTTTTTCTGTGTTGGTGGACTGCAGGATAATTGTGCTCTTCTACAAATAGGACAGCATGGATCAAGTTGAGGATTTGTATAGTGTTATCCTGAGGTTGACTAACAGGGACACAGCCTGCCTGATCCCTGAATATAAGTCTGGGAATATGCGGGAGCAAGTGACTGGTGAGAATTTGGGCAAAAAACTCCAGGTTAATATGTAAGAGAGCTATCGAGCACTAGCTGCCGAACTGAGAGAGGTCTTTCCTCGCTTTTGGGATCAAGGAAATATAGGCCCTGAGGGCATCTGGAGGCATAAATTTCCCCTTCACCAAGAAATTGAGTGCTGTCACTAGGCGAGAATAGGTTGAATAACTAGTTTCCAGTATAACCATTAGGCCCCATAACCTTTTACGGTTCAGACTGGACCTAGGTTTTACTGAGTGCCTGCTCAGAGATTGGGAATCCAGTTTCTAGTGATGGCCGAACGGTTCACCCTGCGGTCGTTTCGCGGCGAATTTCGGCTGTTCACGGTCCGCCCGTTCGGCAGACTATTGGCGCCGTTCGCCCGGCGGACTTCCGTGTTTACTGTGTAAAAGAACTTTGACCTATGATGACACATCCATCATGGGGACAGGACAGCCAATTGAGACATTACAGCACATGGACACTTGGACATTCCCCCTAACTTATAAATAGACCCGATCCGGTGGCCATTTTACATTCTTTCTTCTGTCACTATAGGGAGAGGTTGCTGTGTGGAGCAGGGAGAGATTGCAGTGACCCAAATCGCTAGCTATTTGGTACACAAAAGTTATTTTCAGGACTGGTATAGGTGTTAGGTGTATATATGTTTGCTGTGCTACTGATTGTTGCAGCAGCCTGAGTGTCTTTTGTCAGTTTAGAGAAAGGGACAGGACTGTGTGTCTGCTGTAGGGACAGTCAGTTTAGTCATTAGCTGTTACTATCAGGTCCACAAAAGTGCTATTCCAGTTATTGTTCCAGTAGCCTCTGTTTTGTCAGTTTATGTAGGGACAGGCAGGAAGCAGTATGTGAGGCAGTGAGGGTCAGTTTAATCAGTAGCTGTTACTATATTAGGTCCACAAAGGTTCTTTTCAGGACTGGAATCAGTGGTATGGTAATAGGCTTGTACACGTATAATATTCTTTCTTCCAAATATAGAAAGAATATTATACTTGACTGCTGCCCTTCTGCTGCAGTCTGCTAATCATTCACAACCTACTTGTTCCACAAAGCTCCTTATAAGGACTGGTAATAACCTGGTGTAGGGTGCTATAGTACATAGGTTTGAGTGAGGTACAGTCTGCCATTCTATGAGGACTGGTATAGGTCCACAATACATAGAGTTGAGGTTCACTACTGCTGACCGCTGCCCTTTACTGCAGCAGTCCTTCATCGGTATAGGGACTGACGTACAGTCTGCTAATCACTCACACACAATCTACTTGTTCCACAAAGGTCCTTATAAGGACTGGTAACTTGGTCTGTCTAGGGTGCTACAGTACATAGGGTTGAGTGAGGTACAGTCTGCCATTCTTTAAGGACTGGTATAGGTCCACAATACATAGGGTTGAGGTGCACTACGGCTGACCGCTGCCCTATACTGCAGCAGTCCTTCATCGGTATAGGGACTGAGAGTTTTGTCACAGGGTCATTTAAAAAATGACAGGCAGAGGAAGAGGCAGGCCCTTCCGCAGGGGTGGTAGGGGTAGGGCAGGAGCAACAGGCTTGAGCCAAAGTGGGAAGTTGCAGAAGGTGCGTTCAATTACTTTAAAGGACGCACCAGACTTGGTTGAGTGGCTCACTCAGCCTTACTCTTCTGCACCGTCCTCATCCTCTCGATCTGCACCCTCTTCTTCACTCTCTGCTATGTGCACCCCCAAAGACACTACCACCAACAACACCACCACCACCACCACCACATACCTTCCGCTTGAGTCACAGGAATTATTTTCCGATCCATATCAAGACATTTCTGATGCGCAGCCACTCTTGGTATTGGATCAGGAAGAGGAGGTAGCAACAACCGCTACTCAGCAGTCTGACGACAGTACCCAGATCAGCCCAAGGAGGAGGTTGGTCCCCAGTGTTGCTGCCTACTCCGAGATCTCTACTTATAGCGGTGGAGAAGGTGACGTTGACGATGACGTGTCTAGTGATGTCACGTGGCTGCCCACAAGAGAGGAAGAGGAGGGGAGTTCAGAGGGAGATATGGACCAGCAGATAGGGAGGAGAAGCAGGAATAACTTACATTGCACAGGAGGGACAAAGCAGACTGCAAATGTATCAGGAGCGAGCCATCGACCATGTACGGTCACATCTGGCGCTCCCAGGACACCGGCACATGGCTCCGCAGTGTGGGCTTTTTTTAACGTGTCCGCTGCTGACAATAGCGTTGCCATCTGCAATCTTTGCAGTCAACGCATTAGTCGCGGTAAGCCCAACACTCACCTAGGGACGACCACCTTAAGAAGGCACATGAGCAGCCATCTCCGAGCCGAGTGGGAGCAACGGAACACACAAAGCCATACTCCAGGCTCTCACTGTCCAGCCTCGTCTTCTACTTCTCCTTCTCCTCTCTCCTCACAATTGTCCTCCACTCCACTTTCCATCACGCCAAGCTCACGTTTTTCCGCAAAAAGGCAGGCTTCCGTGGGCCTAATGTTCGAGCGTAAAAAAATGATGACGCCGGATAACCCTCTTGCCCAACGGTTGACTGCTGGCTTGTCAGAACTCATAGCCCGCCAACTACTGCCATATAAACTGGTGGACTCGGAGGCCTTTCGCAAATTTGTGGCCATTGGAACACCACAATGGAAGGACCCAGGAAGGAAGTATTTCTCAGAGAAGGGCATCCCAGAGCTATATGGCCATGTTCAGCGGCAAGTGAATGTATCTCTGGCACACAGTGTCGGTGCCAAGATACATCTGACCACAGACACGTGGTCTAGCAAACACGGGCAGGGAAGGTATATCAATTTTACTGCCCACTGGGTGAACCTTCTGACGGCTGTCAAGCATGTAACCCGTGGCACCTGTGTAGATTTGGTTTTACCGCCAGGGATTGCATGCAGGCCTGACTCTTCTTCTCCTCCTCCTCCCACTCCATCCTCCTCCCTCTCCTCCTCAGCTGACTCCTCCTTTTCCGCTGCTAGCGTCTCTTCCGCTGCACCGCCCAAGCTCCCCAGAACCTATTCAACATGCCAGGTGAGACGTTGCCATGCCGTGCTGCGTCTGTTGTGCCTGGAAGCCAAGAGCCACACTGGCCCGGCACTCCTTTCAGCTTTGCGTTCACAGGCAGATCAGTGACTAACACCGCTCAATTTGACAGTTGGTAAAGTGGTGTGTGACAACGGTGCCAATCTGCTTAGCGCATTGAAACAGGGCAAAATCACGCATGTGCCATGCATGGCACACATCTTAAACTTGGTCGTGCAGCGATTCGTTGTCAAATACCCTGGGGTCAAGGACATCTTGCGGCAGGCAAAGAAAATCTCAGCCCATTTCAGAAGATCTTACACGGCCATGGCTCCCCTTGCTGACATTCAGCAGCGACTCAATCTGCCGGTCAGACGTCTTATTTGCGATTGCCCGACGCAATGGAACTCAACCTTCTATATGCTTAATAGGCTGCTCCAGCAGAAACGTGCAGTTAACGTCTACCTGTATAAACTCTGTGGCAGAACAGGTTCTGGGAGCTTGTTTTTTTTTCACTGCGCCAGTGGCTGCTCATGCGCGACGCATGCAGACTTCTGCGCCCATTTGAGGAGATCACCAAACTGGTCAGTCGCAGCCATTGCGCCATCAGTGACATGGTACCTTATGTCTTCTTTATGGAGCGTGCATTGCGTTGTGTCATTGATCAAGTTGTGGAGGAGCAGGAGTGGGAAGATGAGGAAGTCGCAATGCTGGATGAATTCCCAGGGGGGCTACTCTATCTGAGACAAGTCAACAACAGGAGTCTGAAGAGGAGTCAGAGGAGGATGGTGCCGGGGCTGATGAGGAGGAGCAAGAAGAGCATGCTTTAAACCTTTCTGGGATCCCTGTTGTGCGTGGATGGGGAGAGGAGAATGAAGAAGATTACATTATCCTGGATGATGAGCAGGAGCCAGGCCACCACACCGCTTCCACTTTAGTGCAAATGGGGGCCTTCATGCTCCAGTGTTTTAATAAGGACCCCCGTATAAAAAGCATAAGGGTCAAGGACCAGTACTGGGTGGCAACGTACTTAGACCCCCGGTACAAACACAAAATGGCGGAAATGTTACCGCCGTCACAGAGGGCTGGCAGAATGGAGCACTTCCAGGCCTTGCTTCGAGAAATGCTGCATTCTGCCTTTGCGTGCGCTGGCAGAGGAGCAATTCCCACTCCCAGAGAATGAGTTGTGGGTACCAATCCAACAGCGCCTGCAAGAAGAGCAAGAAGAGGCCGGTTTGAAGATGTGTTGGTGACTTTGGATATGAGGTCATTCTTTCAGCCGACCCATCGACAGGTGTCATCCGGATCCAGCATCAGGGAACGCCTAGACCGTCAGGTGTCCGAGTACATCGGGTTAACGGCCGATGTGGACGCTCTGAGGAGTGATGAACCCCTGGACTACTGGGTGGGCAGGCTTGAGCTCTGGCCAGAGTTTGCCCAATTTGCAATCAAACTGTTGGCTTGGCCCTCATCCAGTGTCCTGTCCGAAAGGACATTCAGCGCAGCAGGGGGGATCGTGACCGATAAGCGTACTCGCCTAGCTCACGACAGTGTTAACTACCTCCCATTTCTAAAAATGAATGAGGCATGGATCTCAGAGGAATTCAACACATGTGACCAGTAGACCATGTATATGTCTATAAACAATTTTTTTAATCGAGCACAGAGACCTTCTTTCTTCATTTGGCTCACTTCCTTGTCCAAAAAAAGCACACCGTACTATATGCCCATACCCTCCTCTTTGAAGAGGTTGAGCGGTGTCATATTTCTACTGGGGCTGCTTATTATGAGGGGCTCCCACCATCCCTGTGCTGACATCCTCCTGGGGCTGTACCTCTGCTGTGCATATTATGAGGGGCTCCCACCATCCCTGTGCTGTGCTGACTTCCTCCTGGGGCTGTACCTCTGCTGTGCATATTTTGAGGTGCTCCCACCATCCCTGTGCTATGCTCATTATGAGGGGCTCCCACCATCCCTGTGCTGACTTCCTCCTGGGGCTGCTTATTATGAGGGGCTCCCACCATCCCTGTGCTATGCTGACATCCTCCTGGGGCTGCTTATTAAGAGGGGCTCCCACCATCCCTGTGCTATGCTGACATCCTCCTGGGGCTGCTTATTATGAGGGGCTCCCACCATCCCTGTGCTATGCTGACATCCTCCTGGGGCTGCTTATTATGAGGGGCTCCCACCATCCCTGTGCTATGCTCATTATGAGGGGCTCCCACCAACCCTGTGCTATGCTCATTATGAGGGGCTCCCACCATCCCTGTGCTATGCTCATTATGAGGGGCTCCCACCATCCCTGTGCTATGCTGACTTCCTCCTGGGGCTGCTTACGGTGCAGGTGTCAGTGCTGTATATCACGGTGCTGATGTCAGTACTCTCTATCACGGTGCTGCTGTCAGTGCTGTATTTCACGGTGCTGGTGTTAGTGCTTTATGTCACGCTGCTGATGTCAGTGCTCTCTATCACGGTGCTGCTGTCAGTGCTGTATATCACGGTGCTGGTGTTAGTGCTTTATGTCACGCTGCTGATGTCAGTGCTCTCTATCATGGTGCTGATGTCAGTGCTGTATATCACGGTGCTGGTGTTAGTGCTTTATGTCACGCTGCTGATGTCAGTGCTCTCTATCACGGTGCTGCTGTCAGTGCTGTATATCACGGTGCTGGTGTTAGTGCTTTATGTCACGCTGCTGATGTCAGTGCTCTCTATCACGGTGCTGTTGTCAGATGACTCTATCACGGTGCAGGTGTCATTTCTGTATGTCACGCTGCTGGTGATCATCTCCTGCACCCTCTTTGCCTACCCTGACCTTCCCTCTCCTCCATTGCCTTCATGCGCTCCACAGTCCTGAATTGTCACAACAATTTCTCATATAAAAAAAGAATGCTTGTAGTTGTCAATCCCAGATTCACCTCATACATGTGTTATGTCATTGGCCATGTGGTGGGGCTATGTTTGCACAGCTATTAATTATTTTGTGGCTGCAAATTTGACCTGTAGGTTTGCGAAGTTCGCCTCCCATTGAAGTCAATGGGGCCCGCAGCGAACGTTCGCGGTCCGCGTTCGCGAAACGTCCCGTCGGAAGTTCGTCCATCACTACCAGTTTCTTTCAAACAACAAGAGATAGGGATGACATGCCAGAGGAGAGTATTGCCCTGGAGAGAACCGTAATGAGGCACGTGACTGATGTTATAAAGGGACCGATAAAAAGTACAGAATTCGGAAGCCATTCAGTCTGGCGCAGTTAACCTATGACCGGCTGATGAAACAATATGGGAAATATAGGTAAATAAAACAAGCCCTGGACAAGAGTGTACCAAGTTTGTTGGAAACTCGTACATTGTGCGGTGTGTCCACACCAATTTCTGCTTAGCCATATGGAGAAGAAGAGAGTTAAGCTCCTCACATTTTTAAGAAGTTACTTATTGTAGGTTGCTCTTGTCAGGCAGGCCTTGGGGGCCCCTCTAAGCAATGTAAATTTTTAAGCAAGGTGTCAAACTGTAGGGCCCTCTCTTGTTTCAGCCTGGCTCCTATCTTGATCAGAATGCCATGTATGACTGATTTTTGGGCCTTCCACACTAGAAGAGGATCGTCCACAGAGTCAGCTTTAAAGGATTCAGTCAGGGTCCTTTGCAGATCAGAACAGATGTTAGGTGATTAGAGCAATGCCTTATTATTTCTCTAGGAGGGGGACTACGCATAGGCAGGCCCAGGTGGAGAGTCAAGTGAATAAGGGCATGGTCCAGCTAGGAAAACTAGGGCATTTCACTGATTTGTGTGGAGTGAACATGCTGCAAAACCTCATGAGTATTTATAGTGAAATGTAGAGAAGAAAGAGTAGTTCCTATTCTGTACGTGTGAAATACACCGAGGATCCACCAGCTGCAACAGGGAGAGCTCCAATTTAAGGAGTTTAAGGCAAGCATAATAAACATGGGAAGTACCCCTGGACATGTCCAAGGTAGGGCCCATCACAAAATTTAAATCCCTGCCAGTGTCCCCTCCACAAACGGGATCATTTTGGCAATCAAAATGCTAACCCATTTCGACCTGGAGATAAGGAAGGACCGTGATAGGCCATCTCAATTGGTTAGCTTAGGGATACGGTCCACCTTAAAATGAGTTTTTTGGAAAAAGAACTCTTGCGATTTACATTTCTTCAAGTCTGTGAGCAATCTGATGTGCTTTTCTGGGGCACTGAGGCCTCCCATTAAACGGAGGTAAAGGAAGTAATTGTAAGGGCACTCATCTCAAAGCAAAGGAAGCCAGAGCAATTGGGGAGGGCGGAGAAGAAAACTAAGCCACCCTGGGAGAGGAAGAGAAGGAAAAAAAAAAAGGAGGAGCAGAAGAAGAGATAAGAAGGAAGAAGATGTACTGTATAGTCTAATGTAAAAATATACAAATATAAATTACTCAAATATAGTATATGTAGCGGCGGCTCCTGAAGAGCACGTGCTATGCATTTTTCAAAGTTACAGTTATGCCTGAACTGCAGTTTGGTTTTGGGTACAATTGTCCAAATTTAGACTTCGGCATCAGTCTGACTGGACTGTGAGATGTTCAGCCTGGCCACAGGGGGCACTGTCTCTTCTGGCAGGCATGGAACTATGGTCTGGTTAGGTGCTTAAGTTACTCTCTCTCGGAGCCTGCCCAGGGGGAGTGGCACATTCTCTGTGCTTTCTGAGAGAGGGTATTTAAGATGCGGACGTCACGTGGTTCAGGGTTCTGGTCCAGAATGATGTACTGACTTAATGATTCTGGTCCTCCTGACCAGCTCCCAGGTGGGCTATGGCCTAGGGTGCGGATCCACCCGATCTTGATATCTCGGGGCTGGCTAGCCCGAGGCAAGGAAACTAAAAGGAGGATTCTGAGGTGGTTGGGTGCCATCTCTGGTTTGGGAGAGACCCAGTCACTTCAAGCATTCCAGGGGAGAACTCTTCATAAGAAGACTATGTTCGGGTTGGTTTCTTAGTAAGAGCCTGGAAGGGCTTTAGTACCCAAGAGAATCCGGTCTTGTGGATTTTGCCAAGCTGGCTGAAAGATCTAGGTATCACACGAGTGTTCTACAAGCTTAGTTTCCATATATGTTCTACAACAACATCTGTGGCAGAGACATTATCTTGTATGTTTTACAACAACGTCTGTGGCCGAGACTTGTTCCTGAGTAAGCACCTTGTTGGCTGCTAGGCCTTGAGAGAGAGGGACTGTCCAACTTGAGTGAACATCCGGTTGCGAATGGCTATTCTCTGGTTGCAGTCAAAGTAAGCAAGTTCTTCAACATTTTGACTTTGACATTAAGAGTACCTGAACTTCCTTTCCAACCCTCTGATCCCAATTTAAGAGACTGTTCATTGTCTACGTTTTGCAAATAAAATTCATTCAAGTGGATCTGTTGTCAGTCTCTTGAGTTATTGGGCCATCTACCACGGGACACCCCTAGACGTGAAGCAAGTGGAACAGAAGGCAACGGTAAGCCCAAATCTAACCAGCAGCTCCTTCAGGGGTAGTGCTACATATACATGCAAACATTTGAGAAAAAAAACAATAGAACATGGGAAGTATTGGCGGGAACAAGGTTGAGGAACTTACTGGTGGAAATGTCCATGCACAGAATAGGCACAGGCACTGAGAGGTTAATTTACTCAACAGGTGTAGCATTACTCTCCAAATTCTGAATGTTGATGTCAGTCTGAGACCGATTTTGGAAAGTTGTAGCATTTAAACAATCCAATATTGTAAAATAGGATTGTGATGCAGGGAGTGATAAAGACTCCACACTCCAAAATAAATTGCACCAGCAGAGCACGGCAAGTGTGACAGGCTGGAATCCACAAGCAGCAGTGAAATGTAATAGCATCCACACTCAAAAAGTTTCAAAATGGTCTAGCCTGTGGGTATTGTTGCTACATGAATACTAACTTTCTTTAGAAAGAAAGACACTCCCGCTAAAATCTTACTCACAGATGCTGGACTAAGTTCTGATTGTATCAAGAAAGACAAAAATGCTAATGCTAATGCAATGTAAGAGGACATGTTCAATTCATCCAAACCTACATTTCTGCAAGAGGCACACCATCTCAATCATGAAAGCTTATAGTCTGACCATGTCTTCTTAAGCCTTGTACACACGGTCGGAGAATCCGTCGGAATGTGTCCTATCGGACCGTGTCGACTGTGTGTGGTATGCATCGGACTGATTCCGTCCGAATCTCCGTTGGACCCAATTTTCCAACATGTTGGAAATATTTCCCGACCAACTGGGCCGGTTGGACCTAATCCGATCATGTGTAGAGCATTTTGATTGGACCAAGTGCCACGCATGCTCAGATCAAATTCCTACATCAAAGCTATTGGCTACTAGCCTGAATGCAGTCCCATCATAACGAAATTACATCATCACGTTCTGAAAGATCAGATTTTTCACCAACTTTGTCCGACCGTGTGTATGCAACAGTTTCGGACAAGATCCGACGGACAAAATCCGACGGGCAGAATCCGACGGATTTGGTTGTGGAAATCTCCGACCGTGTGTACAGGGGCTAAGACATAGAATTTCTGAGGTTGGAAAGTATCAGCTCCAAATTAAGCCCCAAAGGAAATCTGGGCAAGGAGTTCCATTCTGATCTGCTGTTGGCGCCAAGTCCCGAAACTTCTCGAACTGTGAACGAGATAAAGAATCAGCAATTTTATTACTTATCCCAGCTATGTGTTCAGCCTTTAACACGATGTTAAAATGCATACAATGTAAGACAAGAAAGTGAAGTAGTTTAATAACTGGCTCCGATTTGGAGGATAATGTATTAATAGCAAAGAAAACACCTTTGTTATCAGTGAATACCTTGATTCTCCGATTCATGAAAACATCTTTCCAAATTACCAATGAGACTATGACCAGAAATAGTTCCAGAAGGACAAGGTTCTGAAGAATGTCCTCCTGTAGCCAATCCCGGTGCCACTTCTCAGCACACTAAGGACTAGAGATGGCCTTGCGGTTCGCCTGGCGGCCGTTTCGCGGCAAATTTTGTATGTTCGCGATTCGCCAAACTGGCGGACTTCTGGCGCTGTTCGCCTGGCGGACATATGCGTTCACATTGTGAAAGAACTTTTACCCATGATGACACATCCATCATGGGGTACAGGACAGCCAATTGAGACATTTCAGCACATGGACAATTGGACATACCCCCTACCTTATAAATAGACCTGATCTGGCGGCCATTTTACATTCTGTCATATGTCAGTGTAGGGACAGGACGCTGTGTGGAGCAGGGAGAGACTGTAGTGACACAAATCACTAGCTATTAGGTCCACAAAAGTCCTTTTAAGGACTGGTATAGGTGTAGTACCGTATATAGGGTTCGGTGCACTGCTGCTGACTGCTGTGCTGGTGATTGCTGAGTGCACTGCTGACCGATTCTGCAGCTGTCTTTTGTCAGTGTAGGGATAGGACGCTGTGTGGAGCAGGGACAGTCAGTTTATTCACTAGCTATTACTATTAGGTCCACACAGGTCCTTTTAAGGACTGGTATAGGTGTACAGTGTATAGGGTACTGGTGCACTGCTGTGCTGGTGATTGCTGAGTGCACTGCTGACTGATTCTGCAGCTATCTTTTGTCAGTGTAGGGACAGGACACTGTGTGGAGCAGGGACAGTCAGTTTAATCACTAGATATTATTATTAGGTCCACAAAGGTCCTTTTAAGGACTGGTATAGGTGTACAGTATATAGGGTTGTACACATATAATATACTTTCTTTCAAATATAGAAAGCCTATTATGCTTGACTGCTGAGCTGAGTGCTGACTGATTCTGCAGCTGTCTTTTATCAGTGTAGTGACTGAGGGACAGTCTGCAAATCACTAGCTAATAGGTCCAGAAAGGTCCTTTTAAGGACTGGTATAGGTGTACAGTATATAGGGTTGTACACGTATAATATACTTTCTTTCAAATATACAAAGTATATTATACTTGACTGCTGACCGATTCTGCAGCTTTCTTTTATCAGTGTAGGGACTGAGGGACAGTTTGGTGTTCTGAGCAGGGAAAGTCTGCAAATCACTAGCTACTAGGTCCACAAAGGTCATTTTAAGGACTGGTTTAGGTGTACAGTATATAGGGTTGTACACGTATAATATACTTTCTTTCAAATATACAAAGTATATTATACTTGACTGCTGACCGATTCTGCAGCTTTCTTTTATCAGTGTAGGGACTGAGGGACAGTTTGGTGTTCTGAGCAGAGACAGTCTGCAAATCACTTGCTGCTAGGTCTACAAAGGTCCTTTTATAGGTGTACAGTATGTAGGGTTGTACACGTATAATATACTTTCTTTCAAATATAGAAAGCATATTATATTGCACTTCATGCAGTGCTGCTGACCGATTCTGCAGCTGTCATTTCTCAGTGTTGGGAGGGACAGTTTGGTTTTTGGAGCCGGGACAGTCTGCAATTCACTAGCTACAAGCTAGCTACTATTAGGTCCACTCAGGTCCTTTTAAGGACTGGTATAGGTGTACTATTTGGTGTGCAGTATATAGTGGTGTAATACACATATAAAATACTTGCACATATAGAAAGCATAGTATAGTGCATTTCCACTGAGTGACAAACGCAAATCAAAAAAGTATTATAACTGGTGTGATAGACCAGTGGCCCCCAGAAACGACAGATTGAAGCGGGGTGTTATATACCTTCTTCCACATACATACTGCACTTCTCTAGATACTTTTGTCACAAGGTCATTTAAAAAATGACAGGCAGAGGAAGAGGCAGGCCCTTCCACAGGGGTGGTAGGGGTAGGGCAGGGGCAACAGACTTGAGCCAAAGTGGCAAATTGCAGAAGGCACGTGCGATTATGTCAAAGGACGCACCAGACTTAGTTGATTGCCTCACTCAGCCTTACTCTTCTGCACCCTCCTCATCCTCACGATCTGCACCCTCTTCTTCACTCTCTGCTGTGTGCACCCCCAAAGACACTACCACCAACACCACCACCACCACCATATACCTTCCGCTTGAGTCACAGGAATTATTTTCCGATCCATCACAAGACATTGCCGATGCGCAGCCACTCTTGGCATTGGATCAGGAAGAGGAGGTATCAACAAGCGCCACTCAGCAGTCTGACGACAGTACCCAGATCAGCCCAAGGAGGAGGTTGGTCCCCGGTGTTGCTGCCTATGCCAAGATCTCTAATTATAGCGGTGGGGAAAGTGACATCGATGATGATGTGTCTAGTGATGTCACGTGGGTGACCACAAGAGAGGAAGAGGAGGGGAGTTCAGAGGGAGATATGGACCAGTGGATAGGGAGGAGAAGCAGGCAGAACTTAGATTGCACAGGAGGGACAAAGCAGACTGCTAATGTATCAGGAGCGAGTCATCAACCATGTACGGTCACATCTGGCGCTCCCAGGACGCCGGCACATGGCTCCGCAGTGTGGGCTTTTTTTAACGTGTCCGGTGCTGACAATAGTTTTGCCATCTGCAGCCTATGCAGACAACGCATAAGTCGCAGTAAGCCCAACACTCACCTTGGAACGACCGCCTTAAGAAGGCACATGAGCTGCTATCACCGAGCCCAGTGGGAGCAATGGAACCCACAAAGTCACACTCCAGGCTCTCACCTTCCAGTCTTGTCTTCTACTTCTCCTTCTCCTCTCTCCCCACAATCGTCCTCCACTCCACCTTTCATCATGCCATCCTCGCGTTTTTCTGCAAAAAGGCAGGCTTTCGTGGGCCAAATGTTCGAGCGTAAAAAAAGATGACGCCGGATAATCCTCTTGTCCAACGGTTGACGGCTGGCTTTTCAGAACTGATAGCCTGCCAACTACTGCCATATAAACTGGTGGTCTTGGAGGCCTTTTGAAAATTTGTGGCCATTGGAACACCACAATGAAAGGAAGGAAGTATTTCTCACAGAAGGGCATCCCAGAGCTATATGGCTATGTTCAGCAGCAAGTGAATGTATCTCTGGCACACAGTGTGGGTGCCAAGATACATCTGACCACAGACACGTGGTCTAGCAAACAGAGAAGGGAAGGTATATAACTTTTACTGCCCACTGGGTGAACCTTCTGACGGCCGTCAAGCATGTAACCCATGGCACCCATGTAGATTTGGTTTTACCGCAACGGATTGCATGCAGGCCTGGCTCTTCTTCCCCTCCTCCTACTCCATCCTCCTCCCTCTCCTTCTCGGCTGACTCCTTCTTTTCCGCTGCTAGGGTCTCTTCCGCTGCGCTGCCCAAGATCCCCAGAACCTATTCGACATGCCAGGTGAGACGTTGCCATGCCGTGCTGCGTCTGTTGTGCCTGGAAGCCAAGAGCCACACTGGTCCTGCACTCCTTTCAGCTTTGCGTTCACAGGCAGATCAGTGGCTAGCACCGCTCAATTTGACAGTTGGTAAAGTGGTGTGTGAAAATGGTGCCAATCTGCTTGGCGCATTGAGACAGGGCAAAATTGCACATGTTCCATGCATGGCAGACGTCTTAACCTTGGTCGTGCAGAGATTTGTTGTCCAATACCCTGGGGTCCAGGACATCTTGCGGCAGGCAAGGAAAATCTCGGCCCATTTCAGAAGATCTTACACGGCCAAGGCTCGCCTTGCTGACATTCAGTAGTGACACAATCTGCCGGTCAGACGTCTTATTTTCGATTGCCCGATGCGATGCAACTCAACATTATATATGCTTGATAGGCTGCTCCAGCAGAAATGTGCAGTTAACGACTACTTGTACAAACTCTGCGGCAGAACAGGTTCTGGGGAGCTTGTTTTTTTTTCACCGTGCCAGTGGCTGCTCATGCGCGATGCATGCAGACTTCTGCGGCCATTTGATGAGATCACCAAACTGGTCAGTCGCAGCCATGGCGCCATTAGTGACATCGTACCTTATTCCTTCTTTATGGAGCGTGCATTGCGTTGTGTCATTGATCAAGCTGTGGAGGAGCAGGAGCGGGAAGATGAGGAAGTCGCAATGCTGGATGAATTCCCAGGGGGGGCTACTCTATCTGAGACAAGTCAACAACAGGAGTCTGAAGAGGAGTCAGAGGAGGATGGTGCTGGGGCGGATGAGGACGAGCAAGAAGAGCATGCTTCAAACCTTTCTGGGATCCCTGTTGTTGTGCGTGGATGGGGAGAGGAGAACGAGGAGGACGACATTATCCTGGATAATGAGCAGGAGCCAGGCCATCACACCGCTTCCAGTTTAGTGCAAATGGGGCCTTCATGCTCCAGTGTTTTAGCAGGGACCCCCGTATAAAAAGCATAAGTGTCAAGGACCAGTACTGGGTGGCAACGTACTTAGACCCCCAGTACAAACACAAAATGGCGGAAATGTTACCACCGTCACAGAGGGCTGTCAGAATGGAGCACTTCCAGGTCTTGCTTCAAGAAATGCTGCATTCTGCTTTTGCATGTGCTGGCAGAGGAGGAATTCCCACTCCCAGAGAAAGAGTTGCGGGTACCAATCCAACAGCGCCTGCAAGAACAGGGCAGTTTGAAGATGTGTTAGTGACTTCTGATATGAGGTCATTCTTTCAGCCGACCCATCGACAGGTCTCATCCAGATCCAGCATCAGGAAACACCTAAACCTACAGGTGTCTGACTACATCGGGATAATGGCCGATGTGGACGCTCTGAGGAGTGATGAACCCCTGGACTACTGGGTTGGCAGGCTTGACCTCTGGCCAGAGCTTGCCCAATTTGCAATGGAACTGCAATGGAACTGAAAGGACGTTCAGCGCAGCAGGGGGGATCGTGACCTATAAGCGCACATGCCTAGCTCACGACAGTGTTGACTACCTGACATTTATAAAAATGAATGAGGCATGGATCTCGGAGGAATTCAACACATGTGACCAGTAGACCATGTATATGTATAACTCTATAAACAATTTATTTAATAAAGCACACAAACCTTTTTTCTACCTTTGGCTCACTTCTTTGTACAAAAAAAGCACACCGTACTATATGCTCATACCCTCCTGTTTGAAGAGGTTGAGCGGTGTCATATTTTTGGGTCCCGCAGCGAGTTGCTGGTATCAGTGCTGCTGTCAGTGCTCTCCATCTCGGTGCTGGTGTCAGTGCTCTCTCTCTATCTCGTTACTGGTGTACTGGTGTCAGTGCTCTCTATCACGGTGCTGGTGTGGTGTCAGTGCCCTCTATCTCGGTGCTGGTGTTGTCTCAGTGCTCTCTATCATGGTGCTGGTGTTAGTGCTCTCTATCACGGTGCTGGTGTGATCTCAGTGCTCTCTATCATAGTGCTGGTGTCGGTGCTCTCTATCACGGTGCTGGTGTGGTGTCAGTGCTCTCTATCTCGGTGCGGGTGCAGTGTCAGTGCTCTTTATCTCGGTGCGGGTGCAGTGTCAGTGCTCTCTATCTCGGCGCGGGTGCAGTGTCAGTGCTCTCTATCTCGGTGTGGGTGCAGTGTCAGTGCTCTCTATCTCGGTACAGGTGCAGTGTCAGTGCTCTCTATCTCGGTGCTGGTGTCAGTGCTCTCTATCTCGGTGCTGGTGTGGTGTCAGTGCTCTCTATCTCGGTGCTGGTGTCAGTGCTCTCTATCATGGTACTGGTGTCAGTGCTCTCTGTCATGGTGCTGGTGTGGTGTCAGTGCTCTCTTTCTCGGTTCTGGTGTCAGTGCTCTCTATCTCGGTGCTGGTGTCAGTGCTCTCTATCATGGTACTGGTGTCAGTGCTCTCTATCTCGGTGATGGGTTGGTGTCAGTGCTCTCTATCATGGTGCTGGTGTCAGTGCTCTCTATCTCGGTGCTGGTGTCAGTGCTCTCTATCTCGGTGCTGGTGTCAGTGCTCTCTATCTCGGTGCTGGTGTGGTGTCAGTGCTCTCTATCTCGGTGCTGGTGTCAGTGCTCTCTATCACGGTACTGGTGTCAGTGCTCTCTATCACGGTACTGGTGTCAGTGCTCTCTATCACGGTGATGGTTTGGTCTCAGTGCTCTCTATCTTGGTGCTGGTGTCAGTGCTTTCTATCTCGGTGCTGGTGTCAGTTCTCTCTATCTCGGTGCTAGTGTCAGTGCTCTCTATCTCGGTGCTGGTGTGGTGTCAGTGCTCTCTATCTCGGCGCTGGTGTCAGTTCTCTCTATCTCGGTGCTGGTGGGGTGTCAGTGCTCTCTATCTCGGTGCTGGTGTGGTGTCAGTTCTCTCTCTCGGTACTGGTGTCAGTGCTCTCTATCACGGTACTGGTGTCAGTGCTCTCTATCACGGTACTGGTGTCAGTGCTCTCTATCACGTACTGGTGTCAGTGCTCTCTATCACGGTGATGGTTTGGTGTCAGTGCTCTCTATCTTGGTGCTGGTGTCAGTGCTTTCTATCACGGTGCTGGTGTCAGTTCTCTCTATCTCGGTGCTGGTGTCAGTGCTCTCTATCTCGGTGATGGTTTGGTGTCAGTGCTCTCTATCTCGGTGCTGGTTTCAGTGCTCTCTATCATGGTGCTGGTGGCAGTGCTCTCTATCTCTTTGCTGGTGTCAGTGCTCAGTCTCTATCACGGTGCTGGTGTCAGTGAGGGAGATAGCAGCAGAGAAGCCAATCAGCAGGCAGTGCGAGCACCATGGCTTAGGATCAGCACTGTACTGGCACCTCCGCACCACTGCAGTTTAGCCCTGCATAGTTGGGAGGAGCTCAAGCACAGGTTGGCACACTGGAACACTGGCACAGGACTGCGCTGCCCTGACTGTGGCACTGATCATCTCCTGCACCCCCTTCATAGCCTGCCCTGACCTTGCCTCTCCTCCATAGCCTACATGCGCTCCTGAATTGTCAACATTTCACAGATAAAAAAGAATGCTTGTTGTTGTCGATCCCGGATTCACTTCATACGTTTGTTATGTCATTTTAAAAAGGTAGAGAATGCTTCAAAATAAAAACAAGACAATGAGAACCCAATTGGAAGACATTCATCAAAGTAAAATTGACCCATAAATTGAAAACCCAGTGAATTGAAGCCTTGAGGATGGACAGGGAGAAGGCGGAAGGCTGATTTAATGTCAGCCTTAGCCAACAGAGAACCTTAACCAAAATTCCTTAACAGAAGTAAGGCTTCATCGAATGAAGAATATTCCACTGGTGCTTCCACATTGGAGACTTCATCATTTAAAGATGAGTCCAAAGGATAAGAAAGGTGGTGTATCATACGAAAGCAGCCACTTTCTTTTTTAGGAACTATTCCCAGTGGACACAACCGAAAATTTTGAAATGGAGGAGAGGAAAAGGGGCCTGCAATCTTTCCTTCTGCTAACTCTTTGGATACTTTTTCTTGAACTACAGAAGCATAAACATCTGCCGATTTCAAATTTTGCACCATAGTGCAACCTGCCCCTGGACCAAAAAAAATGTTCTTGAAGCCTTCAATTAGTAATACCGCCATCCTGCGGTCTGAATAATGCTTTAACCACGAGAGCATTTTTTTCCAGTTTCACTGGAGTTGTTGCCCTTTCCATGAGCCTCCCCGGGAAATGGCTGAAAAGAGGATGCAGCAAATTTGCGAAAACATCTACTGGCTGTGTGATTCCCATTACAGTTTGAGCACTCATGCTTGTATCTGCAATTTGTTAGGAATTTGCATTGTCCTTCATTAAAGGCAAAGCAAAAACCTTTATGAAGTACATTCTGAGGATTAGCTGTTAATCTGTTAGGAGTAAACTGAGGTTTCGGTGGTAACATAAGATTTAACCACAAGCCCACATCCTTAGACCCCCAGTGTAACAAAGGATGTACTGCTAGTTTTTGTCTGAAGTTTTCATCATATTTAAACCCTGCAGATCCACCGAATTGCAATTATATCCAGATGTTAAATAGACCTGAACATTTGCCAGGGAAACGTTCACCATAACTGCAGCATAAATGCAGAATGCTTGTAACCAATTCTGGAAGGTTTTAGGGATAGCCCTTCTTCTATTCTCCTCAGACCTGTCCCCTGGCTGTTTGTCAGTTTTATACAAAAATTATTTTGAAGCAGATAACAAAGATAGTATATCAAGGAATTCGCCCCTCCAAATCTTATCCTTTACTGCCTTAGGGAAATGAAAGCCCAACGGGGACAATACACATGGGACGGGCTCTTTAACCTCTAGAGATCCACACTATAGCAGAATGACGGTGACAGCGCAGACCTGCTTTGCCGGGACGATGTCTATTGACGTATAAATGAGTAAAGAACTGAAAATGGGTCAAATAACGGTGAAGTGGTCCAATCCCTATATACTTATCAAAAAAAAGGATTCCCCCTGAATGGGTGGGATTTTAAATGACCATCAACTCCGGGCCACAAATGGACACAATAATATACAATTTTTATTAATAAATTACACAATGTACATAATATTACCAGGAAGTACAAATGGGCTAAACAATGTCCTCCTGGTGTATTAATAAACAAACATATATACAGAACAAAATATGATTAAAACAATTCTTGTCCTATATCACCCACACCGACACGTTTCCAGTTGCTGATAATTCAGAACCTTCATCAGGGGTGAACAAACTTGATGATATAGCAATCTAGTGAGGTGTAAGTTCGAGGATCAAAATGCCTGCCATTTAGAAAAATATAAGTACGTCTGAAGAGTACTTCAAGTACTATCGAGATGTCAACCAAGTACAGGATGTCCTGCAAATTACTTCCAGATCAGTTAGACGGATTCTATAGCAAGGGGGGTTTTTGTTTCTATGTGAGAGATTAATTGGAACAAACAATGGCTATCTGGATGTTTCAAGTCCACCTTCATGTGTGTGTCAAGCTGAATTAGCATGTATATGACTTGCACCCAGGGTTGCCTTGTCCCATTCCCAGGAAATAAGCCCAAAAGGAAAACTGGAAGCTGTAGTCCAACCACAAATTACAAACGGCAAAGCAGTCCTCTATGTGCAGCGTATGGATGGCACCAGTGCCATCCATACCCTGCACATACAGGACTGCTTTGCCGTTTGTAATTTGTGGTTGGACTACAGCTTCCAGTTTTCCTTTTGGGCTTATTTCCTGGGAATGGGACAAGGCAACCCTGGGTGCAAGTCATATACATGCTAATTCAGCTTGACTACACTTACGAACTTACACCTCACTAGATTGCTATATCATCAAGTTTGTTCACCCCTGATGAAGGTTCTGAATTATGAGCAACTGGAAACGCGTCGGGTGTGGGTGATATAGGACAAGCATTGTTTTAATCATATTTTGTTCTGTATATATGTTTGTTTATTAATACACCAGGAGGACATTGTTTAGCCCATTTGTACTTCCTGGTAATATTATGTACATTGTGTAATTTATGAATAAAAATTGTATATTATTGTGTCCATTTGTGTCCGGAGTTGATGGTCATTTAAAATCCCACCCATTCAGGGGGAAGCCTTTTTTTTTATATGTCTATTGACGTTGTCCCATGCACGAGCGGCCTGCGCTCCCCCTGAGGGGCGCGCGCGGCGCGCTCTGTGATCGGCGAGTCTATGAGACTCACCTGATCACGGATCCGAGCAAGGGGTCGATCCTGACCCCTTACCACGTGATCAGCTGTCAGCCAATGACAGCTGATCATGTGACAAAACAGAGCCGGTAATCGGCTATTTTTCCTCCTCACGCTGATAGCGCAAGGAGAGAAAAAAAAGCCGATCACCGGCGGCCGTGATCAGGACATCAGTCCCGATCACGGCCAGTGTATCAGTGTCCACCTGCCCCCTGACAGTGCCACCTATAGAATAAAAAAGTGCTCCCCATCAGTGCCACCCACCAGTGCCCACAGTGCCACCCATTAGTGCCCACAGTGCCCACAGTGCCACCTATCAGTGCCCACAGTGCCATCTATCAGTGCCACCTATCAGTGCCCACAATCTGCCACAAAACAGTGCTGCACCTCAGTGCCACATATCTGTGCCCATCAGTGTCATCTACCAGTGCCCATCAGTGCCGCCCATCAGTGCCCAGCAGTGCCACCCATCAGTGCCCATCAGTGCCACCTATCAGTGCCCATCAGTCCCATCTATCAGTGGTACCCATCAAAGCCCATCCGTGTCACCCATCCGTGCCACTCATCCGTGCCACCCATCCGTGCCGCCCATCTGTGCCATCTTATCTGTGCCCATCTTTGCCCATCAGTGCCGCCTTATCTGTGCCCATCAATACTGCCTTATCTGTGCCCATCGGTGCCACCTTATCTGTGCCTCATCAGCGCATTTCGATGAAGGAGAAAAATGACCTGTTGGCAAAATTTTATAACAAACTATTAAACATTATTTTATTTTTATTTTTTGCATCTTTTTTTGTTTGTTTAGTAAAAAATAAAACTCCCAGCTGGAATTAAATACCACCAAAAGAAAGCTCTATTTGTGGGAAAAAAATTATAAAAATGTAATTTGGGTACGGTGTTGTAGGACCGCGCAATTGTCATTCAAAGTGCATCAGCGCTGAAAGCTGAACATTGGTCTGGGCAGGAGGGGGGGGGGGGGGGTTAAGTGCCCAGTAAGCAAGTGGTTAAAAGAAGATTCCCTGGCCATTAAGGCCGTGGGTCTGAGGGGCAAGGGAGGATTAACTGACATTGAGGGGTTAAGGGCATGAGAACACATCTTTATCCTGAGTGGATTCATTCAAATCTTGCCATATAGAACCAACATCATTTGCATAATCTGGAAATTGTATATTATCTGTAACACCATAAGAATGTGCCCCTGAACGTATAATATCCATATCATTATAAACTGTATTATCAGCACCAGTGACCTGTGCCCTCTGACAGAATTTAGCAGCAACATTATTCTGCTGCACTTGTTCTGCACCAATAGGCTGTGAGCACTATTTTAGTGTTCATTCTTTGAAAAACATTCCTGCACCAGAGACCTGTGCTCCTTGTGTTTTCATAACATCATCATCAACACCACTAACATGTGCCCCTTTGAATTGTTGTAAAACATTAGATAAAAAATCAACCAAACATGAGAATTCAGAAGCATGAGACGCCACACATTTCTCACCTTCACTAACATTTGGGAGCTGCTCACTCAATACCTCAGCTGAAGACTGATTAGCGTTGTTCTGCCTCAGACGAGGTGCACTCTGTAGTGTTAAATCATCAACTCTCTCACCGCCTGTCAGCTGAGGAGAAGCAGTTAGTTTCTGACGTTTCTTCATTCGTCCTGGCTGCTGCCTTGTCCCGCCCCCGGTTGGGGCCGACATTCTTTGTGTTGTAGGGGGAGTTACCTGAGGTGGAGCCGAGCCACTCTCCTCCCCACGGCACCACAATAGCCACTCCTCGCTACCTCTGCTCTCCGCCTTCTCTAACAGACGGAATACGAGAGACTCACGGCTGCCTGAGGGAATAGCGCTTCATGGCTCAGGAGCTGTGCTGCGGTCCGGTCCAACTGGTCTGTGGGGACACAGCTCCAGGCCCTTTTATAGGCTCACTCAGCGCTGGCTTCAGCAACCGCCAAAATGTACCAATCCGCTGTTCTATTAACTTGACCAATCCCATGGCTGTTGCTGCCCAGGGAAACTGCAGTGACCAATGGCAACCTGCAAAATAAAAGAGAGCAAAGCAGACTGCGGATCCTCCTTTGAGCTATCCCATGTTGGTCCAGCATATTGCTATGACCTTTTATTCTCTTTTCTAAATTTCTCTGTCTATTTGGGATGTGGCATGGGTTTAAACTTCTTTATTGTTAGGTAGATAGGTAGGTTGATGGGAAGGACTGCAATCTCTTCCTGCACCCAGAGATGCTTTCCAGGGATTTCCTGCTGTTGTCTCTAGAGCAGAAACCTGAAAGGTGTGACAAAATGCTATGTAGATAGAAGTAGCCCACAGCAGCTGCTCTGCCACATTCAGTTTCTATAATCCTTTCCAGGTGAATCTGAGCTGAGTGGAGAATTGTTAAACTGGAAGCGTATTGTTGAGGAATCCAAGGAGCCAATAACTATTAGATGTGCCTGTAATCCTTTGAATTTTGTGTGGAGAATTGTTTAACTGGAAGCGTATTGTTGAGGAATACCAGGAGCCAGTAACTATAAGCCCACGTACACACGGTCGGAGATTTTGCCAACCAAATCTGTCGGATTTTGCCCGTCAGATTTAGTCTGACCGATTGTGTCCGAAACTGTTGCATACACACGGTCGGGCCAAGTTGGCGAAAAATCCGATCTTTCAGAACGTGATGACGTAATTTCGTTACGATGGGACTACATTCAGGCTAGTAGCCAATAGCTTTGATGTAGGAATTTGATCTGAGCATGCGTGGCACTTGGTCCGATCAAAATGCTCTACACATGATCGGATTAGGTCTGTCCGGCCCAGTTGGTCGGGAAATATTTCCAACATGTTGGAAAATTGGGTCGGACGGAGATTCGGACGGAATCAGTCCGATGCATACCACACACAGTCGGATTATCTGACGACGTGGTCCGATAAGACACATTCCGACAGATTCTCCGACCGTGTGTACAAGGGCTTAGATGTGCCTGTAATCCTTTGAATTTTGGTAAGTGTATTATCATAAGGAGTGTATTCACACTGGCGTTTATTCACACTGGCGTTTTTGGTGGATGGCTTGGAGATGGACCTCTTCCCTCACTTTATGAACATTTAAGTTGATAGTTCATAGCCACTTTTTAGGACATTACACTCTGGTGGATTCTTCGGAGATTGTGAACTGTCATTTTTTCCATTTTCTGTAAAGTAATTAAAGTAATTTATTAAGCGCTGTCAATATAGTATATTTCACATTATAAAGGATTAAGGAACGGTTTATACTATATATTTCTATGTTATTGTTAGGTAGACCCTACATATTTTTCTACAATAGTACATGATAGTACTATTCACAAGAATAATCCAAAACTCCAATGAACCCGTGCAGAAGGAAGAACCCTCCCCGTGCTATAGAGACTTAGTGCAAGAGGCCCCACTTTACTTTGAAGACACTTAAAAAGTATTAAGGCACTGAAACATCTGAAAAATAATAGATATTAACCACTTCGCGCCCACACTATAGCCAAAAGACGGCTACAGCGTGGACGCTAAGTACTGGGAGGGCATCCCTGGATGTCCTACTGTTTACTTCCCCTCTGTGCGCCGGTGCAGGCACGCATCGGGGAAGTTCTGTGTTGGACATGTCCCTTGGACACAGCCAATCACAGATTGTGCTAAATGGCCAATCACAGTGGCCATTTAGCACTCAATCGTCCTGTCTAATGAGAGGAGATCTCATATGTAAACATATGAGATCATCTCTCATCGCCGGCTCTCCCTCCTCCCACAGAGACAGCGTGTGAGGAGGGAGAGATGGATGGCTGCAGCTGCAGCATCAGTGAGAAGAACACATACACAGACACAGTAAAACACACACACACACACAGTAAAACACACACACAGTGAAACACACACACAGACACACACACACACACATGCCCGCCTGTCACCAGTGCCACCTATCAGTGCCATCTGTCCCCTGTGCCACCTATCAGTGCCATCTGTCCCCAGTGCCACCTGTCCCCAGTGCCACCTGTCTCCAGTGCCACCTGTCAGTACCATGGGTCCCCAGTGCCTCCTATCAATGCCACCTGTCCCCAGTGCCACCTATCAGTGTCATCTGTCCCCAGAACCACCTGCCCCCAGTGCCACCTATCAGTGCCACCTGTCCCCAGTGTCAAGTGCCACCTGTCTCCAGTGCCACCTGTCCCCAGTGCCACATGTCAACTGTCCCCAGTGCCACGTGTCAGTGTCACATGTGATCAGTGCCACATATCAGTGCCACCTGTCAGTGTAATGTGTCATCAGTGTCACGTATCAGTGCCATCTGTCATCAGTGTCATTTTTCATCAGTGGTACATATTAGTGCCATCTGTCTATAGTGCCACGTATTAGTGCCATCTGTCATCAGTGCCACATCAGTGTTACGTGTCATCAGTGCCACATATTAGTTCCATCTGTCATTGATGTCACGTGCCATCAGTGTCACGTATTAGTGCCATCTGTCATCAGTGTCACATCAGTGTGTCACATGTCATTGTCCTGGTGCTCCAGGGCCTTCAAAAGTGTAATAGGTAGTCAACAAGTTAGATGTGTAATTTATGCTCCTAGAACATACAGTGGTGTGAAAAAGTGTTTGCCCCCTTCCTCATTTCCTGTTCCTTTGCATGTTTGTCACACTTAAGTGTTTCGGAACATCAAACCAATTTAAACAATAGTCAAGGACAACACAAGTAAACACAAAATGCAATTTGTAAATGAAGGTGTTTATTATTAAAGGTGAAAAAAAATCCAAACCATCATGGCCCTGTGTGAAAAAGTGATTGCCCCCTAAACCTAATAACTGGTTGGGCCACCCTTAGCAGCAACAACTGCAACCAAGCGTTTGCGATAACGTGCAATGAGGCTTTTACAGCGTCCTGGAGGAATTTTGGCCCACTCATCTTTGCAGAATTGTCCTAATTCAGTTACATTAGAGGGTTTTCGAGCATGAACGGCCTTTTTAAGGTCATACCACAACATCTCAATAGGATTCAGGTCAGGACTTTGGCTAGGCCACTCCAAAGTCTTCATTTTGTTTTTCTTCAGCCATTCTGTGGTGGACTTGCTGGTGTGTTTAGGATCATTGTCCTGCTGCAGAACCCAAGTTCGTTTCAGCTTGAGTACACGAACAGATGGTCGGACATTCTCCTTCAGGATCTCTTGGTAGACAGCAGAATTCATAGTTCCTTTTATCACGGCAAGTCTTCCAGGTCCTGAAGCAGCAAAACAGCCCCCGACCATCACACTACCACCACCATATTTTACTGTTGGTATAATGTTCTTTTTATGAAATGCAGTGTTCCTTCTATGCCAGATATACTTGGACACACACCTTCCAAAGAGTTCCACTTTTGTCTCATCGGTCCACAGAATGTTGTCCCAAAAGTCTTGGGGATCATCAAGATGTGTTGTGGAGAAATTGAGACGAGCTTTGATGTTCTTTTTGCTCAGCAGTGGTTTTCTCCTTGGAACTCTGCCATGCAGGCCATTTTTGCCCAGTCTTTTCCTGATGGTGGAGGCATGAACGCTGACCTTAACTGAGGCAAGTGAGGCCTGCAGTTCCTTGGACGTTGTTGTGGGGTCTTTTGTGACCTCTTGGATGAGTCGTCGCTGCGCTCTTGGGGTAATTTTGGGCGGCCGGACACTCCTGGGAAGGTTCACCACTGTTCCATGTCTTCGCAATTTGTGGATAATGGCTCTCACTGTGGTTCGCTGGATTCCCAAAGCTTTGGAAATGGCTTTTTTAACCCTTTCCAGACTGATAGATCTCAATTACTTTCTTTCTCAATTGTTCCTGAATTTCTTTGGGTCTCGGCATGATGTGTAGCTTTTAAGGATCTTCTGGTGGACCTTACTGTGTCAAGCAGCTCCTATTTAAGTGATGCCTTGATTGTGAACAGGTGTGGCAATAATCAGGCCTGGGTGTGGCTATAAAAATTGAACTCAGGTGTGGACAACCACAGTTATAGTATGTTTTAACAAGGGGGGCAATCACTTTTTCACACAGGGCCATGATGGTTTGGATTTTTTTTCACCTTTAATAATAAACACCTTCATTTACAAATTGCATTTTGTGTTTACTTGTGTTGTCCTTGACTATTGTTTAAATTTGTTTGATGTTCCGAAACACTTAAGTGTGACAAACATGCAAAGGAACAGGAAATGAGGAAGGGGCAAACACTTTTTCACACCACTGTATGATGGCGCTCCCTGCATGTTGGGCCTCTTTAAGTGGCCAGGCTGTGAAAAAGTCCCACACACATGGTATCATAATACTCAGGAGGGGTAGCAGAATGTATTTTGTGGTGTCATTTGTGGTATACACATGCCATGTGAGAGAAATAACCTATTACAATGACAATTTTGTGGGGAAAAAAAGCAAAAATCAAAAAATCTTCATTTTGCAAAGAATTGTGGGAAAAAATTACAACACTAAAAACCTCACTATGCCTCTTACTAAATACCTTGGAATGTATACTTTTCAAAAAGGGGTAATTTGGGGGGTATTTGTACTTTCCTGGCTTGTTCGGGTTGCAAGAAATTAGATAGGCCACCAGTACATCAGGTGTGATAAATTTTTTATGATTTGCACCACAACTTGTAGACTCTATAACTTTCACAAAGACCAAATAATATCCACTAATTTGGGTTATTTTTTATCAAAGATATGTAGCAGTATAAATTGTGGCCAAAATTCATGAAAAAAATAATAATTTGCAAAATTTTATCACAGAAACAAAGAAAATGCGATTTTTTAATAAAAATGTGGTCTTTTTTCATTGATAGCGCAAACAATAAAAAACCCAGAGATGATCAAATACCACCAAATGAAAGCTCTATTTGTATGAAAAAAAGGACAAAAAATTCATTTGGGTACAAAGTAACATGACTGAGTAATTGTCATTCAAAGTGTGAGAGCACCGAAAGCTATAAATTGGTCTGGGCAGGAGGGGGGTTTAAGTGCCCAGTAGGCAAATGGTTAAGGTGAAAACTGTCAACTGGTGAAGTCAATGCAGAGCAGCGCATGGCCCTCATAACAGATGTAATGAACAAAACATACAAACCACCAGGGCAGGCTAGAGCCCAAAAGTAAACCTAGCCACAGCCAGTGGGGACAGGTTATGAATCAACAGAAAGAGTTAGTCCTCTGGTGCACTTGGAGAAGGTCTGGACGTCTCCTGGGTGGAGGTGCAGGACCATGACTGATGTGTTCTCTGTGGTCTTGGAGAGGGTAGACTCAGCGAATTCACGAGTCCAGCCAGTTTGGCACAGTGATAGCAGGCCTATCCAAGAACTGGAACAGTGCTGGCAGCTGGTCAGGTGACTGCAAGTAGAACTCCTTACTCTGCTTCCGGATGATGAGATGAAAAGGATGGCCCCATCTATAGGTGGCACCCACCTCCTGGATGACTTTGAGGAGTAGACACAGCAGACCTCATATGGTCCGGGTCTGCCTGAAGATGTCAGGGTACACATGAATGAGCATTCCATCAAAGTCAATCGTGCTTTTAGCCCAGGCTTGATGCAGAATTCCCTTCCTTGACAGTATGGAAGTTCACACAATGTCCCTGGGAGGTAGAGAGGCTGCTGAGGGTGACAGAATGAGAAGCTGAGGGAAGGAGGCCTCGCACCCGGGTTACCCAGTAGAGCTCCAGATCTGCTATTGGGGGCTTACCTAGTAACTGGTTGAGGATGGCAGTCACTCTGGTTTTGGAATCAGGCCCCACAGTTGCTTTGGGTATGCATCTCAGATTTAGGTTGTTTCTCCTGTTCCTGTTCTCACTGTCAACAAGCCTTAGGCCGCGTACACACGGGCGGACTGTTCGTCCAACTTTGTCCGCTGAACAGTGTTTCAGCGGACAGTCCGCTCGTGTGTGGGCATTCAGCGGACAGTTTCAGCGGACAGTTTGACGAACAAGGTTTTTCGGAAATTCCGTAAAACTGTCCGCTGAAACCTTGTTTGAGCGAACAGTCCGCCCGTGTGTAGGCTTGTTCGTCAAACTAAGTTCCGCGCATTCTCAGAAAGGATTTACACGCTGAAAGTTATAATGCATTGTATAGGACTTCGTATTTTTCGTCCCGTCGTACGTGCCGTTCACGTCATCGCGCACGGTTTCAGCAAACTGTTCGTTCGTCGTGTGTGGCCATGTCCGTCCATGCTAATTTTGAGCGGACTGTTTGCCGAAACTGTTTGACGGACAAAGTTGGGCGAACAGTCCGCCCGTGTGTACGCGGCCTTAGTTGAATGTCGATAAGATGGCGATGAAAGTCAGAATGAGAAGATTCCAAGGCAGCAAGCTAGGCAGTTGTGTTCATTCTAGGGGCTGCTAGGGTGGTGATAAACTCCTCCACTGTGTTAAATCTGCTGCTCAAGATCATGTTTCTCTCTAGAGAGAGCATTGACTATGGAGGTAGCGATGGCATGAATGTCCTGCCTGGTGGGAAGATCAGCTATTATATCTCTGAGATCTACCTCATGACAGGTACCTGAAGCTTGGTAGGCTGCGGAGGAATTGGCTTTGGGAAGGACAGATGTCAGAATGGGAGGAGTCTGGGTGAGCTAGAGGCCTGTCAGAGTCCACCAGCAGCTGTGCCTGTGATAGTGGGGTCCTCTTGCTGCCTATGGAACCCGCCTCTCTGACTCTTGGCGACACCATCTTGGAAGAGGAAAAAGGTACGTGTGATGGAAATAATGGGTGATCTTGGCACCCCACAGCTCCCTGGTGGCTGAAGGGCATCTCCAATCCACTGGCATAGAGAGTAGCTGGCTGAAGAGGGTAAGCTGGGTGTTTGGGATCTCGATCCACTCAGAGCTCTGCAAGGAGCTTGCTCATGTCACCACATCCTATTCACACCCCCAAGCTTTCTATACTTTTTGATTTATTTTAACTATGCTACCAAATGCCACATTACAATACAGAAATATATTATTTTTAATTAAAACAAATAATTTATTTCAATAAACCTCAAAACCTGATAAATACTGCTTATTATTTTCCTGTATTTATAGCACTTTCTTTTTAAATGTGATTAGCTTTGGCTTTCCTAACAGACAAGAAAATCTTGGAATTCATTATAATTTTAAGTAGATAAATATTGGGTTACAAATTAACCTATGTCACTACTCCCTGCTGTTAAGCTAAAAATATTATAAATCCTTTTCACAGACTGAAAAAAAATCTTTTTAGCAATGTCAAACTGTCAGACCATTGCTGTCATATAGATAGAACAAGATGCATGATCTCACTGCTTGAACAATTAGCAATGTTCATAGTAGATCAAAAATTAAAGCATGTCGTGTCATAGCGTTTTTCCATGTTTTGTCATGCTTTAAATGCCAGTTACATCAACATTCTTTAAATTACAAAAAACATGGAAATCGTTGATATTATTAAATAAAATGTTTCAGTATTTAGCATAGCCAATGGTCTCCTGGAGGACAACTACACATATGGAAATTGTACAAAACTAAGGCCCCATGCACACGCTGTTAAACGCACGTTCAGAGGCAGTTGGACACTATTTTTTCAACTGCCCCTGAACGCATTCAATGTTAACCTATGTGTCCATGTGCACAGTCTTGTTTTTTGCCATTTTTAGGCAGTTACATTTAATTTTGTTTTTCCAGAAGCAAAAAAATGTATTCAGAAGCAAAAAAATGGGTTCACACCCAAAAGGTTTCCACGTTTCAGATGCCAAATGAGGCAAAATACGGCAAAATACGGTACCGGCATTTTAGTTTATAAGCATTTTTAAAGGTGATGAAAATGATGATGATGATGAAAAACCATTAAAAAAATATTTTAAACAATTGCAATTGCTTGCAATGATTCATAGACCATTTATATACCCTAATGAGCCTTTGATCCAATCCAATACACCACTAGCATTGCTGTTATCTGAAGTATAATTGGAATTTGACCCATATGTTTTTAGATTTGAACAAGCAACTTGTGACAGGTGACGTGGCAAGTGGACAATCCACAACTTGTGATAGGTGATGTGGCAAGTGGACAATCCACAACTTGTGGCTGGTGATGTGGCAAGTGATGTGGCAAATGACAATCCACAACTTGTGGCAGGTGACGTGGCAAGTGGACAATCCACAACTTGTGGCAGGTGACATGGCAAGTGATGTGGCAAGTGGACAATCCACAGCTTGTGGAAGGTGACATGGCAAGTGATGTGGCAGGTGGCGTGGCAAGTGATGTGGCAAGTGGACAATCCACAACTTGTGGCAGGTGACATGGCAAGTGACGTGGCAGGTGACGTGGCAGGTGACATGGCAGGTGACATGGCAAGTGGACAATCCACAACTTGTAGCAGGTGACGTGGCAAGTGATGTGGCAGGTGATGTGGCAAGTGGACAATCCACAACTTGCGGCAGGTGATGTGGCAAGTGTCATGGCAGGTGGCATGGCAAGTGACATGGCAAGTGACGTGGCAAGTGCCATGGCAGGTGGTGTGGCAGGTGACGTGGCAAGTGATGTGGCAAGTGGACAATCCACAACTGGTGGCAGGTGATATGGCAAGTGACATGGCAGGTGACGTGTCAAGTGGTGTGGCAAAGTGGACAATGCACACCTTGTGGCAGGTGACATGACAGGTGACGTGGCAATTGATGTGGTAAGTGGACAATGCACAACTTGTGGCAGGTGTTGTGGCAAGTGATGTGGCAGGTGACGCGGCAAGTGACGAGACAAATGGACAATCCACAACTTGTGGCAGGTGATGTGGCAAGTGACGTGGCAGGTGACGTGGCAAGTGGACAATCCACAACTTGTGGCAGGTGACGTGGCAAGTGATGTGGCAGGTGACATGGAAAGTGACGTGGCAAGTGGACAATCCACAACTTGTGGCAGGTGATGTGGCAAGTTTCGTGGATCACAATGTTTCATTGTCATTATTTCATCAGCTGCTGTTCCAGGAGAGAGAGAGTATCCACAAGTGAGCTGCCTTGATTGTATTGACTGCAATTTTTACACATTGTCTACATTTTTGGTCAATTTGCATCTAAAAAGAGTACATTTTTGGAGACACATGAAATTTCAAACAAGTTGATGTCTTTTGTTTAGTGGAGCATTTTTTATTACACAATTTTGATTGCATGCACTAAATGTACTTGCAACTTTTTATTGTTCTTGGTGTACAAACATTTCATTTACATTTTTACTGTTGCTGTCCATGGAAATTTGGGGAATATTTCACCTTACTTTCCATCCCAGATAGCAGAAGAAGAGATAAGAAGCCGAGCATATACTGGGAACCTTGCCAAAAAGTGCACTGTTGAGATTTTTCATCACACCCTGTCCTTACATTAACCACTTCCCACCCGGCCGATGCATATATACGGCCGGGTGGGAGCCGTCTACTCCTGATAGGACGTTCAGGAACGTCATTCAGGAGTAGCGGGATCGCGCGCGCGCGCGCGCGCGCGCAGCGGCGCGATCCCGATGTGCTCGTGTCACCCGGACACGGCACATCTCAGATCGGCAGGAGGGCTCTGTGATTGGCCCTCCTGATCACATGACGGCCATGTCCAATCATGGCCGTCATGTGATGTAAACAAACAGCCGGTTGCTAGGCAATCGGCTCTCCTCTCCTCACACGGAAGTCACCGCTGAGGAGAGGAGAGCAGAACGCTGCAGCCGGCTGATGATCAGTGAGTATGGGCTGCTTTTTACAGCTTTTTACTCACTGATCATCAGTGTAGTGTAAACACACAACACACCACACAGTACAAACACAGTCCCCACATATGTCCCCAAAACACACATGTCCCCAAAACATACATGTCCCCAAATAATAAAAACACATGTCCCTAATAATAAAAACATGTCCCCCACATATGTCCCACTAAAATCACATGTCCCAATGATTATCTGCACACATATGTACGTGATCACCTGCACACATATGTACACGATCATTTGCGTACATATGTCCGTGATCACACAAACCAATTATTATACACTTAACGGAATTTTTTTTACCAAAAACATGTAGCAGAATACATTTTGGCTTAAATTTATGACAAAATTTGATTTTATTGGATTTCTTTTCAAATAGAAAAAAGAAAATATTTTTTTTTTCCAAATTTCCGCTATTTTTGCGCTTATATCGCAAAAAAAAAAAACGGAGTCGTGAATAAATAACACCAAAATAAAGCTCTATTTGTGCGAACAAAATGATAACAATTTCATTTGGGTACAGTGTAGCATGACCGCGCAATTGTCACTGAAAGCGCTAGAGCGCTGAAAGCTGAAAATTGGGCTGGGAAGGAAGGGGGTGAAAGTGCCCTGTATTGTAGTGGTTAATGGAGGGAAATCTAACCTACTCTATACTGCTCTGGCTACTGATTGGTCTGGGAGGCGTTTTAAGCAGGTCAAGCATGGTTCAGTTGTATGTCAATATTAATGATCTGCTGTTTTTTTTTCCTGTTATGGATGATATAAGTAAAGATCATCTCAATGCAGAGGTAGTTAACCGTACCCTTCACCTATTTAACTTTACAATTCCCATTTATCTCTGTTGTACAGTCAGCTTGCACATTGTGGCAGACTTGCCTCCCAAAGCACCTACCTCCAGCGATGTGACATCTCTCCTGCTTAGTCTATAGCCATTTTGATTGGCTAGCCTGGGATTATGTAACTCCTGGACATACAAATTGCTGTTACTCTGTCCCAATATTCATTGCATGCTAATTTTGAGCTACACAGAGCTGCCTCTTCACAACTCAGTGCACAATATGTATAATGTTTTTGGCAGGCAGGAAATTAACTTTTATTGAAAAAGAGACATTAGATAAGTGTTATAAAATGTCTAGGCAATAACTTAGCCAAGTAGATAAATGTACATTATTTTTAGCCAGGAATTTGAGATGTATCTACTGAGATGGATCACAATCTGAAAGTGTTACAAAGGTTTGTTTTTTTTTTTGTTTTTTTGTTTTTTATGTAGCGGGGTCTCTTTAAGGACTATAAAACTACTGTTCCCAGAACCCCGCTGGTTCCCAGGATGTTTGGAGTTATGCCCCAGAGACTCATGGGGGAGGGCATATAAGGAGGGGGAGAGGCCTAGTTCTTCCTCTTTGGACACCCCCCCTCTCTCCTAGCAAGAGGAGATCTGTGCTGAACTGCTGGAGGCACAAGGCCTGAAGCCTGGGCCTTGTGCTCTTTTCCAAAGAGCCCTCTGCCAGCCTAGCTGCACCTGAGAGACATCTTCTCATCCTCGCTGCAGTACACCAGAAGGATTGAAGACTCGGAGGTCGGTGGATTCCTGTTCCTAGACGAAAAGGCAGAGAAAACGGACTTGGACTTGTCCGGGTGGTGAGAGCTGTTTGAGGCCGCGTACACACGCGCGGACTGTTCGCCCAACTTTGTCCGCTGAACAGTGTTTGGGCGGACAGTCCGCTCGTGTGTGGGCTTTCAGCGGACAGTTTCAGCGGACAGTTTGACGAACAAGGTTTTTCGGAAATTCCGTAAAACTGTCCGCTGAAACCTTGTTTGAGCGAACAGTCCGCCCGTGTGTAGGCTTGTTCGTCAAACTAAGTTCCGCGCATGCTCAGAAAGGATTTACACGCCGAAAGTTATAATGCAGTGTATAGGACGTCGTATTTTTCGCCCCGTCGTACGTGCCGTTCACGTCATCGCGCACGGTTTCAGCAAACTGTTCGTTCGTCGTGTGTGGGCATGTCCGTCCATGCTAATTTTGAGCGGACTGTTTGCCGAAACTGTTTGACGGACAAAGTTGGGCGAACAGTCCCCGCGTGTGTACGCGGCCTAAAGACAGATGCTTTATCTTTATTATTCGTTTGGATTACAAAGTTGTTCTTCAAGTGCACCACCGAAAGATTGCTAGCGAATATTGTTTTACTGGACTTCCATCTAGATCAGTCAGGCCTGACTGCATAGGTAGATAGTGCTGGGTGTTAGTTTACCCATGCGGGGAAGTAGCTGAAAAAGGGCAGCGTTAGAGTTGCATAGCAATACTTTATTATGCTGATTACTCTGTTTATCCTTATTACTGGTTACTGCAGGGACCTGCTTATGTGTTGCAAACCAAATGTTCAATTCATGTTATTCCTTTTATAAAACAACAAGTAAAGTCAGTTATATACTTTCAAAGATTGTCTATGAGCTTGAGTTACCCACCCACGCACACACATATTTAGAGTATAAGCGATTTAATGTGTATTGCTAGATACTAACTGTGCCAGCGTGGGTAGAGCAGATTGCCGGGGGGTTGGCGGAGCTGTGCTCAGGGCCCAAACCAAACTTGCGGCCCTCTTAAGTGAGGGTATCGCTATACGTGGGGGCTCGTAAATCCGGGATTTCTGAGACAGCGGTGAACACGCCAGAGGTACCGGCATGGACCCGCAGGGAGTCAGAGCGTGGTGTGAAGCGGCTAAGGCCGATCCAAATCAGTCAGTGGTCATTAGCCTCCCAGGGGAGAAATGGTTGACTGAGACCGTAGAGGAGTTAATGAAGTCAGTGTCCCCAGACCATGAACCATGGGTGATGGAGATAAAATCAGACCCAGACATCTCATATCAGTACGCGCTAGTGGAATACTGGGATGGGATGCCGGAGGCTTGCAAGCGCAACTGTGTACGGACCCAAGACAACAGATCCTATAGGTTGACGCACGCAACTAAGGAGGAGCCATCGCCAACGGGATCACCGCAGGCTGCGGCCCGTACCTCACCCGAGAGTCTCAGACCAGCACCGGCCACCCTTAGCGCAGAACTGTGTGCTGTCCTGGGGGAGATTGTGGCTCAGTGCAAGAAGGATCCCACAGATTACCCGATGTCGGGGTACAGAAAACTCCGGATGTTTTCAGGGAGGAAACCTGTACCTTCGGAAGAAGAGGGATTTGAAGAGTGGTTAGCGCAACTCAGGCACTAGAGGAATGGGAAGTTCCAGAGTGCAGAAAGAAGCAGAGGATTGTGGAAAGTCTAAATGGGGCCTGCTCTAGAGGCCGTACGCAACCTAGCAGGACAGACTGTAATGCGCAGGAGTACCTAGATGTATTACAGAATGTGTTTGGTGGGACAGAGAAAATCTCTGAGCTTGCTTATCAGTTAGAGCATTGCTACCAGAAGAAAGGTGAAAAACTATCAGACTACATGGGACGTTTAGATAAAATCCTGCATAGGATGATCCTAAGGAAGGGGATCAGCCCAGGGAAAGTAGATGAGGCCCGTGCTCAACAGGTACTGAGGGGAGCTCAACCCATGGATCCTATTGCATGGACACTGCGTGCCCGACAGGATGGGAAGAGTCTGAAGTACTCTGACCTCATCCGAATGATCAGAGAGGAAGAGGCCCTACTGGAAGAGAAAAGGGAAGAAAATCTCACCGAGCCCGTCAAACAACCGGTAGCAATAGTTACACCGGCCATGACTCCCGCTAGAGATAAGGAGGTGGACACTTTGAAGTTACAGATGTCCCAGGTGATGGAGATGTTGACTGCTATGATGGCGAAAGGTCAAGGGGGAGCCGAGAAACCAAGTCCTAGGAAGGAGTTGTTTCCAGATGCACCAACACCAAGCCCCACTCGAGACCGAGAAGAGATGCTATGCTACAACTGCGGGGGCAGTGGCCACTTCGCCAGTAGATGTTCCAGTCCCAAGAAGAAGAAGATAGATAACCGCCAGCCGGCGGGAAACTCCAGAGGGCCCCGGTGAGGGAGTCAACCGGGTGCCCATGCCTTTCAGTGAACTCCAAACTGAATAGAAGGAAGAGAAAGAGAGAAAACCAGACCCCTCAGAAGGAATGTCTACAAATAAGAAACAGTAACATCCCTCAGCGGGTTTGTACTCCCATTACTGTGGGGAGGGTCAATGCATAACAGGCTCGAAAAAGAATAAAGTCAAAAACCAACTGGATGAAGACGGGTCCCCAGAAGAGGGTGGCCTCAACCCGGCCCTACCCAGAAGAATTGGTCGGCCTGTCCCCCACTGTCTCCATCCAGGTGGAAGGAGTCTACACGAAGGCCCTCCTGGACACTGGAGCTCAAGTGACTTTGTTGTACAGAGACTTCTATGATAGGCACTTGAGCCATTTGCCTATACAGAAGATAGAAGAGCTGGAGATATGGGGCCTGGGAGCTCAGAGTTTCCCCTACGATGGTTACCTGCCCATAAAGCTGACCTTCGATCCATCTGTGGCGGGGAAAACAGAGGTGTTTGACACCCTGGCAGTTGTGTGTCCTAGACCGCCCGGGGCCAGCAAGATGTCTCTCATCATAGGGACCAATACGAATCTGGTGCGAAGACTTCTGACCCCTCTAGTGGAGACAAGAAACCATCAAGATCCCAATATCCATCCCATGCTGAAGACAGCCTACCAACGGTTGGTCCTAGAGCAGAAGACCCCAGGAGAGGGGATAGGGAAGGTGTGGAGACTTGGGAGAGAAGGAGTGGTGCTGCAGCCCGGAGAGGTAGCCTGCCTCAGGGCCACGGTGAAGCTTACCTGGGAGCAGCCTGGCCCCTTTGTCATGCTGGAATCCGATCCAAGGGAGGACCACTCAGGCCTGGAAGTGATACCGGAAGTGATTCCAATCAAGGCCCTGAAGAAGGCTCGAGGAAGAGTCCCAGTGAGTGTGAGAAACCCTACGGAGAGACCCATAGAGATCCCTGCCAGGATGCTGTTGGGGCAGGTGAGTCCTGCGGCCCCAGTCAGCTGGTCAGAAGTAAAAGGAACGGGTGAAGGAGGAGATGTTTGGAAAAAACTTTCCATGGAGAACCCGGACCTACCTGGAGCCTGGAAGGAGAGAGCCAAGGCCCAGCTGACTAGATGGGAGAGGATTTTCTCAAAGGATGAGTTTGATGTGGGATGTGCCAGGACTGCCACCCACCGAATCCGCCTCCAAGAAGACAAACCCTTCAGGGAAAGGGTTAGGCGGGTCCCTCTAGCTGACCTGGAGGATCTGAGGGAGCAGCTTGCGGAGTTGAAGAAGACTGGTGTGATTCGGGAGTCTAGAAGTCCCTATGCCTCCCCCAGAGTGGTGGTCAGGAAAAAGAATGGGTCGTTGAGGCTTTGTATCGACTACAGGACTCTCAACAGGAGGACCATCCCTGACCAGAATACCACACCGAGAATAGAGGATGCCCTACAGAGTTTGTCTGGTGCCAAGTGGTTCAGTGTAATGGACCTCAAGAGTGGGTACTACCAAATCCCCATGCACCAGGAAGACCGAGAGAAAACAGCTTTCATAACACCAGTGGGATTCTTTGAATTCAACAGAATGCCTCAGGGCCTGTCTGGAGCCCCTGCTACCTTTCAACGCCTCATGGAGAAGACCGTTGGAGACATGAACCTCGTAGAAGTCCTTGTGTACTTGGACGATGTCATTGTCTTCGGGAAGACTTTGGAAGAACATGAGGCCAGGTTGGAGAAGGTGTTGAGAAGACTCAGCGAAGAGGGACTCAAGCTTTCTCCCGAGAAGTGCCGGTTTTACCAATCCTCTGTGAACTATCTGGGACACATAGTGTCTGAAAAGGGAGTGGCTACAGACCCTGAGAAGTTGGAGGCAGTTACCTCTTGGCCAAGACCGACAACAGTCACAGAGCTCAGATCTTTCCTGGGGTTCTGCTCCTATTATAGAAGATTTGTGGATGGGTTTGCCCGGATTGCCAAGCCACTAAACGAATTGCTCAAGACTGAAGGAGAAGAGGATGGCTTGGGACCTAGGAGGGCCGGTGAGTCGGTTCAAGATCAGTGGAACCCAAGGTGTGAAGAGGCTTTCCGAACCTTGAAGAGGAGCCTTACCACAGCCCCAGTCCTGGCCTATGCCGACCCCACCAGACCATATGAGCTACATGTCGATGCCAGTCATGAGGGCCTAGGCGGAGTGCTCTATCAAGAGTATGAAGAGCAGCTACGACCAGTGGCCTATGTGAGCTGGAGCCTGACTCCCTCAGAGAAGAACTACCCCACTCATAAATTGGAGTTCTTGGCCCTCAAATGGGCAGTAGTAGACAAACTGAAGGACTATCTCTATGGGGCGGAGTTTACCGTAAAGACAGATAACAATCCTCTGACCTACCTCTTCACTACTGCAAAGTTAGATGCAACCGGACACAGATGGTTGGCTGCATTATCCGGATTCAACTTCAGTCTAAAGTACAGACCAGGGGCTGGAAATAGGGATGCAGATGCCCTGTCCCGAAGATCTCATGTCATGGTCAATGACTGGGAAGACTGGACCCAGCTAGCACCGGAAGGAGTGCGAGCACTCTGTCAGGGTGCTGAGTTTCAAGCAAGAGGGGGCCCCAGAGCAGAGGAGATAGGAGTCACCGCAGTGGGAGTCCCTCAACCCTACTGTGGGGTAACTCAACTAGCAGAGGAACTCCTGCCAAAGCTGTCCAGAAAGGAGCTGAGCTATGACCAATTGGAAGACCCCATGGGGAGATTGGTCCTTGAAGCTTTGGAGAACGAGAATCCAGAGGGACTTCGACATCACCCTTCCAAGGAGGCTCGCCTGCTGAGGAAAGAGTTGGATAAGCTACAAGTACATCAGGGAGTGGTCTACCGAAGGGGCCCCTCTGATAACTCAGAAGATAAGTGGCAGTTGTTTCTCCCAGAGAAGCACCGAGAGACGGTACTAATTGCCTTACATGACCAGCATGGCCATCTAGGGGCGGAGAGAACTTTCAAGCTTGTCAGAAGCCGGTTCTATTGGCCCTGTATGAGGGCAGAAGTGGAGCAATATTGCCGTTCTTGTGCACGATGCATCCAGAGGAAGACTCTACCCCATCAAGCTGCCCCAATGGGCCACCTACAGAGTCAGGGTCCAATGGATCTGGTGTGCATTGACTTTCTCTGCCTCAAACCCGATTTGAGTGGATTGGGAAATGTTCTGGTGGTAACCGATCATTTCTCCCGTTATGCCCAGGCTTTCCCCACCAAAAGACCAAAAGGCCTCCACTGTGGCCAAGGTGCTCATGGAAAAATACTTTGTCCACTATGGATTACCACAGAGAATCCACTCGGACCAAGGAAGGGACTTTGAGAGTCGTCTGATCCGGAACCTACTGGACTCATTGGGAGTAGAGAAGACCAGGACTACACCTTATCATCCACAAGGAGATGCCCAACCTGAGAGGTTTAATCGGACCTTACTAAACATGCTTGGAACTCTAGAGACAGAGAAGAAGCAACACTGGAGCCAACACATATCAGCTTTGGTGCACGCTTACAACTGCACCACAAGTGATGTGACGGGTTACTCCCCCTACCGGCTCATGTTTGGGAGAGAAGCAAGATTGCAGGTGGATCTGGCCTTTGGCATTTCCCTAGACCATGCCTCTGCTACCTCCCACAAGGGATATGTGGACCGACTTAGACACAATATGAAAGTGGCCCATGAACGAGCTCAGGCGGCCTCGGACCAAAGGGGAGCCCGCAACAAGAGGAACTTCGATCTGAAGGTTCGAGTGCAAGACCTGCAGCCTGGGGACCGTGTACTGCTACGCAATCTGGGGATCCCTGGGAAGCACAAGCTTGCTGATAGATGGAGATCGGAGCCCTATGTCATTTGCAGAAAGCTACCTGGATTGCCTGTGTATAAGCTAAAACCAGAGGGGAAAGTGGGGCCCTTGAAGACTTGGCACAGGAATCATTTGCTCCGGCTTACTGAAGCAGTCAGAATACCTCCAGTGAGAAATCCACCTGAATCTGTTTCCATTCTGGATACCCCGGGGCCTAGCACTCGGTCTCAGACCTCCCGGGTTAGAGATGGACAAGATTCCCAACGAGGTGAAGGTGGAAGAGGAGAGCTTGAGTGGCTGTGGCCTTCATCAACTCCAGGAAATTCTGACATAGATCTCCCACCTACTGAGGATACACAGGATGGGACGCTGAACCCAGAAGCTACAGAGTTCATTCCATCTAGTGGTGTGCCTGAAGGCTGGGAAGATATCCCTAGCATTTACTCAGAAGAGGAAAGGACCGATGTTCCAGAACCAGTGATGCTGTCATAGTGTGTTCCTGAAGTAGAGCCTGTGGCACCAGAGCCTGAAGTCCCAAGAGAACAGAGAGCTCGCCGAGTTGTGAGACCCCCCAAGAAGCTAACCTACTCTCAAATGGGGGAGAGCTCTGAGGACTCTGTTGTGACTGCTAGAAGAAGTGCTGAACACTCTAATCCCTCCACTGACCATTTGGTGGAGGGCAACCCCAGCTCACTCTCTAGCACAGTTAGGCAGGCCACTCATGCCAGTGTGACCTGTGGGACAGGGAATCCCACCTCTGAGTTCTGGTGGAAATTCCCTGTACCAACATCATACCCAGCACTTTCAAAATTGGTACAGGATATGTGTTAAAAGTTTATCTTTGGGGACCAAAGAGTTTAAGTGGGGGGAGTGTGTAGCGGGGTCTCTTTAAGGACTATAAAACTACTGTTCCCAGAACCCCGCTGGTTCCCAGGATGTTTGGAGTTATGCCCCAGAGACTCATGGGGGAGATGGGGGAGGGCATATAAGGAGGGGGAGAGGCCTAGTTCTTCCTCTTTGGACACCCCCCCCTCTCTCCTAGCAAGATGAGATCTGTGCTGAACTGCTGGAGGCACAAGGCCTGAAGCCTGGGCCTTGTGCTCTTTTACAAAGAGCCCTCTGCCAGCCTAGCTGCACCTGAGAGACATCTTCTCATCCTTGCTGCAGTACACCAGAAGGATTGAAGACTCGGAGGTCGGTGGATTCCTGTTCCTAGACGAAAAGGCAGAGAAAACGGACTTGGACTTGTCCGGGTGGTGAGAGCTGTTTAAAGACAGATGCTTTATCTTTATTATTCGTTTGGATTACAAAGTTGTTCTTCAAGTGCACCACCGAAAGATTGCTAGCGAATATTGTTTTACTGGACTTCCATCTAGATCAGTCAGGCCTGACTGCATAGGTAGATAGTGCTGGGTGTTAGTTTACCCATGCGGGGAAGTAGCTGAAAAAGGGCAGTGTTAGAGTTGCATAGCAATACTTTATTATGCTGATTACTCTGTTTATCCTTATTACTGGTTACTGCAGGGACCTGCTTATGTGTTGCAAACCAAATGTTCAATTCATGTTATTCCTTTTATAAAACAACAAGTAAAGTCAGTTATATACTTTCAAAGATTGTCTATGAGCTTGAGTTACCCACCCACGCACACACATATTTAGAGTATAAGCGATTTAATGTGTATTGCTAGATACTAACTGTGCCAGCGTGGGTAGAGCAGATTGCCGGGGGGTTGGCGGAGCTGTGCTCAGGGCCCAAACCAAACGTGCGGCCCTCTTAAGTGAGGGTATCGCTATATTTACTTTTCACAGACATTTGTTCCCCTAATGACACTCACTAAGAAACAAACAAACACCTCTGGTCCCCAAATGCCATTTAGCTCTTTTAAACAAACATTAAACATAGCACCTATCCTGGTCCATCTTAACCACTTCAGCCTCGGACCAATAAACACCTTAAGGACCAGAGGTCTTTTTACAATTTCGCACTGCGCTGCTTTAACTGGTAATTGCGCAGTCATGCAATATTGCACCCAAACGAAATTTGCGTCCTTTTCTTCCCACAAATAGAGCTTTCTTTTGATGGTATTTGATTGCCTCTGCGATTTTTATTTTTTGCGATATAAATGGAAAAAGAGTGAACATTTTGAAAAAAAATGATATTTTCTTCTTTTTGTTATAAGAAAAATCGAATAAACTAAATTTTAGTCATACATTGAGGGCAAAATTTATTCAGCCACATGTCTTTAGTAAAAAAAATGTCAATAAGCGTATATTTTTTGGTTTGCGCAAAAGTTATAGCGTCTACAAACTAGAGTACATTTTCTGGAATTTACACAGCTTTTAATTTATGACTGCCTATCTCATTTCTTGAGGTGCTAAAATGGCAGGGCAGTACAAACCCCCCCCCCCCAAATGACCCCATTTTGGAAAGTAGACACCCCAAGGAAACTGCTGATGGGTATGTTGAGCCCATTGAATATTTATTTTTTTTGTCCTAAGGGATTGAATAATGACAAAAAAAATTTTTTTACAAAAAGTTGTCACTAAATGATATATTGCTCACACATGCCATAGTTATATGTGGAATTGCACCCCAAAATATATTCCGCTACTTCTCCCGAGTACGGGGATACCACATGTGTGGGACTTTTTGGGAGTCTAGTCGCGCACGGCACCCCGAAAACCAATCACCACCTTCAGGATTTCTAAGGGTGCAAATTTTTGATTTCACCCCTCACTACCTATCACAGTTTCGAAGGCCATAAAATGCCAAAATAGCACAAAACCCGCCAAAATGACCCCATTTTGGAAAGTAGACACCCCAAGCTATTTACTGAGAGGCATGTTGAGTCCATGGAATATTTTATATTTTGCCACAAGTTGCGGGAATATTACAAACTTTTTTTTTTTTGCACAAAGTTGTCACTAAATGATATATTGCTCACACATGCTATGGGCATATGTGAAATGACACCCCAAAATACATTCTACTGCTTCTCCTGAGTACAGGGATACCACATGTGTGGGACTTTTTGGGAGCCTAGCTGCGTACGGGACCCCGAAATCCAAGCACCGCCTTCAGGATTTCTAAGGGCATAATTTTTTTATTTTACTCCTCACTACCTATCACTACCTATCACAGTTTTGACGGCCATAAAATGCCAAGATGGCACAAAACCCCCCCAAATGACCCCATTTTGGAAAGTAGACACCCCAAGCTATTTGCCGAGGGCCATCTTGAGACTATTGAATATTTTTTTTTTGTCCCAAGGGATTGAATAATGACAAAAAAAAAAAAAAAAAAAAATTTTTTACAAAAAGTTGTCACTAAATGATATATTGCTCACACATGCCATGGTTATATGTGGAATTGTACCCCAAAATATATTCAGCTACTTCTCCTGAGTATGGGGATACCACATGTGTGGGACTTTTTGGGAGTCTAGTCACGTACGGCACCCCGAAAACCAATCACCACCTTCAGGATTTCTAAGGGTGCAAATTTTTGATTTCACCCCTCACTACCTATCACAGTTTCGAAGGCCATAAAATGGCAAAATAGCACAAAACCCCCCAAAATGACCCCATTTTGGAAAGTAGACACCCCAAGCTATTTACTGAGAGGCATGTTGAGTCCATGGAATATTTTATATTTTGCCACAAGTTGCGGGAATATTACAAACTTTTTTTTTTTTTGCACAAAGTTGTCACTAAATGATATATTGCTCACACATGCTATGGGCATATGTGAAATGACACCCCAAAATACATTCTGCTGCTTCTCCTGAGTACGGGGATACCACATGTGTGGGACTTTTTGGGAGCCTAGCTGCGTACGGGGCCCCAAAAACCAATCGCCACATTCTGGATTTCTAAGGGCGCAAATTTTTTATTTCACTCCTCACTACCTATTACAGTTTCGAAGGCCATAAAATGCCAAAATAGCACAAAACCCCCCCAAATTACCCCATTTTGGAAAGTAGACACCCCAAGCTATTTACTGAGAGTCATGTTGTCTGAACGAAAAAAAAAGAGATTGATCGGTGGGTATGCCCACCATTAGATACCTCCCTTCATCCACCCACTTCTAATGATGGACATACATGCACCATTTATATATGCCGAAGCATGGGGGCATCCTCCCGCAAAAAAGTTATGCCGCGTACATACGTTCAAACTTTTCCATGGGCAAGTCCTCCTTCCGAATTTTGACCGTATGTACGTGGCATTAGGAGCAAAATCGCTCCTCCACCCCTTATGCCCCCATGCTTCGGCATATATGCTCTTTTTTAACTGTGGTGGTGAAATCACCGCCTACAGCACTGGAGTCACGGCTTTATGTATCGTGGGAGCAAACGCTGTTGCTGTCAAGATAAATAAATCCGCGCTGCAGCTGAATGGCGTACCTGCTAAGCAAATTATGGTTAACGTTAAAACAAAGTAACATCCCAGTATAACAGTAAAACCTTACCATACCATACCTGCAAAGCAATTGCCAAAAAAAAATGTAAAAAATAAAACATTTTTTAACACAACCTGTGCCTAAAATATATATATGCCGAAGCATGGGGGCATCCTCCCGCAAAAAAGTTATGCCGCGTACATAGGTTCAAACTTTTCCACGGGCAAGCCCTCCGTCGGAATTTTGACCGTATGTACGCGGCATTAGGAGCAAAATCGCTCCTCCACCCCTTATGCCCCCATGCTTCGGCATATATGCTCTTTTTTAACTGTGGTGGTGAAATCACCGCCTACAGCACTGGAGTCACGGCTTTATGTATCGTGGGAGCAAACGCTGTTGCTGTCAAGATAAATAAATCCGCGCTGCAGCTGAATGGCGTACCTGCTAAGCAAATTATGGTTAACGTTAAAACAAAGTAACATCCCAGTATAACAGTAAAACCTTACCATACCATACCTGCAAAGCAATTGCCAAAAAAAACAGTAAAAAATAAAACATTTTTTAACACAACCTGTGCCTAAAATATATATATGCCGAAGCATGGGGGCATCCTCCCGCAAAAAAGTTATGCCGCGTACATACGTTCAAACTTTTCCACGGGCAAGCTCTCCATCGGAATTTTGACCGTATGTACGCGGCATTAGGAGCAAAATCGCTCCTCCACCCCTTATGCCCCCATGCTTCGGCATATATGCTCTTTTTTAACTGTGGTGGTGAAATCACCTCCTACAGCACTGGAGTCGCGGCTTTATGTATCGTGGGAGCAAACGCTGTTGCTGTCAAGATAAATAAATCCACGCTGCAGCTGAATGGCGTACCTGAAAACAGGAAAAATGGTTAACAATAACACAGTAAACAGTAAAGTATAAAAAATTAGAGAGAAGAGAGAGAGAGAGAACAAAAAAACGACAACTATTTTTGGTTTTTATATTTTATATATTTTTTGGTTTTTTTATTTTACTTTTTTTTTTTATATACACTTTTTTTTGAACTGTAAACTGTAACGGTTCGGGTCTCTCAAAATGCGATGGCATCTTGGGAGACTCTGTGTTAGTGTGCCTAGCCTGTGAAATGCTGTACCCTACACTAATACTTCACTAGTGTGTGGTAGCGTTCAAAACACTCACCCTGACAAAGACCAGGATTGCCAGGACAGCATGGACAATAAGAACGGGTGTCACGCCTAAATCCGCGCTTGGTACAGACACAACATCTTTTTTGGGGGGTTCGTTGGGTAGGGGTACTCGGGAGGACATAAGAATAATGCCTCTCATGCAGCCGGCTTACTGCATTTGGTTGGGAATGGTGAGGTACAGAACCCTCTGGATACAGAAGCTCTGTAACAACCTCTCTTTGGAAGAAAAGAAAGGTTAATGTCCCGCCTGAAGTTTTGTATAGCACAAAAGCATTCAGCAAAGCCAATTGAAATAAGTAAGCAGATACTTTTTTGTACCAGCGTCTGGCCTTACGGGAAGCTAGATACGGCGCCAACATCTGGTCATTGAGGTCCACCCCTCCCATATTTTTGTTATATTCGTGGACACAGAGGGGTTTCTCCACAATACCAGTCGCCGTAGAAATTTGGACCGTCGTGTCTGCATAAAGGGAGGTAAGAACGAAAACATTCTTATTATCCCTCCACTTCATAGCGAGCAAATTATTACACCGATAGCAGGCTCTCTCCCCCAGCCTAAGACGGGAATCTACAAGCCGCTGGGGAAAGCCCCGGCGATTAGGTCGCACGGTGCCACATGCTCCAATCTGATGATCAAATAAATGACTAAACAGTGGCACGCTGGTGTAATAGTTGTCCACGTACAAGTGGTACCCCTTTCCGAATAAGGGTGACACCAATTTCCACACTATCTTGCCAGCGCTTCCTATGTAATCAGGGCAGTTCTCTGGCTCTACGTAACTATCTTTACCCTCATAAACCATAAAGCTCCATGCATAGCCTGTGGCCCTGTCACAGCACTTATAGAGCTTGACCCCGTATCTGGTACGCTTGTTGGGAATGTACTGTTTGAATGACAAGCGACCAGTAAACTTAACCAGGGACTCATCAACGCAGACAACTTTTTGGGGAGTAAACAAGTCTGCAAAATGTTGGTTGAAGTGGTTTATGAGGGGCCGAATTTTGTAGAGCCGATCGTATTCAGGGTCTCCACGTGGATGACAAAGTTCATTGTCACTGAAGTGCAAGAACCGCAAGATCTGCTCGTATCGTTTCCTGGACATGGAGTTAGAGAACACGGGCATGTGGTCAGCCGGATGCGTGGACCAATAAGCCCGCATCCTCATGAATTTATGTGTGCCCATGTTGAGGGAAAGGCCCAGAAAGGTCTTAAATTCGGAAACCGTAACTGGTTTCCAATCTCTGGCAAGAGACGGCAACTGGGGATTAGCGGCGATGTGTTGACCAGCATATAAATTGGTTTGGTCCACAATAGATCTATAGAGATCTTCCGTGAAATACAGAGAATAAAAATCGAGTGGCGTAAAATCATCTGTATCCACCTGAATACCGGGTTGGGCAGTGAATGGGGGAAGTACTGGTGCTGCAGAAGTGGTGGGCACCCAATCAGGATTGGTGAATTCTGCAGGAAGGGCACTATGGGAACGACGGGCCTGTCTTCATCTTCTTGGTGGCAGCGGGACACTACTTGTGCTTGCCACCTCGCCAGCTTGAACTGCCCTTATGGGACTCGCCACGTCACCACGTGATACTGCAGTGCTGGATGTACGTCCAGGGTGTACTAGGCCGCTGGTGCTTGCCAGTTCACCAAAAGGATGAGCGGCGCTAGTACTGGCTCTATACTCCATACGAGGGACTTGCGGTTCCTGCACCTCAACAACATCAGAAAATCGGGGTCGGGTACGCCTGACATTAGCAGGGACCTCTTCTTCGTCGTCAGAGCTATCTGACATGGAGGCGCTGTCCTCTACAGGTTCGTATTCTGAGCCTGAATCTGACAGATCAGTGTCTTCCTTTTCACTATCTGTCATGCTCAGAAACGTGTAGGCCTCTTCACTAGTGTACCTTCGCTTTGCCATTTTGGGCTCTAAATTTAGGGGTACAGTAGTGAGACTCACAGGTAAAAAAGCACCTAGCCTGTCAGCGACTGTATAAAACGCTACAAAAAAAACTGTTAGCGATCGCAGGGATCAGGCCTGACTCTGCGAACGCTGCATTTATGTGTGTTGTGTTTTGTAAGTGACAGTGATCGATCGATACTGCACTTGGGTGGGCTGGGCTGGGCTGGGCTGGGCAGAGGGGCAAAACGCAGGTGCTAGCAGGTATCTGGATTGATCCTGCTAACAATGCGTTTTTTTAGAACCCTAAATTGCTGGGCACGCTAGTATAGATCTGATCAGATCAGATATTGATCTGTTCGGATACTATACCACTAAGGGAGGTGTATGCTTTGCGCGTGGGTGTTAGCGGTACTGGCACTAACCTAGCACTGCCTGGGGTGACGCAGACCCTTTCTGACCCTAAAACCAAATTTATATCACCCGCCGGGTGATCAGGGGGTTAAACCTTTATTAGGTAATAAATGGCGGGTGCCCTGATGCTATAAAAAGCGAACTACCTAACCAGCGTCACCCGTAACACTTATACGGTGATCACTGGTGAAAGGGTTAACTAAGGGCAATCAGGGGTTAAAACCTTTTTTGGGTATTTATATGGGGGTACCTGAAGCTTTATAAAAACCTGACGGGGAACCTAAATAACTAAATAATTAACTGGCTAACCAGCGTCACCAGTGACACTTATGCAGCGATCGCTGGTGAAAGGGTTAACTCTAGGGGCAATCAAAGGGTTAAAACCTTTATTAGGTTATATATCGGGGTACCTAACGCTATAAAAACCTGGCGTTGAACCTAAAAAAAAACTAGCTTCCTAGCGGGACCAGTGACACTATTGCAGCGATCAGAAAAACGATCGCTTAGTGACACTGGTAAAAGGGGGTGAAAGGGTTAACTGGGAGGGCAATCAAGGGGTTAAACCTTTATCAGGGGGGGTAGGGGGCTACCCTGGGCCTAAAGGGGCCTAACACTAGCTGCCCTGACACTTTTTACAGTCACAACTGACACTAAATGTAGTGATCAATAAATAAATGAACACTGCATTAGTGACACTGTGACTGGGGGGGGGCGGGGGGGCCGATCGGGGGGGTGATCGGGGGGTGACTGGGGTGAAATGTGTGCCTATGTGTACCTATGTGTCAGTGGACTGTTGGTGCACTTACTTGTATGTCTTCACTCCTCGCTGTCCGGTCAAAAAGACCGCCACGAGGAGTGTGACATCACTTCCTCCTCCTGTGTTTACATTTTCACAGGGGAGGAAGTTCGTCACTGGCCAGGAGCGATCGAGATGGGATGGCCAGAAACCAATGGCCATCCCCTCATCGCGGATTGCTCCGGCACCGAAAGGGACTGCCGTATCCAGCGGGAGGGGGTCCGATCGGACCCCCACCCGCTGGAAGGCAGGCACGTACATCTACGTGCTTGTGCCTGCCTGTGCCATTCTGATGACGTATAATGGCAATACGGCGGTCCTTAAGTGGTTAAACTGCAGCTACTATTTATTTTAGAGGTGAGATGCCTTGGAGGGGCCTTTGAAGTGGATCCCTGAAAACCCTTCCCTTTAAAGAAGCTTATCCTGCTTCTAACTAAAACACTGTTTTACTTCAACTCCATCAGCTCACCCCACACAGCTATTACCTTTTGGATCAACTGACCCTCCCTCCTAGATTGTAAGCTCTAGCGAACAGGGCCCTCTGATTCCTCTTGTACCAAATTGTAATGTAACTGTAATGTCGGCCTTCATTTTGTTAAGTGCTGTGCAAACTGTTGGCGCTATTTGACTCCTGTATAATAAAATTATAATAATAATGCGCCTCATGCAACAACTTCTTTCTCCAGCCCTCCCTTTGATGTCCCAGTTGTAAGGGCTTGGATTATTAGATATTTGGGTCAGAGTTAAAGACAACCTTGTTAAGACCTCGCAGCAGGAAAGAACCATAACAAAACTCCTGACTTCCATGTTTGGGGCAGGCTCTGGGTATAAACCTGCAATATAGCAATATAGCTATTCTGCAGCCATCCGCAAAATTAGGCCAAAGGTTTATTGGTCCTCTTACAAATCTAAATTAAGTGTAATATCTGGTATCTCTGTTGAGCCCTCTAAAGTTTTCTACATCTCTGCTTAAGACAGTAGGTAACAAAGTCTCCACTAAGACTTTTGGACTCTCATTTTATAAGAAATCGGTTCCATTGCTTTATCGAATGATAGGGTTACAGGTCAGAAGAGAGATCCTGAGTTAGAGCTTGACATGTACATGCTGTTTATAAGATGCCACCAAAATGCACTTGACAAATCATACTAGAGGCTGTCAGGGGAGGACTAATGTAAGTCATATCTCTTGTTCACCTTCCTCCCAGGAGATTAAAAAATGGTCAGACATTCCAACCACAAAATCCGTCAGATATTTTCCAACGGATTTTGTCCGAAACTGGTGTTGCATGCACGCGGTCGGAAAAAGTTTCGGAAAATCCAATCGTTCGGAATGTGGTGAAGTTCATTGTGTATGATGGGACTATGTAGAGGCTAGTAGCCAATAGCTTTGGTCTTGTAATTTGATCTGAGCATTCATGGCACTTTGTCTGTCGGAATTCTCTACAAACAATCAGAAAAAGTGTGATTGGATTTTTTTATCGGAAAATTTTAGATCCTGCTCTCAAATTATTTCTAATGGAAAAAGTCTGATAGAGCCCACACACGATTGGATTTTCCGACAATATAATCCGATAAGACCTTTTCCATTGGAATTTCCGACCGTGTGTACAGGGCATAACAGTTCTGTATTGTATGAACTGAAGGAGGGAGGGGGAGGTCAATGCAGCTGTGACTCTAGTTCAACACAGAAAAGACAGTGACAAATACAATGTAATGGCTGTATTTTGCACAACATGGCTGCCACACACACAGCCCATCGTATGCCCAGTACGCACAACCATTACAGTCACCACCTCTTTAAAGGGACCTTACCTACTCTTAGTAGTTGCCATGAGTCTTTTGCTCATGGGTGAAATTTTGCCTGTGCATTCGTATCGTTGCTGACCCTGCTTGGCTTTACTTCAGGTTAACTCTTCCTGTTCTTACCTCCACTATGTTTTTGAGTTTGAATTTTTCCCTACTCCAGTTCCAACATTTGGTTCTGTCTGGCAATGATTTTGGCTACTTCTTCTGTCACGTATCTCAACCTATGTAACTACCTTCCCCCCTGCTAGGGAATGATCACCTGTCAAGGTATGCTCATCCAATGCTTTGGCATTTACTGTAAGTCCTAGGGACACTTCAGTACCAGAAATGTGCATAAACTATGCTTAGAAGGCAGCTGCTATAGGTGGAGAGTGAAATTACTGTGGCCTTTGAATCTTAGCAGAGACTTTTACGATCATGCTACTTTTTACACTTACACTGCTTATGACTGTATTCATACTGCTCTTGCAGCACTCAAAAAAAAAAAAAAAATATATGGAAATACACAATCATCCCATACAGATCAACACATAGCTGATAGGAGCTTCTATTGTTTTGACTGATTTCCCTAAATCCGTATTCCAAAAATGTCATTCCAATTTTTAATTTTGTTTTACCCCATCAGTCAAGGTTGCTAGGAGCTTCTGAAATCATTGTGCACAATTTTGCACCATTTGCTACTTTGCAATACCTGCATTTTGAAGCCCGATTCTGATTTCTATTGAGTTTAATAAACCTTTCAATTCAGAACATTTTGGTGATTTTAAAATTTTCCAACCCACAACTTTTCAGAAGTTTACTTAACCACTTGCCGACCGCACGACGATATACGTCGACAGAATGGCACGGGCAGGCATATGGGCGTATATATATACGTCCCTGCCTTCCCGCGGGTGGGGGGCCCGATTGGGCCCCCCCCCCGGTGCCTGCGGCGGTCGGTATTCGTTCGGGAGCGATCCGGGATGAGGGGGCGGCCATTCATTCATGGCCACCCCCTCGCGATCGCTCCCGATGAATAGAAATGCTCCGTGACATCACTTCCTCTCCTGTAATGTAAACACAGGAGAGGAAGTGATGTAATCTCTCCTCCGTGTCGGTATTTTTCGTTCCGGCACCGAGGAGAGAGGATCGGTGAGTTGCACCAACACGACACTACACAGTAGAACATGCCAGGCACACTCACACCCCCCTTCACCCCCCCGATCACCCCCCCAATTACCCCTGCCCCCCCAGTCACAGTGACACCAATTGCATTTTTTATTTTTTTTGCATTGGTGTCATTTGTGACTGTAATAACTGTTAGGGCAGTTAGGGTTAGCCCCCTTTAGTTCTAATGTACCCCCCTAACCCCCCCAATAAAGGTTTAACCCCATGATCACCCCCCGTCGCCAGTGTCACTAAGGCTGGGTTCACATTGCAGCGGTTTATGAGAACGAATGTGATTCGCACCGCACTGCAGTGCAAATCACATCCGATCTCTGTGCGATTCGAGTTCAGCCATACAGATAGTATGGCTGAATTCGTGTCGCACCCGCCGCAAACTCGCACGGGACCCTTTTTTTGGTCCGCAGCAGAATCGGATCGCATGGGTGTTCACACCATGCGATCCGAGTTTGCAGATCGCACTGCGATATGCGAACTGATCTGGGGGTGTCATTAACATTTCACTGACACTCCCAGCAGTTCGCATAGGGCAGTGTGAACTGCCGCCGGGAGGCATGCGATGCGGGAACCCGCCGCGGATTCGTGGCGTTCCTGCATCGCTCCAGTGTGAACCCAGCCTAATAAGCGATCGTTTTTCTGATCGCTGTATTAGTGTCACAGGTGACGCTAGTTAGGCAGGTAGGTATTTAGGTTCGCCGCAGCTTTTTATAGTGCCAGGGACCCCCATATACTACCGCATAAAGCCCCCTGATTGCCCCCTAGTTAACCCTTTCACCAGTGATCACCATATAACTGTTACAGGTGACGCTGGTTGGTTAGTTATTTTTTTATAGTTTCAGGGCACCCGCCATTTATTACCTAGTCTCACTAGTGTACCCCTAAATTTAGGGGTGTCTACTTTCCAAAATGGGGTCATTTGGGGGGGTTTGTGCCATCTTGGCATTTTATGGCCTTCAAAACTATAACGCCCTTAGAAAGACTGAAGGCGGTGCTTGGTTTTCGGGGCCCCGTACGCGGCTAGGCTCCCAAAAAGTCCCACATATGTGGTATCCCCGTACTCAGGAGAAGCAGCAGAATTTATTTTGGGGTGTCATTTCACATATGCTCATGGCATGCGTGAGCAATATATCATTTAGTGACAACTTTGTGAAAAAAATAAATTAAAAAAAAAAGTTTCTAATTTTCCCGCAACTTGTGGCAAAATATAAAATATTCCATGGACTCAAGATGCCTCTCAGCAAATAGCTTGGGGTGTCTACTTTCTAAAATGGGGTCATTTGTGGGGGTTTTGTGCCATCTTGGCATTTTTTGGCCTTCAAAACTGTAATAGGTAGTGAGGAGTGAAGTCAAATATTTACGCCCTTAGAAAACCTGAAGGGGGTTCTTGGCTTTCGGGGCCCCGTACGCGGCTAGGCTCCCAAAAAATCCCACACATGTGATATCCCCGTACTCAGGAGAAGCAGCAGAATTTATTTTGGGGTGTCATTTCACATATGCCCATAGCATGTGTGAGCAATATATCATTTAGTGACAACTTTGTGTAAAAAAAAAAAATTTTTTTTTTTTTGTCATTATTCAATCGCTTGAGGCAAAAAAATAAAATATTCAATGGGCTCAACATGCCACTTATCAATTTCCTTAGGGGATCTACTTTCCAAAATGGGGTCATTTAGGGGGGTTTTGTACTGCCCTGCCATTTTAGCACCTCAAGAAATGAGATAGGCGGGGGCGCATGCGCGGAGCTCACCATGGCGGACGTTCTCCTCTAGAGCTCCGTACTTGCCGCCACGATACCAGACAATAAGGAGCACTTACCACCCTGCAATCGGTTCTCATGCTAGCGGAAAGCCTCGGGCTTCAGCACGCCACCCCTCCGGGATGGTTTTAACAGGCCAACGGGGAAAAAACAAGTCAAAACCCATCAAGGAAGCCCTCGAGCGCGCCTCCACTAAAATGGCGGCGAAGGCCCTCGCTGCCTCGCAGCAGCGCGCCCATTCACAGCACCAGGGAAGCAGTGACGAGGAGGAAAGCGAAATAGACCCTCCGGCATCCCCAACTTTACCAGCCCCAGGTATGTCACAGACTGATTTCCTAGCACACATGGAACATATGCTCAAAAAAGCGCTTAAAACTACATCTGACCAGATTACTGAACGACTGACTCGGGAGATACGAGATCTTGGCCAGCGGACAGCCGACCTGGAAACGAGAGCGGACGATACCGAGTTAACTCTTCGTGAATTAGCCCAGGAACAAGCAGCCCTTAGAGATGAGAACGCTACCTTACTCTCCCGCCTTGAAGATACTGAAAACCGTTCGCGTAGATCAAACCTTCGTTTAAGAGGGATCCCCGAAAGTGTTGACGATCTTCAATCCTTTTCCACTGCTCTCTTTCAAGAACTGGCTCCCTCCATTCCGATCGAACGGTTGGAATTCGATCGTGTCCATAGAGCACTTACTCGTCGTCAAGCCGATGGCCCTCCACGAGACATAATAATAAAACTTCATTTCTTCCGAACGAAGGAACAACTTATAGCTGCAGCCCGTAATAAGGATGCGCTTCAATTTCAAGGCCACGCATATCAGTTGTTCACAGATCTGGCCCCGATGACCATAGCAAAACGACGTGCCATGAAGCCTCAATTACAAATCCTCCAACAACATCAGATCAAGTACGCCTGGCGATTTCCGTTCGCACTCCATTTTTCTTACCAAGGCCAACAGCATACTTGTTCTACACCGGACATGCTCCAAGGCCTTCTTGAGAGTCTTAACCTAACACCACCTCCTCCGATCGTTCCAGCTGAAACTTCGTTACCTCGCACCCCAGCCCGAGCAGCCTTACACCCTTATGTGACCACCCCAAGGAGAAGTCAGCAAGACCTCTTGGGCCCACCAACACTCCGACGAGGCACTCCAAAGCACCCCTCCGGTTTGGGCTTTCCTAGCCCTAAGGTGTTCGTCCCCCGCTGAATTTCTTGGACCCCACTTTTCCCCTTTTTTCTTTTATGCCCTGGTAGCCACCAGGTCCTGCTCTTTCTATCAGCGAATTTTTAAGTCTGCATCGGTCTCTAACGAACACCACCTTGGACCCTCCCTCGAGAAATTTTTTTCATCTAAAGTCCCGAACTGTAAGAGAATGAGATGAAGACTTTCGGTCCTGTTACTTTTTCCTTGTTGTTTGTTTTTTGTTTTTTTTTGTTTTTTTAACTTTTCCCTGTACTGGTGAGGGATCATTCAAAATTTTTTTTTTTTTTTTAATATATATATATACTCTATTGCCTGTTTGATCCCCTCAATAACAACCTTTATATTTGCTATTGATCCTAAGCAACCGTGTTCACCTCCCAATGATTGATACTTACCTTGTAGACTGCTTATCATGGTTGAACTCACTGCAGTTATCGGATATAGCATAAGTAATTGAACATATATCCTTACCCCTCCTCCCCCTCTTGCTTTTTCCCCCCCTCTCCTACCCCCCCCTCCCCCTTCCCCTTCCCCTCCCTATCCCCCTTCTGACCCCTACCCTCCCTACCCTCCCTAATTCCTGAATGATCATTTTCCTCCCCCTGCGTTCTCATCTTGGCCCCACGCCCCCCCCTAACTGATCCCCCTTAAGCCCTGGTGACCTATACCCGAGGTTCTATACATACAGTTTTATCTTAGAACCGTGTTATAGCTTTGTTGTATTGTTCTTAAGGCTAATGTTTATATTTGTTTGTCTGGTTTGTGGCGGTGAGCTGTCACTGCTCCCCCCCATGATGGTGCAACCTCCTGTTGTCTGGTTGGTTTGTACGCTGGTCGTTGCACCCATTGATTGGGCGCACCGGAATTTTCTGGTCCGCACAATACCCTCTCCCCCTACTCACAACTAATCTCTACTCTTTTCTTCCTTCCCGATTTCTTCGGCTAACTCTTCACCTCTTCACTCTTCTTCTCCTCTTTGCTGTGGTGGATCGGCTCGCGCGGACCCAGGGTTACTTTCTTATGCTTTGCTTCTTTTTTGGTCCCCATGGCCCCCTTGAATATTTTGTCCCTAAATGTGAAAGGGCTTAACTCTCCCAACAAACGTGTTAAGGCCTTCAGGACATTTATCTCGCTTAAAGCTAGTGTAGTAGCTTTGCAAGAAACACACTTTGCTGCCAAGTCCACCCCCAAATTCTTTCATACCAAATTCCCCCAAGTTTATACCGCCTCCGCTACTTCTAAACATAGGGGAGTCCTCTTGGCATTTCATCACTCCCTTCTTTTTTCCCCAACCTCTGAAATCAGGGACCCTGAGGGCCGCTATCTGATTATTTCAGGTCATATACAGGACACAGAGGTCACCTTTGTATCTTACTACGCCCCTAACACAAACCCCAATCCCTTTTTTTCACACCTGTTACGAGTAATTAAAGATCACTGTAAAGGAGCTTTGTTCCTTTGTGGTGACACTAACCTTGCCCTACATCCTCATTTGGACAAATCCCCTTACACATCTGAGCATTTCTCCCCATCGCAACAATTGCGCACACAATTTAGACAAGCAGCCCTGGTGGACACATGGAGGGAATGTAATCCTCTTAAGCGGAATTATACCTTCTATTCAAATCCCCACAAATCTTTTTCTAGAATTGACCACATTTTTATTAAGGTATCTTCTACACCCACTCTCTTACATTCTCACATCCAGCCGATCACATGGTCAGATCACTGCGCGGTGATCACGACCCTAACCTCAATGCTCCCGCGTAGCACTGACAGGACTTGGTCCTTGAATGAAACCCTACTATCCAACCAATCCTACTGTCTTGATATCCAAGTAGCACTAAATGAATACGTATCCACTAACGCCACACCGGGTATATCCCCAACTCTGCTTTGGGAAGCTCACAAACCAGTCATACGTGGCACCTGCATCTCGGTATCTTCCCACCTCAATAGAGATAGGCGACATAGAATACAACACTTGGAGGAGGATCTTCAGCGTCACTTTCTCCAATTCCAAGCTACCCCATCAGAAGCCAACAGACTTACCCTGGAAAAAACAAAGCTCGCCTTGGACTTACTGTTAGCTGAGGACTCAGATAAAGCAATACGTAAAACGGCCCACACGGTATACACTAAGGCAAACAAACCTGACACGTTCCTAGCCATGCGATTGCGACAACCTGAAAGGTCTTTTAAACCCATTAGACTAAAGCTTAATCGAGGTGGCCTGACCAGTAACCCTATCAAAATTCTATCTGAGTTCAAAACACGACTGTCTAAGTTATACGAACCCGGAACCCCCTTTTCTAGTTCCCGAGCCGACTCACTTCTGCAAGCGGCATCTCTTCCCCATCTATCAGCTACTAACCGTGAATCAATAGATGCCCCCATTTCTACGACGGAGATCCTTGCGGCCATCAAATCCCTGAAACCCCATAAAAGACCAGGCCCCGACGGGCTCCCGGCGACCTATTATAAGAAATTTGCGCATACGCTCTCCCCCCTTCTTACTAATTCATTTAACTCTCTTCTCCAGCAGCAATCTCTTGGCAGAGATACTTTAACGGCTATTATCTCCATGATTCCTAAACCAAACACGGACAACACCCAATGGTCTAACTTTAGGCCAATATCATTACTTAATGTCGACATTAAGATTCTTGCCAAAGTCCTTGCTCTTCGCCTGAATCCCCTGATAGGGAAATTAATACATAAAGATCAGGTAGGATTTATCCCCCGTAGACAAGCCAGCGATAACATCAGAAGGGTCATTCTTCTTCAACATCTTGCTAAATCTCGGAATATCCCCATGCATTTGCTCTCACTAGACATACGCAAAGCGTTTGACACGGTATCATGGCCGTATCTACAATATATCCTACGTTACTGGGGTTTCGGTCCTCACTTTCTAAGCTGGATAACGGCCTTATATACTCAACCTCGAGCTTATGTTCAGTATGCGGGTTTCCGATCTGAATTCTTCCCTATCCACCGGGGGACGAGGCAGGGTTGCCCCCTCTCCCCCATACTATTTGCCTTAGCTATAGAGCCCTTGGCAGCATTGATTAGAGCTGACCCAAATATTAAGGGGTTAGAAGTAGCATCTACCACCCATAAAATCTGTCTATTTGCAGATGATGCTCTCCTATTTATAACTTCCCCCCACACTACCCTTCCTAATTTATGTAAAATATTGGACAATTTTGCGGGGATATCGGGACTGGAAGTCAACCAATCTAAATCTAAAGCCCTTGATGTATCTCTGCCTGCAGGAGAACGTGATAGGTTACGCAATAACTTTCCCTTTCAGTGGTCCTCGACCTCAATTCCCTATTTAGGCATACACCTGACAGCTAATCCCTCCCATCTATTCCAACATAATTATCTACCCCTGCTCCGAAAGTTGACAAATCTTTTGGCTGCCTGGCAACCGCTCTGTGTTTCGTGGCTAGGTCGGGTCGTGGCAGTCAAAATGACGGTGCTACCTAAATTACTCTACTTATACCGTGTCCTTTCAACCCCAATACCACCCTATTATCATCGCCTTGTACAAAGCAAAATTTTCAAATACATATGGGGGCCAACTAGACCCAGAACGTTACTACTACAACGCGGCCCAGCTAGCCCAGCTCACTCTATATCATGCTAAATCTGAAATACCGATTTGGGTTAGTCTTGAGGCCATAGATGCTCACCCTATTAATATAGCCAATCTTCTATGGCTACCCTCCTCGCAAAGAGGTAAACTCACCAACCCGATAACCCAGCACTCAATTAAAGTTTGGGATATGAATCACAAGCTTTTTCACCTTAAATCACAACATTTACCGTTGCTCTCTATCTTTGGACACCCCCTATTTGGCCCAGCCTTCTCCGAGCCGGGCTTATTTGAGGCCTGGTCTCGGGCAGGTCTGGACTGAATTTGTGATCTTACAAAGTATGGTACGATCAAACCCTTCCCTACCCTACAAGCTCAATTCCGACTCCCCAATAAGGAATGCTTTCGATACTTACAAATTTCCCATTTTGTAAACTCGCTACCTAAATTTGATAATGTACAAGAATATATGTCAACCTACGAAAAAATATGCGACTCCGACCCACATGCGCTGGGCATTATTTCTCAGTTGTATTCTCATTTCACCTCCTTGCCTGCTCCCCTCCCACCCTACACCTCAAAATGGTCTGCGGACCTTAATATAGATTACAACGATGATATATGGTCGCAAATATGGTCCAATACTTGTAAAGCCTCTCAAAATGTTGTAGCCACTGAGGCAAATTTTAAAGTTCTCATGCGGTGGTATTTGGTCCCCATTAGGATAGCTAAATTTGTCCCGGGTTATCCTGCCTCTTGTTTTAGAGGCTGTGCTGATGCAGGCACTCATTTGCATATCTGGTGGACATGTCCTATTGTTCAAAGTTTCTGGACAGCTATATTCCAGATAGCATCCTTACTTCTGGGATGCCCTATACCACCCGATCCAACTCTAGCCTTACTTAATCTTGCACCCCACAATTGCACTAAAAACCAATTGTCCCTATTTCTCCAACTTACAACGGCTGCAAAGCAAACGATTGCTAGGGCTTGGAAGACGCCTTTACTCCCTATACCCGAAGTTAAAAATAGGGTTACTCAAGCAATGATTCACTGTAAAATTGAGGCGAAAATTTTAGACCGCATGCCCCGATTTCGTAAGGTCTGGCAGCCATGGATCGCACACTTTCTACCCCCTGGCCTAGACCCCGACCTTATAGGTATCTAAACTTCAACATATTAAAGAGACCCTTACTATACGTGCCCTGGGCCCGTGCGGGCCGGTTGATCCACAGCCTTTCTCTCCTTCTCTACTTCCCTCTCCTCTCTTTTCCTTCCTTTATTCCTTTGCTTGTTCCTAGTCTAACTTCTATCACTATCCTATCCCCCTATTGCCGAAAATCGCGGCACTCGCAGTACCTGTACTCTACGCTAACGTATAGATCTTAGTCCGGGGAGTCACCTTCTTTACCTCCCCTGGTGATCCCGGATTATATGACACTTGACTGTTTAATTAGAGTATTACTCTCCTTTATAATCCGAACTGCATAAACCATTGTTCTCTTTGATGTTGTTTTATAGGGACTGTGTCCCATTGTTATTGCTTACTTCTTGTACACCGAATCTTTTCGCATGCACAAAATCTATATCGTACTGTGTAATTATTTTATTACTTGCTAATAAAAATGTTTTGAAAGTAGAAATGAGATAGGCAGTCGTAAACTAAAAGCTGCGTAAATTCCAGAAAACGTACCTTAGTTTGTAGATGTGACAACTTTTGCGCAAACCAATAAATATACAGTTATTGACTTTTTTTTTACCAAAGACATGTGGCTGAATACATTTTGGCCTAAATGTATGACTAAAATTGAGTTTATTGGATTTTTCTAATAACAAAAAGTAGAAAATATCATTTTTTTTCAAAATTTGCGGTCTTTTTACGTTTATATCGCAAAAAATAAAAATCGCAGAGGCAATCAAATACCATCAAAAGAAAGCTCTATTTGTGGGAAGAAAAGGACGCAAATTGTGTTTGGGTACAACATTGCATGACCGCGCAATTACCAGTTAAAGCAGCGTAGTGCCAAATTGTAAAAAGACCTCTGGTCATTGACCAGCAAAATGGTCCGGTCTGAAAGTGGTTAAATTATGGGTAAGATTCAATAAACTCTGTTTTTGTGTTCCCAAATATAGTTAACTTTTTATGGGAATAGACATATTCATCTTACAATATTTAACAATCCTAACTTATTATAATAGGTAAAATGCATTTGATTTATTATGGTATGTGAAAACAGTTTCAGCGTTTAAAGTTAAAAAAGCATTTGAGGTTACACCAAATAATAATACGCCAAATAGTTTTCTGTTTAATATCTGGTGTTAGCAGTGCTGCTCTACACCACCTGTATTTTATCACAGTGACCATCATCTTCTCCAGCACTTATTAAATTATAAATGGGATGCAAGACATGACATGCAATCTTTAAGTGGTGAAACAAGTTTAACAGAAGATTGATGCATTTGTTAGACTCTGCTTCAGTAAATAATATAAGATTGTCAACAGCATCCAACAAAGATCAGAAATGTAATTTCTTCACCTCCAGTGACATTTTTATTGCTGATGTCAGACACTGATCTCACTTTTTTAATTTTCTGCAACCCAGAATTTTTTTTAACACTATGATCAAAGTAGTTCACTTTGGAGTATGTTGTAAAGTACAGAAAGCGTGTGTTGTTTTTGATAAGGAATATATATATATATATATATATATATATATATATATTTATATTACACATACATGTACACACACACACGGTACATACCTTCTGGAACAGGAGGTGAACACAACTGTTTCATTTTCATTCTTGTGTTCCAGGAAAATCACTCCTATATATTTAATGCTACACTTTAAATGTATGAGTTTTGTGCAATTCTGGCATGATGACATACATTTTATACTAGATAACTGAAAGAGTAAAATCTCTATTTCTTTTAATATATAAAGCTTAGAGAGAAAAGTCCACAAGCAATAAAGTATTTACTAGAAAACTGCAAAGGGCCCTATACAAATAAATTAGACCTTGTTACATCTTGTTGTAAACACATATAAGAAAATATAAATAACATGTGCAGTTCTAATATAGAAAGCACACATTTGCAAAATGTATTTAATTTAATGTTATTTTATTTATTCAAGTAGTAATGAACTTAGCAAATGATTTGTAAAAAATTCAAACTGTATACAAAAAAGTCAAATACTTAACAAATATATGTAAACAATGAAAGTTATTAAACCCCATGAACAAAATATGTGGTCCTGGCCTGGACTGTGTCCAAAATGTTTCCACCAGATTGCACTGCATGGGATTTGAACCATGGTCAGCTAGCTTAGAATGACAAATAGTGCTTATAAATAAGCCAGTTCCCTCACTATATGTCACAGAACAGCACCCCTAACCTCACAGTGAAAATAAAAGTCTGGCCTTCACTGATGCGTTTCATGGTCATTGCCGCTTCTTCATAACATTTGCTTATATAAGACAGATATCCACTTTACAAACAATGTGTGTCTATGGTTGAAAACAGAAAAAAGATAAATAATATATACAATCAGAACAGATGCATGGGTATACATATACAATACAAGTACAAAACAGTTTTTCCTCAAAAGAGCTATCCTCATAAGGAAAAAAAAGAAGGGTAAAAAAGGAGAGGGGGGACAAAAAAACAAAATGTGTAAGTAAATGACTTGATGCATATGACAGCAATCCTGTTTGTGTTTAAAATAAGTGATCTTTGTATTTTTGTCTTTTAACATGTATAATAAAATTATATATGTGTATGGTATTGGTCTTCTTATGTATTACTAATATACCAGTGGATAACCCTAGAACACCCTCTCCCTTCTCTTTATCTTTTTTCATTGTAACTTTTGGGTTGGTGCCCTTCCAGTATTATGCTGTGTACACATGACCAGACTTTCCGGCAGCCTAGGTCCGACGGTCTTTCCGACGGACTTTCGGTGGTCTTCAGACTGATTTTCCGAACAAGCGGACTTGGCCAAACACAATCACACCAAAGTCCGACAGATTTGAACGTGATGACATACGACCGGACTAGAATAAGGAAGTTCATAGCCAGTAGCCAATAGCTGCCCTAGCGTCGGTTTTCATCCATCGGACTAGCATACAGATGAATGGATTTTTCGACCGGACTCGAGTCCGTTGGAAAGATTTGAAACATGTTCTATATCTAAAGTTTGTCTGATTTTTCCACAGCAATGGTCTGATGAAGCCCACACACGGTCAAATTGTCTGATGAATTCGTTCCATCAGATCTTTGCTGTCGAAAAGTCTGGCCATGTGTACACGGTATTAGGCTGTTTGAGCAATTTTTTGAGTACCCTATTAACTGACATAACAGCTCCACACTATCTTTTATTCTTATTGTTATCGTCTTTTTACTCTACAGCACTTCTAGTTTCAGGAAATATATAATGTTATGGGTGTTTTAAGAATTTTTTTAGGGTAACTTCACTTTCGTAGAAAAACAATAGCAAATGAAAAAAAATAATAATATAGCATATAGAATTGCAAAACAAGTCGTAATTGTAAATACATGATATTTAACAATGACCTTTCCTTTTCAATCTGCAACTCTGTAATTTTCTGTAAAATGCAATGCAATATGGTAACCTGGAGGTGTTCTTTACACAGATGGCGTACAGAACACCTGGCAAAAATGTGATTTCTTGCTTGCTTGATTGGCTTAATGATTTTCCCAGAAGCCTGCACTATGCTACAAATGAGATTTTAGGCATCCCCTGCAAAAAAAATAAAAATTAGTGAGATACTTTCAAAATGAAATCACTTCTAAAGGGATGCAGACTTCCTCATTAGAACCCTGCAAGTACAGCAGCTTACTGATAATTAGAAAGTCACTCCCATTCATTTTGAACATGAACACCGACAATCAAACAGCTTTTTTATCAGAACAACAAAAAGGTAGAAATCTGCAACAAAGTTTGTTAAAATTCCTTGATCACCAAGAGGGGAGTGTTTTATTTTTTCTCAACAAACCTGGAGTTACTCTTTAACTTTTGTGTGTGAACAATCCAAAAATTACTTCTGAAGGAAAGTGTTTAAATATTGTGCAGACACGTTACTTGCCCTGAAAACATTTTTACTTGACAGCAATGAATGAGAGACAGGAGACATTTTATCAAAAAATAAAAATGACAGTGAGAAACTACAGACAAGATGTAGAAATATTGCACAGACACCCTGCACATCATTTAAGTGGTTTTACTTCTTGCATTTTATGCTGCAATACACAATAGAGAGACAAGGATGTTTTTATCAAGAAATAAAAATTACTGTATTGTATTGTACAGTGCCAGAGAATAGAGGCTAAAATATTAAATTATTATATATCATTTAAGAGTTTTTACTAGTCTGCATTAGAGGAGAGAGAGACAAGACAGTTTTTATCAAGAAATACATATTACAATGTTATATGTCAGATACAAGAGCCATAAATGTTGCACAGACACGCATCATGTAAGCAGTTTTACTATTGCACATTGGGAGAAAGATGCTTATCATGTAACACAAGATATAGTGTAGTCTTTATGAGAAGCCAGAAATAATATACTGCCTAATAATGTACTGACTAGTCAGCTCCAAAGCAGTTGGAGTAAGATACATTTTGAAAGAGACATACAACATGCATCTTTTCATCTATGCATTGAAGATATGTACAGACTACACAAACAGCATTTCAACAGTTATGCCCTGTACACATGATCGGACTTTCCGACAACAACGCGGTAGATTTTTGCTCCAAGGATGTTGGCTCCAAATTGTCTTGCATACACATGGTCACACAAATGTTGGACAACAATTACAAATGTAGTGATGTACAAGATGTACGTAATATCGCCATTACGAACCCTAGTTTTACAAGGCTGAGTGCTTCCAGCTCGCGCTTGATTCCGAGCATGTGTGAACTCTTGTGTGACGGACTTGTGTACACATGATTGGTATGTCTGACAACAAGGTTTTGTTGGCAGAAAATGTGAGAATCTGCTAGCCAACATTTGTTGGCGGAAAGCCCAACAGCAAATGTTCGATGGAGCATACACATGGTCAGACTTTCAGCCAACAGGCTCACATTCAACATTTCCCGTCAGAAAGTCAGACTGTGTGTATGCGGCATTAGAGTAGGAAGCACTTTAAAATTGACATATTTGGGTTGTTAGCCCAAATATGCAATATTATATAAAGTGTATCCCATTTAGTTTTGGAGGCCTGTAGACATTTTACCTAGTATTTCTACAATTTCTAGTAGGCCTTATTGCCTAGACCACATTGAAGGTAAAAAAAAAAAAAAAATAAGTTTAATTTTGATTTCAACATTATTAGTATGCACCAAACAACATATTCTAGAATTTTGTGTAGGCCATATTACTTAAACCACATTTCTATATAACTTTGGATGATAAATATGATTAAGATTTTATTCATAAATAATATGCTAATATTTTTACAATCTTTTGCAGACATTATTTGCTAAACCAGATTATGTTTGGACTCTGATCTACACATGTGTGTCCCAGCTCATCTAGACTAAGCTTCTGCCTGACCTTCCTGTGTTATCAGATCTATTACTACTTAGTCTGCTTTGAATTGCTCCTCCAATACACCAGATATCTGCAGTGGTGCACCACCAGTACCAGCCATGCTCTGCCTACAGTCCTGTCCACGGTATGTGCAGTTTATTACTTAACTACATGCATATTTAGCACATCTGCATTGAACTGTTAGGGTACCCAACGAGGAACTGTTTCACTACCAGGATGAGGAAGTGCTCCAGGAAAAGCAAGTGTGTGAACTTTCTCTACTGAAGGGCAGAAAGCAGGTTGGTGCCATTGTCAATAATTACTTTTACTGGCAAAGGATAGTATAGATCCAGCCACCTCTTCACCTACCCTTGAAAGTAAAATCTCAGTCCCTTTGTATCTTCAGTCCTCCAGGCAAATTGCTAAATTTTACTTGGCCTTTTGCAAAGGCTCTTGGTTGCTCAGGGGGACCTGTGGTTCTGACAATTCACCAGATGAGGTTATTGAGGAGGACGATGGAAGAGAAGCAACTTAGCTGTCAGCGCACCAGTTCCAGTGGTGTGTTCCATCCAGCATCTTTCCTGACTGTTAGAAATTTACCAAGCTTGATAAAATAGATGTAATGTTCCCACCCTTGTTCTCTGGACCACATTTCTTTGGTCATGTGGACCCTGCCGCTGACTGGTTTCTCCAACAACATGAACACAGAGATGTTAGCTTCCACATGCTGGCGTGCAAAAAAATGGGAGCCGAGTACCATCCACTCTGATACAGAATAGGTCCCAAAGTCACAAATGGGGAAGACACCACCAATTGGAATGGGGGCAGCTTTAAAGCCAGCAATTTTGCCAAGTTGGTATTGAGAAGCTGGGCATGAGGTTGTATAGAAAGATTTTTTTTTTTTTTTTTTGCACTCCAGCAGCTGAGACACCTGCCTGGTAAAGGATACAGCAGAGATAGTGGAGTGGATTTAGGAGACTTACATCAAGGATAAAGCCTACAATTAGCCATACTCTGCTCTACACTACATGGTTCCATGCTGACCCGCTTCCCCACTTGATATGCCTAAGGTAAGCCTTTCAAACCCCTTGTAAGACTTTATTCCCTATCACTTGAGGCCACATATATTTTAGCGAATGCATTTTTGTGCAGTGATTTTAGTGGAAAAGGGCAAACAGGAAGGAGCATGGGCCTTTTGCCACTAGTATAATTCATGTGCTGCAACCATTAAGCTTTGTGGTGAACAGTCATGTGTCTCCTCATTGCATGTGGTACATAAAGGCAAAGACTGCAAATTGCTGAAGTGCTGTCTGTAGAAGATGTGTGAAAAAAGGTTCAGACTGCTGAGCTCTGTATAGCGAGCCCGGGGATACCAACGGCCTGCACCTGTAGAGCTATGCCATCTAGTGGAACAGGGCCCATTCCTCCATTCCTTTGCAAGCTACCTTTGGATGATATCCTGTTGCCTCTTTCCCTCACTTTCCTCATTAAAATCCAAAACTCCTTTTTCTTTTCTTCTACCAGACACGTAAAAAAGACAAACATTAAAAAAACATTTTGGGGAGTACCTGAAATGGTCCAGCAAGCTGGCCTGGGTCTAATGAGCACCTTACTACCTGATGTAGCTCCAGCGGAGTTAAATATACATAGCATTCACCGTCTCCCGAAACTGCCTCATCTGCCTGAACAAGTGCCTAGAGACGTAATCTTCCACATTCATTTCTACCACATGAAGGAGCAGCTCATGATCAAACATAGGGGTACGCTGCAACTGCCGGCCCCATATGCGGATCTCCAAATTTTTGTGGACCTTTCGTAATATTCTCTACAGAAATGCAAAAATCTCCATACTGTCACAAAAGCACTAAGGAATAACGGAATGAATTACCAGTGGAAACACCAGACCAAAATTATCACCCACAAGGATAACTCCACACATGTAACTGAATCCTTGACTAAAGGCTTCTGCTTGCTGAAAGAGTGGAACATCATACCTGACATGACACGAACCTCCAACTCTCCCAGAAATCCAGACAGGAGTAGATCCTGGATAGTGCTGAGTGTCTTCTAAGAATGCCTCCAAACTGTGCTGAGCTTGCTTTCTTCTTTATTTGGCCTCAATTCATTAGCACACCCCAGGCCAAAGGTTTGCCTTATTTAGACATACTTGTTCCTCCCTACCCATGAGGGACATTTCACTACACACAAATGCTTTGGATCTTTATATCTGTGTCTGTTGGCCCATTGGCTTTTTGCACTGTTTTATTCCAAATGTTTTTTCCTTTTTCAGAGCACCATAACGTTCTTCTACTGAGCGCTTCAGACTAGCAGTACATCCCTCTATCAGATCCACAAAGCTTAATACTATGCATTTCCTCCTCCCTGGACCTCTTACCCACAGCCATGTGAGTACTCTCAGCTACCTCTCACTATAGTAGCAAACTTTCTGTCCATTAACGCTAGGGGATTAAATAGCCCTATAAAACAAGCATCTTTGAGGGAGGCCCGCACCCATAAATGTGACGTGTTATGCATCCAAGAAACTCACTTCCACTGAGCATCATCTCCCAGGTGTTCCCACAAGGTGTTCCCCCATATATACAGCATGTTGATAAAAAAAACGATGCAATGATTGTCATTAAATGTTCCATAGCATTCACCCTCATTGACCAAATCTCAGACCCAGATGGAAGATATTGGTTTGCAATCTGAACTCCGTCGAATACACCATACTAGCAGTATATGTACCTAATACACTTCAACTGAAATTTCCAAATTTAGCTCATGCCTAAAATCAAGAAAATTCAGCAGGTTTCCCTATTGCTTTGTGGGGAGTTCAATTTCATCAGTGACCCTTCCTTGGATTCCTCAGCACTCACTAAACATTCTCATCCGACTCAAGCATTTATCAACACCCAGAACCTTTACAATATCTGGCGATGCCTCCATGCCTCCATGCCAACGAGAAGGGCTTTACCTTTTTCTCTGCTAGCCACTGAACATACACCAGGATTGACCTGTTCCTAACTGATAACCGGATTCTCCAAAAATTGCAACAGCCATCAACATTATAACATGGTCCAACCATCCTTCAATCCTACTCCAGCTACAGGACTCTTAGGCCGCGTACACACGCGGGGACTGTTCGCCCAACTTTGTCCGCTGAACAGTGTTTCGGCGGACAGTCCGCCCGTGTGTGGGCTTTCAGCGGACAGTTTCAGCGAACAGTCTGCTGAACAAAGTTTTTCGGAAATTCCGAAAAACTGTCCGCTGAAACTTGGTTTCAGCGAACAGTCCCCTCATGTGTAGGCTTGTTCGTCAAACTAAGTTCCGCGCATGCTCAGAAAGGATTTACACGCCGAAAGTTGTAATGCAGTGTATAGGACGTCGTATTTTCCGTCCCGTCGTACGTGCCGTTCACGTCATCGCGCACGGTTTCAGCAAACTGTTCGTTCGTCGTGTGTGGGCAAGTCCGTCCATGCTAATTTTGAGCGGACTGTTTGCTGAAACTGTTTGACGGACAAAGTTGAGCGAACAGTCCCCGCGTGTGTACGCGGCCTTACACTGTACTGACTGCACATCTATGGCGCACTAACCTGCACCTTCTCCAATTTGCAGACTTTAACCACTTCAATACAGGGCACTTAAACACCTTCCTGCCCAGACCAATTTTGAGCTTTCAGCGCTGTCGCACTTTGAATGACAATTGCGCGGTCATGCTACACTGTACCCAAATGAAATTTTTATCATTTTTTTCCCACAAATAGAGCTTTCTTTTGGTGGTATTTGATCACCTCTACGGTTTTTATTTTTTGTGCTACAAATAAAAAAATACCGAAAATTTTGAAAAAAAAAATGTTTTTTTTTTGTTTCAGTTTCAAAACTTTGTAAATAAGTACGTTTTCTCCTTCACTGATGGGCACTGATGGGGCTACACCGATGGGCACTGATAAGGCAGCACTGATGGGCACCAATGATGTGGCACCAATGAAGTGGCACTGATGAGGTGGCATTGATGGACACTGATATGTGGCACTGATAGGCGGCACTGATAGGCGGCACTTATAGGTGGCACTGATGGACACTGATCGGTGGCACAAATTGGCACTGATAGCTGGCACGGATTGGCATGGATGGGCAGCACAGATGGGCATGGATAGGCGGCACAGATGGGCATGGATAGGCGGCACAGATTGGCATGGGTGGGCACTGATAGGCAGCACATGTGGGCACTGATAGGTGGCACAGGTGGGCACTGATAGGCGGCACAGGTGGGCACTCATAGGCGGCATTGGTGTTATACTGTACTAATGGATGCCAATCAGTGCCAAACAATAATGCATGCCAATCAGTGATGACCATTGTGGGCACTGATTGGCATCCATTATGGGCACTGATTGGCATCCATTGTGCTGACTGGCATCCCTGGTGGTCTAGGGAGGATTACCTTTTGCTGGGCATCCCTGGTGGTCTGGTGGCATCCCTGGTGGTCCAGTGTGGGCATCCTCGGGGGGCTGTGCTGATAATCGATCAGCACAGACCCCCACCCTGTCAGAGGAGCAGCCGATCGGCTCTCCTCTACTCGCGTCTGACAGACGCGAGTGAGGAAAAGCCGATCACCGGCTCTTCCCATTTACACTGTGATCAGCCGTGATTGGACACGGCTGATCACATGGTAAAGAGTCTCCGTCGGAGACTCTTTACCGAGATCGTAGTTGCCAGGTATCAGGCTGACACCCCACAACAACGATCATATGACGTCCGATCAGGATTATGAAACCACTTTGTCACCGTCAATTGCCTATAGGGCGGGCGGCAAGTGGTTAAAGCAATGATAGAGAAACATCTACCTGTTGATTACCCTTTTACAGTCTGGAATGGCCATAAGGCATTCATTAGGAGTATAGTCATTAAGCTAGGAGCACAAGAGAGGAGGAAAAGGCAGCAGCAAAACACTAATATTAAATCCTTGAAAGCATAAAACAAATTGTCACCTTCGCCACCCCTCTGCTCTAAGGCTGCCCAACTCCAACACAATCCACACCTGGCTCTTCTGTATAATTTTGAAAAAACTGCCACATTTACCATGACCTATTATGCTGCTGGCAACAGGGAAGGGAAATGTTTGGCTAAACAGCTATGTGGCCACCAACATAAACTTAAAATCCCCTAAATGCATTACCTAGTCACCCAAGTAAAGTTATATAATAAGGATATTGCAGATGCTTTTAGTCTCTATTACGATTCCTTGTATAACCTGAAGGAGGATGATATGATCCCTCAGCCATCTGTAAAGGAAATAGAGGACTTTCTACACCTTAGACCTCCCATCCTTAACTCCCTCTCATCTTCAGACCTTAAGCACCCCAATACACAAAATTATCTCATCCCTCCCCACAAACAAATCTCCTGGACCAGATGATATCATTGGAGAGTATTAAAAGCAATTATTTTGCCATATTTTGGTACCACATTTCCAAAAAATGTTTGTTACCGCTGCTGCTTCTCCCTCCTTTCCACCTGAAATGTTATAAGCTCTCTCAATTATGCTTCCAAAGCCAAGGAAGGATCTAGGTAAACCACAGCATGTTCACCCCATATCCCTCCTTTAACAATAAAAATTGATGCCAAGCTAGTTGATATTCTGCCAGACCTCATCCATCCAGATCAATCTGGCTTTAACAAAGACAAATATCTGATGCCACCAGACGCCTCATAAACATTACCCACTTGGCTGCTCAATCTCAGTCCTTGCCAAATATGGATTTTCTGGCCATTTATTTTTTGCTAAAATGGCACTATATTCATTTCCCTCTGCTGCATGTATTCATCTGGTATCCATTCCTGGCCCTTCCTCGTATCAAATGACACTCAGCAAGGTTGTCCTCTTTTGTCCTCTTTAAGGGTGGAGGTTGCCCTCCACCCTTAACTGCATACATTAGGGCATATCCTGATATAACTGGATTCCGCATTGGAGCTAGGGACTGCATCATAAACCACTTTGCGGACAATGTTATACTGATGTTGACCAATGTCCACTCTTCCCTGGCCACTGTACATAATCCCCTCCAACAGTTTAATAGGCTATCTTGTTACAAGGTTAATGACACCAAGTCATACCTATTGAGTTTAGGACACTAACCGCAAAATCTAAACTAACTACCCTTATGTCTGGAAAGACAAATGTATTTTCGGGGATAGGCATTGCTCTATCCCCGAAACTTGATCAACTATTTTCTGCAAATGATCTTCCGTTTATATCCAAATTGCAAATCCAACTAGCAAGCATATCTAATAAGCAAGATCTATCTTGGTCTGGTCAACTAGCAGCCTTTAAGATGCAAATTTTGCCTCAGTTATATCTAAACAGAATGCTCCCCATATCAGTTCCTAAGAAGCCCTACTTCATTACCCTACAGTCGTCTTTGAACAAATTTCTTTGGAAAGGCAAAAACAATTGAGTACTGTTCATGATTTTTTTTTTCATTTGCGCTAACATACAACATGAGTGTGCCCCCTTCTTCAAGGTCTTAGTAGTACTGATTCACAAACGTTTTAGCAGAATGTTAAAAAAAATAAAAAAGAGACAATCTCTGAGGGAAAGAAGAAAAACAAACAAAAAAAAAACAAACACACACACACAAATGTACATGACAATGGTCAACAAACCGGCATATTAAGTGAGATAAGACAGAAGGAAAGCTATAGACTGGTAGGGGGGTGTGACAGTCACAGAAGGGGTTGTAAAACTGTTGAATAATAAGTGAGAAAACCCATATCTAAATAAATTTATTGTTTTGTGTCAAATAGAACTATCATTCTTTTTTTTTTATTGAAATATTCTTTACTCGGTTTTTTACATTCTTTACAAAACCTATGGCTATAAAGAAACCGTATTATATTTCTGACATTTTATATAAACATTTTTTGTGACAAACATTTTCTTGTGCTATTTCAATTATCCTCTTTATTACCCATTTCCTTTATCCAGTTTTCTCAGATCTCATTGACCCTTCCCATTCTTTTTCCTATGTTGTGTCTTAGAGCAGCATTTGTTTATCCTAATAATTTACCACTTCTATACCAATTTTATACCTCACTTATCATATAGGGTAGCCCAGTTTCTCCATCCATGGTTTCCACATTCTTTCAAATTCCTTATAATTCCTTCTCTGTGTATATACTGCTTTTTCCCTCCAAACCATTTCCGTTACTGTACTAATCCATTCTTCTACAGTGGGGGGCATCCTAGCTTGCCACCTTTGTGCTATCATTTTTCTGGCCTGGAAGAGGCATCTCACCACTACTTTAAGTGTTCTTGATATACCACTGATTCCCTCGCCTAGGCCTAATATACATAATGTAGGGTCCATTTCTAACTGAGTTTCATAGGTTTTATTTATAGTGTCAAGCACCCCTGTCCAATAATGAAATAGCTTTGGATACCTCCGTACCATATGCAATAAATCCCCCGTTTCTTGGCATCTATGGCAATTAGCATCTGTTCTCCGTCCAAACTGGAAGAGTCTCTTAGGTGTATAATATGCTCTATGTATTAGCATTAGGGCTGACATTTTCTGTGCTGGAGAGACCGATACCAGGTGCCGCCTTTCTAAAACTCTACTCCACTGCTCTTCCGTAATTTCTCCTACATCTACTTCCCCTTTTCCCCTACTTTTGAGACTTTCCACACCTTCCATACTCCCACTACAGATATATTATCGTTCTTAGTTCAAAAGTTTTCCTTTGCTGAATAATTTAAAATAAATTTCCAAGACATTGAGGTCTTCCATAGTGTGGTCCGGTTGTGAGAAATGATATCCCACAGGTGTGCAGTACTCATCTTCTTTATGTTTGTTGATGGTGTATCTGTGCAAATTCATCCTCGTTTGAAACTTCTGTCCTGTTTCACCAACATAAGATTCTTTGCTATATCGTTTGCATTGGATGAGGTACACAACATTACTGGAGGTATAGCTCTATGATCCCATGATATTGTAGGTCACTGTTGTGTGTGTATAACACTTTTAGATTTCTGCTAAAACGTTTGTGACTCAATACTGCTAGGACCTTAAAGAAGGGGCACACAATGAAAGAATGTCCTGAAAAATTGTATGTTAGGGCAAATTAAAGTATCACGAAGAGTACTCAATTGTTTCTGCTGAAAGTATCCTAATACGGTTACAATCACCTCAAGCATGTTTGGAAAGGCAAAAAAGCCAGATGCACATTACACAGATTAACCAAATCTAGATATGTAGGAGGGGTAGGTCACACGGACCTCCAGGAATATTACTTCACACATTACTATTTCAACTTAAAGACTGGTTTACAAAACGATTGCCATTCCATTGGAAATAGAACAACATCAAATGATGGATAAACCTTGTTGCTCATTTGTATTAACCTAATTATTCACTAGTCTTTGATAATTCACTCTATCTCCGACCATACAAATGTCAATTCAAGCGTGGTTCTCTCTGCGGTTGACCCATACACCTGACCACCACAAGGTAGCACTAGAGATTCTCATTTCAACTCTGTCACTATTAACCACTTCTGGACCGCCGCACGCCGATGTACATTCCTACTTTGAGGACATATATCGATGTTACGGCAGCAGCTAGCTGCCATAACCCCGGTATCTCCATGTTCAGCTGGCAGTCTGGTAAAAGATAAAAGTGGTCTCTGCAGCAGATTCACCGCAAGATCACTTTTATTGGTGGCAGGAGAGGGCCGCCCTCCCACCATGATCCGGTTCACTCCACCACTTACCAGAGCGATGAGTGAGGGGAAGATGGCCCACCTATCTCCATGACACTACAGGGCAGAAGTGATGTCAAAACATAGCTCTTAAAGTGCCATTTTTTTTTTAAATGACAATTTTTTTAATTGCATTTTAGTGTAAATGTGAGATCTGAGGTCTTTTTGACCCCAGATCTCATATTTAAGAGGTCCTGTCATGCTTTTTTTCTATTACAAGGGGTTTTTATATTCTTTGTAATAGGAATAAAAGTGACACATTTTTTTTTTCTTTAAAACAATGTAAAAAGAAAAAATGAAAGGTAAAATAACTAAGAAAAAAAAAAAATTAAACAAGCCCCGTCCCGCTAAGCTCCCGAACAGAAGCGAACACATACGTGTGTAGCGCCGCATATGAAAACAGTGTTCAAACCACACCAAGTATCGCTGTGATTGGTAGAGAGAGAGCAAAAATTATAGCCCTAGATGTCGCCTATGGGAGATTTTTAAGGGTAAGAGTTTGTCGCCATTCCATGAGCAGGCACAATTTTGAAGCGTGACATGTTGGGTATAAATTTACTCAGCGTAACATTATCTTTTACAATTTAAAAAAAAATGGGCTAACTTTACTGTTGTCTTATTTTTTCATTCAAAATTTTTTATTTTTTTTATTTTTTTTAAAGTGTGCTTGTAAGACCACTGCGCAAGTACGGTGTGACAGAAAGTATTGCAATGACCGCCATTTTATTCTCTAGGGTGTTAGAAAAAAATGTATAATGTTTGGGGGTTCTAATTCATTTTCTAGGAAAAAAAATGTTTTTGACTTGTAAACACCACGTCTAAAAAAAGAGGCCCGGTCTTAAAGTGGTTAATACCTGATATATCATTCAATGACTGGCAAGTTCAGGACATAACATCAATAAGCAATCTATACACAAACAAAAGGTTGAAGTCTTTTAATGAATAAAAAAAAAAGAATTCCAACTGGAGAACTACTAGCACTTCAAATATGCATGGGTAATATCCTTCCTGCACCATCACCCCCAAACAGTGTGTATTTTCCCCAAGCAAATAGCATATTTCTATACAGAGACTCCGTTTAATAAGAAGGGAATATCATTGTTCTATTCTTATCTCCATGAAAAATCATTGCCCATTACTGCCTGTGAAAAAGATTTTGATTGTAAATATTCCCCATCCCAATAGCAAAAATCTATTAAGGCTGGGTTCACACGATTACGATTTTGGATGCAGTTTCCTCACATCCAATTCGCATGTCAGGAGATTATGACCAGGTCTTAAAGTGGAGGGCCACCCTGAAAAACAAAAATACAATAAAATTTCGAACAAAATCAGAAAAAATAAATGTTTTTTTTTTTTAACTTATTAACTTACCAGAAATGCCTATTGCTAGGCACATTGTCCTAATCTGCCTCTTCCTCCTCTGCGGTGATCTTCGGTCTTCTCTCCTCCATGCAGCGTCTTCTGGGTAATGGGGCGCTGTGGGTTCTGGGAACTGTGTGTCCCAGAACACAGCGCGCCCCATTCACAAAATGCTGCGCGACTCGCGCATGCGCAGTAGGAAACAGGCAGTGAAGCTGCAAGGCTCCACTGCCTGTTTCCCTTAGTTAAAATGGCGGTGCCGGGACCCAAGAGCCAAGGGACGGGTCAGCCTCGGGCGGCTGACATTGCGGGCGCCCTGGACAGGTAAGTCTGCTTATTAAAAGTCAGCAGCTACAGTGTTTGCAGCTGCTGACTTTTAATTATTTTTTTTTTAAACTGGCTCTCCTCCTTTTTAATGGAGCCGGTTCATACATCTCTGGAGTGGCTTTGGAGCGAATTGCATAGGGGTCCTGTATTTCTTCTGGTTTATTTCAGGTCCACATTCAGCCAAAAATTCAGTCCAAATTCGGACCTGAAACAGTGAACAGGGATGCACCAGACTCCTGCTTTGAGCCACTGCGTATGGCAGTGTGAACCCAGCCTAAAATGACTTATGCCGCGTACACACACTCGGATTTTCCAGGGGAAAATGTTCGATGGGAGCTTTTTGTCGAAAAATCCGACCATGTTTAGGCTCCATCAGACATTTTCCATCAGAATTTCTGTCACAAAATTTGAGATCTGGTTGTCAAATTTTCCGACAACAAAATCCGTTGTTGGAAATTCCAATCGTGTGTACACAATTCCGATGCACAAAGTTCCACGCATGCTCAGAATCAAGCAGAAGAGCCACACAGGCTATTGAACTTAATTTTTCTTGGCTCGTCGTATGTGTTGTACGTCACCGCGTTCTTGATGTTCACAATTTCCGACCAACTTTGTGTGACTGTGTGTATGCAAGACAAGTTTGAGCCAACATCCGTCGGAAAAAAATCCATGGATTTTGTTGTCTGAATACCTGATCAATCTCCGATCGTGTATACGGGCCATTAATCACTAAAAGTGTGAACCTTTGGAAACTAATGTATAAAAGGTTAAGATGATACCTAACCCCCTTTTGTATCTTAAAATTCTCCAATTCCACCTCTTCACTATGTTGGAGAAGCTGCAAGCAAACGAGTACCTTACTCCACATCTTTTGGGATTGCTCTCTTTTATCCACTGTCTGGCTTACCATTTTCCAATAACAAATTACAGGTATCTCACTTCAAATTTCTCCAGACTTAGCACTGTTATCCTTAGAAATAAAACTGATCCCTCTTATGTTTAGAATAGTAGTGATTCATATTCTTCTTGTAGCAAAACTTTCCCTGGTTCATTGTTGAAAAACCAACCATATACCCAACATATCTGAGGTAATCAAAATTGTATAGCTTCATAGCATGTAAGAAGCCATGTTAGCTTCTATCAATGGCTCATATACCACAGATACTGTTGCTTGGGAACCTTGGGAGAAATAGTTTACTACTAATAAGACCTATTGATAATATGGCCCACTTTCTTAACAATGTAACAATGTGAGATGGTTCTTTTCTCAGTTCAGTGTAGTTTGATTACTGATTCGAAAACTTGACTCTGTATTATCTTGACCTTATGTACTGCCTTTGACATGCTGGTACTTGGTTTTGTTTTATTCTTAGATTTTTTTACAATTTAATTGCATTTCTGTCTGTAATGTTAAAATTCTTCAATAAAGAATTATTAAAAGAAAAAAATATATATTTTAAAGCAGCTGGTGTTATATAGCAATGTATAGCACTGTATGTAGCATTGTATCACAGTAACTATCTCTCCCTAAAATCAATCTGACTGTCAGGTGTTCCTAGCTTAACCAACCCCAATGCACTCTGACAAAAGGCTGATGGGAGAGCTGACTTTTATGGGGATGGGGGCCAGCTCATTTACAAGCCTACATTATTGGAGAAACAACTGACCACAGTTCAGTTTATTTACTTTTGCTGGCTAGTTTAAAAAAGGAAAATGTGCCAGTTATCTTTTGTTTTGTATATTTCCCTGCCAATGTGCACCTTACTTTTTATTTCTTATTTCAAGGAGATAAGAGCAGCTGCCTTGCACATTAAAGCTGCCTTGCTACTGATTATTATTGCACTGCATTATCATGTGTATTGTCTGAATTCTTGTGGTAAATCACTTGCCGATTCATGGTGGCTCTAGTATATTTTGGCTGTCTTGCTCATTAGAAAATTCCCTGCTGCTGGCCAATTTTACAATTCAGTATCATCAGGACATTTCATAACAGCAAGAACATGGATAGCTTCAGTAAACCACACACATGCCACTTTCTATTGTCTAGTTCTGATCTGTCTGTGTCTCTGCTAAAACTGCCAGTAAATCAAGAAAACATGTTTATTCTATATTTACTGTATGTAAACCAAGCTTGTTTTAAGAGTAAAAGGTCAGTTCCACACCAACATTTTTGCTGTACAATGTCCCTGAGACTGTCCATGAACATTATGCTGTTCTAAAGCACTATGTATACCTTACACTACCATCCAAACTTGTAATTTAAAGGATGTGTGCTTTTTCCCTATGTAACAATGTAAGCTCCATGAAAAAAGTATTCCCTAGCATATTGTGATTTTTTTGCAATTGGTATTGGTGCAAACCCTCAATTGCAGTTTCCAGTTGTACATGCATTTTTACGATTGCCTATTAGCCCCAAAAATGGCCAAAATGCGCTAACAAATTTTGCCGCCTATAAACTGTAGTAGGAGTCCTCTCTAATTTTGGGTGTGGATATATATATTATACAGTCAGCCATGCTGCATGATGTATTGGATATCAGGCAGAAGAATTGGAGGTTCCTGAAACAGAGACTGTACCCCAGGATATCATGGCCTGCAGGCAACTGTGCAATTATTGTCTTCCTCACCATTGGATGACTGTGGATCCTGATAAAGAGCATGGAGACCACAAAGTTTGTTCAATATACATATTGGCTAATCTGTAGACCCAGTTGGATAACAGTAGTTTCACTTCTTCCACCTCTGGGAAGCAACTGAGTTTACTGTCAGGTTGATATCCCGATAGCTTTATTTGTTGTAGATCCCTTGAATGGCTTGTTGGTTTGAAGGCCGTCCCTTGGCCTCCAACTGCTTCATACCTTACGACGTCTGCCAGGAAGTTCTAGGAAATCTGAACCCAAAGAGTCGGAGATACCCCTGACAGAATTTGACTAATCTTGCAGTGCTTCTTGACAGCGAAGATAGCATCTTACAATCTTGATGACTCTTTGGAGCATAGCTGAGGCTTTTTTTTTTTGCATTTTCAGAGCGACTTTAGCTTGAGAACCACTGCAACTTCTGATGTTGGACATTTTTCCTCATCCATTGGTATGAGTACCCAATAAAGTAAACAGATTGCAATGATTGGTGTGTCAGATAGCTGATAAAGCAAAAAGACTAACTGGTTTAGCCACCATCAAGAGGACTTGTCTCCTATGTGGAGTCACTGTTCCTGGTATAGGAAGCAAGCCTTACATTACTACAGACACTTGTTAATAAAGTTCTCAACCCTCCATTGAACCCATGGATTACTACAGACTACTTATATACCATTGAGACCCTGGGATGCTACAGATGGAAAAGAGCTATGACTTGTTCAAGTGAGATAATCATACAGTCACTTCCTTTAAGGCAACTCTACCATATTCTTCTGAGTGATCAGAACTGCTTCAAGGAATGTCATTACTGTAAGGAGATTAGTTGGCCTTCTCCCAATTACTCATCCACATTTGATCCGAGTTTAATTAGAATCTTGCCCGTACCTGGAGGACGTTGAACCAGAAGGCTGTTGCCCAAACAAGGAATGCCTGTAGCCCTTGCTCATGAAAGACAGCCACTACTGGACATAATGCCCTGGAACATTCCCAGAGTATGTGGAAAGGCCGAAGTCTGTCAGATGAACTCATAGTGAAACTCTTGATCAGCCAAGTGAAGATACTCGCAGCAGCATGGGTGCATCAGAGTGTGTATACACACACACACACACACACACACACACACACACACACACACACACACACACACACACACACACACATCTGCTAGGTCTAAGAGGACCTACAATCTTACTTGATGGCTTGAGCAATTAATTGAAAGGACTCCATATGAAGATATTGGATCTTCATCCTTTCTGCTTCATGCCCCAGTCTGCTTTTGACTAGGAACCATGCATAGCATAATCCTTGACATCCTCTTTGGACAGGTGGTTCATTGTTGAACAAGATGTGGTAACACTTGTTTTAAGCATTAATTACTATAATGCCACGTACAGACGATCGGACATTCCAACAACAAAATCCTGGATTTATTTCCACCGGATGTTGGCTCAAACTTGTTTTACATACACACGGTCGTACAAATGTTGCCAAACGTCAAGAATAGTGATGGACGAACTTCCGACGGGACGTTTCGCGAACGCGAAACGCGAACGGGCACAAACGTTCGCGAAAACGACCGTTCGCCGCGGGCTCCATTGACTTCAATGGGAGGCGAATTTCGCAAACCTTTAGGTCGAATTTGCGGCCACGGGGTAATTATTAGGGGGTAGCACGTAGTCCCACCACCTGGACAATAGCATAATACATGTATGAGGTGAATTTGGGATCGATAACTACAAGCATTTTTTTTTTATTTGGGAAATTGTTCTGACAATTCAGGACTATGGAGCTAATGAAGGCAATGGAGGAGAGGGAAGGTCAGGGACCAGGGTAGGCAAACAAGAGGGTGCAGGAGATACAGAGCACTGACAGCAGCACCGTAATACAGAGCACTGACATCAGCACCGTGACATACAGCGCTGACAGCAGCTCCGTGACATACAGCGCTGACAGCAGCTCCGTGACATACAGCGCTGACAGCAGCTCCGTGACATACAGCGCTGACAGCAGCTCCGTGACATACAGCGCTGACAGCAGCTCCGTGACATACAGCGCTGACAGCAGCACCGTGACATACAGCGCTGACAGCAGCTCCGTGACATACAGCGCTGACAGCAGCTCCGTGACATACAGCGCTGACAGCAGCTCCGTGACATACAGCACTGACAGCAGCTCCGTGACATACAGCGCTGACAGCAGCTCCGTGACATACAGCGCTGACAGCAGCACCGTGACATACAGCGCTGACAGCAGCTCCGTGACATACAGCGCTGACAGCAGCTCCGTGACATACAGCGCTGACAGCAGCTCCGTGACATACAGCACTGACAGCAGCTCCGTGACATACAGCGCTGACAGCAGCTCCGTGACATACAGCGCTGACAGCAGCACCGTGACATACAGCGCTGACAGCAGCTCCGTGACATACAGCGCTGACAGCAGCTCCGTGACATACAGCGCTGACAGCAGCTCCGTGACATACAGCGCTGACAGCAGCTCCGTGACATACAGCGCTGACAGCAGCTCCGTGACATACAGCGCTGACAGCAGCTCCGTGACATACAGCGCTGACAGCAGCTCCGTGACATACAGCGCTGACAGCAGCTCCGTGACATACAGCGCTGACAGCAGCACCGTAAGCAGCCCCAGGAGGAAGTCAGCACAGCACAGGGATGGTGTGATCCCCTCATAATAAGAACCCCCAGGAGGAAGTCAGCACAGCACAGGGATGGTGGGAGCCCCTCATAATAAGAACCCCCAGGAGGAAGTCAGCACAGCACAGGGATGGTGGGAGCCCCTCATAATAAGAACACCCAGGAGGAAGTCAGCACAGCACAGGGATGGTGGGAACCCCTCATAATAAGCAGCCCCAGTAGAAATATGACACCGCTCAACCTCTTCAAAGAGGAGGGTAGGGGCATATAGTACGGTGTGCTTTTTTGGGTCAGGGAAGTGAGCCAAATGAATTAAGAAGGTCTGTGTGCTTGATTCCAAAAATTGTTTATAGACATATACATGGTCTACTGATCACATGTGTTGAATTCCTCCGAGATCCATGCCTCATTCATTTTTAGAAATGTGAGGTAGTTAACACTGTCGTGAGCTAGGCGAGTACGCTTATCGGTCACAATCCCCCCTGCTGCGCTGAACGTCCTTTCGGACAGGACACTGGATGAGGGGCAAGCCAACAGTTCGATTGCAAATTGGGCAAGCTCTGGCCAGAGGTCAAGCCTGCCCACCCAGTAGTCTAGGGGTTCATCACTCCTCAGAGCGTCCACATCGGCCGTTAACCCAATGTAGTCGGACACCTGACGGTCTAGGCGTTCCCTGATGCTGGATCCGGATGACACCTGTCGATGGGTCGGCTGAAAGAATGACCTCATATCCGAAGTCACCAACACATCTTCAAACCGGCCTCTTCTTGCAGGCGCTGTTGGATTGGTACCCGCAAATCCTTCTCTGGGAGTGGGAATTGCTCCTCTGCCAGCGCACGCAAAAGCAGAATGCAGCATTTCTCGAAGCAAGGCCTGGAAGTGCTGCATTCTGACAGCCCTCTGCGACGGCGGTAACATTTCCGCCATTTTGTGTTTGTACCGGGGATCTAAGTACGTTGCCACCCAGTACTGGTCCTTGACCCTCATGCTTTTTATACGGGGGTCCCTATTAAAACACTGGAGCATGAAGGCCCCCATTTGCACTCAAGCGGAAGGTATGTGGTGGTGGTGGTGTTGTTGGTGGTAGTGTCTTTGGGGGTGCACATAGCAGAGAGTGAAGAAGAGGGTGCAGATCGAGAGGATGAGGAGGGTGCAGAAGAATAAGGCTGAGTGAGCCACTCAACCAAGTCTGGTGCGTCCTTTAAAGTAATTGAACGCACCTTCTGCAACTTCCCACTTTGGCTCAAGGCTGTTGCTCCTGCCCTACCCCTACCACCCCTGCGGAAGGGCCTGCCTCTTCCTCTGCCTGTCATTTTTTAAATCACCCTGTGACAAAACTCTTAGTCCCTATACCGCTGAAGGACTGCTGCAGTATAGGGCAGCGGTCAGCAGTAGTGCACGTCAACCCTATGTATTGTGGACCGATAGCGGTCCTTACAGAACAGCAGACTGTACTGCACTCAGGCCTATGTACCGTAGCACCCTATACCAAGTTACCAGTCCTTATAAAAACTTTTGTGGACCAAGCAGGTTGTGTGTTAGTGATTAGCAGACTGTACGTCAGTCCCTATACCAATGAAGGACTGCTGCAGTATAGGGCAGCGGTCAGCAGTAGTGCACGGCAACCCTATGTATTGTGGACCGATAGCGGTCCTTACAGAACAGCAGACTGTAACGCACTCAGGCCTATGTACCGTAGCACCCTATACCAAGTTACCAGTCCTTATAAGAACTTTTGTGGACCAAGCAGGTTGTGTGTTAGTGATTAGCAGACTGTACGTCAGTCCCTATACCAATGAAGGACTGCTGCAGTATAGGGCAGCGGTCAGCAGTAGTGCACGGCAACCCTATGTATTGTGGACCGATAGCGGTCCTTACAGAACAGCAGACTGTACTGCACTCAGGCCTATGTACCGTAGCACCCTATACCAAGTTACCAGTCCTTATAAGAACTTTTGTGGACCAAGCAGGTTGTGTGTTAGTGATTAGCAGACTGTACGTCAGTCCCTATACCAATGAAGGACTGCTGCAGTATAGGGCAGCGGTCAGCAGTAGTGCACGGCAACCCTATGTATTGTGGACCGATAGCGGTCCTTACAGAACAGCAGACTGTACTGCACTCAGGCCTATGTACCGTAGCACCCTATACCAAGTTACCAGTCCTTATAAGAACTTTTGTGGACCAAGCAGGTTGTGTGTTAGTGATTAGCAGACTGTACGTCAGTCCCTATACCAATGAAGGACTGCTGCAGTATAGGGCAGCGGTCAGCAGTAGTGCACGGCAACCCTATGTATTGTGGACCGATAGCGGTCCTTACAGAACAGCAGACTGTACTGCACTCAGGCCTATGTACCGTAGCACCCTATACCAAGTTACCAGTCCTTATAAAAACTTTTGTGGACCAAGCAGGTTGTGTGTTAGTGATTAGCAGACTGTACGTCAGTCCCTATACCAATGAAGGACTGCTGCAGTATAGGGCAGCGGTCAGCAGTAGTGCACGGCAACCCTATGTATTGTGGACCGATAGCGGTCCTTACAGAACAGCAGACTGTAACGCACTCAGGCCTATGTACCGTAGCACCCTATACCAAGTTACCAGTCCTTATAAGAACTTTTGTGGACCAAGCAGGTTGTGTGTTAGTGATTAGCAGACTGTACGTCAGTCCCTATACCAATGAAGGACTGCTGCAGTATAGGGCAGCGGTCAGCAGTAGTGCACGGCAACCCTATGTATTGTGGACCGATAGCGGTCCTTACAGAACAGCAGACTGTAACGCACTCAGGCCTATGTACCGTAGCACCCTATACCAAGTTACCAGTCCTTATAAGAACTTTTGTGGACCAAGCAGGTTGTGTGTTAGTGATTAGCAGACTGTACGTCAGTCCCTATACCAATGAAGGACTGCTGCAGTATAGGGCAGCGGTCAGCAGTAGTGCACGGCAACCCTATGTATTGTGGACCGATAGCGGTCCTTACAGAACAGCAGACTGTACTGCACTCAGGCCTATGTACCGTAGCACCCTATACCAAGTTACCAGTCCTTATAAAAACTTTTGTGGACCAAGCAGGTTGTGTGTTAGTGATTAGCAGACTGTACGTCAGTCCCTATACCAATGAAGGACTGCTGCAGTATAGGGCAGCGGTCAGCAGTAGTGCACGGCAACCCTATGTATTGTGGACCGATAGCGGTCCTTACAGAACAGCAGACTGTAACGCACTCAGGCCTATGTACCGTAGCACCCTATACCAAGTTACCAGTCCTTATAAGAACTTTTGTGGACCAAGCAGGTTGTGTGTTAGTGATTAGCAGACTGTACGTCAGTCCCTATACCAATGAAGGACTGCTGCAGTATAGGGCAGCGGTCAGCAGTAGTGCACGGCAACCCTATGTATTGTGGACCGATAGCGGTCCTTACAGAACAGCAGACTGTACTGCACTCAGGCCTATGTACCGTAGCACCCTATACCAAGTTACCAGTCCTTATAAGAACTTTTGTGGACCAAGCAGGTTGTGTGTTAGTGTTTAGCAGACTGTGCGTCAGTCCCTATACCGCTGAAGGACTGCTGCAGTATAGGGCAGCGGTCAGCAGTAGTGCACGTCAACCCTATGTATTGTGGACCGATAGCGGTCCTTACAGAACAGCAGACTGTACTGCACTCAGGCCTATGTACCGTAGCACCCTATACCAAGTTACCAGTCCTTATAAAAACTTTTGTGGACCAAGCAGGTTGTGTGTTAGTGATTAGCAGACTGTACGTCAGTCCCTATACCAATGAAGGACTGCTGCAGTATAGGGCAGCGGTCAGCAGTAGTGCACGGCAACCCTATGTATTGTGGACCGATAGCGGTCCTTACAGAACAGCAGACTGTAACGCACTCAGGCCTATGTACCGTAGCACCCTATACCAAGTTACCAGTCCTTATAAGAACTTTTGTGGACCAAGCAGGTTGTGTGTTAGTGTTTAGCAGACTGTGCGTCAGTCCCTATACCGCTGAAGGACTGCTGCAGTATAGGGCAGCGGTCAGCAGTAGTGCACGGCAACCCTATGTATTGTGGACCGATAGCGGTCCTTACAGAACAGCAGACTGTAACGCACTCAGGCCTATGTACCGTAGCACCCTATACCAAGTTACCAGTCCTTATAAGAACTTTTGTGGACCAAGCAGGTTGTGTGTTAGTGATTAGCAGACTGTACGTCAGTCCCTATACCAATGAAGGACTGCTGCAGTATAGGGCAGCGGTCAGCAGTAGTGCACGGCAACCCTATGTATTGTGGACCGATAGCGGTCCTTACAGAACAGCAGACTGTAACGCACTCAGGCCTATGTACCGTAGCACCCTATACCAAGTTACCAGTCCTTATAAGAACTTTTGTGGACCAAGCAGGTTGTGTGTTAGTGATTAGCAGACTGTACGTCAGTCCCTATACCAATGAAGGACTGCTGCAGTATAGGGCAGCGGTCAGCAGTAGTGCACGGCAACCCTATGTATTGTGGACCGATAGCGGTCCTTACAGAACAGCAGACTGTACTGCACTCAGGCCTATGTACCGTAGCACCCTATACCAAGTTACCAGTCCTTATAAGAACTTTTGTGGACCAAGCAGGTTGTGTGTTAGTGATTAGCAGACTGTACGTCAGTCCCTATACCAATGAAGGACTGCTGCAGTATAGGGCAGCGGTCAGCAGTAGTGCACGGCAACCCTATGTATTGTGGACCGATAGCGGTCCTTACAGAACAGCAGACTGTAACGCACTCAGGCCTATGTACCGTAGCACCCTATACCAAGTTACCAGTCCTTATAAGAACTTTTGTGGACCAAGCAGGTTGTGTGTTAGTGATTAGCAGACTGTACGTCAGTCCCTATACCAATGAAGGACTGCTGCAGTATAGGGCAGCGGTCAGCAGTAGTGCACGGCAACCCTATGTATTGTGGACCGATAGCGGTCCTTACAGAACAGCAGACTGTACTGCACTCAGGCCTATGTACCGTAGCACCCTATACCAAGTTACCAGTCCTTATAAGAACTTTTGTGGACCAAGCAGGTTGTGTGTTAGTGATTAGCAGACTGTACGTCAGTCCCTATACCAATGAAGGACTGCTGCAGTATAGGGCAGCGGTCAGCAGTAGTGCACGGCAACCCTATGTATTGTGGACCGATAGCGGTCCTTACAGAACAGCAGACTGTAACGCACTCAGGCCTATGTACCGTAGCACCCTATACCAAGTTACCAGTCCTTATAAGAACTTTTGTGGACCAAGCAGGTTGTGTGTTAGTGATTAGCAGACTGTACGTCAGTCCCTATACCGCTGAAGGACTGCTGCAGTATAGGGCAGCGGTCAGCAGTAGTGCACGGCAACCCTATGTATTGTGGACCGATAGCGGTCCTTACAGAACAGCAGACTGTACTGCACTCAGGCCTATGTACCGTAGCACCCTATACCAAGTTACCAGTCCTTATAAGAACTTTTGTGGACCAAGCAGGTTGTGTGTTAGTGTTTAGCAGACTGTGCGTCAGTCCCTATACCGCTGAAGGACTGCTGCAGTATAGGGCAGCGGTCAGCAGTAGTGCACGTCAACCCTATGTATTGTGGACCGATAGCGGTCCTTACAGAACAGCAGACTGTAACGCACTCAGGCCTATGTACCGTAGCACCCTATACCAAGTTACCAGTCCTTATAAGAACTTTTGTGGACCAAGCAGGTTGTGTATTAGTGTTTAGCAGACTGTGCGTCAGTCCCTATACCGCTGAAGGACTGCTGCAGTATAGGGCAGCGGTCAGCAGTAGTGCACGGCAACCCTATCTATTGTGGACCGATAGCGGTCCTTACAGAACAGCAGACTGTACCGCACCCAAGCCTATGTACCGTAGCACCCTAGACAGACCAAGTTACCAGTCCTGATAAAGAGCTTTGTGGAACAAGTGAGTTGTGAATGATTAGCAGACTGCAGCAGAAGGGCAGCAGTCAAGTATAATATTCTTTCTATATTTGGAAGAAAGAATATTATACGTGTACAAGCCTATTACCGTACCACTGATACCAGTCCTGAAAAGAACCTTTGTGGAACTAATAGTAACAGCAAGTCTTTAAAATTATCCTCACTGCCTGACAACACTGCTTCCTGCCTGTCCCTATACAAATTGGCAAAAAAGAGTAGGCTGGAACGATTAGCTGGAACAGCTCTTTTGTGGACCTGATAGTAACAGCTAATGATGATGATGATGATGATGATGAAGAAAGACTAATCTGGCTGAGCTGTCCCTAAAATAGCAGCATACAGCGCTCTGTCCCTTTATCTAAACTGACAAAAGAAACTCAGGCTGCTGACCTAACACCTATACCAGTCCTGAAAAGAACTTTTGTGTACCAAATAGCTAGCGTTTTCTCTGTCCCTACTCCACACAGGATCCTTTCCCTACAGTGACAGAAGAAAGAATGTAAAATGGCCACCGGATCGGGTGTATTTATAGGTTAGGGGGAATGTCCAAGTGTCCATGAGCTGTCATGTCTCAATTGGTTGTCCTGTAACACATGATAAACGTGTCACGAAAGGTTAAAGTTCTTGTATACATTAAACACGTAAGTCCGCCGGGGCGAACGACGGAAAAAGGCGTTCGAACCCGCGGACGGCGAAAGTCGGAAATTCGCCGCGAAACGACCGCCGGGCGAACCGTTCGGCCATCACTAGTCAAGAACACATTGACGTACAACACATACAACGAGCCAAGAGAAATTAAGTTCAACAGCCAGTGCGGCTCTTCTGCTTGATTCCGAGCATGCATGGAATCTTGTGCGTCGGAAATGTGTACACATGATCAGAATTTCCGACAACAGATTTTGTTGTCGTAAAATTTGAGAACCAGCTCTCAAATTTTTGTTGTCAGAAATTCTGACAAAAAATGTCAGATGGAGCCTACACATGGTTGGAATTTCTGAGAACAAGCTCCCATTGAACATTATTGTTGGAAAATTCAATCATGTGTATGCGGCATAAGGAGTTATGGAGGAAATGAAATGAGTTGGAGGAGAGGAATGGAAATTCCAGTGATTTCTTTAATGCACAGTACCTGCAGATCCTGAACCCAATGCCCGATCTGTCATATAATTCTACCGACCGACATCTACTGGGCAGTTTGGATGGACATTGTTGCTCCTCGAAAGGAGTAGATTCAGCTTTGGGCCAATAGATAAAGAGGATCATGGATGCTTTCAGTCTCCTCTATAGTTGTTCCCAGGTTTAACCTGTCACTCACTTTTTGTTATTTTGTCTTTTGGCTATCCTCTGGTTATTGGAGACTATAATAAGGGGTTAATTCCTCTTCTAGATGTCACTGGATCCAGCTTGAACAGTCACCAATCCGAGTTAGAATCGGTATGTGTTGCCTGTGGGACGACTCAAAAGGGTTAACTAACTACAACGGACTACTAGAGAAACAGCACACAATCTTGTATCCACAGTGGCTGAACTGGATCAATAGACATTTAATTTTCACTCTGAGATCAGCTATCATAGAGATTTCATTACTGGACAAAGTTTGCTTTTCTTTTTTCTGCGATCCAGACAGCCTGGTTACCGAAGTTAGCTCAACAGCAGGCCACAAAACACTACTTAGCAGTATAAACCTTCTTTTCCAAATCCATTCACTGTTCCAGGGCCTCTGCAAAGGATACTGCTTCTTCTGTTGGCAGAATGACACCCCTGGCTAATCTGATGAAGACTGATTAGTTATCTGCGTTTGAGGCAGAGGTACCCTTTAAACACACTTAGTTGATTGATTAGCTTAGTACCTGAGTATTAGAGAATAGAGATCCACACAATCAGTTTGAACAGAGTCAGACATTCACTTTCTAGCTTCCGATATGCAAACTTGCCATAGCCACTTCCCAGCAGCAAGCTACTATCAGCTAAAGCTGACACGTCTGGTCTGTCTTGATAAGAATCCTTGGCCAACTGCTTCTGAGGTAGAGGTTGCCTTTGAATAAACGCAGCTGCTTGATTAGGCTTAGTATGGGACTATTAGCGACTATAGCATTTTGCAGTCTCTGCCTCACTTTTTGTTGCTGCATACAACTTGGCATCACATCTTGGCAGGTAAGCCATCTACCATGAGCCCAGGACAATTATTGTAGTGGGATGATCTTTTTCAGTCTGCTTCTCCTGGAAGTTGATTGCAGAGTGTTTCCTTCAGGGCTAAAAAGGGCCTCTTCTTGTTGGCAGAATAGGTTTCCTTTCCTTCTCTGGAGAAGTGATGCTGGTGTTGAGGGCTGGAGATAATTGCAATCCATTATGCCCATGATGTGCACTACTTTAGGTTAAAAAATTTACTTAACTGCCCTCACCTTAGTGAACATGGTTGGTCTCTAGAAAGGCTGATTGCTACTGGCTCACACATAAGCTGAAAGACTGGTGACATAATACCTATTTGTTTAAAAAAAAGTCAACAATAATCCACTACAGGCAGAAAACCACATATCTATGCAGTCTACTACAAGTAGTACACACATTCCACTGCAGACCATTGCAGGGTCAGATCACCATTCACAACTGCAAAAGGCACCATCTGCAGCCATCCCCCGAGACTCAAGGGCCTGCCACCCAGCTAGTTGCAGCGCCCAAGGAGTCCCAGACAACCTGCAGCAAGCGAATCCCCCTCTGTCAGTGTGAATGAGATCTGAGGCCCTTCAGGCAAAAGAATTACAGATTGATAACTAACAGGCAAATGACTTAAGGAAACGCAACTAAGCAGATCACTGAACCTCACTCAGACAACAGACTAACATGTAAAAATGCATAGCAGACAATAATACTGTAGAGTCAGTATAATCACAAGCAGTAAGGGTTAATAGACATCAGCCAATTAGCCCAATCTGGTTAACCTACCTTAGACAAATGTACTGCAAAGGTTAATACCACAAACCAAGCATTAAAACATTAATACACAGTAAGACTGTCATGTACCTGAAGGGAGACTTAAATGACAAGCTCAGCCTCTCTTGTACCTCCAGCCCAGGTCCTGCTGAGAGTGGAACAGAAGGAGCTGAGGGACAGGAGGAACACGAGTGCCTGTAGATGAATGCCCAGAAACTTGTAGCAGGAAGTTGCAGCTGGTCGCAGGGCCGTAGTTGTAGACACTCAGATGGCAGTGTTGAGCCAAGCAGGGAACAGGAGTGAGGTCACAAGGATAGGTTCGGTAGCAGACAGGCAGCAAGGTACCAAGGCATCAGGCAGAAGCAAGATCAAATGGGAAGCTGGGATCAGGAGCCAGTAATCAAAGTATAGCAGAGTCCAGAAGCAGGATCAAGGAAAGCCAAGTTCAGAAACTGGTATGAAACAGGATAATCACAGGATTCAAGGTGTCAGAAGACCAGTCAGCACTGATCAATGGTCAGGGAACCCCTTAAATAGGCCGTCCAGTGCCAATTGGCATTAGGGACTCGCTCCTGTGCATTCACGGCGTCCACCGTGCATGTGCTTATGCACCTATGGGCAATTGCAGTCGTCCATAAGCTGTTTTCCAATGGTTTCCTTACAAAGACAAGCCTGCAGAGCCAGGCCTTGCTGAGTTAATAGTAAAGGCTTCAGCTCAGCATAGCACACCTGCTATCAGCCTAAGCATTAGCAGTACTACAGACACAAGCCACAACCTGTGAGGCAAAATATGATAGACTGAAACTATAAACAAGCCAGCAAGTTTCATATGTGGGATAGTTGCTTTCAGTGGTGCAAGTTAACAGCATATACCTGAAGAGAACTTCTAAACCCATATAATTGAACACTATAGATTTGTGCACCATGTGGTACCTTACCACCAGCACTCCTCATGGCCAACGGGAAGTCCAATGAATGTTCATCCATGGAGTTATGATGAAGGAGCAATCCCTTAGAGACCAGCCGCTTGCAACCCCAATATCTGGTATATGGGGGGAGGCCCCCACCATATATGAGTTTGGCAACCTGTACAGAAGGGAGCATTGACATAGGAGATGCTTGACCCTGTGTGGCTTGGCCAGATAGATCCGGCAAAGTAAGGGAAAAAGCATATTTACTGAAACAGTAGCACACAACTGAGCATTGAGGAAAAAAAAGAATGCTGCCTGGTGGGAGGCGACTCCTTTTTTTAATATACACAGCCCTGGAATTGGGCATGTGGGAGGAGCTAGCCCACACATATATGCTGTCATGCTTGTGTCAGGAAAAACCCTCTTCCCCTCCTCCAGATGAAAAAAATGCCCATGAAGACTCCTGGGATGTATGACACTATGTTGGCATAGGCCAGAAAGCAGGGAGAAACTGAAGAAAAAAAACAGTTTAATGTAAGTATAAGGATTAAATACAATTGAAGTGGTTGTAAACCTGAGACAAATCTAAACATCCTCTAATATTGTGTACTTGCCTATTCTTATCCTTCCATCCAAAGCTGTAAATTTAGATCCCTCCCCCTGCTTTGTGCTGCTGACAGGTGCTGAGAGATTCTTTGTAAATTCTGTGTGTCGCTGAAGGCTGTACAGGACAGATGGCTGTATATAAAGGTTCAACTTATGAAGGAGGATTTGTTTCATCTCTGTGTATAACCAGAGGCCACTCACTTTTACTGGGTATATGTAAGGGTTTACAGCCATTTTAATCACTTGCCGCCCGCCCTATAGGCAATTGACGGCTGCAAAGTGGTTGCATAATCCTGACCGGACGTCATATGACGTGATCGGGGGGCGCACATCGCGGCGATCGTTGTTGCGGGGTGTCAGTCTGACACCCGGCAACTACGATCTCGGTAAAGAGTCTCCGACGGCGACTCTTTACCACGTGATCAGCCGTGTCCAATCACGGCAGATCACAGTGTAAATGGGAAGAGCCGGTGATCGGCTTTCCCTCACTCGCGTCTGTCAGACGCGAGTAGAGGAGAGCCGATCGGCTGCTCCTCTGACAGGGGGGGTCTGTGCTGATCGATTATCAGCACAGCCCCCCCCGAGGATGCCCACACTGGACCACCAGGGATGCCACCAGACCACCAGGGAAAAGGTAATCCTCCCTAGACCACCAGGGATGCCAGTCAGCACAATGGGTGCCAATCAGTGCCCATAATGGATGCCAATCAGTGCCCACAATGGGCATCACTGATTGGCATGCATTATTGTTTGGCACTGATTGGCATCCATTACTATAGTATAACACCAATGCCGCCTTTGAGTGCCCACCTGTACCGCCTATGAGTGCCCACCTGTACCGCCTATCAGTGCCCACCTGTGCCGCCTATCAGTGTCCACCTGTGCCGCCTATCAGTGCCCACCTGTGCCGCCTATCCATGCCCACCCATGCCCATCTGTGCCGCCTATCCATGCCCATCTGTGCCGCCTATCCATGCCCATCTGTGCTGCCCATCCATGCCAATCCGTGCCAGCTATCAGTGCCAATTTGTGCCGCCTATCAGTGTCCGTCCGTGTCGCCCATCCGTGTCGCCCATCCGTGCCACTTCATTGGTGCCACATTGGTGCCCATCAGTGCCGCCTTATCAGTGCCCATCAGTGTAGCCCCATCAGTGCCCATCAGTGAAGGAGAAAACGTACTTATTTACAAAGTTTTGAAACTGAAACAAAAAAAAAAAAATTTTTTCAAAATTTTCGGTATTTTTTTATTTGTAGCGCAAAAAATAAAAACCATAGAGGTGATCAAATACCACCAAAAGAAAGCTCTATTTGTGGGAAAAAAATGATAAAAATTTCATTTGGGTACAGTGTAGCATGACCGCGCAATTGTCATTCAAAGTGCGACAGCGCTGAAAGCTCAAAATTGGTCTGGGCAGGAAGGTGTTTAAGTGCCCTGTATTGAAGTGGTTAATGTTATCTAAGAGAGTTTAGTTCTGCTTTAATAGTATTCCTGTTTGTATATTAGTATTTAATTACTGCTCATTCAGGTTATGCCAATCTAGGAGAAAAGAAAGATAATTTATACTACCTTTTTAAAGAGAGAATTTTTTATTTTATTTATAGGGTTTTTGCCAAGAATTTTTTTTGCATACAGTGCTTAACCATTTTTCATGACTGCACTTGGCAGAATTAAAAAGAAAGAATCAGAGAATATATAATAACCTGTAAATTCAAATAGGTTATTCATTAAGAATCACCACATTTCTAATATGACTAGATTGCAAAAGTATACAATTAAATTCAACAATAGACTGTTATGTGCATTTTTACTTTACTATTAAGCATTGCATTTTATTATAATGCAAAGTTTGCTCAGGTATATTTTCAATTTTAATATAACAAGATCAATTCATATTATTGTTACTTGAAATTCAATCTTTGCTTGCAAAAAAATATCACCTTTAGTGTCTCTCCATATTCAGCTTATAAATGTGTCCACTGGATTGAACTATTCAGCTTTTTCTTTTTCTCTTATTTATAACAGATTAGTTTCTTGCACTCATCACTTATGGCAAATTGCCACCTGATCTCCTGTTCATTATAATTGTGTGCTTCCGTGGTTTCTGTGTGTTTTATTGTTGATAAGAGTCTAGCTCTATTTGTTTAGTTTTTTTTTTTTTTTTTGCTCGAATGCTGTGTGCATGCAGCAGAAACTTATTCGCTTCATCATTCCCTTCCACTTCAACTTGTTTTTCACAAAGGAGAGTGTGATATTTTATTCAGTCCACATTAGACTTTATGATATTGACCTTTTTAAGCTGATTTGCAGTTTCCATCATATCCACGTTGGAAAGAAAAGTGTATTTTATTATTTCTTTTCTCTATATTGGGATCATTTACATTGTATGATCTGCTTTTTTTTTCCCCTCAGGGCTCTGTACATGGCTTCAGAAAATAAACTGGACATACATAAAATGTTTTTTTTTCCTTTTAAGAAACAAAAGGTTTACTTGTGACTGTAACATTTCTTGTTTCTTTAAATTCTTAAATTCTGCCCCAAGACTCATTACATTCTTGCAGTTAGCTTAAAATGTTCAAACTATTCACAGCTGAACATCTTGGAGTCCTGTCTAAACAAGAACATTTTTCATTCTCCATTTTAAATGGAAATGTACAATACAATTATGATGAAAGCTTATTGACGTTGTTGGCTCTTACCACCATGAGAGCAGTAGAAACCTGGGTGGCGAAGTCACACGTGCTAGATGCACTTTCAGATCTAAGACCCTTGCAAATTTTTTCTTTTGGAAAAAGCTGTAAAAGGTACATTTCTTACAATGAGACATATTTCAAAGAAACAAAGAAAAATCTGCAGGTTAGCTCATTAGTTGAAAAACCTTTTCAATATATTATAAAATAAAAAGTTCTACAAAAATCGTTCAATAATACCTAAATGACTGAAACATTTTTGTACTTTAAGGGGTTAAAATGTCATTATTAACAGTGGCTCAACATTCAGCAAGAAATGATGTTCAAGTATCAACAGTCATCTTTAAAAGGTATACAAATAGAGTGTATTCAGAAACAAATAAAGCTAAATTCATCGCAGAAATACACATAAACATAAATAATTTGAGTGCATGTGCTTGATATGTCTTGATCCTCTGCAGTAGCCTTTTAGGCCAGAAGAGGGAGGGTCAGTGATAGAAAACAATTAAAGTGGTAAGTAAACCCATGGATTTAAACAGTTAAAAAAAAGGCATGCCGGGAATGCTAACTGCACATTGGCTGTGCTCTCAGCCAAACTATCAAACCATTCAATGGCTGGTGTCATAACGAATCACACATGCAACACCATAGCAGTTGAAGATTAAACAGACGCAAAGATGGCAGCTTCCTTGGCTGAAAACGATAGGGGAGTTTACTTCCACTTTAAGTTCTGTTGCACGGATGGGTACTAAATGTGTATATACAAGTGAAGAGATCACAGCAAACCGAAGTCTAAGCTTATCAGTGTGCTGCCGCCGCTTCTATGCCCATTCAACAGGCTAGACCGAGTTGAGCTGCTGTTTCACAGACAGTGACAGACCTGACAGTTTTTCTATCTGGAATGTCTGGATTCCAAAATTGATCACACAGATTAAAGCCTCGTACGCATGGTCGGATTTTCCGCAGACAAAACCTCAGATCTTTGTCCGAAGGTGTGTGCCTGGATTTCGTCTTGCATACAAACGGCAAGGAAACACAAAATAAGTGACATACTACTTGGTTTTTCAGCTCTTTAGGGCCACCTTTTGGGCTCCTTCTGCTAATTTCATGTTAGTAGAAGTTTAGTGAGTGTTGATTCGGTCTTTTCATTGTTTTCTTTTCATTTAGCGCTTTTCAGTTCATGCTCTTCATGTTGCGCTTTTCAGTTAATTTCTGAATGGCCGTTCTTCAACCAGACATGTTGCGGAATCGAAGGAGATAACGTGTTATTTATTATTGACCTTGGAGTTATTGCTTTGACCCAAGTCCAGTCCAGGAACAGGAGGCGGAGGATTTCTTGCTTTATTAATGTGACCAATTATGTCATATTCCTTTGCTGCAGAAGCTCCAGGAGAATAATCCAGATGATCTTCTGAATTATCTCTTGGTGACTGACCCCTGCTTTCACCAACTCTTGCCATTGGTGACCCCCTATATTAAAAAGCAGGCCACATGCATGAGGCTTTTATTAAATTTTTTGGTTCAATAATGACTTGTTTTGTTATATTTTCTATATTTTTGGATGCATAGAATGCACTTTTTGGTTAAGTTCTATTGGCAGATGGCATGTCTAATTTTATTTGTTTTATTTTTTTAATGCACAATAAGAAAATTGTGGATAATAATACTTGGTTATGTGTTTTGCTTCAAATGACAGTTTGGGAGTAGGCATTTACATAAAAAAAATACAATTTAAAATTAACAAGGAAAACCAACATAGTTGTAAAAAGTACAGGGTAATAGAACTCCATCAGTATCACCAGCAAAGCAGCTTCATTATTATCCCATTAGAGAAGAAGAGAATGGGAGCTGCATTTCGAGATTTCATAATTTGCTGTGTCACGAATGTTAATTCTCCATTACCAACACTAGTTTACTAGACCGACCACTTCTGGCTCGTCCTTGCTTCCGAGCATGCGCGTTTGTACTTTGGACTTTTGTCTGACGGAAAATCTGACAACAGACATTTGTCCGCGGAAAATTTTAAAGCCTACCATCGAACATTTGTCTGCAGAAAATCCATCAACAATTGTCCGATGGAGCATACAAACGGTCAGATTTTCCACCAACAGCCTGCTATCATGCAATTTCCATTGTAAAATCCAATGGTGTGTACGCGGCTTAAGGCCATTTTTTTGCCTGTTGTGAACAAGACCTAAGGCACAGCAAATACACCACAAACGCACTACAAAAGTGCTGGAAATATGTGCCAGCATGTTTATGATGCATTATCAAAGACATGAATGGAAGGAGATGCTTCAGCTGCTTACAAACTCCAAATGAAGCTTCATTTTGAAGCACAGAATATAGATGTGATTTCATCCATATTATCAACTGCAGACTGCTTTTGAAGGTGTTTGTGGAGGGTTAAAAACATGCCTCAAACCCCTGCCTTTAATGCCAGTGTGAACATGGCCTTACAAATACTTTGTTGAGTAAAATAGCCCATATAGATTTATGTCAGTTGTCCTTTTATCTGCCTATATGAAGTGTTACTTTTAAGTTCACTAATGCTTTCAATGAAAACAGATTACATGGCCAATTGAAATTCAATACAAAGTACTATAAAACACAGATATTAAAAAAAATCATACAAAACGAATACATGCATTCATACTAGAGACTTTGAAATACAACAATAAATAACAGAAATGGCAACGCAGAAAATAAAATAAATACCATGAAAATAATAGTTGTTTTGCTAAACCATGCTTGCCATTGACTAAACAGTTATCCCTGCAGATACTGATATTGAAAAGCTAAATTTTACTATGCTGTATTTAATCCTGTTAAGGTCTTGTAAGTCTTGCACAAAAATAGTCAATAATTGACAGCATTTCTATGATCAGAGTCACCAAATAGGGTAGAAATTCCTCTGCTTTGGCTTACACTTTGGTTCATGCTTTTGGGAACTGGACACATCAATAAAATATTTAATAAAGATCAGGTTTTACTATTCATAAAATGTTAATGTGCATACGTAACCAAAAGAAGGCAAAGAGTAAAGTTGAAATGGTACCTTTTAGTGGCTAGCCAAAAATATTTTATGTACAAGTTTTCCTACAAGGGCATCTACTCTTATCAGCATATGGACTTCTATCAGCATATTGACTGATGACACTCCAAATGTTCAAATTCTTACTATCTTGCCAATTGTCACTACATTGTATTAAGGTTTCATCAGTTATTTTTCATATTTTATTTGTATACAATAATATTGTTCTTAATTTGTGTACATAAGCTACAACTCACACCAACTTTCCAACCTGAGTAAGAAGTTCCTCATGCTCCCCTTTCAATACCACTGTAAATTATGTCCTCCTGGCAAGTGCCCCAAGCCAAAAAGAACATTAAAAAAAACTTTTCTTTGCTCAATTGCTGCATTTTCTAAACATTGCTCTAATCCCCATGAATATGCTGCCTAGTGCATCTGGGAACCAAGCAGTGGTTAGTTGTAAATTAAATAATTAAATGGTTTGTTAGTTAGCGAGTTAGTTAGTTTGTTCATTCATTCATTCATTTGTTCCTTTGTTAGTTAATATGATAGATTTTTAAGTAAGGAACATTAATTAACAATTTAACCATTTCCAGACCGGGGGGCACGCCGATGTACTTCGGCAGAAGGGCACGGGCAGGCATATTGGCGTACAGGTATGTCCATTTTAATATGCCGCCCTACCATCACGTGCCTGCCGCCAGCTGGTTGGGACCCCGTGACGCGTGCCGGTCGGGACCCCCGTGAGTCCAGTCACGGGTCCCGCGGACCTGATCGCCGCGGGGATACCCACGATCTTCTCACGGGGTGGCTAAACGGAGAGATGCTGTTGTAAACAGCATCTCCCCGGTCTGCCTAGCAACAAGTGACACTGATCTCTGCTCCATGTGATTGGAGCAGAGATCAGTGTTCACTACCACAAAGCCCAGCCCCCACAGTTAGTAACACGCCCCTAGGAACACTTAACCCCTACACTGCCAACCCCCGGTTAACCCCAAAACCTGCCAGTGTCATTTACACAGGAATCAATGCATTTGTATGGCATTGATTGCTGTATAAATGACAATGGTCCCAAAAATGTGTCAAAAATGTCTGATTTGTCCACCATAATGTCGCAGTCACAATAAAAATCACTGATCGTCGCCATTACTAGTAAAAAAAAATATTAATAAAAATGCCATAAAACTATCCCATATTTTGTAAAAGCTATAACTTTTGCGCAAACCAATCAATAATCGCTTATTGCGATTTTTTTTTACCAAAAATATGTAGAAGAATATGTATCAGCCTAAACTGAGGGAAAACATTTTTTTTTATATATTTTTGGGGGATATTTATTATAACAAAAAGTAAAAAATAATGCGTTTTTTCCTAAATTGTCACTCTATTTTTGTTTATAGCGCAAAAAATAAAAACCGCAGGGGTGATCAAATACCACCAAAAGAAAGCTCTATTTGTGGGAAAAAAAAAGGTCGTAAATTTTGTTTGGGAGCCACGTCGCACGGCCGTGCAATTGTCAGTTAAAGCAACGCAGTGCCGAATCGCAACAAGTGGTCTGGTCTTAAGCCAGAAAAATGGTCCGGTCTGAGAGTGGTTAAGGGGCCTATTTATAAAACATTAATTGTACAAATATCTGAAGCACTCGTGCACGCTCAATAAAATTACCATCATTTTTGAAACATGCAGCATGGTTTCTTTAAACACCACAATGAGTTCTCCAGGCTTAGCCCCATTGCCCAGCTCACATTTGTTTCTCTGTCAGGAATTGGGAATACAGCTTTTCTGGATGCTAATGAAACAAAACATTTGCACTCCTCTCATGATGGCCTGTCCATTAAAAGCCAAAGGGAGGAAAAAGATCCCGTGGCAAGCAGGAAAAAGTTACTGTTGAGCAAGCCTGTTGCATACCAATACTTCAAAATGTGGTCTAGTCATTAAGGTTTTGATGTAGCAAAGATATGAAAGAAGTTAATTAAACTTTATGATTTGCATTGATTAGGCAAACATGGATTCACTTTTTGTCCAGGCAATTTTTTCACCAAACCTCACTCTTCCACTCTACAACATGCATCAGCATTTTATTATTTTACCTAGTTCCTGTAGAAATAAACAGTATTTTTTGCTCCCTGCCTGTGATAACTTGACAAGAATTGTAAAATTCTTGCAGGGCAGCTGGTGGGAGCTGATTGGGTGTTGACCTAGGCATGCCCTCAGAACTACATCTGCCAAGAAATGTTATATATATATATATATATATATATATATATATATATATATATATATATGTGTTAGAAGGCCAGTATGGTGGCCTGAATTTATGGGAGGAGCCCGGAGGGGTAATTAATCAGCCTGTTCAGCTGTGTTCCTTGTCGGCCAGTATGGTGGCCAGAATTTATGGGAGGAGCCCGGATGGATAATTAATCAGCCCGTTCAGCTGTGTTCCTTGTCGGTTCCTGTGTGCGATAGTTACTACGTCACAGATCTAGGGCCGACTATTCGAGACCATTCGATAGAGTGAGTGCAGTGTTCGTGAGTTCCGTGTTCATCAAAGTTCTGTCTTCGTCCTCGTGTTACAGTCTGTTTTTGTCATCGTGAGCGTTCGTGTATTTGTCTGAGTGTCGCAATACTCGAAACTTGCCGGTGTCGTACAACGCATTTGGTCCGGCTGTCACAGGTAGGGCTTCAGCTCCCATTTCTCATTTCATGTTATTTCATGTCACTAAACTGTGATGCGTTGAACTCACGAACCACTCACTGAAATGTCACCATCGTATTTTCCGATATTGTTTCACGCATCCGTTACCTCTAAACATTCGTGCTCCTTACTTCTCGAAAGAAGTCGTGGTCACCCGTCCGTGACACCACATCATTTCACAAACCTTTCGACCATATCACTGGTCCCTACTAAACGTCCGAATCGTTCGGATCATTTCGAAAATGCCCAATCAGACGTTCTAAATTCTAAAATTAACCGGATCATTTCAATCATTTCAATCATTTCATTTCATTTCGGTCATGAGTCGCGCTCCGATTCAAATCTAGTTGCATCTCCTATGCACCGATTCGCTCCGGTGTGCCCCAGTTGTCGGCCTCATTTCAATACATGCTCCAGAGACAGAATCACTCGCAGGTTCAGGCCTGGTTTTTAATTCTTGTCTTTGTCATGGCATATCATTTCTGGTCACCTATTACGCCCCGTTATGAATCCAGTCGCATTATACCGATGCACCGATTTGCCTCGGTACGCCCAGTTGTTTGGCCTCATTTCTATACATGCTCCAGAGACGGATTCTTTACCGAATCGTTGGGCCAGTCGTTGATTCCGGTCTCTGTCATGGTGTGTCACTTATTACGCTCCGGTTCGAATCCTGTCGCAGTTACATGCACCGATTCGTTCCGGTGTGCCCAGCTGCTACGCCTCATTTCAGTACATGCGCCAGAGACAGGGTTCACTGTCACTTCTTGAGCGCAGCCGTTGATCCCTGTCTTTGTCATGGGTATCATTTCGTTTCACCTATCACGCTCCGACACGAATAGTCACGCCTGTGCACTAATTCGTCTCGGCGTGCCCCAGGACAGGCCTCATTTCAGTACATGCTCCAGAGTCCGCTTCGTGCTCAGTCACAAAGTTACGGCATGGCGATTCGGGCCTCTATCATGGCGGATTCACTCATTTCACTGTCACCTCCTGCTCCTCGGTTCAAACCCAGTTGTTTTGCAATGTCCGGGTTCTACCCGAGGGGCCGTGCTCATTTGGCCTCATTTCACTAATTGCCTCATTTCAGTACATTCTCCAGAGTCCGGCTCGTTGTCAGTTGTGCCGGCGACACGACCAAGCTGCGCCTCTGTCATGGCAGATTCTCATCAAAGGCAACATTTAGTTTATGTTTGTTCGTCTCATTTCATTTCATTTCATTTAAAAAAAAAAAAAGAAGGAAAAAAAATGAAAAAAAAAAATGTGGAAAAAAAAAAAAAAAAGGAAAAGAAAAGTAAGGAAATAAAAAAAAAAAAAAAAAAAAAAACATTTCGTTGTGTTTGTTTGTCTCATTTAATTTCATTTCATTTCAAAGCTCACCACTCCCATTGGAGTCACCATTTGGCCAGTTGTCTATGACAGGTATGGAGTTCTCAACTGGTTTTGCCTTCGTATTTGCAGGTCAGTCGAGTCCAGTAGCACCCCCCATGCACTGATTCATCTAGGCATGCCCCAGTTGTCTTGACCTCATTTCGCTCTGTGCTCCACAGTTCAAACTCATCGTTAATCACAACATACCAATTCTTGTCTATATCACGGCAAACATTTCATTTATTTCATTTCACATACTCATCGCTTACCGAGTCGGATCCGCTCAAAACCAGCAACGCATTTGATCCGCACCCGTCATTTCAGCCTTACGGGTATAACTCAACAATTCATATCGGATTCATTTCATATACTCCACGATCGTTTGTGTCAGATTTATCACATATAACCAATTCATAGGATTCATTTCACACCTACATCCGATTCATATCGGATTCATTTCGCACAAATCTAAGTACAACTTTGTGCAAGTTGTTGCTAGCACGCATCCAATCACAAACGTCCTGCAGTCACCGCAAGCACACCCAGGCATAACTCCCTGCAATCGTGGCAGACTCACATCCAAGCATAAACTTCTTGCAATCATTGCAAGCACGCATCCAAGCATAGACTTCTTGCAATGGTTGCTAGCACACATCCTAGCATAAAACTTTGCAGTTGTCGCTAGCAAGCCCCAGGCACAAACGTATTACTATCCTTGCTAGCACGCACTTCTGGCTGGCTCAGTGCATTGCTGGGTAAGGCCTGGATACTTTCCTAATGCATGTAGTATAACGGGGTGCTATATTGTAGGTAGGTTGATCCAGGGAGAAATCTGATTGCCTCTTGAGGGATCAGGAAGGAATTTTTTCCCCTGCTGTAGCTAATTAGAGCATGCTCTGCGGGGGTTTTTTGCCTTCCTCTGGATCAGCTGTGGGTATAGCATTGGGTGTGTCGGGTTGTGCAATGTTGTTTGTCTAAATTGTTGATTTTGTAGTGGGCTGGGTGGACTTTTGTCTTTTCAACCTAGCTAACTATGCATCCTAGCATAACTTCTTGCAATCGTAGCAAGCATGCATCCTGGCATAAACTTCTTCAGTCTTCGCAAGCACATGCAGTCATACTGCTCACAGCCACTACAAACACATCTCCAGTGACGTTAACTCCCTTGCTATCGTTGTAAGCACTCATTTAAGCGCAACACTTGCTATCACGGCTAGGCGCGCAACTTAGCATAACTTGTAATCGTTGCAAGCACTTTTATGGCACTCAGCCACACATCATTTTCAGCGGTACTCATTTGGCCACTTAGCCCCAGTGACATTTTTTCATACGAGCCACTCGCCGTTCCGGACGGTCATTTCTCCCTTTGGGCAGTTGAGTTCAGCTTCCGTTCTACACCAGATGTCAAGTTGCCACACGCAGCTGGCTTCTTCTCACAACACTATCAGGCTATATCTAGCCAGCATCTGACATTTCTATCCTTACAGGACCCCGGTGAGCCGTCTCTGTTTACGGCCCATACAGCAAGATCCCCTCTAACTGGTATCCAGAAGCATCAGCCCGTAGCTAACGCTAAATGCTTGCCCATCACAAAACTGCCATCTTTAGGGACATGTAGAATATCCTCGCACGCCAGTTTCCCCCTTGACAAGCTGACCCTATCAGGTCAGTTTTTCAAACACTTCACCCACACACAGGGGTAAACCTAGAAGCAGCTTCAGTCTGTTTCGAGAATGCTCAGTTCTGCAATATGGTCATTCCCCAGGGTTGATCATTATGTCATGCATCCTCGTCTTCCCCTCCCAGATTCAGGACCCCTGTCAGATCCTTAATCTGTACGCCGCGGATCTTTCAATGTCAGAGGTTCCGTACTACGTAGATCGTTATATAAATGTTCATACCGTCTATCTCGCCCCCATCACCCCAGGTAGTGTCAGATGTAGCGACCATCACAGGCTTCGCTGCAATTTTTGGCCACCATTGGTATACAGGACCACGGCCTCCGGAAATATTCTTAAACCCTGGGTTTACCCGGATTTCCTCTCTCTTTAGCTACACCCCGTCATGGCAGCTCTGTCCCATAGTAACAGCCGCACAGCTCTGGGGTCGTTGCTCGACAGGGCGAACTATGGCCTTCGCCACCGACAACTAGCAGTGATTATTGCAAAGATAGGTCTAAGTCCTTAGCAGTCATGTCCTTCCTGTGTAGGCTGGTATAGCTGTCATTATAAATTCAGTTAAAGTTGACTGTACATTGTTCCTGGGCTAGAGCAATCTCGCAGCAGATGCACTGTCATGTTTAACTGGAGCCGATCCAGTATCAGCCATTATCCTTGATCGGTCTTAGCTAAACCCCTGTTTAGCACAACATCTACAAACAGCGACCAAGCTCGTCAACATCTCACTTTCTCACAACATGCTCCACCTACCAGACGGCCTGGAGGGCCTTCAAAAATTCCTGACACACCACTCCTGTGAAACTTCTAACATCAGGCAGATACTGGCCTTTATCTCTTACTGTCATACCCAGCTAGCCCCATCCCATAACACTATTCGGCTATACCTAGCTGGCATGCAACATTTCTTGTCCTGGCGGGACCCCACAAACCTTCTTTATCCATGTCCCACGCTATTTGAACCATGCTACGTGAAGTCCAGGAACTCCAACCGGTGGTCGGTGCCAAATGCTTACCCGGACGGGTGACATCCTTAAGGGTATACCGACCATCCTGACTACCTCTTCGTTTGGTCTCTCCCCTAGCTTGGTCCTACAGGCAGCCAGGTGTTGGCCTACTAAAAGGTCCCTGCGACCTGGAAAGTTCACCTGCGGCAATCCAGCAGGCCAAGAGCTACGTAGACGCTACTTAGCCTGCTACAAAGATCACTTCGTACTTCACCTAGCGGTTTCCAAAGAGCAGCAAGTAGGCTCCAGGGTAGACATCCACTTTACAGAATCGATAATAGCGGGTTTCCAGTTGCCACACTCAACCAACCATTGACACTACTCTCCCAACAGTCAGACTCCAGTCCCCTTCTTCCTTTCTCGTCAAGGCCTTGAGTACTGGTCAGTTTATGAAACACATGAGGGTACTTCTACGCAACTTTCACCTGAGTCCTCTCCGGTACTCCCGTCACTCCTTCCGCATTGGGGCAGCCTCAGCAGCATTTCGTCACGGGGTCCCAGACCATGTCATTGAAAGGCTTTGCAGGTAGGAGTCTGCCTGCCTTGCCCAGTACAGCCACAACCCTCACGTGGAAATGGCTCAGACATTTATTAAACTCACTCAATGATCAAACTCAATTAATAAAGAACTATCCCCTACCGGAATGTTTTTACCCCCTTATTTTGGTATACCATACGTCTATTTCAAGTGGTGAGTTTATGTTAACCCTGTTTGTCATCCTTATCCGTACCGGACATAGGGCTCTGGACCATAAGTTAGAAGGCCAGTATGGTGGCCTGAATTTATGGGAGGAGCCCAGAGGGGTAATTAATCAGCCCGTTCAGCTGTGTTCCTTGTCGGCCAGTATGGTGGCCGGAATTTATGGAAGGAGCCCGGAGGGGTATTTAATCAGCCCATTCTGCTGTGTTCCTTGTCGGTTCCTGTGTGCGATACCCACCCTCCCATCCCCTTTTTAGGGCATTTCTCAAGGCATCATACTCCTCACAAGAGTACTCATTTCACTTAATTTCAAGTTCATTTCATTTAATCCTCATTTCTTATCTAGGGTATGCCCCCTTATTTTGGTATACCGTATGTTAGACCAAGGCACACTTTCAGGTCTATTTCAAGTGGTGAGTTTATGTTAACCCTGTTTGTCATCCTTATCCGTACCGGACATAGGGCTCTGGACCATAAATATATATATATATATATATAATCTCATATTCTATAACTTCATTACTAGATTTCTATTTCCATTTCTATTTTCTCATCCAGAAAAAATAGATTTTTAATCTCCTACCTTTGACTTGCTATATGAGGGTAGCTATGTTTATTCCACATGGTTCCCCAGTATGTGAGATCATAGCCAACCTCCTCTGCTTGCTCCTAACGTAGACTACTGTATTATATGCTAATACAGCCAGTACAGGTGAATAACATGGCCAGAACTGGGGGGGGGGGGGGGGCTGGCTTGGATTGTGCCACCGTCCCAAGATTTCATTGGTGCCCCCCAAAGCTTCCCCCAACCCCCCTCCACAGCTGGCACTGGGCCTGTCCGTCTCCCATTCCTTCACCGTACATACACAGCCTGAGCACAAGCATCAAGATCTCCTCCCTGGCTCTTCCCCACACAAAACATAGCTAAAATCTGATTCTCTTTCACACAGTTACAATCTGCACAGTATGTTGCTGGTGACTATGTTGCACTTTTGACCTGTGAAAATCCCTGGACAGAACAGCAGCCTCAGCTGTAGTTACCAGCTACACACAGTGCAGAACATAGCTGTGTGAATGATAATTTGGTTTCAGCTATGGGTTGTGTGGGAAAGAGCAGAGGAGGAGATTTTGCTTTGTGTCCTGCCAGCAGTAATTCCTGTCCTCTATCCTTCCAGCAGTGACTCCTGTCCTCTCTCTTGCCAGCAATGACCCCTGCCCTCTCTTCTGCCAGCCGTGACCACTGCCCTCTTTCCTGCCAGCGGTGACCCCTGCCCTCTCTGCTAACAGCCGTGACCCCTGCGCTCTCCTATTAGCGGTGACCCCTGTTCTCTACCCTGCCAATGGTGACCCCTGTCCATGGCCCTGCCAGCAGTGACCCCTGTCCTCTGCCCTGCCACAGTTAGCCTTGTCATCTGCCCTACTGATTTTCAAAACACTGCCTTACCAATCCATGTGCACTCCTCTGTTGACCCACTATACATCATCTAGCTGACCCCTGTGCGATTTACCGTTGTTTTTGAAGTGCTATTCGCTGGTAGTGGGGCTTTTTAACCCCTGCTAGGGGCTGAATAAAGGGTTAAATGCACTCATGTAGCACCACTGCCAAAGTGCTTTGCAGGCACTTTGGCAGTGGTGCCCATTCATTTCAATGGGCAGGAGTGGTGTATACACCACTCCTCCACCTCCCCAAAGATGCTGCTTGCAGGATATTTTTTAATGTCCTGCCAGCGCAGCGCCACAGTGTGAAAGCACTCGGGCTTTCACACTGGGACTGCAGGGGAGGTATTTCTCAGTAGCTTTACAGGCACTATTTTTAGCCCAAAAGCCCCTGAAAAATGCCTGAGTGTGAAGGAGGTCTTAATGTTTTATCTGAAATTTAGGCATTTGGCATTTAAAAAAAACAAACAAAAAAAAAAAAAAAACATGCATCATGTTGAGTCTTCCTAGCTTTCTAATGTTTTTAATATAACTTGAAATCCCCATTTGAAATTACATAATACTTAATTTGTTTATAATAACATGGTAAAACAAAAATTATACATATCAAAAAGAAAGAAAGCGTGGCTGACTCTGAACAGGTTAAAAAGTTCAGTCAGCAGCAAGTTATGCCTGAGTAAGCACAAAGTTATTTGGATTTCGATTGCATAGGATGTGTTGCTAGGCTGATTAAAAGGGAGCTGGGAGATGCATGAAGAAATAATGCAAGGAAGGAGAGGTGGTAAAATGTAATCTTTTTTCAATCTGGAAACCAATAAAGGACAGATAGAACCAGTAGGATGTGATTTCCTTGTGTAAGTTTTTTTCCTGTGTTATGTCAGAAAAGTAAAATTGATGTCACATTTTTAATCTAAACCCTTTCTGTTTTACAAATATAGAGAATTTGAAAATTAAATATTCACATTACCTATGAACATTTTAAAGTGATTTATTGTCTTGTTACATACAGGTTAATGTATCAGCGTAATAGCCTAGTATTTATTATATCTGCTTTGAGAACAATGTACTGTAGGAATAAATTACTAGTACAAGTAAAAATAATATAAAGCTGTTAAAATGATTTCTACTAGTTATATATTGCCAAATATACGTTTTTGTACTAGTTTGTGTGTTTTTAAAGTTGTCTAATGAAAAGATATACTGCTGGTGAAGTCAAAGGGCTGACAAACATTTGAAAAATACTTACATCTTGAGTGTTGGTTTAATTATATATTTATGCACAGCATACAATGAAAGGCTTGATTTACTAAAACTTGACGCAAGGTAAACTAAGATGAAGAGGCATGAACTGTGTTCACTTCAAATATCAATATATGTTCATGGGAATTTAGTAAAAAAAAAACTCTTTCGTGGAACTGTATTCCTAAAGTAAACACACATGCACTTCACTTTCCTCACTTTGTTATATCATACATCACATGTTAGTAAATCAGGCCTGAATATATCAATATGTTTTTAATGGATCACACTTTATCATACTCACTGGGAAAATAGAGCTTGCTTTAGGAAGTGTGCAGGGTAGTCACTAATGTAATGTGAATTATATTGTACATTTATGTTGGAGTGAACCTATAAACATTTCAAATACCAGGTCACATGAAAGAGAAACCCTATTTTTTTAAATTCCCTCGCCCATGATTCCACGTTTGAAGTACACACTCTGCTTACTACACTTGAGTTATTCTACACCAGTCTATCCCAATGTCACTTCACTCTACAGTATAGTAAATTAAATGATTAAAGTGTAAGGCAGAAATGTATTTCCTGCAACCATTGTTTGCAGAAAATAAAATCGCTTGAACACTGCCTGTCTTGACAGGGAAATCCGTCTTGTGGCGGGTAGGGGGATTTGTGGAGGGGGGGGGGGGGCGTCCCAGCCAGGAGAACACAATGATTATCGTTAGCAGCTATAGAAATCCATGGATGAATCGACTTGGCTACAATCAGCCTGCCCGTAGATGGTTTGAATCTCAACCTGTCCATGTTAAACTAGCCAAGATTCAAAGCATCAATGGCTGGCTTAAGTATAGACATTTGATGAGGATGAGCTTTGATTTGTATATGATGTCAGTTAAAGCAACCTGAAAAATAAACAATTGTTTTAAATAAAAATAGTTCCTATTAATAGTCCTTTTATTAACTTTCAGTTTACCCTAATCAGCTCTAATTAACCCCTCTTCATTTTAACTATTATTTTCTTTTTCGTTTTAAAGTGGATCTAAAAGCAGAAGGTTTTTTACCTTAATACATTGTATGTAAAAAACCTGAGTGCATCCCAGCCGACTTATACTTTCCTGAGTCCGAGTGTAGGCTGTGGGCTTAGAACACTATGGGTGTGTGGTATAAACAATTAAATGGATGAAACAAGTATATAAAACTCAATGATATAGACTGCAATAAGGGGTGGAAGGTGGTAAGTTTGGTAATGAGAGTATTGGGCAAGTGAAATGCTGCCAGATGGCATGGTACTCAGAAATTATGAGTTAGTTCTTGGAGCTCTGGTTGGTAACCTGTTGGTTCTGGTATTGGACCCCAGCGGTATACAATATTGTGATCCCTCAATATTGCAGTAATGTGGGAGAATTCTTTCCTCAACATAGAAATTGCAACCAAGATGTCTTGATAAAGGGCTATTCTTGCATATGGAGGTGAAAGTGAATGGTTGGATATGGCCGCTCATAGTAGGCATGTTTTAACATGGTAGAAGTGGACCCGCATTAGAATATCTCTGGGAACCACATCAGTTAAGTGCGCTAGTTAGGGGATCCTATGCACCCTAACCATTGGAAAGTCCCTAGGCATAAGGTCTGCGATAAGTTTCAGGAATAACTGCTGTATATAAGGTATGAGATATTGGGGCTTAACAACCTCAGGGAGTCCCCTTATTTTGATATTGTTACGGCGTGAACAGTCTTTTAAATCGGAAACTTTAGTTATAGTTTGCGGATTCTGTCAGTTTGCACTTCATAAGCATCCACCATTTTGTCATGTGCTTTTATGACTGCTCCCAGTTGGGATTCTAAATGGTCTGTGCGAGTTTCAAAGTCTTCAATCCTATTAGAGCTACATTCCTCAATATCCCAGCTTACTATCTGTAAGCCAGCTTGGAGAGAGAGAATCATTGCTTTAATGGTGTTCTCAGAGGCAGGGGCATCTCATGCAGGAAAGGCAGCTAGAGATGCAGTGTTATCTGCTAGCATTTATGTGTGAAGATCAGGCAGGTCTGCCCAGTCGTGTTTCTTAGCAGAGGGCTGCTTCTGAGGAGAGTGTTCAGGGGATTCTTCTGCTCTCTTACCTCCTGCATTCCTGTTAAGGACTTGCTTGGCTGACATTCCTTCTAGCTCCAGATCCTGCTTGCTGTTCCACTACGCTGATTTATGGCTTCTCTGATTATCCGTTCTGGTTACCAAATTTTGGCTATGTTTTGACTACATTTGTTCTATTTACTTTTATTATTAAACAAGTGGGATTTAACTGTACTTCTGTCTCAGTCTGATTCATGGTTTCTGACAGTGGGTGAAGGCCATGAATTCAGAAGATACAGTCAATCCACTTGTTGGTAATATTTTTATTTAACTGTACTTCTGTATCTCTCTAATTCATGGTTTCTGACAGTGATGTGACTAGATCCTATCCAATAGAAGGGGTGTTGAATCTAGATAAATGTCATTAAGACAAAAGGTACCAGTTGAGCATATTTTTGAAAATATTTTCTATAGTAAGAGTTTAAATGGAGGTGTGGGCAGCATTCGCCTAGATATTTGACAAATCCTTTATGTTATACATGGATACGTAAGAGGTTGAATCTTCAGAGAAAATTAAAAGGTGATAAAATATAGTGATCCGACTCTTTTGCATGGAGCCTTGTTGTGACTTTGACTTAAATAAGGTAGGTTATGAAAAATGCAAGGTTGCAGTAGGAAAGAACATGTAGTGACAAAGTTGGAAATATGCTCAAGTCCATAACTTTATCCTGAGCATTTATATTAAAGGGTAGAAAAGGCCAGCAGGGTATCTACTATGGGGTGTACTGTTTATGAGAAAATATATGACCATCTGAGCATATCAAAAAAAATAGCCAGGCTGGGTACCGATTGGAAAACAGAGTTATCCACTACTGAGGTTACTGATGGACTGGTTGTGTTTTGGGTTGCCAGTGGCTATTGCAAATATCCCATTAGTGCTTTGAAAAGTGCATAGTATGCAGAACGGGGAGGGGGGTGGGTAGACACCCATAAAAGACTGGTAAGAAGGGTAAAACTGATCAAAGATAGACCAGAGAGCATGAGGGGTTCTCTCTGTCCAATGCTTCAGTTAATGGGGCTGTGAAACATTGTAGTAACAATGGAGATTAAGAGCTGAAAGTCCACCTTGGGTAATATGGGTTTGACATATTCTGCAGCTGATTTGGGGCCTTCTGCAATGCCCCAGGTACATTCTATAGAATCCTATTCCATCAAATTAACATTGATTGGTAGCCTAGAATAATGCATAATAGTTTTGGTAAGTTCATTTTTGAAAAGATCATGCTCCCTATCCACCAAATGTTTTGGTTATTACATGATGAACTTAGAATAAGTTCTATTATGAGGGAACAGTCTATGCATTCATATATGAAAAAATAAAATAAATAAATAAATAAAAACCATACTAAGCTCAATCTCAATGTGAACAAATGTGCAATATATCTCTAGATAAATATATTAGGAGAGGACCTAGCAAAATAGTCTGACACGTGTAACAATATAGAAAATTACAATACTAATCTAGAAAATACAAAACCCACTATTCAACTAATAAAATCAAAATCATAATTGACAAATGACTAAAAACACAACTATGGCAGCTGCAGGGAAATTGTGCCCCCCATCCCCAAAAAAGGAGGAAAAGAAGAGAAAAACATGTGATATCACGTGTTCAGAAATGTATGTGCCCCAGTGGGGGGGGGGGGGCACAGTCTATATAAACCAAATCAAATACATACAAATAATAATATAGAGACCATAGGAGGGCAGCAATTGCTAAGGGTGCCAAGATTCCAAAAGGCATAAAATTACCACCGAAATGTGAGAAGGACTTAGAAATAATTTACACAACTATATACCTCAGTGAAGGTTGCATACTCAGAGTAAGGCCGCGTACACACGCGGGGACTGTTCGGCCAACTTTGTCCGCTGAACAGTGTTTCGGCGGACAGTCCACCCGTGTGTGGGCGTTCAGCGGACAGTTTCAGCGAACAGTCCGCTGAACAAGGTTTTTTGGAATTTCCGAAAAACTGTCCGCTGAAACCTTGTTTCAGCGAACAGTTCCCTCGTGTGTAGGCTTGTTCGACAAACTAAGTTCCGCGCATGCTCAGAAAGGATTTACACGCCGAAAGTTATAATGCAGTGTATAGGACGTCGTATTTTTCGTCCCGTCGTACGTGCCGTTCACGTCATCGCGCACGGTTTCAGCAAACTGTTCGTACGTCGTGTGTGGCCATGTCCGTCCATGCTAATTTTGAGCGGACTGTTTGCCGAAACTGTTTGACGGACAAAGTTGGCCGAACAGTCCCCGCGTGTGTACGCGGCCTAAGATAATGACCATGCTCAGAGGACATGTACATATGCATAGAGCTATAGACTGGCACTAACCCAAAAAGGGCCTTTGAAAAAAGGCACGGGTATCAGAACTAAGGCTGGATTCACACCTATGCATTTTTAGTGCTTTTTGCATTTTGCATATTTGCACTACAGTCCATTTTACATAGTTTCTTAAGGAACATGTTCTGTAGTACACATCTGCAAAATGCCAAAAGCACTAAAAATGCATAGGTGTGAATACAGCCTAAGAGAGCTTATATGCTGTGATGAAGCAGTCTTGGGTGCAGCCAGATGAGAAGAAGATGGGTTTTTTACAAGTGTTGAGTAGGTCAAGGCCCTGAAGCAACTTAGGGTGATCAACTTGGTTTGAAATAACATGCTGCATGCTCTCTTTCAGGGCAATCAGTTTAAATAGATAGCCCTGTCAGTTGGAGATCTTCTTTTCTCCAAGAAGAGTAAAAATGGAGTGAAGCAAGCAATATTTCAGAAAAGCTGTCCAAGTTGTATAACCACTTCCCACCCGACCTATTGTAAAATGACAGGATGCGACCTGCGGCCATGCTATTTGTCATCAGCTGTGTCCACATGCTGATACCATGTAAGCACTTTGGCCGATCACAGCAGATCACATAACAATTGTAAACAATGAATGTTTTCCTTTCATACCATTCATTGCATACAATTATGTTGCTAGATGTGATTGGACACAGTGATCACATGGTACAGAAGGGACCAATCATAGCCCATCTGTATCATGTGATTAGCCAATCACAGCAATAGTTACTGAATAAATCAGTTGCATTCAGTAAAAATTGTTGAAATTCACTGGTATAAGCAATCATAATGTCTAAAAAAAAGTCCTGATCACTTATCCAGAGTACTATGGTACCACTGTATTACTCTGGTCACAAGGGTAAAGAAATAGCAAAAAAAAACAAAAAACAAAGGTACAGTATATGATGGCATTGGTGACAGTAGGTGAAAAAAATTATGAAAAGAAAAATGTTTAATTTCTTAATTTTCACAAAAAATAAAAATAACAACTTAAAAAAACTCACCATGTCAATTAGTAAATACCATGAACTGTCTGCTATCCAAAAAGGGGTCCCCAAGAAATGAGATCAGGCTATCAGTACATCGGAATTAATTAATTATCAGATATATATACACCATAGTTTGTGGGACTCTATAACTTTCCTACAGACTAAATAATAAACACTGATTTGGGGTATTTTCACCAAAGAAATGTAGCAAAATAAAAAATGTTACCTAAAATTTATGAAGAAAGATTATTTATTTGCTAAAGTTTATAACAAAAAGGAAGAAAAACATTTTTTTTTTCAAATTTTCAGTGTTTTTTAATTTCTTTAGCAAAAAAAAATCCCAGTGGTGATTAAATACCACCAAAAAAGCTCTATTTCTATGTGTGAAAAAAAATATATAAAAATGTCATATGGGTACAGTGTTGCATGATCATGCAATTGTCATTCAAAGTGGGGCAGTGCTGAAAGTTAAAAAAAATGGCCTGGGCAGGAAGGCGGTGAAAGTGTCTGGTATACAAGTGATTGAGATCTTCAGGGAGTGCCCCTAAAAAAGAAAATGAATGGACAATTTTGTGTAGCCTGATTATTAATCTCTTTAGTTCAATATTAATGGAAGAAAGGAATATTGGGGGTTATTTACAAAAGACAAATCCACTTTGCACTGCAAGTGCACTTGAAAGTGCAGTCGCTCTAAACTTAAAGGGGGGAGATCTGAAATCAGGGGAAGCTCTGCTGATTTTGTCATCCAATCATGTGCAAGCTAAAATGCTGTTTTTTATTTTCCTTGCATGTCCCCCTCGGATCTTTACTTTATGGATCTTTAGTGACTTTACTTCCAAGTGCACTTTCAGGGCAATTTCAAGTGCACTTGCAGTGCAAAGTGGATTTGCCTTTAGTAAATAACCCCCATTGCTCTTAACTTATCCAGCTTCCAAAATTCCTCTGGTATTATGGGTGACATTTTATAGAAAGATCTAGTAGGTTGAGTTCAATATCTGGTGAGCAAACCTTACTGGAGAACCTTCAAATGCAGAGGTTTTATCTTTAATCTCTGTTTTGGTCATAAAGGAGGAGCTCCGCCTAAGCAAGCTCATTATGAAGGTACAAATTCTCTTTCACCAAAGCAGAACAACATTGTTGCAGGTCACCCACATGTTGTTTCAGATTTGTTTTGTGGTTGGAAAGGCCTGTCAGATCAGGAGATTGGTGATCAGACAGGGATGCACTGATCATGTCCTTGAAAGAAACTATAATTTTAAAATGAAGATCAGCTGAACAGGTTTCAAGGACTTTGTTAAAGATGAAGTCAGCACAATTCCCTTATTGAAGCACAATTCCCTTATTAAAGTGGCAGATAGACTGCAGATTGTCTGCTTGAGAGGCTTCTTCAGTTATTTATCCATTTTCAGGTCAGTGGAATTATGGTGCCAGTTCAGGATGCTAATCAGGGCAATAGGTGCCTTGGAAATAATAACTTACCCCAGAAGAAAGTTAATTGCTAGCTAATAAGCAGAGAAAATCCAAAAGTAGTTGACAAACTCTATACTCTTCAGCACTGCACATACAGCAACAGTAGCCTTATTTTAAACTATCACTGATAAAAGTAAAAAAGTGTCTTTTAGTTTTGCCACTTTTTGATTATATAAAAAATAAAAATATTTTGCTAAATATATTATAGTTTTGTTTCTTTGTTATATTAAGTAATGTTTTGCTAAAACATGTCCATAACCAAAATGTAAGAAGGTGCGAGAGCTGAAGTGGTTAAAGAGGAAGTAAACCCTGATGGGTTTACTTCCTCTTTCATTCCCTGCAAAGGCAAAGCATAATGGACTACTATGCATCGCATAGTAGTCCATTATGTGTCACTTACCTGACACAGGAGCCAGCGAAGTCACCGCTGTCCCCTGTAGTGCATGCGCACGGGAGCCGACACGCGCAGCATCTTTGTCGTTGACGATGCCGTGCTCAGTGCGCCAGCGGTGCCTGTCTTCGGGCAAATATCTCCTAAACCGTATAGGTTTAGGAGATATTTCTTGGACCTACAGGTAAGCCTTAATGTAGGCTTACCTGTAGGTCAAAGTGTGTTGTAAGGGTTTACAACCACTTTAAGTCAACACCGAAAGAAAGAAGTTTAAAATGTAATAGAAAATTTGAAAAGCTGAGTAACAACACAATTTATTCATATAAAAAATGCAAAAATTTAATATACACAGACTTGATTTACAATATATATTACACATATAAAAAAATAAAAAATGCCAAGATAATCAGTCACATGTTAACTTTAAGTCATTAAGTGCAGTCTGGAAATAAAGAGAGGCTATCTAATTAGTTGCAATGCTTTAGTGCACATATTTTGTTCTACTCTATGTTACTAAGCAAAATCCAAGATGTAGTGTATATTATGCATGTGCGACTATATTATAAAGGGATTAAACTCTAAAATAAAAATGATATGCTATTTTTATAACTTTTTCAGGTCATGAATATCTTGTTCATGAGTGAACGTGAGAAAATTCTATTATGATGCAATGATTGAACCATGGTGACTGAAAGCAATTGGACTCTCATTTTAATATTGATTAAAAAAGACCATTTACTTGTATATTTCTTTTAGACTGAGGAAATGTGTAACTGCACACAGAAGTGAAGGGAATGCACAGATAGCAATGCAATCTAACAAGTCTATAAAAATGGAAATTAAAGCATGTGTAAGCTGAGCCAGAAACTTATAACCTCTATCATTATGTTGTTAGGTTTGGATTGGAAAAATGCTTGGTGACCAGAATGTGCAGGAAATATTATGAGTAATAGTGGAGCTTGAGCTCTGAGAACCATCTTTAGAATAAATGTTAAAAGGAAACATATGTCACAAGCTGAGGACTATGTGCATTTAGGATGACAAAACAGGAAAAAAGGAGGCTGAGCTGGATGTCACTCTGTTTCCATATTGGAATTACTAAAGACAGATTTTGTTTAGGCTGAGAAATGAAGGAAAGCTAAAATCTCTGGAATACATAAAAATGTAAAGCATCTAAATTTGTAAAACAATAATTCATCTTCGCTATATCAACTTGGTCAAGTAATATTAGTGTGCATTAATAGCATGTATACTACGATCTTTGTATACATCTTTTGTTTAAGTATTGCAAGAATTTATTTCAATGTTGTTTGTTTTATGTTGCTAAAGTATGTTTGTACATCTTTTATAGAGACATCTGTGAGCACTAGGGGACAATTTAAAGTAGTAGTAAGCTGCAGTATTAAAACAAACAAAAAAATCCCCTGCAAGGCAATGTGCTAGTATTGCACATTATGAAATACTTACCTTAGAACGAAGCCCTCCAGTGGTGCGCTATCACCGCTGACAGGGATTCCATCTTCCCCTGCTCCTCCTTTCCGGTTCGTGGGCTCTGGCTGTATGAGTGGCTGGGGCCAAGATGATGTCAGTCTCAAGCATGGTGCAGGAGCTCTCTGCTATGGCACAGACCTTTGAAGGACTGGTATGGTATGCCGAACCTTCAGAGAGCTGTGCCGGTGATGTCCCTGGCTGCATGCAGAGTGTGAATATCTTCTAAACACTGAAAGTTTAGGAGAAATTCACTGTGTCTACAGGTAAGCCTTATTATAGGCTAACCTGTAGGTACAACTTAAGAAAATAACTTTACTATGACTTTAAATGCATTATAGAGTCCTGTGGGAGCTTTTGAAGGCAATTTAAGTGCAGATATTTAAAAGCTGCATATAGTGACCACCCACAGGAAGTAAAGTTTTGAGGTCAGGGCGTTAGAGGTGGTTTCTTGATTGATATTTTTTTCTCCACACAGTCAAATAAAATAAAAAAAATGCATACCATACAAGTGCATACTTAAATGTGAGTTATATTATATATTATTATTAATTAAGGTACTTACACAGTGCTGTCAATTTACACAGCATGTTACATATACATCAGTGACTATCCTGAAGGAGCTTACAATCTAAGGTCCCTAACTCACATTCATATACTAGGGCCAATTTAGACAGAAGCCATTTAACCTAACAGGATGTCTTGGAGTGTGGAAGGAAACCAACATAGGCACAGGGATAGCATGCAAACACTAGGCAGGTAGTATCATGGTTGGGATTTGAACCAGCAATCCTTTTTACTGTTAGGCAAGAGTGCTACCCACTACACCACTGCACCACCTGTATTAAGGTGTAGTCACACTAAGGTTTGAGGAATACGTCTAAGCCTATCATTTATGGTTCACTTAATTAAAGAACTGTAAAGGTTTTAAAACATCTGCTATGGACAATTTGGAGTATTGTAAAAAAAAATTGCCTTCTTCTGGCACATCATTAGCTTTAGTGCATTTCTTTACTGAAAATATACATTTAATAAACCTTTGCCCAAAAATGAGCAACAATAAAAATTGCAACTACAACATTTGATTGTCCATTCACACACAGAACCGTGGTTCAGCCCCACCCCCTCTCTCCTCATTAGCTCACTGGCCCCTGCTGCTGTCTTAGGCAATGAGGAGAGACAGTCCCTGGAGAGCCGATGGCGTTCGTGTGCATCCCTGTAGGAAGATCAGGTTCAGGTAAGTATTGGAGGGGCTACTACACAGAGAAAGTTTTTTTTTTGCCTCCATGCATAGAATGCATGAAGGTACAAAAAAAAACTTTTAGCCTTTACAACCATTTTAAGCCATAAATGTGCATTTTGACACATGTATTGAAATGTTAAAATTTTGAATAGCTATGGAAGGAAACATGACAAGGTTGATGTTAATATTGTTGGGGAACTATGAACTAACTATGGAGAGTGACGTTGTGTATTATTGATGCAGATTGTTTTACAGCAATTCAGATACATTTAAGGTTATTCGATTTTATAAGGGTTGAAATATTTGAAGAGCTCCAATAATTATTTTTTGCAGGACTGTGAGAGCTAAGCAAAATGTATTAATTACACATATATCTAAGTATTTCTTTCTGAGATACATTGCTGAAAAATCTCCATTATTAGCACTGGTACCATTACTGTAGATAATGTTCAGTGACTAAATTATTGACAGTTGATCTGCCATAAATGCTTATGCCTACAAAGGGCTTGTGGTCTTTTGGTAATTAATGCAACCCACAACCTGAGTGCTCAGTGTAAATGCTGCCATTTTTCTTTTGTTTCCCAGCCTCTGTCCTGGCATATGTTTATCTCCAATACTCAACTATTGTTTTTTATGGTGATGGTTAATGGTAGTATTTATAAGCTATGATGATCAGTAATCAGTTAAGTCCCCAAGAAGTGGTGTCTTGAAAATACATAGGTACAAGTCTCTTTGAACAATCTAAAGGGAAATGATTATAAAGATACTTGTGCTACCAGTAACTATATCATATAGCTGATGATCAGAGCTTGCTTCTAGTGAGAATAGTGCTGTATAGAAGTGTACATACCCTTTCTGTGTCGCTGGAACAAAGCTGCGGGCTGGATAGTATGAGTATGATGGAAGAGGTGTCTGTCTAAGAGTAGGGCTCACAAGCGAGCCCTTTGAATGCATCCCAATCAGGCTACCTATGCCCAGGGGCATTGGCATCACCTGACCCGGCCATGTGGAACTGCACATGTCCAAACAATCCCACACATATGTGCAGACAGTGATATCTGCTGGCCCATAGAGAGGAGAAAGGCAGACAGGGCGTTCCATAAGGGCCTGTGTGCACTCTGGTGTTGCATCCAGACACCACAGCTCTTACCACACACAAGGTCAGTATGTAAACCACGGCTTACCGGCCGCACATCGAACCACAAAGCCCAGCATGCACTGGCCCCAGCAGGGGATCTAAACATCAGTATATTTGAAAGTTACAATAGGAAATTATTACAATACAAAATGCAATAAAAACGTTACATATAGGAACATTTAACCACTTAAGGACCAGGCCTCTTTTTTAGATGTAGTGTTTACAAGTTAAAAACCTTTTTTTTTGCTAGAAAATTACTTAAAGCGGGAGTCCGCCGGGACTCCGCATTTTTTTTTTTTTAAAGCCAGCAGCTACAAATACTGCAGCTGCTGACTTTTAAAATAGTGACACTTACCTGTCCAGCGTGCCCGCGATGTCGGCACCCGAAGCCGATCTCTAGATCGTCTCTCGGGTGCTGCCGCTGCCATCTTGGGTATGGGAATCAGGAAATGGAATCAGATTCATTTCCCGGTTCCCTACTGCACATGCGCGAGTCGCGCTGCGCAATAAGGACGGTCCCCGCTGCCTCTGGGATCTGTGTGTTTCCCAGCAGGCAGCGGGGCACTTGCGGAAAGGGGCATAATCTACGCCCCTTTCCGCAGAGAGCTATCCCGGAAGTGGGTGCAGATACCTGTACTGTACAGGTATCTGCACCCCCCTCCCCCCTGAAAAGGTGCCAATTGTGGTGCCGGAGGGGGGGAGGGTTCCGATGAGCGGAAGGTCCACTTTAGGGTGGACCTCCGCTTTAAACCTCCAAACATTATAAATTTTTTCCCTAACACCCTAGAGAATAAAATGGTGGGTGTTGCAATACTTTCTGTCACATTGTATTTGTGCAGGGGTCTTGCTGCAGCAATAATTGCATTTATAAAGCCAAAAAAATTAAATATTCCCTGCAAGTTGCCATTATTTTGCTCAGCAACAGCTAGTATTATGTATATATATGATATATATATGATAAGGCCACAATTTATTGCACTGGGAGCAAGATTAAAGATTTTTTGCATACATTCTGGTGTCAATTTGACTTTGGATAGAAGTAACGGGTGTGTAAAAATTGATCTTTGGGTGTTGGTGGCTTCTCCCCACCGTAACCCTATAGAGGAACCAGAACGGATAGTCAGACAAGCCAAAATGTCAGGGAGCCAGAGATGAGCGTAGTAGAACAGCAAGCAGGATCTGGAGCCAGAAGGAATGTCAGCCAAGGAAGTCTTTAACAGGAACACAGGAGAGCGTCTCTAGAGATGTGACCAAGGCAAAGGCAGAGATCATCTGGACTGGACTGCTTAAGTAGGCAGGACTGACGAGCAGTATATTATCAACAGGTTAGTCACTGTGGAGAGAAAAGAGCTGGCAATTAGCCGACAGCTGAGCAGCCAGCTTTGAGAAGGAAGGGCTGAGCCCAGTCTCGACAGTACCCTCTCCTGAATGACCCCTCGGAGGACCACCAGGCTGGAAATCACAGAGGAGGACAGTGGCAGGTACGTCCCAGGATGAGACCCAAGAGCATTCCTCCGAACCATACCCTTTCCAATGCGCCCACTGAACCTATGGCAGTCAACAATGAACTGTACTTCATACTCCTCATGGTTCTCATCTTGTACAGGCACCGAGGTGGTAAAGCGGTTGCAGACCAAAGGTTTTAATGAGGTTTTAATGAGGAGACATGAAATACATTTGTGATACACATATTAGAAGGTCTAATGCGTAAGCCACTGGGTTAATCCTGCTACAAATACGGAAAGGCCCAATAAACAAGTGTGAACTTCACAGAGGGAACACAAAGTCAGAGGTTGTGATATGACAGCCAGACCCTGTCCCCAACCTGGTAGGAAGGAGCAGGCAGGTGTCTACAGTCAGCATGGAATCTGTACCTATCATTTGCATGTCACAAAGCCTCATGGACTTGTGCCCAAGTGGAACGAAGACCACCGAGATGCTCCTCTAATGCAGGAATACTCTACGGAACAAATGAGTCAGGCAACATGGAAGATTGGAAACCATAGTTCACCATAAACTGGGACAATCTGGAAGCAGAATTCAAGACACTATTGTGAGCAAACTCTGCCACGGTAAGGTCTGACCAGTTATGACGGTCAGAAATATAGCATCGTAGGAATTGCTCCAAGGACTGGTTGACTAGGCCACCAGAATTGTTGAGAAATGGCCCAAGAGAGTTGGTTCTTCCCAGGGTGGCCAGCAGCCTTGGGAGAATGGTAAGTCTGGGGCACGGCAATACGGAGACTCCCTGGGACAAAGCAGCAGTCACAAGGTTTCTCAGGAGGAGCATGGACCTGAGCCACAAGAATTTTGTCACCCAAAGGAGAAATGAGACTGGTGTGAACTGTAGCCAGAATACAATCAGGAGACATCACAGGAACCGGAACCAACTCAATCTTGGAAGTGGAGAAAAATTGTTGTGACGTTCTTAGTATCGGGTAAGAATGAGACAATGTAATTGAAATGTGACAAGAAAAGAGCCCATTGCACCCTTCTGGGAGAGAGGCATTTAGCCTCAGACAAAAATGTGAGATTCTTATGGTCAGTAAGAATGAGAACCAGCACAGTGGCACCTTCGAGGAGATGTCTCCATTCTTTCAGGGCTAAAATGATTGCCAACAGCTCTCTGTTGCCCATCTCGTAATTGCACTCCGCAGGTGACAATTTCTTGGAAAAGTAGCCACAAGGATGCATAGCGCTGTCAGAGGTAGGGCATTGAGACAGAAGGGTGCCAACTCCAATCTCAGAAACATCAACCTCAAGGATAAAAGGTAACGTAGGATCAGGATATGCCAACACAGGAGCAGAAACAAAGGCTGCCTTGAGACTCTCAAAGGCCTTAATGGACTCCGGAGACCAACACTGTGGGTTACCGTCCTTTCTGGTCATATCAGTCAGGGGCTTGACCAGAGACGAGAAGTTACAAATAAACTTCAGATAATAGTTGACAAAGCCAAGAAAACCCTGTAGAGGATGTAAACCCATGGGTCAGGGCCACTGTAGGACTGCTGAAAGTTTCTCTAGGTCCATCGAAAAACCGGCAGTGGAAATGACATAGACCAGGAATTTAACCTGTTCATGAAGAAATTCACACTTCTCCAATTTACAACATAGATTGTTCTCTCTGAGTTTCTGAAACACATGACAGACATCTGAGTGGAAGCTCTTCAGGGACTTGGAAAATGAGGATATCGTTGAGGTGAACCACCACACATAACTGCAACAAATCTCAGAGGATATTGTTAATACATTCCTGGAAAACTGCCGGGGTGTTACAAAGGCCAAAAGGCTTTTCAAGGTACTCATAATGACCTAATCTGGTATTAAATGCAGTTTTCCACTCATCACCCTCCTTAATCCTCACAAGCTGTGTCCCTCTCAAATCAAGCTTTGTGAAAACCGTTTTGAGGTGGTCAAATAACTCTGTAATCAATGGAATCGGATAGGCATTCTTAATAGTGAAACAATTGAGACCCTTATAATCAATACAAGGTCTCAGTTCACCACTCTTCCTCTTCACAAAGAAGAAACCAGCACCAGCGGGATACGAGGATTTGCGGATGAAACCTTGAGGGTGAGTCTGCAACATACTCCTCCGTGGCCTTATCCTCCAAGACCGACAAAGGGTAAACCTGGCCTCGAGGAGGTATGGAACCAGGCTGAAGGTCAATTGCGCAATCATAAGACCGGTGTGGAGGCAAACTACCGGCTTGACCTTTGTCAAAGACATTGCTGAAATCGCGGAACTCCTCCAGCAGGGAGGAGAGTGAAGAGGTGCACAGGACCTTGGACATCTTCAGGAAACATGTCTCACTGCATTGTGGAGTCCAGGAGAGAACCTCAGCATGGGGCCAATAAAAATAGGGGTTGTGCCTCTGTAACCAAGGATAACCAATAACCAGCGGAAACCTGGGTGAGGAAATAACTTGGAATTGGATTATCTCATGGTGAAGAGCCCCTACGGCCATGGACAATGGAACCATCTCATGAGTCACATAGGCAGGCTGTAAAGGTCTCCTGTCAAGAGCTTCAATGGCAAGTGGAGTGTCATGCAGCTGCAGTGGAATTGAGTACTGTGAAACAAATGCAGCATCAATGAACAGGCCTGCAGCCCCAGAGTCGATTAGAGCCTGTATCTCAATGGACAACTCAGCCCAAGAAAGGATGACCAAAACCAGGGGCTTATCCTTCTGGATAACTGGGGACGAAACAACGCCACCTAAGGTCTGTCCATGACAGGACCTCAAGGTTCGGGCGTTCCCTGGACGGGTAAGACAAGACTTCAAAAAGTGACCTGCCTGGCCACAATAAAGGCACAATCTCTCCCTCCTCCTAAAGGCTCTCTCATCCACAGAGAGACATGTGAAGCCCAAGTGCATGGGTTCATCTTCACTGGCCGACTCAGTACCAGGAGGCATGGGAGGTGAGGGAGGCACAGGGGGGGACTGCAAAGCTCAGAGGCAAACGTACAGGAGGCTTCTGCAAGCGCTCCTTCAAAGAAGATATTTCTCTAAGTCTGGATTCAAAGAGGATGGCAAATGAGATCAAGCTCTCCAGTTCAGAGGGTATATCTCAGGCTACTATCTAATCCTTGATGGAATCCGAGAGACCATGAGAAAAAGCAGCTACAAGGGCCTCATTGTTCCAAGCAACCTCTGCTGCCAGAGTACGGAATTCAATGGCATAGTTGGCAACAGTTCTCGTACTCTAAAGGACATGAGGCACTTGGCAGCAGAAGCGTAGCATGTGTGAAAGTCAAATACCCTTTTAACCACTTGGGATCCGCGCTATTGCCGAATGACGGCATTAGCGCAGACCTAGATTGCCGGGACTACGTCTATTGACGTCGTCCCGGTTACGAGCGGCCTGCGCGCCCCCTGAGGGGCGCGCGCGGCGCGCTCTGTGATCGGCGAGTCCGTGAGACTCGCCTGATCACCGATCCGTGTAAGGGGTCGATCCCGACCCCTTATCACGTGATCAGCTGTCAGCCAATGACAGCTGATCATGTGATAAAACGGAGCCGGTAATCGGCTAGTATTCCTCCTCGCGCTGACAGCGCGAGGAGAAAAAAAAAAAGCCGATCGCCGGCGGCCGTGTTCGGGACATCAGTCCCGATCACGGCCAGCAATTCAAGCGGACACCTGCCCCCTGCCAGTGCCCACCTGCCACCCGCAGTGCCATCCTGAAATAAAGTAAGTGCCCCCCTGTCAGTGCCACCCAGCAGTGCCCATAGTGCCCACAGTGCCACCCAGCAGTGCCCAGTGCCACCCAGCAGTGCCCACAGTGCCACCCACAGTGCCACCCAGCAGTGCCACCCACAGTGCCACCCAAAATCTGCCTCAAAGGTGCTGCACCCCAGTGCCGCCCATCAGTGCCCAGCAGTGCCGCCCATCAGTGCCCAGCAGTGCCGCCCATCAGTGCCCAGCAGTGCCACCTATCAGAGCCACCTATCAGTGCCACCTATCAGTGCCCATCAGTCCCATCTATCTGTGGTACCTATCAGTGCCCATCCGTGCCACCCATCCGTGCCACTTATCCGTGCCACCCATCCGTGCCATCTTATCTGTGCCCATCTTTGCCCATCAGTGCCGCCTTATCTGTGCCCATCGGTGCCGCCTTATCTGTGCCTATTAGTGCCGCCTTAACTATGCCTATCAGTGCCCACCAGTGCAGCCTATCAGTGCCCACCAATGCAGCCCATCAGTGCCCACCAATGCAGCCCATCAGTGCCCACCAATGCAGCCTATCAGTGCCGCCTAATCAGCGCACTTCAATGAAGGAGAAAAATGACCCGTTTGCAAAATTTTATAACAAACTATTAAAACATGATTTTTATTTTTATTTTTTGCATCTTTTTTTGTTTGTTTAGCAAAAAATAAAACTCCGAGCTGTAACTAAATACCACCAAAAGAAAGCTCTATTTGTGGGAAAAAAATGATAAAAATTTCATTTGGGTACAGTGTTGTATGACCGCGTAATTGTCACTCAAAGTGCATCAGCGCTGAAAGCTGAAAATTGGTCTGGGACTGAGGGGGGTTTAAGTGCCCAGTAAGCAAGTGGTTAAAGGAGGCCACAAAGTCAGGGTAACTCAAGACAACAGGTTTTTGCTTTTCCCATAGAGGGGAAAACCCTCTCTCAGAAAGCAAAGATATTACGAAACCTACTTTGCTTCTGTCCGTGGGAAACGCCTGGGGCAGCATTTCAAAGTAAATCACAACCTGGTTGAGAAACCCTCTGCATTGAACTGGATCGCCCCCCAAATTGCTGGGGAAGAGTAGTGGAACCAGACATACCTCTCATAGAGGTAATACTTGAGGCGAGTGCTTGCACAGAGATTGGTGCAGCAGCAGGGACGGCCTGCAACTCAGGTTGTACCGGAGCAGCCACATTGGGGAATTCCAGATGAGCTGTTTGTAACGCTATGGCAAACTGATCCATGCTTTGATCTTGCTCATCCAATCTGGAAAAAATATTACCGACAAGTGGATTGACTGTATCTCTTGAATTCATGGCTTTCGCCTACTGTCAGAAACCATGAACCAGACCGAGACAGAAGTACAATTAAATTACACTTGTTTATTAATAAAAAATAAAAAGGTAAATAGAGTAAAAAGTAGTCAAAGCATAGCCAGAGTCCAGTAACCGGATTGAGTAGTCAGCCAGTCCAGAGCTCAATAACCAGATCGTGTAATCAGCCAGGCCAGAAGTCAGGGATCCAAGTGAAGTTACAGCAAGCAGGGTAAGGAGCCAGAAGCTGATGTTTTCTCTGGGAGCCTTGATTCACTTGAGGGACTCCATCTTTGCATATGAGGCTTACAATGCCCCTCACTGCAGGATAGGATATTCTACACCTCATGTACTATCTTATGGGCCCCCTTTGCCTTGTTATACAATTGTACATCAGGGTTTGGTGTCTTATTTGACTCGTGGGCCTTTTTTTGTGATATATTATTCAAGTGATCTATATAGAGCTGTCCAATTGGGTTGAGAGACAAATATGACTGGAGCCAGAAGGTGGTATTAGAGTGTCTTCCCTGAAGAAGATAATTTTTGTACCAATCAAAATGCGTTGGAAAAGCCGCTCTTTGCTGCTCTACTTTTGTACATATTGCATGTTATATTGTGTAAAATATTTTTGTATAATGATTTATGTATTCTAAAGAAAAAAATGTTTTTTTTGTATTAATAAACATACTGTTTTTTATCATATAACATTTTATGATATTGCCTTTAAAATCTCACCTACTTGAGGTATTCTAATATTTTGTATATTTAGGGATGATGGCAACAACATGCTGCTCTAAAACGAGTCCATACACTTTGGTGAACCTCCGTCCTAGCCTCAAATCACACACAGAGTGGTACAGGTTTTTCTCAAGAATATCACTGTATTTAGCACCATCAATCTTTCCATCAACTCTGATCAGTTTCCTAGTCCCAACTGCTGAACAACATCCCCACAGCATGATGCAGCCACCACCATGTTTCACTGTGGGGATGGTGTTCTTTGAGTGATGTGATGTGTTGGGTTTGCGCCAGACATAGCGTTTTCTTTGATGGCCAAAAAGTTACATTTTAGTCTCATCAGACTAGAGCACCTTCCCCCATACATTTTGGGAGTTTCCCACATGCCTTTTTGCAAACTCAAAATGTGCCCTTTTGTTTTTGGCTGAAAGTAATGACTTATTTCTGGCCACTCTGCCATAAAGCCCAACTCTATGGAGCGTAAGGCTTATTGTTGTCCTATGTACAGATACTCCAGTCTCTGCTGTGGAACTCTGCAGCTCCTCCAGGCTTACCTTAGGTCTCTGTGCTGCCTCTCTGATTAATGCCCTCCATATCTAGTCCATGAGTTTTGGTGTGCAGCTGTCTCGTGGCAGGTTTGCTGTTGTGCCATGTTCTTTTAATTTGGTTATGATAGGTTTGATGGTGCTCCTAGGGATCATCAAAGGTTTGGATATTTCTTATAAAATAACCCTGACTTGTATTTCTCAACAACATTGTCCCTTACTTGTTCTTCATGGTAGTGTTTGGTTAGTGGTGCTTGCTTAGGTGTTGCAGCTTTTGGGGCCTTTCAAAAAGGTGTGATGATAAGTAACAACCGATCATGTGACACTTAGATTGCACACAGGTGGACATCATTTCACTAATTATATGACTTATGAAGGTAATTGGTTGCACCAGAGATTTTTATGGGCTTCATAACAAAGGAGGTGAATACATACGCACATGCCAATTATCAGTTTTTTATTTCTGAAAAATATTTTTATGTATATAATTTTTCTAATTTCTCTTCACCAATTTGGACTATCGTATTCTGATCCATAACATATAATTCAGATTAAAAAAACATTGAACTAAATGCTGTAATGTAACAAAATAGGTAAAAAGCCATCAATGAAACCTGAAAGAGTTTCCTACCTTTTCATTAGCACTCCACTTCATGGAACATGTTTAAGGACAAGATTTCAGCATCATTATCAAATCACAACAAAAGTCTGTAAAATGCTTGGAATTATGTCTTTCAGATGTTATGGTTTATCTGTGTAATAAAGGTGAGCAATGTCCCTGTAAATGAAAAAGCATTGAAAAGAAAAAGCATTTTCTACAATCAAATTTACAGCGTTGAAAGTTGATAGCAAATATATTTTCATTAAAAAATAATCTGTTAGTTACATTTTTCAATCTAACCTTTTTTAGATAATTTGCTATGATAGTCATTTAACAACATTCATTTACCATAACTTAAATGTAATCAGGCAAGGTAATTTCAGTCGTTCATAGATAATAACACAGAAGGCCCATGGAGACAAAATCTAATTTTCAAATAGAAAATTAATGCCATAAACATTGTGAATGCAAGTATGGGGAGAGAGTTTTGTATTCACACAATGTTTCTTGAGACAGCAGTATTGCTAAAATAATACGGACCACGTTATGGGAAATAGGGAGTTTTCCCAGCATATCTAAAAAATATATAGCGATTCAGAGTTGAAATAAAAAATTCAGAGTGTCCTTACGGGTAATAACATACACTGCCAGCAGGGAAATACAACTAAGAAAAAAAGAGAGTAAAATAGATCTCACTCCCAACATAATTAGAGTTTTCTAGTAAAGTAAAATATGAGGTTTGTCAAACATATTGTAAATTCTTCTAATTTTCATGAAAAAGTGGGTTGGAAAAAGCACTCTGACTATCATAATATTTGTTTTGTTCTTTTATACTTATCAATAGGCACACTTCTGCATAGAGACCAATGAGCTTCTAACCCCAGCTTGGTCAATTAAGCTTTGGTAATAAAACCTGAAAGATCATTGGTTTCTATGCAGAAGTGAACCTAAGTTTGCACTTTTCAGCTTTAGTAAATTAACCCTAATGTGTACTTAAAAGTGGGGTATGCCTGTAGTCAACTAAATCACAAGTTTTCCTTATACACCAACATTAATTTTGTCAAAGTTAACATTAATTTTGCAAAGTCTCAAATATTGTTACTTTTTAAAGTTTGGGGTTAATATAGTAAACAAAAAAAAATAAAACTGGTTACTTCACGAAGTGAATATTTATTAATCAAAGAAAATTGTTCTCTTCAACCAACCAATTGTGTTATTTATCTATATATTTATACAGTTGTGTGAAAAAGTATTTGCCCCCTTCCTGATTTTTTGTTTTTTTTTGCACATTTCTCACACTTAAATGATTCAGATCATGAAACAAATTTTAACATTACACAAAGATAACCCAAGTAAATCCATGATGCAGTTTTTCAATTATCATTTCATTTACTAAGGTAAAAAAGTTGTTCAAACCTGCCTGGCCCTATGTGAAAAAGTAATTGCCCCCTCCCATGCTGAATCATGAATGAACTGTAAATAACCACAATTTTGGGGAAAGCTGAGTTCAATTTCATTTGCCACAGACAGGCCCGATTACTGCCAGGCCTGTTGAATCAAGAAATCACATAAATAGAAACTGTTTGACAAAGTGAAGCATGCTAACAGATCACAAGGAGCCACACATCATGCTACAATCTAAAAAAAAAAAAATCAAGAACAGATTAGAAACAAAGTAAGGTACATGTATCGGTCTAGGGAGGGTTTCAAAGCCATTTATAAGGCTTTGGAACTCCAGTAAACCACAGGGAGGGCCATTATCTACAAGTGGAGATAACGTGGAACAGTGGTGACCCTTCCCAGGAGTGGCTGGCCTACAAAAATGACTCCAAAAGCATGACAACGACTCATCCAGGAGGTCATAAAAGAACCCAGAACAACATCTAAAGAACTGCAGGCCTTACTTGTCTCAGGTAAGACCAGTGTTCATGATTAAATAATAAGAAATAGACTGGGCAAAAATGGCATCCATGGGAGAGTTCCAAGGCCAAAGCCACTGCTGACCAAAAAGAACACAAAGGCTCATCTCACATTTACCAAAAAACATCTTGATTATCCCCAAGACTTTTAGGCAAATATTCTGTGTACCTTTTTGGAAGGTGTGCGTCCCGTTACATCTGGCATAAAACTAATACAGAATTTAATAACAAGAACATCATACCAATAGTCAGACATAATAAACCTGTGAATCTCACCCTTCACTCTGCTCGCTCTCCTCTCCACTCCAAAGCAACTGCACACTCGGTGGCCGGTAAATCTGAACGTCAAACAATCCTGATGGTTGCCGTGTAACCACGCCCAGGCCCAGTTGCCGTGTAACCATGCCCAGACATGTTTCGTCAATAAGACTTAATCATTGGAATGGGCTAGATGGTCTAGCAACCTCCCCTTTATACTCAGCCAGTTAATCAATCCTGACGTGTTTCTCACTGCGCATGCTTGCGCTCTGGGTCCCCATGACCGCAATGCATCGGGGTTGATCCCGCTTACATTGATCAAGGGGGCAATGACTCTATATTGCCAGCTTCTGTAACCTGTTGTATACATCCCATATACTCAACGAGTACCGCATGGTTGCAAAATGATATGTACATGCATTTAAACAATATCACTGACAATATCCATTGCCAATATATAATAGATGAGTTGTTAAAGTAAAATATACCATTACATTGATATAATGAAAAGCATATATACTATATATATATATATATATATATATATATATATATATATATATATATATATATATATATATATATATATATATATATATATATATATATAAAATAAACAATATATATATGTATACTAAAAATATATAATAAAATTCGTATTTATATATTTAAAAATTCTCAAACCAAGTAGGCTATTCAATGATAAGAAACCCTAACTGTATATAACGCTTAGACTAATATGCTAGAAGACTAGAGATCTTATGAGATGTACTCCTGCATTTTGTATTTACTCGGGTTATCTTTGTGTAATAATAACATTTGTTGGATGATCTGAGTCATTTAAGTGTGACAAATATGCAAAAAAAAAAAATCAGAAAGAGGACAAATACTTTTTCATACAACTGTGTATGTGTGCGTATAGATATATAATATAATTTTTTTTTATTAACCCTTGCATATGTTGGGGTATTGAAACTGAACTCTGTTTCCCCTCAACATTCTATAAAACAAATGTTATTCTTTAAATTGTATCTAACACCAAAACCAAAATGTAATATATTGCAGCTTACTTATGCTTAGTTGTAGTAGCTGCATTAGTTTTTTCTTTTTCTTTTTTCTTTTTTTTTACCCAATGACCCTGCCAGTAATGCACTTCTGTCTTAGAATGGCACCCTATGAAGGAGCAGTGGAGACAACCTTGGATAACAACATTTTGTGGAGAAGGTAGTATTAGATGAACTAGTAGGTTAAGATTAAGGATGAGCTCAATGTTCGAGTCGAACGTAAGTTCGGCTCGAACATCAGGTTTTTGACTGTTCGCCGAACAGCGAACAATATGCGGTATTCACGGCAAATTTGAAAGCTGCCGAAACACCATTATAATCTATGGGACACTAACATGAAAAATCAAATGTGCTAATTTTAAAGGCTTATATGCAAGTTATTGTCATAAAAAATGTTTGGGGACCTGGGTCTTGCCCCATGGGACATGTATCAATGCAAGTTTTTTTTTTTTTAAATGGCTGTTTTTTCGGTATCAGTGATTTTTTTAATGCTTAAAGTGAAATAATAAAAATGAAATATTCCTTAAAATTTTGTGCCTGGGGGGCGTCTATAGTATGCCTCTAAAGTGGCACATTTTTCCCATGTTTAGAACAATACCGCAGCAAAAATAATATTTCTTAAGCAAAAATTGCCATCTAAAACTGATCGTGGCTGTAATGAATTGTCGGGTCTCGGCAATATAGATAAAATTCATTGAAAAAAAGAGCGTGGGATCCCCCAGTCCATTACCAGGCTTTTTGGATCTAATATGAATATTAAGGGGAACCCTGAACCAAAATTGAAAAAAAAATTGCGTGTGGGTCCCCCTAAATCCCATACCAGGCCCTTCGAGTCTGATATGGAAATTAAGGAGAACCCTGTGCCAAATTTTAAAAATATGGTGTAGGGGTCCCCACAAAATCCATACCAGACCCATCAGGTTGTGGACGGGTAAGATGGACGTTAAATAAAGGACTAGAAAATTAAAGCCTATTTCTTTTCAAGCAATTACAACTGTTCCCTTTTGGCATAAAGATTTTAACCTAACGAATAAAAGCTGACTGTTTCGCTGACCATCACTGTCTGTGTTAAATGGTTTGCCTCAGCTTTTTAAGTTTCACATTTGCTGTACAGCTTGGTCTGTTAAAGTTAGTTGAAAAATTACAAGCAGAATCAACAGTTAAAACTAATATACAGTGGGGGCTGAGATAAACACAGCGACTTGTCATTTTTAAATTTGCTTTATTTTTACTTTTATGCAAGTAAACTAATCATTTTGGAGTGGAGTGAAGCAAAGTTACAATGACCGCTCAACATTCTAAACATTTTATTAATCAAAAGTCATACAGCTCATAAATCACAGTCTGCTAATGCACTTCGGCCATGAACAACTTCATCCATGAAGCTGACTT